>NC_081414.1:902248285-903553359 GCF_030272615.1 Cryptomeria japonica
GTCCGCAGCTTCATCCCATATCCCTATCTCTGTTTATAAACGAATCTTTCCTACTTTACATGCATTCCTAATTCAATCATTCTATCTACATTTCTTTACAAAAGAGGGTATCCTTGATGTCTTAACCCTTGAAACTCATTTAGAATCCAATCTTGCATTGCGTGGGATTGGATCTTGTGGGTTTCAACCCCTCTTTTTAATGTAAAGTCCCTCCTAAGTGAAAACCATCAACCCTAGTGACTCTCCCTTCTCTCTCCTTGGAGTTGGGGAGGGGAGAACGACTAGGGTTCGATTTTTCCGCTTTACAGAAGATTTGTGGTGTTAGAGCCTTTGATTGATGATTGTGATATCCTGACTTGGCAGCAACTTTAGCTAGCAACTGTTAAATTCCAATCTTTGCTATTTGACAGGGATCTTATTATATTGTGTCACTTTGGTATTTATAGTTGTGACTGCAGATGCCCCATTATACCTATGACTGTTCTACCTTATATGGCTGGGACTGCACTTTTGTAGTGACAAAAACTAAGGATTGTCACGTGTGTTGCTACTATTTTGACAGTGCTAATTCTCTGCTTAGGGCTGCAATAAACTTTCATACTGTGATTTTCCTTCTAGGACAGTTATTTTGTTTACTCTGAGACTGTGTATATTTTATATCATCAAAAACTGTATGTACCCATTAGGGACGCTGCATTTGCTGTTCTTACAGGTTGACAGTGATTTGTAGATTTTAAGTTGATGTTATAGTTCTTTCATTCTCTGTACTTTTTGAGCATTCACTGTTTTCTAGAGCTTTATATTTGAACATATATTTGGTATTTGTTGCCCTAGAAATCTCTACTTACTGGTATAAGAGATACCTGAGTATTGTTTGGAGGAAAATTGTGACTTTAAGTGCTACAAGTCATGCTTTGTACATACTTTGCCATTATGATAATTCCTTGGACTACTTGTTGTTTTGAGATCCTTTGTCTATGATTGAGACCTATGTTTAATATACATGAATACAAAGTATTCTCTTCAAAATATTATCACTAGTGCCTCATTGATTTTTCCCATATTACTCAGATCTTTGAATGTTGCAATGTCCTTGGTGATTCTTAAGAGGTTGCTCATTGTATCTCTATATACTGTTATGTTTGTCCTCCACCAACATCACTATCATTGAATAATGAGCTATGGATTGTACCCTAGGCTCTAAGTCAGGCATGTGATAGTCATGTATACTTTTGACCTCATTGGGACTATGTCCTCCTACTTGGTATTATGGTTGGTTCCTTAGGAAGATCACACTGGATAAGATATGTTGCATTCTCTAATTACATTCAACAGTTTTGATGACTGTAATCTCAACTTTCTACATGTACCTTAACTGTAACAACCCTAGATCCTGCTCATGAATGATTTCTTAAGGTCATTGTGTTAAGGATTACTATTGCTCTTGCACTGAAACCACAACTTTTCCTATCACTATATTATTCATTTCTTGAATTTGTGAGTGCTTATGAGTATTGTAACTATATGTTGCATAAGTTTGGGTTATATTTCTGATTTTGACAGTGATATCTTTCTTTTGTTGTCACAAAACCATGACTGTACTTATTCATTATTATTCAATCTATGCCTTTGATCTTTGAGTATCTCCTCTATGAATTGCTTTAATTGTCATGGACAACACCTTTTGACAATGTTGTACCTATAATGATATTTTATCTGTTTCATTCATGACTGTTTGAATAATGGTGACTGTCTTAAATCTCTGATGTACTTGATTGCAATTATGCACTTGTATTTCTCGGTTCTAACTATGTTATTACAGGTCCGTGAGTGTATCATTGCTTACTGTATGTGATATAGATTGTATGTTGTCCATGTTTTCATTTGTGTGATGGCTCTAGTTAGTTGTTTCTCATTGAGTGCAACCATTTTCATTGTTGTATATGCTGCCACTAGATGGCAGTTTATACTGTCATTGAGTGACAGTATATGGGACTGTGGATGTGATTGTACCCCATGTCTGGCAGCTGATTAGTGTCACCCCGTGAGTGATGACTGGTATGCTGAGCTCAACCCTTGTTGGAGCCCATTTTAACCCACATATCTGATATTCATGAAACCTGTATCTGCACATGAAACAAACAAGTTAGATAAAACATGATACTTGTTGTTATCTCATGTCCCTTTCTCTGTATTGATCTTTCTTTTTACTCTAAGTCTGATGTAGCATTGTAATCATATCAGGAATAGTAGTATGTATGTAGGAGCAAGGCAAGTAACCTTGAGCTCTAACAAATCTTTCTTCCCTCACTTTTCAAGTGATTCCTTGGAGCGGACAGTGAGGCACTTGGAAGATGTTGATCAACTATCAAAAGTAACTTGTAAACCTTTTCAAGAAATGACGGGTTCCTTATCTCTTCTTCACATACCCCTCTTATTTCTTATATGTTTATAGTTTTATGTTGATGTACTTGTCTCAACTATTCCCACGACTTGTGTGGGATCTTGTGAACAGTTAGTTTTCATAAATAAAGATGTATTTTATGCAATGTTAAACTTGAATATCTCTTGTTTGGTTTAAACAATTGCATATCTAAAAATGAGTACTTTGTATATCATACATGTTTATTTATGAATGCAATCATAGATTTTATATTTCCACATCTCTCTAATGCAATCTTGCTACTATTTCATTAAAATTCTTGCATATCTTGAACCAAACTTTTGACTTTCAAACCATGATGTAAAGATGGAGAAACTGATAAAAAAAATGTGCACCTTTTTCCAACTGCAATATATAAGGCCTGTAATAGGTCACCAAATTTAGGTGTAGCAAAATTTGGTAATAGGGATAAAAAGAATTGCCTCTAAAATTATCCCATGGACTTCAAAAAATATAAGAAGGTAACAATGAAGAGACCCATTGTTGTAGAATACCTTGTAGAGGCCAAGGAAGGCATAAGGGAGACATAAGAAACTATTAAAAGAAGGAAGTTTCTCATGATGAATTTTAAAAAGAGGAATAGACATAGGCCTATCAATAATGCTTGGAAATTAGATTTTTCAAAGGTCATTCTATCGAATCATTTTGTAGGTCCTCACGTTATAATTTGTGCTAGCAAGATGGGTGATGAAAAGGAGAGGAAAATGAAATATAATATTGGAAATGTGTTGCTTACACTCAACATGGATTTGATTCAAATATTGTTTATTCTTAGGCAATATGTTAATGTATTGTTAAACATGAAAACCATGGCTACCTTATTCAAAAAAGACTACCATCTCTATGATTGTATAAGTTATCATGCTCAAAGTATAGGAAAGGAGGTACACCATTAGTTCCTATTCCCCAAGGGGGTGTAGAACCTTTAAGAGCCACACAATTTGAGTATTAATTCTAAGAGGTCTACAAGGGCTTGTGCCAAATTCTAGAGTAGATGTAGATGATAAGATGAACACGCAAATGTTGACCTTTTTATGAATATAATTAGATGTCAAGTTGCCAACACATTATTTAATTATGGGACATTTTTAGTTAATCATCTTCAAAATAACATCTCAAAATTCAAGACATCCAATTCCCCAATAAGTTACAAGAAATTCAATAGATAATCATCGTTATGTTTCCTCTTTATGTTCACCTTGGCTAAAGAGTTTCACAATGCCTTGGCTATCAACTTCAAATTTTCAAATTTCGATAGAGGAGGCTAAAAACAATCTATTTATGGATGATTCATATGGATAGAAATTAACCCCATGCTTCTTTTTAAATATTTGATTGGATCTCTTCACAACTCTAGTATTGAAAAAATAGGATTTACTAGGCAAAGGTTATCAAATGAGGTTAAATTATTTCTTAGGCCATTTTGATTGAGACCAAATGGGAAGTTATGAGATAATTGGAAGGACTAGTTTTTATTCAAAAAAATTCAATTATCATAGTTTATGGAGCTATAATGCACCTTGTGTGTTACCTCACAGTCTACCAAATAAAATTGAATGCCTAAAGGCAATAAGATAGATGTACTTATAAAAAATTTAACATTTCAAGATGTATAATAAAGGTTGGATTTACCCCACTAGTCTTCAATTTGAGAATTTTTAAATTCTTAATGAGTAAGGTTTTGAAAAGGTTGAATAAATACTCAATTTTTTTGTATATATCAATTGTAAATCACATAGATTGTGATCCTAAAGGTTTTATTGACAAATTAAGAAAGGGTATAGGAAAAATTAGTTTTGATTTTTCTTTCCATGGACATGAGGATTTGATAAGGAATTGTTAGTATCGTATGGAAATTATTATCATTAAAAAGGGTGGGTCTACATCTCATATGCTAAAAATAAGAGAATGGAGTTGGATCCTAAATAAAAAGGTGTCTACAATAAAATTGAAGACCCTCTTAACGGGATGAAAATGAAATTGGAAAAGGTAGAAGTACTCTCTAATAAACCCAAGCCACCCACAATATTATTGGCAAAAGGTGTATCGTTCACCTTACATAATGCTCATAATGTAAACTTAATATCTATTTATGGTACACCTAGGAAATATAGGGATGCGCGTGATAAATGAGTTATAAATTTTTGGGGACACATTTTATGTCCTATGTAACATCTGGATAAATATTTAATGTGGGTTGCAGATTGGGAAAACATAGTACCAAAAGGGAAAACTTAGACCAAAAAAGGAATGAGGGGTAGATGGCTTTGTAAGCTCATGGTTTTGAGGCACATGGGATATGTACTATGACTTTATTGCTTTGTACAAGCTTATTTTTATAAAATCAAGCACATGAGTTGTCACAAAATTTGGCTTGTTGGCTAATACTTATTAATTGTTTCTTGTAGGTTACATATGTGAGAAGAGAAATTATGGATTGGGATTTGTGATTATTATTGCAGCCCATACTTGTAGCCTTCAAAATTTATAAAAAAAATTCCATATCCTTCTTGCTACTCCTATGCCTCATTTTTCCCATCAAATATAACCAATATGAGAAATATTTATATGAGCATCTATTTATCAATTTCTCCTAAGTATTATATTTTAGAATCCACATTTGCATATCATGTTGTAGAAGTTGCCATAATCCTAAAAAAAATCTATGTGTGTGGTGTTTTTTATTAAAATTTAAAGGATTGTTCTTTTGTTAGAGTTTTAAAGTTTCCCTTCCTAGCATCCCTTATAGATTTTCCCATATAATCATTTCCTTTATTTATTTTAGGTCATTTGACTCTCTCTTACATTCACGCCTCTCTTCTAATCCTTGAATTCCTAACCCCTTGCACTAAATTCCATTTGCTACTAGAGTTTCATCCATTCCTTTTCTTAAGTACATTTTCCTCAATATCCCCAATCCATAGCATTTGCCATTTTTTTCTATATACCTATACAAAGTTGAAGATTCATTAAGACTTATAATGTGGTATCTATTTAGAGGTTCTCTCAACTCTTGATCCTTGACATTTTTTCATTGTGCTAACTTAACCTATTCTTATACACATGCCTAGAGATATGAATTTATTGTTACTCTTGACTCTAAAAACACAAATAAATGGATTAAGTGAACAACTTAAGTCATCGAGTTATAAATGTTGCAAACTTCCTAAAAGACCAACAAGGTTCAATATGTAAGGGTCGCAAGTTCATCAACTCCCCAAAAGTGTAACATACAAAAGGAAGATAAATTCATGAGTTTTCAAGTTCTAAAGTACTCTAAAAATCTAACAAAGAAATAAATAATGTTCACATTGTGAATTTAAGTTCACAAGTTCGTGAATTTATTAAAAGTGTCACATAGGTTCATGAGATCTTTGTTTCATTAAAAGTGTGAGATGACAAAGAGAAGGAGAAGGAAGTGACAGAAAAGAAAAAACAAAAGTGGCCAAGTTTTGAATGTCAACAAGCTTGTGAACTTTCCAAATATGTGACACAACTTGTGAAGGCCAAAATATTCAATAAACCAAGAAAAGGCAAAATATAATGAAAGTATTAAAACGATGCCAATAAACATCAACATGCCAATACCTTCTAGCGTGACTCACCCACCCTTTGTATGCCATGAATGTAGTGGGTGGTCTTTTTTTCTACTAGATTTTTTTTGCACATTTTGAGCCCTTGATTTCTTGGCAAGTGTAGTGTCATAAATTGTACACCCTTGCTAGGGTGGTACAATTTCACACTTGGGTTAGCACCCGCCTTAGTGTGTCTTGCATCTTACATTTCTAATTCCCCTTTAAGCATTTAATTAATTAATTTAATTAAATCTAAGGTCATGTTTTATCGCTTCACATATTATAAAGTTGGTCTCTTTACCCTAAGTGTGCCCCTTTTCATCTTATTCCTCCAATGAATCATTTAATCATAAACCCTAATTATGTCTTATTTTGACCGTTTAGGCCCGATTTCACATATCAAAACATCTTGAAATTAGTTGTAACTTTTGGATGTGCTCCAATATCATCATATCTAACGGCCCCGAAAATTTGGTGAAAAGTTGGTCGAACCGTGGCGGGAATGCACATGGTCCGCAACTTTTTCCCCAAAATTTCGGCCTAAACATGAAATTAAGATCTAGGGTTTCATACTTAAGAGGTCTCTTTCTTCATTTGAAGGGGTCTTCTTCTAAGAATCTAAGAACGGGTTTTTGGAGCATTAGAGCCTTCTTTACAGTGAAAGAGTAGATCTTCAAAGTCTTCAACAATATTCAACATTCATCAAGCATCATTTTATCAATTGGGGGATTTTGAAGATGTAGAAGAACAATATGAGATCACCGACTGATGATTGTCTTGTACCTCTCCCTTGGGGTTGGGTATGGTTTCATGTTATTTTTATGTCTTTGAATAAGCTTAATTTTGATTCATATTCATTATTTAGATCAATTTACACTATGGATTTAGAGAATTTACTTTGTCAACTATAAGCAATTAGGGTTTGCTCTTTAGGGTTGCTCTAGATTGCTTGCTTTCATCTTAGGATCTTGCACACACACAAGGTTCTTGCACACACATTTTTAGTACATTATCGGCTATTTGTGGAGGTGCAAATCACCAAAACAAGGGTTTGACTAAGGAAAAACCATATATAGCCACCCCAAACCCTCTTTTTCAGCTTCAGGTACAAGTTCAGATCTGAGCATCATTGGAAGTTTCGAGACCGGAAGAGCACACAAGGACAGTTCTAGGTTGCAAATCTCAGCAAAAAACCCAAGGACAGGGGCATGGTTCCCTGTTCCTTCCCAAGACAGTGGCGTGGTGCCATGGTCCTGCCCTCTATCAGTAGGATATGGCAGAACAATACTTTGCAAGCTCCAGAATTCATCTTGTCAGTTGCAACTCCAGAAGTGCAGAATCGGGACAGTGGCGTGGCACCCTGGTCCTGGAAATTTCTGCTTAGATTTTAGACATAGGTGCACCTCTGATTTTGAATTTTGATCTATACTTTTCAGTAGTATATCAGTTGTCCTTTGATCTGCATTCTTAGATTAGGGTTTGCTTGCTTACTTGCATTTTAGGTTAGATTGCATTTTTGCATAATTCCTCTCTCTCATTTACAACAAAGGAATAGAAAACCTAAGAGGTAATTCATGACTCTATCTTCCTCATAAGAAGGAGCCAAAGTGTGTTACCTCCCTAAGCTCTTTCGTATTCCATGAGTGTGTATGAGAGTGAGATTAGGGTTTCCATACTCAGTCTCACTTTTTCCCCTACACAGCAAGATATATTTGTGACTATGAAGTTCAAGATCAAATAGTTATTGAAATTATTCTCCACCTACCAGGATTTCATGTGTCCCATAAATATTTCTAGGTGACTTTTTGGAGGCATTATCAATAAAAGTTTCCAATTCATTTATGGGGATTGGTTTTTGAGCTAATTTTGTCATCTAGCAAAGCCTACAACTGATTCTATGGCATCAAATATTATCATTTCAGCTAAAAATGAAGGAATGCATCTCATAAAGATTAGGATGGGTTTGTAAAATCATATCTACATGTAGCGGTATGTTTCAATAATGGGTTTTAATAATCAAGGGAATTTATAATCATAATTATGTATTTTATCTCACCACATTTTTTAGTGTGATGATAATAAGGGTTATATGAAGGGTGAAAACTTCTAATACATTATAAATAAACCATAATGGTCTTTTCTTTACTAGATATGGGTTATTGTGGTTCTAATATAGATCATAAGTGTATCCATTACATGCGATGTAATATTTTATGTTCATGTAAATGGAATCTATTTATGCTATCTTTATTTGATATTATCTTCTTCCTTTTTATTATCCATGACTTTATTGCCCAATGAATTAGGGATAGGTCCAAATTGGTGAACAATTAAATATTCCATCATTTAAACACCCTCAATTGATTGTTTTTGATTAAGGAAAATCAGGTTTTAAGGGACCTGAAACCTGCTTAGAATACGAAAGATGAGCAAGAAAGAAACAAGAGAAGATAAGACCAAGACAAAATAGCTACAAAAGACCAGCACAAAAACCAGCAGCTAGGACAAAAGGACAACAAGGAGCTTATAAGAAATTGGCATCCAAAACCCAGCATTACATTTCAAATGAAAACTTTAATAGTCTCCTCAGCGTTCTGAACCAAAAGCATCATGGCCTTAGCGGCTTTTCTCAGATCATTGCTCTCTTGTTTCAGCTGGATGTCTTTCGTTTTGGTCTCCATATCAGTGGTGGTTTGCTTGGTCCTTCGCCTGGAGATTTGATGGGTGGAGCTGGAGGTCGGTACATCTTCAATGATTACCAAGTTCTTATCCCGATTTTTCCTCTCTAAGTGATCCACCAAGGCATTCATATTATGTGACGAAACTCTTAAGACCTCAAGACTGTGGTTCATGAAGCTTTTCAAAGCCTTCTCAGTTTGAGCAACCCAAGTGATGATGTTATCTTTATCCACCTCAGCCTTTTCTTTTACAATTCTGATAACATCCTCCAGATGTTTCAAATCTCCTTTTATCAAGTCTTTTTCCGACCAGTCCTGCATCTCAATTTCCTCCTCAGCTTCACTGGTTTCCATCTCCTCACTCTTTTTCCCCGAATTTGTGTCCTTAATCAAATTGTGTATCTTATTTTCTAGGTCCCTCTGTTTACTCTGAATGCTAGTAATGTTGTTAATAACCCACTTCTGGAGATTGAAGGACTCCAGTGTGCAATTTCAGGCAGTATTCAAAATAGTATTCACCAATTCCCTACCCTGCTCAGTGCCCACGGAATTAGGGTTGTCTTCCTCCATAGAGTTCGGGGTGACATTCCTGCTATCTGAACCCATAGGGTTAGAATAAGGGTTTTCAGATTTCCTTTCCTCCTCTTCTCCAACGTTCTCTTCCTTCTCACTCTCCATTTTTGTGTCAATATCCTTCCCCTTTTCCTCCTCCAAATCATAATGCACCTCCGTTTCCACATTATCAATATCAGCTAACCCTCAATTGATTGTTATAAGGGGAGTAGATTGAGTTTATTTTGGTTTATTTTTGGAGTAGTCTCCCAAGTTGGTGCTAACCTATGTCAAATACTACAACCCCAAATATACACACAGTTTAATCAAGAAGATTACAATTTAATGGCATATCCTTTTTCTCGATGATGAATCATTGAGATTGATACGAAATGTTGAATGCAAAAATATGTACACATAGTTTAGTCCAAAAAATTATAGCTACATAGGTATACATGTTGTTCATGATTTGTTGTTATAAACCAAGGAACAATCTTAAGTAAACCAAAAGAATTAAATTGTTAGAGAATCATGTTGTGCACGTTGCATATTGCCACTAAGTATATTAAAAACAAATTGTGCAACAGTTCATCTTTGACTAAGTGAAATATAAGGAGTCGAGTATACATTGGATATAATTGTTAATGTTGTAGTCATATTATTTTTTACTTTGTGCACACACCCATTAATTATACCTTTAGGAATACCGGGTCCTAGGTCTAAATGGGCCTAGAGTGTAGGAGAGACTACCCACTCTCATAAATCAACCTTTAACCCTCCTTAGTGTACCGATTAACCCCTATTTTACATTATTAATGATAAATCCCTAGGTCTAAATGTAAAAAGCGTTCTAGGATTACAAAGATGTGGTTTTGGGAACTAAAAGATTGTGCTATTATTGGAAAGCATTCTTATTGGTATAAGTTGGAGAGCATCCAACCTAAAATGTGTTACCAAGTTGAGATGAAATTGTAGACTTTGGAGGTGAGTTGAAATTAAAACTATTATGTTTACTTTTAAGGTTAAGTGTGATTTAAGGCCTCCCTCTTTTGAAAGAGGTGGAAACTCTATTATTTAAGAATAAAACTTTATTATTGTTAGACTATATCTACACAAATGGTTGTGGGTGATATATTTCTTTATCTATCTTTTGGAGGTAGAATGATTTATGATACCCTATTTTTTTTGTCATGCATGATGGTGTGTGACTAGACATGGATAATTGTAATAAATATAATTCTCCTTTGGTTTTTTATTTTAATGCTTTATATGTTTATACCCCTAGGAACTTCATCTAATTAACTATCCATAACAATTTTTGTGATTCTTCCTTGTGATATTCAGGTAGCAATACATCTTATGAAAACCCATATTTAAATTTACAAGCATTAATATTAGAAAACAAGCGAAAAATATGTGATATTGTTAGGATTGATAAGGAATGTGAAGAATGAATTAAAATATTGCAATATAAAGCTTGCCTAGCTACTACAAAATATTAGGTTGCTATATCCAACATTTACAATCAACTGTATCTCTCTTGGGTTAACTTTGAATTACAAAACATGACTTCCAAGATATTAAAAAAATGCCTAGATTTGATGGGTTTAATATTAACGAAGGGGATGCATATGAGAAGCATTTTTAGAATTTATGAGAAAAATATAATTTAAAATTGAAAACATGTGGATTATATTTTTTGTTAGGTCTTTATATGGAAAGGGACATAAATGGTATGGAAACTTCCCAAAAAATCATTTGCTTCCTAGAAAACCTTGTGGTTGCCTTTGAAGATGAATTCACAATTATTGTTGATTATACTTTTCTTATCCAAGGATTAATAAATATGTAATGACAAGATATAGATTCTCGTATGGAATTCAACCATAGATTTGTGAGGTTTCCCTTTCTAAGACTTGGAATAATTATAAACCTAATGCACCTACCTGCATTTACATGTTTTTTGAATTATATGAAGTTGGTTTGAGTTTATTGTATAATAATTTTAAATTGAAAAATATGCAATACGATTATGCTTGCCTTAACTTTATTGAGAAATTAGGATGATTTCATTGTAAAAATTGTCATCAAGTGCATGTGTTGTTAGTAATGAATACATTCTTGCCAAATTACTCAATGAAGAATCCCCTAAAGAAATATGATTTTGCACTTTATGCTCAATGTGATTATTAGTGCTAAATGCAAAAATCAACGAACTAAACTTTATCTTGGTACATACAAATGTCAAATATGGCCACATTCTCAAAATACAATTATTACATAGAAAGATAAATTTGATCACACTGTGCTATAAAATACAAGAAAAATAATGTATTTTAAAGAAAATGACACCTAACAATGGTACCTTGGGAGCAAGAATGGAGTTTGAAAAGTTCCCAAAATAATAAAATGTTCAATAAAATATGTGAGAATCTATATCTTTTTGTAAAGTACAAGCACCAAATCAAAATTGAACCATAACGAAGAACATGAAATTCTAAACCAAATAAAAAAATGCTTGCAAAAAGGAGGTCTTGCGCCCGAGTTAGACCTTTCGAAGTTTGTCTTCCAAATTCAAAATGTATATGGTGAGGGGGGAAAGTTGGTTAGTCAACCCACTAACATCACTACGGATGTAGTGTTGATGCCAACAATATGTAGATGCAATTTCGTCTAGTCCAACAAAATATTCCTTAGCAATCAACTAAATTTTGCAGTAAAATCTTTTGTAGAATATTTCTTTTACAATATTATTATAGTCTTCAAATAAGTGAAATATTTTGATGCTGACTACAGGGTGTTTGGTGTGTTGGGTGAGTGAATGGTGTTGAACACACCTCAAGACTGAGAGGGTGGGTGAGCCAGTCTTGAATGAAACTTAAACTTTTAGCACAATTCAAATTCTAAATCCTTAATCTGATCAACAAAAAAGAAAGGTAAGGAAATGAAAACCAATGCGTAAGAGAACACCATATTTACGTGGAAAACCATAGTGAGAGCTATCTCACAATATATGAAAAATATTACAAATTTGTTTTAAGACTCACTACCTAGGGAAGCACACTACTCCTTGAATGGACTTGTTGTTGAAGTTCACTACCTCGAGGAAATATATAAATAAGAAGGCATTGCTAAAGAGGTTCACTATCTCAAAGTAGGATACATGAATATTTGAAATACAATGAATAAGCCTTCAACATGAGATCCTCCAACAATCTACTTAGAATGTAGGTGCTTTTGACATGTTACCTCAAGAAACCATTGAACAATTTAGCTCCAAAACTTTTACCGCACTCTTGTATTGCCTAAACTTCACATCTTCCAAAGTGCACATAAATCCCCTACACTTGCAATTGATTTGATCTTTTATATATACCATCTAAATCATCTCAAAACTCCAATTAGGTTAGCCATGATATGGGACAAGCAGTAACCTCAACAAGTTGACCCAAAAACATAATTGTACGATGAACGTGGTCTAATCTAGGAGGTAAAGAGGACCGAAATCATCTTAATACATCATTTAATGTAGCCCCCAAATATGAACCATGTTGTTGTACATCCTCAGAGTAAAAAACAAGGTGGCGTGTAGATGAAACGTGCACCACATAACTAGTTGGACCAAAAACACAACTTTTAACTAAATAAACATAATGTGGATATTTACGAGACATAGCACAACCCAAAGAAAACTCATCACAACCTCCAATGCTGGTGCAAACCTCCAAATGCATAGTGCAAGCAAGAGAATAGACCCAATCAGCCAAATAACCACATATCAACCTGAAAACTAACAATAGGCAATATGCGCCACCAAAAAGATAAACAAATGTCACGCGGACCACATAGACACTTTATGAACATCCAACAACATTCCTAAATACTTATTTCACATCACCATGCCAAAACAAGCTAGTGAAACTAAACTAATACATATTTCTTCATACCTAGATTCTCAGACAACATAATCATGAATTAAGACATTATCAAACATACTTGTAGAACACTTCATCACCTAAAAGTTGAACATCAATACACAGGATTTTAGGAAAGAAGAGGTGAAAAACAATACATGTAGCTTCAAACTAACTGTAAATCAGATTTATCTATGTTTATCAAATCGAAATAGGATAGCTATAATAATGAAATCAATAACACCATAAAAGATCAACACATAACACCAAAATTATGTGGAGAAATCCTTTCAGGAAAAAAACCACCAAGAAGAGATGAAAAGACCTATATTATCAACAATATAAAATTACAATACAACTCACAAACTCCACTCAATCTTCAATTCGATACTATAACCCCCACAAAATAAAACTTGAACAAACTCAAGCTTGTCTCCAAATCAACCCCTCAATATATAGACCACTTGGGGCTCAAAATACTTCCATGGAACATTACCATGGGCCAAAAAAAGGTTCAAAAATACCATGGTAAAAATCCATACAACCCCTACATGAAAACCTCCTTGGAATCATTGACTTGACCCATAAATGACCTCTTACAAATGCTCTTACAGATGTCACAAGGCATCTTTCCAAGATATAAAAGATTTGTCATAAATATTTTCATTATTAGTATAGCATTTTATGACATTTGTCATAATTGTAATGAATTCTCTCACAACTTATGATAAATGACATAAATTTTGTCATAGTTGTCATAGAATCTTAGGCTAATTGTCATGAATGCTCTTGCAAATTATGACAAATGTCGTAAATATTATGATAGTTGTCATAGCATCTTATGATAATTTTCATAATTATCATGAATGTTCTTACAACTTATGACAAATTTTATAAACCTCCAAAATATAAATTTCCAAAGGTGGACACCAAAATTACCTTTATTGTGATGATTGTGCAGTAAATAGTAACCTGGTAACTGCATGCTTATAAATATATAATTATCGAGACCCATAAAACATTAATTACCTTTGATGGTGAAATCCTTCATCCATTATGGGTGAACTACAAAAATATTAGGAATGTTATTAAATCCATGGATTTATAAGGTTGACTGCACCTAAAACCCAATAAAGAAATGCAAAAATAACCAACCTGCCAACATACTGCATTTACCAACAACACTTGTTGCAACAAGGGAGCTAAAAAGATACAAGTGCAACGTCCATAAAGCATAAACACTAAGTCCAAAACTGCAGGACCATATATGTAAACATGGAGAAATGTGATGCATTATCCTAGACAAACTTCAACATATTTTCTTGCATCTTTGAACTTCACCAAATTCCAAAGACTAGAACATCCTTGTAACATCGCTCACACAAGAGCAACAAAGGAGATTACCCAACATTTTGTAGCATACTCAAGATCATCACCATCACATCCACTTCATTACCATTCTTCTAATCCTCATCTTAACACTTATAATCCTCATATCAATGCTTCTAATCCTCATCTTAACACTTCTAATCCTCATCTCAATGCTTCTAATCCTCATCTCAATGCTTCTAATCCTCATTTGAATATAATATCATCTCGGCTGACCACAAACAAGGCATGACACCCAACCATCATTGTTCTTCAACATAACATATTATTATTATCATCATCATAAGCACTAATGACACCACAACATAGAGTAGACATCAACACCGAGGTTGGACATTCAACCATGACAACCCATCCAACAATCTCCACCATAGCTTTGTACATGACAATACATAGTCATCAATGACAATGAACTCCAACAAATAGGCCTCATGTGGTTCTTATGTAGGAACTTGTACCCTATAGATGTAGGTATTACATGATTCTTACATAATAAAGTATGAAGCTAATGTTATATTTTTTATTTATAAAAATTATGATTTTTTTTAATTTCAATATTTACAAACCATGCAATTTGTTTCCAATGTGTATATAGCTTCATGTACGACAACCTTATCACTATACATATGACCTGAGGGAAAAAGGTTTTTGAGGGCTCTAGATAAAGTTCTTTAATTTTGATGATTTGATAGTAGATCATAACATTTTTTCGCCTTCTAAGCATAATGACTAGACTATTTTGACCCAAAATTCTTTGAAATACCTCCCAGCTTCAAATCCTCATAGATTTGGCCTCAGATGTTTGATTTGGACAAATAAAAAAAGGCAAGATTGACTTTCTTAAACCCTCTGAACAGAAACACACACACACACATATGGAGAGGAGAAAATATAAGCTAAAGATCAGTTGCATGAATCAAGTAAAACACAATAAAAGCACTCAAACAAACAAATCGATCTTTATACCTTAGCTTTCTCTTCTTCCTCCAATTGAGCTAGAAGTGGATGTGCACCCTATGCTCCACTTTATTTGCTCTTTTAGTGAACGATATGTGGATTTCTCTCCACTACACAACAAGATTGGATTGATTCAAATGACAGGTGTGGATGAGATGGATTATGTGAGGAAACAATTTGGAATTATGAGGGTATGATGATGGATTTGAAGCTCAAATGGACAACATAATATTGCATGAAAGATGGATATATAAATGTGAAGGGTAGAGACTCCAATTTATAGATTGGAGAGGCTCAAAATGGAAGGTTAGGATTGAAAGAAGGTGGGAGAGTTCAAGGACAAAGTGGAAGATCTAAGAGATTTGTCAAAAAGGCATTTCTTGTCTCCACACTTCTCAAGTACATGGGGAAGAGTTCACCAAGTACATTGGGAAGAGAAAAAGGAATATAAAATTCCTTGGGAGAGGACAAGAGGAATTAAAAACTCCAAAATAATTAAGTGTGGGGAGACTAAATGGAGAAAGGAATTAAAAATTCTTTGGGAAGAGGAGGCATGAGAATGTGCAAGGATTTGACATTCCTTAAAAGAGGTAATATAATGCCCACCAAAATACCGTAGAGAAATACAACTAACTACATGCAAATAGTTTTTTTTTAAACATCTACACATTTGCATTTAACATCCATTAACAAGATAAACACATAATCAATCATGGACATAATCACAAGAACACATACTACGAGAGCGGAAATAAACATAACTCATCCATTAATTTCCCCTAGGGTATCTCAACATAATTACTTAAAGATTAACCATTTTCTCAATTACAATCTATTAACCAATTCCCCATTAATCCTTTAAGGTTCATTTTTAAGCACCAATACCAAATGTTCCTAATCCCAATATTACCATATATCATTATTAACTCATTACTAACATTATCTTTAACTAGACTAATCCATTCCATATCATAAGATGCACGTAGTACCAATCTCTAGATATACTCAATGAATATCCAATTAACATGTATATGCAACAAAGATTTTTACAACATAATCAATTGCATCATATCCTAACATATATGGTTACAAGATTCTTTTATGGAAGATGCATTGTCTCTTAATACAGTATGAATGTATCATAATACATTAATGTTTCCTAATCTATAGAATACATATGCCATATGAAATCATATACATTGATCTGCTACAAATATCCATCCATAAGTCGAGAAGATAATAATCCACCTCCACGCACAAGAGAATCCAATGAAGAACATCCCAATGGACGAAGGCATCAAACCACTCGACCATGTGGAACCATAAGGAACCACCCCCTGTGCTAGGAGATGACACAAGATCCCACACACATTCTAGATCTAAGCTGACACCTAACAACCAAAGGAAAACACTCCACACATTACATGGATAAATCAAACTCAATAAAATAGAAGACTTACAAAGGCAACTCGCAATCCAAGACTCGAGGTGCTAGGACCTACATGTAGGGAAAGAGTGTCATCGCATGCAACCACCATGGGAACCTAGGAACCTGCCCCGACATTCATGATACTCATGCGGAGTCATCTCAACCTTTGAGGATACCAAGGGAGTTCGACTTACCTGGAGCACCAAGGTCTACCCAACCATTCCCAGATCTATATAGTCACCCCAGGGATATGAGTTGAGGCCACAAATCCATTTCTTATCTTATTATGGTGATTTACCTCTACCCATCCCATTATGATTAATTATTTATTTTATCACTTGTTTACAAGGAAAGACTCCCAATGAGATATTCTAGCGGTCTAGACCTTGGGTAACCTAGCAATCTAATCCTCATGACCCCAGTCACCCACTTGGAATCCCACTCCCCCTAGCATGCACCTAGACCTTAGGGAAACAATAATACACAACACATAAACATGGGATCTCAATGCAATCTAACTGGATAACCAAGGTTAATCAATAAATATAAACTCATGAGGCATGAATAACATATGCCATCAGTCTTATAAACAACATGGAACACACATCATGCATATCAACATAATATCAAAAAAATGAGACCAAAGAATAATAATAGCAAGGCACAGCACATCTTGCTTAATTTTACCAAAAGGCGTAAGTCACTTTTATTAAAAGTCCAAAAATAAAAAAGTTCAATAAAATCAATAACACAGTCCCGGATCACTTCAGGACACTTAGAACACACGGACCCTGCCTCTGGACAGATGAAAATATCAAAACAGAGACTCAGAAAACACCAGAAATGCCTTAGAAAACCAATTATAATAGAATGGCGCATATGCTCCTCATACTAGTGCATTTGCAAGATAGAATAGTGCATCTGATAAACAAATTAGAGCATATGCATCTCAGCATAGTGCATATACTCATTGAAACAATGCATACGATAGACAAAGTGGTGCATATGACATTCAAATCAACGCATGTGAAGAATATTATAAAACATTCAATAATTAAAATGACGCATATAAGACCCATGTTAGCGCATATGACTTGTAGTGCATATAAACAGACGGAAAGAAGAATTGCATCAAGGCAAAAAAAAAATTCCTCAGACTATATAAAATGTCAAAATTACCCTTAAAGGGAACACCCAGATCAATAGGACTCAAGGGCCAACCAATCGAATGAAATGAAGTCCAATAGTAAAATAAATCAACACTTCCAAACACAAGCATCCGACAACAGGGAAACTCCAAAACAACATAATCTTAGCCAAAAACCAAATACAAGATCCAAAAGGACAAATTCCCCAACAATCCAATTAAAAGCAACACACAGGGAGCTCTAACAAATCTCAAACTTCCCAAAAATTCCCACAGAGTTTCACAGAGGCACAATGCCATTCACAGCAGGGAAAAAAATTTCAATGAAAACTAAATAAATATTTCTCAAACTATATAATAGAACCATAATATAAAGCCATGTTTACTTCATTTCCAATAGTTTTCCCCAAATTTATCCTATATACAATCTTTTAGAAAACACAATGCAAACAGTCCTTTTCGAAAAATAAAAATATAGAGGAAGAATTTCCCCCCACCTAGAAATCAAAGTAATGACAAGTGAATTCGATGAAGCACAATCCACAATCCAAACCAAGCCAAGCAACACCAAATCCAAATCTCCAGCCAAGAACAAAAATTACAAAAGAAATTCAAGAAATGCTAACCCGACAAAATGCATAGTGTAGTCACATAAATCTGTCCACTTAATTAAATGAATACTTAGTATTTATTTGATTATTTAACCATCAATTAATAATTAATTAAATTAATATTTAATTAATTCATCTTAACCCTCTTCTCCTATTAATTAAATAAATTATTCAATTTATTTGATTTAATTCACTTAACCAAATTCAGACCATTAATTAAATAAATAAATCATATTTATTTAATTAAATCTTCTCTCACATTTAAATAAATTAATATTTATTTAAATTCCCCCAAAATCCCACCTCTCACATTTAAATAAATAAATCATTTATTTAAATCACCTTTATCCTCCACCCACTTGCATTTTCCTACAAATGCAAGTTGCACAATTATTTTAAATAAATATTTTATTTAAATCACCTTTATCCTCCACCCACTTGTATTTTCCTACAAAAGCAAGTTGCACAACTATTTTAAATAAATTATTTATTTAAAATCCTATTTATCCTCACCCACTTGAAACCTTTAATAGTTTCCCTTAAAGTAGTCAAACTTGATGGCTTTAAAGTCTTCAAACTTGATGGCTTCCTTCTATAGTCTTCTTAAGACTTTAATGGTTTTCCTTAAAGTCTTCAAGCCTTTAATGGTTTCCCTCAAAGTCTTCAAGCATTTTAATGCTTTATCTTCATTTTTCTCATTTAAATAAATTAATATTTATTTGAATATTTATCCAAATGCAACTTACACCATTTAATTGAAATAAATGATTTTATTTTAATTGAAAATACCAAAATTTCTCCCACTTGCATTTTCCTACAAAATCCACTTGTATGCCTAAACCCCTTCTAGATTCTTCTAAACCCTTCCTAATTAGCCTAATCCATCCCCTAAATATTGTCACATTCCTAAGCAAATTGGAGTCACTTCTCAAAGACTCCAAAGTCTTTGAAAAACAATTAATGCTTTGTGTGTTCAACAAATTAACCCTCAAAGTCTTGGATAACCTTTGAAAGCTTCCAACCTTCAACCACTAAATGGCTCAAAGTCTTTGATAACCATTGAAGGCTTTCAACCTTCAACCACTTAATCCCCAAAGTCTCCAATAACCATTAATGGTTACCTCAAACCCTCCCACATGGTTAAAACATTTGTTTTGACTCAACCTCTACCCAACCCAAAGGTCTCATCAAGCCTTTAATGCTTTGACCATGATTATCTCTTAAACATTTGCACAAAGGTTTATCCTTGGATTAACTCTTAATCCAGTGGGTAATCTTAATTTAGACTTGACCCTTACCTTCTAGATAACCATGAGGTCTTCTCAGGCCTTTAATGCCTCCAACCTCTTCTCTCAACCCAATCCTATGTTGACACTTGTCACCATTTTATTGGTGCCAATTGTGCACATGGATCCCCAACTTTCAAACTTGGCCCTTGATTAAACCATTCAATCTTAGCCCTTCATTTCCCCATTTCTTCTATAAATAGAACCCTTCTCCTCAAGCAAAAGGAGAAGCATTTTTAGAGTATTGTTGTTATACTGGCATTAGCATAGAGCTTTTTCATAGCATCACTATCTACTCTAGCATAGTATTTAGCTTTTCATTTCATATTTGAAGCTTAGTATTAAATCTCAATCCTCCATAAGCATCCATAGTGCAAAAAGCTGCTGAGAGCTACACTCATTTGGGACTTGGAGAGGAGAGGAACAAGGGAGGAGCAACTATGAGCATCTTGATTAGCTATTTCATTTTATGTTTATATGCTTTCTATTTCATGCTTAATATCTCTCTTGATATGCCTGTTTAGGATAATCTTTTGTTGCTAACACTAACGTTTGTTTCTTGTGCTCTTGTGTGTGTTGCCATCAAACAGATTTTCTAATCCTTTTTGCAGAGCATCATTTGGTGAACCCGACGTGAATCGAACACGCAAAAAGAGCAACTTTTTTTTTTAACCAATAACATGTTTGAATGTTGAAAATGTCACACAGGTTGCGCTTTTGACACTGTTTTGGTGCGTTTGACATTATTTTGGCGCTATTCACTCTGTTTCAGTGCTTTTCCCTTCTCTGTCTTTCCCTTTCTTTTAGTGCGTTTGTGTTAAATAGTGCCTCTGTTCAAACGCAGACTAGCGCTATTGTAACAAAACGTTGTACAAATCACCTTGTAACCAAAAAAAAAAAAAAACCAAAAAAAAAAATAAAAAATTAGGCTTGTAGAAGCCCACCAAATAGGCGGATTTTACTAACTATTTTTCTCTTTTGTGCAGATTTAAATTAGATTAAAAAGTAGATTTATATTTTTTACTAACTTGTTTTTTTGAAGTTGGTTTTAAAAATGAATTCACTTTTTATTTTGGTTTAAAATTAACTTCACATTTCAAATTTGGGCTTTTAAAAAAAGAATCACACATTTGTTTGGGGCTCTTAAAAAGAATTTCATTGTTCAAAGGTAAAAAGAACCACAAACTTATACAAAAACAACTTTATTTTTTTTGCAAGTTAGGAAACAAACTTCGTTTTGGTGCTTAAAATCAACAAGGCAAATTTTATTTCTTGCATCAAGATAAAACTCACAATCCACACTTCCATTTTTGGTGCAAATAAAATTCACAATCAACTTGTCTCATTTTCAAAGCAATTTTACTTCATGCAAACGTGTTTTTCATTAAGTTGACCAGGATTTCAAATTCTAGTTTACTCAAACAATTGCCTTTGAAAATTAAAAAGAACACCATGATTGTTGGAGCAACATCTCCAAATAGTTAGATCACATTGCAATGATAGATTAAAAAGAACAGGTGTTTTTCGTGCTTGGCACACTTGTGCAAAGAGTTGGTCGAGTGGTCCTACTTCTAACACACACTATCCTCTCCCTTGGCTTTCGTGGTCCTAGGTGCAAGAGAAAAGTGTTAGTAACACTCACATTTTATCTTTTTAAGAGAGGCCTGCCAAGGGATCGATACTCTTGGGAACGACCTCGAGCGGTAAATCCTTCGAGCCGCTATAGAAATCAGGTGAGAGCGAAAGCTGTAGCCTTGGGTATAGCTGTTCCTACAGTGTAACTGGCCGAAAGGACAAATGGGCCCCACCACCAGTTACAAGGCTCTTAAGTGAGTCACTGCAGAATGAACTTATGTCCAAAGCCATCGAACATGACTAAACACCTTTAAGTAGTAGCCCACCTGTTCTATTGATTGAGGATATTTGAGGTATAATTTAGTGCAAGAGCATAGATGGTTTTGCTCCCAAGATACTCACCATACATATTTCCTTGAGTAGAAACATAGCTTTTTGAAAAGTCACTTGTGGCTTGATAAAAGTGGTGACTCCCCCATCATAGGGATCATCTATTTGTTATGCTCGTGCAAGACTTAGTATATCACATCCTTACCTGCCATGGCGGGATTCATAAGGTATGTAGTACCAAAGTCGAAGAAATATCAAGATGTGGGCTAAATTTATCACAACTGGCCATTTGACCTTAGGGATAAAAAGTGTTTGAAGTGTGTTCGTTTTACAGACCTAGTGCAAATTGAGCCGACTTCAGGCTTTAGAATTACACCTTAAAATAAATCTAAAGGAAGGGTCAAAAACAAGTCCAAGGATTGGGTTGATCTAGACCCATACTCATTTGTGCCTTTGAGGCTACAATTTTGTGTTTGTGTGCTTGCTTTGTTTTCTTGTCAAAGAAAAATCAGAAAATCAATCCCAAAAACAAAGTATTCATCCAACATCTGTCAACACAACCAAAAACATCAAAAACAAGGTACAAACAAACAAAGAATCAAAAATTTATGACCATTCTTCACATCTTGCGAAAGAAGAAGTGTCATCAGAATATTACCTTGAAAAGAAGACCATTAAGCTCAAAGGCTTTGATCAAAAGGAGGAAATTCTTCTATCTCAATAGACAAATCTTTGTCTCACATAGAGTCTTTCTACATCGCATGCGTCTCTATCTTCAAGGTAAAACAAACGAGTTTGATTCCGAATCATTGAACCGCAGAGCTTTTATGCAATATAGAGCTCTGAGTTATCACAAAAATCAAGGAGGAAAGATTAATCCCCACTTCTTCCCAAACATCTGTATCACCTGCAACACAGCTCGAGAAATGCCACCAACGCCTGAAAGGGAAGAAGTAGAGTTTGTTCCATTTGTAACACAAAGTTTTTATTAAAGTTGAAAACAAAACATCCATCATCTCATTCATACATCATTTTTCCATCATCAATTCATCCCAAAACTCTCAAAACATTAAGAGGTTCTTGTCCCAAGATTCCTTTTTTAGATATTGCTTGAAATCAAACACATCACATCACTTTTAGATTGTTTCTACATCTAGGATAAGCTCATCCTAAGAGACACATCTACGCAGGTTAAAACTAGTTCATGAGTGAATCCTCTCATTGCTAGGTAGTCAAAATCTGTAACACATCTCAGATTTCTCTACACCTTATCACATCCAAACTCATCAAAACAAACAAGCAATTCAAAGAAAGAATTCTGGTTACATTTACCTTTAGAGTGCTAGAGATCTACAATCCACTAATCATCCATCTTTCATTGAACAACTCATCATCATCTTCAATCAACTTCAACACAAACTTGCAAACAAAATGGCTCAAACCCGATCGCGATCAAGGCAACGAGAAATAGAAATTGAGGAAGAAGAGGACAACCTCAATGAATTTCAAGAAGCACTTGGAGGAAATGTAAATGATGAAAACCCAAGTAGTCCCACTCCTTCAACAATCGAAAAGGTTCAGCATAACCCTCACTTTAATAGATTATTTGATGAAATTCTCAAGAGCAATGCGGATGCTCACTTCTTAAGACTTGCTCAAGAAGGAGCCAAACTCCCCTCAGACTTTGATCTTGCCCAATTAAGACAAGCATCAGAAAGACAAAGTCACCATGAGGAGGAAAGGCGTAGAGATCCCATCAGATATAACATCCCTCGAGGTAACCCACCACCTCCTCCTCCAAATGAAATGGAGATGTTGCGGCAACAAGTCGCGAATCTCGCCCAACAACTTCATAGTGGTGTTAAGACCAATCAATTTTCAGTTAACGACATCTGTCCCTATCCGTTTGATAGGAATCTTTATATGCCACCCTTTCCATGCGGGTTTGAAACACCCAAATTTGAAAAATATAGAGGAAAGGGGGATCCCCGTGATCATGTCCGAGAATTTCATTCTGCTTGTCTTGAAGTGGCTTATGAGGACACATACCTAATGCGCCTTTTTCCCCAAAGCTTGGGAGGAACCACCACATCATGGTTTTCCCGACTACCAGGTGGCATTAGAACATTTGAGGAACTCATCCAGAAGTTCCTATCTCATTACTCTCATAATATTGAACGCGACATCACCATGGCTGATCTATGCAACACCAAACAAAAACCAGGTGAATTATTCTCAGTATTCCTGCAACGATGGCGCCAAATGTCTAGCAGACATTCTCTTCAGTTACCTGAACGAGAACTAGTGGAAATTTTCATTTCCAACTTAAACGAAGAAATGGAATTTCACCTGGATGTCAAAGATACCGATTCTTTTAACGATATGATCACCAAAGGTATAAAGTGTGAACGGGAACTCATCAAAAAAGGACTCATCAAAATCTTTAATGAACCCAAAGATGGTCCTCGCCCGCGCTTCAATAGTGATAAACCAAACTTCTGGAACAAGAATAAGAATATCGTCAACGATGGGGTTGTGGATGCTCGGACTGTCCAAAATGCACAACCTGTGGTTCGGTTTGCAGGACAAAATCCTCCACCTCAAAATAACACAAATGTTCCTCTTAATCAAGGTCGCATCACATCTCATGATGAACCAAGACCTCGTCCACAAAAACAAAAACGCACATACACTCCCTTAGGGGAACCCATTGAAACAGTGATGCGACAACTCATTTCTTAGAATTTGATCACTTTACCTAAGTTATCAAATTATGAGCCTCAAGTCAAACCGGCATGGTGGAGAGATACTGAACATTGTGAGTTCCATCAAGGAAGAGGACATAAGACAAGTAATTGTCATCGATTGAAAGATCTCATTCAGGATCTTATTGACCGAGGAGAAATTGAAATTGAAGGACATGACCCAAAAACAACCAATAATGATCATCAGATGTTCAAGAATCCACTTCCATCACAAGATCAAAGGGGTCCTTCCACTTCCAGACGAGGTCCTGATACCACTGATTATACGCAGGCTGCGTATAATTACACTGTCAATCACTTGTATGATGCCAGTGAACAAATTGCAACTATCACCTTCAAAAATCCCACCTCAAATTGCAATGTTGTTACGCGTCGCGGCAAAGTTACCATCAAGGCAGCTCCACAAGGCACCACCTCCATCCCAAAGCAGTACAATCTTGTGGAACAATTAGACAAAACGCCTGCGCTTATATCCATTTTAGAGCTATTACGCCTGTCACCATCTCATAAAACAATCTTGGATCAAGCACTCCAAGAGGCGTCAGTCCCTGCAAACTTGAATACAGACCAATTTCAAGCCATGGTTGGAAATCTAAAGTCATCACCTTGTCTCACTTTTTCTGAAAGCGACAACTCTTCTTTCCAACAACCTTATAACGCTTCGCTACACATTGAAGGATTTGTCAACCAACACAGGATCAAGCGAGTCTTGATTGATAATGGAGCAGGCCTAAACATCTGTACACTACAGTTGGTCATAGCATTGGGATATGCAATAGAATCAGTGGATCCTCGCAAGAAGATCACAATCAAAGCCTATGATGATGCAGAGCGTTCATCCAAAGGAGCTGTGGTACTACCAATCCGAGTGGGCCCTGTGGTAAAGCATATCATTTGTCAAGTTCTGGACCTTCCTCTGCCATATAATCTATTATTAGGGAGACCTTGGATACATGCCATGCAAGCTGTTCCATCTACCTACCATCAATGTATCAAGTTCCCACATAACGGGGTCGAGATCACAATCCTGGGCGATGCAAATCCCTTTGCATTTTGCCATAATATCAGCCATCAACCAGAGATTACCGTTCCTAATAATAGAGAAGCCATTTCCTCCACATCATATATAAATCCCGCCTCTCTTGCCAGTTCAAACACCCCTATGCCCAAGCAAGAAAAGCTAAAGATGAAAGTAGCAGAGGAAGGTCCTGGAGAATATAACTTGAGTCAGCTCTTTTGTGTGGGACAAATGCCCACTTCTCCTAGAACACATGGTAAACCACAGCAGTTGCTCCAGCAACCACTAATCATGCCAGCATGTGCCTTAACGCCTTTCATCCTTGGAAAGAGTCAAGAGGAAGAAACACAAGATGAGGACCTAGCGGACTGGATCTATAAAGATCCCATCACCACTGACAAACCGCAAGTTACACTTCCTACGAAACAATATGGCAAAGGCCTCCTCATTATGCAAAGAATGGGATATGATGGTCAGAGTGCTTTGGGATACTTCAAACAAGGACGACACGAACCTCTACTACCAGAATTCAAGCCCAAAGGTAATACAGGCCTTGGCTTTGAAAAAGAGATCCTTCCTAAACTCAGATTCAAAGGAAAACCCAACAAACCATTTTGCCCACCTACTGCAAAGAGGATACCTTTCATAATCAAAGCACCATCAAGCACTATCCCCACTGCCCCCTCGAGGCTCACAAACCCACCGCAACCGTCATCAGTGCCAAAAATCCCACCAATCGAACTAGTAATCCCATCCACAGCAGTCATCACATCAATAAAATCATTCGCAGCCACAACTATATTGGAACCCGTAACAACATCTATGGCACCAGTAGTTCCAGCAGAAGCCACTGAGTCACCATTACCGATACTTCCAGTGACAAATCCATTAAACCCCATCACAATTCCTGCAGCACCGATCACTACAAGGATACATAAACCAATCACGCCTGCAGTATTTAACTCCAAAGACATCCCAGTATGGTATAGCAATCGGATGCTGGAAAGTGATTCAGAGACCGACTCACATGAGTGGGAATTCGATTCAGTGCAACTTAACACTTCAGATGAGGAAGACACATCACCACCTCCGCCACGCAAAGACATTCCTGTTTACGGAGAAGCACAGATAAAGACCACTTGGGTACCTGAGCTGGAAACATCTTCCACAGACCCTATGTCTCATCCTACGCCTGATTCTGACAGGGAGAGTACCATCAACGACCTTCACCACACTATCTTAACCCTCACTGATACATCTCCTGCACTTAACTTAATCGATGAAGTAATGCCCATTATCCACCCTGAACTCATTGAATGGAACCAACCAAATCCCCCATGTCTTGACCTCTTCCAGAACGATGAGGCTGTCATTGACTTTTTGGAATTAAGGGATAATCTACCAAGCGGGGATCACAAAGCTGGATTCGCCATTGAACTTAATAGCGCAGCATACTTCGGGGCGGATGCCAAACCCTTCAGCTGCAAAAATATAACATTAAAACATGGATCTTCCAGTGAAAACCACACTGTGGCACTGTTTGATCCAACAAAAGTAAAAAGAAAGAGTGTATCCAACGGTGAAAACCTCTCTGAGGCGCCTGAGGATGAAGGGTTTGACATTCTCCCTGCTAATACACAACAGGAACGATCAACGATCCTCATTGAGGAGACCAAAGAATACAATGTGGGGACTCCTGAAAACCCTCATATCATACATCTGGCATCTCTTCTCACTCCAGAGGAACAACCTCAATTTATAGAGTTCTTCCAACAGCGTCAGATCAACTTTGCATGGTCATATGCAGACATGCCTGGGCTTGATCCTGATTTAGTCATGCATCATCTCACAGTAGCAAAAGGAGCCCAACCTGTCAAGCAGAAGCTTCGTAAGATGCATCCTCAGATTGCCGTGCTAGTCAAAACAGAACTCAAGAAACTCCTGGATGTTGGTTTCATTAGACCAATTGATTACGCAGAATGGATCTCCAATATTGTGCCAGTCGGCAAACCAAAAGGGGGCATCCGCATTTGTACAGACTTCAGAGATCTGAATAAGGCATGTCCTAAGGATGACTTCCCTCTACCAAATATCGACATCATAGTAGATTTGACAGCAGGACATGCCATGCTTTCACTCATGGATGGCTTTTCGGGATACAATCAAATAAAGATCGCACCAGAGGACCAACATAAGACAGCCTTCACATGTCCATGGGGCACATACTGCTGGAATGTAATGCCTTTTGGTCTAAAGAATGCAGGAGCGACCTATCAAAGAGCAATGACCACCATCTTCCATGACATGATGCATACTATAATGGAAGATTATGTGGATGATTTACTAGCAAAATCACTTACTAGAGAAGGACATCTTCACATCTTAGATAAAATCTTTGATAGACTGGAACAGTACCATGTTCGACTCAACCCAAAGAAATGTGTCTTCGGCGTGACCTCCGGGAAGCTTCTAGGATACATTGTCTCAAGCAAAGGTATTGAGGTCGATCCAGCAAAGGTTAAGGCAATAATGGACATGCCACCTCCAAAGAATATCAGTCAGCTAAGAACACTACAAGGACGGCTTCAATCTATCCGCAGATTCATTGCACAATTGGCTGATAAGTGTCACCCCTTCACACACCTGCTACACAAGAACATCCGCTTTCAGTGGGATGCCAGATGCCAGCAAGCATTTCAGATGCTTAAAGACTATCTCATGAATCCACCATTGCTGATGCCACCAGATCCAAGTAGACCATTATTGCTCTATATCTCAGCAACAAGTACAGCATTGGGTGTACTACTGGCACAACATAATGCAGAAGGAAAAGAGTGTGCTATTTACTACATCTCTCGCACACTTGTGGGCTATGAACTCAATTACACACCTATTGAGCGAGCTTGCCTAGCAGTAATCTTAGCAGCCACTAAATTGCGACACTATCTGTTGACACACAAGGTACAACTCATCGCAAAGATTGATCCACTCAAGTATTTACTCAGCAAAGCAGCATTGACAGGTCGCTTGGCCAAATGGGTAATGATTCTAAGTGAATTCGACATCGAGTATGTGGACCGTAAAGCTATCAAAGGTCAAGTTATTGCAGATCAGTTGGCCGATGCACCACTCATAGGCGATCATCCCCTCATTTCCAATTTTCCAGATGAAGAGATATTCATGCTCACAGAAGTACAACCATGGAAGCTATATTTTGATGGTTCATACACTAGGCACGGCTCGGGGGCAGGCATTCTGTTTATCATACCTCAAGGTGATAGCATCCCGAAGTCTTACAGGCTCACATTTCCATGCACAAACAACATAGCAGAGTATGAGGCCTTGATCACAGGACTCAAGTTAGCCGTACAATGGAAATTACAAGAACTACAAGTATATGGCGACTCACAACTGGTCATTCGACAAGCAACTAATGAATATCAGACCAAGGATGATAAACTCATGCCATACAAGCAAATGGTGGACAGTCTAAAGACATCATTTACTACTATCACTTTTGAGCAGATACCAAGAGATCAGAATCGAGCTGCTGACGCCATGGCTACCATCGCATCTCTACTAGATCTTCCACAGAATTCAACACGCTACGAGTTCTTGGTAGAACAGCTTTGGATTCCCGCTTATGATATCCCCGAATCTGAAATGATATGTCACCTTGTTGGTTCTGAATCCCCATGGTATGGTGAGTTCTACACCTATCTTCGTGATCATACCCTTCCTCCCAACCAATCAAATAACCAACGTAAAACCTTCATTCGCCAAACTGCTCGATATACCATTATTGCCGAAACCCTATACCGACGCGGTCTTGATGGTACTCTCCTTCGATGTCTGGAACAAGGTGAGATAACAAAGGCTTTGGAAGAGGTACATGAAGGAATTTGCGGGACTCATTCAAGTGGTCCATCACTCGCCAAGAAACTCCTGCGAGCTGGATATTATTGGCCATCTATGGAAAAGGATTCCTACTACTTTGTCAAAAAATGCAAGAAATGTCAAGTTCATGGCGACCTGATACATGCACCGGCCCAGGAACTGCAACCAATCACAACACCATGGCCTTTTTGTCAATGGGGTCTTGATCTTGTGGGTAAAATCCATCCATCTTCATCCAATGGCCATAAATTCATTATTACCGCCACCGAATATTTCACCAAGTGGATCGAAGCTGTTCCACTTACCCAAGTCACCGGCAAGCAGATTGCCTCATTCATCCTCAATTACATCATCTGTCGGTATGGTGTGCCCATGTCCATTGTCACAGATAACGGTCTTCCTTTCAAAAATCAGGATGTCCGTGAGCTTTGTGAGAAATTTCATATCCAACACCGCTTTTCCACTCCCTATTACCCACAAGGCAATGGTCAGGCCGAAGCATCCAATAAAAACATATTGAGGATCCTAAAGAAGACAGTCAATGATGTCGGTCGTGATTGGCATGTTCAATTGAATCCAGCGCTATGGGCATATCGAACTAGCATTCGAACCCCTACAGGTGCAACTCCTTATTCATTGGTCTATGGTGCAGAAGCTATCTTGCCTATTGAGGTCGAGATACCATCATTAAGGGTTTCCTTGCACAATCTCATTGATGATGACGCATACAGAGTCTCACGCCTTCAGGACTTGGAGCTACTTGATGAGAAGCGACAAGCTGCATACAACCATCTCAAAGCCTATCAGCAGCGCATGAGTAGAAGCTACAATCACCGAGTTAGACCTCGTATATTTGAGGTAGGTGATCTTGTTCTTCGAGAGAATCCTCGTAACCAACCAAACAGAGAACATCAAGGCAAGTTTGAATCAAACTGGCTGGGCCCATATGTTGTCACTGCTGTATTTGGGTCCGGGGCATATCAGTTGGCTACATCAGAAGGAGAACCACTTGCAGATCCAATTAACAGCATGCACCTCAAACGGTTTTATACCTAAGCTGTACAGAGCATCAGGCTCCCCTGCATACTAGAAAATACCAAAAAACATTCAGAAAAATGTCCTGAAGAAAATATAAAAACATTCAAAAAAGTAAAGAAAAATCATGCATCCAAACGGTGAACAACCACTCCGGTGGCACCTTGGGTAAGAACGATGGTGAAAACCTGGCAAACAGGCGCCACTCGTAAAGGCTATGGCTCCATTATCTTTCAAACTTGTGGCGATCACATCTACTTCATACATACATCCATCCATCCATCAACCATGGCTTGTTATTCCTCTGCAATTATGATAGTACTCCATACATCTTGCATCCCGCTTTTTCATAGTCATGTCTAAAACTGGGGGCAATGCCTTTAACCTATTGATGGAAGTGGATTCTACATTGTCTTATGATTCATTAAGTTCTTCATTCAAACAATCATCAAAAATCCAAAAACATTCAAAAATATCTCGCAAAAATACCAAAAACATTCAAAACAATTCAAAATCCAAAAACATCGACAAAACCATTGAAAAATCACACAAAAACATGGCAACACCTTGTACATACTCATCCATGCAGATACCAAAACAAACATTGCGACAAACTACTCACACAATGACCATTTACCAAACAACCACACAATCCACATCAACAATCCAAAACTGTCTTTAAAACAAGGATGCATCCTTCCTTACCAAAACAAAGACAAGATGATGTTTTCTTTGACAAGAAAATTCTGTTAAGCTATCAAATGCTTGGTTGATTCGTGAGTAATTCATTTGTTTATCTGTATCGGGATCTTTTAGCATTGTTTTGTATCGTTTGCGCATTATTTCCGATGAAGTTCTGGGGCATGTACTAATGGTGTCTACGTGGGAAGTTCACCAAGCTATGTGATCTTATGCCAAATGCAGTCATAGATCACTACGGCTTGCTGACTACAGCGTATATCTCGACCATATGAGCATGAACCATTACCAAGGATCCATATTCTTTATTCTTTATGTATATATTGTTTGTTTACAGGTACAATGCTCATTCTTTGGTTCCTCCTCATCCAATTTGGATAAAGGTTTTTATTTCTTAGTACGGTATGCACTTGTCTCAGGATATGATCAGCCTAAGATCAAGGAGGACGATCCAAGTCATGCATGAAAGGAGATAATCCTTATCTGTTCCGCAAGCAATACTCAGGTCAACTTGATCCATTATATCAAGTTGCTTGTATTAACTTGCTATATCAAAATCCATGTAAGAAAGACTCTGGTCATCTTGAATCTTTATGTCAAGTTGCTTGTATTTTCTTACAACATTTTAAAGCTCAATGATGAAAAATAATGCACCATGGACCATCATTCCATCTCATTTGTATATATTGCATTCCGTTGCATTCCATCCATCCATACATTCATAAATAGCTGCATATCATTCATACATAGTAATGACAATGGATACTCTATTTTCCTCTTCTTCCATAGGAATGTAATAGGTCCTCCATTTCTTCTATCTAACATTGCACCCCCCCCCACCCTCCCCATCTCAATAATCAGCATCACATACCCTACATCGTGTCCCAATCAGCCTAATCAAGCCACGTTCATCACCATCCATCTCTAACTAGGAGGGATTGTGTTTCCTATCCTAAGTCATCCAATAAGTCAAGAAAGTTACTCTATTTTGCACAGATACATCGACTCCCACACACCTAGACTATCAACAGATACTCTGATCAAGTATCTTCGGGTCTCAACAGGTAATCGATCATGGTAATCCTAGACTACATCAGGCATTTATCATAATGACCTAGTCTCAACGGGGCTACCATGATTCCCCACAACCATCCATCACACGCACACACTATCAATTGATCAACCAATCAAACACAATCCACTGGACAATTACATCAATTGTCTACGTCTCAACGAGTATTTTGCTTCATATACCTTGACTTCATCGGGCAATTACATCAATTGTCTAAGTCACATCAGGTCACTTTGATTCACTTACTCAGACTTTATCATGTCCAAGCGACCAACTGACATCAACTGTCACGCTTTGACTTGACCGGGGCAATTAAACCGATTGCACCAGATTGTCCAACCAATTTTGATCAATTGTAGAGCATCAATCCAAACCCCACACTACATCTGTTGTATCTCTTGCATGACCTCAGGGTACTCGTTGGCTTGTTGTTTCTTCATATTCACTCCATTTTCTCCCATTCTTTCATCATTAGTTCTAATTTCTTCTATTCTACCTCCCCTCTGCTTTTCATTCTTTTTCGAGAGATCGCCCGATTTTTCAAAAAAATTCGGCCCATCCCTCGAGGGGGCATACCACCCATTAAATTTACATTTTATGGGGCATTTCTTCACACCTATTTTTCTTTCTTTGAAACGACGCGATAAACCGCACCGTCTCAAAGAGGGGCAAATGTAGTCACATAAATCTGTCCACTTAATTAAATGAATACTTAGTATTTATTTGATTATTTAACCATCAATTAATAATTAATTAAATTAATATTTAATTAATTCATCTTAACCCTCTTCTCCTATTAATTAAATAAATTATTCAATTTATTTGATTTAATTCACTTAACCAAATTCAGACCATTAATTAAATAAATAAATCATATTTATTTAATTAAATCTTCTCTCACATTTAAATAAATTAATATTTATTTAAATTCCCCCAAAATCCCACCTCTCACATTTAAATAAATAAATCATTTATTTAAATCACCTTTATCCTCCACCCACTTGCATTTTCCTACAAATGCAAGTTGCACAATTATTTTAAATAAATATTTTATTTAAATCACCTTTATCCTCCACCCACTTGTATTTTCCTACAAAAGCAAGTTGCACAACTATTTTAAATAAATTATTTATTTAAAATCCTATTTATCCTCACCCACTTGAAACCTTTAATAGTTTCCCTTAAAGTAGTCAAACTTGATGGCTTTAAAGTCTTCAAACTTGATGGCTTCCTTCTATAGTCTTCTTAAGACTTTAATGGTTTTCCTTAAAGTCTTCAAGCCTTTAATGGTTTCCCTCAAAGTCTTCAAGCATTTTAATGCTTTATCTTCATTTTTCTCATTTAAATAAATTAATATTTATTTGAATATTTATCCAAATGCAACTTACACCATTTAATTGAAATAAATGATTTTATTTTAATTGAAAATACCAAAATTTCTCCCACTTGCATTTTCCTACAAAATCCACTTGTATGCCTAAACCCCTTCTAGATTCTTCTAAACCCTTCCTAATTAGCCTAATCCATCCCCTAAATATTGTCACATTCCTAAGCAAATTGGAGTCACTTCTCAAAGACTCCAAAGTCTTTGAAAAACAATTAATGCTTTGTGTGTTCAACAAATTAACCCTCAAAGTCTTGGATAACCTTTGAAAGCTTCCAACCTTCAACCACTAAATGGCTCAAAGTCTTTGATAACCATTGAAGGCTTTCAACCTTCAACCACTTAATCCCCAAAGTCTCCAATAACCATTAATGGTTACCTCAAACCCTCCCACATGGTTAAAACATTTGTTTTGACTCAACCTCTACCCAACCCAAAGGTCTCATCAAGCCTTTAATGCTTTGACCATGATTATCTCTTAAACATTTGCACAAAGGTTTATCCTTGGATTAACTCTTAATCCAGTGGGTAATCTTAATTTAGACTTGACCCTTACCTTCTAGATAACCATGAGGTCTTCTCAGGCCTTTAATGCCTCCAACCTCTTCTCTCAACCCAATCCTATGTTGACACTTGTCACCATTTTATTGGTGCCAATTGTGCACATGGATCCCCAACTTTCAAACTTGGCCCTTGATTAAACCATTCAATCTTAACCCTTCATTTCCCCATTTCTTCTATAAATAGAACCCTTCTCCTCAAGCAAAAGGAGAAGCATTTTTAGAGTATTGTTGTTATACTGGCATTAGCATAGAGCTTTTTCATAGCATCACTATCTACTCTAGCATAGTATTTAGCTTTTCATTTCATATTTGAAGCTTAGTATTAAATCTCAATCCTCCATAAGCATCCATAGTGCAAAAAGCTGCTGAGAGCTACACTCATTTGGGACTTGGAGAGGAGAGGAACAAGGGAGGAGCAACTATGAGCATCTTGATTAGCTATTTCATTTTATGTTTATATGCTTTCTATTTCATGCTTAATATCTCTCTTGATATGCCTGTTTAGGATAATCTTTTGTTGCTAACACTAACGTTTGTTTCTTGTGCTCTTGTGTGTGTTGCCATCAAACAGATTTTCTAATCCTTTTTGCAGAGCATCACATAGGAAATCAAATAAATAGAAAATCAAAGGCAAACTATAGGAAAATGTCGGCCAATAGAAATAATCGATTAAAATATATTTCTTACCCAGCTTCTCAAAACCCAAGGTAAGAATAATAAAATATTATTTAATCAACTTACCCCAAACTCACAACCAATAGTAAAATAGGATAGGTAGAGAGAATATATTGATTAACCCAAAAGGGTAAAAAGAGAAATAATAATAATATAATCAACCCATTAAATAAATAATCCATGGTACAATAAAATATAAAGGCCCAATTAACTAATTAAACCAAGGCACCCAAATAATAATTAAAACCGCAACTTATAAATAATAAATAATAAATATTAATTAAATAATAATCCTTATAATAATAACCTCTCATTAAATTATTATTGAATATTAATGTCAACTATTTATTTAATTTATTATAAACTATGTAATTATATTAATTTAATTTAATATTATTAAACTATGTAAATCAATTAATTAATTAATAATTAAATTAATCAATAAGCATAACACTTCAAAGCAATCCAACATAGGACAACTCAAGATACCACTTGATGGTAAATGACATCTCACACCAAGATGCCATCCTAACAAGGGTAATCAACTTAAACCTAGAGTGTAGAATGAGTTTTCATGTCATCTCCGATCAACTTACCATTGGGATGAAGACACACTCAGACCTGTGAAGCCAGGTGGAGTTGATGTCTAGTACCCACAAACCTGTCATCATCAACACAAGTGCAACAACATATACAATAACATATATCATAAAATAGGCAGACAAGTGAAGAGAATCACAATATCATATAATGCTCACAATGAGTGATATGACATCATCTCTATCACAAATACAATAGAAGACACTCACAATCAAGAAAGCACTATCATAATCATCATTGCATCCAATATAATCATGAAATAGGGTTAGCACATAATAGAATACCATCAAATCACCATAGCCAAATATAAACCACACATATAAAATGAGTACATACAAGAGTCTATCATCATAATAATCTATGAATGTCATCATCCACATGAAATCATAATGTCAAGTGCAAATATAATATGTTTATCCTCCATAATGACGCATTCTGATCATAAGTAAATCCATAAACATCTAATCAAAGCGTCACAAAATAGTCTAAGCTATGTCAATATAGTCTATCGATGGACAAAAAGGAAAGATGAATCAGGGAGGGGCACTACAAGTAAAGTTGGTGCACTTAAGGTTTGGAGGGTGAGGTGAGAAAGACATTTATGGCAAGGAGTTGACTCATCCATAATCAAGGTGATTAGGAATGTGCAAGTGATTAGGAGTGATTAGGTGGGATAATGAGGGATTAGAATGCAAGTGGGAAAGTTAGGAGGATGGGAGATGAGGAGAGAGAATGAGTGGAGGAATATAAAATTGGAGAAAATGGTAAATATGATTAGGATAGGATTAAGTAGACTAGATGATAGGATTAGGAAGAGTGATTTGTAGGAATCACATAATTAGCTTAGTTGGTTGAAATCAATTAACTAATCAAGGTTTGGAAGAAATAAAAGAGGTTTGAAATGAGTTTTTAGAAGAATGAGGAATAATTAATTAATTATAAGGCTATAGTGATAAAATTAATTAAATTAGATTTAATTAATTTTAAGAAGAAGGAGACCAACACAATTAAATTAATTAATAATGTGGAAAGGCTTAAATTAATAAATTAATAATTTAATTAATTTTAGACATCTATAATATACATATTATATATACATATGTCTATCTAGAAATATATGTATATATATACATACATGTATATGCATATCTATATTGTTGGTTGTATTGGGGAAACAATGTTTTTTTGCTACTATGTGGTTTCATTAGCGAATGTCATTTGTGCAACTGCGGGCACACTTTTGATCTATATGTAAAGTCTCTTTATCATATAAATATATATCAGTGACCTTGTAACCATTTATTTAAAATTATCAAGGTCATAGAATATATCTTAACTATTCTATGCATAAATAGATAAAAAAAACAAGAGCTGTGATATAGTCAAAGAGTCCCTGTCAATTGCAAAAAATAATAGATTGACAAGAAATATTGATTTGAGACTCCGATTTATTAGTTTTGGTTTTGCAAGTTACAAGGGAGAGATGAGGGGAAATACTACTTAGAGACTCTAGTTTTACAAGTTACAAGGGAGAGATAAGGGTAAATAACAAGGTCTAAATATGGGATGTTGACAAAGAATATAAGTAAGTGTGGGTCCTGTATACACATAAAAATGGCTATGAGTGATTAAATAAATATTTTATATTTATTTAATAATTATTCTTCTATTAAATAATTAATTTGAAAAGATTAATTTATTTTATTCATTTCATGTCTTTCTATTAATTGATTTAATTAAAATATTTTATTAATTAATTCATTTATCCTTTTCTTCTAATCAATTAATTAAATATCTAATATTTAATTATTATTCAAATCAATTAATTAAATATCTAATATTTAATTATTCTTCAAATTAATTAATTAAATATATAATATTTAAGCAAATTTCATGCATTTCCACACGTAGTTAATTAGGAGTTTTATTTTGGAAAGTAACACATCATATCTTGCTCATTTAGCTTAAATAAGGGATAAATTGATAGCATGCAACTTGCATTTTGAGTGACTTCTTTAAAGTAGTTGCACATAGATTGTAGAGGGCTAAAATATACTTGTGTTTTCTGTGCTTGATGAAGTAGTAGGTAAGTATGCTCTCACCCTCATACGGTGATCAAAAAACCAGACCTACTCTGTTTTATGTGTAACCTTTAGAGGGTCTACCTTCCCGAGCTGCCTTGAGGGGGCTAGTGAGAGGGGAACGACCCAAAGTGGAAACAGGCTAATACCCCGTCCTTCTGATCCACTCTAAACAAATCATGTTAGTCACAAACAACATGTGTTGATAAGTTCATACCGACACTATGTTTCCCCATAAACCCTATGGAGTGTAACCTCTATAGGCTGGGAACCTTCTGTATCTATAGAGATAAAAGTGTCGCATGTATGGCTACATAACCAAAAGCCTTTACTAAAAACCACTTGTACTAGTTGCCAAAATCCTTCTAATTGTTGGCGCAGGAGGTCGGTCCTCTGAAGAGGCTCACACACATACGGTTCTTATTAGAGATATAAAGTTCGCCATGGGGAGTTTTCATGGAAGCTGGTGCTTGGCTGCCCCGGAGAAGTGAGTGTCGAGGGTGGAGCTAGTGGGTTCAAGCATCTAAATATCCGCTCTGGATAGCGTAGCCTCAAGGGAAACTCCATGTGAGATTCAACAATTATTGTCTTAGCCTGCCATAGGATTTTGTGCTTGCTTCTGCATTTTGCTTTTCAAACACTATGTCTTCTATGTCTATAACATGCTCAGAATGGTCAAAATTTGAAGAAAATCATCATCTAAAAATGAGCCAAAATCTAACAACTTGCTGGAAAAATTAAAAAAATCCTTGAAATACAATCAGAGCAATGCTTTCAAGCAACAAAGTAGTGCATTTGTCCCATAAGTTACCACTCTTGACCAAAAAGTTAGCACAAATGCTTTCTCACATCTGAGACAAAGCATATCAAACCAAAATTTCAAAGTCAGTATCAAAACACTTTTTGAGTAGAGTTGTCTTTACACTATCACACATCTTCAAACTAGTTCAATAACTGGGTTACCAATCCAACAGGCTATTTCCAAAAGGTTTCCATAAGCATAAAAATTTCAACAAGCTAGTGATTCGACCATTTTAAGTGCAAAAAAAACCAACATCATTATCAATTTCTCATCGGGATATATCAAATCCTCTATCACGAAACTTGATCAATCCACCTTTTGTTCATTATCTTGGATATATTTCCTATTTTTAACCTAGGTTATATCAAAATCAGAATTGCACTCACATTGGAATCAAACAAACTTGTAAACCATCATATGCTTATATGACTTTTAAATATCACCTTAAGAAAAGAAATCCCAGTTATAAAGCTACTCAGAAGAGGATAAGATTCTTGTACATCAATTGCAAGATCTTGTTAAAACATAGGACATTCCTACACCATTTTCATCACTATTTACGTGGCTGCGAGACAGAATTTGACGGAGAAATTTTGCAAGGACGTGCTTTTCAACAAAGAGATGCTTTATCACAACGAACCAACAAAAGTGGTAAAATCAACAAAGCATACCTTCCTAAACCAATAATAAGCTATTGAGTTATTTTTAGAAGGTCAAAACTTCAGAAATTTTTCGAAGCAATCACTTGCCAGTTTGGACTAGAGCTCAATACGAACAATTTAGAAAACAACAAAAACAAATGGAAGAATAAGATAATTCAACGTTCCAAAATTTTGGGTATATGACTGTTGATGAAGAAGCATTCAATAACACCATTAGACACCTTGAGCAAGATTTCAAATTTGATAGACTAATGGAAAAATTATTAGCGAAGCAAAAAGAAAAATATCTTTTAATGTTGGCAAAATCAGGAGCTAAATTGCCATAAGACTTTAACATAGAAGGCTTGAAACAAGATGCAGAGATGCATAACACTCAAAACAAAGATGATCCAAACAATGAGGATATAAACAAAGAAATCCATGAAGAAACAATGGGAGATAAAACAAGAAATGAACACGATGACACAAGAAGAGAGCGTAGTGATAGAAGAACTTATGAAGAGACAAGGAGAAACCGTATGGATAATCCTTCGTTAAATCTCACTCAACAAATGCAAACCCTACAACAACAAATACAAGATATGCAGAATGGAACGAGTTCCAAGAAGTATTCATTGGAAGATATCTTCCTGTCCTTTTGACAAAAGTTTAAATATGATAACATTTCCACAGCATTGCGAAATCCCTAAATATAATAAATACGATAGGAAATCTAATCCTCAAGATCACATTAGGGAATTTTGTACTATGAGTATGGAATTTGCACACGATGAAACTTACCTGCTGCATCTATTCCCTAGGAGATTAAATTGAAAATCGATGGAATGGTTCTCAAGATTACCATCTGGAATCAATTTTTTTGAAGAACTTGTGAATAGATTTATTTCATAATACTCCTACAATGTAAGAAATGAGATAACAATGTTGGATTTATGCAATGCTAAGCAAAGTAATGGTGAATCTTTCACGATCTTCTTACAGTGATGGAAATGAATGTTTAATAGGTATCCAAGAGATGTACTTGATCAAGAGAAAATGGACATCTTCATTGACAATCTTATCAGTGAAATGGGTTATCGTCTAAAAATGCAATGTCCTCCTTTCGCCAAGATGATTGAAAATGGTCTAAAAATAGAAGAAGCAATGGTAAAGAAAGGAGAGCTAAATCTTTGCAATAATTCCTACAACAACAATCACAACAACAACAACAACAACAATAACAATGACAAACCCAAATTTTGGTCAAAGAATAGGAATGTCATCAATGGAGGAAATGACGACAATAATGCTACAAAACAACAACCAATCTTTAATCTATCAAGTCAAATCCCAAACAATAACAATCAAGAAAACAATAAATCCAAGTCTTTCTTCTCCAATCCTCGCAGGAATTCACAAACATTGGAGAACCCTTGGAATCAGCTTTGAAAACTCTTCTTGCGAATAAACTGATTACTTTCTAGAAGCAAGAAGTTATGAAGCACAAGTCAAACCTAATTGGTGGAACGATAATCATTTTTGCAATTACCATCGAAATAAAGGACACCAAACTAATGATTGTCAAAGATTGAAGCACCTTATCCAAGATTTAATCGATAATGGAACTATCACAGTGGATAGTCATAAGACAAACGAATCACATCTAGCCTTCAAAACCCCGCTTCCAAATTATGAAAAAGGTGAACAATCTAAATCAAAAGATGACAAAGGCAAAGCCAAAGTGAACTAGACTTATACGTATGATGATGTGGTAAATGTCATCATTATTAAAGATAACACACCTTCAGAACCAATCAACATCATTACAAGAAGAAAAGCGAAGGTTACATTTCTGGGTATAACAAATGAATCAACATCCCCTTCATCACAATATAACTTAGTGGAAAAATTGCAAAGAATACCCGCTCAAATATCAATTTTAGAGCTTCTCAAAGTTTCACCTATGCATAAGAAAATTCTGGAAAAATCTCTAACGGAAACAACAGTTTCAAAAGACCTAGATGTAGATCAGTTCCAAAACATGGTGGGACACCTTATAGCCCCTCATTGCTTATCATTTTCTAAAAATGATGACGCATCCTTGCAACATGCTCACAATGCTCCCTTACATGTTGAAGTCACCATTCACAAAACTCGTGTCAAATACATACTCATAGATGGTGGAGTTGGAGTAAATATTTGTGCATTAAGTTTAATAAAGGCTTTGGGATATTCAAAAATGCAGTAGATCCAAAGAAGAAAATAACCTTTAAGGCTTATGATGAAGAAGAGCGTTCTTCTAAAGGAACTGTGATGTTACCAATCAAAATAGGACCTGTGGAAAGGAATACATTATGCCAGGTTTTAGATTTGAATCTATCCTATAACATTCTTCTAGGAAGACCATGGATTCACAACATACAAACAGTTCCTTCTACATATCACCAATGTATAAAGTTTCCTCGCGAGGAACAATAAGTCATTATAATTGCAGACTCCAGCCAATATTGCAATAATCTAAAGCCAAACACAAGATAGAAGAGTTCTGCATAACAGAGAATCAGTCTATCCTACCAAAGAAATTCAAGAAAAAATATGGGAAATCTTTGAGAAAAAGCTCAAATTAAATGATGAAGGAATGGGAAAATATTCTTTACATAGCTTTCCACTTTCACCTAAATCATATGGAAAGCCTACAAATATTCAACCACGGATCTCATAAAAATCAAAAGAAATGTTTGATGGAGCGTTTGTTAGAGCTGGAACATTTGCAAAAAAAATTGAAGACATGGACATTCTTAGTTGGTTGTACAAAGATGAAAATGAAACTATAGCAACAACTGCAAAAGTTAATGTTCCCATAGAGCAATATGGCAATGGTTATAATATCATGCAAAAAATGGGATATGAAGGAAAAGGACCAATTGGTAAGTGACAAGAAGGTATTTCAGAACCTATTTGTCCTCACTTGCAATCTAAAGAAGATAAATCAGGACTTGGATATCCATAATCAAATCAAAAGCAACATAATTATCAACAGCCAAAGTGGAGAAAGAAAGCAGTCCCTAAAGAAGAACCATGGCAAGAAAAGCTATACCAAGCAGCAAAAATAGTAGCCAATAAGCAAAAACAAGAAGAATATGAGAAACAACAAGAAGAACTTGCAATAAAAAGAGAAGAAGAATCTTGTAAACAAGTTTAAAGAGTATGAGCAAGTGCTAAATCTGAGCAAGATACTCTAGAAGTAGTGAAAGAAGAGATGGCCGAAATCAGAGAACTATTTGCACCATACAATATTCCTGTATGGTATAGTGGTGTAATCCTAGACAATAGTTTAGAGACAAATTCAAATGACTATGAATGGGGTCCAGATCTATCATCTAGTGTATCAAGTGAAGAAAAGGATGAATAACAAGCAGCTATCACAAATGAAGACTTGTCTTTTACAAAACAAAGGATAGAGTTAGAAAGAAGACAAGAAGAACTCAAAATTCAGAGAAAAGAAGCATATACAAGACAACAAAAGAAAGAGGATGAAAAAGAAAAAGAAGTAACACCACAAGAAACACAAACATTTATTGATCAAGTATCAGGAAATATCATATTTCTATCAAATGATGAGCAAGACATACCAAGGTATGGAAGAACTAATAGATAATCAAGTAGGATTGACTATTAGTCCAAAAGAAGTTGAGTTCAAGAGAAGACAAAAGATAGCAAAAGAATCCTCTATGTCTTGTACACAAGTATGTCAAATTCAAAATACAAATCAATCTATTGAAAGTAATCAAGAGGGAAGTTGCAGTGTTAAAGATCTGTGTGTTGATATAATCCATTCGTTTGAGGGACAAACGTCAAATGAAGAGTAACTTGATTGTGAACCACAAAATACAAATACAGATTTTGTTAGAACTAATTGGAGAACACTTGGGATAGACTACAAGAGCATTCTATCTATCATATTACCTACTCTACACCAAATTATGACTATTATGTCATGAACCTTAGAGCACCTAACAATGACGATGACTATGACTTACCCCTTCTTCATCTAGAACTAATTGATTGGGATAACCTAGAAAACCCTGAATTGGATGTCTTTTCCAATGACCATGACTTAGTTGTGTATCTTAATATTATCAAACCCATAACACCTAAGATATATTCCATTGTGGAATCAAGTAACGTTTCTTGCAGTTAGGAGAATGCTAAACTTTCCAGTCGCAAAATTCAAATAAAACAAGGAAAAAGACCTAGTGCTGAAAACCATTTCATGGCAACACTAGATCAATCAAGAGGAAAAATAAAAGACATATATGACAGTGAAAACCTCATTGAGGCACTAGGAGATGGAAAATTTGACATCCTCTCTGCATATTTTCAAGAGAGATTTGCTATTCTAATAGAGCCAACAAAAGCAATAAACATTGGCACACCAAAGGATCCCAAGATACCTCATCATGCTTCATCATTATCAGATGAAGAGAGGAAATAATACATAAAATTCTTTAGACAAAGACAGATATATTTTGCTTGGTCTTATGTAGACATGCCAGGCGTTGATCCTAATCTTATCATTCATCATCTCAATGTGGATCTAAAAGCAAAACCAGTTAAGTAAAAGCTAAGGAAAATGCATCCACACACCAATCTCCTTGTAAAAGATGAGTTAAAAAAGCTATTGGATGTGGGTTTCATAAGACCTATTGCCTATCCATAATGGGTTTCAAATATTGTGCCAGTGTCAAAGCCAAATAAGTGTAATAACCCACCTTCTTTAACCCAACAAAATTTGACCATTCTTTTTTGTTTTGTTTAATTTAATCATTTGTGTTTGATTCAATCGCATACTCTGGGCATCCATCCATTAGGATTAGGCATTCATCCATCTAGGATGAGCATCTAACCATACGGGTTAGGCATCTGTCCATATGGGGCAAGAGGTTTTATCTATCCAATATGGGATAGGCATCTACCCATACGGAGTAGGCATCTATCCAATTAGGATAGGAGGTGCTCTGGCCAGAGACTTAGACTCATCGGGACCATTCGGGTCCTGAGTCACTCACTAAGTACTACACTCTTCTAATAGGAGTGCACCAAGGTCATCATCCTTAGGAGAAATTAAAATAACATAATACAAGCTTGAATTCTGCCTCAAAATTTGGCTTAAAGCCTCGGGAAGTCAAGCGAATCCATACGGGATTCCTTCCGAGTATGCATTGAATTACCTTTTTCCTTTTTATTATACTTATCTTTCAATTTAGGATTCTACTCAATCCTCCTTCTTACTAAAGCCTAGACCCCATCCACGAACACCTGAGTACTAGGGACAACTCCGTCCCAAGACTCCCTACATACCTGCTTCAGCACAGGATCAAGGTGTAAAGTATATAGTTCTATTTTCTACTCTATGGTTTGATGTAAACTGATTAGTGGGTACACAACCCTTTATAGGGTCAATGTCCCAAACAGTTTCTCTGCGGTTGCTACCCATGGTGGTAGCACTTAAGCAAAGGCTCAAGATGGCCTATTGCTTGTGGCCTAAAACAACTAGATCCTAATTCTTATCATAAGTGTCACCCTTGACCAAATTGTCAATCGTCAACAACTCTTCGAGATTAAATCAATTTCGTAAAAGCATTTCACTCAATCAACCTTAGGGGGTTTACTATGGTTTAACTCAGCGGATGTAAAATCATTTAAGGATTATCTTATTAGATTATCGATCCAAGGGGGATTACCCACCCCTTGGATTTTAACTTCCAAGTGTCCCTTATTACTCCCTGACGATTTATAGGGACGATGCCACAGATGCCGTTGATGCAGCTTTATTAGGCGTTAAGTGCAGTAGTTCAACATGATGACATTACCCATAAGCGTGACCCAGAGGCACCATATATAGCGAACGCTGCTAGGTTTTGGTTTTCTAACTTCCTTTATTTAGTTTTCTTAACTAAGAAACTTATGAAAAACATCATGCTTGGAAACAATTTATGAATTGAACATGCATAATTAGACATTGCAAAGCTTAATTAATTGAAATAACTACTTAGATGGCATTCAAGTACCATTTGATAAAAAACAAATACCATTCTTCTACAACTAAACTATTTAATATATAATTGCATGATAATGACAATTATGGACTCACATATTAAAACGTGTAACTTGCATGAAGATGATGGAAATGTAACTTGTTCATCAATGAATGCAAATTAATAAATAAGAAATTCGTATGATGCAAAAATAGTGTCATTTACATGCAAAATTACGAAAAGTTTACTTCCATCATGAAAATAAATGATTATAGAGTTACTAATTCAAAATGAGCAATTAGTTTAGACTTTTGGAAATTTTGGATCAAATCATAATAATATGACCTAATTGTTTAAATGAATCTAAAATTTCCGACCAAGTAACCCAATAAATCTCAAATGGCTTGAGAGATTCCAATTATATACATTAATTTAACATTACAAATTTATTATCCAATATCCTAATTATTCATAAATCTTCCTAAGTTAAATTTGCTAACTTAAATTTACCCTAAGGTAATTAACAATTTTTAATTTGCTATTTATTATGTATATATACAAAAAACTAAATAATTAAATAACAAAAGAAACGTAACTTGTTTAAGGTTAAATGGGGAGTGGGGAAAATAAAATAAAAATAATGCCTTTTGAATTATATTCTCCAAGTGTGTGTGTGTGTGTGTCCATTTTTATTCTTTTATAATATTTATTCAACCATTTTTAATAGCTGAACAAAAAATATAATAGAATTGCATCAAATCAAAAAGTGATAAAGGAGGGTTGTGACATCCTCCCCCGCTTAACTTGTGCATCGTCCCAATGCACTTATTGAATGTATCCAAAAGAGTCTATAGCTCATGATTAGTTTAAAACAAAAAAGGAAACAATTGTTGCACTTCCCTAGTATCTTCCCACGTGGCATTCTTTTCATCATACCGGTTCCATTGTAATTTGCATTGATCAACCTCTCTGTTGCGCAATTGGCATTGGTGCCTCTCCAAGATTTTGAATGGCTCTATCATTATTCCTCCCATTTCTTGGACTTGTAAAGCATCCCAATTCAAAATATGTTTCTCATCAGGTACATGCTTTTTAAGAAGAGATACATGGAAGACATCATGGATTCGACTCAACTGGGGAGGTAAGGCCAACCGATATGCAACTGTATTAATCCTTTCCAATATTTCTAAAGGTCCAACATAACAAGGTGCAAGCTTGGTCTTTTTCCCAAACCTTATGGAACTCTTGTGTGGCCTAACCCTTAGGAAGATCTTCTCTCCCACCTCAAACTCCCTTGGTGTCCTGTTCTTGTTTGCATAACTTTTTTGCCTATCTGAGGCTTCCTTCAATCTTTGCCTAATTTCCTTAGTTTTCCTTTCCATTTCCTTCAACATATCTAGTCCAACAATTACTCTATCTTCAAGGCTCTCCCAACTCAAAGGTGTTCAACATGGCCTACCATAAAATGCTTCGAAAGGTGCCATTCCCAAAGATGTTTGATATGTATTATTGTAAGCAAACTCTACCAGGGGTAGGTAATCTTCCCATTTCTTCTGTTGGTCCATGCAGTACATGCGAAGTAGGTCTTCCAAAATCTGATTTGTCATTTTTGTTTGGCTGTCAGTTTCACGATGGTATGCAGTGCTAAAGTTTAGTTGAGTTCCCAGAGCTGATTGAAGAGTTGTCCAAAACCTTGAAGTGAATCTAGCATCTCTATCTGATATGATTTTATTGGGCATTCCATGCAACCTAAATATTTCCTTGACAAAGTGCCTTGCCAAGGTAGGTGCATCATCCGTCAGATTCCCTCGTATAAAGTGTGCCACCTTAGTGAGTTTGTCAATTACCACCATTATTATATCATGCCTAGACGGTGACATGGGCAACCCTTGCACAAAATCCATGCTAATAACTTGCCACTTGTGTTGAGATACATCATGTAATTGTAATAATCCAGCTGGATGTCTATGCTTTTCCTTTACCCTTTGACACTCCAAACATTTAGCCACATACTTGACTATGTCATTCTTCATCCCTTGCCAAAAGTATAACTTCTTTAGATTTGCATAAAGTTTGTTAACTCCTGGGTGCCCTGAATAAGGGACATTATGAGTCTCCGACAAGACTACTTCCCTTAAGTCTCCTAAATTAGGAATATATATTCTATTATTGTATCTGAGCAACCCATCTTCGTCTAATGTATACCCTCCAACCTTAGGATCGTACTCTAAAGTCAATTTGACTTGTTCATACCATGGGTCGTGTCCCTGCTCGTCCATTACTTCCCTTTTGAAAGAATTTTTGAATGTTGCTATAGTCATCAAGTGTCTCCTCCTACTTAAAGCATCTGCCACCCTATTTTCCTTCCCCTTAATATATTCAATTTCAAAATAATATTTACTTAGAAACTCTAACCACCTTCTTTGTCTAGCATTTAAGTGGGGTTGGGTAAAGATGTACTTTACTCCTTGGTTATCTGACTTTAACTCAAAGGGCTTCCCTAGTAAGAAGTGTCTCCATTTCAGTAGGGTATGCACAATCGTTGCTAACTCTATGTCATTGGGTGCATAATTAACTTCATGAGTCTTTAGCTTCCTAGATTCGTAAGCTACTACCACTTCATTTTGGACAAGTACTCCTCCTAAACCTTCGATAGAAGCATCGGTTACGACTGTGAAGTGTCCATTCAGATCTGGTACTTTTAGAATGGGTGCTGAAGTTATTTTTCCCTTCAAGATTTGGAATGCCTTATCACTTTGTTCTGTCCACACAAACCTTTTTCCCTTCCTTTGTAATGAGGTGATGGGGTTTGCTATCTTAGAGAGTCCTTCCACAAACCTCCTATAGTATCCTGCTAGCCCCATAAAGCTTCTTAATTATGAAACGTTTTTAGGGATTGACCATTCTACTATTGCCTTTATCTTATCTGGATCAATTGCTATTCCTTCCTTTGATATTATATGCTCAAGGTAGTGAATCTTTTCCTCGAAGAAGGCACATTTTGACAGTTTCCCATATAACTTATGTTCCCTCAACCTTTGCAAAACAATTTGTACGTGTACTAAATGTTTCTCCTCATTCCTAGAGTAAATCAATATGTCATCTAGAAATACCAAAACAAATTTGTCCAAGTAGTCATGGAGCACACTATTCATTAGGTTCATAAATGTAGCTGGGGCATTGGTTACACCAAAAGGAACTACTGTGAATTCATAATGCCCATATCTAGTACTGAAAGTTGTCTTCGGAATGTCCTCCTCCTTAATTTAGAGTTGATGATATCCTAATCGGAGGTCTATCTTTGAGAAAACTGCTACTCCTTTCATTTGGTCAAAAAGATCCTCTATTCGAGGTAAAGGATACCTATTCTTTATTGTGACCTTGTTCAACATCCTATAGTCGATGCATAGCCTTAAGGTTCCATCCTTCTTTTTAATGAATAAGACGGGCGCTCCCCATGGAAATACACCTGGCCTTATTAATTCCTTAGCTAAGAGTTCCTCTAATTGCATTTTGAGCTCTTGTAATTCAGTTGTGTTCATTTGGTAAGGTGCCCTTGATAATGGTTCAGCTCATGGTAGTAAGTCGATAGAAAAGTCAAACTTCCTTTTAGGAGGTAAGCCGGGTATTTCTTCTGGAAATACATCCTTGAATTCTTTTAAGAAAGGGGTATTTTCAAAGGTCAAGATATTTTCCTCTTTTCCTTCATCAATTTCAACCATATAGATTAGGCCTCCTCTTCTTCTTTCCTTCTTTAATTGCATGGCTGATATGGTTTCTATATTAATGGGATTAAACTTTCCTTGGATTTTGACCCTTTTCCCCCATCATCCAAACATTCAACAACTTTGTTATAGCAATCTACATTAGCTTGATGATCTGTTAACCAACTCATTCTAATAATTACATCATATAATCCTAGGGGTGCCACATAGAGAACTACCCTCGTTTCAAACTCAAGAAATTGTACCCTTGCCCTCGGCAAACACTTAGTTACTTCCCTAGTTGCCTTATCCCCATATTGAACCATCCATGATGACTCCATTTGATTAACTTTTAAAGCATATTTGCTTCCCATCAGACTTAGGAGGGGTGATTTTCTTCAAATCCTTAGAGAGTTCCAATATGTTATTTTCTTTTTTATTGCCCATCATATTCCCTTGATTGCTACCAGGGTTTCCATTTTCAGTTCCACTTCAATTTTCAATGTCATTCTGTCTTGCCCTAAGGTCCTGCATCAATTGCTCCAGGAAGTTGATTTTATCCCTTTGCTCGGTTAGAAGGTTGATTATAGCCTCGACCCCATCTTCGTTATTTCCTGGGTTATGTTGATCCCCTTCATGGTCTTCCTCATGGTTTTCTTCATGGTCTTCCTCATGGTTTTCTTCATGGTTTTCTTCATGATTTTCCTCATGGTTAGCTTCCCTTTGTCTCCTAGTGGTAGTACGTCTTCCATTACCCCTTCCTCTTCCTCTTCCTCTTCCTCTTCCTCTAACCATTCTAGGGTTTTACTTAAAAATTAAATTATGTAGTTAGTTCTTGATTAAGATTTTAAAATTTAATTTCTACCATTGCAAAACATTCCCTTAGTTGTGTAAATTGAAGTGAGCACAAGGCCTAGATTTGAACCTTTGCTCTGATACCACATGTAATAACCCAACTTCTTTAACCCAACAAAATTTGACCATTCTTTTTTTTTTGTTTAATTTAATCATTTGTGTTTGATTCAATCGCATACTCTGGGCATCCATCCATTAGGATTAGGCATTCATCCATCTGAGATGAGCATCTAACCATACGGGTTAGGCATCTATCCATACAGGGTAGGAGGTTTCATCTATCCAATACAGGATAGGCATCTACCCATACGGAGTAGGCATCTATCCAATTAGGATAGGAGGTGCTTTGGCCAGAAACTTAGACTCATCGGGACCATTCGGGTTCTGATTCACTCACTAAGTACTACACTCTTCTAATAGGAGTGCACCGAGATCACTGTCCTTAGGAGAAATTAAAATAACATTATACAAGCGTGACTTCCGCCTCAAAATTTGGCTTAAAGCCTTGAGAAGTCAAGCGAATCCATACGGGATTCCTTCCGAGTATGCATTGAATTACCTATTTCCTTTTTATTATACTTATCTTTCAATTTAGGATTCTACTCAATCCTCCTTCTTACTAAAGCCTAGACCCCATCCACGAATGCCTGAGTACTAGGGACAACTCTGTCCCAAGACTGCCTACATACCCGTTTCAGCATGGGATCAAGGCATAAAGTATGTAGTTCTATTTTCTACTCTATGGTTTGATGTAAACTGATTAGTGGGTACACAACCCTTTCTAGGGTCAATGTCCCAGACAGTTTCTCTGCGGTTGCTACCCACGGTGGTAGCACTTAAGCAAAGGGTCAAGATGGCCTATTGCTTGTGGCCTAAAACAACTAGATCCTAATTCTTATCATAAGCGTCACCCTTGACCAAATTGTCAATCGTCAACAACTCTTCAAGATTAAATCGATTTCATAAAATAATTTCACTCAATCAACCTTAAGGGGGTTTACTATGGTTTAACTTAGTGGATGTAAAATCATTTAAGGATTATCTAATTAGATTATCGATCCAAGGGGGATTACCTGCCCCTTGGATTTTAACTTCCAAGTGTCCCTTATTAATTTCAGACGATTTATAGGGACGATGCCACAGACGTCGTTGATGCACCTTTATTAGGCGTTAAGTGCAGTAGTTCAACATGATGGCATTACCCGTAAGCGTGACCCAGAGGAACTGTATATACCGAACGCTGCTAGGTTTTGGTTTTCCAACTTCCTTTATTTAGTTTTCTTAACTAAGAAACTTATGAAAAACATCATGCTTGGAAACAATTTATGAATTGAACATGCATAATTAGACATTGCAAAGCTCAATTAATTGAAATAACTACTTCGATGGCATTCAAGTACCATTTGATAAAAAAAAATACCATTCTTCTACAACTAAACTGTGTGGGGGAAAAAGTGACACTAAGCAAACATGCCCTAATCTCACTTTCAATCACACACTTGTGGAATACGAAAGAGCCTAGAGGTATCACACAATTGGCTACTTCTTTTTGTGGAAGAGAGAGCCACGGGCTACCTATTAGGATTTCTATTCCTTTGTTGTAATTGGAAGATAAAATGATGCAAGTTCAATCCCAAACCCCAAAGTGCAAGTATGAACTAATAACAAGATTTGCAGAATTGAACTTAAATAATGGAAAGCTGTAAACACAAGGACAAGACAAGAATGTAAATGTGTACCTGGTGTTAAAATCTAAGTGAAAATGTTTGGGACGGGGGCGTGGGCGCCACTGTCCTGATTCTGCCCCTGAAACTGCTGTTTTGCAACCTGAAAAGCTGTCAGAAAGTGCTGAAAACTTGCTGTCTGACAGAAGGACCAGGGCGCCCAGTGCCCCTGTCCCAGGGACCAGGGCGCCCCACGCCCTTGTCCTGGTCTTTTACTCTGAAATCTGGTGTGAAGTGTTGTCTCGGCCTGCTTTTTCCGGATCTGCAACTTGCGGCGTCGTCTGAATTCCGAAACCTGCACTTATACCTGAAAAGGTGTGCTGGGCGGCTATATAGGGTTTTGCCTTAGTCAAACCCCCACTTTGGTGATTTCCACCTCCACGAATAGCCAAGTTGTATTGTAAAAGTAGTGTGTGCAGACCTTGTGTGTGTGCAAGATCCTAAAATGCAAGTAAGCAAGCTAGAGCAACCTAGAAAGTAAACCCTAATTGCTTGCAAATGATAATGTAAATGCTCCAAATCAAGATGTAAAGAGATCTAAAGCATGAATAGAAGTGATATAATGAGGCTTATGCAAAGACATGAAAACAACATGAAATCATACCCAACCCCCAAGGGAGGGGTACAAGCCAATCTTCAGTCGGTGATCCCCTATTGCTCTTCAATGTCTTCAAAGCCCTAAATGGATGAATGAAATTTATGAATGCTTGATGGATGGATTTTGACTGTTGTTGAAGTCTTCAAAGATCTGCTCTTTCGCTGCATAGAAGGCCCTTTAAACCAAAAATCTCCTCCTTTCAAATGAAGAAAGAGAGCTCTTATATATGAAACCCTAGGTCTTAATTCCAACTTTTGGCCGACCTAGAGATTGAATCTCCCACCAATTTCTTGGGGTTAAGCTTAATTTTATGATTGGATCGCACTCCTAAAATTTTGGGAAAAATGTCCGGGACCATGTGCACGCCGGGCGCCATGGTCCCGACAAATTTTCACCAAATTTTCAGGGCCGTCGGATATGATGATTTTAGAGTGAATCCCGAAGTTACAGCTGATTTCGAGATGTTTTGACCCCCGAAAACAAGCCCCCAAGTTCAAAATAGGACCTAATTAGAGTTTTAGATTAAATGATGTATTGGAAGAATAAAATGAAAGGGGCACACTTTAATGAAAGGGCCCGACTTTATGATGTGGGAGATGATAAAATAGAACCTTAGACCTAATTAATTTAATTAATTAAGTGCTAAAGGGGAAATGCAATGCAAAATGCAAAATGCGCCAAGGCAGGTGCTAAACTAGGTGTGAAATTGTACCACCCTAGCAAGTGCGTACAATTTACGACGCTACATAAACTATTTAATATATAATTGCATGATAATGACAATTATGGACTCACATATTAAAACGTGTAACTTGCATGAAGATGATGGAAATGTAACTTGCTCATCAATGAATGCAAATTAATAAATAAGAAATTCGTATGATGCAAAAATAGTGTCATTTACATGCAAAATTATGAAAAGTTTACTTCCATCACGAGAATAAATGATTATAGAGTTACTAGTTCAAAATGAGCAATTAGTTTAGACTTTTGGCAATTTTGGATCAAATCATAATAATATGACTTAATTGTTTAAATGAATCTAAATTTTTTGACCAAGTAACCCAATAAATCTCAAATGGCTTGAGAGATTCCAATTATATACATTAATTTAACATTACAAATTTATTATCCAATATCCTAATTATTCATAAATCTTCCTAAGTTAAATTTGCTAACTTAAATTTACCCTAAGGTAATTAACAATTTTTAATTTGCAATTTATTATGTATATATACAAAAAACTAAATAATTAAATAACAAAAGAAACGTAACTTGTTTAAGGTTAAATGGGGAGTGGGGAAAATAAAATAAAAACATTGCCTTTTGAATTATATTCTCCAAGTGTGTGTGTGTGTGTGTGTGTGTGTGTGTGTCCATTTTTATTCTTTTATAATATTTATTCAACCATTTTTAATAGCTGAACCAAAAATATAATAGAATTGCATCAAATCAAAAAGTGATAAAGGAGGGTTGTGACAATAAAAGCATAAGAGTCTGCATCGATTTCAGATATTTGAACAAGGCATGTCCCAAAGATGATTTCCCACTACCCAACATTGATATAATTGTGAACTTATCAAAAAGGACATGAGGTGTTTTCATTAATGGATGGATTCTTAGGATACAATCAAATAAGAATTTCCCCTGAAGATCAAGAAAAGACAACATTCACCTGTGCATGGAGTACTTACTGTTGGAATCTTATGCCATTTTGGCTTAAGATTGCAGGAGCAACTTATCAAAGAGCCATGACGACAATTTTTCATGATATGATGCATACATTTATGGAAGATTATGTAGATGATATACTTGCAAGATCTCATACAAGGAAAGAATATTTGAACATCTTGGGAAAGATCTTTGATAGGCTTGAATAATATCAGTTAAGATTGAATCCAAAGAAATGTGCATTTGGAGTAACCTCTAGAAAACTTCTTGGGTACATTATATCAGCTTGTGGAATTGAAGTAGATCCAAAAAAGGTCAAAGCTATCATGGAAATGGAGTCACCTAGGAACATAAGTCAATTGCATTCTCTACAAGGAAGATTGCAATCAATCAGAAGATTTGTCTCTCAATTACCAGATAGATGTCATCCATTCACTCATATTTTACATAAGAATGTTCCATTCAAATGGCATCAGAAGTGTGAAGAGGCTTTTATGCAAATCATAGAATATCTCATCAATCTTCCCGTACTTGTATTACCAATCAAAGGGAAACCATTATTGCTTTATATCTCAGCGACAAATGTATCATTAGGAGCTCTTTTAGCACAACATGATGAAGAAGGTAAAGAAAGAGCAATCTATTACATCAGTAGAACACTTGTAGGCTATGAATTGAACTATACATCAGTAGAGAAGACATGCCTAGCAGTTGTATTTGCAACTCAGAAACTGCGACGTTATATGCTGACTCATTTTGTGAAACCGATAGCAAAAATTGATCCACTAAAGTATTTGTTGAACAAGTCAACTTTGAAAGGAATACTGGCAAAATGGGTTATGGTACTAAGTGAGTTTGATATAGAATATGTTGATCGAAAAGCTATCAAAAGACAGGTCATTGTTGATCAATTAGCTGAAGCACCTTTACAAGATGACATACCATTGCACATTGAATTTCCCGACGTAGACATTCTGACAATAAGTACAAAATTTTGGGAGTTGTACTTTGATGGTTCTTATACACAATATGGATCAAGCGCAGGAATTTTGTTCATCACACCTCAGGGACACACAATTCCAAAATCATATAGACTAAGGTTTCCATGCATAGACAATACTGCAGAATATGAAGCATTGACTATTGGGCTCAAAATGGCTATTGAATGGAATATCAAGGAATTACATGTATATGGTGATTCATAGCTTATCATCGACCAAATAAATGATGATTATCAAACTAAGGATGACAAGATCATGCCCTACAAACAGTTGGTAGAAGAGTTTAAAGAACACTTTGAAGAAGTATCATTCACTCAGATCCCAAAAAATGAGAATAAAGCAACATATGCAATGGCTACAATAGCATCTCCATTGCAGAATCAGGAAAATCAACAATGTTACAAATTCTTGGTGGAAGATATCTTAACCCCTACCATTCAATCCCAACATACCCACATGATTTTCCATATATATGGAACCGATCAATCCTTATACGACCAGACTTATCAATACTTAAAAGAGAATATCCTTCCTCTTGACCTATCCTGCAATCAGAGAAGAAATTTTATCCGCCAGTCATCCCGCTATACTATTATTGTCGATATCTTATATAGGTGAGGTCTAGATAGCACTCTATTAAGATGTCTCGAATAAGAGGAATCTGAGAAAGTTCTTAACGAAGTTCATGCATGTATTTATGACACAAACTCAAGTGGATTAACACTGGCTAAGAAAATTCTTCGCATGGGTTACTATTGGCCTACTACGAAGAGAGATTCATTCACATATGCCAATAAATGCAAACAATGCCAAATCCATAGAAATCTTATCCACGCACCAGCACAAGAATTGCATCCTATGGCAAGATCATGGCCATTTTCTCAATGGGGCCTTGATTTGGTAGGTAAGATAAATCCTTCATCCTCTAATGAACATAAGTTCATTTTGACTGCTACTGAATATTTCACTAAATGGATTGAAGCAATACCTTTGACGAAAGTGACATGAAAATAAATATCATCATTCATCTTGAATTATATAATTTGTCGCTATGGAGTCCCTATGATCATTATCACTGATAATGGACGACCATTTAAGAATCAAGATGTGAAGGAACTATGTGAGCGATTCCATATCCAACATATGTTATACACCATATTATCCATAGGGAAATGGTCAAGTTGAGGCATCAAACAAGACTATCTTGAAAATCTTGAAGAAAACAATCAATGAAGCTGGAAAAGACTGGCACATTCAGCTAAATCCTGCTCTTTGGGCATACCGAACCAACATCCGCACACCAACGGGGGAAACTCCATATTGCTTAGTCTATGGATCAGAAGCCATATTGCCAGTAGAAGTAGAGATACCTTCTTTACGAGTTTCCTTGAAAGATCTTATACCAGAAGAAGAACAACGAATATCTAGACTTCGAGAACTTGAGTTGATTTAGGAACATTGCCAAAATGCAACAGATCATTTGAAGGCATATCAATAGAGAATGGGTAAGAAGTTATAATCACAGAGTCAAGCCATGCATTTTTCAGATTGGAGATATAGTTCTAATGGAGAATCCGAGAAATCAGCAAGACCAAGAAAAGAAGGGTAAATTTGAACCAAAATAGTTAGGTCCTTTTGTCATAGTAGCAGCATATGGCTCAGAAGCATACAAGTTATCTACCCTTGAAGGTGATTGGTTTGATGAACCTATCAATTCCATCCATCTCAAAAAATTATATGCTTGAGATATAAAGTCCTGAAATTTTTTTAGTAAAAAGCATATAAAGTCCTGAAGAAATCAGTAAAAATAAAAAAAGCAGAAAATCCCTAAAAAGCATAAAACAGTGAAAACAAAAAAAGACAAAAAAATCAAAATATGAAAAAAATGCAATAAATTTAGATAGTGAAAACCTGGTAAATAGGTGCTATCTAAAAAGATGAGTTCTTCCATCTATGAGATCGCTTTGTGCACCTATTCACTCCATCCTATCACATCTATTACCTCCATCTATCTTAGCTCATCAATTTCATTTTTCTTATCCATTGCTTTCAACCATTTAGCAGGAAATATGCAGCTTACCAAAAGTTATCAATTTTTGACATACTTGTCGTAGTCATTGTCTTAGATTTTATCAAAATCAATCAATCTGCATTTATATCCCATCATGGTTTGGATCTTGATCAATTCATACATCCATAATATAGTCTTGTTTCTATTGGGGGAAAAATCCTAATTCCTTTTGCTAAGGTGATCTTTTAAATCTTTGAAAATCCAAAACATTCAGAAAACTTAGAAAACCAAAACACCTAGGGTTTTGAAACAGATAATGAGTGAATAAAGGATTATCAATGATCATTCATCAAGATGATTATATCAATTAATGACCATGAAAACATGTGAATGTCAGTGTTTATATCTTGATTTTATTGCTAATCATGTACTCTATGCGACTCAAGGATGTCCACGAATAGAGAAGCTATGATGGGGCCTGATTATTTTCTTTGACTATTGTCTGTGGTTTATCTCTTATTAAGGTATGTACTTGTCTAAGGATATGATCAGCAAAAGATCAAGGAGAACGTTCCGACTCATGCATGAAAGGGGATAATCCTTGTCTGTTCTGCAAGAAATACTCAGGTCAGCTTGATTCATTATATTAAGTTGCTTGTATAAACTTGCTATATCAAAATTCATGTAAGAAATACTCAGGTCAGCTTGAATCATTATGTCAAGTTTCTTGTATTTTCTTACAACATTTTAACACTCAATGATGAAATCAAGCACTGTTACAAGACAACATATGAAAAATGGAAGTATCATTTAGTTAGATCATTTTTAGATTAGCTCATTATTCATCTGCATTATAACCATTCATTGTCGGTTGCATTAGAAGCATTTCATTTCATTCAGAGATCAACGGTTAAATAAAGATTTAGTATACTTGGACAAACAAAAACAATTTGCATTTGATCATTGCAGGTGAATTTATCTTTAAGAATCATTTAAATTATCATCATTCAGTTCATTTAGTTGCATTCAATCATTGCATTAGTTTGCATTCCATTAAGTTCATTTCATAATCATGTAGTATATCATCATTATTATTTGCATTAGGATCATTATCATTGTAGTTCTTTTTATCCATTAAGATCATTTAGTTTCATCTTTGCACTTAGATTCATAAATCATTATAAGCATTACATATAAGAATCAAAAACATTTCATATCGATCATTTGCATTTCAAAATCATTATATGCATACACATAAAAAATATACAAAAATCAACATTCATATGCATTTTTTATAGATCATTGCATTTGCATCATTTAAGTAAAGCACATCATTTAAGTTAGTAATCATTTTCATTTGCATCCATGATCAAAAAAATAAAAAAAGCAAATGCATTTTCATTTCATAATCATTGCATCATATAGATCGGTATCATCATTGCATCATCATATAGAAGATCATCATCATGAAAATAAAGGAAAGAAAAGATCATCATCCATATAATCAATGCATATAGATCATCATCATATAGAGTAACATGCATAATAAAATATCATCATATAGAGTCCATGTCTACATATAGATCATCATAAAATAATAAAAAGTCCAAGTATACAATGATATCAAATCAAAAATACAAGTGCCTCATAAATATAAATAAAGTCAAGGTTGTCCTATGCCACTACCACCTGACTCTGTCTATCTCTATGGTTGTGGGCGAGAAGATCCTCCAAATGTCTGTCCCCCATGATCACCACTCCTCTGAGGAGGTCCCATGACTCCACCACTACTAGTATCCATCCTCATAGTAGTATGACAGCTACTTGCCCTCTAACTCTCTGCGACTAATTCCTCATATAATCATGGCCAGTGTAATGTCTCCTTCTCGGCCCGAAATAGTGCTCTAACGGTATCAGCTGAGAGAGTGCCCGATCCAACTTGTTGAATGTGATCAAGAAGACCCCAAGTATCCTGTTGTCTCCTAACAACCCTGTCTCTCTCTGTCATGAGTGTCTGCACCTGTGCTCTAAGATGATCTATTTGTGCTCTGAGACTATCCAAAGTATCCTGCTCTGGCACATCCTGCTGAGGAACATGATCCTGAATCCCCTCATATCCACCTGTTGCAATCTCAGCCCGAGTAGCTCTCAGATCCCGTCATCTAATGAGAGGAACATGATCATCTGAATCCTCCTCCTCTCCACCATGAGTTGCAATAACCCTAAGGTCTGGCTGAATCTGGCCAAAATAAATTCCTCTCCCACAACCCCCATCCAGTCCAATGCTCCTGTCTCCTCCTGTAGAGGGTAATCCTCTCACTGATCTCATACCTACCCTACTAGTGTCCCTCCCAATCTATCCCGCATCTCTCCCACCCATGGGAAGTGGTCTCCCAATCCTGCCAACTGGTCCAAAAGGTCCTCCACGGACTCTCAATCAACCTCCTCTCCATCTAGGTCTCCTACCGCCTCTGCCTCCATCTCCTCCCTCACCTCTGACCTCTTGAGTAGCTCTAAGCTCTTGTCTCCGCCTCCATCTCCTAATGATGGTATCATCTGAATCATCCTCCTTATCTCCTAAGTTGGGAGGAGGGTCTGTTGGATCAGTAATCTGAGGAAAAGGGTGTGCAAGCATGTACTGAGCATCACCCCAGGATCTAGAATGTGTAATCTCAAATCATAAGCCACCCTAGGAGTAGCCACAAACTCTACGCGTGCTATCTCAAAAGATAAAGAAGGTCCCCAATCTCGCCTATCCTTGTACCGTCATGCATATATAATGACACCAGTAGGCATGTGTTGAATGATACCAAACTGTCTGAAAATGAGACTCATCAACTGCCGCTCAATAATGTATGGAGTACGACCAATCAGATATCTACTTTGCAAAATATATGGTAATGTTCGTGCATCATCCATCCATGGCTCACAATTGATATAAGGTCTCCAAATGATGTTATTCAATGAATCTAGAACCCAACGCCAATACTCCATCTTACCCAGCTTATGCTGAGTAAGGATACCTACATATAAATAGACATATGGCTGCCTCTCACCATGAACTCTGTGATGGATAGGCCGAGTAATAGCAATGTGCTCCCAACACTAGATCTGTAAAAGTGTGCATCCTGTAGACAGACTAGCACTATCATCAAAAACAACTTGATGAAGATCATGATACAAATTAGCAAGCATGCAAACACCCCATGCATATTGAAAATGATGTTGCATCATGCTCTGAAGAATCTCACCCCAACCAACAATAAAACCTTGAGATCTCCTATCTAAACAGATGAATCCGCCAATTAAACCTGCAAGAATCACTGGGAGAGTCTTGTAGTACATGATCATATCCTCCCATCGGATCTCTCCTCTGGAAATGCTCTCATCACCAAATACAACTCTGCAAGCCTCTGTCCCACCAAGATCCTGAAAAATCATACTGGACTAACTCACCAGTCACAGGGATGTGGAGAATCCTGTAGACATCCTCAAGTGTCACACTAATCTCACCAGTGGGCAGGTGAAAAGTGTTATGCTCGCTATGCCATCTCTCTGCTAAGGTAGTCAATAATCCCCTATTATGGGTAATATCAGGCATGTATAACAATGGTGTAATCCATGGGCTTCTATATGTCTAATCTCAGCTTGTGTAAACTCTGGCACTAAATGGTGCATGGCCGAGAATTTCTCTCGACACTAGAGAACATCGAGTTTCTCCTGTTCAACAAGAGAATTTGATCTTTATCAATCATCTATCTATCAAATCAAAGCGATCGCTAATCTATCACATCAACAATTGATAAATCTTTTCAATGAAGCAAATCGAGCTATGAAATCAACCTAAAACTATCAATCATGGTTCTCTATCAATCAATGAGTTCAATCAAACTCTGCTATGCTCTTCATCAGAAACTAAATCGGTCTCTTAGAGCTAGTCTATCAATCTACCAATCAAATCAATCAATCATTTATCCTATCAATCAACATTATCAAAATTTCTATCAATCAAGACTTCAATTGAATAGCTATCAATCACATTTGAGCATCAAAATGCCTAAATCAAATCATCTCAAAGAATTTTAACATGAACAAAATCAAACAAATTCATCTAAAGGAAAAGAGCTAACCTTTTCAACAAAAGCGCTATTTTATTAAACACAGGCACTAAATCATTCAAAAACGCTAATATTTTCAACAAGCGCGCTAACCAACACGTCAAAAACATTAAATCAATCAAAAGTGCAAACCTTTTTCACATATGTGTGAACACATAAAAAAAAGCGTGAATTCTATGAAAGCGCTAACATTTCATTCAAAAATGATAACCAAACAAACAAATGCGCTAACTTAACAAAAGCGAAAAACTACAAAGCAAAAGCGCAAACCAAGAAAGCAAAAGCACTAACACGTAAACTCGAAAATCCGAAAAATAAAAACAAAACCTAAAATGTGCCAAAAAGCAAGGAAATTGGTACGACAAGTTGAAAGCAAGCTTGGATTAAGGTACATACCGGATAACCATACTCAAGAGGTCGCTGATATCGTCGAACGCGCTCAAATCAATGGTTCTCGAACGAAATCACCATTTTTCCACCTCACCAAGACAATTCTTTTCACTCCACAAGCTGACAAGGATGCAAATGAGAATAAAATTAACCTAGGTTAATTTTATAATTACCATTTGGAAGGGTAATTAATGCTTTTGAATGGGGCAATTTTATTTATTTTTCACAAATGAATTTAATTGAAGGACCTTTTCAATTATCATGAGATCAATCGCTTATCCAAAATTTTCAACAATTTCAGGATCACTCTCCCGAGGGGGCACACAATCAAGATTTTTATCTCCATCGAGCGCACTATCAAGACTTGATTTAATCTTTGAAATAATGTTGTCTCGACATCATTTCAAAGAGGGGCAAAATGTATACACATAAAAAATGGCTACAAGCATTATTCTTCTATTAAATAGTTAATTTGAAAAGATTAATTTATTTAATTCATTTCATGTCTTTCTATTAATTAATTTAATTGAAATATTTTATTAATTAATTCATTTATCCTTTTCTTCTAATTAATTAATTAAATATATAATATTTAATTATTCTTCAAATCAATTAATTAAATATCTAATATTTAATTATTCCTCAAATCAATCAATTAAATATCTAAAATTTAATGGTTATTCTTCTATCCTATAGTCTCAAATATTAAATGATTTCTTAGATTATTTAATTCATTTCCAACTCATCTTCCATCTCCACTTCATCTTTCCTTTGCCAACTCATCCATCATGTGGCTAAATTAATTCAACAAAATTAAATAAATAAAACATTTATTAGCCACTTATCTCCAACTTCCAAAATAAATAAAATATTGTGTATGTACACATTTTTCTTAACCTTCTTGTATATTCTCTCCAACATCCCTATATCTTAGGAAGGACTCGAGTCCACTTGTCCTCTCATGCCTAAATCTTCTCCAACCATCCCTAGATTCCCCCAGTCAGCAACCCAGTCAAGGTGAGATGAGTGACACTTGTCTTCTCCTTCCCCCTTTCTCTCAACCTTCACCTTTGCTCACAACCATCCAAATTTGTAGATCTAATCATGACCATTGATCTAGGACACATCATCTTATCCTCTCAAAAGTCTATAAAAGTAGGAGTTTGAGTTGAGAAAGAGTTAGTCTTCAAGTTAAAAATTTGAGTAAAACTTATGCATCTGTGAGTTTTTATCTTGAAGCAAATTGGCAAATTTAGTATTTCTCATTTAACATAATCATTTAGCTTTAAATCATTTGCATTGCATATCATAGTATCAGTTAACAATCAGTTATCAGTCCATTCTTCATATGCCATCTTGGAAGCTACCAATGCTTGTCTAAGAGCAAATCATCTGCAACCAGGAATAGTGGAGATGGGACACAATGAGACTTAAATCATGAAGGTAATAATAGTGTTTTTATTTTATATCAATTTCATGTAGTTTCATTGGTTGAGTTTGGATTTTCTGTAGCATTTCCTTTGTATTTTGTGAAACTAATATGTTGCAGGTAGTATTCTAATGATGAAATTCAAGTTGACACAGGTCCTACAATGCTAGTCTTTGATAATAGTATTAAATTGTTGTGTAAAATACCACATCTAAGGGGATAGATACATAAATTCTTGATAATTGCGCAATCTTCCATGACAATTCAATGAAGATTTGATAGTTCAATGTATGTCCCATATGTTGTAAATACCTAACCTGTCTTAAATTTTAACTTGATGCTTGCATGAAATTTGAATACAAACTATCCAATTCAACTGCACAAAAACTACTTTATCTGGAATAATAAAATGTAATATTGAATTCTTTTATGAAAACTCTCCCAAATGAATTTGGATTTTAGAGCTATAGTCTATTTTAGAGATCTTGTTAATGTTGTATAAAAGAAAACTTATATTATTGAAACCCTCCACAATATAGATACAATTTAATAATACAAGTTTAAAAGGAGCAAAAATGATAACAATAAGGTTTACCTAACAAAAGCATAGGATGATCAAATTGATCTTGTACTTCAATTATTTTTTGCATTGCATGCATATTTTTGTTAAGGTATTTAGATGTTTTTTTAAAATAAAATGAAAAATTTGTAAAAAAAACTAAAATCAAAGCTTCATATATTATGTTTATTATTTGTTTCCTCATCTATTTTCACATGTGTGGATTTCAATGCATAAACAAATTTAAATGATCAAAGATAGAAACATTTCAAATTGAGACAAAATAGTAGTAATTTTTATTTAATTTCCTAATATTCAACGTATTTTTAATATTAGACAATTACAAGGATACACTTTTCAACAATGTTCATAAAATAGAGATATCAAAATTGGTATGTGAAATATTTTTTCTATTTAGAACCAAACTTCCAATTTAGCAGTTTAGTTGGACAAGATTTATGTTTACAAAAACTAAGCATGGCATAAAGTATTCTTTGATGAAAGACAATTAACAAGTCATTTATTTAATACAATAAAATAGACAAATTGCTTGAAACACTATAAAATTGCAAACAACATTTTGAGCTCTTTGACAATTGTAGTATAGAGCTCTTGTTTGTTTTTAACTTATGCATCTAAAAACTTGCAAGAATAATAAAATTAAGACACTGTGTATCGTTGAAAATGCATCCACATAGCATACATTAAAGCAGATATGGCTTTCAAATATAAATAAACAAAAAAACTCTAAATAACATTGCAAGCAAAATGAAGCTGAGATTTAAACAATAACTACAATTCATTGATTCTAAAAATATTTGATAGAATGATAATCATAGAAATATTGTTAAGGGTGATTTATAGTGAGAGATGCCAAATAAAAAAATGTGGCATCGTGCATAATATAGAGGTACAATAAGCAACAAGCTTAAAATATAACTATTAACATGTTACATCATATTACTTGTGTCCATGGTTTCCACCAAGCTCAATCTTTAAATTGTTTTCCTAGTTGAATGCACTCAAACCTACACAAAAGAGGAAAGTACCAATGGCAAAATAAGTTAAAACACTTAATATATTTGCATCCTTCTCATATGTTGTTCGATATATCTCAACACACAATACTACTTTAACTTGCATGCATGAGCTACATGTGAGATAAGAACTAATAAACTAGAAAGATAACATAAGACTTTTAAAATTATGGTAAAGTTTTGAATAGAGTTTCATTTGTGTTTAATATCTGGTTCAACAAAATTTCTTCAAAACAAACAAGAAAAATCATGACGTGCTTGAATACAACAATAGCCATCATTCTACAAACAACCATATTAGTTGTTTTCAATTTTCCATTGTTGCCAACCAAAATTCTTAGTTATAGTTCAATGTAAAAAAATTCAAAACATTCAAAACAAGTTTGAAAATAAAAGATCACCATAGCCATGATTTGTTACAAATAGCAAGAAAAAATTGAGATACAAGAATCTTGAGGTGATTCTTTGATGATATGAACCTTGAACAAGAAACCCACATTTGGGTTGCAACTAGATTTCATTTCATGTAAGGATCAAAGTACTCATAGTTAACATGCAAAAATGTGCATAATGAAAATTGAATATTGACAATAATGTTTGTAATTTGAAACTGGAAATTTATGTTTAACCGAAAAGAACATAATAGTGTAGAATAAAAGGATATTCAATATCCCACATATATCCTACAAAGAAAGTGTAAGTGGCTGGAGAGATAGAAATGTTTCAATATTGAGCTAGGAAAGATTACCTTGATTTCTAATTAGATACATGGTGCAACATCATCAGGACCTGTCAATTCAAAAGGAGAACTAAGTTCACATAAAAAATAACAAAGATAACAATTGTGCAATCCCACAATATGTGGTTGGTAAATTTTCTCAAGAGTGAGATACACAACTAAGAATTTGATGATATATTAATAGTACAAAGCATGAAACAAAGATACCACCTATGTGATAGTGGTATGAAATAATGAAGAGTCATTTACAGAGACATATAAATTTGTAAGTTGGATAAATACCTCTCAAACATGTTTATTCAAGGTATAAGACAACATTAAACAAATGATTGTGATTTGTAGAACAAAAAGAGTCGAAAAGAAAGACAAACAAACTGAAAGAAAGATCCAAAATAATATGATTATACCTTATGAAAAAGATGCATTGTTTCACAAATTGAGGAATACGCCTTAGCATGTTTAGTGATAGAAAAGAGAGAAATATTTTGAAATAGGAAATGATGCTATAAAAAGAGTTGAAAGAACAAATAAATTAAATGGAAAAAATCTCCACAACAATATAATTATACCTTGTGAAAATGATGTGTGATATGTCATAAGAAGTGCATAGCCACTATGGAGATTGATCTTGGTATCTCTAATCCTCTATTTTGGATGTTTCTTATAAATGTTTTGATCCAAATATTCTAAAAACTCTTTCAAAATACAAATTAGTGTCTACAACAACTCAGTTGTCTTCCACAATTCAGATATTAGATGAAACAAGCTACAAAGAGAAGAAAACCTCCACTTGAAATAACAATTTTCCTATTAAATAACATCAAAACAAATGTCATAAGGCATACTTTAAATTAAACAGATAAGCTTAGTTGATTTTATAAATCATGGTCACGGGCTATTGTTGTGACATTTTTCACACATTGCCCCATTGCAAATGGAGACCCCCTACTTTTTAGGTCCTGTCGGTCTTTTGGCTTTGTTTTTTGGGTCTTTTCACAGCAATCTCTATAGTCTCTCTACTTTGCAAGTGTTTGGGGGTCATATTGATCAAGTCTGCTCTTCGTTTGGGCGAGTTTGGTGAAGTCTAGGACCTGTTTTGTCTTTTTTAGGGTTTTTGTCTTCTGTCTTAGACTTTAGGGGTTTTTGTTAGGGTTTTGGGAAAACACAACATACAACTGGAATCAGGACCCTTCAATGAACCTCCCAGTAAAATTTGAGCCAAAATAGAGCGACTTTCTATTTTTAGAAAGTTCCTATTTTTTAGGGATTTTTCCGAGTCCCGGAATGTCGTCATTTTGCCAAAAATCAAACTTACTATTTTTAGTAATTTCTATTTTTAGTAAATTTCTATTTTTAGTAAGTCATCTTGCGTCCTGTTTTGGGCTCTAACTCTGACATTTTGGAAAGTTTCTATTTCACGAAAGTCTATTTGTGGCAGGATCAGGCTAGCAGACAACGAAGAATCAACATGCACAATCACTTCTAAATCTGGAAAGTTGAAAGCAGACAGGCGGGGGTCTAAAATGGCTAAGTGTGAGAATCATCGCTGAAGTGGAAGATACAAAATTGTTCTAAGTCTGGAAAATTCACCTTCAAAGTCCCAAAGTGGCATCTCAACACAGACAGTGGTCAAAATTTGGCTAAGTACGGGAATCTATTCAGGAATGGAAAGCTTGAAAAATCATCTAAGTTTGGAAATTCACATCAATCCACCAAAGTCAACTGGATCCGAAAATGGCCTAAAATTTCACTAAGTCTGAAAATGTGAAAGATCTTCCAAAATCCAGAATTTGCATTATGATTCCTATGGACCTGAAACCACTCTCAAACATCCTGACAATATATATGAAATATAACTTAAAGTATAAGTGGCATCTTCAACATATTGTTGAAGATGCCACTTATACTTAAAAGTTATATTTCATATATATATATATATATCTTGACGAAGAGCCTGGAACTTGTGAAAAAATTCAATGAATCAATGGCATAGTGAAAATTCCGCCCAAGGATGCAGTTGGGCACCAAAATGGGTCATGCAAGGACAGATGGACAAATTCCATGAATCCATGGCATAGTGAAAATTCCACCCAAGGATGCAGTTGGGCTCCAAAATGGGTCAGGCAAGGACAGATGGACAAATTCCATGAATAAATGGCATAGTGAAAATTGCACCTAAGGATGCAGTTGGGCACCAAACTGAGGGAGGCAAAGACAAATGGAAAATTTCATGAATCCATGGCATAGTGAAAATTCTGCCCAAAGATGCAGTTGGGTGCCAAAATGAGTCAGGCAAGGATAGATGGAAATTCCATGAATCCATGGCATAGTGAAAATTCTGCCCAAGGATGCAGTTGGGTGCCAAAATGATATACCCATGGAAGGTGTAAAAAATGAAAAAATTCCAAGGCACAGTGAATTCTATGCCCAAGCTAAAAAGTTGAAATTTTGCCTAAGGCGTGGAATCCAAGGGGTCAAGGAGGAATAGAAAGTAAAATTCCCTCAGGCAAATTTTTGAATTTGCTATTTTTAGACACCGAATCTCGCCGGAATGAGGAAATTGTTATAGATTCAGAATCATGGCAGAATTCTCCATCCAATGAACCTGGCTCCTAAATTTTAGGAGGATCCCTAAAAAATAGGGATGTTGAAAAGAAGACATGGACAATTCACAAAACAATGAATTCCTTCCTCAGGAGGAATTTCTGCCCCAGCCTTGTGGAGTGCGCCAAAATGAAGGAGGCATGGAGGATTCACAAATTTCATTGAATCCTCCACCAAGTCAAAATTCTGCCCAAGATGAAGGATAGGTGCCAAAATAAAGGAGGCATGGAGGATTCACAAATTCATTGAATCCTCCACCAAGTCAAAATTCCACCCAAGATGAAGGACAAGCACCAAAATGAAGGAGGCATGGAGGATTCACAAATTTCATTGCATCCTCCACCAAGTCAAAATTCCTTCCTCGGGGAGGAATTGCACCCAAGAAGAAGAAATTCCAAGAAAGTGAAAAAATTGGTTGTGTCGGAAATTCCTTCCTTTAGGACAGAATTCCAGGAAAGGTGAAAAATTGACTAAGTGTTTGAAATTTCTTCCTTTAGGACATAGTTCTTGGAAATCATGAAAATTGGCTAAGGCATGAAGAATTTCCTTCCTCGGGGAAAGGAACAAATTCCTTTCCAAAGGATAATTCCTCTACAACAAGAAATCACACCCAAGGATGAATTGAAGATAAAATTTCTAAGGCAAGAAAGGAATCAGGGATGAACTGAACAAGAAATTTCCCCCCCAGGGAAAAATTTGAAAAATCCATTTTCGGGGCTCAAATGACCTCCAAATATAGAAATTTTTGAAGATATGGATACGCGAGAGAATTCTCTCTCTCCTTGACCAAAACCCTAAAATTGTGGAAATTCCTAAAAAATAGGAGATGTTGAAAAATCATTGAAAATCTTTTCCAGAGCAAGGAAAATTCAAAATCTTAGGAAAATTCTTCCCAAAGAAAGTTCTCTCTCCAAGGGGTTCTCTCCAAGTGGCAGCCGAGTCAATGGACATTGAATTAATGAAGCATCTCTCTCCATGTAGCCGTCACATTTGAGACATTATGGCAGATTCCTTTTGCATGCGATTGTCACATGTGGAGGTGATGGTGCATTTATGACATGATGGATGAATACTCAATGCGCATTAGGCAAATTTGAAAGAGATGGTGCATTTAATGCACAATGGATGCCATTTTGGGCAAATTGAATTAATTGTATATGGGCATAATGGGCATTTATTGTTGATTCCCACCTTGTTGCATCATGTGTGGGGAATCTTTTAGGGAAAACCCAATTAGAGTTTTGCATGTAATCATGGCTTGAGGCCTATATAAAGGAGTGAACCCCTCATTTGTAAAAAGGAGGGAGCTTTGTATGAAATTGTTGCGATAAGTTTTTGAGAAAATAATAGTGAAACATTGTTTTCTGATGGTGTCCACTTGAGTTATTTTTTCAAAACTTGCATGGTTTCACCTTCCTCACTTAGATTAGAAGTAGTAAAGTGCTTTGATTTCAATGGAGAATGTAATGGTGTCTGATGAATTTCCATGGTTCATACTTTTTGTATCTTGTTGATTGTAAGTTGCAGTGTAAAGTTAGCCTGAACCACTAAACTTGTGCTAAGTTCGGTTGTGGACAGTCGTTTGGATTGCACCATTTTGGGTATTCAAATGCACTTTCTCGATTTGAAAATCCTTCAATATCCTCAGAAGATTGCACTGGTTCTTGCAGAGTTGTAGTTGAACTTGGTGAAGCAGAGCTTGGTTTATTGAAATTTGTCCACTAGAGCACTATTCATTGTTATCACTGCCCTTAGGAGTAGATTTAGATCCTTCTAACCCTTTCCCTTTTACTTTCAATTCATTTTAGTCTGTTCAAAGCAATAGCATCACAGAATTTCCATATCCGATGATGGAGTTCCAACCACAACAAAGAGGTGAAGGAATGATGCAAACATAAGGCCCCTTGGATTACCAGCAATCACATCAGCCAACTGAGTCACGTTCTTAGCATAAAGGAACCTTGGAGTCGATTGTTTGAACTTCTTGCAATCTTAGCATGCAATCACACTTTGATCAAGAGAGGGTGAAGTGACCGTTAGGCAACTTTATTCTGTGTTAGATGCTGTCATAAAAAACATGTCAACAACTATCTCTTGTGCATGAAATATAATTGGGTTAGAGTTACAGAGTTAAGGCTAGTGAAAAACTAGGAAAAATCATTGCAGATATGAGACAAAAAGACTATAAATGCATTTTAAAAATTGGTTTGATTGATTAATTGCAAAAAACCACACTTTTGTAAGCAATAAATTGGCATTAAGGTCAAGTGTCATTTAATTGGAATAAGTTGCAATCTTGAACAACCAAACTTACTTTTATTCCTTAATCAACTTTAATGCATTAGCGAACATAAACATTTTATTTAAACCCTAATATAACAACAACTTAATTGACATCCCACCTTCAAGGGGTCAAAATATGTACATGAAGAAAAAATTTTATCAAACACCATACTATTTGGAAAATAGAAGCAGATCCAAGTCAACTACATTCAAACTAAGAAATATAAGGTTGCATGCCATTTTTGGCAACTATGTTCATGTTAGTAGAGTCAGTCCTATTTAGTATTATGAAATTCTTCACTAGTAAATGGAGAGAAAAAAAAATGACTTTAATGGTACTTATAATGGCATTCAAAGTGTACTGTGTATTTATATTCTACATGTAGGTTTTAGGGTTGAAACGGTGCAAGTTAACCCTACAAGTAGAACAATTAGGTTGAACAAGAAAAAATAATAGGTATATCTATGATTAAAATTTAGAATTTTATAATAGATGTTATGACAATGCCATACATGGGTAGTAATCACTAATTACATCATAGGCCCTTGTAGTCCTTATATGAATTTGGAAGAGAATATTACAAGCTTGCTCAGTTACTGACAAGGAGAAAAATAAACTAAGCAGATATACTTCACATTAAAACCATTTTAAAAGATCATTTAATCAATTGCACCAAATGAGTGTAGTTATGTGAGGAGAAAATCATTAGGTGTATTATAAGATTCAAAATTTTATTTTTTGCTTATTTTATAGGTTTAACATCACTAGTGTAAAAACTAGAGCATTTTGTTCAAGTAGTACCAGTTAAAGAAGTGGTAGAATTCCATGGCATTCCATGAGACGACATTTCTTTAAGGCATTTTACCAAACTGTTCACTGCCTTGTCTATGTAAAATTCAAGCTGGCAAAGGTTATTGAAACCTTCTTAACAAATTCATTTTGTGTCAGTCCCTACCTATCTATAAGTGGACTCATATGATTTTGGTCAATCAAATTAATATTAATCTTCATCAGAAACTGTGCCACCAAAAAAAAAATTAGACTTGTCACATCATCAAATTTATTTATCATTACAACCATACAATTGAATAAATCTATGCAGCTTAATAAAATAAGTGTCAAAGAAAATTGGCATTTATCGATATAAAGTAAAAAGACATTCCACAAAAAACTACAAGAATGATCTTTTTTGTTTGTGAAAAGGAATAGGTGTTTTTCATACCAATAACATATAACCTCTAGTAGGGATCATTGTAAGCAAAGAATTAAAATCCTTGTAGAAATTCTATTCGTTCTGAGTGAGGTTTCATGAATTTTTTTACTCACATAGCATTTTATGCTTAGAGGCTCGAAGTGCCTCAACAAGCGGTGTCATGTGAGTGATGCACTACAACATAGAATTCATATGGCACTTATTTCCCATGTTTGTGATACATGCCCCTGCACATTACCAAATTGAACAAATTAGGAAAGAATAGAGCTATAATTAGAGTCTCATCAAGTTCAAACTCAAGTTTGGGGAAAAAATATCAAAATTTACCCTAGGAAAGAAAAAAAAAACTATACCCAAATATTTAGCATGTTTATTAAAATAATAATATAGAGAACATCAAAGTTATAGTATTAGGGTTCCAAATTCTTTTGATGTCCCATTTCAACAAAAGCAAATTTTTAGCATCAAACGGGTGAAATTTCCACCAAAGTCATGCCCTCGTTGTCGTTCTCATCATCTACATCCATGAAATTTGTGGTTTGAACTTGTGTATAGTCCCCTAATGAAGTCACAGTCATAGTTTCACTAATGCATCCTTCCAACTCCATATTTGGTTAAAAATCTCTGAGTTTATGCGAGGAAGAAAAAATATTTTAGAGATTGCAAATGAAAAAGAGAAACACAATGTAGCAATTGAGAAAGGTTGTGGCTCAAAATAAAGTCAACAACCTCCACTTGAAGTACCCTCTACTTGCAACCTCTACAAATGCATGCAAAATGTGGAAGCATAGACAGGGCAGGTAAATTGTTTTGTAGAATGTCACATAAAAGTAGTGAGTGCCATTTTATGCAATTTGGAGGCATAAATGAAACATTAGGTTAAATTTTATCTGCTCGATTTTGATTGGCCGAAGCTTTTTATTTCAAATTTACAAATAGGAAAATCCTAAAAAACCCCAAAAATATGAAGGGCCAATAAAAAACAAAAGAAAAAAGATTTAAAAAAATAGTAAGAACTCAAACTTTGGTTTAAACTAATATATTTGTCCTACACAAATTTTAAAGACAAAAAAATATTTGTAAAATAGCCAACCGTTCAAATATTGGTCTCTCCTATACTAACAAGAGATGCAATGTGTCTAGGTCCTGCTAAATGTGCAATGTTTTTGTCTAGGTTTAAAGTTCAAGTAAATAAATATTTATAATAGAAGATGAAGATAGTTATGTGAATGTTGTTTTTAAAATGCTCCAATTTATTGAATGCAATATGGTCTTTATTAAAATCGAAAGACACTTTTACCATGTAATGCAGTTGGAAAAAAAACCGGTCTGTCGAACATAATTTGAGGAGAAAAGATCAACATAAGACATATTTGGATTAGGATTATGTTTGTATGTCTACTTCCTCAGAGAGAAAACTGAGCATATGGGAAATATGTTAAGCATGTTAGTTCTGAATGGAAAAAATAACACTGTTTTGCTATTATGGAGGTTTAGTTTTGTGTTTGGTGCATATAATTGGAATAAACAATGTTTTGGGAACCTGCATAGACACAAGATGGCAGCTCAATCCAAGCTGGATGAGGTTACGCGTCAAATTAGGGATCAAGGGATGACTGTGGAGCTTAGTATGGCCGAGTCCCTTGCTCTAAAGGACTTAGAAGAGTGGGAGAGATTACAACATGCATAGGATTACAACAATGTAAAATACAGGCTGAAGAGGTTGAATAAACAATGTTTTAGGAACCTACATAGACACAAGATGGCAGCTCAATCCAAGCTGGATGAGGTTACGCATCAAATTAGGGATCAAGTGATGACTGTGGAGCTTAGTATGGCCGAGTCCCTTGCTCTAAAGGACTTAGAAGAGTGTGAGTTGCGTGAGGAGATTTTCTGAAAACAAAAGTCTCGTGTGGATTGGTTCCAAGAAGGTGATAGAAACACTGCTTTTTTTCATAATTTTGTTAAGGCTCGGAGGTATGGTAACTCTATTACCTCTCTCATTTCTTCAGAAGGGGTTCATCTTTCATCTAAAGAATAAATTACTACAGAAGCTGTCATTTTTTTTTCTAATTTGTTTACCAAAGAGGATCTTGAAGCTATGGTGGAAGAGAGGGCCATTTTGAACTGTATTCCCCCTCTTGTCTCTTTTGAAATGAATGATGCTCTCTTGCACCCCATTTTGTTGTCTGAACTTGAGGGGGTTGTCTTTCAAATGAAAAAAGGCAAGGCTCCTAGCCCTGACGGGTTTCCTATTGAGTTTTTTCAAGAATTTTGGGAGATTATAAAGTATGATCTTCTAGATGTGGTTCAAGAATCTCATAAGAATAAACAAATGCTCAAATCTATGAATTCTACCTTCTTGGCTCTCATTCCTAAGAAGGAGGGGGCTAATAGCTTGGATAAATACATGCCTATTGCTTTATGTAATGTTGTCTACAAGATCATCACTAAATTGATTGTTGAACGACTCAAACCTCTCCTCTACACTTTGGTTTCTAAGGAGAAAGGTAGTTTCATTGATGGAAGACAGATCCTTGATGGAGTTGTGATAGAAATGGAGGCTATTCATTCTATGGCTTCCTCTAAGGAGAAGGCTATGTTTATTAAACTTGACATGACCAAAGCTTATGATAGGGTGAGTTGGGATTTCTTACAAAAGATCCTTTTGGCTTTTGGTTTTGGAGAAGAGTGGGTGAATTGGGTTCTTAGTTGTGTGACTTCTACCTCTTTCTCAGTTCTTATTAATGGGGAACCCTCAGAATTGTCATGGTTGAAGGTCTTGGCAGATTTATCACTTCCCAGGTGAGACATGGTCTTATTCAAGGCTGGAGTTGGGGTAATGCTCTACCTCCCTACTCCCATCTTTAGTTTGTGGATGACACAGGTTTGATGGGTAGGGCCAAAATCAATGAGGCAGTGAATTTCAGCAGAGCTTTGGATATCTATTGCAAAGCCTTAGGTCAGAAAATTAATGAAGATAAATCATCCATATATTTCTTAAATACCCCTCGACTTATTCAGAATAGGATTGCCAGGATCCTCAGATTTTAGATGGGGTTCCTTCTTTTGTTGTACCTCGGGATTCCTTTAGATTTGGGGGTTCAACGCAGAGATTTTTGGCAAGGAATTTTGGATAAATTTCGTTGTAAGGTTAATCATTGGACTTACAAGTGGTTATCCTTTGTTGGAAGAGTGACTCTTCTGAAGACTGTGGTGCAAGCACTTCCCATTTATAGGTGTTTTGTGCAGGCTCCCCCCTCCAGCTTTGTGAGAGAGTTCAATGCTCTTTTTGGTCAATTTCTTTGGTCTGGTAGTTTTCTTTCTTCTAAGTGGAGTTTAGTTAAATGGGACTCTGTTTGTAGACTAAGACATTCTGGGGGTCTTAGCCTTAGATCTATTGCTTTAGTTAGCAAGGCCTTGGTGGCTAAGCTATATTGGAGGTGGTGTAACAGTCAGGATCAAGACAAAGCCAATATTTTAACCCACAAGTATCTCTTTGGTGCTAATGATCATGAGGTGCCTCATCTTAGTTTAGTGGGCAAGGGCTCTTGTATCTAGGATACTCCTAAAAAAGGTGCCCAAATTATTAAAGATGGCCTTTTCTGGATTTGTAATAGAGGCTCTGAAGCACTTTTTTGGCAGAACTCTTGGCATGGTCACCCTCCTATTCTGTCTAGTTATCCATAGCTTCAGCCTCTTTCCAACATTTTCACTGATGATGGATGGGTTAAGGTGGAGAATTTTAAAACGGTTAGGCGCATTGGACAGGTTGAGGTGACTTGTTGGAAGGATCCTCTTGAATGGCCCTTGGGTGGTTCGGATGAAGATCATGTGGTGTTGGTTAATATCTTGGAGGGTAGGTTATGTAGTTCCCTCAAGGAGAGAGATATTTTGGCTTGGGGTCCTAATCCAAAGGGCAAGTTTTCTGTTGTTGAAGGTTATGCTCAGCTTGATAGGCAATTGCATGGCCTGACGGATGTTCCCTGGTGGAAGAAGGTTTGGAATAGCTTCTCTTGGCTGAAATGTAATTTCCTCTTATGGCTGGTTGCTCAGAGGAAATGCCTCACGTGGGAGAATCTTCGTAAGAGAGGCTTCCAGGGACCATCTATCTTTTATCTTTGTATGCATAATGAGGAAGATTGCTCCCACTTGTTTTTTCTATGCCCTTTCTCTAGGGAGATTTGGCACAAGTGGTGGGAGGCTTGGCAACATGCTTGTTTTCATGCTACCTCCTTAATTGAATTTTGGGATAGCTTGGGCAGACCCCCAACAAAGACCTCTTTTCTTCAAGTGGCTTGGGCTATTGGGCCAACTCTTATCATCTGGAATTTATGGCTGGAAAGGAATCAAAGGGTCTTTTGTGATTCACATATAGGGAGTCCTCAGTTGTGGTAGCAGATAGTTAATAGGCTTCAGGAGATAATCTCGGCTAAGTGCAATTTATCTGAAAATGTTGATTTGGGTGATTATGTTATTGTAAGGAATCTGCAATTGGAAAACATTAAAATGGATTGTGCTGCTGGAAATAGATTTCGACATGCAAAGCAACGGATAAGTAGAGATGGAAGGTGGATTCCCCCTCCTGTGGGAATCTTAAAAAATTAATACAAATGGCTCTTCCCATGGGAATCCTAGACATGCAGGTATTGGAGGTATAGGTAGAGGTTATGATGGTTGTGCAGTTTTTTTCTTCTCTATTTATATTGGGCAGCACTCTAACAATCTTATGGAGCCCCTAACTATTAAGATTGTTATTGAGTGAGGCTTTTCTTTAGGATGGAGGAATATTATTTGTGAATCGGATTCTCATATTGTTGTGGACATGTTGAACAATCAAAATTTGAATGATGTGAGTTGGCAATTAGCTTATGTGGTTAGACAGATTTTACAAATGTGTAATACATTGGAATTTGTCTCCTTTTGTCATATTCCCAGGGAGTGGAATAGAGTGGATGATTGTTTGGCCAAGTGGGCTTCAGAGCATGTTGATGGTTGGGATTTTAGTGGAAGGGATGGTCTATCTCCTGATTATCTTGAAACTTTAGATAGGTTAATGCTAGAAGACAGGATGATGCAAGAGAACCTAGTGGTGTAGGATCAATTTCCCTTTTATGTTTGTTTCATTTTCATTGTCATTTTTGAGGCCCTTTGAGGCTCCAATTGAGCTTGATTTTTGGTGTAATTCCAAAGTAGTTTGAGCGACGTCATCTTTTTGAGGGCTTTCCAAATAGGTATTATCATTGGAAATTCAATAGTTGGATCTATTGCTATGGTCACTGGACTTTGTAGTGGTGGTGTTGGTGGTTATTTTATGATCCTTTTAGTTTTTGTTGCTGTCTTGGTGGGCCTAAGGCCTGTTCTTTGTAATTCTATGATTTCTGAATAAATCTTTACCCCTTTTTTAAAAAAATAAAATAAAAAATGTTCAGGTTTGATCCATGTTAGTTTTTAGAGTCGAGCTAGGCTTGTTTTCTGGATAGATTTAAATATGAGTAACTTTGTTTTGAGTGCTCTAACATGAAAACATAGTGTCTTGGATCCAAAGTGTTGAACCATTTATGTGTTTCATAACTATTGAAGTTTACAATTGAGTGGAGCAATTATTTGACAAATTCATTACCATATTTCAGGTTTGTACTTAAGGTAGTAGTTGTATTCAGATTATCAATATGATAAAAAATTTGAGTTGATAGAATTCATGAAGCTATACATATTAATTGTTACAAACTTGCATGCCTTTGCAATCAACCACTATTTGAGACAATTGTATTCTATTGTGGTCTATGGATTATATCTTGTGTCTTCAGTTAAAAAATAAATAGAGAAAAAATTACTATAGAAATAATTGAATCATTTGAATGCCAAACCATTTCTTTATTGTGTTTAAGTTAAAAAATAAACAGAAAACTAATACATAGTCATAAAGGTAACAAATGTTTTCTATTGTTTAGGTTAGAGAAATACCAAATAGAAGAGCAATCAATTGTTAAACTTGAGCTTATAAGCCAACAAATACAAATTTTACAAATTATTGATAAAAGGTACTAAAAAACTAACTTCAGTTTTAGTAAACTAATTAAGAAAATTTAATCTAGTAACTATGCTAGAAAGAAGTGATACATATTTGAAAAACCCACACTTGTAGATAGCTGCAGATGTTAGAGGAATTGCTAGCAACTGCATCGTTGAATTTAAACATTTAGACATGGTAAAAAATTCACCATCTTGCCTTTATGTAATTATAAATTTTTAAAACGAAGCAATTGAATGCCTTTAGTGAGGTATAGAGAAGAGGGGTAGGAAGACAAATAATGGAATACTTCAACAAGAACCTCATTGAATGTAGATACAAAATAGCCCAAAAGAATATGAAATGTATCTACTAATATAGGAATGAAATAAAATGTGAACAAAATCAGTTTTCATGAAGATAATGTTCTATCTAGAGAAGCAAATCTAATGTGATTGTTGTTGATAAGGCTAATTTCTTTGAATGAAATAGTTTGTAGGAATATGGGTTAAGAAGAAGTTTCATGGCTTGAAAACGTGTCGTTGTAAATGTTCAATACTATTGTTAAATACAAAACTATGATTAATTCAAAGATAAATTTGATATTTTCCTAGTATAATACTTGTGGCAAAGACATAATTCAAATTTTTGTTTCAGTAGTGGTAATTATTTATTTTAATTATATGTAGTTCTTCTCCAAAATTATAACTAAATTAGTATATGAACCATGAAATGAGAACTAGAGAAACAAACAAGCAACCATGGAGCTAAAACTAAGGGATAACATTTCAACCAAAACTTAGATTTTAAAAGTTGATGGTTGGTTTGAAAGAAATTGGATTGTTATTGTCACGACAATGGCAAAATCCCCAATTGCAACAATATGTTAGAATTTGTTAAGTTTAGATTGTGTAAGAAAACTATCAGTGGATGGATAATCAACCAATTCAATTGCAGCCACCTATGAATTCATGTAGTTTCAACGAAAAAATGATCCATGGGCATTAAAAACATATCAAATTTAGGAATGGATACCAATCTAGATAGATATTCAACTCTTGTGCTTTCTATCATAGAGTAATTAGTTCATTAAACTGGATCATTTGGAAGAAATTATTGAGACAAAGGGACAAAGCTAAAGCCAATTAATCTTCAATTGGTCTCTAGTAATAATTTTTTTAAAATTTGAAAGATCAATTTTGAGCTTTACCTTGTAGGCTAGCAACTGCAATGAATAAAATGATGTTTAACAAATGCATTGAGAGATCATAGCAAATAGTACCCTAAATAAAAAGTTACTTTGGTGGATAACTTACCTAGATCCACAGAACACAGACTATCACACTGTGTGAGGGAAAACTAAAATAAAGCTAACATATATTTTTTTAAATATAAAAAATAAAAACTATAATAGCCAATATATAAACATATATAAAATTAACACGTGTAAATACATACATAACTATACAAATGAGAAAAAAGAAAATGAGCAAGAAGAAATAAAAAGTAGAAAGGAGTAAATAAAAAACCAATTACTATTAAGGGATCTTTTTTGTTCCTTGTAATATTTAAATGGTTTGACATCATTTAGATTAAAATTTCAAGAATATGTCAACAAAAATAAAATTTCTTAAATTGTTATCTAAATTATTATTTTTCAATAGTATTTGCTCCTAATAAAGGATTTAATATAATATAGATATAATTCAAATACATTTATATTCAACTTGTAAAGACCCACCATAATTAACTCAACGAAATTTACCATTCTTTTTTTTTTAATTTAATCATTGTGTTTGATTCAATCGCATACTCTGGGCATCCATCCATTTGGACTAGGCATTCATCCATCCAGGATGAGCATCTAACCATACGGGTTAGGCATCTGTCCATACGGGACATAAGATTCCATCTATCCAATATGGGATAGGCATCTACCCATACGGGGTAGGCATCTATCCAATCGGGATAGGAGGTGCTCTAGCCAGAGACTTAGACTCATCGGGACCATTCGAGTCCTGAGCCACTCACTAAGTACTACACTCTTCTAACAAAAGTGCACCGAGGTTGTCGTCCTTAGGAGTAATTAAATAACATAATACAAGCTTGAATTCTGCCTTGGAATTTGGCTTAAAGCCTCGGGAAGTCAAGCGAATCCATACGGGATTCCTTCCGAGTATGCATTGAATTACTTTTTCCATTTTAATTATCTTCCAAATTATGATTCTATTCAAACCTTCTATACCAAGCCTAGACCCCACCCACGAACGCCTGAGTACGAGGGACAACTTCGTCCCAAGACTGCCTACATACCCGCTTCGGCAAGTGATCAAGGCGTAAATTATGTAGTTCTATTTTCTACTCTATGGTTTGATGTAAACTGATTAGTGGGTACGCAACCCTTTCTAGGGTCAATGTCCTAGACAGTTTCTCTGCTGTTGCTACCCACGATGGTAGCGCTTAAGCAAGGGCTCAAGATGGCCTATTGCTTGTGGCCTAAAACCACTAAATCCTAATTCTTAACGTAAGCGTCACCCTTGACCAATTGTTAATCGACAACAATTCTTCGAGATTAAATCAATTTTATAAAAGCATTTCACTCATCATCCCTATAGGGGTTTACTATAGTTTAACTCAGCGAATGAAAGATCGTTTTAGAATTATCTTATTAAATTATCAATCCAAGGGGTATTACCCGCCCCTTGGATTTTAACTTCCAAGTGTCCCTTATTACTCCCCGATGATTTATAGGGATGATGCCACAGACGTCGTTAATGTAGCTTTATTAGGCGTTAAGTGCAGTAGTTCAACACGACGACATTACCCGTAAGCGTGACCCAGAGGCACTGTATATACCGAATGCTACTAGGTTTTGGTCTTCCAACTTCCTTTATTTAATTTTCTAACTTATGATAAAATTCATGCTTGAAAAATAATTATGAATTGAACACGTATAATTAGACATTGCAAAGCTCAATTAATTGAACTAACTACTTGATGAATTACATGGAATAAAAAGCATAACTAACATTATTTATTATTCAAAACTTGAAATATAACTTTGCATAATAATAATGATTAGGAAACTTGCATAATAATATTTAAACGTGAGACTTGCATGGAGATGGAAACACCAATAAATGTAATCAAATGTAAAGCAATTTGCATGAGGCGAAGGTAGGGTAAGTTACATGCGGGAATATTGCTTATAAAGTCACTAGTCAAAAATAGAATTTAGCTTCAAATCATATTGATATGAAATTAATTGCCAAAATGCTAACTAAGTGCCCAAATGGATCTTAAATGGATTGAACAACTCAATTTAAATAATTTACAAATATAAAATTTACTTAAGATAAAATAATTATGAATTTACTACACATTAATCCCCGATATTTATAAATTTTTCCTAAGTTAAAATTTAATAACTTAAAATTTATTCTAAGAAAAGAATTTGACAATTCCTAAATTGAAATTTAAACATTTATATTTATATTTAACAAAAAACTTAATTAAAAATAAATATATATAAAAAAAGAAAAGATAGGCAGTTTTTTTTTTGTTTAAGGGAAAGTGGGGAGTGGGGCCCACAGGCCCCCCCACCACTGCGGGTCTGCGGAAGCAGGCCCGCAGTGATGAGGGGACCCCGTGGTCCCCTCCACTACCTTGCTGCCACTGCCGTGACAGTGACCGTAGGGGAAGTGGAGGGTACTGTAGACACCTAAAATTGTCCAGTCTAATTAAATAAATATTTTATTGATTTAATTACTTTAGCCTAATTCTTCTATTAATTAAATAAATCTTTATTTATTTAATTAATTCATTTATCCTCTTCTAGCCTTATTTCTCATTTAAATAAATACTTTTATTTATTTAAATTATCCTTTTCTTAAATTAAATAAATATCTTATTTATTTAATTGATCCCACTTCTTCTATTAATTAAATAAATCTTTATTTATTTAATTAATTCATTAGCCTTTTCTACCCATGACACATGTCATTCATCTCTTAATTCATACACTACCTACCCCTTTCATTATTTTATTATTTTCTTTACCTACCCTCTAATCATAGCCAACCTCTTTTACACCTCTCAATCTTATCCCTCCATTTCATATAGTGTCTTCTATATAAGGAGATGCTTCCTTCATTATCAAACCCTGGCTAATCAATTTATGCACTTGACTACACTACGCTTTTCGTATGCGATCCTACTTGCAAACACATTTCCATTCTTTGTTGAGCTCTTGTGCACATAAAATCTGAGAGCAAATATATCAAGCAAGATCAATGGAGATAGGAAGAATGAAGATCCAAACCCTATTGGACATGTGATGGTATAATCTTTGTGATTTCATTTGATTTGCATTATCTTAGGTAATCTTCATATGTTATGGTGGATCTTTATTGTTGTTGTTAGGCTAGGGTTTTCTGGTTGAATTCATTTAGTCTTTCAACATTGTTGTATCCATTTTCACTGTATACATTTTGGCACGCCCGGTGGGACTCTTGTCCCTTTTGCATTTAACATCCTTGTTGTAGATTTTGTGTTTTGAAGTTGCAGATCTGACATTTTCAACAGCATTTTGGTATTTTTGTGTCTGCGTACTTTTGGATTACGTTTTTGGTTTTCTACCGCATCTGCGACATCTAGGATCGCGTCGACACCCTCGACAGTATTTTATTTTTTTTGCAGATTCTGGAAATCGCGTCTATGTTCCCTAGTCGCGTCTGTGGAGTTTTCAGGCGCGTTTGCGTCCAGAAGCCGCGTCTACGTTCCAGAGCCGCGTCCGTGTTTCACAGAAGCGCGTCTGCATCCAAAAGCCACGTTTGTGTTTATGGTAACCACGTCTGTGTGCACTGATTTCATTTTGGGGGTTTTCATTGATTCAGTTTTTAGTCATTCAGTTTTTTTAGATCTGGTTTATTTTAAGCTAACCTTTTCAGATCTAGCTAATGAAATTGGTGCAGCTTGTCTTAAAAGCAAAATCATTTTGTCGAAGGCCCCCATTTCACAAAGTCTTTTGGATCTAAAATTTACCTAACTTGTGTGCTTGCAGGAAGGGGTGATCATTTGAAACAATCCAAACTACTAACAAATCTTTTTTGCAGGACCTTGGCAAGGGTTTTTGATTTTTATTGAGTGCCTTGTTTTCATAGACTAGCAAACACTTCAATTGGTGCTTTAAAATTGAATCATTGTCTTTTGTGTCTTGAGCAATAGGCTCTTTTTGTTTAAACTTTAGAGGGCATGTCTCCCCGTGTGGTCATTAGGACTACTAGTGAGGAGAGAACGACTCAAGTGGTAGCAAAAGAAAAGCCATCTTCTTCCAAACCACTATAAATAACTGTATTCATGGTGAAAACTATGAATAACGTGTGTTGATTAGTTCATACTGACACTATGTCTCCCCATAAACCCGTTTGATCAAATGTATTTGATCATTTGTAGGGCGTAATCCCTACCGGCTGGGAACCTTCTGTATTTATAGAGCTGAAAGTGCCGCATGTATGGCCACATGAGCAGATGCCCTTACTAGCACCTTTTTGTTTTAGAAGCCAAAATCCTTCTAGTTGTTGGGGCAGGAGGTCGGACCTCTAGTAGCGGCCCACACACATACGGTTCTCAGTAGAGATACAAAGTTCACCACGAGGAGTTTTCGTGGGGACTAATGCTTGGCTGCCCCGAGAAGTGAGTGCCGAGGGTGGAGCCAGTGGGGTCAAGCATCTAAGTATCCGCCTTCAATAGCGTAGCTTCGGGGGAAACGCCATGTGGGATCAACAACTATTGTCTTGGCCAGCCATAAGAATTGTGCTTGACTTATTTTGAACAATCAAACATTCAAGACCAAACAACAAAACATTGTGTCTTTTGTGTCTTCAAGTGTATGCAAAACAATTTTACATCAGACATCACACTTTTCTTTGAGTCATTTTTGAGTCTAAAACTTGCAAACATTGAGTCCTCATCAACACTGTGTCCTCTTGTCACAAAAAAAGAAAAAGTCAAACATTCAGATTTGGTCACAACAAAGCAACTTCACAGATTGGAAAAAATTGCACAAATTTTGTAGAAACGCGTCTGTGTCTGACAGAATAGCATCTGTGTCGTATAATCACATCTGTGAAGGGCAGAAACGCGTCTATGTTTTGAGCAACTTCGCATTTACAACATCTCAGAAACGTGTATGTGTCTGTCAGAATAGCGTCTGTGTCATTTAAGCGCGTCTATGTTTAGGATTGAGAACTTTCATAATTCAACAAACAAGAACAGTCAATTTCGGACTTATTGAGCTTCCTAAGCTATCTCTTCAGGTTTTCATCTAGCATTCAACCTATCTTTGGGTCTCACAAAGTCCATCATTGCTTTACACCTTACATTACATTCACATTTGTCTAAACTTGAGTCAAAAGGTCACTTGCTTGTCCTCATCATACTTTGTCAACACACTACATACAACAACATTTTGCTAAGTGGTCCCTCATCAAGGTCTATCACCTTTGGGTCTCATTTGGTCTTACTTAGAGTCAAGGTCAACTTACCTCGTCAAGAGAAACTATCCTCTCTTTGGAAGTCACACCCACTCTACTACATACATACTTGGTCTTACATTTTGGACATTGCAAGTAAACCTCGGATTCATTTACATTCCATCCAAACTCTTGGTCTTCCATACTCTTTCCATTTTCATCTAGTCTCACACATCTTGGTCAATACTTAGTTCGTGGTTGAAACCCGTTCCCAAAAATCTAGGAGAGAAACTAAAGAGGCTCAAGAGTCCGCAAACATGAGTTCCTATGAGTATGACAATGATATCTTTTTCAATTCTGATCATACTACATTACCTGACATGGATGCCTATAGAAACATTCCAAATGTTGAGAACATGGACACTATAAACAACAATGATACACACAATGACAATATGGAAAACATTTCAATACATTCAGCAAAAGTGGAAGACTCCATTATGGATCCCCGTTTCAATAGATTGGTTGAGGAAATAATGAGGAGAGATAGACAATACTTTCTACAAGTGATGGCACAAAGTGGAACCAAGATCCCTCATGATTTTGACATGTCTCAAATAATGGAAAATTGACCTTTGCAACAAACTCACCTCAACATGGATCAAAGGAGGCCTAATAGTGGAGACAATAGAGGACCACATCTTGTGCTTGAATCACCATCATCTTTGTTTCAAAAACCAGAGGTCCCATACACACATAGTCAAGCATATGATACTCACTTTCGTAGACCATTATGGAAGTCTTATGCAGAGAAATATGCTCAACCACATACCAATGCTAAGGATCAACCACCAAAGCAATTGGATATTCAAAGGCATGCTCAAAATTTGGACACAAGGAAACCCCGTGTCAAATTTGGGGGCAACACACTAGAACAAACTCACGACATGCCTATAGAGTATGGTATACATGGACAAAGCAGATATTCCATTCCTCATCATGACTCTATACCAAGTGGTCCTTATACGCAACATCATTATAGACCTCCTCCACATGAACATGTGTATGATCAATATCATCCATATATGCAACATGCTCCTCCTCCAATTGGTGTCGCAAGCATGGGGTATGGTCCAAGAAGTCGGTCTCCACCTAAGAACAATTTGGAGCAACAAATCAGGGACTTACAAAAGAAAATGGAGGACATAAATACACCAAAGCCAACATACACAATGAGAGACATATGTCCCTATCCATTTGACAAAAGCATTCCAATGCCTCCATTTCCTACACACTTTGTGACACCTAAGTTTGATAAGTATAGAGGAAAAGGGGATCCTAAGGCACACATAAGACATTTTTTCATAGCTTGCATTGAGGTAGCTTCAGAAGAGACATATTTGATGAGATTATTCCCACAAAGCTTAGGTGATCAAGCTATGGAATGGTTCTCCCAACTTCCACCTGGAATTAAGTCATGGGGTGACTTAGCAGAGGCATTTATCCAACATTTCTCATACAACATAGAGACAGACATATCAGTCACTACTTTGTGCAACACCAAGCAAAAAGATGGAGAGTCTTTCTCATCATTTTTACAAAGATGGAGGAATCTAGCCAGCAGATGCTCCTGTGAAATTCCACAAAAACAAATGGTGGAGATGTTCACCCAGAATGTTAACAAAGACATTGGCTATGATCTAAGGAAAGCTTGTTTGTCCACCTTCAAGGATGTCATTGAAAAAGGCTTAGCGACAGAAAAGGTCCTAATTGAATAAGGAGTCATTAAGATATTCAAGGAAAACAAAGATGACTTTAAAGGAAAAGATAAGCCAAGATTTTGGAATAAAAACAAGAACACAGTCAATGATGGTGTTGTTGATGCCAATACAGTGCGACCCAAAATCATTTTTTCTGGATCAAGTTCTACAAACAATCAAGTGAATACTCAAACGACTTCTAGATCACGAAGGAAGTACACCCCATTGGGAGAACCACTTGAGTCAGTTTTCAAGAAGCTAGTGGCAAACAAAGTAATCACAATTCTAGATTTTCCTCCATATGAGCCAAAGGTCAAACCAAATTGGTAGAATGATGATGAGTAATGCGAATTTCACAAGAGCAAGGGTCATAAGACAAGAAATTGTCATCGACTGAAGAACATCATACAAGATCTCATTGATAGAGGTGACATTGAGATTGAAGGACACTCATCCAATCAAGAACATGAAATGTTTAAGGAACCATTCCCAAAGCATGACAAGGGAAAAGCTACAGCCACAGATGACTAGACCAACTATACCAGAGCATCGTATAACTATGATTCAACTATCAATCACATTTCAATGGATAATTATGTCTTTGCTATTATCATCAAGGACAAAACCCCTGAGAAATCTACCCAGAGACCCAAGATTGTCCTAAAAGGCGTTGGATCTTCTTCCAAACCTACCTCTTAATGTAATGTCATGACTCGTCGAGGTAAATTCACTTTGCAAGGTGCCCCAGCTAAAAACACCACTTCCTCATCAACCAAGCTTGACTATGACCTTGTAGAACAGTCAGGGAAGACACCCGCGCTTATCTCAATCCTTGAGCTCTTACGTATATCCCTCGCACATAAAGCTATTCTTGACAAAATCTTGAGAGACACTGCCGTTCCTACTGATCTGAACGTGGACCAGTTTCAAGCCATGGTGGGATACCTTTCCATTCCACACTCTCTTACATTAACAGAAGTCGATGACGCCTCCGTAAGTCAACCACATAATGCACCATTACACATTGAAGCCTTCATACACAAACATAGAATCAAACGAGTCCTGATATATGGAGGAGCAGGTCTAAACATTTGTACATTGAGCACTATTAAACAATTGGGACATTCCGACAAAGCTGTGAATTCTACAAACAAAATTACCATCAAAGCATATGATGATGAAGAGCGTTCATCCAAAGGCACAGTCACCTTACCTCTTCGAGTTGGGCTGACTACAAAGGATGTGGTTTGTCAAGTACTAGATCTGGATCTCACATACAACATATTGCTAGGACATCCTTGGATTCATGAAATGAGGGCGGTTCCATCTACATATCACCAATGCATCAAGTTTCCTCACAACGGAGTTGAAATAGCAGTTAATGGATATCCTAATCCATTCATATACTGCAATAACTTGAGACCGAAAACTAAAACGATCATCCCAAGTAATAGGGAAGTTGTTCCTTCTTTTGCATACATTGATCCTGAGTCATTAAAACCTTTGACATCAAAACAAGGTGAGCTTAAAGGGAAATTCCAAGACAAGGGTATGGGTGAATACACTTTGAATCAAACCATGTACTTACAACAAGTCATGAATTCACCAAAAGAATATGGACGACCACATCCTACTAGGCGGGTATCTATCATTACACTTAAATGGGATCCTACAATCTTCCAAAAATGGGGTGAAGTGGAAGAAGAAGACTTATACAAAATGCTTTACAAAGACCCTGAAAATGATACACAAGATCATATCAGCATACCATGTGAAAAGTATGGCAAAGGGTTCAAGATCCTACAAAAATTTGGGTATGATGGCAAAAGTCCTCTTGGAATAAGAAAAGAAGGCATCATTGAGCCTTTACAACTTGAATTGACACTCAAAAAGGAGCATTCCAAAGGACTTGGTTTCATGACTTCCAAGGTTCATACTCAAAAGACAGAAGAAGCATTACAAATCAAAGCTGCCAAAATTCAACAAGAAAACCGCTATTCCACAGACTCCAATGAACGGGAATGGGGTTCAAACAAATCCTCTAGTGACTATGAGCTCACCAAGACATTCAGAGAACCAAGTGAACCAACAGAAGAAGAGGAATTTAATAGGAAATTCAAAGTTGGTCAAGAAACAACCCCACAGGATCCCATACAGTCTTTGCCTCTAGGTCCTAGGTTGAAATCACATAGAATGAGAACACCTGTCCCGGAATGTGCTACTAGTAATGATAATTTGGATTCGTTCACGATCGAGACTGATGAGGAGAGTGCCAACGATGACCTCAATAACTACCTTGACATACCTGAATATAACTGCATCTTCACTCTTAACCCCGCTAACTTTGAAGACATTAAAGGCCTTCCCCTTGTTCACCACCAACTTATTGACTGGGACCATGAAGGACCTGCACAATTTGACACATTCCAAAATGATGAAGCCCTTATTGACTATCTTGGCATACGAGAGGATCTTTTCCCTAGGGACCATAAAGCGGGATACACTATAGAACTCAACAGCGTGGCATATTTTGGTGAGGGTGTCGGACCTTCCAGTCGCAAAAATATAAAAATAAAAACAAACCAAGGGTCTTATGGCAAAAACCACACTATGGCGCTGTTTGACCCCAAAAAAGTAAAAAGAAAGGACATATTTGAGGGCGAAAACCTCTCTAAGGCACCCGAAGATGGAAGGCTCGACATTCTCCCAGCATCATATGAGGAAAAGTCATCCATGTTGGTAGAGGAGACTATCAAAACAAACATTGGTACAAAAGAAGTTCCACACAACATATTCCTGGCCCAATCTTTGACAGAGTCAGAAAGGTCAAAATTCATAAGTTTCTTCATGGAATGACAAATCAACTTTGCATGGTCATACGCTGATATGCCTGGATTGGATCCGAATTTGGTAATGCATCATTTGATAGTTAAACTGGGGGCAAAACCAGTGAAACAAAAATTAAGAAAGATGCATCCACAAGTGGCATTACTAGTCAAAGCAGAACTTGAGAAATTATTGGATGTCAGATTCATACGCCCAATTGATTATCCTGAATGGATCTCCAACTTAGTGCCTGTCAGTAAACCAGATCGTAGCATCAAAATATGTACAGATTTCAGAGACATCAACAAAGCTTGTCCTAAGGATGATTTTCCATTACCAAATATTGACTTGATCGTCGATCTCACAGCAGGTCATGCGATGTTATCTTTGATGGATGGATTCTCTGGTTACAATCAAATAAAAATTGCATCCGAGAATCAGCACAAAACGACATTTACTTGTCCTTGGGGAACTTTCTGCTGGAATATCATGCCCTTTGGGCTAAAAAACGCAGGCGCTACATATCAAAGAGCCATGACTACTATCTTTCATGATCTCATGCACATTACTGTGGAAGATTATGTTGATGACCTCTTGGGCAAATCAATAGACAGAGATACACATTTGGACATACTTTCAGTCGTCTTTGATCGGTTAGAAAAATATAAAGTAAGATTAAATCCCAAGAAATGTGTCTTTGGAGTAACCTCCGGGAAGCTCCTGGGATTCATTGTATCAAAAAGAGGAATTGAAGTCGATCCAACAAAAGTCAAGGCCATCCTAGAGATGCAACCACCACGAAACATCAGTCAACTTCGATCTTTGCAAGGGAGACTTCAATCCATACGAAGATTCATAGCACAACTTGTAGACAAGTGTAATCCCTTTCAACACTTGCTACATAAAAACATCAAATTCAAATGGGATGATAACTGTCAACAAGCTTTCCAGATACTTAAAGATTATCTTCTGAATCCGCCAGTTTTGATGCCACCAGTTCCAAATCAGCCTTTATTACTATACATATCAGCTACTTCAACAACACTGGGGGCACTCTTAGCACAAGTTGCTGAGGGCAAAGAAAAGGCAGTATACTATATCAGTCGCACATTGGTGGGATATGAGCTAAACTACACACCAATTGAGCGTGCATGTCTCGCCGTGGTCTTTGCTTTGCAGAAATTACAACATTACATGCTAACTCATAAGACTAAGTTGGTTGCAAGGATCGATCCATTGAAATACCTTCTCAATAAAGCAACACTTATTGGGCGAGTAGCCAAATGGGTAATGATCCTGAGTGAATTCGACATCGAGTATGTGGAAAGAAAAGCAATAAAAGGACAAGCTATCACAGATCAGTTAGCAGATGCCCCCATGATAGATGATGTTCCTCTAATTTCAGAATTTCTAGATGAATCCATTTTAACAGTGTCACATGCAAAGCCATGGCAACTATACTTTGACGGCTCATACACACAACATGGGGCAGGAGTTGGCATCCTCTTCATAACTCCTCAAGGGGATTCTATACCAAAATCATATCAATTATCATTTCCCTGCACTAATAATATAACAGAATATGACGCATTAACAACTGGATTACGGATTGCAATTCAGTGGAAGATCCAGGAACTTCGTGTTTTTGGGGACTCTCAACTTGTAATTCGTCAAGCAACTGATGACTACCAAACAAAAGATGAGAAATCAATGCCTTACAAAAGAATGGTGGATGACCTGAAACAACATTTCACAAAGATAGACTTTGAGCAGATACCAAGAGAGCAAAATCAAGCTGCAGATGTCATGGCTACAATTGCTTCACTAATCGATCTACCTCCGAATGAGACCCGCTATGAGTTCTTGATGGATAACCTTTTGGTTCCTTCATATGAAATTGCTCCTATTGAGATAATATGTGTCATCGGTCCTGAGTCCCAGTTATATGGTTTCATTTTCACATACCTTCATGATAATACCTTTCCTCTTGACCTATCCAATAACCAACGCCGCACTTTCATTCGCCAATCTTCTCAATACGTCATTTTAGCCGATATCTTATACCGTCGAGGTCTAGATGGAACTCTTCTTAGATGTTTAGAAAGAGACGAAGCTCAGATTGCGTTACGTGAAGTACATGAAGGGATATGTGGTCCACATTCTAGTGGTCCTACCTTAGCCAAGAAACTTATCAGGACTGGATATTACTGGCCCAATATGGAAAAAGATTCATATCAGTTTGTCAGGAAATGTAAGCAATGTCAACTTCATGGAGACCTCATCCATGCGCCAGCACAAGAACTTCAACCAATTGCGACTCCTTGGCCCTTTTGTCAGTGCGGACTCGATCTCATAGGCAAGATTCACCCTCCATCCTCCAACAGTCATAAATTCATTATCACTGCCACAAAGTATTTCACAAAATGGATCGAAGTCATGCCTCTCATGCAAGTCACTGGAAAACAAATTGCTACATTCATTCTCAACTATATCATTTGTTGATACGGTATTCTTGTTTCTATTATCACCGATAACGGGCGTCCCTTAAAAAATCAGGATGTTCATGAACTCTGTGACCGCTTCCATATTTCCCATTGTTTCTCCACACCATATTACCCCCAAGGTAATGGTCAAGCTGAGGCGTCTAATAAAACAATCCTTAAAATCTTAAAAAAGACAGTCGACGACGCTGGCTGTAATTGGCATATCCAACTTAATCCCGCACTTTGGGCCTACCGCACAAGTGTCCGCACACCTACATGAGCTACACCATATTCACTTGTCTACGACGCTGAAGCTATCTTGCCTATTGAGGTCGAGCTACCCTCTTTACGAGTCTCTTTGCAAAACATTATCAGTGATGAAGACTATAGGGTCTCTCGCTTACAAGAACTTGAACTATTGGATGAAAGAAGATAGACTGCTTTTAATCATCTCAAGGCTTATCAACAACGAATGAGTCGCAGCTACAATCACAAAGTCAAGCCTCGCACATTTGAGGTAAGTGATTTGGTTCTCAAAGAAAACCCCAAAAATCAGCAAGACAGAGAGAAGAAGGGCAAGTTCGAATCAAATTGGCTTGGTCCTTACATCATTACAGCAACATATGGATCTGGTGCATATCAGCTCTCAACCATAGAGGGTGAACCTTTAGAGGATCCTATCAACAAGATGCACCTTCGTAGGTTTTACACATAGCTCTTTGGAATATCCTAATTCAAAATACAAAAAAAATCATAAAACAAAAAATTGTTACTTGGTAAGAACCTGGCAAACAGGCGCCTTGTGACAACAAAAAAATCTAAAAATCAAAAAAAGTAAAGAAAAACATTTCTTCCAACAGTGAAAACCACTTCGGTGGTGCCCTGGGCAAGTACCATGGTGAAAACTGGGTCACTGACGCCATGTGTAGAGACATTGCTCCTCCCTCCTTCAGGATTCCATGTCATCATTTCACTTTGCACACACTCACGACCTATTCATCCATAATAAACATACACATTCCCATCATGGCTTGTTATTGATCTACCCAAGATTGGTTAGCCATTCATAATAAACGTTCCTTTTCACCCCTTTACATTCATAATAAATCAGCTCCTATATGTGGCTAAGGCAAATCCTACGTCTAGTGATGGGTGTGGAACTAAGAGCATCGCACATTCTGAGGAGTACAGTTTCTTCTACTTTTCTTCAGTCTATCCGCGCACAATCCGCAATAAAACAACATTTGCACCGCAAATCCGCAATAAAGTATCAGTTTCATGGATTCAGTCAGTTTCAGATGAGACACAGCAGCAAGAATAGGCTTCAACAAATCAAATCTTTCAACAGACTCAGACAACATTATGGTTCAGTGCTATCTATCCTTTTTGTGAAAGTAAACATTGTGACCACAATCAAATAAGACTTATACAAGTGACAAGAGACACTAAACTTGAGGACTACAGTGGATGTTGGTGTCGTGTCTTGGTTTTCTTTTGATTTTATCTTTCTGGTGAAATGTCTTTTAGCTTTTCCAGGATGTCTCTGACTAGAGATTCTATCTCCAGGATGTCTTTGACTAGAAAGGCGAGGATGGGGTATCATCACCTATTTTTCTTTTGTTGTCTGTGGATTGTCTCTTAGTAATGCTATGACTTGTCCAAGGATATGAGGACACTGAGAGTCTAGTATGAACTAGGGCATTCCTTGTTTGTGACTGTCTTATCTCCATGCAAACAGGTACAATGACTTTCTGGGTTGAACATATGCCTCGACTGTCATAACCTACTTGCCATAATAAAGCTCAATGATGATAACGCACAAGAAGCTCTTTCACTTTCATGTCTTCTATCTTCCATCCCCCTTTCTTGATTGACTTCCATCATCCTTCCTGAGTTCGTGTAGCCTGCTATCACATGACTAAGTATAATGACACACCAAAAATATTTGCATTTCATGTAGTTGCACCTGCATTACCACATATTAAGCATTTCATACATACATATAGATATCACAATTGCATCACATCCTACACACAACACATATTAGCACATTTTATATTTTCATCATGTAAATAACCATTTGCATTATCATATTCATTTGCGTTTCATACATTCACATTTGCATTGGCATAACATTTAAAAACATAAAAGAACAAAAATATTAGCCTCAATGGAGTCTGAGCCCTAGAAGGACCCGCCGCAGGATCATCCCTCCTATCCCCTCTATTTGGTGGTGGTGGAGGACCCATAACCCCACCATTGGACGCCTGTCTCCTCTGGCTCCCTCCCATAGCTATCGCTATCCGCAATGGTCTGCGGAAGCTCCTCGCCCGCTGCTCTGGTGGCACTGCCTCGTAATATAGGTCTCGCCAGTAACCTATCTCCTCCCCTGCCTGTAGAACATAGGCATATCTAGTCCCTATATCCTCTGTCGCCTGCCTCCCAACCCTTAGCGCTGTCTCAGCCTTAGTATAGCGCTGGATAGCCTGATCTCGTTCATGCTCTGTCTCCCTCAGTCGCCTCCTGAGCCTAGCTATCTCCCTCTCTAGGTCTTGAATCTCATCTGCCTATCCCTGGCAGATCTCCCTCAGCTCAAGCAGCTCATCCTCCTCCTCCTCGGCCCCCTGTGCCTCTGCCTATGGCTCCCCCTGTACCTCTGCCTGTACCTGCCTCTGCCCTTGTCCCTGCACCTGTCTAGGACCCTGTGTTGCTGGCACCTGTAATGGCAATCCACCATGACCCCTCACCACCCGAGCCTGTCTCTCCTCCCCACCCTCTCTCCGTGGAGCCACTCTCCTCTCTCCAACTGCACCCCGCCTCCTTCGTCGACCTCTACCTCCACCATCTCCATCATCAGCTCCATCCCCCCCACCACCATCTCCATCTATCGCCTCCCCTGGGTCTATCAATCGTGGGAATGGATGCTCAGCGCAATATGTAGTATACTCTGCATCCATGCCTGCATCCTCAATCTCTGGCCACATATCCCATGGCAAGGGAACCATCTCCACTAGCTGCATCACGACTTGATCATACGACAACAATGGCCCAAAGTGTACCTGATCCCTGACTGTCTGAGCATACATCCTGGAACCCCGTGGCATCCGCTGAATATGGCCAAACTACCTGCATACCCTGTCAACCAGCTGTCTCTCCAATACATAGGGCGTCCGCCCAATCAGATATCTACTCCAGAAGGTATAAGGTAGATCCATTGCATCATCCTCCCACTACTCGCACCCAAGGTATGACCTCCATATCATAGTGTCGATCTCATCCAGGACTCGATGCCAATGCTCCAACCTGCCAATCTGTGGCTATGATGTAATCATATCATATAAATGCACAAAACTGCATCCATGACCCCTGCCCCTGAAGTGTATCGGTCGGGTAACCGGACGATGCTCATAGGCCCATACTTGCAACAATGTAACTCTGCAGCCCAATCCTACGGATCCATGATACACAAATTGATGCAGCTCATAGTACAAGTGTGCTAGCACATAAGGTCCCTAGGCATATCTGGTGTGTTGTGTAACTAGTGTCTCTAAGGTGCTCCCCCAGCCCACAACCAACCCTCGTGTCGCCCTGTCTGGACACAGGAACCCACTGATCACTCCTCCTAGCACTGCTAGTAGTGCCAGTCCTGTCGTTGTCATCGTGTCCCATGCCACATGTCCAGCTCTCATCTCTAGGCCTGGATCCTGAAACACTCGTCTCAGGGCCTCCCTTTCTCCCTCTCGATCATAAGGAATCAGCTCCCCATCGATCGGTACCTACAAAATCTTGTAAACATCCTCTAAGGTGACTGTCATCTCACCCATCGGTAAATGGAAAGTACAAGTCTCTGAGTGCCATCTCTCAGCAAGTGCAGTCAACAACCCCATGTTTGCCCGAAACTCTGGCACGTACATAATATGTCACAAACCCATACCCTCAATGGTAGCTCTGTCCTCGAATGTCAACTCTAGTCGCAACCTCTGAGTCGACGGGAATCTCTCTCACGACTCCAGCATAGGCAAATACTCCTGCAGTCAAGCAAATCAACCGTGTCAGTCAAAGTGGCATTCATTGTTCATCACAAAATGCTGCTCTTTATCCTAGTTTTTATATTTATCATATGGTGCTATTTATCCTAGTGACACTCACTGTTCATCACAAAGTGTTGTTATTTATCCTAGTGGTACTCCCTGTTCATCACAAAGTACTACGTGTTTTTGCACTCCCTGTTCATCACAAAGTGCTGCTCATATTAGTACTCCCTGTTCATCACAAAGTACTCTGTCTTGGTACTCCCTGTTCATCACAAAGTACTCTATCTTGGTACTCCCTGTTCATCACAAAGTGCCTCGATCTATCTTATCCTAGGGCCTCTTCTTGAGTGTATCCTCTCAGCAGCTTATCCAATTGACAGCGTATGTTTATCACAAAACTGTTGATTCAGCCTTGAAGACATAAATGCGCATTCATGACGCAAACACGCCTTGACGTTTTTACCTTGCTTGACATTTTTTTTCTAGACATTATTCTAGAATGCATTTAATGCGCTACCTAACATGCATTTATGACAACATTTATTGTGACAAAGTACAAAGAGGTTTTGCGGTACTCACTAGCTCTCCTACATCTGCTGGCCTCTGAAATCGGCGAACGCGATTGAATCTGTGAACCAATGCTATCGCTACTGATTGTTGTTGCTCTATTCTTGCTCTGCACTCTGATCTCTTGGATGTGTGGATGGCAATGAGAATGTTTTCTCCTCGTGGTCTATCTTATAGACTGCCCTAGCCCTAGCCCTAGCCCTCATCTCCCAAGTCAGTCTTCATTAACCTGTGACTCTGTCACTCTATCCTATCCGGTCAGTCCTTTCTAGCCTTTCTTTCTTATCGAGAGATTGTCTGTGATCTTTTCAGATGTTTTCATCCAATCTCTCGAGGGGGCATATCATTCCCATCTTGGGGCAACTTTGTATCAGTTCATCTTATCTTCTTTGAAACAACGCGACAAGCCGCATTGTCTTAAAGAGGGGCAAAATGTAGACACCTAAAATTGTCCAGTCTAATTAAATAAATATTTTATTGATTCAATTACTTTAGCCTAATTCTTCTATTAATTAAATTAATCTTTATTTATTTAATTAATTCATTTATCCTCTTCTAGCCTTATTTCTCATTTAAATAAATACTTTTATTTATTTAAATTATCCTTTTCTTAAATTAAATAAATATCTTATTTATTTAATTGATCCCACTTCTTCTATTAATTAAATAAATCTTTATTTATTTAATTAATTCATTAGCTTTTTCTACCCATGACACATGTCATTCATCTCTTAATTCATACACTAACTACCCCTTTCATTATTTTATTATTTTCTTTACCTACCCTCTAATCATAGCCAACCTCTTTTACACCTCTCAATCTTATCCCTCCATTTCATATAGTGTCTTCTATATAAGGAGATGCTTCCTTCATTATCAAACCCTGGCTAATCAATTTATGCACTTGACTACACTACGCTTTTCGTATGCGATCCTACTTGCAACCACATTTCCGTTCTTTGTTGAGCTCTTGTGCACATAAAATCTGAGAGCAAATATATCAAGCAAGATCAATGGAGATAGGAAGAATGGAGATCCAAACCCTATTGGACATGTGATGGTATAATCTTTGTGATTTCATTTGATTTGCATTATCTTAGGTAATCTTCATATGTTATGGTGGATCTTTATTGTTGTTGTTAGGCTAGGGTTTTGTGGTTGAATTCATTTAGTCTTTCAACATTGTTGTATCCATTTTCACCGTATACAGGTACCACTTCCCCAACGGTTACAATAACTGCCTCCCCCATGCACTCCACCCGATAACTTTCAAAACAGTTTTCGAGAACATGACGTTGCTAAAATATAATCACTTGCAACATTTAAAATATTTTATCATTTGAAATAAATTATATATATATATGGTTTACATTTCCAATTATTTAATGATATAAATGTAAACAAAAAGAGTATTTATTTATGAAAATAAGAGCATGAATAAAATAGATAATCAACAATTGTTTTAGATTGATTTTACAGTAAACAGGAGGTTAGTATTTCCAGTATTTCACAGGGGGATAGAGAGTTTATTTCCAGTATTCACGGGGAGATAATTTATTCCAGTATTCACAGGAAGATTGTTTATTTCCAGTATTCACAGGAAGATTGTTTATTCAACTAATATTCACAGAGAGATCTTGTTCAACTCATAGGGAGATTTATTTAACTAATAATCATAGAGAGATTTATTTAACTAATAATCACAGAGAGATTTAAAATACTTACAGAGAGATTTAAAATAATCACAGAGAGATTTAAAAATAATCATAGAGAGATTTAAAATAATCACAGAGAGATTAAAGAATGAGATTCAAATTTCCATTCGAAGAACCAGAGAAATGAATTAGAGGGAAGAAATAAAGATTCAAATCATACAAGGAAGAATTTTAATCTCAGAAAAAGAGATTTTAAACAAATAAAGGAATATGATTTTCTTTTTGCTAAAATCTTTGGAAAAAAAACAAAAAGCAAGATCATGTGCATATTTTCTTAAGGGAAATAAAATAAATAAATAAACTATCTTTTACATGCACTATATGAAAGCATTATCATTATTATTTATCCCTAAATAAAAGATTTACAATCTAATATAAAAAAAAATTCTTTATATAAAGGAAGATCTATAACTATATTTTTGATATTACGAATTCCTCATAAGTGAATGTAAAAAAAACAAGGAGAGAACCTGGTTTATCGAGCTTGATGTTGAATCCACTAGCTATCCTTATGATCCTTCCTTGCAACTTGAGAGAAATCCTTCAAACAACAACTTAAAATTCCTGCAACGAAAATGAGACTACCAAAGAAGATCTACTTCTACAACTTGGGAAATTTCCTTCAAAACATAATCAACTCCCTTCTTTGAAACTTGCATACAATTTTATAAGAAAATTCCCTCCATTCCACTATCTAGAAAATTTAATTAAAAAGGAGATTCTTTTCCAATATTGGACTCATGCAAATTGATTAAACTTAGTGGGGGAGTTACATGCAAGGTGGTGGAGATTCCTCTAGAAGCTTCTTATTCTTCCTACAACATGTGCCATAATTGGGAGTGGAAAATAAATAAATAATAATAGTGTATATTCTCCAAGTGTGTGTGTGTGTATTATTATTTTCATTCTTTTTATAACATTTATTCAATCATTTAAGTAGCTTATCCAAAAATATAATAAAATTGTATTTAAATCAAAAGGTGATAAAGGAGGGTTGTGACACAACTTCCATATAGATTTACCCTAAATTTAAATATACTAATATGCTAGTGAGATCTATACATTAATTAATATTTCACAACATAAAACTGTCTTACATAAACATTTTACAATATATATTTATAATCAATAAATCCATGTAAATGATGGGGCTTTATACCTGTCTTAGAAAAATGTACATAAAAGAGCCAATGGCCACAAATACTTAAAGATTTCATATTTCACTTGAAAAAGTAAAAAACCAACAATCCAACCCAATTGAAGATAGGTCTAATATGATAATTGATCAACAACTTTATATTTGAATTTTGAAATTATGAAATTTTTGTGGATCTGGAATTTGTTTAGACAACATTTCAATAGGAATCCTAAATTTATTTGCTTACCATTATTTGTACATTTGAATTTGCAAATTATTAATTATTTTGACTCGAAGTTCATCCAACAAACAAATTTACAAAATAAATACATCTTTGTGTATTTTGATGGAGTTAGCTCATTTTCTTTTTCATGCCAACCTTAAAATATTATAGAATTGTGAACTTACAAAAACTGATTGTATACAAATAACATTCAAAGACCAGCAAGCCAATGGTTTCAAAATTTTGAAGACAAAAAGGGAATATTTACAAATTTGCAAGAAAATAAAACTATACTATTCAAATTTAATTGCAAATGAAAAAATAGAAACACAAAATAGAATTGTTTGTCTAAATATAAAACACTAAAAATTTGATTTAGGGTGACAATTGTTTTTCAGTTTAATGTGTGTTTGCTACAAGAAGAAACAACACCAAACACTGTAGGACCTATTTTCATGTTTATACTAGAATTTTCTATGATAAATGTATGTGGAGAAGCCATAAGTAAATCTTACCTCAAAGCCATTTCATATAATTGACCACATACCATATGGCAAATTTCTAGTACCATCTCCCCTTCTTGTTTTATAGTGACAAATATCTAGTGATTTAACAATTATTTTAGGTATGTAAAACCCGAGTTGGCCTAGTGGTGGAGAACTTGTGCTCTTGAAAGAGAGGTCACAAGTTCAAATCCCACAAGGGGGTAGGGTATGTACACTTTATCGGCTTCGGCCCATTACCAATAAAAAACAAAACAAAAAAAACAAACAATTATTTTAGGTGTCAAATAGAGATGTTGCCACATTTTGGCATGTGGAAAGTCCAGACATGAAATAATCTAGTTGAAAGAAATCTCTACTTCGCTTTACACATTTACATATACATATTGATACCCATGTAAAAAGTGGTTATTATAGTAAGATTATGAGTAGAGGGTGTTAATGATTTCTTCCTTCTAGTAGTCTCGATGAAAAGGTGTACGTCCCACATAAAAGTGCCATTACAACCCAACACATAGAAAAGAACTTTGAGGGTCTTTTTGTCGATCAAGCGATTTCTCTTCAAAATTTGTTTGTGTTTTTTCTATGTTGTACAAAACTAATGGAATTTGATGTTTAATATAGGCCTTGGCATTGAAGCAACTATTTATTCTAGACTACTACGATGCCTTGGTCTTGAAATTTTTGACAATGTTTTTGATAATAAAGTAGCCAAAACAAGGGGGCTGACCCAGAATACATAGTAAGCCTCAGAGAGAGCATAACCAGCACAAACACAACAACCAAATGATAGTCAGCCAATCCCTATCTTAATCATCAAAAACAAAAACCACCTATAGCTATAGGATAACCCAAGATTGATAACAATCTCATCCAAATAGTAACTTAAACAACAGATAATGAAAAAGATATTAACCTTAAACCGACTATCTTTAGAGATATTGTTGATACTATAAAAACTAAAGAAAGTAGCAAGAGTCTTGGCAAGCCTCATATGGCTGATAAAGAAATTAAACTTAATAGGGATCCAACCGATCTTGAAATTAAAACTATAACAAAAAAGAAAAGCTTACACCATTACTGGATAGATATAGATAAGGGTTATTTGATTTTTTTTTCATCCAGTCAATCTTGGATGCATGATCCATTCCTATGATTATAGATTTTTTTAAATTACGTACACATGATGTGAAATATAATATCTGTGCATTGAATATACAAGACACGCATTGGTTTTTTTAAAATAAAAAGATAAATAATATTTTAAGAAAAAGAATTAGAATAATAATAATGATTATTATGGGAATAATTAATATAGAAAATTTTAAAATATTAATAAGCTATATTAATGTTTTGTTTGAATTTTGATGGTATAATATGGTGTGGGTTTTTATAATTGATTTTTTAATATTTAAAAAATTAGGGTTTCAATCATATGAGTATTTTAGATTTTATAGATTGATTGTTCTTGTTTTGGATTTTTTTTTTTTGGCAAATGGAAGTCAATGGTTAATCATTTTATTTTGTTTTAAGTTATTTAATTTTTAGGGTAAAAGTTTAATATTATTCAATTTTTAAAAGAAAATAAATAATATAAATTTGATTTTTAATTTAAATTATTTAAAATTGATATATTTATTTTCAATTTAAAAATACTATGTATAATAAAGTATAAATTTGACTTTTAATTTAAAATATAAAGTGGCATATATGGTTTCAATTTTACAACTAAACAACTATTATATGACACTTTTTTCCAGAATGATATAAAATCTATAAATAATAAAAGTTGATATATATTTTTATTGAGATACCATTGAGATTGGCTTGGGAATTGACGATACATAAGTCACAAGGTTGAACACTTACAAAAGCCACGATTGATATAGGACCAACTAAAAGAACATGAATGACATTTGTGGCAATATCTTGTGTAAAGTCTTTAGAAGGACTAAGAATAATGCCACCGTTCACGTATGATCGCTATGAAAAAAATGAAAAAGAGAAAGCAAGTTGAAAAACGAAAAGCTAGAGAGAAAAGACTAAAAGATTTAGAAACAAGTTCATGTACTATATTTCCATAAATATTTTATATTCTCCATAATGAAAATTTAATTTATTTACTTCATTCAAGTATAGAGTAATATCAAAAAAATTTAAAACATTGTATTTGCATACTTTGATCCATTACTTATTATTCAAACCCACAAGTATCACAATCATATAACATTATATTGCACAAATATATGGCCGCCACAGTAAGTTTTTTCTGAATCATTCTTATATATAATTTTATATTTTCAATTTTGTAAAAAGAATTATATTGTAACTAACTTAATTCTAACCATGTCACTATTGTAACTACTACTAATAACTTTAATATTAATAGTAAAACTAATATAATTTTAATCCTAATTTTCATAACATCTATTAAAATTAAAGTTCTCTAATCATTATGTATTTTATATTTCTTTCAAAAATGTTCTACAACATTTGAATAAGTTGACATGTTGCAGGTTTAATGGAGGATAAAAGAAAAAAATGCATGTGGGAAGACCTACCAGAATAGTTGGTGTTAATGATTATAAGAAAATTGTCTACTAGACATATTTCAAGAATGAAATTGGTATGTAAGAAGTGGAAATACATCCTTTCAAAACCTAATGCTTTCAAAAACATATTTTCATATCATTCTCCTCCAAGAAGTAATTTCTTATTGCACTTTCTCCCATTTGAATAAAAAAGGATAAAATCATGGGTCATCGAAGGTGATGCGGATTTTTATAGGGTACCTTCAACAAAATTCTCAATGTATTGTAAGTGCATAGAGATGGTATCCAATAATATCTACTGTTGCTCAAAATGGATAAAAGATTTTGATTTCAATTTCTACATATATGACAAATCAAATGCAAGTAATCCATCTTGGACAAAGCTTTCTTCTATAAGAGATATTACAATGACTATACGTACTGATTTTATGGCAACAAGTTATGTCTCCTCCAGTAATCAGCTTATAGTTTTGCTTGGACAATACTACAAGAACTGTAATTTGGTAGAATCCATGTTGAAATTTATGAGTCAAAATCAGATTCATGTAATCAATTATTTGTTGAAAATTCCTGCTATCCTTTGGGAAGAGGTTTTTGTTGTAAAGGAAGATTTTACTGGATGAGAAATCATACAAACAATGGTGAGATTGTTGAATTCAATTACGCTACATTAACTTGGACGATAATTCCATCGTCAGTAGATACTACTAAAAAGTATGAACCAATTGTAGAATTTGGCTCTCATGAAGTACAAACAAAAGTTTATGAAAATTATTTTGATGTTATGATCCACTGGAAGAGTTTTACTATGTCTTGGGAAATAGCTGGATGTGACAGTTGCATTGAGTTGGTTGACAAAGAATATCATCAAATATGGAAATTAAAAAAAGATAATGAAAAAGGTCAAGAAACAAATTTAAATGGTCTACTTTGCACATTGATTTACCTAAGAGAATTTATAGTGTAGCAGTAAATAATAATGGATGCATATTAATTGTGGGAGAGAAAGTATCATTATACAATACTGAAGGCAAAATAGTACAAACCATTGAATTGGAAAAGTTTGATCCACAACTTCTTATTGAAACCAATAAGTATGGAAATTATATACCATTATTTAGCATGCTTATAGATTGTATGAATATATGGTGGCCATAATAATTTGTCCACTACATTGCATGAAAATGTGAAAGCTACAATCATTTATAAAACTCTATGTTTTTAATGTGGAATGACAATTATATTGCAATTGACTTTCTATAATTTGAAATATACTTTTACGTATTTTTTATTAGATGTTTTATGTTGATTTAATTATTTTATAAATAGAAAATATTTTATGATTCAGTGAGAGATTTTAGAATTTTTTACAATATGTTTGGTTTGTCTATTTCGAAGATATTTTTTAAATTTTCTATCATACTCAAAAAATTAAGTTTAGAGGATAGAATAAATTGGGGTTTTATTATCTATGAAGAATGTAAATATGCTCACCATTATCCTATGCATGCATCAAAATTTTTGAACTTTTTATTTTGAAAATTAGAATACAGTTTCTTCTTCCAAAATACCTCATCAATATTTTCTTTCAATTTGTATGTTTGTTTTTTAATACATAAATTCATATAAAAGGCATTACATAAATAATAATATTAATTTATGTAAAAAAAACATTAAAGTTATTAACTATTCAACTTATTTTCATATAAGATTAATGTTTTCATAAGAATATTTTAAAGACTTCAAATAGAATTGGCAATATACATTTATATGAAATAGATTCATGTGATTATTTTTGTCACTTTTGTATTTATTTTAATCATGACTTTTTTAATATAGATGGATTTGTTTATGTATTTTGTCCAAATGTAACTTCACAATATCTAAAAGAGGATTGATATTTTTATCTATTCATTGTCTTTTATTGCGAAAAATGTGTACATATTTTGATTTATTTTTTTTAGTAAAAAATATTGTAACTTTATGATTCAAATATTGCATAAGTTAAACTATGCATATTAAATAACATATATAACTAGATACCCTAAACTTAAAACTCAACCAAATTAAAACCTTATAATTGAAAACCAAATTGAACTATAACCCTACAAACCAAATTGAATATTAACCATAGCCATAAACCAAATTCAATTTAACCCTTATCCTAATTAAAAACTAACTAGATTAATATTAACCACAACATTAAACAAGATTGAATTGAGACGAAATTGAATATTAACCATAAACAAAATTAAATCCTAACCCTTATTCTAATTAAAAACTAACTAGATTGAACCCTAATCTTAAATAAACACTAAAATTGATTGAACCCTAATCTCAAATGAACCAACAGAAGAAATGGGAAGATTACCTAACCTCTGCTAGGGTTTGCTTACAATAATACATATCAAACATCTTTGGGAATGGCACCTTTCGAAGCATTGTATGGTAGGCCATGTTGAACACCTTTGAGTTGGGATAGTCTTGAAGATAGAGTAATTGTTGGACCAGATATGTTGAAGGAAATGGAAAGGAAAACTAAGGAAATTAGGCAAAGATTGAAGGAAGCCTCAGATAGGCAGAAAAGTTATGCAGACAAGAACATGACACCAAGGGAGTTTGAGGTGGGAGAGAAAGTCTTCCTAAGGGTTGGGCCACACAAGAGTTCCATAAGGTTTGGGAAAAAGACTAAGCTTGCATCTCGTTATGTTGGGCCTTTTGAAGTATTGGAAAGGATTAATCCAGTTGCATACCGGTTGGCCTTACCTCCCTAGTTGAGTCGAATCCATGATGTCTTTCATGTATCTCTTCTTAAAAAGTATGTACCTGATGAGAAACATATTTTGAATTGGGATGCTTTATAGGTCCAAGAAATGGGAGGAATAATGATAAAGCCATTCAAAATCTTGGAGAGGCGCCAGTGCCAATTGCGCAACAGAGAGGTTGATCAATGCAAAGTACAATGGAATCAGTATGATGAAAAGAATGTCACATGGGAAGATACTAGGGAATCATGAACTATAGACTCTTTTGTATATATTCAATAAATGCATCGGGACGATGCACAAATTAAGGGGGGGAGGATGTCACAACCCTCCTTTACCACTTTTTGTTTTGATACAATTCTATTATATTTTTTTTCGTTGAGCTATTGAAAATAATTGAATGAATATTATAAAAGAATAAATAATGGACCCACATACACACTTGGAGAATATAATTTAAATAGGCATTATTTATTTATTCTTTTTCTCATTCCCAATTATGACACATGTTGTAGGAGAAATTAGAAGCTTCTAGAGGAATCTTCAATACCTTGCATTTAACTCCCCCACCAGGATATCAATCAATTTTGCATGAGTCCAATATTAGAAAAAAGAATCTCATTCTAATTAATTTCTCTAGATAGTGGAATTAAGGGATTTTTCCTATATATTGTATGCAAGTATTCAAAAGAGGGGGTTGGTTATTCTTTGAAGAAAGTTTTCTCAATTAGTTTGTTTTTAGTAGTCATATTTTTTTTCATTTTGGAAGAATAGTTAAGGTTGTTTTGAAGAATTTTGTTCCAAGCTTGCAAGGAAGGATCAAGGAAGGCTAGGCTTGAAGATTTGGAGAGGATTCAACATCAACAGGCTTTTCCAGGTTCCCTCTTTGCATTTGTTAATTCCTTATGTAAATTCTTTTTATTTTCAAAGGAAATATCTCCTCCTAGATTCTTTAGTTGAATATAGCTTTCTGAAAGAAATCATTTCTTAATTGTTAGATAGAAAGGAAATCTATTTTTTCATTAAAGAAATGCAGTGATAAAAAAAAAAATTCTTTTCTTTTAAAATACAAATGCAGATTTCTCTTTATTTATTAATCTATTTATTTAATCTATTTAAAAGACTATTTTTTTTTTAAATCTAGAGAAGATCTTGAATCAAAAAAAAAAGATAAATCATGCTTTTCAATACCTCTATTTATTTCTTTTGAAAAACTCAATTTTTTTTCCTATCTCTATAAGTAATTTTTTTCTCTCTATGCATATAATCATTTGTATTTAGGAATCTCACTATGAGAAATAGTATATCAAGTATGAATTCTCCTCGTTATTGTTCTGTTATTCATTTATTCCAGAAATCTCTCTCTGTGATTATTATTTTCCTGAAAATCTCTCAAAGAAAGTTGTTTATCTCAACATAATAGCAAAATTTAAACATTTGCCTATCTTTGTGATAATCTAGTTATCTGTTATATTGCTGAAACAAATTTCCCTATTTCGTTTCATTCTTGTGAATAGATTCTGATTCTTATTTTTATAATAACTTTTTATATCATTAAATAAACTGGAATGAAAACCATATATATATATATATATATATATAATTAATTTATACAAAAAAAGGTAATAAACAAATGAGTTAAAGTAAAGTCTTTATGCACGAAGTATTATCGGGCAGCGTGCAGGGGGGAGGCAGCGTAAATGTAACCGTTGGGGAAGTGGTACCCTCCACTTCCCCTGTAGTCACTGTTACGACAATGGCCGCAGGGGGAGTGGAGGGGCCCACGGTGTCCCCTCACCTTTGTGGGCCTGCACCTGCAGGTCCGCGGGGGTGATGGGACCCGTGGCCCCCAGCCCCCCATTAACTCTTAAAAACAAGTTTAGTTTAAATTTTAAATTAGTAAATTAAACTTAGGAAAATTTATAAAATAATTAGGATCATTGTGTAGTAAATTTGTAATTTTAAATTAATGTATATAATTGGAATCTCTCAATCCATTTGAGATTTATTGGGTTACTTGGTCGGTAATTTTAGGTTCATTTAAAACAATTAAGTCATATTATTATGATTTGATCCAAACTAATTGCTCATTTTGAACTAGTAACTCTATAATTAATTATTCTCATGATAGAAGTAAACGTTGATTAATTTTGCATGTAAATGACACTATTTTTGCATCATACGAATTACTTATATATTAATTTGCATTCATTGATGAGCAAGTTACATTTCCACCATCTTCATGCAAGTTACACGTTTTAATATGTGAGTTCATAATTGTCATTATCATGCAATATATATTAAATAGTTTAGTTGTAGAAAAATGGTATTTTATCAAGTGGTACTTGAATGCCATCGAAGTAGTTATTTCAATTAATTAAACTTTGCAATGTCCAATTATGTACATTCAATTCATAATTGTTTGTAAGCATGATGTTTTTCATAGCTTCTTAGTTAGAAAACTAAATAAAGGAAGTTGAAAAACCAAAACCTAGCAGCGTTCGGCATATACAGTGCCTCTGGGTCACGCTTATGGGTAATGTCATCGTGTTGAACTACTGCACTTAACACCTAATAAAGCTGCATCAACGACGTCTGTGGCATCATCCCTATAAATCATCGGGGAGTAATAAGGGACACTTGGAAGTTAAAATCCAAGGGGCAGGTAATCCCCCTTGGATCGATAACCTAATAAGATAATCCTTAAATGATTTTTCATCTGCTGAGTTAAACCATAGTAAACCCCCTTTTAGGGTTGATTGAGTGAAATGCTTTTATGAAATTGATTTAATCTTGAAGAGTTGTTGATGATTTGGTCAAGGGTGACGCTTATGATAGGTATTAGGATCTAGTTGTTTTTAGGCCATAAGCAATAGGCCATCTTGAGCCTTTGCTTAAGTGCTACCACCGTGGGTAGCAACCGCAGAGAAACTATCTGGGACATTGACCCTAGAAAGAGTTGCATACCCACTAATCAGTTTACATCGAACCATAGAGTAGAAAATAGAACTACATACTTTACGCCTTGTTCCCGTGCCAAAACGGGTATGTAGGCAGTCTAGGGACGGAGTTGTCCCTAGTACTTAGGCGTTCATGGATGGGGTCTAGGTTTTGGTAAGAAGAAGGATTGAGAAGAATCCTAACTTGAAAGATAAGTGTAATAAAAAGGAAAAAGTAATTCAATGCATACTCGGAAGGAATCCTGTATGGATTTGCTTGATTTCCCGAGGCTTTAAGCCAAATTCTGAGGTGGAATTCAAGCTTGTATTATGTTATTTTGATTACTCCTAAGGATGGTGACCTCGATGCACTCCTATTAGAGGAGTGTAGTACTTAGTGAGTGACTCGGGACCCAAATAGTCCCGATGAGTCCAAGTCTCTGGCCAGAGTACCTCCTATCCCAATTGGATAGATGCCTACCCCGCATGGGTAGATGCCTATCTTGTATTGGATGGATGAGACCTCCTGCTCCGTATGAACAGATGCCTAACCCGTATGGTTAGATGCTCATCCCGGATGCATGAATGCCTAATCCTAATGGATGGATGCCCCGAGTATGCGATTGAATCAAACACAAATGATTAAAGTAAACAAAAAAAATAGTCAAATTTTGTTGGGTTGAGTAAAGTGGGTTATTACATGTGGTATCAGAGCAAAGGTTCAAATCTAGGCCTTGTGCTCACTTCAATTTACACAACTAAGGGAATGTTTTGCAATGGTAGAGATTAAATTATAAAATCTTAAATCAAGAACTAACTACATAATTTAATTTTCAGGTAAAAAACCCTAGATGGCTAGAGGAAGAGGAAGGGGAAATGGAAGGCATGCTACCACTAGGAGACAAAGGGAAGCTAACCATGAGGAAAACCATGAAGAAACCCATGAAGAAAAACATGAGGAAGACCATGAAGGGGATCAACATAACCCAAGGAATAACGAAGATGGGGTCGAGGCTATAATCAACCTTCTAACCGAACAAAGGGATAAAATCAACTTCCTGGAGCAATCAATGCAGGACCTTAGGGCAAGGCAGAATGACATTGAAAATCGAAGTGGAACTGAAAATGGAAATCCTGGTAGCAATCAAGGGAATATGATGGATAATAGAAAAGAAAATAACATATTGGAACTCTCCAAGGATCTAAAAAAAATCATCCCTCCTAATTTCGATGGGAGGCAAATTGGTGAAGGAGTTGAAAATTGGTTAAATGAAATGGAAAAGTATTTTGAACTAAGAGATTTTAGCGAAACAACCAAGGCCTTATGGGGTTCCTATCAACTCACAGGGGAGGCAGCTAGTTGGTGGACCAACATCAAGGAGAAAAATGGGTATAGCAGGGATACGATCACATAGGATCAATTTGTTCACCACTTCCGAAAAGGGTGGCTCCCTCAATTGTTCTTTGATGAGAAGGTGACAGAATTCCATAATCTATGTCAAGGGCCCCTATCAGTCCAACAATATTGGGATAAGTTCACCAAATTGCTTAAGTACGTACCTATGTACTAGAAAGATGAAGAAGGCCAAGCGAGGAAGTTCATTTTGGGACTAAATACCAAAATAGGGGCAAAGGTTGACATGCATGGACCCAAAAACATGAACGAAGTACTTGAAAAGTCCCTAAGGCAAGAGAGGAAGATTCAAACCCTAGCAGGGCAGAACTATAATGGGAACCACTCTTTTAAAATGAAGTAGGAATTCAAGGGGAACACTAACTTCAACAAAAGTCAAAGGAATAATTCTGCCGAAAGAAGGCCACCCCCTAATCAATATCAGAGGAATGGAAATAATAATAATAATAGGGGCAATAATAACAGAGGCAACTATAATAGGAATGACCAGTAGAACATGATAACCTATCCACCTAGGGCCAATGAAGCAAGGAATGACCCCCCTAGGAATCAAGGTAGGAGGGGTCCTCCAGGTGGATGCTTTATGTGTGGGGGAAACCATTTTTCTAGAGAATTTCCTAGGATGCAAGGTCATATTAGGGCCAATCAACCACAACAAGGGCCCCAACAAAGGATTCATGTAGCAGTTAGGAACCGAAGAGCAAGATTCCAGAATGTTCTTGTGGAAACTACAGGTACACTATTTGAACAACCAATTTCAATTCTAATTGACACTGGGTCATCTGAATGTTTCATCTCACCTGAATTAGTAAACAAATATGCATTAAAAGTTAATCAAATGGAGTCATCATGTACGGTTCAATATGGGGATAAGGCAACTAGGGAAGTAACTAAGTGTTTGTCGAGGGCAAGGGTACAATTTCTTGAGTTTGAAACAAGGGTAGATCTCTATGTGGCACCCCTAGGATTATATGATGTGATTATTGGAATGATTGGTTAACAGATCATCAAGCTAATGTAGATTGCTATAATAAAGTTGTTGAATGCTTGGATGATGGGGGGGAAAGGGTCAAAATCCAAGGAAAGTTTAACCCCATTAATATAGAAACTATATCAGCCATGCAATTAAAGAAGGAAAGAAGAAGAGGAGGCCTAATCTATATGGTTGAAATTGATGAAGGAAAAGAGGGAAATACCCCAACCTTTGAAAATGCCCGTTTCTTAAGAGAATTCAAGGATGTATTTCCAGAAGAATTACCCGGCTTACCTCGTAAAAGGAAGTTTGACTTTTCTATCGACTTGCTACCGGGAGCTGAACCAATATCAAGGGCACCTTACCGAATGAACACAACTGAATTACAAGAGCTCAAAATGCAATTAGAGGAACTCTTAGCTAAGGGATTAATAAGGCCAAGTGTATCACCATGGGGAGCACCAGTCTTATTCGTTAAGAAGAAGGATGGAACCTTAAGACTATGCATCGACTATAGGATGTTGAACAAGGTCACAATAAAGAATAGGTATCCCTTACCTCGAATAGAGGATCTTTTCGACCAAATGAAAGGAGCAGCAGTTTTCTCGAAGATAGACCTTCGATTAGGATATCATCAACTCAGAATTAAGGAGGAGGACATTCCGAAGACAACTTTCAGAACTAGATAGGGACATTATGAATTCACAGTAGTTCCTTTTGGTGTAACTAATGCCCCAACTGCATTTATGAACCTAATGAATAGTGTACTCCATGACTACTTGGACAAATTTGTTTTGGTATTTTTGGATGACATATTGATTTACTCTAGGAATGAGGAGGAACATTTAGTACACCTACAAATTGTTTTGCAAAGGTTAAGGGAACATAAGTTATATGGGAAACTATCAAAATGTGCCTTCTTCGAGGAAAAGATTCACTACCTTGGGCATATAATATCAAAGGAAGGAATAGCAGTTGATCCAGATAAGATAAAGGCAATAGTAGAATGGTTGATCCCTAAAAATGTTTCAGAGGTAAGAAGCTTTATGGGGCTAGCAGGGTACTATAGGAGGTTTGTGGAAGGATTCTCTAAGATAGCAAACCCCATCACCTCATTATAGAGGAAGGGTAAAAGGTTTGTGTGGACGGAACAAAGTGATAAGGCATTCCAAATTTTGAAAGGGAATCTAACTTTAGCACCCATTCTAAAAGTACCAGATCCGAATGGACACTTCACAGTCGTAATTGATGCTTCTATTGAAGGTTTAGGAGGAGTACTTGTCCAAAATGAAGGGGTAGTAGCTTACGAATCCGGGAAGCTGAAGACTCATGAAGTTAATTATGCACCCCATGACTTAGAGTTAGCAACGATTGTTCATGCCCTACAAAAATGGAGACACTTCTCACTAGGGAAGCCCTTTGAGTTAAAGTCAGATAACCAAGGACTAAAGTACATCTTTACCCAACCCCACTTAAATGCTAGACAAAGAAGGTTGTTAGAGTTTCTAAGTGAATATGATTTTGAAATTGAATATATTAAGGGGAAGGAAAATAGGGTGGTAGATGCTTTAAGTAGGAGGAGACACTTGATGACTATAGCAACATTCAAAACTTCTTTCAAAAGGCAAGTAATGGATGAGCAGGGATATGACCCATGGTATGAGCAAGTCAAATTGACTTTAGAATACGAACCAACTGATCCTAAGGTTGAAGGGTATACATTAGATGGAGATGGGTTGCTCAGATACAATAATAGAATCTATGTTCCTAATTCAGGAGACTTAAGGGAAGTAGTCTTGTCGGAGGCTCATAATGCCCCTTACTCAGGGCACCCGGGGGTTAACAAACTTTATGCAGATCTAAAGAAGCTATACTTTTGGCAAGGGATGAAGAATGACATAGTCAAGTATGTGGCTAAATGTTTGGAGTGTCAAAGGGTAAAGGCAGAGCATAGACATCCAGCTAAATTATTACAGTTATTTGATGTACCTCAACACAAGTGGCAAGTTATTAGCATGGATTTTGTGCAAGGGTTGTCCATGTCACCTTCTAGGCATGATACAATAATGGTGGTAATTGATAAACTCACCAAGGTGGCACACTTTATACCAGGGAATCTGACGAATGATGCACCTACCTTGGCAAGGCGCTTTGTTAAGGAAATATTTTGATTGCATGGAATGCTAGAGAAAATCATATCAGATAGAGATGCTAGATTCACTTCAAGGTTCTGGACAACACTTCAATCAACTCTGGGAACTCAACTAAATTTTAGCACTGCAAACCATCCTGAAACCGATGGTCAAACATAAAGGACAAATCAGATTTTGGAAGACCTACTTCGCATGTACTGCATGGACCAACAGAAGAAGTGGGAAGATTATCTACCTCTGCTAGAGTTTGCTTACAATAATACATCTCAAACATCTTTGGGAATGACACCTTTTGAAGTATTGTATGGTAGGCCATGTCGAACACCTTTGAGTTGGGATAGTCTTGAAGATAGAGTAATTGTTGGACCAGATATGTTGAAGGAAATGGAAAGGAAAACTAAGGAAATTAGGCAAAGATTGAAGGAAGCCTCAGATAGGCAGAAAAGTTATGCAGACAAGAACAGGACACCAAGGGAGTTTGAGGTGGGAGAGAAAGTCTTCCTAAGGGTTGGGCCACACAAGAGTTCCATAAGGTTTGGGAAAAAGACTAAGCTTGCACCTCGTTATGTTGGGCCTTTTGAAGTATTGGAAAGGATTAATCCAATTGCATATCGGTTGGCCTTACCTCCCCAATTGAGTCGAATCCATGATGTCTTCCATGTATCTCTTCTTAAAAAGTATGTACCTGATGAGAAACATATTTTGAATTGGGATGCTTTATAGGTCTAGGAAATGGGAGGAATAATGATAGAGCCATTCAAAATCTTGGAGAGGCGCCAGTGCCAATTGCGCAACAAAGAGGTTGATCAATGCAAAGTACAATGGAATCAGTATGATGAAAAGAATGCCACATGGGAAGATACTAGGGAAATGCAACAGTTGTTTCCCTTTTTGTTTTAAATGAATCATGAACTATAGACTCTTTTGGATATGTTCAATAAGTGCATCGGGACGATGCACAAATTAAGGGGGGGAGGATGTCACAACCCTCCTTTATCACTTTTTGATTTGATACAATTCTATTATATTTTTTTTGGTTGAGCTATTGAAAATAATTGAATGAATATTATAAATGAATAAATAATGGACCCACATACACACTTGGAGAATATAATTTAAATAGGCATTATTTATTTATTCTTTTTCCCATTCCCAATTATGGCACATGTTGTAGGAAAAATTAGAAGCTTCTAGAGCAATCTTCAATACCTTTCATTTAACTCCCCCACTAGGATATCAATCAATTTTGCATGAGTCCAATATTGGAAAAAAGAATCTCATTCTAATTAATTTCTCTAGATAGTGGAATTAAGGGATTTTTCCTATATATTGTATGCAAGTATTCAAAAGAGGGGGTTGGTTATTCTTTGAAGAAAGTTTTCTCAATTAGTTTGTTTTTAGTAGTCATATTTTTTTTCATTTTGGAAGAATAGTTAAGGTTGTTTTGAAGAATTTTGTTCCAAGCTTGCAAGGAAGGATCAAGGAAGGCTAGGCTTGAAGATTTGGAGAGGATTCAACATCAAAAGGCTTCTCCAGGTTCCCTCTTTGCATTTGTTAATTCCTTATGTAAATTCTTTTTATTTTCAAAGGAAATATCTCCTCCTAGATTCTTTAGTTGAATATAGCTTTCTGAAAGAAATCATTTCTTAATTGTTAGATAGAAAGGAAATCTATTTTTTCATTAAAGAAATGCAGTGATAAAAAAAAAATTCTTTTCTTTTAAAATACAAATGCAGATTTCTCTTTATTTGTTAATCTATTTAAAAGACTGTTTTTTTTAAAATCTAGAGAAGATCTTGAATCAAAAAAAAAAAAAGAAGATAAATCATGCTTTTCAATACCTCTATTTATTTCTTTTGAAAAACTCAATTTTTTTTCCTATCTCTGTAAGTAATTTTTTTCTCTCTATGCATATAATCATTTGTATTTAGGAATCTCACTATGAGAAATAGTATATCAAGTATGAATTCTCCTTGTTATTCTTTTGTTGTTCATTTATTCTAGAAATCTCTCTCTGTGATTATTATTTTCCTGAAAATCTCTCAAAGAAAGTTGTTTATCTCAACATAATAGCAAAATTGTTGGATATGATCTCTATGAAATCAAAATTTAAACATTTGCCTATCTCTGTGATAATCTAGTTATCTGTTATATTGCTGAAACAAATTTCCCTATTTCGTTTCATTCTTGTGAATAAATTCTGATTCTTATTTTTATAATAACTTTTTATATCATTAAATAAACTGGAATGAAAACCACACACACACACACACACACACATAGTATATATATGTGTGTGTGTGTGTGTGTGTGTGTGTGTGTGTGTGTACACACACACACACACACACACATATTAATAATTTATACAAAAAAAAGGTAATAAACAAATGAGTTAAAGTAAAGTCTTTATGCACGAAGTATTATTGGGCAGCGTGCAGGGGGGAGGCAGCGTAAATGTAACCGTCGGGGAAGTGGTACCCTCCACTTCCCCTGCGGGAAGTGGTACGACAGTGGCCATAGGGGGAGTGGAGGGGCCCACGGTGTCCCCTCACCTCTGCTGGCCTACACCTGCAGGTCCGCAGGGGTGATGGGACCTGTGGCCCCCACCCCCCCATTAACTCTTAAAAACAAGTTTCATTTTTTTTATTATTTAGATTATATATATATTAAATTGCAAATTAAAAAATTGTTAATAATTGATTTAGTTTAAATTTTAAATTAGTAAATTAAACTTAGGAAAATTTATAAAATAATTAGGATCATTGTGTAGTAAATTTGTAATTTTAAATTAATGTATATAATTGGAATCTCTCGATCCATTTGAGATTTATTGGGTTACTTGGTCAGTAATTTTAGGTTCATTTAAAACAATTAAGTCATATTATTATGATTTGATCCAAACTAATTGCTCATTTTGAACTAGTAACTCTATAATTAATTATTCTCATGATAGAAGTAAACGTTGATTAATTTTGCATGTAAATGACACTATTTTTGCATCATACGAGTTACTTACATATTAATTTGCATTCATTGATGAGCAAGTTACATTTCCATCATCTTCATGCAAGTTACAGGTTTTAATATGTGAGTTCATAATTGTCATTATCATGCAATTATATATTAAATAGTTTAGTTGTAGAAAAATGGTATTTTATCAAGTGGTACTTGAATGCCTTCGAAGTAGTTATTTCAATTAATTAAACTTTGCAATGTCCAATTATGTACATTCAATTCATAATTATTTTTAAGAATGATGTTTTTCATAGCTTCTTAGTTAGAAAACTAAATAAAGGAAGTCGAAAAACCAAAACCTAGCAGCGTTCGGCATATACAGTGCCTATGGGTCACGCTTATGGGTAATGTCGTGGTGTTGAACTACTGCACTTAATGCCTAAAAAAGCTGCATCAATGACATATATGGCATCTTCCCTATAAATCGTCGGGGAGTAATAAGGGACACTTGGAAGTTAAAATCCAAGGGGCGGGTAATCCCCCTCGGATCGATAACCTAATAAGATAATCCTTAAATGATTTTTTATCCACTGAGTTAAACCATAGTAAACCCCCTTTTAGGGTTGATTGAGTGAAATGCTTTTATGAAATTGATTTAATCTTGAAGAGTTGTTGACGATTTGGTCAAGGGTGACGCTTATGATAGGTATTAGGATCTAGTTGTTTTTAGGCCACAAGCAATAGGCCATCTTGAGCCTTTGCTTAAGTGCTACCATCATGGGTAGCAACCACAGAGAGACTGTCTGGGACATTGACCCTAGAAAGGGTTGCATACCCACTAATCAGTTTACATCAAACCATAGAGTAGAAAATAGAACTACATACTTTACGCCTTGATCCCATGCCGAAACGGGTATGTAGGCAGTCTAGGGACGGAGTTGTCCCTAGTACTTAGGTGTTCGTGGATGGGGTCTAGGTTTTGGTAAGAAGAAGGATTGAGAAGAATCCTAACTTGAAAGATAAGTGTAATAAAAAGGAAAAAGTAATTCAATGCATACTTGGAAGGAATCCCGTACGGATTCGCTTGATTTCTCAAGGCTTTAAGCCAAATTCTGAGGCAGTTTTCAAGCTTTTATTATGTTATTTTGATTACTCCTAAGGACGGTGACCTCAATGCACTCCTATTAGAGGAGTGTAGTACTTAGTGAGTGACTCAAGACCTAAATGGTCCCGATGAGTCTAAGTCTCTGGCCAGAGCACCTCCTATCCCAATTGGATAGATGCCTACCCCGTATGGGTAGATGCCTATCCCGTATTGGATGGATGAAGCCTCTTGCTCCGTATGAATAGATGCCTAACCCGTATGGTTAGATGCTCATCATGGATGGATGAATGCCTAATCCTAATGGATGGATGCCCAGAGTATGCGATTGAATCAAACACAAATGATTAAAGTAAACAAAAAAAAATAGTCAAATTTTGTTTGGTTGAGTAAAGTGGGTTATTACACTTACTCTAAACAAAATTCAACTCTAAGCCTAAACTACATTCTAGCTAAAATAGATTTAAATGTACGCCTATAATAAAATAAAATAAAAACTTGGCACAGTAACCATATACCATTTTGAATCCTAATTGTAAATTAAATTAAACCCAAAACTTCAACCAAACTCAACCATAAATCTAAGACTTAACCAAATTGAGCTGTCACTAAATTCAAATATAAACCTAACACTAAACAAAAATAAACCCTAAATAAATGAATCATATTAACACCAAAAAAAACACTAACACAAAATTAAAATCAACCTTGACCCTAAAAAATAGCAAACTTTAACCCTAACACTATACAAAATTCAATGTTATTTTAAAGCAAAATAACATTAAATAAAAAATAAAATAAACACCAAACTTAAACCATATTGACCTGTACCCCTAACACTAAAATAAAATTAACCATAGTCATAAATGAACTACAATTCTAAATGAAAACCTAATTAAACCCGAAACCAAATCAAACCATAACCCTTACTCTAACGAAAATTCAACTCTAAGCCTAAACCACATTCTACCTAAAATCGATTTGAAATGTAGACCTACACTTAAATAAAATAAAAATTTGAACATTAACCATATACCATATTGAACCCTAATTGTAAATTAAATTAAACCCAAAACTTGAACCAAACTCAACCATAACTCTAACACTTAACCAAATTGAATTGTAACTAAATTGAAATATAAACCCAAGACTAAATAAAAATAAACCCTAAATAAATGAATCATATTAACACACAAAAAAAACACTAACACAAAATAAAATTGAACCTTCTCCCTAAAAAATAACAAACTTTAACCCTAACACTATACGAAATTCAATGTTATTTTAAAGTAAAATTGATCAATAAATCATATTGAATGATAAACTTTAACCTAAATAAAGAATAAACCAATTAAAGGAATAACATAAATTAAACGACAATCTTAAACGAACTACAATTCTTAATGTAAACCTAATTAAACCCTAAATCAAATTGAACCATCACCCTTACTCTAAACAACATTGAACTCTACGCCTTAACCACATTATACCAATTTCAAATCTACACCTACCACTAAATTTTTTTAAAAAAATGAACCTTAAGCATAAACCATATTGAACCTTAATCCTAAATTAAATTAAACCCAAATCTTGAACCAAACTCAACCATAACTCTAACACAACCTAATTGAACCATAATTAAATTGAACTATAACCCTAACAAAATAAATCTGAACTAAATAAATCATATTGAAACCTAACAATAAACTAAGTTAATTGCCAACTATTATACTAATTCAATGTCATAAACCAAATGAAACCTTACCAAGTCTAGCCCTAAACCTAAACCTAAAATTTACCCTCACCTTAGCACTAACCCTATACAAAGTTCAATCCTTTACAAAATTCAATCTAAATAAAAATTAATTGTACACTACACTAAAATAAACACTAACACAAAAAAAAATTCAACCTTCACCCTAAAAAATAACATGCTTTAACCCTAATACTATACGAAATTGAATACTAATTTTAAAGAAAGTTGAAAGTAAATCAAATTAAATGTTAAACCAAAACTTAATTTAACACTAAACCAAACTAAACACTCTAACAAAACAAAATGGAATTGTAACCCACGCCATTAAAAATATTATTAAAATATAAACCTAAAGAAAATTAAACCCTAATCATAAAACTAAATAAAAAATAACAAGCCTTAGTACCATGAAAATTATTTATATAATTAATTTAATATAAATTATTAGACTTATTAATTAATAATTTTTTTTTTATTTAATTTCTTTACAATTGAGCTTGCGGAGAAAGCCTAGAGATATCGAGGCTTTCATTACATATTTTTACTTAAATAAATATGGTTTCTATAATTTGTCACTTTGATTTAGACTTATATATGAAAAATGATTTAAGGCATATATGACTTGTGCATTGAATTTTAAAATTTGAATCAATTATTTTTATTTTATTTTTTAATTCAAAATTGTCTTTGGACATTAATAATTTATAATTTATAAATTCAATTAAAATTTATATTATAATTTAAAATTAATCAAATTATATTTATTAAAATAAAATAAATAAATTATAATTATAATTATAAATACATCTCAGATTAAAATTATAATATAATAAATATACAGTATTATTTTTTACATAATAGATGACACCATTTTTTTATAACTTATTATGAATATTCTTATACTTTAATATTATATTTTATAACATGCTAGCTCATCATCTCTTCATACACAACATCTATTTATTATAAATCACAAAATCAACTACAATTATACTAATCATATTTAAAATCAATGTTAGTCCAAATAACCATAATATTCACTAAAATAATTACGCCGAGGGCGTTTCATTATATGAAACGTATTAGCTAATTTCGAAAATCGAGGGTCCACATTTATTGATAAACGTTTCAAGACCATTGCAACGATTGTAGTCGTTGAATCATTTGTGCGTTTATTTCACCATTTTTTTCATCAAATCATTTGTTAGGTTTTTTCATAGTTTCCCTACCCACATTTTCTGTTTAGGGATTGTGACTTCCCTTGTTCCCCGTTTTTCCTACTCGTGTTTTTCGTTATGTGACGTCCCTTCCAATAGCTTCGGACGGTGCTCGCTAAAATATTAGCATTAGGGTTTGATTGCTATGTGTGAAGAGTCGAAGAGGAATGAGAAGATATCTTTGCCTCCTTGCACACAGTAATTAGCACATGCAAAATTATCAACGGAGATAGCATGAAGTCTTTTTACAGACGATTATATGGGACTTAATCTTTGGGTTAGAATTTGTTAATTATTTTTAAAAATAGTAGGTATATTTGAAGATATAAATTTGAGATTGTTTTTTATTATTAGGCTAATTTATTGGTAGATTATAATTAATTTTTATATTGTATATAATATAATAAATATTAATTATATATTTTTTATTATAAAATGATGTATTTATATATTATTGTTCTTTGATTTATTTGTATAATATTATACTATAATTGTAGTCTTTATACATTTAATACAACTTTGATTTTGTTTTTTAGAATATTATATTTATATTATAATTTTGATATAAATGATCAAAGTATAATTATCTTAGAATTTTTTTTGTAAAATATGTTATTATGGAGTTATATTAATTGTATCTTTCTTTATTTTCCTTTTTTTTCTCTTTATTTTTTATTGAAAGGATTATTTTCTTAGTTATTATGTAACTTGATAAATAAATTAATAAATAATTATATACTTGAAAAATAAAAATAAAAATTATTAAGTAAGATTTTAAAAATAATTATCATTATAAATTTTAAATAACATTATTTATTGTCGTCGATATTTGCTAGCTCTTAATGCCTCGTAACCAGGAAATCATTTCTAAAAGTGACTTCATTTTTTCCCATGCGCCCAACTTCATTTCTCATTTATTGACGTTGAGCTCACACACTTCCCATTATCTCTTCTTGGCTTACTTCTCGAAGGGTCTCTACAATTTTCTCTGTGCTAATTTTTCCATCACTAAAGAAGCTCTGTTGGCGGAGGACATGGGGGGCGACAGAGTTAGATATGAATTGGAAAATCTAGATGATTTTAAAAATGACCCTCTGGTCTGGAACTTCTGTGTTGAAGATGGGGTTGGGGATTTTCTGGATTGCTTGAAGGGCCATGATGAGCAGCTCTTGACTGCTTTTGCCTCCTCCTGGTCTGGGAGGCGGGTCTCAGTTGGCGGCATTGCCTTTGATGTCGCTAAGGAGACTATTGCCCAAGCTACGAAGATGACCCTTGATGGCCACCGCTAGAAGCATACCAATCATGTTGCAAACAACGAAGGTTTGAAACGGTTCTTCCGTAACCGTGAAGAACCTGTCAAGCTGCAAGGTGGGTTTGCTCGGGAGGAGCTCAAGAACCCGTGGAACATGATCTGCCTCATTCTCGAAGGCAGGTATAAGGTATTCTACTACTACCATTTCCCCTCCTCAATCACTTCCATAACAATGATTTGCTTTGTTTGCCATTTTATTTACTGCACTCTATAGAGAGCTTTGTTAAAGACACCATGAACCCCAAGCATAGGATAAGCCACCCTACCTCCTCCACTAGGGCCTCATTTACAGGTTGTATAAATTCCATGAGGCTCTCTGCCCCCCCCCCCCCCCCCCCCCCCCCCGAAATCTCTCGCTCTCTCAGCCCCCCATGCTGACTTCCCAACAACTCGCGACCCTGTCTATGGCTTTCCCTAGATTCTTCCAATATCCCCATGAGGGCTTTGCTACGACCACCATGTCCCTGTTTGCCTTATCAGTGATCTCCCCTAGTTTAACTCTATCTGCCTCTCCCAGTGCTTCTCACTCCCTATCCAAGGGCAAAGGAAAAACCCTCGCTAAACGCAAACACATTGTCTTTGATAATAATTCTTCCTTTGAGGATGCTGAGAATGATAATCCTACCTCGAATTCCGAGGTTAAAAGGAGATCCTCCAGACTTGCTTACAAAAGCCGCAAAAAGAAGACCCCAGTGATCAAGAATCTGGACTCTGAGGAGGACCCCATTGGGGACAAGAAGGAAGAGGGCCCTAATACCACTGTGGGGGGCCCTGATGGGGATGTTGTAGATGTGAATGTGACTGGGGACCCCATGGTTCTGACCACTATTGGTACCGCTAACATGAGTATCTCTGAAATGCAAACCCAGGACCCCATTGATGTTAAGGATACGACCCCTATGAACATGGGCACTAAGGGTCTTATGGGCATGGAAATCTCTGATAGCAAATCCCTGGAATCTGGTAATTTGGACCCGAAATTAAAAATAGTTGAACAAGTGATGCATTCTATCCCTCTGATGGGTCTGGTTAATGATAGTGAAACTCCCTTACTAGTGGTGTGCCCAAAGAGACCAAAGAAACTACAGATGACATGGCTGCTGAGAACCCCCAGGAGGTCCCTACTCTCCAACAAATGGAAAAGCTAAGCACGGATGTGTTGGACATCACACATAGAATTGAAAACCTCGGCCCTGTGCTTGATCTGCAGACTATCAAGGAGGATGTCGACCGGCTCAAGAGCAAGATGGAGGCTTGGGAAGCCCAAATGGTGGGCCTTAACAAATTCCATGTGCAGGTTTTACATAGCTCCGCGCTCACCCTCTCTTTGCTTAGGGAATGTTATGCAGACACTGAGGAGGACAAGCAGGAGGCTAGGGACCTCTACAAGTTCCTGTCAAATGAATGGAACAGTGCTATGGATGCCACTGGGGTGCGCAAGGCACCCCTGTAGTTTGTTTTTTATTTTCTGCTGTTGTTTTTTATTTCTAAAGACTTGGTTCCTTTTTGCTGATAGTTGCTATTATGGTGTTGTTTATGCGCTATGATTTTTAATAGTTTTGCTATGTAAAGGGTCATTGCCCTTGTTCTCAATGCTTTATTAATCAAAAATATTATTTATTTATTTTAAATAATTATCATTATAATTTTAAATTTTAAAGATTTTTTAATTTTTGTCACATTATTTATTTTATAATTTATTAAAGAGTTAATTTTTTTTTTTTTTTTATATTCCATATAAGGAGAGAAGACTGTTACAAAAACATGTACTAATTTTCTACCTGGACCGCAGGTCCAAACTTCACAAGTTTAGTAGATTACTATGAGTTATAAACAAAGATGTACAAATTTATACATATGATACTATAATGTTTAAATTCAAAAAGGAGACACTATGCTCATATTTGCCAACCATAATTGCCATGCCCATGTCACAACAGTATCTGCTCCTGAGCTACTTCCATCCAGGTAGTCCATCCCTGGGGAACCTCCATCCACACAGCCTTCTTGCCTTCGAGTATTTCTGAGAGCAACTGGATCTGATCTTTAACAGGGTCTCTAACTTTGGCAACCTCTATTCCAAGGCACTCCATTGCTAGGTCAACGTCCTGGTTTCCTCTTGTTGCCTGCCTCCATTTGTATCCATTCTCCATCTCATGAAGGTACATATTTGCATTTCTATCCTCAATGAACCTAAGGAACTTATGCTTCTCAATGTTCATTGTCATAGAGACCTGCAAAAAAAATGCGGTGAAGGGTGAGTCCATGAAAAGACTCAGTAAAGGTCCTACCTATGCCTTGAAATTTATCTTCATTTTTTATTTTCCATATATACCATAAAATTTTAGTGGAAAGAACATGCCAAAATAGATTAGTGTCTTTTTTCAGACCCTTAATATACCTAATTAGAACATCAAGCACAATAAATTGGTTAGGAATAGAGATACCAAATAATAACCAAATTTCTCTAGCAATACTACATTAAAAAAAAATGTGTAACATATTCAGGAACCCTGCACACATTGCAAATATCACAATTATTATGGTCTTTTCTGAAAGGCATCCTGTTGATAATCATAAGCCATTTAAAACACTTTTCTTTGGGTGCTACAGGACTACTCCATATTCCTGAAAAACACCTTCTGCCACTATTTAACTGAAAAATCTGCAAGCCATAACTTGTTAACATGTAGAATAATGGATTCATCATATATTAGAGTCTTGTTTATATTAATAGCTTTAATATTAGACACTGGAATGGTATTATTCCATAAATAATCCTTACAACAGTCATTAGCATTCTTGCACTTTTTGGGCAATTGAAGGTTACTGCAAGCTTTTTTCATCATGTTATAGGTTTGCTTGTGGGAATCTTGCAAGTTAAATCTACCTCTGAGGAATTCCCAACTAAGAACCCTGTCCTCCTCAATAATGTCTCTAAAGCAGCAAATGCCTTTTGCTTCCCAGGCTTTAGCAGAGCACCCTTGCATAAGGGCAAGAGGTCTAGAGGAATGAAAGAGGTTCCACCAAATGGATCTACCCCCATGGATGAACTCATTGTTTCCGACCCTAGTATTGTTGACGAAGGTCCTAATACTTTCCTAGGCCTTCCAAATAGATTTGAAGACATTCGAGCCCTGGACTGAGACTGCAAAGTCTCCAGGCACAAGGTCACAAAAAGGTAGGGATTTCCAAGATTTGGCCTTTTTCGACACAAACCTCGGGATGTTATTTCTTACCAAAATTTTCCAAGATTCATTGCCATCAAATGCCTAGAAGATCCATTTTGCCGCAAGAGCAGTCCCTTGGATTCTCAAGTCCTTTAGTCCTAGTCCTCCCAGACTCTCATCCTTGTGACACCATTCCCATCGAACATAATGCATCTTTTTGTTTCCTTTCCCATTGGACCAAAGGAAGTTCTTGATGGTTTTTTGAATTTCTAGGATCTGGTAGTTGGGGAACATCCACACCGAGGAATAGTATATATTGTAGGAAGATAAAAAAAATTGACACAGCTGGACTCTTCCAGCGAGCGAGAGATACCTATTATCCCACTTATTGAGCTTTTTATCAATCTTACTTCTGACCCATAGCCTCATTTCCTTGAGGGATGGTGAGATGGCAAATGGAATTCCCAGATATCTTACTATCTTATTCCCCCCCCCCCCATTGGACCCCAAACTGCTGTAACCACTCTAGAGGTTGATCCTCCTAGCCAAGCATGGTAGATTTGATCTGAGAAATTTTAGCCCCTGAGATATCCCCTAGAAACTTAATTTTACCCTCCAAGGCCTCCATATTCGGTTTAGTGATTTCTATGAAGAGTGTCGTGTCATCAACAAACTGAGCATTAATCAGCTCTTCACCATTCATAATTTTGACCCCTTGTACTTTAGGAGAGATGGTAAGGTCTCTTAGGATGTAATACAGGGCATCAGAGGCCATGACAAAGAGAGTAGGGGCTAGAAGGCATCCTTGTCTAATAGACCTGCTAAGGGTGATATTCTGGGAAAGGGAGCCATTAACTTCCACCTGGGCTGATGCATCTTTGAGGAGAATCATCACCCATTTATAGAATTCCACTGGAAATCCAAATGCTTCTAATATCATCAGAATGAACCCCCATTCCACCTTGTCATATGCCTTCTCGAAGTCTAGGAGGAACATGGCCGCATTCTGTCCTGATGTCGTTACCCATTCCATGGCCTCCCAGCTGGTAATTAAATTTTCAAGGATGTATCTTCCTTTGATGAATCCTGTTTGCGTGAGACAAATGAATTTAGGGAGTAAATTCTCTAATCTAGTAGCAAGAGCTTTAGCCAGTATTTTATAGGATACATTGAGAAGCATTATTGGTCTCCAATTTTTAATAAGAGACTTGTCTCCTTCTTTGGGAAGCAATTTAATAATCCCTCTATTGATTTGTTCTCCTAGGGAACCAGTCTCAAAAGCCTTTGAGTAAAGATCATGAAGGTCTTAACAAACCCATTCCTCATTAGCTTTGTAGAATTCAATAGGCAGACCGTATGGGCCCGGGGTTTTATCATTGTCCAGACTTTTAATAGCAACTTTCAGCTCTTCCACTGAGATGGGATCCCTCAACGCTTGTGCATCCTCTGCAGTAATCTTAGAGGGGATAATCATCTTGCACTTTTCTCTAGCATCCTGAGAGTTAACAGAATCTTCTGAGGTGAAAAGGCCTTTGTAGAATTGATAAAAGGCCTCCTTGATATCCTGTATTGCCACAACTTCTTTGTTATCTATCCAAATCCTATCAATTTTCTCTCTACACTACTTTTGTTTCAGCATATTGAAGAAGAATTTGGATCCTTTGTCACCGAATTGCATCTAGTGAGTTCGAGCCCTGATCATGGCCCCTCTAATCTTAGTTTGTTGGTGTTTTCTGAGATTGTCCCTTGTTAGGGCTACTTTGTGAGATAGTTCAATATTGTAGGGACTGACCTGGATCTTTGCCTCGCATAGGTGAAGGTTATCAGACAGTGTTCTCTCCTTCCATCTATAATCCTTAGCTTTCTTCTATCCTATGGTTTGTAGAAGCACCCACCAACTATTGACATTCTGATTCCATATATCTATGTTAGTGCTCAACTCTTTATTGCCTTTGTTAAACATCCTAACAATTTTTAATGCACTCAAAACATCCGGGTCTTTTAGAAGATTGGAGTTTAGGAAGAATTTGTCTCCTACGCTTCCTTGCCTCTCTGAGGAGTCTCTAAGCCTAATATGAGAGATGATTGGGTGATGGTCTGATAGTGAAGTTGGATAAACTGTCATCGAGTTTCTATTCTTGTCAGGATCAAAGGAAAATTGCTCTCTATCAGCATAAAACCTGTCCAGCCTACAATAGATCCTATGTTTCCCTCTCTGGTAGTTGCACCATGTGGACCAAATTCCTATGTTCTCCTTCTTATTGCATAATAGGAGGTCAAAAAGTTTCTTCTGGCTTTTCATTCTCTCCCAGTGTAATTTCTCTATTCCTTTCCATTCCACAGGAGCACCTCCACTTTCATGAGCTTCAATCATATTGAAGTCTCCCCCAACAATCCATGGTATATGTGGTAGGGCTGCAATCCAGTCCCACAATTCAATTCTCTCCCTATAGTCATTGGAGGCATAGATTGAACATATGTCGAATATGGTTCCGTTGATGTCTAAAGAGGCCCAAATCGCTCTGTTACACGGTGAACAGCCTTGGTTCACTATGCGGTCCTTCCATTTGGGATTGATAAGTATCCCAACACCTCCTCTACCTCTATCGTGCTTTGAACAAACCTTGATAGAGTCTTTCCATATAAACTCTAAGTTGATTTCCAAGGTAAACTTAACAGCCTTAAGTTCTTGAAACATAACAATATCTACATCCTTATGTTGATTGACAAACTTCTTGACAATCTGCTTCCTGTTTGGTGACTCCAGACCCCTAATGTTCCAAGAGATGCACTTCATCATAACAAGATGCAATATTTTTACTCTTTGGGTGCCTTAAACTTGTTAAAGCATCTAGGGAGCTCTTTCTTATCATCATTATTCCTTCTATTAATTGAGCCCTTTTTTTTAGATCCCAGCGGTCTACCTCTTCTTCTTCTAGGTAGAGCCTCAGGGTTCTCACTATCCATTATCCATTCCCCTTCTTCCCTTGTGAAATCCTCATTTTAATATTCTTCCTCAACCTCAGACGCCTTCCTAATGTCACCCTGACTGGGGACGTCACGGATCTCAGAACAAGGATTGAGTGCCTTCAAGCTAGTTGGCGAGTCTAGGTTTTCTATTTCACTTGCCAGGTTTTTGGCATCACCAACATTAGGGTCAGCAACAATGACCTTGATCACACAGTTGTCCTCTAATTCAACAAACATCTTAGGAGGAGGGGCAACGATTGTGTCAGGGGTGAGTTCAGCAAGGGAGGTAGGGTCTAGCACAAAGTTCAAGACATCTGATGAGGCAAAATCAAAGGAGACATCCATGTCTACCGAGTTCTTATGAGAAGCTTCACTCACAATCCCAGGACAACTCCCTTCCTTGCCCAGCTCACCACTCACACCATCTCTCTCTTCACAATTCTGATTAATAGAGTTATTCGAACCAGAGGCTAAATTCAAAAATTTCACCTCTAGGGGAACCTCTTGCACATCGTCATCCATAGGCGATATCAAACTGTTATCCACAAATATTTTATTCGTACTGGAGTTTGAGGTATTGGGGTTATTCGCTCTGATTTTCTCCAGAGCTAATTGTTGAGCGTTTTTCCTCGTTCTTTTCCTAGGGTTTTTCCCCACAACTTAAAACCCATCTCGCGGATCTTCATTCATCTGTTTTAGGGTGTCTAAAATAGCATAATGAGTTGTGGGGTCAATTCCGGAGGAACCAGATTTAGTGTTTTTCCCAGACCTCGGGGATTTATTGTTTTCCCCATTTAATATACTATTGATTTTTTTGCTAATGGCATTAAGATTTTCCATGTTCGGGATATGCTTCCCGTGAATAGGAGGCAGGTTGTTTTGTTCACTGCAGCGTTTCTCCACTCCCTTGAATCTATTAATAATAGGGCAATTCTTACGAATGTGACCCTCTTTTCTGCAGAGAAAACAAGCATTAGCCCCACTGAGGACTTCAATTGGGCATATAATAATTTTAGAATCTAAGTTGATGTTAACCGATTTGGGGAGATCACATCCCAGGTTGATTGAAATCAAAACCCTGGCATCCAAATGAGGAATGAGAGAGGCCGAGTTATCCACCCGGATAGTCCTTCCTATCGGTTCAACTATTTGAGGTATAAATCTCCATAACAACGGAGACACATTTTTAATCAAAATCCATCTAGGGCACGAAAGTGCGAGGTTTTCCTCATTAACCGCTTCCGACGACCATTCTAGGGTACAAAAGATTTCATGGATCATGCCTCATTTTGAAATGGATATACTAACCCTATTTTGATTTACTTATGATGCAATGTTTCATGATTTGTATGCTCATTGCATGGGTACTGTTTGACTATCTTCGTGGGGGATCAACGCCACATCACTCATTGCGAGCAGGATGTGTCGTTGTGACATCCCTCCACTTGCCTATCTTGTATGTATATATATGCATATGCATCTTCATTGTGGTTGTATGGTTGCGGGTACCTAAACATTCATTCATCCCGAGCAACCAGGTGCAAGCTCCCCTGGCTTTACAAGTGCGAGCGTGTCTTTCCTAATGTCAAATATGTGGTTCAGAGATGTTGTTGGTTCCCTACCCACACTCTAGGTCCAGGTTGTCGTGAGTCCTTGTCGTCAGTCTTGGCAAATTTCGCCATGTCGAGTCAGTTGTCGTAAGTTGTGAGTATGTGGCATGGTGAGTTTGATGGTTTAGTTTATTTAATTTATTTAAATTTGTGATTTATTGACTATAGTAATAGATTAATTATTTAATCTATTTAATCGCAATTTTTATTTAGTGATGGATTGATTATTTAATTTATTTAAATATGGACAATAAATGATTTATCATAATTCAGTGACAATTTAATAATAAATTACGACTTTTACTAGTGGTAGTATTATCTTAATTTATTATAATTTAGCGATTTTTGTTTATTTAATTATTTTCGCTATTGAATTTAAACTAATGTTTTATTGAGATCTTATTTAATATTTAATGTTTCCAGTTGATTTAAATTATTGCATTTATTTATTTATTTCTCTTTAAATTACTTTATTTATTTAAATGCTAATTTTTTATTTTGATTTATCTATTGTCAATTGATTATTTAATGTTTAAATAATATTTTGATTTGAATAAGATGAGAGCAATATGTTTCTATTTCAGATTTTTAAATTAAAATGGATTTTTGAAATCCCATAAAAAGAAATGGGAAGTATAGTTACTATAGTATATAGTTGTAAGAGGGAAGAATATTTCAAAATGAAATATTTCTGTTGGCCGAATAGAAGGCTACGGTTTTCAATTTTCTCTTTCTCTTCTTCTGGTTTTTCTTCTTCTTTCTCCCCTTCTGGAACTATTTTTTGGGAGCAGTTTGGAGGATTTAGAATTCGTGGATTGAAGGGTTTGTGCTGTAGCTGGGAGCCATGGTCAAGATTCTTCATCAGAGGCTCTCTTCCATAACACAGGAGAGAGGTTGGCCTCTTGTTTACTTTTTCTCTCCTTGTATTGTTTTTTGATCTTGTGTTGAGTGTCTTCATTGTGATTGCAATTTTGTATTATTATTGTGAAATCTGAATGATTAGAAAGAATGCTTGCTGTTTGATATCCATGTTTTATTTATCATTATTTCTCTGTTAAAACCCTCTTTATGTATTATGAATTTACAAATGGGGTGTATTGCTTGCTGTTATCACAATATTGTCTTTGTATTTTGGAGGAAAATTTATTTACAACACCCTTATTTAGATGGGTTGCTGGTTGTGTGCTATCCCCATATTCTATTTGTTCTTCCTGTAGCTATATGCCCTATCGTCCCTTCTTTTTATTCAGTTTTGCTGCTGTTGTGTTTTAGTTAAACCCACCCGTGGGTTTGGTGCTTAGCACCACCCACGACATGGTGGTGTGTTGTTACACCACCACCATGTCGTGGTAGGTGCTTTGCACCCCCTTCACGACATGGAAGGTGCAACACCAACCATGTTGTGGTGGTTCTTAGCACCACTCACGATAGGGTGAGTGCTGTGGTACCTCCCATATCGTGGAGGGTGCAAACACCACTCCACGACATGGTGAGTGTAGCTGCACCACCATGTCATGGTGGGTGCAGTAACACCACCACAATGTGGTGAGTGCTCTGCACCAAGCATCATGTACCGTGTTGCCATGGTATGCCTGTTGCTGGGTGAAATACATGCCCAAACAACAGTGAGCATTATTTATATTTTATTACTGTTCTATTTTATTTGTATTCGCCAGTCGAAGGGAACACATGAAAGATGGGTTTGCCCATTTGACATGCTGGTTATTGTATTGTTGTTTATATTTGATTTTAGACTGTTGAACCCAAATATCAATTTGATGGGTCTGAAAATGAGTTTGTGCATTCAGTTTAGCATTTTATTGTGTTTAGTATATTTTCATATTTGTCTTGGGAAATAGAAGATGATGTGATTTTAGTTCTGTAGTGATTTGGTGGTTTATTTTGCTATTCAATTTGTTGTTCATGAGTTTTTGATGGTCAATGTTAAGTCCAGTTGTGATTTCATTGAAGCCTGCGAGTTATAGTGCAAGCTAAGCGTATTGCAAATGCTACCCCCGTTTTATGTATTGTTTTCTTTGTGAGGGTCATTTTGCATAATGTGTCATGTTATATTTTAAATACCAGAGGCTGTCTTGCGTTTGTGGTGGTTCAGATTGATTTTTTGTTCAGATTTTGATGTCATTGCTCGGATGTAAGATTTGATTGTTTATTTGAATTTGTCTCATGATGTTTTGCCATGGGGGGTATTTTGTTGTGCTGCCAATTTTAAGGACAAAAAGTGTGAAGACCTTGCTCAATTTTTGTTGATTTGGTTGCAACAATTTTATGACTTGGTTTATGTATCTTTTGGTCAAGAGGCTCAACTCTTTTGTATATTGATGTCTATTTTTCATGAGTAAGTGTTTATACATGATTTGGCGTTATATGATATTGCATTTTAGATTTAATTGTGTAACTTAGAGCCTCTTGTGATGTTGAATTTGGGTCCATGTAAGGGAGTGGGATCCTTTGCGACACTTGGGGTCATGAGAGATGGGCTATCATGAGGTTCCTTGTAAGGATGCATGGAGTCCAGATCTCTTGGGTGTAAGGGAGTTTACCTTGACTAATTAAGTGGCAACTAATGAATGAATGGGCCTGGGTAGTTAGATAAGTAAAAATATAATAAATGATGGTGCCTCATGGCTTAGTCCTAGGGAGGATGTTTTAGGTTGAGCATGAGAGAGTCGTGGAGACGGTAAGCCAATCTCCCTTGGTCTCTCATAGGTTGAGATGACTCAACATGCCCTTAGGCTAGAGCCTTGTTTTTGGTACGACATGTGATGACACTCCCTTGTACATGAGTTCCCTTGTGTTTTTACATTTGCACTTATGCCTTGATGTTTGGTCGGCCTCTGGGAATTTTCTTGTTGTTATTGCATCGATGTTGGTTCTTGTGTTTGGAAGCCTTTCTTGTTGTTAGTCCCTTTGGTAGAAGCATTAGCCTAGGCTTAGTGTGTGTGTTGGGACCTAGCAACATCTCCTAGCTCAGGGGGTGGTTCCTTATAGGTTCCACATTGGTCGGGTGACTGGAGCTTTTTACCATTGGGGTTTTTCCCTTCCTGTTGTTGTTCTTCTTGTGCGTGGATTTGGATCTTCTTTGTGATGGCTATGGATTCTTGGAGCAGATTTATGTACTGAATTTCTTATCATATGAGCTATAATAATTGTAATAGTGTAGGAATCATTTGTAAGGCTGGGTAAGCCTCATGTATATATATGATTATGTAATAGTAGCATGTAGGTTCATATTTATCATTAACTGGAAATTGTTATGCCATCTTTTGGGCAACATTGTAATTATTTGAAGGAGTATAGAATTATGGATGTTTCATTGTTAGATCATCATATTATGTATGTGTAAAGACCTGACACTTATGCTATAAATTGTCATATGTTGTATTGTATTCAACAACTTGTATATATGAATTCATTATGGAAATAGATTTGGGCAACAAGTTAAATATTTACGTGGTGTACTTTCATGTATATGCGAATGCAATGTAGTTAGTTGTAGAATTTTGAAATGTATAGACCACACTTGATTAAGAGCTCATTAGTATCATGGCTGTTAAAAATAATTGATGCATGGTTGGAACTAAAATCTTTAAAGAATATAAGTGGATTTAGGTTGCATTAAGTGCATGGGCAGAAATAGGAACATTTTTAACTATGATAGTATTAGTTCATCCCTGGCATGTAAGAGCAGGTTTCCTACAACATGTAAGCATGTAGATTGTAGGAGTGTTGATTGTGAATCTAATGTAAGGATTAAGAATCATTAAGTTTGTAAGTAAGTAAGTGGTGGCGTCAATGTACCCTAGGGAACTATTTGAGACTTTGTAAACATGTTTCTACTTGTGTCAAAACATAGTTAGAAATTTAATGTAAGATTCAACTAAGATGCATTAAGTGTATTAACTTGTGCTCATGCTGCCTAGACATAGTTAGATGGAAACTTATTAGTTAAATACAAATTTTTTTACTCCATTTCTAGGTTGTTAGTGTGAGTTCCCTGGGGTTGTTGGCAGGTGCACCACATAGATCATAAGCTTATGGAATTCATCAAAAAACTTGTGATTAGAACAACACACAGAGTAACTCCAAATGCTTAATCATCTATTTAGTGGCTTAGTAAGCTTCAACAATCAAGAGAGTTCAGTATTTTTCACTCAAGGAGCATCCATCTAGGTGTAAAAGACAACAAAGCTAAGGATAGTTCATTATCAATACAGTGGGTAAAGATAAAGTTTGTTACATAGCTATATAAATAGTACTGACAATCTCAAAGGTTATCATAAACAATGAACACATTTTGCAAAAGTCTGCTACTAAATAATAAAAGTGATCATACATCATTTACGATAGTTACTTGCAAGTTCATCTCAGAATCACAGTGCCAAGATAGAAAAGATCACATATAATAATCCTTTGAGAAAGGCTTAGAACAATGTATTTCATGGCTATGGTATCATTGCAGCAGGGACCCTTTATCAACAGTTATAATAAATAGTGAAGATGCAGATTAAACATAAAATAAGTAGACAAAAGCCTTCCAAGCAGTTAAGCTGTAATAAGGGTTCGAGACCATTTCAAAACCCTAAAAGAAGTTCTAATACATGCACGTGAATAAGAGCAAAGATCCTGTGAGATTGCATGACACAAGGAAATAGAAGATGAATAGCTCTCAGCTCCAAGAAAAGAGGACAGTCTAACAATAAAAACAGATAAAACATAGTGCAGTGATCTTCATAAACAGTCCTTGTCGAGAAATAAAGTGAACCCAGAGATTTTGTAGATACAATCACAAAAATCTTTAACATAAAGAGTTTTTATAAAATCGGTGTATGCACAAACCCTAATAGATAATCTCAAAGAAACAAATATATTTGCAAGAAAATAAATCTGCATGACAAAAGGAAGAATATTATACATGTCGCACCTTATATACAAAGGAGTCTGAGGTTATGATTTGAAGCTCTAGTTTAAATCTCATATTTTTCTATTCATGCCTTCAAATATAGATCAAACAGTGACAGAAAAATCCTAGTTCAAGTGCATGTTGACGACCTCAAAGAGTCTTCTTCAACGAAGCCAAAAGATGAAGAAATGAATGTATTTTAGGGTTCAAAATAATTTTGATATGCATGCCCTAAAATCTCGGGGCTAGGAATTTATTTTTATTGTTATTTTAATAAACAAATGCTGCATATAATGTAAGTTGTTGGAAAGACTTTAAGTCCTGTACACCCCATGCAAAGGGGTAGCTTTTTAAAAGCTCTCTTGCTTTATATTGTAGTTTATAACTTTATGTAAAGCAGAAAATCGCGATCGAACCCTAGTTGCCCTCCCCTCTTCCAACTCCAAGGAGAGAGAAGGGAGATTCACTAGGGTTGATGGTTTTCACTTAGGGGAGAGACTTTACATTCAAAAGAGGGGTTGAAACCCACAAGATCCAATCCCACGCAATGCAAGATTGGATGCTAAATGAGTTTCAAGGGTTATGACAACAAGGCTACCCTCTTTTGTAAAGAATGTTGATAGAAGAATTAAGCTAGGAATGCATAGAAAGTGAGAAAGATTCGCTTATAAACTGAGATAGGGATACAGTATGAAGCTGCGGACCTGGAATTAGCAGTAAAATGTCGATACGGCGTTGTCCTGCAAATTTGAGCAAAAGTTGTCAGGACGATGGCGCCCGAGCGCCACGGTCCTCCAAAAAATCCGCAAAACGAAGGGGGATCTGTTCGTCTCTGCACAAGGATTCCAGATCTTCAATTTCAGCCGCGTACCTGCAACCTACACACAGAAAAGCGAAGACGATTGGGGGGTTAGGGATTAGGGATTAGGGGTTTGCCTTTAGGTCAAACCCCGGTTTTGGAATTAACCAAGAAATGAGCAAGTGCTGTAAATGTAAATACCTGTAAAACAAGTACTAATACCTTGTTGTAAGGATGTTTGTATCCTTATGTGCGAAGGTATAGATGTTGTATGTTGTTGTAGTATGTAGTATGTGATCTCCTCTTCAATGGTTGAATCCTTGTCTTGAATGCAACACTTAGCCTTGAATGGAGACTTAGAAGGAATGCTTGAATGCTTGAATGCTTGAGTATAGTTTCCACGCTTTTTCCGTCATGTCCTCTTATGTCCAAATGAAAGAGGAAAATGTAGTTTATATACTTGCCAATTAGGGCTGATAGATTGATTTTCCCAACCTTAGGCCGACTAGGAAAGTTAATTTCCAAATTGCAAACAAAAAGACCCAAAGTCACCTTAGGAGACCGGGCCCAAAATAGGCCCAAGGACCAGGGCGCTGGGCGCCATGGTCCTGGGGGACCAGGGCGCTGGGCACCCTGGTCCTGGGTCTTGAGGGACCAGGGCACTGGGCGCTCTGGTCCCACCTCCCGGGACAGCAGGGTGCAAGGAGGTTCAGGCCAGGGTGCTTGAAAAATGCAGTTTTTGGTGTCGTGAGCAAGTTTCGGGGTCTCCATTCAGGTTGCGTGTTGCGTTGCCATCGTGAAGACCGAAATGCAGTCGAAATTGCAAGTGTCACAATTTTAGGACGCTACATTTAGCCCCCACTTTAGCGGGAGTATGTATGCTCATACTTCCGGTAAAGTACAAGGAAACAACATTGAAAGACTTTCACCACGTCAAGGAGGCAAGATACACCAAGCCCCCAGTGGACTAAGGATCTTACGACTTCGATTGACAAGGTAAAAGGGAAGATCACGAGGGAGAACCATGACTGTCAGTAGTAAGGTTCCCTCACTATGAGTCATGCAAGAAAGATATCAAAAATTTTCAAGGCAAAGCTAAATTTGTCAAGAAATTTTCAAGTATCTTGAAAAGATATGGACAGGATGTATGCCCCCCTACGTTAAAGCGATCGCACATGCCTCACCGGGGGTGATTGCTTTAAGGTAGTGATACATATAAGAAATGAGAAAGGAGCACGTTATCGCAAGGATTTAGCCCCCAAGTGTGAGATAAACCCAAGGATAATAGACACAAAACACAAAGCACAAGGTGACTTCGCTTTCCTCGGGGTCAGTATGCTATATGATAAGTCATGTATATCATATGTATGTATGCATAATTGTTCTTCATTCCCCAATCAAGGAAGGTCACCTAGAAGAAGGGAACATATGTGTCTTTTGAGTCAACATGAGAGAGATCGAGAGATCTCAATGCTTTGCATCGTCCTCAAGTAGACAACACTAAGGACAACAAATAGAAGAATGAGAATAACGTATAGAAGAAGTAACAAAAGAGAAGAGGAGTGCTAATGTAACTAGTCTAGCACGTCATCTACCCCCCGATCTTGCTGATCAATGTTTCGGGAAGGCAGGGAACACGCTAGAGGAGGAACATTCAACACAGTAGATGGAGCTATCACAAGATCCAAACAAGGGCTATGTTCATGTTCCAAGCCACGTTGTTCTTGTCTAGGAGCTAGGATAAGTGCTTTAGAAAATTTATTAGATAAATGGTTATCAACATCAACAAGTTCATATTCACTATCAGAAGCAAGAGGAGTAACATTTTCATCATGAATAACATTTTCATCCATATCATCATCAAGATTTATAAAAATAGGATCTTTAACTCGCACAGGATCAAGACCATCATGCATCTTATGTTTTGGAGATTTTGGAGAAAATGGAATAATGGTTGTTGAAGGTGTTTTTGGGGATTGCAAAGTTTGAGCTCTAAGACGACGCTTTCGCCGGCGTTCACGTGCAGAACGATTTCGTCTAGTCTTAGTAGGAAGTTGCGAAGATTGAGGAGGAGGAATGTTCTAAAAATGAGACTATGATTGATAGTAACAACTTCACCATTATGGGGAAATTTCAAACACTTGTGAATAGGAGAAGCAATAGCTTTCACGGAAGATAGCCAAGGATAACCTAGCTTCACACGAAATTGTTCGGACGATGGAATAATAGCAAAGTCCACATCAAGGGATTTGTTATGGACCTCAATAGGTAATGTAATAGAACCAATTGCAGGAGAAGAAAATGCATCAAATAGTTTCACAATCACATCTGTTTTGTCATATATCACTTGATTCAATTGCAAAGTAAAAAGAAATTCTTCAGTAATAACATTAACCATGCACAAAGGATCAATAAGCACTCCACGACAAGGTGTATTCTTGACTTTTGCAACTATGTATAAAGGACCATCAGGTGCCCTAATGGTTTCACTGGAATCAAATGTGATGGAAGGTTCTTTAGGGTTTTCTTGCTGCTCTACAAAGTTAATCACATTCGGAGTCATAGACACAAGACCATCAGATGAGAGAGAGGAATCATTAGCCTCAATTGCATTAGAGGTATGAGAAGGTAATGGATCAGTGAAAATCTGAAGATTTTGATTAGGAGGAGCTACAGATGTATTGCCTTTATCATTCACTCCAGAAACAAAGATAGTATTATTATCAATCAAATCTTGAATTTTACCCTTTAAAGAAAAACATTTTTCAGTATCATGCCCAGGCTGACGATGAAATTGACAAAAAGCTTTGTTATCAAAATAAGGTGAAGTAATCTTTGCAGGATCAATTTGTCTTATAGGAGGAAGAGTAAGCACATTTTGCTCCAATAACTTATTCATAATACTATGCAATGATTCATTCAAAGGAGTATACTTTCTTTCTTTCTTGAAAAATTTAGAAATAGGAGGCACACCTGATGCTGCATTCACATTGTTGTTGATGATGTTTTCATTGAATTTAATGGAATCTCTGTTCGGTTTAAACTTCCCAAATGGTTGTTGACTGCTATCACCCTTATCACTCGGAGCCATAGGATGTGATTGTTCCATTTGACTCACAGTCAGTTGATAATTGTGAAGAGTTGCACACAACTGGTGGAAAGAAGTAAACTCAGAAAACAGAAGTTTGTCTCGAATATCTTTTTGTAAATTAGAAATAAAGATTCTTTGAATATCATTGTCAGGCACTGGAAAAGAAATTTGAGCATACAAATGCTTATATCTACCAATGAAATCAGTCACTTTTTCTTTAACACCTTGTTTACAATGCATTAAATCAATCAAAGTAACTTTAGGACTTATATTGTTTTGAAATTGTTGAATGAAAGCATTTTCAAGTTGTTCGAAAGAAGTAATAGAATAAGAAGGCAACAAGCAATACCATTGTAGGGCTTTGTCTCTTAATGTTCTAGTAAACAGTTTTGCAAGCAACCTTTGGTCATAAGCAAAATCAGTACGAATTGTTTGAAAAGTCTTAACATGTGTTAGAGGATCACCTTTACCATTATACAGCTCCAAATGTGGGATTTCAACATGTTTAGGAGGGATAGCTCGAACAATGTCAAGAGAAAGTGGGCTCGCAACATCAAATGTGGGCACACTAAACTTAGATTGATTCATAGAGGCAATTTGTTGCTGTAAAGAAGAGACAGTTTGTGCAAGATTGTTAATGGTCGCTTCAGTCGAAGAATTCATATTAGATGTGTTAGATTGAGATGGAGGTGTTATGTTATTGAAAGAAGGTAAAGAGTAAGGTGGTGGGACTCTATGATAATTAATCATAGGAGATGATTGGATAGGAGGAACACTACAAGGAGGAATGGAATGATTGAATGAATTGCCCCCTTGCATCATGTTCATTTGTGGAGATGTAATAGGAACACTCATTGAAGGGACGAATGAAGAAATCGGATTGAATGAAGGAAGAGGGTTAATTGAAGAGGAAGGATTGCCCCCATGACTGGTGATCACAGGAGGAATGTCTTGTGTAGAAGTAGCCATTATGTTTGATGTAAAGGTAGGTATGCTAGCAATAGAAGTCGTCAAAGGAATAGAATGATTGACTTGTGTAGGAGGTTGTGTATTACCCAAATTTTCAGCACAACTCTTCATAGGCATCACATTCGAATCCACAATGTGTGCAATACCACGCAAAATATCAATTCCATTCTTATCACTTTGAAGCATACGTTTTAGACCCTCAATTAAAGGAAGAGCTTGACTATCAGGGTATTCTTGAGACATCCATTGTCGAAAATCGTCAAATTGGTTATCCAATTTTGAAAGTTGTTCTACAGAAACCTCATGGAGAGCTTCTTCATCATTAAGAGGATTAGAGGAATTACCCATGTCCTCGTTAAAAAGGCTATTCAAATTAGGTTCCATCTCCTTAGTAGTTAAACCTCGGAAAGACTTAATTCTACGGCTTCGTCTAACGGGAATAGTGTAAGTAGGGCTTATTGTTGTAAAACTCATGCACTAGAGAGAGAGAGAAAGTTTTGAATTTAGAGGTAGCAATTTTCAATAAAATCAGCCAATCTTCTGGATTTAAGCTGTTAAATGCAATCACGACAGTCTCCCAAAATTTCGGAAAAAATGTCCGGGACCGTGGCGCTCGGAGTGCAACACGGTCCTTGCAACTTTTTTTGAAATTTGCAGGGATGAAAGGTATGATGATTTTAAAGCTAATCAGAAAAAATTGAGTGATTTTACGATCTGTAGGTAGGCCAAATTAAAGTTGCAATCTCAAAATTGAACCCTACCAAGATTGTCGAAAAATGCAAAATTTGAATTTTGAAAAAGAGAGGGAAACTGAAATTTTGAATTTTATGATTTTAGAGGGAAAGTCAAAAGCAATGCAGGTTTTGAAATTCAAAAATTGACTCAATTTCACGCAAAATTCAATTTTGAAAGCGGAAATCAAAGTTGTTGTAATTAAGCATTTAATTTCAAAAGTTACAAATTGCAAGAATTTGAATAAAGCACTGAAATTTCGAATGAATGCAAACACACTTTTCAGATTTAGGACAGTAAGAACGCAATTTTGACACAAAATTTCAGTTTCAATGATTTTTGAATGATTAGAAGCGTTAATCCAAGCAATCACAAGACCAACTTTGACTGTAATTTTGAAAGTGTTAGATTTGACAAAATCAGCCAAAATTCTGGATTTTAGCAGGAAAATACAGTAAGATCTTGCTCCCGAAATTTCGAAAAAAATGTCGGGGACGATGGCGCTCGGAGTGCACACGGTCCTCGCAACTTTTTTCCAAATTTTCAGGGATGAAAGATATTGTGATTTTATTGCGGAATCCAAAGTTACAGCTAATTTGGAGATGTTTTGATCAGTGAAATTGTCGGACAAAGGTTGAATCAAGAGGGTTTCAAAAATTAGGGTTTTGACACTTAACCACTTAATTTTCAAAATTAAAGCACAGACATGAATTGATAATTTGTAAGAGAAGGGCAGATCTGAAACAAACATTAACAATTAAGCATTTCACAAGTTCAATTACTGAAAAGAAAATTTAGGGTTTTTATGCAATTAACCTCTAAAATTTTGCAAAAGATCAAACATGGAAATGTAATCAAAGAATCAAATTTCAGATCTAATCATGAATAATCAGAAAGGATGTTCACGTCGGGTTCACCAAAATGTAAAGCGGAAAATCGCGATCGAACCCTAGTTGCCCTCCCCTCTTCCAACTCCAAGGAGAGAGAAGGGAGATTCACTAGGGTTGATGGTTTTCACTTAGGGGAGAGACTTTACATTCAAAAGAGGGGTTGAAACCCACAAGATCCAATCCCACGCAATGCAAGATTGGATGCTAAATGAGTTTCAAGGGTTATGACAGCAAGGCTACCCTCTTTTGTAAAGAATGTTGATAGAAGAATTAAGCTAGGAATGCATAGAAAGTGAGAAAGATTCGCTTATAAACTGAGATAGGGATACAGTATGAAGCTACGGACCTGGAATTAGCAGTAAAATGTCGATACGGCGCTGTCCTGCAAATTTGAGCAAAAGTTGTCAGGACGATGGCGCCCGAGCGCCATGGTCCTCCGAAAAATCCGCGAAACGAAGGGGGATCTGTTCGTCTCTGCACAAGGATTCCAGATCTTCAATTTCAGCCGCGTACTTGCAACCTACACACAGAAAAGCGAAGACGATTGGGGGGTTAGGGATTAGGGGTTTTCCTTTAGGTCAAACCCCGGTTTTGGAATTAACCAAGAAATGAGCAAGTGCTGTAAATGTAAATACCTGTAAAACAAGTACTAATACCTTGTTGTAAGGATGTTTGTATCCTTATGTGCGAAGGTATAGATGTTGTATGTTGTTGTAGTATGTAGTATGTGATCTCCTCTTCAATGGTTGAATCCTTGTCTTGAATGCAACACTTAGCCTTGAATGGAGACTTAGAAGGAATGCTTGAATGCTTGAGTATAGTTTCCACGCTTTTTCCGTCATGTCCTCTTATGTCCAAATGAAAGAGGAAAATGTAGTTTATATACTTGCCAATTAGGGCTGATAGATTGATTTTCCCAACCTTAGGCCGACCAGGAAAGTTAATTTCCAAATTGCAAACAAAAAGACCCGAAGTCACCTTAGGAGACCGGGCCCAAAATAGGCCCAGGGACCAGGGTGCTGGGTGCTCTGGTCCCACCTCCCGGGACAGCAGGGTGCAAGGAGGTTCAGGCCAGGGTGCTTGAAAAATGCAGTTTTTGGTGTCGTGAGCAAGTTTCGGGGTCTCCATTCAGGTTGCGTGTTGCGTCGCCATCGTGAAGACCGAAATGCAGTCGAAATTGCAAGTGTCGCAATTTTAGGACGCTACACTTTAATATATTTTTATCAAAGGTTTATTTTATAAAAACCTAAATAAAATATATTAAAGTTATAAACTAAAAATATATTTATTTATAATTTAATAAATCTTATCAAGATTAATCTTTAAAAAAATCTTAATAAAATTGTGTTTAATTATTACAAAATATATTTTTAGAAGGGAATAGTAATTTTACTAGGCCATTTAAAAATAAAACAAACTGTTTTATTTTAAGTGTCATAATAGAATTACTTTAAGAGTTTTAAAAGAAGAGAAATCACATGCAATTTTTTTTCTTTCACCAAAAAGGGAGATTTTTTGAGGGCATGAACATTTTCAACAAAGGGATGATTTTTTTTTCAGTTTCAAAAGGCTACTTTTGGCTCAAATAGCATGCAGATTATCAACATAGGGCATAGGGGGTTTTCTTTTTCTTTGGCTATTTTTAGAAAGCACATGTAGATTTTTGGGACAAAGACTGTTTGTTTTCTTTTAGAACTATATTGGGCATTTGTGGTAGTTATATTTTTAGCAGGAGGAGGTATCTTTTTCATGCACCATCAGTGGGAGACCTATTTTTGGCAGGGTTACACATGAGTTTTTTAATGCTATTTTGGGCAAATTCGCCCAAGGCTTTTTCTCATGCAGTTTTTTCATTCTAGGGTTTTTGAAGGAGAATCTTCTATATATTCTTTTCTCCTCCCTTTTTCCCTCTGGTTCTTTCTTTTCTGCTACACACATAGTAAAAGCATTGTATCTCAACACTTTTTTTAGTTTTCAACATTGTAATAGAGATTATTTTTCACTGTGCAATAGAGAGTTTCAGTTTCCTTGTCAATTATTCTTATTTTTCCATTGTCAGATGAATGATTTGATAGAGTTATTGTGTTTTAATTTTTGAATCCTTTGCTCTGTCTCGTTTATGCTTTGCAGAAATAAGAAGATTTCATAATAAATTCAGGTTGTGGGTTGTGTTCATTTGGTTTCCAATTCTTTGCATGTTGTGAAAAATCACTTTTCCTACATGCAGAAGTTGGATAACTTCTAGCCTTCACATGTAATGTTTATGAATTCATGATCTTATTTGATTTGTACAATAATTATTAGTCTTTATTGCAGCTAGTTATAGCTTTAGGACAGTAAGTAGAACTGCATCATTTTGGTGTATCACCTCCATTATGATAGGTTTTTCGTTACATGCAAGCTTTTAACCCTTTTCCTGCAAAAATTAAGTTGTAAGAGATTCATCAAGATAGGAAGCCAACCTGGTCTCCTGAGGTCTACTTTCAGTATAGGCAACCCACAGGCCTGAAAGTATTCCCATGTTTCACAGGATTGCTAGGTTTCACACTTAAACATTTTTAGGCACAATCCTCTGTGACAACAATCCCATTTTAGGCCTTTTCGTAATATAAAATTAGGTTATTTGACAATGACATGCCTTATATATAAAACTAGTCACAAACTAGGATTCCTATAAATATGGTAGGACTACAAACACTGTTGCATATATACACCTCAAGAATTCAAAGCAAGTGATTTTTTTCTAGAACAAACAAGATGTATTCCCAAATTTTTAAAGATTTAGTACAATATTAATTGACATTTGAATTTAACTTTGACACAAAGAATTTTGGAATGGAATTAATTAAGACTTAGAAGACTTACACCACAATTGATCGAGAACACAATCTTTGGTGTATACACTCTTCAAATGGTTTGACTTTCAACTAGTTAATTGGTAAAGATTTCTATTTCTCGATTAATTCATGTTCATGGAATCCTTAACTTAGAGAATTTTGAGAGAACTATAAGAAAATATAGTGTTTGAGGGCATGTGTAGAGATTTAGTTTAGTCTATATTGGTTTGAAAGAAAAGATATGCAACACAAAGGATCAAAGAAAGTGTTTTTTTGTGTTAATCTTGTTCATGTAGGTGTCACTTCAAATGCTAAGGTTTTCGAATCCTCTTATTTGATCAAGGATTTGTATGTATCCTTAAAATGGCCTTTAGATTCAATAGCCAATGCACAATTGTTAATATAAATAAATGAGCTTTTTGCTTGCTTGTTGGGAGTGAATTAGCTACTAGCCAATCATTTTAGTCCACATAAGCTTCTTTTGACAACTTGGACTCTACACAATGTTTGATTGAGTACATAACAAATAAAATGTGTGGTAGTATTCTTATCTGTTGTTTTTAATATAAGGTTTCTATGGTGTAATTTGTTTAATCACCTAAACCAACAAGAAGTGATTGTGTGTCATGCATATTAAGCTTTGTTAGTCTCATAACTTATGTAACCCATGACTTGGTGTACATAAGTGGCTAGTGCATAATCAAATTTTGCGAATTGAACCATAAATGATTAGCCACTAGATGTAGATTTGTTGATGGCTAATAGGAATTTATTATGACATGACACAAGACAAAAGGGGAGCATTTGTTAAGACAATCTCGTTACATAACTAACATGAACCAATGAGATATTAACAATATGCAATAAGTATGTAATAAATGGTAGGTAATGTGAACGAGATCAATAAAAACCATGCGGGGAGGCACAATTGAATAATAAGCTTGCAAAAGGGAAATCAAAGTAGTGGGGAAGTTTAGTTGTAGGTGAAAGATTTCTTGCTATGAAACCAACAAACATCATGTAGCATCACATAAAAATATATGTAATTTAAAAAACCAGTAAGAGAAACAAGTGGGGTTAGTAGACAATGAACATGTAAGTATAAAATGCATGCTTTAAGCTATAATTTCTTTGGCTAGGGCAATCAATGACAAATTAAAAGGAATGCATAATACGGTAAACACTTAAACCATACAAAAAGGGTTTTGATAAGCTATTAGCAATAGTTACAAACAATATAAAAATACCACTTGACTTGTAACATAATCTTGACTAGACACAATTTTTTTTGACCACTAACAATAAGAGGCCAACATTAGAATCAAGAGGCAATTTGTTAGTAGTGTGTAATGTCTCTCCTCTACTTATCTAGATATATGTGCACATATAGGTGTAATCATGGCATGAATAGGGTGAATGCATGGGAGGGAATGTGTGAACATAGGGACAAAATAGGGGTTAAGTGTATATGAATATGTGTAATAGATAATTCTAGATGACATAAGACAACAAACTTGAATTTCATTAAAAATATCCTATTTGTCAAGATATTTATATAATAAGGCACTCTCTTATAAAATGTATAGAAACTAAATGAAAATGACATGGAAATACAAATTTCACCAACTAAATAAAAATGACATGGAAATACAAATTTCACCATTATGACTAACCCTTATTCTAATATTGCATTTATGTTTCCTCTATAAATTTATAAAATAATTATATAATCTTTAGGAAAAGGAATATCCTTAATAATAATCTTTCCAACTTTAGTTACCAAAAAACAATTTTTCTAACTTCAATAAAATAAATAAATAAGTAAACTAATGCTCCAAGACACTTTTTCTATGAAAGTAATATTACTTACATATTATAATCATATAAATAATATATAACTTAAAAATCATTTTATTTTGTTTACTTTCTTCATTACTCATGAAAAATATATACAAAATTATGTATAAAAATAATAATATTAATTAATTATATCATTTATATTTGTAATTAAAAAGTTTTTTTTTTTAATGTAATTACTAATTTATATGCAATTTTTATTTTTATTGTAATATTCTTTTATTACTAAATGATATTATTATTATTAATTTTATATTTATATTTAAATATTTTTAATTTTTTCACATGGAAAAGATTGTTAAAGATAAATATTTTTGTATTCTAATTAAACGGACCGATATATTACTAAAATATAAATTAAACATCTCCCATTTGAAAAGCTGGAAAACTTGTTCACCAAGTTTACTTATTCTAAAAATCAATCTACTTTCCTTCAACACCATATGTTTTAAGGGAGAGTATATATATCTACTTTAAAACGCCATTAATCCTCATCCTAGTGGAAGTGTTTTGAAGGGCTGTAGAACACAGGTATGTATACAAGTCTTCTTATTATGGTGCTGTGAAAATTCGAGAAACTGCAATATAATGTTTTATTACATTATCAGATGATTCAAAATCCTTTTAGGGTTACAATCAGTAAATATATTTATCAAAGCAGTTTCTTTAAAATTATGATAAATAGGACTCTGAAATACGAGATAGGATGAATAAGAATTTAGACAGTTGAAAATTAGAGGTTGAATTGCGAAGTATTGATGAATTTTTGGGTTCTAAAATTCTAAAAAGTTCTGCTGTTGTAATTACGATTTGGGTTAGCATAATTAATGTATTTTAAATAAACGTCGCACAACCAAATTGAAATAGAAATTCATTGTAATATCTGCAATATAATGTTTTATTACATTATCAGGTGATTCAAAACCCTTTGAGTTAGGGTTACAATCAGTAAATATATTTATCAAAGCAGTTTGTTGAAAATTATGATAAATAGGACTCTGAAATAGAAATATTATGAATGGTTAGGGTTATGGTTATGGTTGAAAATTAAGGAATTCTGTCACCAACTCCCACTTAGATCATGTGGAAACCAACTGCTAGGGTTTCACTTGCCTCCTATTGTTTTAGCCTTTACCTATATACCATGTCGTGCATATTTACATCAATATAATTCTTCCATTCCAGCTGTTGTCCATGCAACTAAATGCAATCCGAGGTAATTGATACAAGGAACTGTGCATTTCTCATCAAACATTTCCACCATGCTCAATTCTCATCACAAATTTCCTTGCCACATGCAAAAAGGACATGTCAACTCTACAAAGCAAAATCACCACCTCAAGGCATAATCATCTGAACACTGCAGCTAGCAGAACTAAACCTATATCAGCTTGTTATCTCACCACGTTTTCCTTAACTTCCACAACTTGCTTGCCTTATAGCAGATCATCTTATCCTAATAATTATTAATGTCCACAATTGTACAACATGCTCCACCCGTGCGAACAACTGTGCATACTACAGTTTGCACAGATCTTACCAGCAAGATTAACATTTGATCAACATAAAATAGTCGACTGGGTTAGATAATATAAATTCATTTACTGTAACTGCCATACATTATGTAATTGAGTTCCAAATTGCATAAATATAATTTTTGTTTTTTGTCAAACATATATCTCTACGAAGGTAGGTGTCTATTAAGTGTTCAGATTTGCTGCCCTACAAAGGAATGTCAGATCGTGCAATGTGCCACCTGGCCTACATATTTTTTGTCATTTGTGAAACATATATCTCAGCAAAGGCAGGTGTCTAATTAAGGTAATTGGATTGAAAGGGTTTCAAGTTTAAATATCCTTTGTATTTCTGGAGTTCCACTTAATATATAGAAGTCATCCTCCAACAAGCTCAGCGTTTGCAGAAAACAAACATTTTACTAACACAATTACTTTAAAAGTAAAAACCAAGTTTCCTGGAAACTCCATTGATATATACTAATTTGGACAGTAAAAGTCTTGAACATCTGTTTTCTTCATCTTATTTGATCTCATAGTTCTAGCCTGTGAAGTGGACATATGAGTGCATAATTTATTGTGTCTTGAGAAACTGAAGTAGACATTCATAGAAGCTCATACATTGGCAGATGGTTTACATCAATAGAACACATTTAATGTCTTCTTATACATGGGCAGATGGTGTGCATCCATACGAGCTGCATTTAATGTATGCTCATATGTGGGTGGATGATTTGCATCAATGGAAGCTGAATTTAAGTTATACCAATAGAAGCTGCATTTAAATTATAATTTGAAGGCATAGACATTGAAGGGAAAGGTTAAATGTGTTTCCCTTAGGCTTTAGTTAAATTGAATGGACGGCTTCTATTATTTAACATGGGAGATGAGAGTTGTGGCTTGCTGTGGTATAGTTACACTCATCACTCATGATGTATATTTAACACTAATAGCATGCCTTATATGAAGCAATATTAGCTTTTAGTCTTCACTATGATGTCAATCAGTTTCAAATGCAATGATGGATGCTATATGTTCTAATAATTGTTTTGTTTGTTACAAATAATTTTATATATGGAAGAATACTGTACTGCTCTATTGCATATTATCAGCACATGACCCACTTCATTACACATCATTCTATTATGTTCCAATGCCACATTTCCAAGCACCAACAAGACAAAACTGCATTTCGATTACTATACTATACTCATTACTTTGTGCTTCAGCTCTGTGTCTATGCTTTCAATTACCATTATCAATCTTAATTTTTGCCACCTTTTTGATTGGTGGATAGCATATCAAGCTATTTAAGAAATTTAATACTGTCCCCTTCCATCTTCCAGTGCATTTATGGAGAGAGTACAACTTCCTGGGCCTAGAGTAGAGCAATACTATAACAATCATAGAATTTGTAGACTCAAAAGGGCGTCGAATCTTATTGGCAACTTTTGTTAGTTTCTAATCATTCGTTAGATGCAAAGTAATGGTTTAAATGCCAAATGGTATGCCTATCTAACAACTAATATGCAATCTATACTAACTTTTTATGTGGAACAGCATTGTCAAGAAAAAAAATATTTTCCAAATAAATCATTAGTTTCATTGTAAATTTGGTTTAAGGCTCTAAATTTTGTGGGTGAGTAATTCAATTGATCATACATGTTAAATTTTTTTACTGAATTTAGTAAAATTTCATTTGGAAATTGACTTACAACCACTTGGAACTATGAATCATGACTTTACAACTTACATATGGCTTAGGAGACTAAACGTTCACTTTCTTTTGAAATGATAAGAGGCTGATGGAGCATTATGAATTGTCATACAATATTAGGCAAAGCACAATCATGTCTAGAAACAGACAATTATGGATTCGTTATTGCATGTGTGATGGAAGCATATATTTTTTCATATTTTCTAGAAACTCACAATGATGGATCAGGTAAGGGCTTAGGATTCTGAAATTAGGGTTACTGATCAATTAGGCTAATGATTAGGGTTAGTGTTTAGTTACAATAACAATTAAGTCTTCTCGAGAATGATATCTTGCGGTGTATTTAATGTAAATTTTTCTAAGTAGAGGTTTGCTGGTTGTATTTCATTATGTAATTTAGCAGACCAATATATTAAGAAAATATAAATTAAACATCTCCCATTTTGAAAAGCTGGAAAACTTGTTCTCTAAGTTTACTAATTTATTTATTATAAGAATCAATCCAATTTACTTCAACACCATATGTTTCAAGGGAGAGAATATATATCTACTTAAATACCATTAATCCTCATCACAGTGGAAGTGTTTTGAAGGGCTGTAGAGGCACAAGTATGTATATAAATTTTCTTATTATGTTGCTGTGAAAATTCGAGCTGCAATATAATGTTTTACTTTTATTACATTATCAGGCGATTCAAAATCCTTTTAGGGTTACAATCAGTAAATATATTTATTAAAGCAGTTTCTTCAAAATTATGATAAATAGGACTCTGAAATATGAGATAGGATGAATAAGAATTTAGAAAGTTGAAAATTAGATGTTGAATTGTGAAGTATTGATGAATTTTTGGGTTCTGAATTTCTAAAAAGTTGCTGCTGTTGTAACTACGATTTGGTTTAGCATAATTAATGCATTTTAAATAAATGTGCACAAGCAAATTGAAATAGAAATTCATTGTAATTGCCAAATTTTGTATAGTTTTATCACAGGATGGAATTAGGCAATTGATTACTTTTTGGAATGGAAATGGAATTGTTGAGTTGCATAAATTTGTTGCGTGTGAACATTAATATCTAGGTTCCGGTCATATTTTAATGGGAACCCCAATCTTAGTCAAATAAGAGCATGGCAAGGCCCTCTCTACTCTGAAGCTTGTACAAGTGTTCCAAACTTTGAATTCAATATTATATTACTGTATGGCAGGGTGTTATTGCAAGTAAGCTGTCTGGAGAGAATCGTATGGTTGAATTTAAGTACAATCTTTTGGCTTCAAGGTATTCTCATAAACATATACACGTGTATGTATAGGTGTACATATGCACATGTGTCTATATATACACATATACATACTCATATTTGAAAATATGTATGTATATGGCTGTACCCAGCTGTACCAACCCAGGGGAAAAATATCGTCATACCAGCAAACCAGCCCTGAACCCATACACAACCACCTCATTCCTGAGCTGGCAACTTAGATAAAATGCCACTCTTGGTCTTTTGACCAGCAGCATCAACACCTTTTGCAGTATATGATCTGCTATTTTACCCTTTTGAAATCTTTTCCTTGATACGAAATAGCCTACTGTCTATATGCTGTTAATAAGCAATTAGAAATTTAGAACTAAATGTTCGCCAAACTCCAAGGTGTAAACTGAATAATTATTAATATTTGTTAGACATTTCAGCAGCACCGGAAGGTCTTTTGATATGGGATATAGAATATATCTTTTTGTTGCTCAGACTTGGAGAAATATATCTTGAGACCAGAGAATTTTAGGAGGTAAAGAGTGCATTGATTCATTTATCCTTCCATTTTTAATATTTGGTGAAAAGGCTCTAGAAACTTTCAAGCAATTGCAATTGGCAGGTGTAAAGCCAAATTCTACAACCTTTGCCAACGTCCTCCCTGCCCATGTCAAAATGTCAAATGGAGGCTTTGAAAATAGAGTATGGACATTCATCAAAGCATAGACAAAACATGGCAATATTCCTGATAAAAAAAAAGTGGTCTCATGGCTTGCAATGATTGAGGGATATTCACAAAAGGATTTGTTGAAAAAGCTTCAGAAACTTTTAAGCAAATGCTATTGGCAGGTGTAAAGCCAAATTCAACAACCTTTGCCAACATCCTTCCTGCTTGTGATAAAATGGGAGCTTTGGAACAGGGTATGGACATCCACCAAAGCATAATGGAGGTAGATTTTTGTCAAATATCATGGTTGGAAATGCTCTCGTAGATATATATGCAAAATGTGTAAGCAGAAACAAGGCACACAAATTGTTTGACAAAATACCTCAAAGAGATTTCTCATGGAATGCGATGATCACAAGATTTATAGAAAATGGAAGTGCCAAAAAGGCTTTAGAAAATTTCAAACAAATACAATTGGCACGTATGAAGCCAAATTTTTTGCCAGTGTCCTTCATGCCCGCGCCAAATTGGGAGCTTTGGAATAGGGTATAGACATACATCAAAGCATAATGGTAGGGAAATTTTTGCCAAATAATTCCACTTTAAATTCTCTAGGAAATAAACCTAAACAACCCCTAAAATCCCTGATTATTGAATAAGGGCTCGAATCACTTACCTACCAACCACATTAGCGAGAGTTTTTTCAAAAGCAGCTATCTTTTCTTCTTTTGTAGGCGGGGGGTCGGGTAACTCCACAGTGGCGAGCCAATGATTATAATCAGTTCCTATGAACAGTGTGTTGCATTTTTTCCATCAGGATTAATAGTAGTGAATTAATTGCTTTTTTCTAGCAATCCAAAGGCCAAATCATTGAAGAAATTAAACCCAGGAAACAGAATGACAACACAAGTGGTTGATTAAAAAGTGCAGACCCAGTTATTTTTCCTGCTAATGTAGGTGAAGATGGGCGGGCTGTAAAGGCCAATGAAGTAGTGGATAAAACCCTTGCAGACACTTTGACTGAATTTGTAAACAAAATGATTAACAATCCCACGTGGAAAATATTGGCCTGAAAAATTGGATGTAAAAAGCTCAGCATGAGAATTTTGGTGTAAGAGTTGTGGATTGTGGTGGGGAGTTCCCCACCATATATAGCTTATCAACTAATAAAGGTCATTAAGATAAGATATGATGTGTCTTATCTACGCAACCAAGACTTTTAGAAATAACTCCTAGGACCTAAATAAACTTTAGTCATGTGAATTGTTAGGGTTTAGGCAGATCCGGAACAAATACAAATTAACAATTATATGCAGATACAAACACAAAAGATGAAGAAAAATGCATAACACAGATGACACAGAGATTTAACGTGGTTCACCCAAGATGGGCTACATCCACAGAACACAGCCGTCCAATCTTTTCTTATTATCCAGTAAATCAGTACAACACCATTACAATGCCCTTTTACATTCCAGCCGCTTATAACAAGCAATTTTTAGGGCAACACTCAAAGTCGGTTACTTTTTAGGGATTTTTCAAAGTCGGTTTTTTTCAACCAAAAAATGGCAAAAGTTTTTTCCTCAAACCTCCCACTTTCTTGGGGGCTGCACCCCCAAATCCCTACTCTTGGGGGTTGCCACCCCCAAACCCCCGCTCGGGACTTGGCCCAAGCCCGAACCCCAGCGAGGATACATAATGAGTGTACAATACTAGCATGATCAGTCGCCACATATCAACAATCTCCCACTTTAGTCATGTGAATAAGTCCCTGTAATGTCCCCTAATTTCTGCCCAAAGTAACAATTTTGCAACAAAAATTGTTTACAAATAGTATTCTATATTTAAAACATATAATAGCTATTGAATCTTTAAAGTAAATAAGCAATCAAATTAAATAAAATCTCATATGTGGATCTAAATTATAGTTTTATTTCCAATAATCAACCATAGTGGTGGTTGAGTAGGAGAGGACGATAGGGTGCCCGAAACATTTGCCGCAACTAAGCCCAAGGGTGCGATATAACACCCCTTGGCCGACAAGTGGCAGGAGCTCTCATCCATCCAAAATGGCTACTTAGAAGGGGAACATGCCTTTGCCCTCCCTACTCATGTCTCCCTACTATTCCGTACGTGATTGCTTCCATTCTTTATTTCACTTCTGCAACCAACCATTGTAGAGATTGGTAAGGAAAGCACAATAGGGATCCCTGGAACATTTGCCTCAACTAAGCCCAAGAGTGTGATTAAACACCCCTTGGCCCACAAGTGTTTGGAACCCTCGCTCATCCAACATGGGGTGGCCTACTTAGAATAAGTAAATTTAATAATTAGATAAAGAATCTAGATTGATTAGCATTTCACATCATTAACTACACCAAATTACACAAGAGATTATATGTTAAACAACATTATCATAATGCATACCACAATACTTACTAAAACACAGGATGGCTGTATTCTGAAATGCAGATTACTTTTATCCAAAACTGAATCTGATCGAGTTCCTTCATGTTGTTCATTCAAATGAAGTTCTTCCTTATATCGTCTTCGGTTGGTAATGGAGGGTCATGTCCCTTCCCGCGGTCACAACCTTCTTAAGGGTGGTGTCCCTTCACAATTGTCCTTTGCCCCTTACCTAACAAATGGCTCTTGTTAACTTATGATATTGCTACCTTAAGTAAATGTCTCTTCACATCCATAATTAATAACACACGTATATGTACCTTAACTGATTGTATAGTTATCGCAGTGTATATACCAGCTTATGCATCGATGTTGGGTCAGGTTGCTATCATTCGATGGGATAAAATCATTACCTTCTGTTTGCTGGTTTGTCTTGGTTGGATCTAGATCATAGAAAATTGTGAAGTCTTATAATTAAGACAATTTTCTGTGCATGGGTGTTCCTTTACTTAAGGATGGTGCGAGTATTGGTGTATCTTGACTGGGGCATGACAATCCGCCCTTCCTGAGGTTGCTTGCCCTCAAGCAATTTTAAATTTGGATGGTCCAAGATCTCAAATCTTTCCCAAGTGGCGTCTTCTATAGGTAGACCCTTCCATTTTAACCAAGTACTTAGAAATGGACTCTTTCCTTAATCTCTTTTCTCGCATATCAAGAGCGGTTTCAAGTTCCAGAATTAACTTGCCTTCATCATCAAGCGGAGGTAATTCCAAACATGGAGTAACATGCTGTCCTAGCACCTTTTTGAGTCCGGACACATGAAAGACATTGCAGATCTTGCTATGAGTTGGTAGTTCTAATTCATAGGCAACCTCTCCTATCCTTCTCAAAATCTTGTATGGTCCATAGAATCTAGGTTTAAGCTTCTCGGCTCAACTTTTCTTGATTGATGATTGCTTATAGGGTTGCAACCTTAGAAAAACCAAGTCCCCAAGTCCAAATGCCCCTCCGGTCCTTCTCCAATCAGCGTATATCTTTTGTTGGTTTTGTGCACAGTGTAGATTATCTTTAAGTGTATTCATAATGTCCATATTTTGTTGCATAAAGTCTTTGGCCCATGGCACATGACTCTCTATGAGAATTAAATCCCCAAATGATTTTGCTTCGCATCCATACAAAGCTTTAAAGGGACTCATCCCTATAGACATATGGTGAGTAGTGTTGTAGCAATACTCTCCTAGATGTAACCATTTAATACATGCATTTTTATGTCTGGTGACATAGTTCCTTAGATATCCCTCCAACCATTTGTTTACAATTTTTGCCTAACCATCAGTTTGGGGATTATAACTTGTACTTGGTGTGAATTTTGTCCCTGCTAGTTAGAAAAGTTCTTGCCAAAACAAGCTAAGGAATCGGCTGTCTCTATTACTGACGATGTTTCTAGGTAGGCCATGTAATCTGAAAATTTCCTTGAAGAAAACATTGGCCACTTGAGGAGCTCCATAGTCGGTGGATATTGCCCACGAAATGTGCATATGTGGTGAGGCGATCCACCACCACATATATGCAATCCTTGCCTTGTACTTTGGGAAGCCTGGGTATGAAATCCATAGAAACACTTTCCCACTTCTAGTTAGTTATTGGTAGGGGTTGAAGGAGGCCTACTTGGAATGTATGTTCTTCCTTGTTCCTTTGGCACACCATACACTCTCGAACATGTTTTAGAACGTTTCCCTTGAGACCTTTCCATGAGAACCCTTGATTTGATTGTATGTTTTGTAGCATCCTTGATGTCCTAACAAAGTGTTGTCATGGTAATCTTTTATTATCTCCCCTTTCATCTTTGACCTTGGGATGATGTATATTCCGTTCTTGTATATGATGAGATTATCTACGACTTGGTACCTTTCATCTTGTAGCTTCCCTTCTAATATATCATTTGATAATGCGTCTTTAGCATATTCTACAATTATGGAGTTCTTCAACTCCATGGATACTTTCGTCATGGAGCATAGATGGGGTCTACAATTGCTGATCGTGTTGTTCATATTTTGAAGGGTTTGTAGAAGTCGTCATGTTGTCTTCTCATTTTGCTCCACGAAAACCTTCAATTCATTTCCCATTTGTTCACTCATTGTATTGTTTTGAGTAGAGTTATTGGTGGATGCAAATTTCTTCTTTTCTCTCTCTAATGCCCTTTGAGTTCTTTGGCTTGCTTGCATATAATTTTCCTTTTGATCCTCAGGTTGGCAGGATCAATGCTTTGATAACAATTGTAATGTCTTCTAATTGGGGTATACCTGATTTTTGCTCAAAGTAACAATTCCACAACAAAATAGGGGGTTCAAATAGGCACTTAATTGCTTTAAGCAGTTGGCCCTCGGTCTTCCATATGACCACAGGGTTAGTGGATGTAAAAAAATTAGCATTGCCCAGGAGGGCGACGATGTGGTGGATGTGGGTGGTCACCGGTGGTGGGATCATTGCATCACCAGTTGATGTGTGTTTTATGACTATGCCTAACACAGAATAAAGTTGCCCAACGGTCACTTTACTCTCTCTTGATCAAAGTTTAATTATATGCTAAGATTGTGATAAGTTCAAACAATTGACTCTAAGGTTCTGATATGCAATGGATGTGACTCAGTTGGTTGATGTGATATGCTGGTAATCCAAGGGGACTTAAGTACACTCAAAGAAGATTAAACAATTTTATGAATTTCAAGGAATTTGATCACAAATGATTTTGTCAATGAGAAGCTCTTTTTTAGGATTTTTTGATTTGAAAATGTTGAAAGTAAAATGAGAGAGGGTTTAGGGAAGCTATGCTAAAACCTAAGAACTCAGCAAACTGCAATGCTTCAGATAGATCAACCACACTTCACTTCGCCACGTTAAGAAAACTGCATGAAGTGGGTGCAATCTTCAAGGAGTGTGTTTAAAGGATTTCAAATCATGAGCGAACACCATCAAAGAACAATATCCACGCAACGATTTGGATTAAACACACATATAATGGCTCAGACCAACCTTACGCTGTTAATAACAATCAGCTATTAACAAAAGTATGAGCAACGATCCACCTAAGAACATTGCAATAAGCTTTGTTCGCTAAAATGCATAAAACAAATCTACTCTAAGTGAGGAAAGCAAGACCATGCAAGCTATACACCATCAAAAGAACAATGTATTACAGTTTACTGCTTCAATAGCTTATCGCAACAATCCTAGACGATCTCTCCTCCTTTACAAATGAGGGGTCACCCCTTTATATAAGCCTCAAGCCTTGATTACATGCAAACCTTAATTAGGGTTTGATCCCAAAAGATTCCACACACAAGATGCAACAAGGTGGGAATAAACAATAAATGCCAATCATGTACCACTCCATCAAATTCGCCCAATATGTCATAAATATTCCTCCATGCAAAAATCAATCATAATGCCATAACTGGTCCATCATCTCCTAAATGCGACGACTACATGCAAAAAGATGCTCCACTACTTTATCATGTATTGACTTAACTGCCACTTGGTCAAATATTCAAGCCATGCATGCCCCATTATGTCAAAAGATTCTCGTCTCCCAATCCGCCGCCAATTCCTGAGTCTTCCTCATTATGCTGGAAAATAAGGAAACATTTTCCAAGTGTGTGTTGGAAAATGATTCCACAAAGAAATACTCATGTAATCTGTCCCTAAGGAAGTCCATCGTCAACTCTTCTGTAGGTACCCTTCTGGAAAATAGTGCCTCAATTGTATTTCCTCCTTGTATTTTCCTGATTGAGTCTCTTAAAGAAGTAGACTCCTTGTTGAACCTTTCGAAATATTCCTTTTCGGTGCAGATGGTATAAAACCACTGCATGAAATCATAAACATCGTTCTCCTGGACAACTTTCTCGTCCATCAACGTCTACCTGGGAATCTTCATTAGTGCTTTGAGTCGCGGAATAGTTAAGTCTTGGTAAACATGCACATCCTCCCATGAACTACCAGCAACCTCTAGCATGTCCAGGATTGCATGAATTCTGGAGTAAAGGCGAGTCGAGTTCTCAATGAATCCTCCTGCTGAAGTGAAAACACCTTCTGCCCACTCCTTAAAGCATTGAGCTATCTTCCTGACTTCTTCAACACCATCAACAGTTTCCTTAGGAAGAGAGGAGGGAAGTACAAAGAAGGGATCTTCCTCTCTAAGTGGATTTTTAAAACTCCGCACATATTCGCACAATACTTGATTTTCACTCTTCAGTCTCTTGCACTTCTCTTTCATCTTTTTTATTTTCTCCTTCATGGCCAAGGAAGATTCTTCAAAATCTTCCACTACCTGTGTTGTGGATGCACGCCCCAAATTAACTTCTCTAATTACGTATTCATTAGGTGTGATCTCATTTTTGTCTTTGTCTACCATAGGCTCAGCCAAGTGCAATGTTCTGGATCCAGATTCATCCCTTGTGATCTTTGAAAATTTCCTGGATGCCTTTTCCTCTACCAGCTTGTCCATTCTGCTCAGAAGTCTTTCTAACTCTTGTGCTGGATCTATCTCTTCTTTCGAATCCCTTCTCATCCTTTCTCTGAACAAATCAAGAGCAGTGGCTGGTTGATCATGAATTTCTGTGTGCCCTTGATCCTGTGAAACTTCCTCCATGTCTCCAAGAATTGTATCAATGAAAACATCATGGTCTTGTTGTTTTGTGCTGGGAGAAATTTCTTGCCTTTGAATTTCCAAAGGAACATGTCTGTGAGGAGTGTTGGTGCTAAGCAAATCCTATGCCAGAACACTGCCAATAACATTATCCCGTGGTTGACTTTGTGGAATCTCCTATGTAAACATTTCTACTTCCTGCACATTAGAGGAACTGGCCGACGACTCTACCCCTTCCACCCTCGGCCTTTTTTGCTGAGGCTCTTTTGGCTGGACTTCTGGTTGGGCATCTTTCCTCTTCCTTGTTCCGGACTTCTTAGGAACATCCATTTCTTTGCTATGTCCAGCCCCTTTCTGCTGGATTTCTCCTTCTTCAGCTTGGGATTTAGATGATCCTTCTGTGGCGTCACTATGGGAATCCATATGCCCCATCAATTGGTAACTAAGGCTCACATTTCCTTCCCTCAGTGCACTGACCCGCCGATCCACCCAATGCCTGGTAAATTTCAAAGCCGGCCTAGTCAAAACTTCTAAATCAACAACTTTAGGTTCTGACCAATCTAGAACCTGGATAGGTGTATCCTTCAACTTTTCAAATTCCGGTTGGGTCACATCCTAATCTTCCTTTACCTGATCTAGTACTTGAATAATTTCACCAGTTTGGATCATGTCAAGGGGCAATTTGGAAAACATTCTTTTCCTGATCTCAAGATCATCCTTGGCGTTTGCCCAAAAATTCCTCCAAGGGCTTTTCAGCCGCTGCCAACGAAGGACACAATTGAACATAGTCACCTAAGACAATAGGGAGTTTAATGGACAACTTCCTTTTCTTTTTCTGAATCATGTCATAAGCAGTCAATTGCTTGGTGAGCTCTAGTAACACCATTTTGTCCGTAGGATACCTTGGAAGTTTGTGCAGCTGAAAGGAAAATCCTTGGGCCAGATATAAGTAAATTCTTGGAACTGAATGTACAAGGCTCCAAATTTCTGTATCAGCGCCCTAGCCTTTGGCAACACCCTCGTGTGAAGTTCATTTTGCAATAGTCTGGTTAAGTACATGGTGAAAGTGTCGTTCACCAATTTGAAATAATTAGTGTCCTACAGATGCAATTGGGGATAGCATTCATGGACCTTTAGCTGTGCTGGCCCACATCCATGGGCCCTTTTCCTGGTAAGCTGCCCGTCCTTGCCAATGAATAAATCACATACGAGCTCATGTAAAAGGATTGGGTACGCTTCTCCTTCAGATTCTTCAACTGTTCATGCACATAATGGCTTATCAATCTTGCCCAATCCACCATCCCATTGGCATTCATAACTTCGCCAATAAAGAAGAACATCCAGGTTTCAAAAGTAAAGGCATGTAGACATCCCATTCTCTTACTCAACATCAATACTCGGTTCGCGTATTCTTGCTTGAAGTCAAAATTGGTGATTTGCTTAGGCATCTTGGAAATATGCGGTCTTGACTTCTGCATCCAGGTCTTGTTAATAAGCTCAACACGTCTTTCCACACCACCTCATACACTGCTGTTGCTCTTTCCTTAAGTCTATAAGTCATGGAATGATATGTTGGAATTCCAAAAGTTTCTCCAATAGCTTTGGCAGTCAGGTTGGCCAGATTCTTGCCATTTGATGTCAAAATCACCCTTCTTTCTTCATCATGGTGCTTTCTGCATTCTAAAATCAATTCTGGACATTGAATGGCTGGAGGGAAGCTTGCAGCTGAGACTATTTCACTCTTGACAAATTTAACAGCAGTAGTTGATGGATTGCGTCCAGCTGTTCCAAAAACCCTGTACTTGAAAGCTCCTAGCTGGAAAATTCCCAAGCTGGTGTAGCTGATTTCCTTTCACTTGGAAATTATCTTGAACTCTGGAAGGAATCCCTTCATCTCGTTCTTGATCTGTGCTTGTCGGGAAATAGCTGTAGCTTTGCTTGATTCCGCCATTCCTCTACGATCAAGAACTTCTTGAAAAGAAATTAACTCTTTGAATCCGATTTTTTTGCCACTTCTCTCCAACTTCAACTTTCTTCCAAAATCACGCGTGAGAAATGAATTGTGTGCTTCATTTAAATAGAATTTTTTCACCAAGCTGCCAAGTTGGCGAAAGACTAATCTTAGAAGTTGCAATAAGAATGCGTCATACTTTCCTTAATAATTCGCCATGCAAATGGGTCCCGCAGTTATTGTCTAGTTTAAAAATGGTAATTTCCATGATTTCTTAAGTTATGTGTCATAAACATGGAATATTTGTATATTGCCAACTCACCAACCTTTCTATTTCGAATTCAAAAGGATATCTTGAAAGATTTTCCTTAGAGAATTTTGTCGATTTATCCACTTGGAAAGAAATCCTGTTCGTCTGGATATTTGGAGAGAGAAAATTTTATTTGAGAAGAAATTTTTGTGCTTTTTGAGTTCATCTTGTTCCAAGGAAGCTTTTTCATCAATTTGTCACATTTCTTGTTTTTTAGGAATTTTTTCAAATCTGAGTTTCGGAATTCAAGAGAGAGAAAACTCTCACTTGGCCAATTTTGTATCTTTGCCTCAAAATTTCTTCAATTTTGGAGAATTTCCATTCCTGAGAGGGGATTTTGATTTTTCTCCCTTAGGGGATTTCCTTACCTTAATTTCCATGCCCCTCTTTTTAGCCTTTTCCCATGGGCGTGGAATTGACCCCATGGAGGAATTCATGCTTGGAAGGAATTCCTTCCTTACCCTTATCTAGCGCTCTCCTTTTGATTTGGGCGCTATTTTGCTCATGAGGAGGAATTTGATGTTGAGGAGAAATTCCTTCATACCTCCAATTTGGCTCTCTTGTTCATACCTTGGGCGCTGAAATGACATAGTGAAGGAATTTGGGTGTGGAGGAAAATTCCCCATGAGGAAAATTTGACCCCCTACAGGATTTTCTTTTGGAAGGAAAAAATCCTTCATTACCTAGTTTTAGCGCCATTTTCCTGACTTGGGTGTTGGAATGACCTAATGAAGGAATTTTGCCTTTGGAACGAATTCCTTCGGGACACTAGTTTGGCGCTCCAAACCCCTGACTGGGTGCTGGAATGATGGTGCAGAGGAATGTTGCCTGGGGAGGAAAAATCCTCCATAGCCTTGTTTTAGCGCTCCACCTCCATACCTGGGCGCTGAAATGACATAGTGAAGGAATTTGGGTGTGGAGGAAAATTTCTCCACAACCCCATTTTGGCACCTGTTGTGACATATTCACACATCGCCCCATTGCAAATGGGGACCCCTGCTTTTTGCTTTCTAGGGTTTGTTTTCTAGGTCTTTTAGGGTTTTGTCTGTTAGCCTTTAGCTTTCGAGTGTCGCCAGGGGGATCACCTGGATAGTAGGTTCTGCTTGAGTTAGGTCAAGTTGGTGAGTGATGAAGACTGGAATGTCCTGATCCTGAAATTTGACACTGTCTAGAAAACTGAAGAATCCTCCAAAAACTAGATTTTGCAATATAACTCCTGGAGGTCTGAAACCACTCTCAAACATCCTGAAAGTATATATGGAATATAACTTAAAGTATAAGTGACATTTCCTTCTTTCACTTATACTTATATGTTATATTCCATAAAATTATCCTGACGGAGAGTCTAAAAATGTCAAATTTCGCTCCTGACCCTTCCAGAGGGTCCAAAGCGAATTTTGCTCCTGACCCTTCCAAAGGGTCGAGAGCGAAAATCTCCATAAGACATTCTAGTTTGACCCAAACTTAGAACCAACTCGTTCCCAAGCATCTTTGAGGGCAAAACACTTGTTTGGATGGAAAAATGTGAAAATGAAGTCAGGATTTTGGCCAAGATTAGGAATTTCGCTCCTGACCCTTCCAAAGGGTCCAGAGCGAAAATCCTTATACACCTCAATTTATCACTTATCAAGACCAAGTTCCTAGTTTCCAAGGCACGTGTGGAGGTGTTTTTGAATGTTCTTGCCTTGAGAGGGAGTTGGATGATTTCAAAGATCAAGATTTTGCTTAAAAAGTGATTTTCGCTCTTGACCCTTCCAGAGGGTCCAGAGCGAAAATCAACCTAGGATTCATTTCTTGCCTTATTTGACCAAATTTTGATTTGCAAGGCATTTTGAAGGGAAAAGTGGACATGTTTGGACTTTGGAAATGTTTGAAAACCTTGAAAAAATGATGGATTCTAGCCTGGAAGAGGAATTTCGCTCTTGACCCTTCCAAAGGGTCCAGAGTGAAATTCATCATAAACTTCATTTGCCACCTTGTTTGAGCTTGAAACCTTGTTCCTAACTTGGAAAATGATCTAATTTTGCCTTGTGAAGTGGTTTGAAACTTGAACACTGAGCAATTTGGCCTAGAATGAAGATTTCGCTCCTGACCCTTCCAAAGGGTCCAGAGCGAAAATCTTATTTGAGCTTATTTTTCACTAATTTTGGCTAAATTGTGATGTGCAGGGTCTCTTGGAGTGAAGATTGGACATCATTTAAAGATTTGGAAGCATGCAAAATGAAGATTTTTGGACAAAATGGTTAATTTCGTTCCTGACCCTTCCAAGGGGTCTAGAGCGAAATTCCCAAAAGCTCTTACTTTGCAATAAAGGAAGTCAATTTTTTGATTTGTAATGACATGGATGGAAAGAAAATGACTTGCTTTTGCCTCTTGAGTTCGTTTTGAAAGGGAGAAATGAAGGATTTAGCCCAAAAAGTGATTTTCGCTCCTGACCCTTCCAAAGGGTCCAGAGCGAAAATCCCTCTAAGAGACATTTCTTGCCTCATTTGGCCAAAATTTGATGTCCAAGGCATGATGAGATGAAGTATGAACATGGTCTAGCCTTTGGGGATGTTTAGAAGCATTGAAAATGAAGGATTCTAGCCAGGAAAGGAAATTTCGCTCCTGACAGCGAAATTCCTTATAAACACATTTTTTAGCCTTTCTTGGACATGAAATCCTATTCCTAGCACAATGCAAGGTGAAATCCCACTCAGCAAAGAAGTTTCAAGGTGAAAAATAAAGGATTTTGGTCAAGATTGAAAAAATCGCTCCTGACCCTTCCAAAGGGTCCAAAGCAAATTTTCTCAAAAAACACTTTTGCTATCAAATTTTGCTAAGTCAAGTATGAGACAAGGAGAAACATAGAAGGAATTGCCCCTGGGATTAAGTTGAGATTGGAAGAAATCATCAAAAGGTGAAGGAATTGAGCCAAATGATATTTTTTGCAAGGTCAGGGCAACTTTCTAGATTCTATGGCTTGAATGGGTGTGAGGAAGTGTGTTTTGCCCTTTGAAGATAATTGAGGTGGTCAAGAGGAAGCAATCAAGCCTAGAAAATGATTTTCGCTCCTAACCCTTCCGAGGGTCCAGAGCGAAAATCCTCAAAACTATCCTTTTTTCCAAAGTTTGGGCAAAGTTAAGCTTAGACGTGGGTGTGAAAAGACATTTGAATTGCCTTGAAGTGGAATTGGATTGCTAAGGATGCAAATTTTGATGCCAATTGGGAAAATCGCTCCTGACCCTTCCAGAGGGTCCAGGGCGAAATTTCCAAATCTTCCTATTTTCCTTGCATTTCAAGATGATATTTTGGTTCTCAAGACTCAAAGGGGAGTAAGGCATGATGTTCTATGCCTTGGAAGTGATTCGAAGTTGGAAAGGATGAAGGAATTGTCCTAAAACCAAAAAATCGCTCTTGACCCTTCCAGAGGGTCTAAGGCAAAAATCTAAAAATCCCCTATTTTACCTTGCAAGAACAAGCCAAACTTGGATGGAGTGAATGAGGAAAACCATTGCCCAACTTTGAGTGAAGGATTCAAGATAAAATGATGGAGAAGTAAGCCAAAGGAAGAAAAATCGCTCCTGACCCTTCCAGAGGGTCTAGGGCGAAAAACCCTAAAATCACCTTTTTCCTCCTGATTTGAGTGGAACTAAGCCTGGAATTCAATGAAAGAACCTATTTGGAATGCCTTGAAAAGGTTTTGGACCTTCAAAAATGAGAATTTTGAGCTCAGGAGAGAATTTCGCTCCTGACCCTTCCAGAGTGTCCAGAGCGAAATTCCCAAAAATACAATATTTCCTTCAAAATTTTGATGAGCTAACCCAATGATGGAAGGAAATGAACCCTGGAGATTGCCTTGGGGGAGTTTAAAGATCAAACTAAGGTGAATTTTGGCCTAAAATGAAAAAATCGCTCCTGACCCTTCCAGAGGGTCTAGGGCGAAATTCACATTTTCACCTAGTTCTTGCATGAAAAATGATATAAATTCGAAATACAAGACCTTGAGTAGGTCAAGACACACATAAACTCACCTTCCAGGAGATTTTGGAGTCAAGAAATGAGAGATTCAGGACCTAATTGAAAAAATTGCTCCTGACCCTTCTAGAGGGTCCAGGGCGAAATCATCAGGAAGCTTCATTAAGCCTCAATCAAACCTCCATATTCCTAAATTTTCACCAAATTTGCCAAATCCAAGACATTTGGGAGGTTGAATTAAATTCGCATGAATTAAGGCATTTACAATTTAATTAATTAATTTCTAGGCCTTGAAATAATTGAAAAAATCCACCTTTGAGCTTTGGAATTAATTTAAAAATTAAAAAATTATGCTTATGCGCTCAAAAATTATTATTGTGCCTTTACAAACAAGTCGGCCATCTTTTGAGAGGAGTTTTATTTTATTTTATTCCCTATTTGTCAAGTCGGCCTCAACAAGAATTAGGGTGAGCGCCCTATATAATGAAGGAGTATTGTTTCAAAATTCAAATCATTCATTCATTCCTTCTTATGCGAATTTGAGGAGCACATTAGAGGAGCGAAATCTAGCAGATTGGAGGCGAATTTCTTACTAAGTTGGAGGCTAAATCTCAGAATTTGCTAAATGTTGGAGGCTAAAGAAGGTGAAGCCTTTGAAGGCTAATTGAGGTGTAATTCATCCAAAGGAAGACCACAATTCAACCCTTGTCCAGCAAAATCCGGTCTTCTTTCTTCATTTTCCAAGGTTTTATAGTTAGGCTTTCAAAGGAGAAGGTATGAAGAATCATTTTGAAGTTCTTATTCAAGATTTATTTTGATTTCATTGCCATTAATTTGAAAAATTAGAATTCTGGATTTGTCATGACATTTTCAAATTAATATCTTGAATCTTTCCCTTGAAAAGTCTTAATGTTTATGCTTTAAGGTATGATGCTCAAGGACTAACTTTAATCTTTTGTGTAGGCATCAAATGGCGACCCCCAGAGTCGGAAGATCAACTACTTGGCGGACCCTCATCAAAGAAGATCAAGTCAGGACAAGGACGATCTCCTCTAGTCTAGTTTCATTAAGGACGACCTTCTCCATCTATCTTCCAGTCCAGCATTTGAAGGAAAGCATCACCAAATTGAGAATCAATCAAGTATTAGACAAGGTGGCATCCTAGTCATCATTCCTCCAGTCGGGTTGGTCCACCTCAGCATGTCCAGATTCAATGTACCTGACTCATTAAAGGTGGCACAAACTTCGATGTACCTACCCCGACTATCTATTGGTCGAATATTCCAGAGAAGACATGTCCAAATAATGCAATTATTTCATTGGTCAGAATTAAGTTTGTTGTAACAAACCCTAATTAGGGTTTCATTGTAAAATCTTGGCCATTGATCTCAAATTGATCCAAGCCATTGAATGGTATTGTGGGCACTATATAAGCCCTGGCTCTTCATTTGTAAAGGCTAATAGTTAGTGAATAGGAGTCAACAATAGTTAGTCAGTAGTTAGAAGGTGAATAGTTAGCTAATAGTCGATAGTCAGTTGATAGAATAGCACTTAGAATAGAATAGAGAGAGAAGGCAAAGATTGTTGCCAAGATGTTGTAAAAGACTTGTAAAACTTCATTGAATAAATGGTGAAATCTATGGGTCGATTCAACAATTTGCATGGTCTCTGTACTTCTCAGATTTGATTTCATGTTATTAGATGAGTGGAAGAAATGTGTTTGATTGATGGTGAAATTTGTATTTCCATACTACTAGCGGTTTGTTGATTGCAGACTTGCCTTGTGTAGTCAACTGGAATCATTCAGCTTAAGCTCAACTTCAATTGTCGCTTCTTCACTGATATGCATCAGCTTGATGGTGTCTATGCCTGTAGCGATGATTTGAACATCATAAAGCTTTCCTCCGAAGATCGCACTAACCTTGTGGAGATGGTCCTGCGATGTCAAAACAAGACTTAGTTAGAATTTCATCAAAGATCAATCATTGCTCCTACATTTCTTAGTATCAGAATTAGATCCTTTCCTCGCCCTTGTCCTTTTTCCTTTTTTCAAAATTTAAGCCAGTGAAATCCTGTGATTCCAGCAAAACAGACGTTTAGGTCGTCAAGTGTAAGTCCCCTTGTGATTCCAGCAAAATCACATCATACCACAGAGAGCTTATCCACATGTAGAGATCCTACATACAAAGAACCTTGAAGTCATCCCGATTGATCCTTTTCGCGACATCTTCAGCATTCAGAGACTTTATTCAAGAGAGGATAAGGTACCCTTTAGGTATTTTATTCTGTGTTCACATGTGTATAAAAAACACATCAACAACACCCATCCTTTGACTTGGGCACTGAATCAACATGGTGTAGGAATTTTGGGGGTGGTGGAAAATTCCTCCATAATCCCATTTTGGCGCCCATCTTATTTTGGATGCATTTTTCCGAGTGAAGGATTCTTGTTTGACTTTTCTCTCGACTTAGTCATTTTTGCACTTTCCAAATTGGGATGCCATTTTTGGATTGGAGTGACTTCTCTGCCAGACTTAGAAGATTTTTCAATGCTTTCCACTTCAAGAAGGAATTCCATACTTAGTCATTTTTCGATCAATAGCCTGCTTTATCAACTTTTTGGATTTAGACAGATATTCAGGAATGTTCAGTCTTCAGTGTCGACACCTCTGCTTGTGAAGAACCTACCAAAAGTAGACTTGCTAAAAATAGCAAGTACTTCAAAACATCAAAATTAGGGCAAATTGGGGCAGGTTGACACTAAAAATAGTAAGTTTGATTTTTGGCAAAATAAAGACAATCTGAGAGGTAGAGAAATCCTTAAAAAATAGGAACTAAAAATAAATAAATAGAAAGTCGCTCAAAATTCCTCAAATTTAACTGGTAGGTTCCTTGAAGAGTCCCGATTCCAATGCAATGCTTAGTTTTTCAAAAACCCTAAGGAAAAGACCTCAAATCTAAGTCTGAAGGGCAAAACCCTTTAATGGGCAAAACAAGTTCCAAACTTAGCCAAATTCATTCAAACGACTTCAAATTCATTCAAACGACTTGCAGACTTGATCAAATTCACCCCAAAACATTTGCAAACCGAGGAGACTGCCGCAAAAAAACCCAAACAACCAAAACCAAAAGACCAAGAGGACCTAAAAAGTAGGGGGTCCCCATTTGGAATGGGGTAATGTGTGATTAGGTCACAACACCACCAAGGTAAGTGCTTTTTGCAAAGTCTAGTGTTTCTTAATATAGTCGTGGCTCACAATAGAGAGGGCTTGGGTGCACAACCAACTATCATACAAAATAAATCGATTCTTTTAATAAAATCAGTGATTTAAGTGCGATTTGTAACACAAACAAAATTTGCCATGTGATTTGACTTCAACTAACCACAACAACCAAGTATGTGTGTGATGCAATATGATGCTAGACTACACAAAAATTGCAGCAATTATGTCAAAAAGTATAGGAGAATATTTTGTTGATAGAGGGAGTCATTTTTTTGCCATGACGTATGATCCGTACAGTATGACCTATATGACCAAGGATCCATATAATTGAGATAATGCTAGATGCCCCCGAGATAAAGTCTTCGTTTTCGATGGTTTGACAATTGATTTGTAGGTTTTCGGGCCTTCCGGGCGTGATGGTAGGCTCAAATTTGGCCCAAAGTGCCCCAAAAATTCAGTGACCTCTAGGAACAAGCAACTTCAAACCTTACTTTGAACCCTTGTAGATTTGACAAAACATAACAAAAATTGACAAGATGAAAGGCAAGCCCAACTTTCTTTGATGCCTTGGATTCAATTGTGAGGTCCTTGAAACGCCAATCTGCACCCAACAAATTCCTCAAAACAAATGATGTCCCTCAAATCTAGGAAGAAATCTACCACACTAGAGCTTTTATACCATGTGTGAGTTGATTGGTGACTCCTGAACACCCCTAGAATCCTTGCAAGACCAAAACAACTTCCACAAGAGAGGATGACAAGAATAGCTTACATAATAAGGATGCATGAAATGATCAATTGAATATGAAATATACAATGGGATGCCTTGCTTATAAAGGTAGTGATGTAGTATGATTAATTAACATGACACAAACATGAAATGCCAAGGTAACTAAAAGTAAATAAAGGTCATAAAGATAAGATATGATGTCTTATTTAGACAACTAATCTATGTATGTTCCATGGAGTTTTGGGGATGGGGACGGTAGGGGACGCTGGGACGTGTTTCCGGTACAGGGGTACTTTTGGGTCATTTTCGGGGGGACAGCAGGGGACGGCTGTTAAAAAAATAGGATTTTTTTTACAAATATAGAGAAATTTCAAATATGCATATCATAACAAAGGTAAAGCATTCATTGTAGACTAATACATTTCATTAGACTTGAATTGAGATTTCACAAGAGAATTGACAAACATTTTATTAAATTCAAATGCTTTTATCAATCATTGCCAATAAACATGTCATAAACATCCATAATAGACATAAAATGATAAATATTAAATATTAAACATCCATAACTATGAGATGACATAAATTGTAAATAGAAAAGTTAAAACATAAAAGTCCATAATCAGCTGCCTATCCTAATGTCAAGATAAACTAAGAAAATATATGGCTGTCCTTAACCAGCTGCTTCTTCTCTTCTTGCTGCTCTTTTCCTATTTTGCAAATGTCAAAATGAGTGTCTTTTTCTTCCTTTTGTTTTTTTTATGCATTAGATTAGGGTTTGTTATATTTTAATGTTTATTTGGGGTCTTGGTGGGGTCAGCTGAACCTCTATTGTAAATTAAAAATGTGTTTTTTTAAATTTTGGACTTTAAAAAATTCTGGATTGTAGGGGAAGGCCAGCTATCTCGGGGATGGTCGGGGGATGCCTAGGCGTCCCTTGGCTGTCCTCTGCCGTCCCCTACTGCCTAACACCCGTCCCTGAAACGTACCCTGTGTTTTTGCCAAAAGAGGGATGCTTAGGAAACAACGAATTCCCGTCCCCACGTCCTTGTTTCGTCCCTGGTACGAGTATGAGGGAAAAAAGGCAGGGGATGCTTAGGAAACAATGAATTCCCGTCCCCACGTCCTTGTTTCGTCCCCGGTACGAGTACGAGGGAAAAAAGGCAGGGGACGCGTCCTTGTGGAACATAGCAACTAATACTTCTAAAAATAACACTGAGGACCTAAGTAAACTTAAGTCATGTGAATAAGTCCCCTACTAGGAACTAGTGGAAACACTAGGTACAAGACCTTATTCACACCAACAAACAAGTCTTAGACTAATGTTCCTATGGACCTATGGATTTCATTGTGGGGCTTCCACTCTTAAGTGGGAAATAGGTCATTTTGCGGTGGTGGATTGCTTGATCAAATATGCCCATTTTTGTACATTACTTCACCTTTACATTGTTGTTGTGGTTGCCCAACACTTCTTGGATTTTGTCCTCAAACTTAATGGGATGCTCACTTTATTATTAGTGATTGTGATTCGTCTTTTGCCAACAAATTTTGGCAAGAGCTGTTTAAGTTCTAGGGCAGTACCTTGAACATGAGTTCAGCGTATCATCCTCAAATTGATGGTTAAATTGGGATTGTCAATTAATGCCTTGAGACTTGCATTATTTGTGTCTAAGTATCAAGTACAATGGGTTAGGTGTTTACCTCTAGTTGAGTGGTGGTATAATACCACTTATTTTAGTGCTTCCAAAATGACTCCTTATGAGGTCCTCTATTGTAATGTACCCAATTTTTAAGGTGACATTTAATTAAATTGATTTTTATTAACTTCCCAAAATATAAATAAAATATTCATACAATGACCTAATATTAATTAAATCAATTAAATAACAAGAAAATAATAAAATATTATTATAAGGTCACTTTATTCAATAAAGTTCTCCAGTCGGCTTGATCTTCTAGAGGTTTCCTGGAGGGCTTTATAAGGAGGTCCTGGGGTTGTAGCAAGGGTATGCTTATGATTTGATAAAGGGTTTATGATTTCTAGAGACGAAAACCTTTAGAAGTTGACCGAAGGGTTGGACAAAAACCTAGCTCTTCCAAGAGGTGGATTCACGATAGAGTTCACAGCTGAACCAAACTTGTGAAGTCTTAATTAGAGACAAATTTGCAGAGGATTAGTGTTTGATGCAGAGAAATAAAAAGGTGAGTACTTTGCTAGGGAGTCTATGGAACGACTTAATTTTTGAAGGTTGATATTGATGGTGAGTCTTTATATTTTCCGTTCTTTTAATATTGGTGATTAAAATTCTATTAAGTCGTGGCTTCATTAGTATTGGCGAATATTATTATAAGAGTCGATTATTATCGATTATCTTTTTATTTTGATGGCTATATCGGTATAATATTTGGGGTCGCCTCAATCAAAGCATTGATCTGGGAGTTAATATTTGCCGAGATTTATACCAACCCAATGTATCAATCCTTGCTATATCTAAATATTTGGTGAATGATATGAGTCGGGGATAAATATTAATTTAACAGAGGCTCGACAATGGTATACGATGGCTATTATTTCATGGCTGAGGATCAATATATCATTTGAGGGGAGTATCGCAGCTATCTCTGGCATGATTGTTATTGCTAACAATACTAGTGATTGGTATTGCAAGCCATAGGAAAGAGTATATATTCAAAGGGAGCATCGTGTATCTGCTGCTGGTCAACATTGGTAAACTATATTCTGAAACGGGCTGGAGTAACATTACAGTATATTGTAAAGGCATGTCTCATCCATAAGCAGGGCTTGAAACCATGAAGACCATAGTGGATGCTGAAGTGAGGCCTAAGGATATTCCTTTCACAGTGATAGCAATATATTTCCAGAGTTGCAGGACTGAATACTTGTATCCTTGGTCATAAATAAGCCCAGCGTCTTTCAACGTAGGTTTATTACCTTGCCTCAATCAAATGTAATTCTCCATCCGAACAGCTTCAGTAAGGAGGTCACTGTTACCGTTTTCACTGTTTGCAATATTTGTATTCTGAAGTTATCTGGTGCATATGGTGGATGTTAACTAAACACCTTGGAACATATTGTATCACTCTTGTGTAGAGCTTTGCACTCTTAAATAGCATTCAGTTAGAATAGGGAACTGTGTGCAGATTGTTTTGTGATTATTGGCAAAATATTAAATGCAAACTGCTGTTTATATAAGATACCTTGGCAATATATTGTATTTGTATGGTTGAAGTCAATAAGGGATATTACATCTATTGTACCCCCCACCCTCATTATGTACTTATGTTGTAGGTTCTTTCAAGAAATTGATTGGGACTTTTGTTTGCACTCCAACAAAGCTACCTACATTGGATGAGGAGGGGTCTATATTTTTAGAATTTGAGGTTATTATGGACAAACACACCAAGCATGTTTGCAATTGTGTTATTGAGTTCTTAGTTTAGTGTAAGGGTCTGTAGCTTGAAGATGCCACATGAGAACTTGCTAGCATTCTCTATAGGTTTTCTCATCTTAAGTTTTGAGGATAAGGCTTTTTGAAGGGGGAGGCAAAATCGTGAACCCTTTTCTACTATAAGCTAGCTAGTATTAGTTGGGTGCCTATGTGTTGTAAGTTGCCTTTAGTTAGTATTAAAAAGAGGATGCATATGCTTTGTAAGTTATCCAACTAGTTATTAGAATAACTTATTTATCCCACATGCATGGGATGGTAGTAGTTTTCTTTGGCAAAGCTCTATATATTGTAATGACTCACCAAATGGAAGGCATTTTGGACATTTGTGATTGGAGTGTATGCTCTATTTGGAGGTTGTCACCTTGAAGTGGCACTATGAAGATAATAAAAGCATTTTATTTTTCTCATTTTTGCATATTATTGTGTGTTTAGTTTATTGTATCTTATAGGTTCAATATAAACTTTTAATTTAAATGATTATGACTCATTTGTATATTTATACTAAAATCCAGTGATCTTGATAGTGATTGCTTGTTAAGAGTTCTGGCCATTTTTAAGAGTTCCATATATGGCTATGATTTTGCATTCATCTTATGCAAAGCAATGTCTTGATTAATATCTAGTTTAAATGGTTTGAAATGAGCCTATATTTTTTATGTAATAGTTTAGTTGAGGAGTTTACATTCATCTTATGCAAAACATTATCTTGATTAATTTCTAGTTTAAATGTTTTGAAACAAGCTTAGACTTTTTATGTAACAATTTAGTGCGCTGTTTGATTATAAGCATATGCCAGTAGAGAAACATAGAAAATATTTGACTTAGAGGCAAATAGGTTCTACTTGTCCCTTGAATACATATTGTTAAGGTTGAACAATTCATGCAAATGTTCTTACAACTATCTAAGGTTCGGAACTTGAAACCTTTTACTCAACTTTGATGCATTTGTCTATGAATCTTGATTTAAATAAGACTTGGATAAATTTGCTTCTTTTCTAATCAAATGCTTCATCATCTTCTGTACATATTATAGTGTTGCTTTATTTTTTCTTTGATTCAACACTGGACAATTTAATTATTAGTCAATTAAGTCATATTTTACAAACCCAAATCAGTGACTCTAAACAATAAAATCTACATACCACCAACATTATTATTATCATAATATAAGCAAGCATGTATAGTGGCTTCTCAAAGAATTTAGAATGTCATACTACTGTTTATTACTTTTCTAGAACATTCTCATCCATCTATTTATGCAGGGTGTGATAATATTTGAAGTTCTAGCAATTGCTTCATTGCCCAGGCAGACCATATGGATTCTAATGCAGAGAAGAATTCATCATCCGCAGCTCCTGAAATGAAATCATGTAGGAAGAAGAAATCTGAGAATGCATCATTCATTGCTGACTTGAGGGATCATTTTGACGAATTTGTTCATGCTTCAATGGATGAACATAAAACATGCTTCCAAAAGACCATTAATAAGGTTTTGTCTTGTTGACTCTTACCCTTGAAATATCTAGTCTTACCCTATATTTGACTCATTATGTTTTTGTGTTATAAGGAATAATGTACTTGATTTTTTACTACATACTGCATATTTTATAACATCTATAACCAATAATGTCCTTCCTCATATGTACTTTATATTTATCCATTGATACTCTGCATCGTTAATGGTTTATGCAAATTGGATGATAAATAATGCTGCCCCTTTTGGTGGGTTCCCTTTAAAACCTTGGATGTCTATTTTAAACACATTATTGCTTGTTGGCAACTGATATATGTTTAATTAGTTTGTCCATTTTTGAGACATTATTGCTTATTTGCCACTGATATATGCTCAATGAGTTTGTCAGATTATGTTTTTACTGAAGCCATGTAAGCATTTATTTGAGAATAAAAATTAAATGTCAGATCCTTGATGCAGATGTTTGGGATGTCCAAAGCTGTTGGAGATAAGAATAAAAGCTCTGAGCCAGTGGAAAGTGTCCTTCCACTTAAAACTACCACATCATGAATCAATGTTTGTTATGAGAACTAGTTAGTCAGTGCATTCTCCAGAAGAGATCTTATCACTGTAAATAATGTGCAATTAGACACTTGGAGGATATTTAGATATGTAAATGAATATGAAGGGAACCTAAAATAAATTATTCTCATCCAAAGAAGATCACGTTGATTATCTCTTCATATTTTTCAATTGCTGACATGATTGATTTCCTGTAAAATTGTTGTTTACCTTATCTTGCAAATTTAAGCTCAGTATATATTTTAGTTGACAAGAGTATAACAGGGCAAAGCCTGTGATTGAGATGAAGATTTTGGAATGGGTGTGTGTTTGTCTGTGTATTGGTCTTTTAGGTTTTGCTACTTTGAGTCTTAGGGATCTACAATAGTTTCTTTCGGAGATCTAGCATAGGTTCTTGTTCAGATGGAATAGGTAGTATTTCTTATGAAATTTTGTCGAACAGTTTTTATTTCTATAGAAAGTCACATTCATTTTCCATATTCCATCAAAATGGATCTTTGACTAGTTTCAGAAGTCTCATTTATTTGTAAAGTTATGTCACATATTATGGTACAATTGAGAAGAAAATCAAATAATTTTTTTGAATGCTTTACTCTTATTACCTCCCTTATTTCTTTTCTGGGATTTGTGAACTAATAACCCATGGAAGTTGCCTTAAAATAAGTTTTCACAAACAATCACAGTGTTCCAATGCTGCTGGTTTCATAGTGTGACTTGAAAACGAAAAATAAAGAGCAGGAATCCGATCACAGAGACGCCATTGTGTAATTTTTATATTGTCATTGATCTCACCAATTTTTGTTGAACAGTAGATACAATCAAAGATAATCTTTTCTGTTTTCATGCGTGTTGAATGGTTCAATCAAAAGAACTGTGCTTGGCTTTGAATTATTACTATTTGTGCCTCTACAAATGATTTTGGGCATCAGTTATTTCTGTTTCAGTTTTGTTTTTTCCTTTGTTAAAGCAATTCAATTTAATATAGTGGTATGGGCACTGGATCCTCTCTTGTTGCCTACCTGGGTATGCCCCTTTTCAGTGATGGCATCTTTGGAGAACTTTGGGAACGACTTACTGAGTTTTACAAGAAATAGGCTGTTTCGAAAACAGATTGGCTTTCTGCTGCAGGCAGGCTGATAAAATAAGAGCATCTTTGGAGCTCTTCCCATCGTTTGGATGGGTCCCTTTTGGTCCCTAGCAAGATCATAAAATGATTGAAAGATTTCATGAGAAAATTCCTATGGAGAGGGAATATCGAACATAATAAATTCCATCTGGTTGCATGGGATATAACCTGCAATAGCAAAAAATTAGGTGGTTGGAAATTAGAGACCTCAGAGAAGTTACCATAGCTATGGTAGGTAAGTTAATCAAGAGAATTTATGCTGATCATATTCTCTATGGAGTAGAATATTTGGGGCAAAAGATGTGGACAAGGATGAACCAGAAAGAATATTCACTGCTGAAAATACCCTTTGGGGTCTATAATCTGGAATAGCATCAGAAGGATTAGGGATTTGATGCTTTTCTTTCTCAAATGGGATATTGGAAGAGGTTCTCCATTCTAAGGTTCATTTCTGGAAAGATGCCTAGCTTGTAAACTAGCCCCTTGATTTTGTCTACTAGAATTGGGAGCAAGAAAATGGTAGAACTATTAAAAGGTGAAAATGTTGCTGATGTCTTGTTGAACATTTTAGAATAAAATACCAAGGTAATTTACCCTCTCTTGAACAAAATCACCTCAGATGCTAAGAATGAGATCAACTAAAATGATTCCAAGGTTTCTACATGTTAGGTCTTGACGAGTGGGTAACTCAATGGTCGATGTGAATTGCTGTGTTCACTTGGGGACTTACGCAAATGTTTGGATTATCATGAAGATGCGGAATAGGTGTACTGACAACTTAAGATTATCAATATGGCTATGGATTTACTTCTTACTAAAAATGGGCAAAAGGAATAGGGTTCTCGAAATCTATTCTAAACCTAGGAATATAGGAAATGATGAACAAATCTAGTGGAATCAAACTAGGCAAGGTCTCACAAACAGGTATTGACACAAGCTTAGTGCAATCGTCTAAGGTATACTTAAGGATTTTTAGGCTATTACCATCAAACGTTGGCACCATCCAAGTTGATGCTTGTCAAGGGACGTGTAATAGTTGAAGTTAAGCTTACTTAAATTTCTAGTTGACCACACAAGGCGCACTTACCAGCGGCAAGAGGCTAGTGGTATGGATTAAGGATTCCAAACAAATATATTCAACAAGTCTTTCACTCAATCTAACATACATGAAAATAAAGTCTAATCTAACTTTGAGGAATTGAGAACTTTGAATGCAAATACAACATTTGAAGAGCAAAATCACCAACAATTGAACAATGATTATGATTCAAATCGCTGCAGCATATACCAACAATTCTACAAAAAACTCTCTCTTACAAATGAGAGACAAGGAGGCATATATAGTCTCTTACAAAATGGATGGCCCAAATTGATACAAGATCAACGGTCAAGATCATGCCAACAAAACCCTAGAATTGCCCTAATTAGGGTTTATATAAAAAATGGCGCCACCACCATATGACCCAATAAAAAGATACGTAGTCATCAAATAGGGAATCTTCTCCCTACATCTCTCTATGTCCTAACATACTCCAAGAATCTAGCCAATATTGAATCTAACTCCTCCATGGAAATGCTAGGCAAGGTATCTTGCTGTAAATCAATCACATCCAGTGAATCCGAGCAAGCGTCCAAAATGTTCTCCCAATCTGGCATGAGCTTCTGCGAACTATGAACATGAATCAACAAAGAGACCAAGTCGTCTATCTGACTCTTCTTCAAAGAGTCTAACTGACAAAAATACATAAATTTCATCTTGTCTCTTAATTCAGCTAAGTGTAAACCACTAGCATCACTAACATCAACACCCAATAATTCCTCAATCGAGGCAAGGATCTTCATCTGAATGTCCTGAATCAATCCCTCTGTCTCCATACAACTTGACTGGTCTTTCTTATAAGTTGATCTCTTCATGGCTAATGAAGAATACCAACCATGGAAATCGTATCTGTCTCCATTGTGCACAATGTTCTCACTTACTAAGGTAGAATGAGAAATCTTCTTCAGAGCCTGGAGGCGTGGAACAGTCTTCCCTTGAATATGCCGAAATTCTTCTCAAACTCCTCCAAATATTGGATTCTGAATACGAGCCCTGTTGTCCTATCATATGCATGGACAAAATGAGCAAGGGAATCATTTGCCTGCTTTCTTGTACTCTCAATCCACTTTTCCACCTCCGAGAGTGTATCTCTTGCTGCCTCATAGTGTGAATGTATTTCATGGTCAACTGCAATAGGGGAAATAAGGGTGGGATTTTCACTCCTTATTCCAATATAATCTCTAAGTCTGATATTTTCTTCTTTGTACCTTTCTTTTTCCGCAATCTCTCTGTCTAACCTTGGATCGATTGCCTTGAGGTTTTCACCAACCTCCTGAAATTCTTGTTTTTTGGATGTACGACCAAGGGCAACTGAAGTGATATGGAAATCCATAGGAGTAGCAATGTTCGTTGTTACACTTGCAATAGGAACATCAATCTGTGCAATCCGCATTCCTGTTTCATCTCTTGCTATGTGCGACAAAATCTCCGCTCTTTTGGGTTCTTTTGACTCAACACTCCTAGCTAAGTAGTCATCAATAGGCTGTATCTCTATCATTTTCTTACTTTTCTCCATACTTCTCGTCAACCATTTAGAAATAGCGGCCATATCCATACCATCGTCGAGACACATTTCTCGATCAAGTCCTCTCAATGTTGAGATAACATCATCATCATCATTAGGATTATTCCTGGTCCAATCGTATACCTCATTTCCCAAACTAACTTCTAAAAAGACAGTAGGGGATCCTGACTGATCATCATTCTCATTTGGAGGTGCAGATGTTGCTGTGACATGTAACTCCTGAATATTCCCTGTTAGTATCACTGTGTTGGAACATTGTTGGGTCTCCTTGTTCTGTTCTATTACTTCGATCACTTTAATTGATGAGACACTGAGAGGTGGTGAAGGATTGATAGGTGGAGGAATGATAGTCTTCTGTTTCTTCTTCACCTCCTCAATCTTCTTCCCTCTGGCCTTGAGTTCTCCTGGCGTGTCCTTCCTTCTCTTGGGAGCTTGACTCTCTTCGTCTGCATAAATCCTAACATCGCTGATAGTCCTCTGATCATCCTTGGAAGTAGACTTTTTTGGCTTCATCCTTTCATAAGTGAAGGGAACAACCATATCAACTAACTTATTCATCTGTATATCTACCCATGCACGAGAGAAACTCAAGACCTCTCTCATCAATACATTCAGGAATTTCTTCTGACTCTGACCAATTAGGCAATAGGATTGCCTTCTTCATTTCACTCTCATACTATGGATGCGTATGATCTCTGTTATCTGACACTTGATCAGGAATGAGGAAAAGTCCACACTTCCTCATGAAATCCACTGACATTCTGGACCACATTCTTCTCTTTACTATTTGTTCGTCCATCTGGTTGGCCCAATAATCTTCTATGTCAACTTTGTGAATGAACTTCTCTCCCTTGACCCTTCCAACTTTTTTATCTGGATCAAATCTTTCTCTTTTCTTATATGTAGCAAATCGATAGAATGCAAGCTCTTCATTCGCAGTGCTCGCGACTAAGGCATACTGACAAACCTCTGATGTCTTCCCAATTGAAATAGGGAATGTCATGCCTGTCCTATGCTTCTCTCTTTGAATGACTTCAAACTCTAGAAGCTATCTCACCACTTCCAACAAGATCATTCTGTCAGTCTGATACCTAGGAAGCTTGTATGGTTCAGATTGAAACCCATGAATCCTAAGGTATGTGAAAGTGGGAAACTGAATATACCATGATCCATATTTCTCTATTAACTCTGCTGCCTCCTTGGACAATCTTTTGTGGATTCCGCCTTGCAGCATCTGCGTGATGTACATAGTGAATGCATCATTCACTCTTTTATAGTCTTCAATTCTATACATGCTCAGTTTGGGGTAGCATTCACGACTCCTGAATTGTCTTTGCCCATTCCCTTTATCTTTGCATATCAATCCTCTGTATGAAACAAACCGTGCAAGCAGGTATACTAGGTAGGAAGTCACGATGAATGACTTGGACCGCTCTACATTTCTCAGCTGAAAGTCCAGATTGTCACTTATAATCTTAGACCAATTTACCAATGTCCCTCAAAAACAATCCTGGATGAAATATAACATCCATCCATCGAATATTGCTCCCTGCAACATCCCCATCATTCTGTTGAGTAGGAATATTAAGTCGCTATACTCCTCTTTGAAGTCTATGCACATGAGTGTCTTGGGAGCCTTGGAATGATGAGACCTAGGCTCAATCACCCACTCTTTGTTTATCATATTCTTGCATGCACCCATTTTCTTCATGTATCTTTCTGTATATTCATCCTTGGTCACATCCTTCACATCTGTTCTGCATGGAATTCCGAACACCTCAGCAATAGCATCCTCAGCAAGGTAGGCAATAACAACGCCCTTAGGAGTCTTGATCATTCGCGTGAGCGGATCGTGCACACTCCAGGATAAGTTCATTGCACTGTATGGACTGTGGAAATCTAGCGGCATGAAAAATACCACTCTTCATAAGGAACTTGATTTCCGACTCCGAACATCTGCTGTCGCATCTGGTCCAAGTCTAGGAAATGCATGTTTGTATCTGTGATCTCCTTCTATCTGGATGAAATCTTGAGCTCTGGATAGATTCCAGTCTCCAACATCTTCTCTAGTTCTTTCCTTTCCTTAAATCCGGACTTCGACATCGTACCTGTACGAAGTTTGAAGTTAGATTTAGGAAAATAAATAATGCTCTTGATAAAATTCTTGACTTTCTAAAGATTTTAGCTAATTAGAGCATTAAGTCAGGAAAATAATCCATACTCTTGGTAGATTTTGACAATTAGATTCAAAGTGTGACAACGCTAGGACATGGAAACCATCTATAAAATTCATCAATACCTTCTTATGCTTAGAAATTATGCAAACCAAAATGTAAAGGAGTATACCAGATCAACGATGATTAAGGAAAGGTGTGAAAGGTTGTGTTTTCACACAAGGTATGTCCAAGGACACCTTCCGCAGTCAACAATGGAGGTCACAAATATGAAGACAACCTGCAACTAATAAATTAACTTCAAAAAACATGTTGCAATCCTTCAAAAATATGCACAAACTTGACAAAAATCAGTTTTGATGATGAAAATAATTAATTTTGGAAACATAGTTATGGTTGGTAAAAGATAAATTTCCGAGGACAAGTAGCCATTAACATAGTTGCAGACCTTAAGACAACCTTCTAATGGTCTGAAAATGATTCCAAAATGCCTCCAAAATGTTTCCAAATGTAAATCGCTAAAGTTGCAGCTGGCTAGGCAATAAAAGAAGTCTGAAAATTGAATGTACAACCAACAATGGAAGTCTAAATCTGAAGCAAATGACAACAATAAGGGAGGCAAAGGTGGCATCAAACATGCATGTAATTCACCAAAGTAAGCTCCCAACACTTGCAAAATAAAAATCGAACTTTCCCAGCTATAGCGCCATTTCTGAAAATTCTGAAAATGTCTTCAATGTAGATCAAATCTGCAACAATGGAGGTCCGGAACAACAAGCAATAATGGTAGACAAAATCGCCAAAGTCTCAAACACCAAAAATCGCCAAACTTGGAAAAATCGAAAAATCTGGAAATGAACTTCAATGGCAGCAATGGAAAGGATTGCCAAGCTGGAAAAAATGGAGGAGGAAAGAAATCCTCAATCCAACATTTCACTTCAACACTTCGCCAAAATTCGCCAATAAGAGAGGAAAATTGCCTTTCATGGAGATATCTGACAGATTTAATAATAAATTATTGCTGGAGACTCATCTCTTATACTTGCTTTTGCCTCTCATTTTCACCACACAAGCAATGTGGGATAAAACACTTGCTTATATACTTGTTTGGTAAAAACCAACTTGCTTCTAGAAGGGTAAAAACATTAAATGCTTATTGCAAGTTAATTAATTTTGTTTTTAAAATTTTAAATAATTGTTAATCATCATTTAAAAACAATCAAAATGGAGCTCACTTATTAAATATTTCAATTTTAAATCAAAATTGAGCCTCCAGGGGAAAATCGATTTGGGTAGGGATTGAAAAATCCCATTAAAAATCATTTAAAACGTCAAAAATTCCCCACAAGGGAATATCAATCTTAGCTTGGATAAAAATCCATTCAAAATTTCATCAAAATGCATACAAAACAAGCCAGGAGAAAATCGATGGGGGCATGGACAAGGAATCCACACTCCAAATTCACTTCATTTGCAAAAAACCACTCCCTGGTGGAAAATCGACCTCAGTTTGGATGAAAATCCGGACTTAAAACTCATCAAATTGCTCTCAGTGGAAAATCGAATTGGGTATGGATTAAGAGTCTGCACAAAAATCCGCATTAACTTGTCACAAAACAGCCTGATGGAAAATCGATCTAGGCATGGAATCATCCTCAACGTTGTCCGTACTTCAATCCGCACTTCTGGTAGAAAATCGATGGCAGTTTGAAAAAACCCTGACACTTAGCCACATTTTAGCACTTCCAGGGGAAAAACGACCCAGACATGGAAAAACAGTGGTGGAAAATCATAGCGAGTATGGATTTCAGGGGAAACCCATGTGTAGTGTGGATTTTGAGTGGGGGAAAAGGGTGGGTAGTCTGGAATATGAGGGGAAAAGCACCTCTAGCATGGAATTTGACCTTCTAACCCTTGAAATATGGATTTCCCTTAGGAATTTGGCATTTTAACCACTCAAAATCGCTTAGAAACTTCAAAACTTGACTGGACTTAGGCAAATTTTTCAAAAAAATTGAGCGAAACACTAGGAAATTATTAGGATAAAGTGTGAAATCAACTTAAATAATACCTTAGGAGCGAGAAAGCAACTCCAAAAGTCTGAGAATACCTCAGCACTTTAAAATCACCGACACGCGTGTTTAAAAACATGTTAATGCTCAAGAAGGGTAACACTCAGACAAAATTTAGGATCATTAAAATATTAACGTTTGCAACTTGATCCTATAGCCTCAAAAAACCCTAAACAACACCAGGCATGATCAAAACTCTAAGACTCGGGCACGGGAAACACAAAATTGCCCACTAAGCAGCCAAAACCCTAACTTAACAACGCATCAAGCCGGAAAAGAGGGGGTCCCCGTTAGCAATGGGGCGTTGTGTGAAAAGGTCACAACATGTCCCACCTGAGCTTTGCCAGGTGTAGACTTTCCTTAATTCTCGGCTTCCAAAGGCGAGGACAAACCAAGATTGGTGTCTCTCTTCTTTTGGAGAATACACTATTAAATTAGCTTACTTTGCATTCATTGATGAAGTTATTCACACCCCCCGCTAGTTGTGTGGAAGAGGATGTGCAACTTATACACCTCCCCAGAGGTTCTTTTCTCCTTGCAATGGTTTGGTCATGATAAATTTCTTTAAGGCGAACAATTGAGAAAACGGGGCTGGCTTGAAATTCCCAAATGTATTATGTGGGGTGAATTGGGTGAAGTTGGGCCTCACCTACTCCTTCATCGCCCCTTTTCCTTAAAGCTATGGAGGAACTTAATGGACTTTTTAAAAATCCTCTGGGACATGCCTCTATTTGTTGAATCACTCTTGGCTGAATAGAAAACTCTTCTCAAAGGAAAGGCTCCTCTTTTCTTATGGCATTTGATCCTAGCATGCTGGTCTGGAGCATGTGGCTTGAAAGTGTGGATATTCACGAAACTCACTATTAGTGAACAACAAGTTTGGAGTATATGGCGAAGCTTTCTGAAGTGTACTTTTCCCATGTTCAGCCCTTGACAGAAAAATGAAAATTTTGAACTGCTCGGAGGGCTATAAGATCCATTGTGGAGAAAAAGAAAAATTAGTTTAGTGTCAAAAGTAATTAAGCCAATGTTGAGAGTACCAAAGATTTCTCTTGGACCAAGCTTGACCCCATGTTTTGGAAACTCAACATTGATGGCTTAGTAGTAATCTCAGACCAGTTGTTTTTGGTTGGATTTTCGGAAATAGTCTACTCTCTCCCATAGCCCTCGGAGTAGGCTACATTGGCCAAAATACTAATAACCTAGCTGAAACAAAAGCTGTTGTGAAGGGTATATTAGGCTTTGTCTCTTGTGTTATTTGTGTGGAAGGTGATTCATATCTTATTCTTAGTCCATTGAAGATTGGGTATTGGCTCTCAAGATAAGAGTGAGCGTGCAAATGGCAAGATTTTGTGGTCAACTTTCATCATGTTCAAAGCTCTGTCAATAAGTCGGTGGACTAGTTTGGCGAATCGAGCCCTTGACAATAGATTTCAAGAAGAGAATTTTTCTTTGAGACGAGATCAATCGACAAGTTGAGTTTAGTAGATTGCTGGATTTGATTTAAGGTGATGTGAGTTATTTTGCTACTAATCTATTTGCATTGCCTCTGTTTTTGTTCTTTTTATTGTATTTTTATATACTTGTTTTTTACTTTGATGCCCTTCAATTTGCAACTGCTTGTACATTGGGGATGAGATCAATTTCACAATAGATTTCAAGTAGAGAATTTTTCTTTGGGGATGAGATCAATCAATGAGTGGAGTTTAGTACATTACTGGACTTGATTTAAGACGTGAGTTAATTTGCTGCTAATTTCTCAGCCTTGTATTTTTTATTTTGATTTAAAAAGCATCAAAAGAAGGGTGCTGATCTTTTACAAAGATAGACCAAGAGGCCACAAACAACCGGTCAAGAATAGGCCAATGGCAACAAAGGCCTAAACAAACCATTTACAACACACGAGCAGAACAACTAGTAACCCAAATTAAGGGTGGGGAGAAAGACAACCACAACCCAGGGAAGAGTCTGGGAGGAGGAAGAACGATCTCCCCTTCGTCGGCAGACAACCACCCAAGCAATATCGTTATTTGGAACACTATCACAAGGGGGATCAAGAGGAATCACCATAGTGAGATTGTTAGCAGAAGGAGCAGAATGCTGAAAAGGTGAAATGTCAGCCACCAAAGGTTGGAGTAGAATAAAAGCAGCAAGTAGAGAAGGGTCCACGAGACCATAAGGGGCTGTGCCAGCAACAAGAGGCAGAGACGGATCAACTGGGTCCGGGGAGGCTAGACCAGCAGTATGAGGCAAAACATCATCCTGAGAGGAATCATCAGCAACCTGTGAAGAGCTGTTAGAGATCAAAAGCCAAAATAGTTAGGTGGTCATCATTAGCATCCTTCCGTCAAGTGGCATCACCCTTATGACACGAGAGAGAACAATCTATGGCCAAGTGATCAATAGAGAAGCAACAGTGACATCAAAAGGGGAGGCTTTCATAATCCGGCGATTGAGTCCATGGCGTATCCCCAACCATGAGAACCACATCTCCAGGAAGGGGTATGAAGATGTCAATATCGATCAGAGTATGTACGAAAGTAGAAAGACCCATGGAGGAGTTGGTATCATCAACCTTCAAGAAGCGGTCGATAGAGTTGCCAATGACCTCAAAACAAGAGTTCTCCCAAAAATGAAGGGGAAGATTGGGGAGACTAACCCATATCGGACGCACATTGAGTGGTTCAGTAAGAGGGTTAAATGAGGTTGTGTAAGGTTTACTAAGAGGGAGTGACCACCCTAAACCCACAACTTACTCAACACCAAATCTCGATTGTTAGAAGAAACAAAAGTAGCAATAAAAAAACCTTTGGCAAAAGGGAAAAGCTCAATGTTTTCAGCAACTAAGGACTTCCAAGAATCCACCGCCCATCAATGAAGATCCGAGAGAGAAGTCCGAAAACTTGCAAATCTACACACCAACCCACAACGTTGGTAGAAATCCACATTATTCACCACATCTTGACCCAAACCACAAGGGAGGTCTTGGCACAAGCAAGAGGATGAAATTTCCCCTTGAGAGGACGAGCAGCAGTAGAGCTGGCAGCACAGGCAGAAAAGGGGCCACCAACAGAAGAAAAGGGTTTTGGAGGGGTCACCCTAGCACCTACAGCCACAAAAACTCCCTCATGAGCACCAGGGAGAGGAGTTGCGTGCACTATGGTTGTAGAGGAAGCAGGGTGAGCATCCATCGGACCTGACCCTCCCTCAACTAGCGAGGCAAAAGGACCCTCACAGTCACGTGAGCTTGCAACAGTGAGAGATTTTGAAAAAGCTTCGGGTGGGAGAGTCGTTGTCGAAGCGGGAGCGAAGGAAACCATCGTTATTCATAGACGTAATTGCCTCGTTTTTTTGTATTTTTATATATTTGTTCGACTTTGATGCCCTTAAATTTGTAACTGTTTGTCAATTGGTCTTCGAGTTTCCTGTTCATTTCGATTCTAACATAACTTCTTCCTTTGCATTCATGATAAGTATTAATATAAAAATTTTATTATAAAAAAATATTTAATATCTTAATCAAAATCTCTATTAACATTTAAAAATTGCTTGACTTGATTGTGCAACCTATTAAATAGTATGAGTGAATATTGTTCCATGAAAACCGTGAGGTCCAACATAAGTTAGAGACCAATCTAATAGGCAGTAAAGTATCGTGTAATATTAACTACGAAACATTGGTCGTTAGGTTTTGCTTAAATTAATGGTCCATGTTTCGTATTTCTTTTTTAGCAATTTTAAAATAATGATAACAAAAGAGACCATTTTCACAACTAAATAAACTGCAAATCTTTATAGTTTATTGTGCTTTTGAAATTATTATGGGATTTCATGGTAACAACTATATGTATGTTTAGTTACTTAAATGTGTATATATATTCTGAAAGCTCAGAAGATGCATCCGAGCTAGCAATTTTGAAGGGAATTTTGAGGCTAAAGCTGAAGGTTCTACAATTTCATAAATGTACTTCTTTGAAGGTCTATAATATTATAATAAACTTGTTAAATGAAAAAGGTTTATTTTAAAATGGTTTGTTTTCATATTTATCGTTATGAAAATTTTAAGATAGAAACAATCTAGAAAGCACAAGAGGAAGCTTCTCAATAACTCCAATTTTATGAAGCTCATTTTTGAATTTGGTCTTGAATGGTAAGATCATTGTAAATCAATAAAAATTGAGAGGATTATTAGACCTATAACTTAGTGCCAATAAAAGCATATTGAAGTCAAGGTTGACAATCATAACAAAGTCTAGGCCAAGACTAAATAGGCGTATTGTTTAGAAATAAGTTAATATTTTTTGATATTGATAAAGTAGGTTTTGAAAGGGTCCAAATTCTTGAACAACAAAGTAGTCAATAGGAAAACAAATGGAGTACCATGAGATATGAGAAACAAAATAATATAAGTTAACAAAACAAATGACAGTTTTCAAATGCAAAGCAAGTTCATAAGTAGAGGAATGTTGAATCCAATGATGGATAACCTCCTCATGAGTAGAACTGAAGTTTATAGAATAGTAGACTAAGCAATTGAAGTAGAAGGCAGGTGGAGCTTGCTAATAGAAATTGATGGAGTAGTAAGAGTGGTACACCCACCAATCGTTCGAGGAACCGACATTAGAAGAGAAGAACCAACATCTTGAGTGGAACCATCATCTAGGGAAGTATAAGCATGAATAGTCAAGTGATCTTTGCAAGCATTTTTTGACCATATTGCACCCTTGTGTTGGGAAAATGGACAATTAGAAGTCAACTTGTCAATGACAAAGTACTCTTAACATTTGAAGGAGATAACCTCATAGTAAAGTGGTTGAGTCCAAGGTCTATCATTCACCATCAAAACAATATTCTCATGAAGAGGCTTGGAGATATCAATGCCCACAAGTGTATGAACAAACATAAAGTGGCTCATATGGGAAGTAGTAGAATTAATAAATTTTAAAGAAAATTATTAGAATTGTTAATGGCATCATAGTAGGAATCTTCCTAAAATTGTAGAGGGAGGTTTGGAAGTCGAACTCATATGGGTCTAACATTGAAAAGTTTAGAAAGGGAGCTGAAAGATGTAGCGCAAGGCTTGATCCAAAGATGGTGCTTTCTCTATATCCATAACTTGTTATCGAAAACCAAATCCTTCTCCAAAGAGAAGTCAAGAGACACTATCAAAAATCCCTTGCATAAGGATAAAGTTTAATTTTTTAGAGAAGAATTGGAAGTTTAGCCCAATGATCTAAAGCATAGCTCTTTACAGGGTGAGACCCCCTATATCCTCTTGAGAGATGTGCAACAAAAGTTCATCCACATTGCAAGCAAATCGAGTTAAACCCACGACTTGAGCTACCGGAAGCAACAATTGATTTTACCATCAATTATGGGCTTCTACGAATCCTAAACCAAATTGTGAAGATCACAAAGAGAAGGCCAAAATTTATTGAATTTGCACACCAAATCTAAGAAATGTAAGAAATCATTGTTTAATCACAACTCGTTCACAAACCACCATAGGAGAGGACTACACATAGGGAAGAGACCAAATAGGGGACATGTAGGTACCCTAGAGCTAGCAATGAATACAAAAAACTATTGGTGATCCAAAGCAAAAGCACCATGCTTATCACCTACAAGAAGGTGCCTTGGACGATTCGTAGCCATCAAAATAGAGTCTCTAGCAACATAGGGGTTGACAATTAGAACAAAACCACCAACACCAATTGAACTAGGAGTAGCATGGGCCTTGAGTAGCATGAGAGGAAATAATATCATTTGGGCTTAATATCTTTTGAAGATAAATTCTTTGAAAATGACAAGTTGATAGTTATCGTAGAACATTTAGATTATTCATAAAATTGATTAGAATTTAATATATATTTTTATTAAAGTGGGCCTCTCATATTGAGATCTTTTGATGATCATCTTTACTACTATTATTGAAAATGCTTTCTTGTTATCTACATGAGTATAAAACTTGTGTTTTTTAATCTTGAAATTTCTTGTTCTATTTTTGTTGCAAAATAACATATTTAAAAAATTCCATTTATATGTATTAATCTTTGAAGTTATATATTTCATCTTAGACGCATATGTAAGGTTTATATTAAAACTTATGCTTTTTTAACTTGAAATTTCTTGTTCTATTTTTGTTGCAAAATAACATATTTAAAAAATTCTATTTATATGTATTAATCTTTGAAGTTATATTTTTCATCTTAGACTCATATGTAAGGTTTATATATCTTAGATTCATTGGATGAATTCTTATTATGAAAGCAAGTTAATTGTAAATTTCAACTTGTGAAATTGTCATGGACCATATTGAAGTTTAGCTTTTATTTTTTCCCTTCTAACCATAGTTGTTGATATTAGTTATGTTGAAACCTTATACTTAATTGATACTTCAAATGAATTTATAATAATTTTTATTATTTTGTACTTATCTTTAATTTGAATATAAAATTTCTTTAGTCATTAAGTTAATAGAAATCCACTATAACTTTTTCTTTATATTATATATACTAAACGTCAATATAATATTTTTGTTGCACCTTATGATTCTCTTAGTAGTGTATAGGTTCTTAATTTGAGAATAACATTGTACTCTAATCTTTAGTTGAGTTTATGAGCTCTCATTAATATTTCTCAAATAACTTTAATTTTCATATAAATATTAACTATTAAAAAATGGCTCTACAAATGTTCAAAGAGGAGGATCTATATACATGTTAATCATTGTTTTGTGTTGCTTGATAATTTTTTGATTTATATTTACATTTCTAATATATCTATATAAATATTAAAATGTCAATTTTTTTATTATTAATTTTTTAAAATTTTTTTTTAGGAATTATGTTTAATAACCTTACTTTTAATATCGCGTTTTGGAAATTGTTAGTATGATTACATACAATAAAATTGTGTAGGTGATTCAAAATATATATGAAGAAAGATGAATGCAAAGAATTTGAATTTAGGAAAATAGAGGGAAAAACTCTAACTTGAGTTTGCGTTTCTTATTTTTATGTCAATCAAAATCAACAGTTACAAGTCAATCCTCCTATAAATCCTCTTAATAATATTGTGCAAGTATTGTAACATATATACAAAATGTCCTCAAACAATTTCCTCACTTAGTGGCTATTATGAAATGATTTACACAAAAGAGGAGATAATATGAAATATTTTGTAAATAGTTAATAATAGTTGAGAATAAAAAGACACTTTGAGGGGTTAAACTTGTAGATATTTTCAATGAGAATACAATTCATAATTTGATGATCAAATAAGATTCATTACCTCCTATATATACCCTACTTATGCTTAATATATCACCCAAGTAGACTTAGATGACAACATATAAGCCCTAGGATGACCTCTATAACTAAATAAGAATATAATAATGATAATATAACTTTATTAAGAGTTAACAAAGCCACAAGATGACTACTCATAACCCTATGCATACTCTTAAGATTAAGGGTGTAGCATGTCCCCCTCTTCAGAGAATTGCATCATTCTCAATATTAATCAAGTGCAGATGCTTTTGAATGACCTCTTAATCCCCCCATGAGACATCTTCTACTAGTAAATTCTTCCATTATATGAGATACTCGACGAGTGTTCTAGTTCTCAGCTTTTTTGTGCATGTTTGATGAATGAACTTTGGTTCCAATATGATTATTCTTTTGTCGAGCTCTGGTAATATTGTTTGTAGGGATATTATGGCAATCAATATATTTAGAAATGTGTGTACTAATTGCATATGAAAATATAATCGAGGGGTTAAACTTTAACTTATCATTCATTAATGTTTGGGTGCATTTAAGCTTGTTTTTAAGCTTATTATATTGGATTGAGATTCTAAATTTTTAGGGAAGTTCTTAGGGGTGAGATGGAAGTCAAAGTGAATACAATAACATTGTTATTCTAAAATTAATGATTATATAGAACCTTGGAAAGAATTATAAGAGGATAAATAAGAAGCATCTAAAAGTATGGACAAATTTTTGACATAAATGCAAAATCCTTGTAGAAGGTAAGTTCATTTGTCCATATATAAGCCACCTTTTGAAGCCCATTTGGGTTATTTACATGATAAATCCATTTAAATATATTATATAGGCTGCAAGAAGAAGAAGAATGTTTGGAGATGATAAGGGTAGACAATTTTATTTAGAGGGTTATGCAAATCCATCTCAAAGTGAACGAACAATTAGAGAAGTCTTTAGACAAATATTTTTTATGGATAAACAACACCTTCAAGAGCCTACATTTAAGGTGGGTGAAAAAGTATGTCATTAATTAAGAGGATTGAAACTTGGAAGACACAAAAACACCTTTAATTGCTAGGATCTAGGTTATTTACCATCTTAGAGCAAGTTAGTGTGAGGCTTGACTATCTTCTTTCCTAAGGGTGAATTTAGTTGTGAATTGTGAGAAAATGCATCTTCATAATCCTTCCATGTTAGGTGAGAGTGAAGAGGGGCAATACCATTCAAGACTTAATACAACAAGAGGATATTGTATTAAGTTCAAAAATAAAAAAAAACCACAATGATAAAAAGTTAACACTAGGATAAAAATAATCTTACAAAAACCTATAACTAGGATCTAGGTCATTTACCATCTTAGAGCAAGTTAGAGAGAATGCTTTTAAGGTTGGCTTAGCTTCTTTCATGAGGGTGTATTTAGTTGTGAATTGTGAGAAAACACATTTTTATAATCCTTCCATGTTAGGTGAGAATGAAGAGGGCCATTATCATTGAGGACTTAACATTATATGCGCATAAGGTGCTTAAAGAGGATATTGGATTATATAATAATTTCAAATATCAAGAAAACAACAAGAATACACTAGGATAAAATGATGTTACAAAGACAAAGTGAGAGGATTTAAATATGATCTTACAAATACAAAGTGAGATATATATTTTCAATCTTTTTTGAAATATTTTTTAAAGCATGTAGAAAAAAGAAGAAGGGATACACAATCTTTATAAGATCACAACATGCACACCCCTTTGTAAATAATCAATAGTTCAATGAGTTTCGAGCTCAATTGAAAAATTGACAAAATAATAATATATCATTGCTTGCAAGCATGCATTATAATTGATCATTAACGTATATGTAACATTAATAATTGTACATATGACTAATAAATACATGATTAGGACAATCATACAATTAAGAAACTACTCATCTAACAATAACATTTTACAAACTAAAAGCATTCTATCTTTAATTTCCCTACAATAAAAAATCCTTTATTACACGAAGTAACATCCATAGCACTTTGATAAGACACATGACTAATAAGCTTAATCAAAATTCTATAATTAATCGATTCATTTAAATATCTTACAAACAATTAAAAAATATAAGAAACAATATTTAATATTTTCCTATCACTACAGAAACTGATTGTTTGTGCACGCTAAAATTTGAAAGAATTTTTAATTATTTCTGAAACAAATTAAAAAAATATAGATTTAATTTCCACCGGGGAAAGAACGATTTCATATGAAGTCTAAATTTTTTAAATTAGTGATTTAATATTATAAAGATTAAAAAAATACTGTGTGAGCGCCCGTGGCCTAATGGATAAGGCGTCTGACTTCTAATCAGGCGATTGTGGGTTCGAGTCCCACCGGGCGTGTTTTACATTTTGTTTATCTCCTTTTAATTTAAAAAGGACCAATATTACGGTTTGTTTTCGTTATTTCATAATTTAATGTTTCAAACAGTTTTATTTTAGAATTGGTTATTTTTATTATTTTAAAAATTTGTTTAATCACAAAATCTTATAAACACTAACTTTTATTAACGATTAATCTTCAAATCAGTTTAGGAAAAGGATAGTGGTGTGTTTCCATTTGTGTCTATATGAAGGATTTCAATTGTTCTCACAATTAATTACATATCGATTAATCTTTGATGATATCAAATCATTTTAGGAAAAGGATAGTGGTGTGTTTTTCATTGTGTATATAATTTTGTTTTGTCCTTCCTATAGTTTCTCATTTATTTTCCTTTAAGTGGCGTATCTTATTTGTACTCTCCTTCACATGATGTTTATATTCCTAGAGATGATATTTTGTTTAACAACCCATGATACAATATCATTGATTTTATGGATGTTTCATTATTTCATGATACTTTGATTCTTGTTGTTCCTAATGCATATATTATTAGAGAATCAATGCTAAATACATTTGTATACACACCCAAAATTTCCTAGCAAAAGGTGTCTTGTACACCTTGCATAATGCAATAGCATAATTCAACATTATTTGTGGTGCATCTAGGGGTGCGTGCATCACATGCAGTTAGCATTCTTATGGCCACTTATGTGTTATATGTAACATTGGATTATATATTTAATGTGGGTTTGCACATTGGGATAACTATTTAATATTGGGAAAACTTAGTACCAAAAATAAATGTGGGGGTTAATGGTTTGCAAGATCACAATATTAGCCACATGGTTTTATGTAATATCACTTGGTGGTTTTGTGCAAGCTTATGTCTATAAAACAAAACATGTGTAGTTGCCTAAGGTTGGCTAGTTCAACTAAGGGGTTGCGCGAACATATCTTAGTTTCATTTGTAAGGGTTTGAAACATGACATGGGATGTGTGGTTACATGCTTGTTCATATGGAGTGTATGGAGAGAACTTGATGTTCAATAAGTGTTCATGAAAACTTTGAAGATGCATATGAATTGGTGATTTTGGAGGCTAGGTTTTTGTCTCGAGAGTTTTTCCATGTTATTTTTTTTAATCTTTGATGCTATGTTATTTATTTTTTTATGTATAGATTTTCAATACATGTAAATTGCACAAATTTATCTATTTGGGGTATGTGGAAATTGTCATAGATGGCTGTAAATTTCCTCACATTTGGTATCAGAGTCATGATTTTGATTAGTATAACCATTGTATGAGAAGATTTGGTGCATAGCCAAATCTAGGGCTTGCAAAAAAAAATGATGACATGACAAGGTGTGAGTTTTGTGTAGGTTGTTTTTTGCATATAATCATTTCTATATAGATTAGGTTTATGAATATGAGTTGTAAAAATAGTTTTTTTTGGGTGTTAATTATTAGGGTTTTAGAGGGGAGGTTTCACAAATGATCCTCTAGGAGAAAAGACCATTGGTCCAAGACACGGGGTCTTCATTGGCTAGGCAATATCATATAATGTGCATTCATATTGGGGGGTTTGATATCCCAAAAATGGGGGTACAATATATTGCCTATTGGTGAAAATAGGGGTATTTTTAATTCGCGATACGAAAAAAGCAATATTTCGTGAAAATAGGGGGGATTTTAATTCAGTCTGTGTATTAGGAGGGGGTGACAAAAAAGGAGTTTAGGGCAATATTTTTTGAAAATAGGGGGATTATTTAGTATGCCATGAACACACGTGCTATAACCTAGGTTCACTAAGTGAAGCCCCCATGGTCCAAGAGGCCCAAAAGATGAAGATTGACAGGAAATTCAACCTTTTTCAACCACTTGAAAAAATTAATTTTTTTTTTGTAAACTTTTTGGCTTTGCATTAACAAACCCTAGCCCAAATTTACTTGTCTCAAATATTAATCCCTTGTTTGTATTCCCTAAACCCTTGGTTTATGTTTTCAAGTTGACTTGTTGTTTGCAGGTGTCAAATATTTAGTCACAATATTGAAGGGTTAGTGGACATTTAAATACCGACACCATCCCCTAGTAACTAGTTAATCCAACCATTTTAATATTTCCTAAGTTATGAGCTCACATTTTTTGAAAATAGGAGGATTATTTAGTATGCCATGAACGCACGTGCTATAACCTAGGTTCACTAAGTGAAGCCCCCATGGTCCAAGAGGCCCAAAAGATGAAGATTGACAAAAAATTCGACCTTTTTCAACCACTTGAAAAAAATATTTTTTTTTGTAAACATTTTGGCTTTGCATTAACAAACCCTAGCCCAAATTTACCTGTCTCAAATATTAATCCCTTGTTTGTATTCCCTAAACCCTTGGTTTATGTTTTCAAGTTGACTTGTTGTTCCTAGGTGTCAAATATTTAGTCACAATATTGAAGGGTTAGCGGACATTTAAATACCAACACCATCCCCTAGTAACTAGTTAATCCAACCATTTTAATATTTCCTAAGTTATGAGCTCATATTTTTTGAAAATAGGGGGATTATTTAGTATGCCATGAACACACGTGCTATAACCTAGGTTGACTAAGTGAAGCCCCCATGGTCCAAGAGGCCCAAAAGATGAAGATTGACAGAAAATTCAACCTTTTTCAACCACTTGAAAAAATTAATTTTTTTTTTGTTAACTTTTTGGCTTTGCATTTACAAACCCTAGCCCAAATTTACCTGTCTCAAATATTAATCTCTTGTTTGTATTCCCTAAACCCTTGGTTTATGTTTTCAAGTTGACTTGTTGTTCGCAGGTGTCAAATATTTAGTCACAATATTGAAGGGTTAGTGGACATTTAAATACCGACACCATCCCCTAGTAACTAGTTAATCCAACCATTTTAATATTTCCTAAGTTATGAGCTCATATTTTTTGAAAATAGGGGGATTATTTAGTATGCCATGAACGCACATGCTATAACCTAGGTTCACTAAGTGAAGCCCCCATGGTCCAAGAGGCCCAAAAGATGAAGATTGACAGAAAATTCAACCTTTTTCAACCACTTGAAAAAATTAATTTTTTTTTTGTACTTTTTGGCTTTGCATTAACAAACCCTAGCCCAAATTTACCTGTCTCAAATATTAATCCCTTGTTTGTATTCCCTAAACCCTTGGTTTATGTTTTCAAGTTGACTTGTTGTTCCCAGGTGTCAAATATTTAATCACAATATTGAAGGGTTAGTGGACATTTAAATACCGATACCATCCCCTAGTAACTAGTTAATCCAACCATTTTAATATTTCCTAAGTTATGAGCTCATTTTTTCTTAGGTCTTTCACTTTGACTTATCCCACCTTATTAAGAAATGTTTATGACTGGCACAGTCCTGCATGATCTAGATCAGATTCACGGTGTTGTAGAATCTTGCCATGTGTTTATTGGGGCCATCATATGTTGAAGGGATGCTTGCCTCTATAGTTCAACTCAACATTACCTGATTGGAGCACGACCCAATGATGTCAGAATTGTTAGTGTATACTAGGAGTCGAATTGTCATGATATGTCACCATGTCTCCAATGGGCCCTATGGTTTGTAAAGAAATGATATGGTCAATGCTCATGTCAAGCTAAGATGCATCTTATTAGATCATAGCCCCGTGACATTAGAGATGTTTGAGTGGAATCAACTACATGCTATTGCATAAAAGCAACATGTGGTTGAACCCACAAGTCACCGAACAAAAGGAAAACTAATTTTGTAGCCTCATGGTGTGAGAAGTCTAGGACCTATTTCCTTTTAGAGAAGTGTAGAATGCTTCCATGTGGTGCCAACTCATCACAACAATGTAAATTTGTTAGGAAATAAATAGGTTCAATATCAAAGATTGTGAAGATCAATCTCTATTCAATAAACTAATTGAAGGATGAGATACAAGGCTTGAATAACTACAACATGACAATTTGAAACTCATGCAAATCTAAAAAAAATAATCTGCCTTAATTGTGGAAAACCAAGATTAGATCTTTCTTCTTAGTGATGCCAAAAATTAACCTATATATCATGCTTAATAAATAATCTTATGTGAACTTATAACAAAAAAATAAAAATGATTAACATCAACATAAGATTGCAGTAATAAGGCGTGTATTAACAACATAAGATCACCACATAACACAATATTTAAATGGAGAAACCCTTGTAGAGAAAAACTCCACTAAGAAGAGAGGTCAAGCTTGCATAATCAACAATAAATGTGCTTACAATACAATCATTTCCATTATCCTCTTTTCCTCCACCATAGAAACAGCTATGATAAGTGAACAACCTCCTTATGCTTCCCACCCATCTTTATTTCTGTAGATAAATTTTATATTCAACTATTATTACCAAATTGTACAACCAAAATGTTGAATTTATAGAATGAAAAGAGCTCCAAAATCACCCATAAATATGTCCACATATTCCTCTTCACCCCTCATGACTACAACCCTTGGAATGCCTCCACAAAACTCAAAAAGACACTAGTTTTGGCTCCAATACTTTCCCTTCAACTTGGGCACCCATTCTTGCAAGATAAACATTATATTAAATGTAATAAATGATAGAATGAAATATCCCATGTAATAAAATGATTGAGAACAAGGAATATTTTACTATTCAAACTACGTGTTATGTTGTTCTGAGATTTGCGTGTTATGCTGACAGAGTGTCAATTTTTTTTAGTTTGATATGGAGGTCTTCAAACACTTACTTCTCATGATTAATCAACAAGGAATAAATCATAATGATTTGGACAATCACAAAAGATGCATTTGAACCAAAAATATAGAGTTCTATACTACTTTAGAAGCACTAATATACACCAACAACTTCTTGTTATTTTAACAAACAATTGGCATGAGTCCTCAGACCAACATGATATATGAATGCAACCTTACTTTTTTTCTTTCATTCAAAAAGAGGTTTCAATAAGTCCTTACAATGATAACACAATGTCCCAAACTCAACTTATTATTGACTCATAATTTTTTGAGTACAAGACAACCATGATTGCATACACAAATATCATCAAATACTCATTGAAAGACAACACCGAATGAACCTAGTAGAGACGCCTTGATGTAGGGATGAAGAAGCAATCAATATCCAGTTCGTTGAGTCAACTTCATTATCAAAATGAGGTGTTTACAAAATCACCCCTATTGTCCATGGATGATCTGTTCATAAATGAGATATCAACTGCTAGGCCTCAAACTTCTCTGATGCAAAGATTCTTGGAGTTGCTCTACAACACCTAGTTGTCTTCCTTGCTCTCTCCAACCCACTAGCTCCTCAAGGCCATCCAATGGTACTTGGTAAGGGTTCTACTAGTTAGACCTTCAAGGCCTAATGCACTTTGGCTTTCCTCCAAGGTATAGCCACTAATCTTTAACAACCAACTCTTCCTATTGAGGATTCCACCTCAATCCCTATCACACTCCCTAGTGCTCCAACAAACCTCTGCAAAGGATCTTTGATCTCAAACTGGTTCCAAGGGTGTAGGATGAAGTTACATAGTGTCTTTGATGTATTTTAGTGATTTTTTCACCTTCAAGCCCATCACCAAGCTTTCTCAACCTTACTTTGTCTCTACCGGGCTCCAAATAGACCTAATGCAATTAGCCCTCCTATCACGATTTTCAGGGCTTAGTTTGAAATATTCCCACACAAGGCCACAAATAAATTACCTTATGGACACCCTTTTCAGAGTTACATACAATATTTCAAAATTCCATCTAGGTTCTCCGTACACATGGGGTTTCCAATACTATCCTATTTTTAAGGGTTTTAGGCCTATCCGGGTGACTTGCAAACAAGGCTTTAGAAAGCTTCACCAATTAGAACATCCACCAAAAATAATCATGGATTATTTAATGGCATTAATAGGGGTATCCAACCATGTCTCAAAGTTTCTTCGACCAATCCACATGTGCTCTGAAATCACACATCTTCTGTTGTCCTAGACTCACCAACTCCTAGTTGTGAGCCTAGGGTATAATTGTAAGTCCACCAAAAACGTCTGTAAAATCACACAACCTACTCTAAACATATTTGCAGACCCTAACCTAGCATTCCACATGATTTCAACTAGTGCCATCAGTGGATGCTCAGGTTAGAGCCATTTTTCCTTTAACCCTAGTTTGCAAGGGTTTTACACCTAGTCACAGAGAATGAAGTAAATCTTTGCAACCAGACACAATCAAATTGGATAATCTACCTTGTTGGAAATTAGACTCAATATTTCATCCCCTGCCAGTAAAATTACTTTGACAAGTCCGTACTGGACCATACAATGCAACAAAACAAAGTAACACAGTTAAAACGGTGTCAAAATAAGATTTCCTCTTGCAACAAAAACTTGCTTTTGCATTCCAAACTTCCCAACCCGTACAATGATAATATCTTGGGCTTTAAACTACCTAGTTCACTTGGTTAGAACCAAATTCTTCACCGCCAACATAAAAAATGCAAGTTTTGCCATGTTGCAAAATGTTGCTTAGCAACTTTTACATTTTTGAACCTTAAGATGCAACTTTGCATTCAAGTGTACTTGGAGGATCTAACAAGCCCTCAATGCATTCTAGGAGACCTAAAACAATGCCTTGCACCCCATTACATGATGAATTTGTTCTAGAGTAGTGCGTCTATGAACAACATCAACATTACAACTTTCTAGACTAATAACATCCCGAACACAACAAAACTTGAACAACTCAAACATGGCTCCATTGAGTCCCAAATGGTTGGTCCATTATTACAACTTGATAGACAACACAAAAACTTAGAACAAACCAAAATTGCTTGGAGTGATGTGTGCCCTGCACCATACTCCCCTGGGACAAAGAACTCAAGTCCCTTGAGTTAAGGGGTCTGCAATTTCCATTCCATGCTGAAGGATATCTGATTTTGACATCCACATAGCATCTGATTCAGGTAACCCTGCCCACTTTACAAGATAATGTTTGTACACTCCTTTCCTTGTCTTCTTTACTACCTTGGTGTCCAAGATACTTTCCAACTTGACCGGTTGGCTTGGTGGAAAATCCCTCACCCAATCTTCAGTATCCCGTGATGAAGTGTCCAACTGATGTGTTTGTGACTCTCCCTTGTATGGATAGAGATCACATAGATTAAAGATAGGAGAAATACCCAAGGTGGGAGGGAGTTCAACTTCATATGTATTCTGACCATATTTATGCACCACCTTGAGAGGCCCAATCTTCTTCATCAATAGCTTAGTAGGCTTTCCTTTGGGAAGTATCTCCTTCCTTAGGTATGCTAGGACCAAATCTCCAATCTTAAATTGCACATTCCTTCTTGTTTTGTCAACATTCATCTTATATTGCTCAGACTTTTGTTGTAGGGTCTGCCTTACCTTAACATGCACTTCTTTGATACCTTCTGCAAAATTCTCATCTTGTGCACTCTTAGGTGCCATACAACTAAGATCTTTGAGCTCTAGTATGCCCCTAGGATGAAAACCATACACTATCTCAAAGGCACTTTTACCCATGCTTACTCGTGCTTCGGTTAACTGAGTCATTGTATGCATATTTTGTCTGATTGATTACCAAATCACAAGTCTGCCCATGTTGTTTGGTGAGGAATCTTAGCAGATTACCCAAGGATCTGCTGACTACCTCTATCTGACCATCTGATAGAGGATGGTAGGTAGATGAGAAAGATAATTTGGTGCCCAACTTCCTCCAAAGTGTCCTCCAAAAGTGGCTTAAGAACTTCACATCTCTATCACTGACTATGCTGATTGGAAGGCCATGAGTTCTAACTATCTCTTTGAAGAAGAGTTCGAAAATATAGGTGGGATCATTGGTGCTTTTACAAGGTATAAAATGTTCCATTTTACTGAACCTATCAACCACAACATACACACTGTCAAATCCCCTTGGAGTTCTTGGTAAGCCTAATACAAAATCCATGCTTAGACATTCCCAAGGTCTCTGAGGTATGACTAAAGGTTGGTACAGACCTGCATTACTTGATGATCCTTTTGCTCTTTGGAAAATTGCACAGTGTTCTAAAAACCTTCTCACTTCTGACTGAAACTTGGGCCAATGGTAAAACTTACTAACCTGCTCCATTGTTTTATCTATGCCAAAATGACCTCCTAGACCTCCTTGATGCTTTTCTTGTATAATATTTTGTCTCATAGAACATTCGGGAATGCAAAGAAGGTGTCCTTTGAACAAAAAACCCTCTTGTGTCATATACTCTGAGTAAGAAACACGTGAGTTGTTAGAAAAATCAGAACAAACAACATATATCTCTGCAAAGTCTTTATCATCCTTATAAAGATATTTTAACTCAGTCAATCCCACACTTTGTAATTGTATCTCCTCCATAATCATGACTCTCCTACTTAATGCATCAACTACCTTGTTTGTAGTGCCCTTTTTGTGCTTGGTAGTGAAGGTGTAGGATTGTAGGTATTCAACTCACTTTAGGTGTCTTTGATTCAACTTCTCTTGCCCATTAAGGAAACTAAGGGCATGGTTGTCAGTGTAAACTACAAATTGTTTGGGCAGCAAGTAATGACGCCACTTCTTCAATGCTTACACCATGACATACAACTCCAAGTCATATGTGGAGTATCTTTGCTTGGCTTCATTCAATTTTTCTGAGAAGAATGCTATAGGATGGTCTTCTTGACTTAAAACAACCCCTATTGCCCCCTGGCTAGCATCACACTCTACTATAAACAATTGACTAAAATCAGGCAATCTCAGGGTTGGCAACTCTGCTATCTTAGATTTCAAGAATTCAAACCCCTTGTTGGCTTCCTCCGTCCACTTAAATTGACGTTTAATCCCTCCTTTAATGGTGTTAAGTATAGGAGCACAAACATGGCTAAAGTTTCTCATAAACTTCCTATAAAAAGATGCCATTCCATGAAAACTTCTAACATCACTTATGCCCCTAGGTATAGGCCAATTAAGTATTGCTTCTACTTTACTTGGATCCATCTTCAAGCAACCTTGTGAAATGACAAAACCAAGGTAAACTAAGTGTGTTTTCAAGAAATCACATTTTTCAAGGTTGATTTTGAGTTGAGCCTCCTTCAACTTCTTCAAGACCATCTCCACATGCTTAAGGTGTTCCTCCTTGGACCTATTGAAGACCAAAATGTCATCAAGATACCCAATAACAAACTTGCTAATAAACTCAACTAAGACTTCATTCACGAGCCTTTGAAAGGTACTAGGTGCATTGGTGAGGCCAAAAGGCATCACCAACCACTCATATAGGCTTGAATTGGTTGTAAATGTTGTCTTCCTTTCATCACTAGGTCTGATTCTTATCTGATGATACTAGATTTCAAGTCTACCTTTGTGAAGTAGCATGCTCCACCTAGATTGTCCAATAGGTCCTCTATCCTTGGCATGGGAAACCGATATCTTATAGTGATCTTATTAATTGACTTTGAGTCAGCGCACATCCTCCATTTTACTCCTTTTTTAGGCACTAGAACTATGGGAACAACACAAGGACTCAAGATCTTTTTAATAAACCCTTTGTCTAAGAGTTCTTGCACTTGTTTGGCGATCTCTTCATTTTGACTAGGTGTCATTTTATAAGCAACTTTGTTAGGCAGATTTGCTCCTGGTATCAAGTCTATTTGTTGATTTACATCCCTCATTGGAGGCAAAGAATTAGGCATATCATCTCCTATAACTTCTGCATAGTGCTTTAGTAGACCTTGCACTTCTTGAGGCACTTCACTCATTGGACCTGCCTTAGCTTCATCCTTAGGCTTTAACACTATAGCTTGTCCGTGATTACCTTCTCGTTTTAACACTTTAAGGAAATCTTTTCCACTCAACAACATAACACTTGATCCTACTCATTTTTCCTCCTTTGGATCAGGTAATGGATCCATTTGATACTTCTTTGCATTTTTAGTGATGAGATAACTGTTCTTTTCTCCATCATGACAAGCTTTCACATAATATTGCCATGGATGGCCCAAAAGCAGATGACATGCATCCATAGGCAATATGTCACATAGTAGTTTGTCTTTGTATTCTCCAATTTCAAATTCCACCCATGCTTGTTCATCAACTAAGACATGTTGATCCCGGTTGAGCCATGACACCTTATAGGGAGTGAGATGAGGTAATATTTTTAGTTTGAGTTTATCCACCATTTCAACTGAGACAATATTCTCTATGGAACCCAAATCCACAATCACCTTACAAATCTTTCCATGTGACTTACAAGTGGTCCTAAATATACTTTTCCTCTGTGGTGGCTCTTGAGCTTGGGGTATCATTAACATTGTTTTTCTCATCATTAAATTTTCTCCATTTGTCACTGGCCCTACCTTGCTGATTGGAGAGATCTCACTTTGAGTATCCTCCTCTTGCACTAACTGAGTCCTTCTTTCACCCATGTATGAGCTTGTTGAACTTGAGGCTTTTCTTGGGCACCTACTCATGGTATGTCCAACTTGGTTGTAGTGGTAACACCTACTGGTGAAGACTGTATTTCCTCTCCCTGAGCTTCCAAACCTACCCCTAAAATTGCTTCTCCCTCTAAAGGATCCTCTATATGTTCCTCTTTGTGAGTCCCCACTTCCTTCTTGGTTTTGATTTTCTTCATTTCTTGTAGCATTCTGCCCTCTGCCAAAGGTTCTTTGCTTGTTTATGTTCTTTGATTATGTCATCTATCAATATTAATGTAATAGATGCCTTGATAGACTTAAATCTACATGATTTTGCTCACTTCTCCTTTTGATATTTTCCTCCGCCCTTAATGCCAACTAAAAACACTTATGAACAATGTCTAGTGTGAGGATGCTTATTTCAGCTTGTATGTTTTGCCTAAGGACATTCATGTATCTGACCAAATTTTCCACTTCATTCTCATGTTTCCTAGCCCTCAAACTTAGCTTGTGGAATTCCTCAGTGTATGCATTGACATCTAGTTCCCTTTGTTTCAAATTTTGCAATCTCTTGTGGATTTTTACTTCATAATCCCCTGGTAGGAATTGAGATTTCATCCTTATCTTCATATGCTCCCATGAAGTTATCTTTTTCTTACCTACTTGTACCCTTTCTTCTTGCATCATGTTCCACCAAACCAAGGCTAATCCCCTCAATCTTGACTTGGCCACATTTACTCTTTTCTCCTCTGCTACCTCCTTATAATCAAAATGATTATTTAATGCTTCTATCCAATCTAGTAACTCATCTCCACTAAGATTTCCTCCATAGGTGGGTAATCCATCCAAGCTATCCTTGGAGATGGATTTGACTACATTGCTACTGTTGTCTGGTCCTCCTCATCTTCCACTTATTCATCTGTCTCATCTCCCCATTCTGTCTTAACCTTCCCCTTCTCCTTCTTAACATCTCGGGTTCCTTTACTTCCTTCCTGATCCTTCAATCCTTCTAGCATCTCTGTCACCATCTGTCAGATGGCTTATGGAGTCATTGCCTTTAGAGGAATTAAACTTTCTTCTGATTCCTTATAGTCTAACATACACCAATGTTTCGAAGGGTGGATCTGATACCACTTTGACGTAGAGATTCTTGGAGTTGCTCTACAACACCTAGTTGTCTTCCTTGCTCTGTCCAACCCACTAGCTCCTCAAGACCATCCAATGGTACTTCGTAAGGGTTCTACTAGTTAGACCTTCAAGGCCTAATGAACTTTGGCTTTCCTCCAAGGTATAGCCACTGATATTTAACAACCAACTCTCCCTATTGAGGATTCCACGTCAATCCCTAACACACTCCGCAGTGCTCCAACAAACCTCTGCAAAGGATCTTTGATCTCAAACTAGTTCCAAGGGTGTAGGATGAAGTTACATAGTGTCTTTGATGCCTTTTAGTGATTTTTTCACCTTCAAGCCCATCGCCAAGCTTTCTCAACCTTACTTTGTCTCTACTGGGCTCCAAATAGGCATAATGCAATTAGCCCTCCTATCACGGTTTTCAGGGCTTAGTTTGAAATCTTCCCACACAAGGCCACAAATAAATTACCTTTATGGACACTCTTTTTAGAGTTACATACAATATTTCAAAATTCCATTTGGGTTATCCCTACACATGGGATTTCCAATACTATCCTATTTTTAAGGGTTTTAGGCCTTTTTTGAGTGACTTGCAAACAAGGCTTTAGAGAGCTTCACCAGTCAGAAAATACACAAAAAATAATCATGGATTCTTTAAGGGAATTTACAGGGGTCTCCAACCATGTCTCAACTTTTCTTCTACCAATCCACATGTGCTCTGAAATCGCACAGCTTCTGCTATTCTAGACTCACCAACTCCTAACTGTGAGCCTAGGGTATCATTGTAACTCCACCAAAAAGGTCTAAAAAAAAACACAACTTACTCTAAACATATTTAAAAACCCTAACCTATAATTCCACATGATTTCAACTAGTGCCATCAGTGGATGCTCAAGTTAGAGCCATTTTTCCTTAAACCCTAGTTTGCAAGGGTTTTACACCTAGTCACAGAGAATGGAGTAAATCTCTGCAACCAGACACAATCAAATTGGCTAATATACCTTGTTTGAAAGTAGACTCAACAATATTTCATCCCCTGCCAGTAAAATTCCTCTGAAAAGTCCGTACTGGACCGTACAATGCAACAAAACAAAGTAAAACAGTTAAAATAGTGTCAAAACAAGATTTCCTCTTGCAACAAAAACTTGATTTTGCATTCCAAACTTCCCAACCCATAAAATGATGATGTCTTTGGATTTAAACTACTTGGTTCAGTTGGTTAGAACTAACTTCTTCACCGCCAACATACAAAATGCAACTTTTGCCATGTTGCAAAATTTTGCTTAGGAACTTTTACATTTTTGAACCTTAAGATGCAACTTTGCATTCAAGTGTACTTGGAGGCTCTAACATGCCCTCAATGCATTCTAGGAGACCTAAAACAATTCCTTGCACCCCATTACATGATAACTCTGTTCTAGAGTAGTCCATCTATGAACAACATCAACATTACAACTTTCTAGACTAATAACATCCCGAACACAACAAAAATTGGACAACTCAACCATGGTTCCATTGAGTACCAAATGGTTGGTCCATTATTACAACTTGAAAGATAACATAAAAACTTAGAACAAACCAAAATTTCTTGGAGTGATGTGTGCCCTGCACCATCCTCTCTAAAAATGTTCGCCCTTCCTTCACAAGTGTGGTGCTGACCTTGTAGATGAGATTCTTTGCCAAATGGATGTGTTATGAGAAAATCAAAGGGTGGAGGTTGAATGCCATGATTTTTTTTTAAATCTTAGATTGATATGTCAATGATTCTTTCACATTTCGCCCTCAAATTGCCTCAAATAGAATCGCCTAACACCTCCAAAAATATTGCTGACCTCAAATATGGGATTCAACACTTCAATGATGACTAATGAATAAATTGTGGGTTTTTCCCAACTAGGTTTGTGGTCTGAAACTGTTTGAGTCTGATCTTAGAAATAAATAAATGATATCATCTTCAATCAACAAATGTTGGAGCAAACTCAATAACCAAGATGTCTTCAATAAATTCCCAACTCAAACTGATCTCTAAGTCGCCCTTTCTGTAGATGTAACTATCTGAAAATAATTAATTACCAACACTTAACTCTCCTTTCAACCATCGATCATAATCGTACACCTTCTCCAATAATAGCGCTGCCCTCAAATGAAGATTTTGATGCTCGAACAAGGTGGTTAGAGCAAAATCATAGGAATGGGAGGTAAAGCTTGATTTGCTTCAGGCTTGTTCCATGGCCAGTAATCTCCCAAATTCCACCTTCAATTGGTCTTCTACTGAAATCGCCTTTCTTTCACAATGAGAATCGATGCACCAATATGCCAAATATGGAAGGACTAAAAATACCCCAAAGATATCAACCATGAAATTCACATGAGCTCGATAAGAACAATATGAAGTACTGACTTATCCTCCACTCTTAGCTGCAAGCCCTCAGAAGGTCTTTCACTCCCTCAGTTATGCTATCAATGGGAGTTTTCGTTCCCAAAGACAAAGATTTGCAGAAACCCTTGGCTCCACAAAACCAACCAATTCAAATATCAAACAACCCATACCCAACAATGAGGATGCCTCATGTATTTATTATTTTCTTCACATAGGTTAGCCTCCTTCTAGAAGATCCCTTTATTATAAAATAATATTTAATTGATTCTTTCTAGAAGATTCCTCTTAAATAATAATAATATTATTTAAGAGACTTTATTATTTAACTGCACTTTAGATAATTAAAATTATCATTATGAATATAAAGTGCAACACACGTGACATCATACATGAGAACACATTGTCTCATTGAAAATCATATTAAAATGGAATGTGAAGCCACAAGAAATTGCCTAGTCAAACCTCTCATCAACCTTTTGGCCTACGAGGATCAAGTAATAGGCCAAACTTCTCTGTGGACTGATCCTCATGAAAATGAGGAAATTACATAGACTACCAAGAGACACCTATTGCCTCTTCCAAGATCCCACTTGGAGATGTGCATAGGTCACTCATTTTCTCCACTTCCCAAGTCATTTAATATCTTATGGGGAAAACAATATTACCTTTAATTGTGCTCACAACTTACTTTAACCAATGCTAGTGGAACCCATCACTCCTTATGAATGTATTACAAGCAATGGTGATAATTAAATATTACAAATTGTTTTCCCAATACTGTTGGCAATATGCTAGATTTGGTTAAGTGTTGTCATTGATGGCAACACTGAATATGAAAAACATCCAAGTGTCAAGGAATGCCAACAATCTCCCTCAAAGATATGACTGATTTTCATATGAATACCACGTCTCCCCCTTTGACATCAATGACAAAGGATGGATACCGGACCAAGAATACTGAACCAAACATTTGACTACTCCCCCTAAGTAGTAGCACCATCTTCATCAATCCGAATCAAATAAATATCTGATAAGCTTACCGAATTGATGCATTCCTGCATCTCTAAGTCTCTTCCGGAGGGTTGGTAACCCCCAACTGATCTATGAGATATTCAAAAGTGTCTTTAGGCAATGGTTTTGTTAGAATATCCGCAATCTGTTCCTTAGTAGGCACATAAACCAATCTAACTTCCTTTGCTTCAAACTTTTCCTTCAAGAAATTATACCTAATAGAAATGTCTTTTGGTTTGGAATGAAATACCAGATTCTTTGACATATCAATAGCAGCAGTAATATCACAATGAATAATAATAAGATCATCATAACTTAGCCTTATATATTTTAACATTTATTTCATCCATAAAATCTAAGTACAGTTGGTAGCAACAACTACATATTCTGCTTCAGCTATAGAAAATGAAGTACATGATTGTTTCTCACTAAGCCATGAAACCAATATGATCCATAGCATGTAGTTAAGCCATGACACAAACCCAAGCACTGCAGTGCACAACACAAGGAAACCAAGGACACACACCTTGCAATAATCCTTAATGATCTGATCTTGAAAATGATTTAGCTTTACATACCTGGGAGTATTTGAATTTTCTTGATTTGCTGATGTATATGGTGAAAATGGATAGCAATAAACAACAATATTGAAAGACTAAAATGGATTCAACCACCAAACCCTAGCCTAACAATGAACAAAGATCCACCATAACATATGAAGATAACCTAAGACAATGCAAAATAACTCAAAAAATCACAAAGATTATACCATCACATGTCCACTAGGGTTTTGATCTCCATTCTTCCTATCTCCATTGATCTTGTTTGATATGCTTGCTCTCAGATTTTTGTATGCACAAGAGCTCAACAAAGAACGGAATGTGGTTGCAAGTAGGATCGTAGTGTAGCCAAGTCCTCCAAAATTAGTCATTAGGGTTTGGTAATGAAGAAAGCATCTCCTTAAATAGAAGACACAATAGAAAATGGAGGGTTAAGATTGAGAGGTGTAAAAAGAGAGGTCGGCTAGGATTAGAGGGTAGGTATAAGAAATACCAAAATAATGAAAGGGGTAGGTAGTGTAGGAAATAAGAGATAAATGACATGCGTCATGTGTAGAAAAGGTTAATGAATTAATTAAATAAATAAAGATTTATTTAATTAATAGAAGAAGTAGGGCAATTAAATAAATAAAATATTTATTTAATTTAGGAAAGGGATAATTTAAATAAATAAATGTATTTATTTAAATGAGAAATAAGGCTAGAAGAGGATAAATGAATTAATTAAATAAATAAAGATTTATTTAATTAATAGAAGAATTAAGCTAAAGTAATTAAATAAATAAAATATTTATTTAATTAGACATGACAATTTTAGGTGTCTACATTTTGCCCCTCTTTGAGACAATGCGGCTTGTCGCGTTGTTTCAAAGAAGATAAGATGAACTGATACAGAGTTGCCCCAGGATGGGAATGATAGGCCCCCTCGAGAGATTGGATGAAAAAGTCCAGAAAGATTGCAGACAATCTCGCGATAAGAAAGATGGGATAGAATGGACTGATTGGATAAAGTGACAAAGTCACGGGATGAGGAAGACTGACTCGGGAAATGAGGGCGAGGGCTAGGGTAGGCTATAAGATAGACCACGGGCAAAAGACATCCTCATTGTCATTCACACCCTTACGAGATCACAGTGCAGAGCGAGAAAAGAGCAGCAGCAGTCAGCAGCGATGGCATTCGTTCATAGATTCGACCGTGTCCGCCGATTCCAGCGACCAGCCGATGCAGGAGAGCCAGTAAGTACCCGAAAACCTCCTCGTACTTTCACGCATTTCAAGTTTTGTCATTAATGCATGTTTAGGAGCAATAAATGCGCTAGAAATAGGGTAGTTTAAAAGTGCAAAAACGCGCAACCGCGTCTGTGTCAGCGCCAGGCGCGTCTGTGTCCAACAGGCGCGTCTGTGTCGGGTCCAGGCGCGTCTGTGCCTGGAACCACGTTTGTGTTGAATGCGGACGCGTTTGTGAAATGTAGTAGCGTCTGTGCTTTTGAATAGCGTTTATGTCATGCAGGGACGTCTGTGTTCCCTGGTCGCGTTTATGTCTGGCATAGGCACGTTTGTGTTTAGAAAGCGCGTCTGTGTTGCAGAGGCGCGTTTATGCAGTCTATAAGCGCGTTTATGAGTTAAAAGCGCGTGTGTGTTGAAAAAGTGCGTTTATGTGTTTAAATGCATGGTTTTAGTCCTTTAGGTCAAATCGGCAGTTCTGTGATGAACATACGCTGTCGATTGGATAAGCTGCTGAGAGGATACACTCAAGCAGGTCCTCTAGGAAGATTAGGATAGATCAAGGCACTTTGTGATGAACAGGGAGCACCAGGATATGCAGCACTTTGTGATGAACAGGGAGTGCGAATGTGAGTGACACTTTGTGATGAACAGGGAATGTCACACACGTAGTACTTTGTGATGAACAGTGAGCACTACTAGGGTAGATAGCCATATGCATTTGGGTAGCGAGTAGCATTTTGTGATAAACAGTGAATGCCACGATAACTGACAAGATTGATTTGCTTGACTGCAGGAGTATTTGCCGATGTTGGAGTCACGGGAGAGATTCCCATCGACTCAGAGACTGCGTCCAGAGTTGTCCATCCAGGACATGATTTCCATTGAGGAGATGGGTCTCACATATATGCTCTATGTGCCCGAGTTTCGGGCAAACATGGGGTTGCTGACTGCATTGGCCGAGAGATGGCACTCAGAGACATGCACGTTTCACCTGCCGATGGGTGAGATGACAGTGACACTGGAGGATGTATACAGGATATTACATGTTCCTATTGATGGAGAGTTGATCCCCTACGACCGTGACGGTGACAGGGAGGCCTTGAGACGGGTTTTTCAGGATCCTGAGTTGGAGATGAGAGCAGGGCATGTAGCCTGGGACACCATGACTGCCACAGGATTGGCATTGCCGGCAGTTATTGGGGGAGTTATCAGTGGATACCTGTGTCCAGACAGGGCCACACGAGGATTGGCAGTGGGCTGGGGAGGGGCCTTGGAGACGCTGATGGCAGAGCACACTAGGTATGCATGGGGGCCATGTGTCCTAGCACATTTGTACTATGAGCTGCATCAGTTTGTATACCACGGATCAGTGGGGCTGGGCTGCGGTGTGACTCTATTGCAGGTGTGGGCCTATGAGCACCTTCCAGTGACGAGGCCGATTCATTTCAGAGGCAGAGGACAGGGACAGAGTTTTGTTCATTTGTATGCCATGATCACATCCCAGCCTCGGATTGGGAGATTGGAGCACTGGAGGAGAGTCATTGATGACATTGATATGGTGATCTGGAGGCCGTACCTGGGGTGCGAGGAGTGGGGGGACGATGCACTGGAGCTGCCCTACACCTTCCGGAGCAGGTACCTGATTGGGCGGACGCCCTATATATTAGAGAGACAGCTGGTGGATAGGGTATGCAGGCAGTATGGCCGGATTCAGAGGATGCCCCGAGGCTCGGGTATGTATGCCCGTACTGTTAGAGATCAGGTGCAGTTTGGCCCACTGCTATCTTATGATCAGGCAGTGATGCAGCTAGCGGAGATGATGCCGATGCCATGGGACATGTGGCCAGAGGTAGATGATGCAGGGATGGACGCAGAGTACTCTGCGTACTGGGCAGAGCATCCATTTCTGAGGTTGACAGATCCGGCAGAGCCAGTGGATGGAGAGGGTGGAGGAGATGATGATGAGGGAGGAGGGGATGCAGGTAGGGGCCGGCGGAGGCGGAGGGGAGTGGTGGGAGAGAGACGGGTAGCACCTCGGAGGGAGGGAGGTCAGGAGAGAGCAGCTCCAGTGGTGAGAGGACGGGGTGGACTGCCCCTACAGATGCCAGCAGCACAGGGTCCCAGAGAGGGACAGAGACAGGTACAGCCAGAGGGACAGAGACAGGTACAGCCACAGGTACCTATACAGGCACAGGGACAGGTGCAGGCAGAGGCACAGGGACAGGCACCTGTAGAGGAGGAGCCACAGGCAGGGGCGGAGAGCGGAGACTCCGAGGAGGATGAGGTGGTGAGGCTGCGGGAGATCTGCCAGGGCCAGGCAGATGAGATTGAGGATTTGGTTCGAGAGAGGAACCACCTCAGGATCAGGGTCCGAGATACAGAGCGGGAGAGGGATCAGGCCATCCAGAGATATACCGAGGCCGAGACAGCTCTGAGGGCAGGTAGGCGGGCAGCAGAGGATGCAGGGGCAGGCTACGCCTATGTTTTGCGAGCGGGAGAGGAGATCGCCTACTGGAGGGATCTATATTATGCAGCCGTGCCAGCAGAGCAGCGGGCTAGGAGCTTCCAGAGGTCGTCGCGCACAGCGACGACTACGGGAGGGAGCCGCAGGAGACAGGCATCCAGCGGTGGGGTTATGGGGCCTCCACCACCACCAGAGGGACAGGGGGATCCAGGGGCAGGGCCATCTACAGCTCAGACTCCGTCGAGGCGAGGTGGCTCCGAGGGAGGGAGTTCCTCATAGCTATAGTGGGCTCCCATTGTATCAGTAGATGTATCATTGTTGTATTGTAGACACCTGCGGGTGATTCTTTTGTAGCCATATGATTCTTTTGACATCATTGTATTATGACACATTTGATTGATTATATATATGAGATGATTCATCTTTTGCGGCAGCTATATGCATGTGTACCTTATGTGATGAGATGTTCTTATGTGATGCATGTTTTATGATATGGATGCTTATATGATGCAAGGCCATATATTTTTGTTCTTTTATGTTGTATATGTGATGCATGATGCGAATGAAAATGTATGTGATGCAAATGATTATTTACATAATGAAAATGTGAGATGTGCTAACATGTGTTGTATGCAGGATGTGATGCCATTATAATATCTATATGTATGAAATGCAAATGTTTTTGGTGTGTCATTATACTCAGTCATGTGATAGCGGGCTACGCGGACTCGAGAAGGACAATGGAAGTCAATCAAGAAAGGGGGATGGAAGACAGAAGATATGAACGTGAAAGAGTTTCTTGTGCGTTATCATCATTGAGCTTTATTATGGCAGAATAGGTTATGACAATCGAGGCATATGTTCGGCCCAGAAAGTCATTGTACCTGTTTGCATGGAGATAAGACAGTCACAAACAAGGAATGCCCCAGTTCACACTAGACTCACAGTGTCCTCATATCCTTGGACAAGTCATAGTATTACTAAAAGACAATCCACAGACAGCAAATGCAAATAAATGACGATACCCCATCCTCGCCTTTCTAGTCAAAGACATCCTGGAGATAGAATCTCTAGTCAAAGACATCCCGGAAAAGCTAAAAGACATGTCACCAAAAAGATAAAACCAAAAGAAAACCAAGACTCGACACCCACATCCACTGTAGTCCTCAAGTTTGTGTCTCTTGTCACTTGTTTAAGTCAAATTTTGATTGTGGTCACAATGTTCACTTTCACAAAAAGGATAGATAGCACTGAACCATATGTTGTCTGAGTCTGTTAAAAGATTTGATTTTGTTGAAGCCCATTGTTGCTGCTGTGTCTCCTTGGAAACTGACTGAATCCATGAAACTGATACCTTATTGTGGAGAAGATGGAACTTTATTGCGGATCTGCGATGCAAAATGTTGCTTTATTGCGAATTGTGCGCGGATAGACTGAAGAGAGCTGAAAGAAACTGTATTCCTCGAAACATGTGATGTTCTCAGTTCCACACCCATTACTAGACGCAGGAATTGGCCGTAGTCACAGATAGGATCTGATTTATTATGGATGGAAAGAGAGTGAAAAGGGAGGGTTTATTATGAATGGCTGACCAATCTTGGGTAGATCAATAACAAGCCATGATGGGAATGGGTAAGTTTATTGTGAGTGAATTGGTCGTGATTGTGTGCGAAGTGAAAGAATGAAAGGGAATCCTGAAAGAGGGAGGAGCAAAGTCCCTACGCATGGCGCTGGTGACCCAGTTTTCACCATGGTACTTGCCCAGGGCGCCACCGAAGTGGTTTTCACCGTTGGACGAAATTATTTCTCTTTACTTTTTTTGGATTTTGCAATTTTTTTGATTTTTTTTTTTTTTTTTTTGTGTTTTTGCATTAGGATACTCAAAAAGAGCTTATGTGTAGAACCTGCGAAGGTGCATGCTGTTGATAGGATCCTCCAAAGATTCACCTTCTGTAGTTGAGAGCTGATATGCCCCAGATCCATATGCTGCTGTGATGATGTAAGGACCAAGCCAGTTGGGTTCAAATTTGCCCTTCTTTTCTCTATCTTGCTGATTCTTGGGGTTCTCTCTGAGGACTAAGTCACCTACCTCAAATGTGCGAGGCTTGACCTTGTGATTGTAACTGCGACTCATTCGTTGTTGGTAAGCCTTGAGATGATTAAAAGCAGTGTGTCGTCGTTCCTCCAGCAGTTCTAGTTCTTGTAAGCGAGAGACCCTGTAGTCTTCATCGTTGATTATGTTTCTCAAGGAGACCCGTAAAGAAGGTAACTCGACCTCAATAGGCAAGATGGCTTCAGCACCATAGACAAGTGAGTAAGGTGTAGCTCCTGTAGGTGTGCGGACACTGGTACGATAGGCCCAAAGTGCGGGATTGAGTTGGACATGCCAGTTACGGCCAGCGTCGTCGACTGTCTTTTTAAGTATTTTGAGAATTGTTTTGTTAGACGCCTCAGCTTGGCCATTACCTTGGGGGTAATATGGTGTGGAGAAACGATGAGAGATATGGAATCGCTCACAGAGTTCACGAACATCCTGATTCTTGAAAGGACGCCCGTTGTCGGTAATAATGGAAGTAGGAATCCCGTATCGGCAAATGATGTAGTTCAGGATGAAAGTAGCGATTTGTTTCCCAGTAACTTGCGTGAGAGGCACGGCTTCAATCCACTTTGTGAAATACTCTGTGGCTGTGATAATGAATTTATGTCCGTTGGAAGAAGGAGGGTGAATCTTGCCTATGAGATCGAGTCCCCACTGACAAAAGGGCCAAGGAGATGCAAGTGGCTGTAGTTCTTGTGCTGGTGCGTGTATGAGGTCTCCATGAATTTGACACTGCTTACACCTCTTGACAAACTGATATGCATCTTTTTCCATAGTAGGCTAGTAGTATCCAGTCCTGAGGAGTTTCTTGGCCAAGGTAGGACCACTAGTATGCGGACCACATATCCCTTCGTGCACTTCTCGTAACGCAATCTGAGCTTCGTCACTCTCTAAACATCTAAGGAGGGTGCCATCTAGACCTCGTCGGTATAGGATATCAGCTAGGATAACGTATCGGGAGGATTGGCGGATGAAAGTGCGGCGTTGGTTGTTCGATAAATCGGGAGGTAAGATGTTGTCGCGAAGGTATGTGAATATGGAACCATATAACTGGGATTCAGGACCAACAACACATATCATTTCCGTGAGAGTGATCTCATATGACGGAATCAGCAGGTTGTCAACCAGGAACTCATAACAGGTCTCATTTTGTGGTAGGTCAATGAGTGAAGCAATTGTAGCCATGGCATCAGCAGCGCGATTCTGTTCTCTTGGTATCTGCTCAAACTCTATCTTTGCAAAGTGTTGTTTCAGATCATCTACCAGTTGTTTGTAAGGCATTAGCTTTTCATCTTTTGTTTGATAATCATCAGTTGCTTGACGGATGACAAGTTGAGAATCGCCAAAAACACGAAGTTCCTGGATCTTCCACTGAACTGCAATTCTTAACCCCGTTGTTAATGCCTCGTATTCCGCTATATTGTTGGTGCAAGGAAATGATAAGCGGTATGACTTTGGTATAGAATCGCCTTGGGGAGTTATAAAGAGTATACCCGCTCCTGCCCCGTGCTGTGTGTATGAGCCATCAAAGTATAGTTGCCATGGCTTTGCAGGTGATATTGTTAGAATGGACTCATCTGGAAATTCTGACTGTAGAGGAACATCATCTATCATGGGAGCATCTGCCAGTTGATCTGCAATGGCTTGTCCTTTGATTGCTTTTCTGTCCACGTATTCAATGTCGAATTCACTCAAAATCATTACCCACTTAGCCAGTCGCCCAGTAAGTGTAGCTTTGTTGAGCAGATATTTTAGTGGATCAATTCTGGCAATCAACTTGGTCTTGTGAGTGAGCATATAATGTCGTAATTTTTGTGAAGCGAAGACCACAGCGAGACATGCACGCTCAATTGGTGTGTAGTTGAGCTCATATCCCACCAATGTGCGACTGATATAGTAGACTGCTTTTTCCTTGCCGTCAGGTATTTGCTGTGCTAGTAGTGCCCCCAGTGCTGTTGGAGTAGCTGATATGTAAAGTAGCAATGGTTGATTCGGAATTGGTGGCATCAAAACTGGCGGGTTCAAAAGATAGTCTTTAAGTGCCTGAAAAGCCTGTTGACAGTTCTCGTCCCATTTGAACTTAATGTTTTTGTGTAGCAGGTGCTGGAAAGGATTACACTTATCTGCAAGTTGTGCTATGAATCTTCGTATGGACTGGAGTCTCCCTTGTAAAGACCGAAGTTGACTGATATTCTTGGGTGGCGGCATGTCCAAGATAGCCTTGACTTTTGCTGGATCCGCTTCTATTCCTCTTTTAGACACAATGAATCCTAGGAGCTTCCCGGAGGTTACTCCAAAGACACATTTCTTTGGATTTAATCTTACCTTGTATTTTTCCAGCCTATCAAAAGCAACTGAAAGTATGTCCAAGTGTGTATTTCTGTCTATTGATTTAACCAAAAGGTCGTCGACATAATCTTCCACCTTTACATGCATGAGATCATGGAAGATAGTAGTCATGGCTCGTTGATACGTGGCACCTGCATTTTTCAGCCCAAAGGGCATGACATTCCAGCAGAAGGTTCCCCATGGACAAGTGAATGATGTTTTATGTTGATCTTCAGGTGCAATCCTGATCTGATTATATCCAGAGAATCCGTCCATTAAAGATAACATCTCATGGCCTGCTGTGAGATCAACAATTAAATCAATGTTTGGTAATGGGAAATCATCCTTCGGACAAGCCTTGTTGATATCCCTGAAGTCTGTACATATTCGGATGCTGCGATCTGGTTTGCTGACAGGTACTAAATTGGAGATCCATTCAGGATAATCAATTGGGCGTATGAATCCGACATCTAGTAATTTCTCCAGCTCTGCCTTGACTAATAATGCCACCTGTGGATGCATTTTTCTCAATTTCTGTTTTACTGGTTTTGCCCCCGGTTTGACTGTTAAATGATGCATTACTAAGTCGGGGTCTAGTCCAGGCATATCAGCATAAGACCATGCGAAGTTGACTTGTCGTTCCTTAAAGAAGCTTATGAACCTTGCTTTCTCGGCCTCTGTCAATGATTGAGCCAAAAATATGTTGTGTGGAACCTCTGCTGTACCAATGTTTGTCTTTATAGTCTCCTCTACCAACATGGATGATTTTTCCTCGTATGATGCGGGGAGAATGTCAAGCCTTCCATCTTCGGGCGCCTCAGAGAGGTTTTCACCCTCAGATACGTCCTTTCTTTTTACTTTTTTAGAGTCAGAGAGCGCCACAGTGTGGTTTTCGCCATAAGACCCTTGTTTTGTCTTTATTTTCACATTTTTGCGACTAGAAGGCCCGACACCCTCACCAAAGTATGCCATGTTATTTAGCTCTATGGCGTATCCTGTTTTATGGTCTCCAAGAGGAAGATCATCGTGAATGCCAAGATAATCCACAATAGCTTCGTCATTTTGAAATGTATCGATCTGTGGTGGTCCATCCTGATCCCAGTCAATGAGTTGGGGGTGAACGAGGGGAAGGTCTTTAGTGTTTTTAGAATCCGCAAGGCTAATAGTGAAGATGTGGTTATATTCAGGTATGTCAAGGTAGTCATCGAGGTCGTCAATGGCACTCTCCTCATCAGTGTCGATCGTGAGTGAGTCCAAATTATCATCACTAGTAGCACCCTCAGGGACAGGTGTCCTCATCCTATGTGATCCTGACCTAGGGCCCTGAAACGAAGCTTGTGCGGGATCCTTATGGGTCGGTTCTTGACCAACTCTGAATTTCTTGTAAAACTCCTCCTCCTCTGTAGGTTCATCTGGCTCTCTAAATGTCTCATTAAGTTCATAATCGCTGGAGGATTTGTCTGAACCCCATTCCCACTCATTGGAGTCTGTGGAATAATTATCCTCTTGTTGAACTTCAGCCACTTTGACTCGCCATATCTGTTTTGTTCTCTTGTGTTGAATCTTGGGGTTTAGAAAACCAAGCCCCTTAGAGCGTTCCCTTCTTGTAGTTAGCTCAGGTTGTAGAGGCTCCATGACACCTTCTTTGCGTAGTCCGAGAGGACTTTTTCCATCATACCCGAATCTCTGCAGAATTTTGAAACCTTTACCATAGTTTTCACAGGGTATTATAATTTGATCATGTGTATCATCTTCAGCGTCCTTATATAGCATTTTATATAAACTTTCTTCCTCTAGTTCGCCCCATTTTTGAAAGACGGTAGGATCCCATTTGAGGAGCATGATGGAGATTTGCTTACTTGGATGTGGTCTCCCATATTCCTTGGGGGAGTTCATGACTTGTCGTAAGAACATTGTTTGATTCAGAGTGTATTCTCCCATGCCTTTGTCTTGAAACTTGGCTCTAAGTTCACCTTGTTTGGATGTCGAGGGCTTTAATGACTCAGGATCAATATATGCTGAAGAAGGAGTAGCCTCACGATTGCTGGGAATGATAATCTCAGTATGTGATCTCAAGTTATTGCAATATATGAATGGATTTGGATCACCATTGACCGTTACCTCGACTCCATTATGAGGAAATTTTATGCACTGATGGTATGTTGATGGGACAGCTCTCATTTCATGAATCCATGGACGTCCTAGCAATATGTTATACGTGAGGTCTAGATCCAGGACTTGACAAATCACGTCCTTTGTTACTGGCCCTATTCTGAGTGGTAAGATGACCGTGCCCTTGGACGAGCGCTCTTCATCATCATAAGCCTTAATAGTGATTTGGTTTGTAGCATTCACAGCTTTGTCAGAATATCCCAATTGTCTGATGGTGCTCAATGTACAAATATTAAGACCTGCTCCTCCATCTATCAGGACTCGTTTTATTCGGTGTTTATGTATGAAGGCTTCAATATGTAGAGGTGCATTGTGAGGCTGACTTATGGAGGCGTCATCGGCTTCTGTAAATGTGAGGGAGTGTGGAACGGATAGGTATCCCACCATGGCTTGAAACTGATCCACGTTTAGATCCGTAGGGACAGCAGTATCTCTCAAGGTTTTGTCAAGGACAGCTTTATGTGCAGGAGATATACGTAAGAGCTCAAGAATAGAGATGAGTGCGGGTGTTTTCCCTAATTGCTCTACAAGATCGTACTCAGGCTTAGTTGACGGAAGATTGGTATTCTTAGAAGAGGTTCCTGGCAATGTGATCTTACCTCGACGGGTTGTAACATGACATTCAGAGGTAGCTTCGGATGAAGATCCCACACCTTTTAGGACAATTTTAGGTCGCTGAGGAGGATTCTCAGGATTTTTATTTTTGATAGTAATGGTAGAAATATGATTGTCCATTGAGATGTGATTAATAGTGGAATCATAATTGTAAGATGTTCTGGTGTAATTGGCTTGATCATCTGTGACTTTGCCTTTTCCCTTGTCATGTTTTGGGAATGGTTCCTTAAACACCTCATGCTCTTGGTTAGATGAATGTCCCTCAATCTCAATATCTCCTCTGTCAATGAGATCTTGTACAATGTTTTTCAATCGATGGCAATTACTTGTCTTGTGACCCTTGCTCTTATGAAATTCACAATATTCATCATCATTCCACCAATTCGGTTTTACCTTTGGTTCATATGGAGGAAAATCTGGGACCGTGATCACTTTGTTTGCTACAAGCTTTTTGAATACTGATTCAAGTGGTTCTCCCAATGGAGTGTACTTCCTTCGTGGTCTAGCAGCCGTTTGATTGTTCACTTGATTGTTGGTAGAATTTGATCCAGAAAAGATGAACTTTGGTCTCACTGTGTTAGCATCAACAACACCATCATTAACTGTGTTCTTGTTCTTGTTCCAAAACTTTGGTTTGTCTTTTCCCTTAAAGTCCTCTTTGTTTTCTTTGAATAGTTTGATAACTCCTTGTTCAATTAAGACTCTTTCTGTTGCTAGGCCCTTTTCAATGACATCCTTGAATGTAGACAAACAAGCTTTTCTGAGATCATAACCAATAGCCTTGTTAACATTTTGTGTGAACATTTCCACCATTTGTTTTTGCAGGATTTCACAAGAGCATCTGCTAGCTAAGTTCCTCCATCTTTGCAAAAATGACGCAAAAGATTCTCCTTCTTTTTGTTTCGTATTGCACAAGGTAGTAACTGAGACACCTGTTTCAATGTTGTAAGAGAAATGTTGAATGAATGCCTCTGCCAAGTCACCCCATGACTTAATACCAGGAGGTAATTGAGAAAACCATTCCATCGCTTGATCTCCTAAGCTCTGTGGGAACAACCTCATTAAGTATGTTTCTTCTGCGGCTACCTCAATGCAAGCTGTGAAGAATTGTCTTATATGTGCCTTGGGATCTCCTCTCCCTCTATATTTGTCAAATTTCGGTGTTGCAAAGTGCGGAGGAAACAGAGGCATTGGAATGCTCTTATCAAAGGGATAAGGGCATATATCTCTCATAGTATATGTGGGTTTTGATGTGCCCATGTCTTCCACTTTCTTTTGTAGATCTCTAATTTGTTGCTCCAAATTATTTTTGGGAGGAGATGGATTTCTTGTAGCATATCCCATGTTTGAAACACCCATTTGAGGAGGAGCTTGTTGCATGTATGGATGATACTGATCGTAGACATGTCCATATGGAGGTCTATATTGTTGCGACATGTATGGAGCACTTGGCATAATTTCTTGTTGAGGAACCCCATATCTGTTTTGTGTGTATAAACCATATTCAATGGGCCTTTCATTTTCCATTGTGTTGCCCCCAATTTTGGCATGAGGTCTCCTTGTGTCAAAATTTTGAGGAAGTCCTTGAGTATCCATTTGTCTTGGTTGACCCATATCTTGAGCATGTGTTTGAACATAAGGCCTCCATGATGGTCTTTGAGTGTAAGTATCGTGCATTTGAGCTTGTGTATGTGGGATTGCTGGTTTCTGAAGCAAAACTGATGGTGACTCCGGCATCATATTATTTGGTCCTCCACTATTTGGTTGAGTTTGTTGTGAAGGTCTACTTTCCATAAGTTGAGATAAGTCAAAATCATGTGGTATCTTAGCTCCACTTTGTGCCATCATGTTTAGAAAGTATTGACGATCTCTCCTCATTATCTCTTCAACCAATCTATTGAATTGAGGATCCATTATAGATTCTTGTATGTCTGCTGATAGTATTGAAGAATTGTCCACATTATCATTGTGTGTAGCGTTGTGTATAGCGTTTGCGCTTTCCATATTTGGATTGTGTCTATAAACATTCATGTCTGGTAATGTAGTGTGCTCAGGATTGTAGAAGACATCATTGTCATACTCATAAGAACTCATGTTTACGGGTCCTTGAGCTTCTTTAGCTTTTCTCCTAGATTTTTGAAGACGGGTTTCAACCATGAACTAGGTGTTAGACCAATATGTGAGAGACTTAGACGAAAATGACAAGAGTATGTAAGACCAAGAGTTGTATGGAGTGTAAATGAATCTGAAGTTTACTTGCAATGTCCAAAGTGTAAGACCAAGTATGTATGTTGTAGAGTAGGTGTGACTTCCAAAGAGAGGATAGTTTCTCTTGATGAGGTAAGCTGACCTTGACTCTAAGTAAGACCAAATGAGACCCAAAGGTAAGAAACCTTGATGAGGGATCACTTAGCAAAGTGTTGTAGTATGTAGTGTGTTGAGAAAGTATAGTGAGGACAAGCAAGTGACCTTTTGACTCAAGTTTAGACAAGTATGACTGTAAAATGAGGTATGAAGCAATGATGGACTGTGTAAGACCTTAGAACAGGCTGAATGCTAGATGAACCTGAAGAGATAACCTAGGAAGCTCAAGTGTGCCGAAACTGATTTCTTTGTTTGCTTGACTGTTAAACTTTTTTTCAAATCCTGACACAGACGCCTCTGTATACTTCACAGACGCGGTTTTAAGACACAGACGCTATTCTGTTTGACACAAACGTGATTCTGAGATTTCCTGTTGATGTTTGCTAAGACTGACAGATTTTTGCAATTGTGGACACAGACGCGCCTGTATACTTCACAAACGCTATTTCCAGACACAGACGTGTCTCTGTTCGACACAGACGCTGATAAAAACACAGACGCTATTCTGTACTTCACAGACGCGTTTATCAGACACAGACGTGGTTTTAACAGACACAGACGCGTTTCTGTAACCTTAGTGCAATCTTTCCTATCTGTGAATTTGTTTTGCTGTGACCAAATCTGATTTTTCGACTGTTTTTCGTGACAAGAGGACACAGTGTTGATGACCCAATGTTTGCAGACTGTTTAGACTCCAAAAAGTGTGTTGTTTGATGTAAAAAGTTTTTGCATACACTTGAAGACACAAAAGACACAATGTTTTGCTGTTTTGTCTTGATTGTTTGAGTGTTTATCATAAGTCAAGCACAATTCTTATGGCTGGCCAGGACAATAATTATTGATCCCACATGGGGTTTTACCCCCGAGGCTACGCTATTCAGAGCGGATACTTAGATGCTTGACCTCACTGGCTCCACCCTCGGCACTCACTTCTCGGGTCAGCCAAGCATCAGTCCCCATGAAAACTCCCCATGGCGAACTTTGTATCTCTACTAAGAACCGTATGTGTGTGGGCCGCTACCAGAGGTCCGACCTCCTGCCTCAACAACTAGAAGGATTTGGGCATCTAAAACAATGAGGTGCTAGTAAGGGCATCCGCTCGTGTGGCCATACATGCGGCACTTTCAGCTCTGTAAATACAGAAGGCTCCCAGCCGGTAGGGGTTACGCCCTACAAATGATCAAATAAATTTGATCAAACGGGTTTATGGGGAGACATAGTGTCGGTATGAACTAATCAGCACACGTTATTCATAGTTTTCACCATGAATACATTTGATTATAGTGGCTTGGAAGAAGATGGCTTTTCTTTTGCTACCACTTGGGTCGTTCTCTTCTCACTAGTAGTCCTAATGACCACACGGGAAGACAGGCCCTCTAAAGAATAAACACAAAGAGCCTATTGCTCAAGACACAAAAGACAATGGTTCAATTTTAGTGCACCAATTGAAGTGTTTGCTAAGCTATGAAGACAAGGCACACAAATAAAATTACAAAACCCTAGCTAAGGCCCTGCAACAAAATTGTTAGTAGTTTGGGTTGTTTCAAATGATAACCCCTTCCTGCAAGCACACAAGTTAGGTAAATTTTAAGAAAACCCAAAAAGACTTTGTGAAAAGGGGCCTTCAACAAAAACGTATTTGTCTCCAAAGCAAGCTGCACAAACCAGGTTAGCTAGATCTGCAAAGGTTAGCCAAAAATAAACCAGATCTGAAACCCTAAGTACAAAATCCGAAAACCCGAATCGAAAAAACTTGAAAATTTTTTTTTGCAAAACAGAATGCACAGACGCTGTTATACCAGACACAGACGTGTCTGTCCGACACAGACGCGGCTCTGTGATTCGCAGACGTGATTTCAGAACACAGACACCTTTTTATTCTGCAGACGCGATCAGAGGGTTCACAGACGCGATTCGGGATCACAGACGCGACTTTCGGAAACCTGCAAAAATAGAAAATGATAGAAACACAGACGCGATAAAAGATGTCACAGACGCCTCTGAAATACAAAAACGCGATCCGAACACTCGCAGACGCGAAAAAACCTAAAATGTCGTCGAAATCGTCCGATCTGCAACTTCAAAAATGCAAAATCTGCAACAAAATGTCAAATGCAAAGGGACAAGGGTCCCATCGGGCGTGCCAAAATGTATATGGTGAAAATGGATAGCAATAAACAACAATATTGAAAGACTAAAATGGATTCAACCACCAAACCCTAGCCTAACAATGAACAAAGATCCACCATAACATATGAAGATAACCTAAGACAATGCAAAATAACTCAAAAAATCACAAAGATTATACCATCACATGTCCACTAGGGTTTTGATCTCCATTCTTCCTATCTCCATTGATCTTGTTTGATATGCTTGCTCTCAGATTTTTGTATGCACAAGAGCTCAACAAAGAACGGAATGTGGTTGCAAGTAGGATCGTAGTGTAGCCAAGTCCTCCAAAATTAGTCATTAGGGTTTGGTAATGAAGAAAGCATCTCCTTAAATAGAAGACACAATAGAAAATGGAGGGTTAAGATTGAGAGGTGTAAAAAGAGAGGTCGGCTAGGATTAGAGGGTAGGTATAAGAAATACCAAAATAATGAAAGGGGTAGGTAGTGTAGGAAATAAGAGATGAATGACATGCGTCATGTGTAGAAAAGGTTAATGAATTAATTAAATAAATAAAGATTTATTTAATTAATAGAAGAAGTAGGGCAATTAAATAAATAAAATATTTATTTAATTTAGGAAAGGGATAATTTAAATAAATAAATGTATTTATTTAAATGAGAAATAAGGCTAGAAGAGGATAAATGAATTAATTAAATAAATAAAGATTTATTTAATTAATAGAAGAATTAAGCTAAAGTAATTAAATAAATAAAATATTTATTTAATTAGACATGACAATTTTAGGTGTCTACAGCTGACTCATTCTGTCGTTCATCTGTCACTGTTGAATTTTATGATGCTACCGGTGTCATTGGTTCACTGTCCTGAACTGATTCTTGCATTACTGGTTTAGGTCTGATAAATTCATCTTCCATCCATAATCAAATGATATGATATGATTACTGTCATGCTCATCCACCTTGACATTTATGCTCTCCATTATCCTATTCAATCTTTTGTTATAACATCTATATGTTTTTCTCTTAGTAGAATGACCCAAAAATATTCCTTCATCACTTCTAGGATCAAAATTTCCCAATGCATCATCTCTTCTAATGTAACATTTTCTTCCAAAAATTCTAAAATATTTGATAGTAGGAGTATGAACAAACCATAATTCATAAGGAGTCTTACCGATATCACCTTTAATGTGTACTTTGTTGAAAGTGTATACTTCTTTATTGACAACTTCCCTCCAATAGATATCAGGTAATCTAGCTTTTGTCATCATTTTCCTTGCTGCATCCAAAATTGTTCTGTTCTTTCTTTCCACTAATCCATTCTGTTGTGGAGTCATTGAGGCAGAAAGTTCTCTCCTAATACCATTCCTTTCACAAAAGTTATTGAACTCACCGGATGTAATCTAGCCGTCATGATCTGATCTTAAGTTTTTTATCTTTAGTCATGTGTCAGTCTCAACCATAGCTTTAAAGATTTTGAATTTCTCAAAAGCTTCTGATTTCTCTTAAAAAAATGCTACCCACATCATTCTAGAATAGTCATACATAAGTAACATAAAATATCTATCACCTTGAAAGCTTTTAGTCCTTGCTGGTCCACACAAATTAGTATGAATAAGATCAAGAACTTCATTAGATTTATCATGTATACTTATGAAAGAATTTCTAACTTGCTTACCCATTTGATATTCTCTACATACCGGATTATGAGGTTTAACAATCTTGGGCAAATCTCTGATAGCCGATATTGAATTGATCTTCACTATGCAATCAAATTTTCATGACACATCCTCTTATGCATTAAGCAACTTTCATCAATCTGAGCAATCAAGAAAGCCTTCTCATCAGAGTTCAAATGAAAGATATTTCCATTGGTCTGAGTTCCCGAAGCAATCTCCAATCTAGATCTATTGATGATCTTACATTTTTCATCCTTGAATTGCAAATGAAATCATCTATCCACCATTTGACCTACATTTAAAAGATTATGCTTTAAGCCTTCAACATAATAAACATTATCAGTATTAGTCTTACCATCCAATGATATTGATCCTTTGCCTTTGATCCTACACGCCTTGTTGTCTCCAAATCTGACCAATCCACCATCAAATTCTTACAATGATAAAAAATTTCTCTTGTCACCAGTCATGTGATGCAATCATCCACTGTCTATGACCCATTCATCCTTCTCTTCAAGTTTTGTAGCTAAAGTCTTTTCTTCAGTATGAGTTGTTTCAATGACAGATTATGGAGAATCATCCTTAATAACAATAAAGACCCAATCTTTGCCGGATGAGGCACCATTACCGGATCCACTCACAGGTTCATCATAATCATCATCATAAATACCAAAATCATCATCACTAACATAATAAAATGATTTATCCTTATTCCTTCTAAATCTAGTTCTGCTTTGATATTCATGATTAGGCTTATAATTCCTCACAAATATTTCATGATTCCTAGCAGCTCTTTGAGGGCATCTCACCAGAATGTCACCTTAATCCTAACATTCTCTCATTTGACATGATACATTGTAAATATACCCAGAAGAATCACAAACAAGGGAAAACAATCCCTTAGCCTTCCATGTACCATCTGAATCTTCACCATATTTTTATGCTCAAACAAGACATACAACGTCTATCTATAGCACTGCATAGTGTCAAGTAAACATAGATTGATCTACAAATCCTATAGCCAAATATGTTGCAGTACCAATCTCATCACCAATCTCCACAACTCTTTCAAGTTCTTCACACTTAACCATGTGAATACAAACATCCAAGAAGAAGAAGAAAAATACTTAAGAGAGAACACGTGAATCAAATCACATCCTCATTCCATACTAACATGTACCTTTTTGTAAAATCTCCTTTACCATTACCAAACTAAAAGGATATCAACATCTAACATTCAAATAAATTGAAACATGACAGTTGTAACAAGCTAATCCTCTAGAAAGATAATAAATGCAAACTAACATTTCAAATATTTAAGATGACAAAACATAGAGCTTTTTTTTAGAAGTAAAAGAAAATTAACTTTTTTATAAGAATGCAATTTCAACTCTTAACCAATAAATAATACATACACACATACTCATAACAAAGATCTACTCTATTTTGTAAATCATTTAAATAAAATGCAAGAGGAGTTTAGAGTCTACTATATTCAGATTCCAATTTTGAATCTTTAAGAATCATAGTAAACTGACCAGAGGGAAAGTATCATTGAGGCGCTATACTTGCACCCACAGACTTGATGGTCCCCCGCACATCTTCCTACTAGAAGAAGCCCTACCCTTCACGAGGGTGAAACACATGTTAGGTCTAATGCCATTTGAGCCCATTATTTTTTCCCTACACAACTCTAGTCTATCACACACTATAAGTACCTCCTAACTAGCATGACTTTTGACTAGGTAGTGCATTTGGATCATGTGAACTAATATATGCTTGTGTAGCACTGCGCCACCTTGGCAAAAGGTTTTCATAGTTTCAAGCATGAATGAACATACACTCAATGTTCAACACCCTACTTGGCTAGAACAAAAATCCAAGGTTTTGTCATCCTGACAAACTAGGTTTCCTTGCATGCTAATTGCATACAGACAAGATCATATCATGATGGTAGTGGCCCTTGTTCATAGAGTTACTTCCTAGACCATTCTTGGTACATTATTTGTTGTGCTATGAAAAAAGGACTTCTATCATTCATATTATGATCTTGTCATTCCAAATGAAGTTAATTGTTGCAAGAGTCCCCAGATACCATACATGTAAACATGTGCTTGCATCCTTGCACTCCATGTCTACTTGCATGCGCCTACAACTCAATAGTTCAAATTGTTTTTACTTCATGAAATCAATTAATTTTGTCCTAGAGTTTTGAATCTTAAGATTCACTTTGCTTAACTAAAATTCTACATTACAAACATACTTGTAATAATGGTCCCTAACCCATAGTAATAGTGCATGAGTACCCGCTATACAAATTAGAGATGGAATTGCAATTCAACCCTTCCTTTTATTTGTTCTCGTGTGCACAAAAGTGTGTCTGTCAAATAATTAAAATGTTAGTGACACACCAATGAAACATTATATATAAAAGGATTAATTGACAAAACAAATTAAGTAAACCATCCTTCCAAGACGTTCCATTATCCTCTATCTCCAAGGATTCCTCAAGTCATGGTTTTTTCTCTTAGATCATTGAGAAATTGACTCTTAGAATGATGACTTTAAGGGTGAGTGCTATGATAAAATGATCTACATGCTTGTGAAACTAAGATCTATGATATTATAACAAAGCTTTCTATAATTGATATTTATGCTATGATGATGAAACTAACATGCTATGCAAATGATATGATCTAAAATGTCTTTAACATGCACTAGTGAGAGAGACTAGTATGGCTTGATAATGAAAGAACCTTAATTATGATCACCTTGATAATGAGAGCACAATGTATTTAGCACCTTGATAATGAGAGAATGAGCTCCATTTGTAAAAGAAATGGGAAATTGGATGGCTAAGATTGAATTGATTTATCAAGGCCCAAGATTATATGAGGAAGGCTTGATCCTCAATCAATGTTTGCAACTTCCACCAATATCATGGTGACAAGTGGCATCATGACAAGGATTGAAAGGAGAGGGAAGAGGCACTAAATGCCCGAAGAGACATGATACTAGGGGATTTGGTTAGGGTTAGGTTAGTGGACAAAGCTTTTATCCAAGGGATAAATTAATGTTCAAGGATTAAAGGGTAACCATGGTCAAAGCATTGAATGCTTGAAGAGACTTGACAGTTAGATGGATGGTTGAGTTAGAGGAAAAGTCTCTAACCAAAGGTCAAAGGTGGGCTAGTTATATTAAAGCCTTTAAGGCTTAAGAAGACTTTGGAGGTTAACTTGTGGAAGGGAGAAATATTTTAATGCTTTTGAGAAGTGACTCCTTCCTAATCCTTGGTTTAGGAATGTGAAAATGTTTAGAAGGGGACTAGGCCAATTTAGAAGGGTTTAGAAGAATTTAGAAGAAGGGTTAGTGTGCAAGTGGGTTTTGTTGGAGAATGCAAGTGGGATGGATTTTAAATAAATATTAATTTATTTAAATCAATTGTGCAACTTGCATTGGATGGATTTTAAATAAATATTGATTTATTTAAATGTGAGAGGGATTTAATTAAATGTTAATTTAATTGAATGTGAAGGGGGAATTTAATCAAACAAATATGATTTTTTTTTTAAGCAAGATCTGCCTAGGGGGCAGTACCCTTTCTATTAAAAACTAGAAAAAACATTACATAGTAGACAACACCAAACTCTCAGTTATATAGATACATAATCCCATTACCTATTTCCACCACCCTTTCAACCATATCCACTTGCATGATACCTTCATTATCTCTCATGTACCCGTCGAACTTGTCCAGGCCATAATCCTTCATCACTCCTTCCTTAAACAAAGACCATGTCTTCTGCATTTTAACCTTCTTCCCTTCAACATTCAGGTTGAAATATCCCAACATACATCCTGAATCTAGTACAACCTTGAGACCATCAAGTCCTCTCATCATTTCCTCGTATATATCTTACCTCACCATTCTCTTCACTATCCATATAGTCACTGAAGGATTTCCAAGCACTTGAATGACCGGTTCAAACAAATTATCCATCACCACCCCGTCATGAACGTGGTCATTGTTCTAGAAGTCGACTCCCAAAATTTGGATCACCGAGTGTTTTTCTTTGTCATTTGCCTTGTTAGAAAGGCAACTGATCTGTTCCTCTAGCACTTCCTTGAGTCTAGAGTGCTTGAGGCAAAGTCCTCAGCCATTCTCGACTTCTCTTACGTTCCTTCTATGCTCTGCAAAACACTTCTCCTAATATAACCATTTTAGCATGATCTAGAATTATCTCCACTGATGTCTCTCCCATCCAGCTACGACTTCACTCTGCCCGAAACTGCTACTGAACCAATCCTAAATTTGAACAAAATCTTACCTTATCCAAAAAACTGTCGTCAAAACATTATACTTCAATTTCAAAGACATAATTCTAGGCACAAATACACTTGCTTCCCTGCCACCTATAACTTGAGTAAGATCAATCTCATCCAATTCCCTCACGGGGATGTACTTCCCTGTCCCCTCCCTGAATAGTACTAAACTCAATCCATAGATCTATCTCATCCAACTCGACCGTCTCTCTACCTTTTCTAAGACCTTAATGGGCAAGCCAATCGACTTCCCTATTTCCATCCCTATATGAATGATTGAAAAGAAAATCTAAGAATTTTCTCAATTTTTCTTTAATCGCTAGTAGCCACTGATTTAATTTCCAGTTGATAAAATTAGAGTGCATCACTCCATTTAACACCACTTGTGAGTCCCCTTCAATGAGAATATCTGAAACCCCCTTGTTCCCACATATCTCCAACTCCTTATCGAGTGCACACATCTTTGCCTTGTTATTGGTAGCTATTCCTATCATTCCCATCATTGCAGTAATCATTATGCTTGAATCATCCCTAAAAATGGCTCTGAACCCTGCCTTACCTAGATTCCCTTTGCTGGCTCCATAAATATTCAATTTAAGCCAATCTGGGGGTGGTGCCTGCCATCTTACTCCCTTCCTCCTAGATTGTTTATTAACAATGCTGAAGATGAGTCGATCCTTCAAACCCCATTTATATTCCATCATTTGTCCCATTTGGAGTAAATCTTAACCCATTTCCCTAGAAACTTCCCTTTCACCGCTTCAACAATCCCCACTTTAATCCAATCAATTAAGGCTTCCTTTGAAAATTCCTCCTCTCTAAAAATCCTTCTATTTCTTTCCTTCCATATCTGTCAAGCTACCATGGAAGGACCTGTCACCCATAAGTCTCCCCATTTCGAATGCTTACTCTCTGTTGGCCAGGAAAGCAAGAATTCCATTAATGTCCTATTCCTAGCCGATTTTCGTTCCAACATTTCCATCAACTAGTCCTAACATCTCACCGCCAATGGACACCAAAACAAGATACGGTCAACATTATCCTCATTCCCTCTACATAGGTAACATATATTAGGACCTGTGATTCCTATCATTTTTAGCGTGTCCCCTATTAGAATCCTCCCATGAAGTGCAATCCACAAAAAAGATCTTGCTTTCGACAATAATCTTCTGCTCCAACTTAACTTGGATGGCCATTTCATATCCTTGTTCCTTATCCTTTGAACTACATATCCTAAATTCACCTTGTTATCTCCCGATTTGGCTGCACACCATACTAACAAATCCTCGTGCTCTGTGAATATGACAACTCTATTTTTCAACAATTCTCCAATCAATTTGCAATTCTCCTCATTACTTGGACCAATTAATTTCCATCTAACCCGAAATAATCTCCAAGGAGATTCCTCAAAGTAATCTGCTACATACTCTTCTATACTACCTTCAATTTCTAACACCCACTCCTTATCTTCAATATAGTCAATTAATGCTTTCTCCCCATTCCTTGAATCTCACTAGAACTGGGCCTTCTTTCCATTTCAAATTTTCCAAGATAGATGATCCAAGATTACTTTTCTGCTTTCCCAGATGAACCTCCAAATCACCGAACCTAATTCAGAGTTGGCCAAGGTAAAATTCTTTTTGATTCATTTGAGTCTACATATTTTTTCCTCATAATCTTGCACCAAGGTTTCTGAGGATACTTATATAGTTTCCAAGCCAATTTGGCTCCCAAAGCCAGGTTTTGTAGATCCATTTTCCTAAGTCATGCTCCTCCTTCTTCCTTCACCATACATGTCATATCCCAGTTTATTAGCAGAACTCTCCTAGCATCCTTTGATCCTTCTCATTATAACTTCTTTAACAAATTGTCCAATGTGCCAATAGCCCACATTGAGAGCCTAAAAGATGACATCATGTAGATTGGAACCGCTGATAAAACCAATTTTATCATTTGAATCCTGCCAGCTTATGAAAGCCACTTATTCTTCCATGATGCCACTTTAGCTTGACAATTATTGATGATCTCCTCCCATAGCAACCTATTACTTTGACCCATGAACAAGCGAACTCCCAAATATCTCAAAGAGAATGATGCTATCTGGAATTCTAATATTTTAGCAATCTTGTGTTGATTCCTTTTGCTCATGTCGACAAAGAACACCCGAGACTTATTTTTATTCACGATTTGACCCAATGCCTCCGCATACTCATCCAAAGTTTCCTTAATCACTACCGCTTCCTACTCCAAGGCCTCCCCAAATAAGATCACATTGTCTGTAAATTGTGAATGCGAGATTGGCTCTAGGTCTTTGTGAACCCTAACTCCCTTCCAAAATCCCATCATACACTTCTTCTTAATGTTCCTACCCAAAGCTTATGTCATTAGAACAAATAAGGAGGGAGATAAAGGGTCTCTCTGTCTGAATCCATTGGTGGCTCTAAAGAAGCCACATGTAGAACCATTGACTAGCACTGAGAAATGGGTTGACGAGATGCAATGTCACACACAATCTAGCCATTTGCTGTAAAAACCAAATTTTTCCAAGACCAGCAGGAAGAATTCCCAGTTAACCCAGTCATACGTCTTGCTCATGTCTAGTTTTACCACCATCCCTTTCATATTCTCTCTTTCTATAGAGTGAAGAGTTTCTGAGACTAGGATGATACTATCAGTAATTTCTCTACTAGGGGTAAATTCATGTTGTTCCTCTGAAATAATGTTATGCAAAATCTTCTTCAGCCTTAAATCCATGGCCTTTGAGATTACCTTGTAAATCGAGTTGCACAGAGAAATAGGTCTCTAACCCACCATTGTATCATAATTCTACTATTTGGGTATAAGAACAATTATTTTGTTGTTGATTTATATGATCAATATCCTCTTCTTCCTAAAGTCTTCCACCATCCTCCATATGTCGAGGCCTAGCGCTTTATTGGGCTGAAGAGAGAATGTTGCCTCCTTGACTTCCTCTAGAGAGAAAGGCTCCAGTAAAGCTTAGTTGTCTTTCGAGGATATGAATTGGTCTATTACTTCTAAGATGCTGTCCCTATAACTAACATCATTGCCTAAGAAAGAACAAGTAGGTTTTCAAAAGGCCAAACTGCAACCTTCTCAATATCATCTCTTGCCAAACACCACAGACCATTATCATCCTTTATTGCTTCAATCCCGTTGATTGATCTTCTAGCCTTCACTGATGAGTGAAAGAACTTTGTATTTAAGTCCCTAGCCGAAATCCACATCTCCCTGGATTTGTCATGCCAATAAATCTCCTCCCTAGCCAATACCTCCAACAAACATCCCTTCAATTCCTTTTCTTTTTCATATTCATCATTGGTCATCCCAGAGCGAATCACCTTCTCTTTAAGAGATGCAAACTCCTCCTCTAACCTCAATTTCTCTAATAAAATATTAATAAACAAATCTACATTCCACCTCCTAATTTTATCCTTAAGAAAATGTAAACGTTTAACAAAACAGAAGCTGGGCGTACCTTTGAATTTGTTACTTTCCTCCCGCCAAATTTTAAAATTAGTCTAGAATTTCCCATCCCACCACCACATACTTTAGAATTTAAAATTCCTAGAGGAACGTGACTTTCCTACCTCCAGTTCTTGTTGGCCATTTGGAGAAATTAATTATGTGTTGCATTGATGTTTTGTCATTGATGCCAACACTAGCTATTTGGATGCTTTATCGACACCCTTTTGGTCTTGGTAGGTTGAGTATTTTCTAGTTGGTTTGGATTTGGCATGATCCGGTATGATCCAATATAGTTTGGTTATGAAATTGGCTTATTCATGATACTCATGTTCATATTTAGTAAGTTGGCTTTGGTCTAGTGATCAGATGCTATTCTGTTTGCATGTAAGCTTGGCTTGTGGTTTCGATGAGGGTTTCACCGGAAGAGATTTTGATGAATATCTTTGATGATATGCATAAGTGGTGTTGGTGCAGCTTCTGGTGGAGATTCAAGATGCTATTGGTGATCATGCTTGAGACTTGGTGGATGGAGACCATTTCTTTAGCATGTGGACCTATATTGGGTCCCGGTTGATCTAGGTTATGGACCGACTTAATGTAACATGTGGATTGGACCTCTCAATGTGTTTCTGGGATGTCTTATGTGTTGGATACTATTTGTTTGGTCTAAGGCCGACATGTTTTGTAATTATGTAATTATTTTATTGTCTGGTGGTCGACCTGATTGTTTATGGTCGAGAGTTTGTATATATGATGTAAGATCTCATTGTAGATTATCATGGTATAGGATCATAGGTATAAGGTCAAAGAATGGGATATGTAATGTGTAAATAATGTAATATCATCCAGGAAGAGGATTTGGACGATCATTGGAGATCGAGTTGGGTTTATGTAAGACGATTTAGTCCTCTGGTATAGAGCTTAACTGAAACTATACTTAGGCATAGGAGATGCTATCTTTGCAGTTCAAACACTTCTCCAGATTGTAGTCTGAATTTCTATTTAGTCAGTGAGACTCCTTTTGTGAAGAGAAGTGCACTCTAGGCTGTTGGCCTTCTTGTAAGTACATGCTCCTCAATTGTAATTCACATACTTACTACATAAGTATTATCTGACTGTGGGTAGGCTTCCCATCGTGGTTTTTCCATTTACCAGGTTTTTCACGTATAAATCTTGGTGTCATGTGGATGGTATTTATTCTGTGATTATTGTTTATGCTTAATTGGTTTAACTGCTATTTTGGTATTTAGTTTAAGCATTTCGGTATTAATGTTTTGGATTCTAGTATTAAAGTTTTAATTGCTAAATGTTTTGGTAATATGTGACAACTGATTCATCCCCCCTCTCAGTTGTCTTCCAGTTATTTGAACTGTCTAACAGTTCTAACTGAACAAGGAAGTGATCAGATATAGAAATCGGCAAAATGTTCGTGACCAAGGAGAATTGGCCTTCCATCCATTTCTGGCCCACCAAGAACCGGTCTAATCTCTCTAAAATGTTAGTGAAGTTCAATCTTCTATTTGTCCATGTATATTGGCCATTTTTAAGAACAACATCAATCACCTCGTTCTCTACAACAAAACTTCTATAGTCTTCCATTATTCTGTTGGACTTCCTCAGACCACCATTTTTGCTATTCAGGTCCAAAATAGCGTTAAAGTCTCTTGCCACCACTAGCCAGTCCTTGCCAATGATTTTAATGTGCTCTGGTAGTTCCTTCCAAACTCTCACCTTATCCTCCATTTTAATCGGTCCATATACATTGATGAAAGGAAACTCTGAATTACAAGCAATAAATTTCACTCTGTAAATCATCCAATAGTCAGACATTTCTCTAGGGGTAATCCTAACTACATGAGTATTCCATAATATTCCCAAACCACCTATAGAGCCCCTCGCTTCTTGGAAAAAACTTTCCCATTTAGAGAAGTATTGCAAGAAACTACGCGTCTTGTCCAAATTCAGCTTGGTTTCTTGGAGTAAAATTATGTCATTAGAGGTTTTCTCTAATGAACGCCTAACCAAGTGTTTCTTGTCAGGATCCAAAAGGCCCTTGACATTCCAAGTGAGAATTCTCAGTGTCCTCTAAGGGAGGATTTACCTCATTTGGATCTTCTCAAAAAGTTGACCACACTGATGATTTATTTCTCCTAAGCCTTGTCCTCCCATTTTTGCTTGGTACTCCTCCTCCCTCTGTTACCTTTGGTTCTCCCCAACAAACAATTAGACAATTGGCTAATGGATCTTAGGTCGATAATGTCCAATTCATCTTCATCATCAAATTCCTCTACCAACCTCACGTCATATTCCACTTTTGTGTCTAACAGGCCCGTTCAAGCCTCCTGAGATTTGTCAGGGGCCTTATCTTGCTCAATGATCCTATTTGTGGGGGAAATTCCATTGTGATTTCAAATTTCCTTGCTATCCTCCCTCTTCTTGTCTCCATCTAGTTCTTTGATGACCAAAGCCCTTGATGGGACTATTGTCTCCTTCCTTGGAGTCATAATTACCTTCTCAACCCTCTCCTGACTCTTGTTCTTCAGAACCCATCTCTTAGTTGGCCTAACAAATATTCTACAATTCTTCCTCATGTGAGAGCTACTTCCACATCTGCCACAAAGGTGCTTGTCGACTTCCACTTCAATTTGTTGCATCCATATCCTATCATCCAATTTCAAACAAATCTTGGGGGGAACCCTTCTAAATATGATGATTTTGATTTTGGCATACAAATAGGAGTCATTTTCCACCAATCCCTCATCTATTTATAGTAGTGTCCCTAAAGTTCTACCTATTTTCTCCAGGCTACTTTCTCCCCAATATTTGATCGGTGAATTATACAGCCGAATCCAAATAGGGCAGTCATACGGGGCCAATGACAGTGGGTCAAAATTTGGAAACCACAGTTGCATATATAAAGGATAATTTTTGGCAAACCAGTTACCGTGGTAAAGGATATTCTCTTTCTCTTCCACCTCTGCAAAAATAACAATGAAGAATCCCCTTGCTATGAATTTAACCACTACCTTGGTTTTCCAATTCTCCTGAATCCAAGATTTAATCTGCCTTCTCTCGTATCTTAGCCCTACCACCCTACAAATAACCATTAGTTCCTCCCATAGTTCTATATATTATTCAATATCACCTGATGAATCAATCTCGACCAAGTCGGCTTCCACTTCCCTCTGTGATTCCGACTTGATCCCACTAGTCTCTCCTCTGTGAAAATTGCCTGCAAATCTGCCATTGTTCCATGATGATTTTCTCAGACTCTCCCTCATCCTCCTCAATCTATCCTTCTTTTCATCAATCCCTTAATAAAAAATAAAAAATAGTTTTAATGAAAGGTACGTTCAATAATCGAGGACATTGTCAATTTACGATAACAAACTAGTATTTCAATAAGATTTCAACAAATATGATTTATTTAATTAATATGGCTAGGTGAATTAAATTAAATAAATTGAATACTTTATTTAACTAATAGAAGAAGGGGGTCAGGATGAATTAATTAAATATTAATTTAATTAATAGTTGACAAGGGGAAAGGATTAATTAAATGTGAATATAATTAAGAGCTAGATGGATGATAATTAAACAAATATAAAATTTATTTAATTGGGTGGACAGAAATAAGTGTCTATAGTTCTTAAGACAAAAACTTAAACATTATTTCAAACTTTTTACTCCTTTATCATAAGCGTTGGTTAAAACAAGAATAAAGCTCAATTTCAACTACAGGGTCATTTTTCAAGTTTATCTTTGTGTGTTGAAACTGCTAAAGTGCATTCAACTGAATGCTTTAGCTTATTAAGATAATAATGACAATTTGTTGTTACCAAAATTTTACCCTTTGAGGGTTTAATAATAATAATTGTGTATGGTGAAAATGGATAACAATAATAACAATATTGAAAGGCTAAATGAATTCAACCACAAAACCCTAGCCTAACAATCAACAAAGATCCACCATAACATATGAAGATTACCTAAGACAATGCAAATCAAATGAAATCACAAAGATTATACCATCACATGTCCAATAGGGTTTGGATCTCCATTCTTCCTATCTCCATTGATCTTGCTTGATATATATTTGCTCTCAGATTTTTATATGCACAAGAGCTCAACAAAGAACGGAATGTGGTTGCAAGTAGGATCGTAGTGTAGTCGAGTCCTCCAAATTGTCGATTAGGTTGAGTGATTAGAATGCATAGAATGATTAGGGTTTGATAATGAAGGAGGCATCTTCTTAAATAGAAGACACCATATGAAATGGAGGGATAAGATTGAGAGGTGTAAAAGGAGGTCGGCTAAGATTAGAGGGTAGGTAAAGGAAATAATAAAATAATGAAAGGGGTAGGTAGTGTATGAATTAAGAGATGAATGACATGTGTCATAGGTGGAAAAGGTTAATGAATTAATTAAATAAATAAAGATTTATTTAATTAATAGAAGAAGTGGGATCAATTAAATAAATAAGATATTTATTTAATTTAGGAAAATGATAATTTAAATAAATAAATGTATTTATTTAAATGAGAAATAAGGCTAGAAGAAGATAAATGAATTAATTAAATAAATAAAGATTTATTTAATTAATAGAAGAATTAGGCTTAGATAATTAAATAAATAAAATATTTATTTAATTAGACATGACAATTTTAGGTGTCTACAATAATAATAATGTCTTTTATAGTCCATGATGCTAGCCATCTATGTATGGGTCTACAAATGGGTTAGAGCAGTATGAGACTACCTCATACTCCTTGTGGGAAGTACCTAACTGCACTACAAATGAGGCATACATACCTTACCCCCTTGTGAGATTTGAACTTTTGACCCATCTTTGAAGAGCACAAAACTCTATTACATTAACCTTGAGTAAAACCCCAAGGCCTTGTTTTCTAACTATTCATTTTTTTAATTAAAAAAATAATATAGCTGCAAGCATGAGATCATTCAACCTATATAATCAGGTCTTGAAAGCATTTTCTTTAAAACAAAAACTAAGATTTTGGCTAATACTTCTTAACAATATCATAATAAACGTTGGTGTTTTTCATAACAAGATTTAGCTACACGCCTACTTGCTTATACTATTGTGGGTGAAGTCTCCAAACTAAATGACTGTTTCAAAGGCAATATGAATTTCCTATGCTCTCATGAGAAAGAAGTAGAAAAAGAGTTTTTTTATATGATAACTAATATTCTATTCCAAACAACCTCTCTTCATATATGTTTATACGAATTTCAAAAGTCTCCACAATAAACTTTAATTCCAAAATAGTTATACACATTTCATTTCATCTTACATTTCATTTAATTCTAATTGCAAATGCATCATATTTTTATCACCCACATTAGCCAGGTAATAATATTAATTCCCCATGATATTATTATGTGGTTGTTCGATACATAAGCTTGGGCCACCCAAGTATGAAACATTCATACTCATCTATATATATATATATATACATGTTTTCAAGCTGATTTATTAAGTATAATAAAAATGATGCATATTGATTATGTATTTATATAAATGCACAATACACATATATTTATGTATATTTATATGTATACTTTTGCTATCATAGTTATGTGGCACATGTACACACACATATATAAATCATTTATGCATTTATTTTTTATTAGTTTCAGAATAAAAGACCCCAAAGATTAACTGATCAATTTCATAACTTGAACTTAGTTATATGAAAGCTTGAGTTAATGTTACAAGTTCACATTAAAGAAGGAACCCTAACAACTCACCTAGCAATCTAGGGCCAGACAAAACAAAAAACATAGGTATTGACTTCACAATCATAGACACTAACATCTCTTAACATGGCTAATACTTAAAGCTTAAGTGACTCAGATGGCAACTTGACCCTTCTCCTATTTACACCCTCTACCAAATGATACTTCCCCTTCCTTCTCAAAGGATGGTGAGTTTCCTAAAACCACTAGGTCATAAGAATGTAGTTAGCTCAAAATCTCATTAATCATTCTAACATATATGAATATATTAAATTAGATAGAATTTCAAGATTCATTAACAATCAAATGATATCATTTCTCAAAAGACATTCTAAACCACCATTTAATTAACACTGCATAACATCACTTAATAGTGCAAATAGAACATAGAATAGTATCTTTGAAAAAGAGGGATGCAACAATAGAAATAGATGTGAACCTCTCATACCAAGGGTAGATCAAACAAACCATACATTCTCATAACAAAAGGAATAATCCCAAAGCCACAAACCATTTCCTATACCTCTCCAAATAAGTCCTCAAAACTATATCCATAGCTCAAGACCAACAACAAGGAGAACAACGAAAAATCCATAAAACCATGCATCTTCTTCTTAACAAGTCCTCAAAACTTCTATATTAAAGACTTACAGTAGAAAACAAGATACAAAATAAAGAATGCATCTAATAACCAAGCAGGCAATACCTCTTAGATCATTCACCTACCAATTAGACCAAGAGTGGGAAACTGGACTATCATGAGCTCTTAATACCAAACAATAAAAGCTTAAAATGACAATCTTCTCTTTACATCCATAATAGATTAACATTCATAACCAAGTGCAGGCTCCTCAGTATTTCTTCTAAAATCTTCATCAAAGAGTAACCATCTCAATACATGATCCCAAAAAATATGAAATCACATAGCCTCACCCAATTTTCTCTAGTCTCTATGAGAATCCACCAAACAATCAATGCTAACTTCAAATGTAATCTTATAAAAACATGAAGCTCCAAGAAATTGATTAATACTCAAAACAAAAGAGAATCAACAACACCTCACCAAGGATTCAAGAGTCCTCAATGGCACCAAGATGTGCAAATTTCCAAACCACATGGAGATAATAATTCATCATTAAATGATGAATCCTCATCACTACCAAAGCTCCCATAAACTGTGTAACCAAGCTATTTAAGAACCATGATAACCATCTCCTAGTTGAAGATCCTCCATATGTTAGACAATTTAAATAGCCGGAAGACAACTGAGAGTGGGAGGGGGGGTGAATCAGTTGGCACAAATTACCAGAACATTTAGCAATTAAAACTTTAATACCGGAACCCAAAACATTAATACCAGAATGCTTAAAGAAAATACCAAAATAGTAGTTAAACTAATTAAGCATAAACAATAATCACAGAATAAATACCATCCACATGACACCAAGATTTATACGTGGAAAACTCAGTAAAGGGAAAAACCATGGTGGGAAGCCAACCCACAGTTAGATAATACTTCTGCAGTAAGTATGTGAATTAAAATTGAGGGGCCTGCACTTGCAGGAAGGCCAACAACCTAGAGCGCACTTCTCATCACAAAAGGAGTCTCATTGACTACATAGAAATCCAGACTACAATCTGAAAGAAGGAATGATCTGCAAAGATATCATCTCCTATGTCTGAGTACACTTTTGGTTAAGCTCAATACCAGAGGACTAAATCCTCTTACATAAACCCAATTCGATCTCCAATGATCGACCAAATCCTCTGCCTGACTGATATTACATTATTTGCACATTATATATCCATATCCCATTCCTTGATCTTATACCTATGATGATCTACAATGAGATCTTGTTGGCATTTGCATGAAGATCGCATTGATGAACTATCATGTTGTCATTGATGTCAATTATAACCGGTAATGATGTTGTAATAATGTTGTTTTGCAATCGGTATGTGAGCTAGTGAAGGAAACTGGTATTACTTTAGAAGCAGTGAGATCAACTGGTAACCCTACTTGTTGATGTGCCAAACCCTAACCGATGGAGCTTGGTGAATCAGTTGTATTGGTTTATGATCAAATGATGAAGATTAATGATTATGCCACGTATGCATGTTGTATGTGAAGAATTTTAAATTTTTTTTGGCACGTAGAGATAACGGTTTTATCTTGGGAATGAGCGAATACATTGCATGAAGTGGAAACCGTGTGATGAGTTACAGGGATCGATGAAGCGGTGATCAAGAAGCGGTCGAGGTTGTCTTGAATGATGTGTAATGATTGCTATGTAATCCAATAGTCATACTTGAACCGATTTGTTTGTAATCTCTATGAGATCTTAGGTTTGTGATGTGTTACCAGCCTATTGTTAAGCTTATAAGGTCGATCAGTTGTTTTGTTGTAGTGTTGGAAATTTTGGTTGAATGTAAGAGTGATTGGTTGTTGAACCAGGAGGTGCATTTTTAGTATGTGTGAAGGCAAATAGGAGCATGAAAAGGATCTGATCAAGAAGTGTAGTGCTATTCACCAGATCAACAAACCCCCGTTGTTCTCTAACAATTACAACAGTCAAATCCCTTAACTGGGTAAGCTCTAACAGGCTTAGTGCTATCTAAATCCTATAACCAGGTGATCCATTAGCTTGGATTTCAAATCCTCTACCAAGGTTACTCCTAATAGGGTATTTCTTCTAATAGGGAATTATAGTCAATCCCTTAACTGAGTGGTCCCTAACAGGATCTGTTCTTAACAAGACTTATTGTAAAGCTTTAATAGGCTTGGCTCCTAACAGGGTGAACTTCAGAAGAGTTCAGAATACTTGTGGGTATTCATCCCCATCGTGGTTTTTCCCATTTGGGTTTCCACGTCAAAATCATTGTGTCAAGCGGTGAATGTTTTTGTGGTTATGTTTGCTATGGTTAATTTGCTTAACTGCTAAATCCACTTAGATATGATAAGATGAATGACAGTAATCTGAAATGTGCTTTTACTTTTGTCAGTAAAGTATTTGGATGTTTTGGTTAAATGTTTTGTGAGTTTAGAGTTGTTTTACTGTTATTCTATTATGACAGTCAACTGGTATAATTGATAGTAACATTGCAATTTATAGTTCAATGTTGGGGTATACTTGACAGTAACATTGCAATTTATAGTTCAGTGTTCGAACCAATCAGTTTTGAGTTTGACTTGAGAGGTTGTTTTTTGAGTTTGGTGAAAGTCTAGTCATTTTTCTATCTACTGATTCACCCCCCCTCCTAATAGTTGAACAGATCCTTATTGATTCATCATACCATCGATTGGCATCAGATCCTTTCACGTCCTTTAGTGTCTAAGCCTAACAACTTGAGGTAAAGATCTTGAAGAACATGATGAAGAAAGAAGGTCCAAAGATTAACTGGGAAAACTATAGAATATGGAGTGATAGAGTGAAAATCTATATCAAGAGTTTAGGTATTCAATACTGGGAACATTTTGTTACTCAATATGTTGCACGTAGTCAGACTATGTCTGATGATCAAAAGAAAGAGAAACAAGAAAATAAACAAGCATTGGAGGCCATTATCAGTTCTTTGTCTGATTAAGAGTATGTTGATGTCCATGGTCTGGAGACTGCTTATGAGGTATGGAAGAAACTTGAGGAAATCTATAGTGGTGATGAGCATGTGAAGATTGATAAAGAAGAGAGTCTGAGAGGTAAATTTGATGACATGCAGATGGCTGAAGGTTAGAATATTCAACAGTATGGTCAAAGGATCAAAGAGATAGTTGGTGAGATCAAGAGTGTTAGTGGTAAAGTGGAGGATTCCATAGTGGTTAGTAAGGTCTTGAGAACCCTTCTATCGGTCTACGCTATCCAAGTTGTATCCATTCGGGAGCTAAAGTCTATTGATAAAACTAAGGTAATTCTTGACTCTATCATTGGTAAGCTTACAACATTTGAATTAAATGGTTATGATGGTAGTACTCAAAAATCGAAATCTACATTTAGAGCTTTAGTTTCTAACCCTCCTATGAGGAAAAGTAGAGATGTCAGTCATAGTTATGAGTCTAGATCTAGTAGAGAAGTTGATGATGAAGACACTCTGATCGAGCTTGAAGCATTGTTGGCCAAGCAGTTGCCTAGAGGTACCAATAAGTATAGAGGTAAATTACCTTTGAAATATTTTTCATGTAACAAGATTGGACACATTGCAAATAACTGTCCTAATGGTGACAATGAGAATAAGCATGAGAAGTACACGAAGTACAAAGGAAAAGGCAAAAGAGATTGTTTCATTGCAGTTGATTGTGGTATCACTGATGACGAATCTGAGGGAGATGCTAATGAAGACATTATCTTTGTTGCCATTAAAGAAGAAACATCTAATCAAAAGGAATTAGTTTCTCACATGGATAGTTCTGATAATTGGATCATAGATAGTGGTTTTTCACACCACAGGACCGGTGATCAGAGTAAATTTCTTACTTTAAAGGGATTTGATGGAGGAATTGTGAGATTTGGAAATGACTCACCTTGCATGGTAAAAGGAAAGGGAACCATTTCTCTTAATGGAAAGAGCAGTGCAGATGATGTTTACTAGGTTGAAGGGTTAACGCACAATCTTTTGAGTGTATCTCAACTCAATGAAAAAGGTTATCCATTGGAATTCAAGAATGAAATGTGCAAAATCTACGGTAGCAAAGGTGAACTAATTGCAATCGACAAGAAAACAAAAGGTAACCTGTTTCACCTAAATCCTAAAGTCCACAACTATTTAATTGCTAAAGTAGATGATAGTTGGCTTTGACATAAGAGATTTTGTCATATAAATTTTGATAACATTGCTCTGTGTAAGGAATGTCAGTTAGGAAAGATGACATCCTCAACTTTTAAGAGCAAATCTTTCTCAGCAGAACAATTGCTAGATTTGGTTCATACAGATCTCTGTGGAACAATAAGGACTAAAAGTATTCAAGGTGATAGATATTTTATGATCTTCATTGATGATTGCTCAAGAATGATGTGGGTCACATTCTTGAAGGATAAAATAGAAGCCTTTCGTAAGTTCAAGGCATTTAGGGCCTTTGCTGAAAAGGAAAGTGGTAAGAAGATAAAGTGTCTGAGGATTGATCAAGGAGGTGAATTTACTTTAGAGGAATCCACTAGATATTGTGAAGACAATGGAGTTAAGAGGCAAATTTCTACACCGAGGACACCACAACAGAATGGTATTGTAGAGAGAAACAACCGGTTAGTTGTTGAAGCTGATAGAATGATGCTTATACAAGGAAGAGTAGAAAAAACTTTTTGGAGAGAAGATGTTAGGACAGTTGTCTACACTATGGACCAGACATTGGTAAAGAGAGGTAAGGATAAAACTCCTTATGTATACTGGTATGGTAGGTCACCTAATGTCAGTTATTTTAAGATTTTTGGCAGTAAATGTTTTATCAAGAGAGGTGACTATGTTAGTAAGTTTGAGGCTAAAAGTGATGAAGGCATATTTCTTGGTTACTCCACCAAGAGCAAGGCCTACAAATGTTACAAAAACCAGACACAGAGAATCATTGAAAGTGTTGATGTTCGAGTGGATGAGTATATTGGTCTTAGGAGAAACCAGTAAGGAAAAGAAGGAAGATGAACCTTGCATTCTGATTTTGGAACTAGAACCAGTGAAGCCAGAAGCTAGTGAAGTGAATGTTGTAGTACCAGTTCAACCGGAATAATTAGATTCAAAAGAAGATGATGATAGTGAGGAAGAAGAACCCAAAGATAATGATCATGTCATTCCAAGGTATGTGAGACTCAATCATAATCCTGACCAGATTATTGGAGATAAAGATGCTGGAGTGTTAACCACAAGAAGAATTTGAGAGAATTCTTGCATGATCTCCACTATTGAGCCTAGAATTGCTAAGGAAGCATTTGGAGATGATCATTGGATTAAAGCTATGGAAGAGGAGCTTGACCAGATTGAGAAGAACAATACATGGACCCTAGTACCCAGACCAATGAATAAAAATGTGATAGGCACTAAATGGGTATTCATGGATAAACTGAATAAAGATGGAGTAGTAGTAAGAAACAAAGCTAGATTGGTATGCAAAGGTTATGCACGAGAAGAAGGAGAAGACTATGGTGAGACATTTGCACTAGTTGCTAGATTGGAAGGTGTTAGGACTCTACTTGCATTTGTAGCATATAAGGGATTCAAAGTATATCAAATGGATGTGAAGTCAACATTTCTAAATGGAATACTGGAAGAAGAAGTATACATTGAGAAACTAGATGGTTATGCTTTGACCGATGCAAAGGATATGGTGTGTAAACTGCACAAGGCACTATATGGTTTGAAGCAAGCACCGAGAGAATGGTATGAAAGGATACATTCACACTTGATGAAGATAGGTTTTTCAGAGAACCAGTGAAGACATCAATATATATCTCAAATCTGAAGGTGATAAGATACTGGTTAGTGAAGTGCTTATAAATGATATCATATTTGGAGGCAATGATGACATGAGTGATGACTTTGCAAATGAGATGAAAAGTGAATTTGAAATGTCTCTAGTAGGAGAGATAAAATTCTTCATAGGTTTGCAAGTTCAACAGATGAAGAGTGGTATTTTTATCACATAGTCTAAATATGTGAAAGAGATATTGAAGACATTTGGAATGGGTGATTGTAAACTAGTTGGGACACCAATGGTTAGAGGTTGTAAATTGTCTAAGGAGGATGATGCCACAACTGTTGATGAAAGAAGTACAAATCAATGATAGGGAAACTGCATTATGTTGTTCACAGTAGACCAGATATTGCTCATGTAGTTGGTTTAGTTGCCAGATTTCAGAAGATTCCAAAGGAAACACACTTGATAGCAACCAATAGGAAATTCAGATATTTGAAAGGTACTATTGACTATGGATTACAGTATCCATATGCATGTAACTTTGATTTGAAGGTTTATACAGATGCAAACTGGGTAGGTAATGTTGATGATAGGAAGAGCACAATAGATGGTGCATTCTTTCTTGGAGGAAGACTTGTATCTAGGAGCAGCAAGAAGCAAAGTTGTATATTACAGTCCACTGCTGAACCTGAATATGTTGCAGTGTATATGAATTGTACCCAGGCAATCTGGATGAAACACATTTTGGAAGGATTCCAGCAGAAGATCACATAACATGTAAATATTTTATGTGACAACACCAGTGCAATAAACATTTCAAAGTGTTAGGCCCAATATGGAAAGCTAATGTACTGAGAGGGGAGGGGTGAATCAGTACTTCAAAACTTTTCTTCAATAATAACTTTACTGTTATGCATAAACCGAATATTGCAATAACATAATATAAAGCTAAAACAAATAGATAACAATCATACATGATTCACTCCATAACACATATATTTTGGTTATGCAAAAACTCTTGGTTAGAGAGAAAAATTGCGGTGGGGATGGCACCCACAACTTCACTGCTGCAATAATAAAGAGTGCTCGGTTAGAGCTACATGTTTAGCTATTTCTGATAGCTTACCCTGTTAGGAGTAACAAGATCTGTTAGATCTGTTGGGAAAAATAGTGTCTCAACCTTGCATTTATGTGAGGTTACTATTTATAGTAAGTTTTTATTTGAGCACGAAATGGTGCGAAACTCTCCCTGAAGCTTCTGGTTGGCTAGATAAGCATTCCGGTAAAGTTTCGTTGCAAGGTCACAGCTAGTTTTGAAGATATTAAAGTTTTCGTCTTGGAGGGGTGCAATAAAATGTTTAAACTTAATTTTGGGGACTTTAGAGGCTCCGAAATGCTCTGAAAAGTGGTTGTAACCAGTGAAGCGGGTTACGAGGTGATAGAGCACTTCGCAAGCTTTCCGGCGCTTCAAACGGTTCGTCAATCGGACACCTGGTTCTCAAGTTATGGCCTCCGGAAGTTTGTACTCCTGAAATAGGAAAAATAATTTGTATCGAATACATAAATGAGCTGTAAAAGGGAGCGACACATGTTGATGTGTGCTTTAACATGTCATAGAAGGGAGATAAGGTCGGCTACACCTTATTGGGTGGTTTTAGCCCATGGTTTTGTAATACCGTTTGACGGTTTCTTGTATTGTATCTCCTATTTATGAGGTGTGTGAGATAGAGGTTGTGTGTAAGAGTCCTATGGCTATTGAGTTGCCTCTGAATCTCTGTTTAGTGCTACTCCTGCAAAGAGCTTGCTCTGCAAGTATGTTGTAATCTGTATTTGATTGCTGAATAAAATATTGAGCTGCTTTTGGAGGGTGGGGTTTTTCTCCCGAAAGGGTTTTCCCCACGTAAATCACTGTGTTGTGGTATGAGTGCTATCATATCTATTTCTATTTTCTGTAACTATTGTAACGATCTGAAAAAGTTTTGCATTACCCTCCTCTCAAGGTTAGTGTAGGAAGTTGTTTCCGCTACTTAACTTCCTTACAAGTGGTATCAGAGCCTGATCACCTTTGGTTTCAATTGTGGGCAGTTGGGTTTTTTGAACTAATCCAGATTTGAGTGGGAGCTTGTGCAGAAGACACTTTTTGATCTTGTTGCAGGAATATTCAGATGGCGAGTTCGTCAGGGAGAATAGAGGTGGAGAAATTTAATGGAAGTAATTTTGAGATGTGGAAGCTAAAGATGGAAGATCTGCTAATAGATCGAGATCTTTGGGATGCTGTTGATGCGAATGTCCAAAGGCCCTCAGATCCTACTGCGACAGCTCAGTATGATGTTATGGACCGAAAAGCCAAGGGTCTAATCAGACTGTGCTTGGCAGACTCTGTTCTAATCAATGTCCATGAAGAGAACTCTGCAAAGAAGCTATGGACTAAGCTTGGTGAGATGTATCAAGTGAAATCTTTATTAAATCAAATTTTCTTAAGAAAGAAATTGTATTCTTTGAAGATGGAAGAGGGTGGATGAATTGCAGACCACCTAGAAGCATTCAATATGATTGTGGCTCAATTAGTATCCGTCGGTGTTAAGATGGACGAGGAGGAGAAATGTCAGATCTTGCTTTGTTCTTTGCCTGATTCGTGGGATTCTCTTGTTATGGCTATCGGTAGTACTTCTGTTGTTTTGAAATCTGAAGACGTGGTGGGTGCCCTACTCGGTGAAGAGATGCGAAGGAAGGTATCCATCAGTTCAAAGGAAGCCCTAACCGTTCGTGGAAGACCTAAGGATAAAGGCAAGAAGAATGAGAAGCGTGGCAAGTCCAAATCCAAAGGGAGATCGAAATCTCCTGGAAAGTCCAAAGTCATTTGCTGGAATTGCGGTAAACCGGGTCACATCCGTAAGGACTGCAAAGAAGAAAAGAAGAAGAAAAAGAAAAAGTTCGATTCTGATTCTGAGTCCGACAAGGAAGATGGCGATGCATTTATTGCGGCTTTGGCGACTCATGCAAGTAATGATGCCTGGCTAATTGACTTAGGTGCATCTTTTCATATGACTTCCAATAGAGATTGGTTTTCTGAATATGAAGGATTTAATGGAGGTAAGGTGTACTTGGGTGATGATTCACATTTAGACATTGTTGGTCGAGGTAAAGTTAGAATCAGGTTTTCTGATGGTAGAATAAAAAGGATTAATGGTGTGTTGCATATCCCTGGATTAAAACGAAACCTGTTATCTGTGAGCAAACTAATAGATGCAGGTGTGCAGGTAGTCTTTTTTGAAACAGGATGTAAGATGATTAAGGGTGCTATGGTAGTTGCTAGAGGTGTCAGGTTTGGCACTTTGTATAAGCTTGAAGCATACACTGTTGAGTGTAATAGCACTTCTGTAAAAAGTAAATCTGTGGATACCTCACTAGAAGATTTGAAGGTTTCACCTTCAGCAGATGGAAATGGTTTTTGGGTACCTAAGGGTGCACTTTCATCTGAAGCAAAGTTACCTGCAGAGAAGACTATGTTATGGCACCAGAGACTTGGCCACATTGGAGAAAAGGGTCTAAGGACCTTGAAAAATAAAAACCTTGTTGAAGGTTTGAATGATTGTAATCTTGACTTTGATTTCTGTGAGCATTGCATTTATGGAAAACAAAACCGCGTTCAGTTTTACTCGAGTTCTCATAAAACTTGTGGTGTTTTGGACCTTATCCATTCTGATGTGTTTGGTCCAGTAGATGTCTCTTCGATTGGAAAATCCACATATTATGTTTCGTTTATTGATGATTTTAGTAGAAGGACATGGGTATATTTTCTAAAGAGTAAATCTGAAGTTTTTAGTTGTTTTAAAGAATTTAAAGCAATGGTTGAGTTGCAGACTGGAAAGAAAATAAAATGTTTGAGAACTGATAATGGCGGTGAGTTTTGCTCTAATGATTTTGATAGATTCTGTAAAGACTGTGGAATTAACAGGCAGAAGACAACTCCGTATTCTCCACAGCAGAATGGAGTTGCAGAAAGAATGAACAGGACACTGATGGAGAAGGCTAGGAGTATGTTGAGTGGTGCTGGTCTCGAACAAAAGTTTTGGGCTGAAGCTGTTGCCACTGCTTGCTACCTGATTAACAGGTCTCCTACATCAGCTCTTGTTGATAAAACGCCTATGGAAGCATGGTCAGGTCACAAGCCTTCATTGAGACATCTTAGAGTTTTTGGTTGCGAGGCATATGCACATGTGCCAAAGGAGAAGCGAACAAAGTTGGAGAACAAGGCTGTGAAATGTATCTTCATCGGGTATAGTTATGGTGTGAAAGGATACAAGCTTTGGGACTCTGTTGCACAAAAGGTAATTCATAGTAGAAGTGTTATTTTTAGAGAAATTAAGTCTCCTTCTGTTACATTGCAGCCAGAACAGACTAAAAAAGAAGATGTGATTCAACTTCCTTCTACACCTGAAAGAGTTGAATCGAGACCCCTAGATAGGCAAGAATTTGAGGAGAGCTCGTCTAGCTCTGAATCTTCAGAAGAGGAGGAAGAACCTCCAACTCAGCTTGTTCGAAGGTCTACAAGACATAGACAACCACCTGAAAGGTATTCACCTGATGATTGGAGATGTATTTTTGCTCTGAATACTAGTGTGGATGAACCAAAATCTGTAGAAGAGGCATTAGGTATGAATGATGCAGAATCCTGGAAGATTGCTATGGAGGAAGAAATGGCAGCTTTGAAAAAGAATGATACATGGGATCTTGTACCATTGCCTGAAGGATGAAAACCTGTTGGTTGTAAATGGGTGTTCAAGAAAAAGATTGGTTCAAATGGAAGCATTGAGAAGTATAAAGCAAGGTTGGTTGCAAAAGGCTACTCTCAGGTTGAGGGTGTTGATTACGGTGAGATATTTTCTCTTGTTGCAAAAATGACGTCCATTAGATTTTTGCTTTCTATTGCTACTGCTTATGATTTAGAGGTTGAGCAAATGGATGTGAAAACTGCTTTCCTTCATGGCGATTTGGAGGAAGATATTTATATGACACAGCCAGAGCACTATGTGGTGAAAGGCAAAAGAAATTTGGTCTGTAAATTGAAGAAATCTTTGTATGGCCTCAAACAAAGTCCTAGGATGTGGTACCAGAAATTTGATACATATGTGTTGAGTTTGGGATTTGAACGTTCTAAATCAGATCACTGTGTTTATTATAAATCTTATGGTGATCATTTCTTATTCATTGCATTGTATGTTGATGATATGTTATTCATTGGTAAAGGGAAAGGTATGATTTCAGAACTGAAGTCTCAGCTCGCTGCTAAATTTGAAATGAAAGATCTTGGTGTAGCAAAGCACATTCTTGGGATGGAAATTAGAAGAGATAGGGTAAATAGAAAGTTATGGCTAGGCCAGAGTAAGTATGTGAATTCAGTGTTACAGAGGTTCAACATGCAGAATTGTAGACCATTGAGTGTTCCTTTTACAGTTGGAATGAAACTATCTATTTCAGATTGTCCTACATCCCCATTGGAGATGGAAGACATGAGCAGAGTGCCTTACCAGAGTGCAGTTGGAAGCTTGATGTATGCTATGGTCTGTACTAGACCAGACATTGCCCAAGCAGTGGGAGTACTTTCTAGATATATGTCTAATCCTGGTAGAGTTCATTGGGATGCAGTCAAAAGAGTCTTCAGATATTTGAAGGGTACTTCAGAGTATTCTTTGTGTTATCATGGTAATTCAGTTGGAGACATGACTTCCCTTGATATCCATGGTTATGTGGATTCAGATTGGGCAGGTGATATTGATAGCAGAAGATCCACCAGTGCTTATGTGTTTACTTTGTTTGGTGGTGCAATTAGTTGGATGAGTAAGCGACAGGCTGTGGTTGCTTTATCCACTACTGAAGCGGAGTATATGGCAGCTACTCATGCTTGTAAAGAGGCCATTTGGCTTAAGAGACTGTGTTCGGATATTGGAATAAAACAAGGTATAGTGACAGTTTACTGTGATAGTCAGAGTGCAATTAGCCTAGCTAAGAACCCGACATTTCATGCCCGGACCAAACATATTGATATTCAGTATCATTTTGTTAGAGATATGGTCGAAGATGGTAGGGTGAAGCTGGTTAAGGTGGAAACTTTGATGAATGTTGCAGATGCTTTAACTAAGGCAGTGAGCACAGATAAGTTCAGATGGTGTTCAGAGTCTATGGGCCTTATGGCCCCTAGCAATTGATTCATTGTGTTGACATTCCCTTCCGCTCATGCAAGGTGTTCGACAAGTGGGAGATTTGTTGGGAAAAATAGTGTCTCAACCTTGCATTTATGTGAGGTTACTATTTATAGTAAGTTTTTATTTGAGCACGAAATGGTGCGAAACTCTCCCTGAAGCTTCTGGTTGGCTAGATAAGCATTCCGGTAAAGTTTCGTTGCAAGGTCACAGCTAGTTTTGAAGATATTAAAGTTTTCGTCTTGGAGGGGTGCAATAAAATGTTTAAACTTAATTTTGGGGACTTTAGAGGCTCCGAAATGCCCTGAAAAGTGGCCGTAACCGGCGAAGCGGGTTACGAGGTGATAGAGCACTTCGCGAGCTTTCCGGCGCTTCAAACGGTTCGTCAATCGGACACCCGGTTCTCAAGTTATGGCCTCCGGAAGTTTGTACTCCTGAAATAGGAAAAATAATTTGTATCGAATACATAAATGAGCTGTAAAAAGGAGCGACACATGTTGATGTGTGCTTTAACATGTCATAGAAGGGAGATAAGGTCGGCTACACCTTATTGGGTGGTTTTAGCCCATGGTTTTGTAATACCGTTTGACGGTTTCTTGTATTGTATCTCCTATTTATGAGGTGTGTGAGATAGAGGTTGTGTGTAAGAGTCCTATGGCTATTGAGTTGCCTCTGAATCTCTGTTTAGTGCTACTCCTGCGAAGAGCTTGCTCTGCAAGTATGTTGTAATCTGTATTTGATTGCTGAATAAAATATTGAGCTGCTTTTGGAGGGTGGGGTTTTTCTCCCGAAAGGGTTTTCCCCACGTAAATCACTGTGTTGTGGTATGAGTGCTATCATATCTATTTCTATTTTCTGTAACTATTGTAACGATCTGAAAAAGTTTTGCATTACCCTCCTCTCAAGGTTAGTGTAGGAAGTTGTTTCCGCTACTTAACTTCCTTACAAGATCTACCTTGCTAAATGATTTTACAACACTTAATCTAAATGCTGCACCTGGTTAGAGGCTTTACAATTTATAGACTTGATTAGAGTCTTTTGCCCTGTTAAAGGTTTCTCTTACAACTTCAAAATATTACAATAAATCATTACAAATATCTGCAACTTTACATCTAAAATGTTATAACAGATTCTATGTGCTCAGAATAGATTACCTTGCTTATAGCATACCTCGGTAACCCATATAGTAACTCGGTAAACCCTTTTGTTTACTCTGTTCTTTGACTGTTCTCTAAAATCCTTCTCAGTGACCTCTGTGTTTCTATAACAGTCTTCTTACACTCATGCACACACCTTTTTAATTCATAACTCATGCTGTATAAATAGATCTCTTATGTCGGTGATCCTTTCATTGCTTCGATCTTACAAACATGTTTTATTGAATGAATAACCATGCAAAATATTTCATTGGTTAGATGACCTCAAAATCATACACAATCTTTAAGTGCAATTTCCAATGTGATAACAGTTCTACGTGCCTCGATCTTGTAACACATTTTCATATGTATGTCCAGGTTCAATGAATCTGGTAACACATTTCACTCGGTGTATATCAACTCGGTGTGTCATCTTTGCTGCTCGGTAGACATGGAATGATACTCGGTAGACAGCTCGGTGTAAACTATGCTCTGAGACTACTTTCTTCTGTAACCGACTAGACTGTGCATACTGACTGAATATCTCGGTAGTAGTAACTGACTAGAGTATATAGAATAACTTTGACATAAAACTAATGGCAACTTGATAAGTAGTAACAATCTCCCCTTTTGACATTAGTTGAGATGTTTGACAAAAACTACTTTCAAAGTTATAACTCAATAATCTATATACTTGCAAAATTTGACTATACTAACAGTATATACAATAGTCAATGAAATAATATACTCCCCTTATCGATATACTGTACAAAACTTTGATTTTTGCATGCTTGGTGATCTGTTTTGTGTGCTGCTCTTGATCTTTGCTTACTGTCCTGTTTACTGCTCTTGGATACTTTGCTTGCTCTGCTCGGTATACTCCCCCTATATACTATACTCCTTTTGTTTTATACTCTTGGATACTATATCACTCCCCCAATACTGTATCACTCCCCTTTTTGACAAACATCAAAACTTAATTACCATTCGGGGGTGGTAACTGATCAAAAATGGATTTGTACTTGGTTTGTGCTTCGGTGAGAGCGACAGAGAGTGCATTCTTTACACTGTCCATTAAAGAAATCTGTGCTTGAATATCAACCAATAATGATATTAATCCATCTAGAGTGCTTCCCTCTTGTGTAGTAGATAGGGAGGTGGCTTGGTTGATCTGTTCTTGGACGGATGAAAGATGAGGAAGGAATAATGTCTGAAGTGTCATTATGTCCATCCTGATCTTGTGTTCTTCATTTCTTAGGTCCAATTGCTGAGCCATGAGCTGTTGTAGCTTTGTATAAAAGTTCTGAATTGAATTTGGCTCTGTGGTCAACTTATTTGAGAGATCGGTGATCTCTTTCTCAATTGCCTCTGTTTTATTTTTAATGTCTTTAATGAATAAAGAATATGCTTGAGTTGAGGAGTCAACTCAACAATAAATTTGACAAGTTTAAATTTGCCAATAGCTATAGCTTTATGTACCTCTTCTATCATTTTTGCAGTGAGCTCTTTGTCTTTTAGCTTGCTCAAATACTCCGATGCATCTACTCCAAATGTCTCTATCTTTGTTAGGAGTTCATCCAGTTGAATGTGGATGGCTGCATCTGTTGACACTGTAGCTTCAAGTAGCATATCTATTAAGAGTGCTTTCACCTTCAGAAGTACCTTATTTTTCTTTTGAATGGCCATTTGCTTCTCTTGTTCGACCTTTGCTTTGCATAGTTCACCGAAATCAATGAGTACTTGCCCCTTTAATTTTGATATATCTACATTGGGAAACACTATTGGTTTTGACAAATCAACTTTAAAACTATGCTTTTTCATCTTCTTTTCTTTACCTTTCACTGATGGAACTAAGACAATGGCTTGTGAGGCTTGATGACCCTTGGTAGATTGCTCGGTAGAGGCAACACTTTGATCGATTTCTTTAGCCTCTATAGTGTCCTTTGGTGTCTCGGTATTCGGTGTCTCAGTTGCAACATTCTTAGTGCTAGAAGGTGCTTGAGATGTCTGTTCTTGAGTAGTACCTTCTCCTATTGTAGACTTGTGACCTTCAGTGCCTTGATCCGTATCCTGAGGGGTTTCGGTTGAGACAAGTTGCTTGACTGATGGATAAGGCTGAACTTGTTCCAAGACTGATTCACTAGATACAAGTTTTGCATATGCATTGCCTTCTATCATTTCCTGTTCCAGTGCCTCTGTATCCATGACATCTTCATCTATTTGAATGGTGTCAGCAGGGTCTTGCTCGGTAACATCAGGATCTTGCTCGGTGACATCAACAATTTCAATTTCAGCTTGCTCACCGACATCCTTGACTTTAAAGATTTCCTGTCATTTTTCTTTTGTCTCATTTTCCACTTCAATACACAACCCATTGATTAGTTGTAAGGCTCTCTGTTTGACAAGAAACTTTGAGTTGTAGGTTGTCAGATGTTCTTTTATTTCAGCTACTGACATGTCAGGAAAGAGATGTACTAGACTTCTTTCTCTGATCTGTTTCTTCGAGTCCATTGCATACTTCCACCTATTATCAATATGCAAATAAAGTTCATTCATAAGTGACTTAGCTAGTTCCAATGGAGCTAACCAGAATTTTAGAAGTGTGCAGATGACAACTTCTTCAATTTGTCTCTTCTCATCATTATTTCTGGTTTCATACTTAACATATCTAAATGATCCAAATCCTCCATATTCTTTCAGATTAGCACATAATTTTTCAACACTATGTACATTTACCTTCTTGCTCTTGACAATCTAAAATTTGCTTGCATCTTCTGATTCAGTATCACTAGACTCTTTTGCCAAAATGAGTCTCCGAGTAGATTTCTTGTAGGTCTTTGTTACCTTGGGAACAGTAACACTCTTTGTTTTCTTACTCGGTGAAGCTGCAGATGCTCTATTGTTAGGTCTCTTTGGAGGTGGAGTCGGTGAGGCCTTTGATGTGTCCTGTTTCTTTCTCTTCAACACTTTTCCCTTAGGCAATTCGGTGCTCAATGTTATAGCTACCTCTTGGGCTTCAGATTCCTCTTCGGTGATGGCAATGTTGCCTTTGACAGGTGTAGAGGAAGAGTCTTCTCTGAATTTCTCCGATAATGCCTTTATCATCTTTGTTGCCTTTCTTGTAGCTTTGGGTACTACAATGCTTATTTTTAGTTTTTCTTTCACCTCAAGTTCCATACCTTAGTTCGGTAGCATGCCTTGGCAATGTAAGAAATGCATCAATTTGTTGTTGTGTGATGTCAAAATCAATTTCGTAACCCATAGGTGACAAAGATTGAATTCTTGGTTCCACAACATTGACATAACAGTAATCTGTGTCAACTTCAAAACATATGTCATTTTTATATTTCTCCACTAGTTGGGGTGGAATCCGGTACCTGTTATGCATTTTCTCTTGAAATTTACTGAAGTAGTCATCCATAATATCATTGAAATTATCACCTAACTTCTTGATGAAGTCATTGATCTGATGGGTGATTGGTCGGTGTACTTCCCAAACAACTTTACTGACTGATGGAAAGAATTTTTCAAAATAGAAAAAAATGCATACAAGTAATGATCCAAACTTTAGTGTATTAGCCGAGTTGTTCTTCTTTGGCTTCCTGATGGTGTTGAAATTCTCAAATAGGTTCTTTAGCAACACCTCACATAGATCAGTTTTCATTCCCTTTTTCACAATTTTGTATGACAAGTCTACTGCTGCACAGGGTACATTGTTTTCCCTTGCTGATTAGAAGAAACAGTAACCTATAACTCTAATGGCAAATTTTAGTTCTTCATCTATGACATTATTCAATTTCAATCCTCTGCTCTGATTCCAGTCCAGTTAAACTAATCAATTCCTTCTGTGATATCATCTTTTGGGCTCAGGCATGATCATAAATAGGGTAACCGATAATCAAATGAATGATTTCCTTGGTAATCTTAAATGGTTGCTCTTCTAGCCACTTGAAATCATCATGAACTCTACTTAGAACAAACTTGACCCACTGGGGTTTGAACACACGGGGATAGGTTAGGGCTTCAGTTAATCCCTTGATCTTGATGTGTTCATACTTGCTATTCAATTTACCATCGGTGCACAACTCATCATAGGTGTCTTTGATTTCAACACGACATTTGGTGAAGAATCTCACATCCTTGACTAATAATGCTCTATCCGAGATGAGTGAAAATGTGGTTTTGTCATCCGGTTCAGATGCAACTTTGGGAGTCAAAGAGTATTTTAGTGAGGGCTTCTCTACATTCTTGACAACAATGGGATCTTGGATCTTAGGCACCATTTTAGATTTAAGATAAAAGCTAACAAAGGATCCTTAGGGTTTCAGGATTTTCAAACGACTAACGCTTCACACTTAGCAAATAATAGCAACTTGATAAGATCTGTAAACCAGCTTAACAATGCGTTGAGATTGATGTAAATACCTTGAATTTTCTTTGTAGGAGGTTTGATCGCCTTAGATTTGCTTTTCTCTGCTCTCTCGAAAACTTGTTAAGTGAAAATGACCGTGAAAATGCTTTTAAGTACACAATATGCCTTATCGGGCTCCGTGCAAGTTAGGTCAAAAACATTAAATGCACTCAATTCCACTTTAACCGATTTACTCTCCTTTTTTCATTTTAACCGAGTAACCAAACTTCCTTCATTTACCGACTTGACAGGCTCCCTGTATTCACCGACTTGACAGGTTTCCTGTAAAGTGCTTCAAAAGACTTTGATAGAATTTCAAACTTACTATTACATCTTAATTATGCAAATTTGAATTTAAGTACATAATAAAATAGGAACTGGTAAGATTTAGCCTTGAGAGAATGTAGTCCCTTCATACCTTTACCGATTAATTTGGAATAGGAGCACCTAACTCGGTAGGTAAGGTGCTTTCTTCATTTGACACAATTTCCTTCTTTTTCCAAATCATCTTTAATTTTTCTTTTATTTCCTCAGTGTCTTGTCTAGGTTGATCTCTACAATCTCCAGCTAAGTGTCCAACTTTGTGACAATGAAAACATGCCATACCAAGATTTCTCCATGATCTTCAGTTGTTCATCCCAAACCTTATAAAACAGTTGGCACTTATATGTCCATATCTTCCACAACATTCACACCATATCCTTGTATTGTAATTCCATGGTACTACAGAATACTGTCGGTAAGGATTTGTGTGAGTTCAGTAACCTCTAGCATTTTCTCGGTGTGCAGACCACATATAGTTCTTTTGCTTAAACCAACACTTCTCGGTACTATGTCCATATCTATTGCAGTTTTTACAAAACCCTTTGAATTTTGCCTTCTGATAATTGTTAACAAACTTTGTCCTACATTGATTAGATGTGTGACCATATTTATTACAATTGTAACAATAACCTTTGGACTTAGTGACATTCGGTTGCTTACCTTTTCTTATTTGGCACATGTTGGCAGTGTGACCTTGATTTCCATAGTAGTTGCAAATAGGCTTCTTTCTTTTGATGTTCTTCTTATTTCCAGCTTGCTTTGATGATTCTCCTCTCTTGGTAGTATGAATTCCCTTCTTGGTAGAGTCTTTTCCTTTATAACCGAGTCCTTCATCTTTGTTGGGTCATCTTGTATTCAGTTGCTCATCCAACATCTTTGATGCTTCATAACTCTTGTTTAGTGTTTCTTTGGATTTCTTCTCTGTTTCAAGTTCATCGGTCAACCTTGATAATTCAAGTTTTAATGCTTGATTCTCATCATCCTTCAAATTTGCTTCATGATGTGCATAACCTAGTTGATCTGATAGATTTTGTTGAATTCCAGTCAACCTTGTGATTTCATCATTCTTATCAGATACTAAGACTTCAAGATGTTGTTTCTCTCTTTCTAGATCTCTTACTTTATCCTCAGCTGTCCTCAATGCATCAAGATTTTCAGTCATCTGTGTGCTGAAATGTTCATGTTCTCTTTTCATTGCTTTTAGTTGATCAGCCAGTGCTTTGTTCTTTTCTTTCAATACTCCAATCATTTCTTTAGTTTCTTCAGATATATTGTTCTCAGATGATGTCTCAATTTGTTCCACTAACTCTTGAGAGTCCTACAAATCATCAGATAATCTTCTTCTTACTTTCAGAGATTTTTGCATTTGCCTTTGCATGTCTGCAATCACTTGATTAGCATGATCCAACTCTTCTTGCAGATATACAATCCTCCAAGATTGTTTATAGCCTTCCATTGATAATATCTTTCTCTTTAGGTAGTTAAACCCTTTTCCAAGATTCAAGCTCTGATACCAATTGTTAGGCCCAATATGGAAAGCTAATGTACTGAGAGGGGAGGGGTGAATCAGTACTTCAAAACTTTTCTTCAATAATAACTTTACTGTTATGCATAAACCAAATAGTGCAGTAACATAATATAAAGCTAAAACAAATAGATAACAATCATACATGATTCACTCCATAACACATATATTTTGGTTACGCAGAAACTCTTGGTTAGAGAGAAAAACTGCGGTGGGGATGGCACCCACAACTTCACTACTGCAATAATAAAGAGTGCTCGGTTAGAGCTACATGTTTAACTATTTCTGATATCTTACCCTGTTAGGAGTAACAAGATCTGTTAGATCTACCTTGCTAAAGGATTTTACAACACTTAATCTAAATTTTGTACCTGGTTAGAGGCTTTACAATTTATAGACTTGATTAGAGTCTTTTACCCTGTTAAAGGTTTCTCTTACAACTTCAAAATATTACAATAAATCATTACAAATATCTACAACTCTACATCTAAAATGTTATAACAGATTCTATGTGCTCAGAATAGATTACCTTGCTTATAGCATACCTCGGTAACCTATATAGTAACTCGGTAAACCCTTTTGTTTACTCTGTTCTTTGACTGTTCTCTGAAATCCTTCTCGGTGACCTCTATGTCTCTGTAACAGTCTTCTTACACTCATGCACACATCTTTTTCATTCATAACTCATGCTGTATAAATAGATCTCTTATGTCGGTGATCTTTTCATTGCTTCGATCTTACAAACATGTTTTATTGAATGAATAACCATGCAAAATATTTCATTGGTTAGATGACCTCAAAATCATACACAATCTTTAAGTGCAATTTCCAATGTGATAACAGTTCTACGTGCCTCGATCTTGTAACACATTTTCATATGTATGTCCAGGTTCAATGAATCTGGTAACACGTTTCACTCGGTGTATATCAACTCGGTGTGTCATATTTGCTGCTCGGTAGACATGGAATGATACTCGGTAGACAACTCGGTGTAAACTACGCTCTGAGACTACTTTCTTTTGTAACTGACTAGACTGTGCATACCGACTGAATATCTCGGTAGTAGTAACCGACTAGAGTATATAGAATAACTTTGACATAAAACTAATGGCAACTTGATAAGTAGTAACACAAAGAACCCGATGTTGCATGATAGAACCAAGCATATTGAGCTGAAATATCATTTCTTGAGAGAGAATTGCAGAGTAAAGATGTGTTATTGGAGAATGTATCTACTAAGGAGCAACTTGCGGATATCTTTACTAAACCTCTGCCTAAGACTACTTTTGAGTATCTTAGAGGGCAGCTAGGGGTTGTACCCCTACATTAGGTCAATTGAGCAGATATGGAATACATCAATCCTAGAGCTAATTGAAGAATCTTGCAACATGATTGGTGTAGAGAGGAGTTATTCCACAGGGGGAGCATCAAGTTGCAGATTGTTGATGCAGAACAGTGAAGTATAACACTGCATGTTTTACTTTCACTTTGGCATTGTTGTCAAAGGGGGAGAAGAACTATATGATTATTGGGGGAAGAACTATATGAGTGCAGAGAGAAGATCTATAACCAGTTACCAGTTGAAGACATGGAGACTTAGTTGAAGGAGAGTACATGGTACAATGTAAACCAATATTCCTATACACAATCATCAAAATCAAGGGTATTGATACTTGTATTGCCATCAATACCAAAGGGGGAGATTGATAGCATTTGCATGAAGATTGCATTGATGAACTATTGTGTTGTCATTGGTGTCAATTATAACCAGTAATGATACTGTAATAATGTTGTTTTGCAACCGGTAGGTGAGCTAGTGAAGGAAATTGATATTACTTTAGAAGCAGTGAGATCAATCGCTAACCCTACTTGTTGATGTGCCAAACCCTAACCGATGGAGCTTGGTGAATCGGTTGTACTGGTTTATGATCAAATGATGAACGATAATGATTATGCCACGTATGCATGTTGTATGTGAAGAGTTTCAAATGGTTTTTGGTGTGTAGAAATAATGGTTTTATCTTGGGAATGATCGAATACATTGCATGAAGTGGAAACCGCGTGATGAGTTACAGGGATCGATGAAGTGGTGATCAAGGAGCGGTCGAGCTTGTCTTGAATGATGTGCAATGATTGCTATGTAATCCAACGACCATACTTGAACCGATTTGTTTGTAATCTCTATGAGATCTTAGGTTTGTGATGTGTTACTGACCTATTGTTATGCTTATAAGGTTGATGAGTTGTTTTGTTGTAGTGTTAGCAATTTTGGTTGAATGTAAGAGTGATTGGTTGCTGAACTAGGAGGTGTATTTGCAATATGTATGAAGGTAGATAGGAGCATGAAAAGGATTTGATCAAGAAGTGTAGTGTTATTCACTAGATCAGCAGACCCTCGTTGTTCTCTAACAATTACAACAGTCAAATCCATTAACCGGGTAAGCTCTATTAGGCTTAGTGCTATCTAAATCCTCTAACCAAGTGATCCATTAGCTTGGATTTCAAATCCTCTACCAAGGTTACTCCTAATAGGGTATTACTTCTAATAGGGTATTATAGTCAATCTTTTAACCGGGTGGTCCCTAACAGGATCTGTTCTTAATAGGACTTATTGTAAATCTTTAACAGGATTGGCTCCTAATAGGGTGAACTTCAGAAGAGTTCAAAATACTTGTGGGTATTCATCCCCACCATGTTTTTTCCCATTTGGGTTTCCACGTTAAAATTATCGTGTCAATTGGTGAATGTTTTTATGGTTATGTTTGCTATGGTTAATTTTCTTAACTGCTAAATCCACTTAGATATGATAAGATGAACGACAGTAATCTGAAATGTGATTTTACTTTTGTCAGTAAAATATTTGGATGTTTTGGTTAAATGGTTTGTGAGTTTCAAAGTTGTTTTACTATTATTTTGTTATGACAGTCAACCGGTATACTTGACAGTGTTGGAAAATGCACACTCCAATGAGAAATTGTACGTGATTGAAGGTATTGTCGTTGATGACAACCTTACAATCCTGTGGCAACGACACAGGCACAGGCAGCGGCAGCGACAAAGATTTTTACTGGCACCCCAGCCGACAGGATTTTGTTTATTATATTTTGTATTTAATTGTAATATCTTTTTGTAAGCCGACAAGGCGAATTGTAATAGGACTCATATAAGTATGAGATCTTGTAAATCATTTGTGTAAGCAAGAAAGGAATGTAATAGGCATATGCAAATATTAAGGTTGATTTTGGAATAAGGTTTATGGAAGTTGTATGAGCTTAAATTGGTACTGAACCTGGCATAAAAGATGCTGAATCGAAGTAGTACATGATATTGGATTTTCATAATCCATTTTTGTAAGTCAGTGAGACTTCCCTTTTTGTAATTAAATAGTGAGCTTTAGGCAGTTGGCCTTTCTGCATCTGCAGGCCCCTATTGTAAGTAATTTTTTTGAAGGATTTTTAAAAAAAATTTCCATCTCCCTCGAAAAGTAGTTTTTTACAACAAACTACATTTTTTAAGAGTGATGTGCCTCCCGAAACGCATAACTTTTTTTCTATAAATGATAAAAACTCAATTCTTTCAAATTTTGGTTTGTAACATCAATATCCAGGGCTTAGATTTGGTTTTATAGTGATATGTTCAATATTTTTCATTTTATAAAGTTTTGAAGTCCGACTAGTCATAATTCAAACATAGGTTTACGTTTGAACACATGACTTGTTCTATATAAATCAAAATTCAATTTTATTTTTTTTGTTAGAAAGAAGACATCAATACTAGGGGCATAGATATTTTTCAGAATTTTTTTGAATTAGTTTCTTATTTTTCCCAATGCGTTGAATAGAGAAGTTCATATTCGGTGAAAAACCAATTTTCCATAAAATTAAAAAAACAAGAACATAATAAATTCAAAATATAACAAAATTATACTCGTTAGAAAGCTTGCTTCGAGTACTACCATCTAATATTTTTGGGTTATCAAGATTATTTCATTCGTGCATTGAACCAGAGCTCCGAAGTTATTAATTCTTCAGAACTCTGAAATTTTTTGGGAGAAACCCTTAGTTTGCGGGTTCGAACGAACACGAGTTCGAGCGAATTGGGTTCACTCGAACCCAAAATGGTTCAAGCGAACCCCCATTCGCTTGAACCAATGAGCTCGATTTTGGCACACACATTTTTGTAACTGTCATGTTCGAGCGAACCCAACAATTTTTAACTGTCGGCTTTCGTTCGAACTCTGGCCGACGCATTTTTTGTTTTTTTGTTTTCATTTGTGGAATCGTATAAATGTCCATAATTTTTTTTCATTTTTTATCACCCAAATGATTAAAATAATTCACATTTTTGGATGAAAAAAGACATTTGAAAATTATTTTGAAGGCAATAATTTGAAGGTTTTTTGTAAAAGCATGGGGAACAAGAAGAGAAGGCAAAATAAGACTTCAAGGAATTATTCTCCCAAAACGGAAGAAAGATATCGAGAACAAAGAAGACAAAGATATCATGATGCAAGTATGTATTTTTAATTTAATATGTATTACGTATCAATTAATTTGAATCCAATATTTTTTATCTAATATTTTTAATGGGATTAAAAATAATTTTGTTTTAATTGGAAAGCATAATTAATTTGAGATAATACATGTGTATTTGCAAATTTCAAATTCCATCAACTTGCTTGTTGTGTAATTGCATTTTTCTCCTATATAATTAAGTTCATTTATAATAGATAAGACCTATTAAGTCATAAAATCAATAAGACCTATTATGTCATAATTTCTAGGTTCTAAATTATATATATTGAATATTTAATCTACATTTACAAGTAATTTCATGTGATAGGTCCTTTAATATCACATAATATATCTGTCTTAAGGGTAGTTAAGTATATTAATTGTGAAATGTTTTTTCAAATGTGGTCATATTGATTTTAATAATAAGGCCTATTAGGACTATTACATTGATTATAGGTCTTAAATGTGACATAAATTTATAACCTATTAAACATGTTGAATAATTTAGGTGAACTATTTATATTCAACTTCACGTACATGCAAAAACATTTCAGATTAGGAGGTCTATTATGCAATAATAGGTCTTAAATATACACACATGTGACAAATTATAGTCCACTTACATTATGGTCCATAACAAATTAATATGAGGTCACCTAAGTTATCGTATGCATGCATCAAAATATTTGTACTTTTAATTTTCAAAATTGGAATTTCTAATTTATCAAAATTTTATTTTATGTGTTAAATTAGTGCTCAAAATTAGAGATTGAACTTTAATCCTAACCTGAGAACAAATTGAACTTTAAACCTAAACAGGTAATTTAATTAGAGTTATAACAATAAGGTCCTGAAAGTAATTAAATTTAATAAACCAAATTGAATGGGCTAATTTTAACATGTAAAGCTTTAAGCCAAATTCGTCCCTACTCTTAATCCTAATCGAATAATCTCTGATTAATTCAAGAACCTTACACAAACTCTTAAATTATGTGCAGAACGGGCAAATGAACCTGTTGAAGAACACAATATAGTTGATGAACATAGGGAGGAGATTGTCCAAGTTGAACCAATGGAGACCTTTGAAGGAGAAGGGTCAGGCTCCTTACCTCCTACCATTGATATGGATGAGCATATTGTGGATCTAGCTAAACAGGTGAAGAGAAATATTTCTTATAAAAATTTAGATCATTTACTTGAAATGGATGTGGATGAGTTGAAACGTCTCAGTGAAGAACCTAGACATACTAAAAGGAGGTCAATGAATAAAAGTGGAAAAGAAATAATGTCGCATTTCAACAATCTTGATACTACACTAGAAAAAGCTCAATTGTTATCAATTGTACTTACTCATAAAGACTTAATAGATCCAATGAAATTGTTGGGTATAGATACAACAAATCAAAAGAGGAAATCTTCTTAGCTACAAAAATCTATTGTTGATAATGTTAAGAAAGGTTTGGTGAACATTGGTAAAAAATCTCGAAAACTAGATAAGACCATTTCAAGAAGAGTGATGTTGACATCTTTAGTAAATGAAAGATTGCCTCAAAAAAGACAAATCTCTTCACTGTCATCTGAGTTTGGTTTAAGTAGAAGGACAATATCTAAATATGTTAAAAGGAGAAAGATTTTGGATGATACTACCTCAGAAGGGAATTGGGCAATTATGTGTAGAGCTCCTCATTCTGATAGAATTGAAGATGTTGTTAGGAACTTTGTGACAAGTTTTTGGAATGATAATACTTGCCCTTCATCAAATAGTAGAGATGTTATCAAGCAAAGGATTGGTCTTGATCATTGTGATCTCCATGTAAAACATTGGATAGACACAACAAAACATGAATTGTATGTATTGTCTACTAAAACAAACCCTCATATAAAGATTGGACAAACCATGTTTGAACGGTTAAGGCCATATTATGTGAAGTTAAACAAAGTTTTCAAAACTTGTTGTTGTCGTTATCACATCGAATTTGACTTGTACTATCAGGTGTTTCAAAAGATTAGAGAAGATAATGATGGTTATGAAAATGCTCCTCCTAAACAAACAAGTCAATTCATAGCATCCATCTTATGTGATAAATCAGATGATAATGCAACCGGTCAAATAAATTGCATAAGAGGAATTTGTGGAACATGCAGGGACTTGGCTAAATTGCCTTTGAGAGATGAAGATACTGACATGAGGAAGATGGTAAATTGCAAGAGTTACAAGTACAAAAAATTTGAAACAAAATTTGGAAAGGAATCTACAAGACTAGATTATGTAGAAGAGGAAATACCTATTGGAACATTTATGGAAAATTTTCGTAAGTTGATAAAACCATACATATGCCATGGTTTTTTTGCCAAGTGGCAAGCAGAACAATTTAAAAGATTAAGAGACACTTTCCCACTTGGAACTATTCTATCTGTAGTTGACTTCACAGAAAATTACTCTTTTGCAGATCAAAAAGAGATTCAATCAGAGTATCACTTTTCAAAGCAAATCACTATTTTCATGCATGTGTGTTATTGACATGCACAGATGAATTTGGATGGTGTTGATAGTACATTTTAAAATCATGTCATTAAGAAAGAGTACCACTTCTATATCAGTGATGATAAGGAGCATGACACACTTTTTGTACAACATTGCTTTAAGAAGTTTTTTGAATATTTGAAAGATAGAGGCATAACAATAGTTAAACATTTTGTTTGGTCTGATGGATGTGCGGCACAATTTAAATCTTTGAGGCCATTTTATGCACTATGTAGATATCATTGAAATGACAAAATACCACATCATTGGAGTTTTTTTGAGAGTGGTCATGGAAAGGGTGAACATGATGGTGCAGGAGCTTGTATCAAACGTGCTCTAAGAAAGCATCAAATAAAGTACACAGGAGAACGTATAGAAAATGCACATGATGTTGTTGAATGGTGTAAGAAACACTTTGAGCAACCGAATTATCCCGAGGAATCATCATCGAGAACATATAAGCCCATTCCATATAGAGTGTTTTGGGAGATAACCGGTACGTGTTCTCTTTTAGTATTTTTTTTAAAAAAAAAAATTTAACAACTTGATCTACATGTGCATTTTGTAGATGTGGATAGAAAATCAATGCATGGATGCAAGAGTGTGGAGAGGACAAGATCTTTGCATTGTGTCATGAGTACAGATAATCGCCCATGGACATTATACACTAGGGATTATTCATGTTTTTGTTCTGAATGCATTTTCGAAAACTATGTTGATTGCAAGAACCAAGAGCTTAGATATGTTAGTGAATGGAAAATGGTGCCACTAGATGTTTTTGACATACAAGGATTCAAATGAGGATGAAAACTTTGAAGACATTCCTTTGATTTCTAGTGATTACGATCATATTTCAGGATTGATTAAAAAAGGTACATACATGACGTACACATGTAAACATTTCCTTAAAAATGACATATAACTTAGAATTTATTTAACTTGTGTCAAATTGCAGGAGATATTTTTGCAGTCATATCAGAAGATGGAAGGTGTTAGTTATTATTTATTGCGTTGCACAGAAGAGAGAAAGAAGTTATCAAAATCTGAGATGAGTGATGGAATGTCATTTCCCACAGGTTTGAGTTCTGATTTGAATATGTACATGTACATGTACAAATCGCTTATGTGAAATTTTTTAATTTCTCACGTTTCTTATAAACATGTACATGCAGGATCAGTTGTAGTGCAAGGGACATATTTCAAACAAGTTAAAATTGTTCAACATGGGATTCATTTCACTAAATACCAAATTGACAACAAGGTATATCAGTATAGTCACTTGGTCATTGTTGTTGGCCTAATTCTTTAAACAGTTCCACGTCGAGGGCAGTCTCAAAAGTGGAGACTAGATAGTGAAGATCATGACAAAATATTAAGTGTTATTGAAGAGCGTTGTGAACCACTTGATGTGGTATGAACTATATATACATTTAGTAATCCACATGAATTGAATTTTAATGTAAGTTCAAGATAAATTCTAGATCTCAAGTAACTTGTTTTGAAACTAAAGGATAATTTTTTTTTTAAGTTTATTTAAATACATTATATCAAATTAGGATGTATTTAAATGTGCATGTTTAATTGTATGTAATTGTATTTGTATTTAATTAAAAAATGCATATTTAAATTAGAATGTAATATGTAAATTTGTAAAATTGATATTTAATATGGAATTAGGACATGTACATGTTGTGAACTATTTAACTACAATATACATACCTAGAAGCTCACATACCTACAATATACATACCTATGTAATATACATGTACTGGATGTGAACTATTCAATACATGACCTATTAAGTTTAGTTTGTTCATTTCATACATACTCTTTTGTTTGAAAATCTTGAAACATGTATAATCATACATACTCTTTTACATTTGAAAATCATTTCATGTATTTAAATCTAAAAGATAATCAAACATGTATAAATCTAATTAATACAATCAAGATAAATTCTAGATCTCAAGTAACTTGAACATTTCAAACTAAAGGATAAATATTTTTTAAGTTTATTTATACATTATATCAAATTAGGATGTATTTAAATGTACATGTTTAATTGTATGTAATTGTATTTGTATTTAATTAAAAAATGCATATTTAAATTAGAATGTAATACATGTACATTTGTAAAATTGATATTTAATATGGAATTAGGACATGTACATGTTGTGAACTATTTAACTACAATATACATACCTAGAAGCTCACATACCTACAATATACATACCTATGTAATATACATGTACTGGATGTGAACTATTCATATTTACATGACCTATTAAGTTTAGTTTGTTCATTTCATACATACTCTTTTGTTTGAAAATCTTGAAACATGTATAATCATACATACTCTTTTACATTTGAAAATCATTTCATGTATTTAAATCTAATCTAATCTAATCAAACATGTATAAATCTAATTAATACAATCAAGATAAATTCTAGATCTCAAGTAACTTGAACATTTGAAACTAAAGGATAAATATTTTTTAAGTTTATTTATACATTATATCAAATTAGTATGTATTTAAATGTACATGTTTAATTGTATGTAATTGTATTTGTATTTAATTAAAAAATGCATATTTAAATTAAAATGTAATATGTACATTTGTAAAATTGATATTTAATATGGAATTAGGAGATGTACATGAACTGTGAACTATTTAACTACAATATACATACCTAGAAGCTCACTTACGTACAATGTACTGGATGTGAACTATTCAATACATGACCTATTAAGTTTAGTTTGTTCATTTCATGTATAATCTAATATAATCTAATATAATCAAACATGTATAATCTGATCAAACACAAACCAGGTATAAAGTATAATCTAGAGTCTAAACAAGTCGTTGTACATGCATGAAATATACAATCTAATCAAACATGTATTTAAATCTAATTTAATCAAACATCATGTACATAAATCTAGAATATAATCAAACATGTATAAATGTAATATAATCAAACATGTATAAAACTTATAAAGTATAATCTAGAGTCTAAACTCCATGTATAAAGTATAAAGTATAATCTAGAGTCAAACACAAACCAGGTATAAAGTATAATCTAGAGTCTAAACTCCATGTATAAAGTATAAAGTATAATCTAGAGTCAAACACAAACCGGGTATAAAGTATAATCTAGAGTCTAAACTCCATGTACATACATGAATATATATAATATGAAAGTATATAAAAAGATAAATGTAAATGAGCTATAAAGTCTGGAGCAAATCAACAGGGATCATGTCGGCTACGAACTGAGCGACCATCTGAGGGGGAGTCCTACAAAAGTAGAATTTATTTAAATATTAAATATAATATATCTATCTCTCTAGACATGCATGTACATCAAATATATATACCAAAAACCATAACTAACCTGTACACTAACAACATCTAAAGAATCTCTCCTACGCACATGCTCAGAGCTCAAGGAAGGAGTGACATGAGCTAACTGTCAATTTAAGGATTAGTCCACAATCAATTTAAATGATCTACAAATTAAAACTTAGAACTCTAGATTATTTATTAAAAATGAGATCTATATATATAGATTTATCAGGTACAAATTTGCAATGTATGTATACATATCTTCTAAAATTTTAAACGCACATGTACATGTACATACCTGTGTATCACCTAGAGTAGGCTGTATAGTCTGATCCTATCCCATGATCATATCAACAACATCACTCGTGCCTGCATATCTCTCTCTAGCTGTACGTATCATTGAGGAGTGCAAGGGGCTAACTAGATGAGTGGGCATTGTGGATGAAGTGTCTGACTGTAGTAGCATGTCCATAAATCCAGTATGGCTCAAATCTCTCAGCTGATCCTCAAATGAGTCAAAACCCTCATTTGTGATATGCACCTAATCAGCTCATATCTCCTCCTCAAATGAATCCAACCGGCCCTCATTTGTGATATGGAGCTGATCAGCTCATAGCTCCTCCTTTGCAGCAACAGAGTGACTTGTAGGTGGGTCAGTGCCTGGAGCATGCATAGAGTGATGAGAATGCTGTGACTACCTCGGGGTATGCGTCGATGCCACTGTAGCCTGACCATCCCTGAGAATCTCCTCTCTAACATCACCCAATGGTATCCCAAGTCGAGATGAAATAAAACTATAAGCATGTAGTAGGTCCTCGGCTAAATACTGCGACATCTGTACATGTCTACTACCTCCGACTATAGTTGCTACCTCATCTGAGGAGGGGATGCCAGTAGAAATATACCGATCACCTGAATCTGAATCCCCCCCATGACTAGAAGATGCATGATCTATGGATGATCACGAACGTGGTCGACTCATCATATATCTGCCCACCCTGTCAGAAGATATGGTGGCTACTGCTGATGCAATCTATCCAATCCTATCAATTGCTTCTCTTTGAGAAGCAATCACAATGTGATCCGCTATGGGTGCCATGGCTGGGACTACTACAGGAAATCTCTGGCCAACAAGGTCCCTGTGTCTAGGTAGAGCTCTATCACGCCTACGATATGCATCTCTATCAGCAATCCTGCCCCTCCCCTATCCATAATATCCTGGAATATCAAGGTAGTTTGGTTTCATCTGACAATGAACCTCAACAAATACTTGCTGTGCAAAGTATAATGGAATCTGGTCGTTATTAAGATAACGACCATGGGCTGCTAAGAATCGTGGGTAAATCAATGATGCAACCTATGGGTCGATACATCTGGTAACCTGATATCCCCTCACCATACTCTTCTCCTGATATTGTGGGAAGCATCTCTCCTTGATGGTCTCCTTCGAGACCACCCCCACCACATCAGCAAAAGAATGAGGACCCCTCACCTCACTTCTCAACTATCTATATATATCCTCTATAACCTCAGGTGAGAATGAGGTATGAGATACTAAGCGGTCCCTCAATGTCCGCAAACTATCAAAAATGGACGTGCACGTACTCTTGTACACGCCATCAGTACGAGGGTCATCTAGTATGGCCCTCAACCTATGCAACTCCTGATCACTGTAATGAAAAATAGTAGCAATGTCAGGCAAGGGGGGATCCTGCTGTGGAGGATCTTGCTATGGTGGCTCCTGATGTGGAGCCTGCATAGGTGGATCCTGATGTGGAGCCTGCGCAGGTGGATCCTGATCAGGAGCTTGCAAAGGTGGATCCTGATCAGGAGCCTGCGAAGGTATATCCATCTATCTAGGTACATGTCATAAAGTTAAAATAAATACGTAAGCAGAGAGAGAGAGATTATATACATATAAATCTTCATGAGAGAGAGAGAGAGATCATTTTCATTTTCAAAAAATACATGTAAAAATTTCAAATATTTCAGTGAGAGAGAGAGAGAGCATATATTTCAGATCTAGAGATAACATATATTTCAGAGAGATAGAGAGATCTAACACGTGTACATATTTAATTCTTTGACATACATAAAAAATTCAAGAATAGAGAGATCTAACACGTCATATGTTAGGACAATATATTATACTAAGGGGAATGTCATATGTACAGTAGGATGTTATAAGGGGTCATATGTGACCTACTAAGGGGTCACGCATGTGTTAATGCATGTGTGACCCCTTAGGACAACATACGACCCCTTAAGACACTATGTGATGGACTAAGGGGTATGTCGTTCACACTAGGATTCTATAAGGGGTCATATGTGGTTCTAACGACATATGACCCCTTAGGACACTATATGATCCTAAGGGGAATGTCATATGTACAGTAGAATGTTATAAGGGATCATATGTGACCTACTAAGGGGTCACGTATGTGTCAATGCATGCGTGACCCCTTAGGACCACATACGACCCCTTAAGACACTATGTGATGAACTAAGGGGTATGTCGTTCACACTAGGATTTTATAAGGGGTCATATATGGTTCTAACCACATATGACCCCTTAGGACACTATATGATCCTAAGGGGAATATCATATGTACAGTAGGATGTTATAAGGGGTCATATGTGACCTACTAAGGGGTCACGCATGTGTTAATGCATGTTGACCCCTTAGGACCACATACGACCCCTTAAGATACTATGTGATGGACTAAGGGGTATGTCATTCACAGTAGGATTTTATAAGGGGTCATATGTGGTTCTAACCACATATGACCCCTTAGGACACTATATGATCCTAAGGGGAATGTCATATGTACAGTAGAAAGTTATAAGGGGTCATATGTGACCTACTAAGGGGTCACACATGTGTTAATGCATGCGTGACCCCTTAGGACAACATACGACCCCTTAAGACACTATGTGATGGACTAAGGGGTATGTCATTCACACTAGGATTCTATAAGGGGTCATATGTGGTTCTAACCACATATGACCCCTTAGGAAACTATATGATCCTAAGGGGAATGTCATATGTATAGTAGGATGTTATAAGGGGTCATATGTGACCTACTAAGGGGTCATGCATGTGTTAATGCATGCGTGACCCTTTAGGACAACATATGACCCCTTAAGACACTATGTGATGGACTAAGGGGTATGTCATTCACACTAGGATTCTATAAGGGGTCATATGTGGTTCTAAGGGGTCATGCATATGTTATAACACATGCATGACCCCTTAGGACCACATATGACCCCTTATGACACTATGTGATCCTAAGGGGAATGTCATATGTATAGTAGGATGTTATAAGGGGTCATATGTGACCTACTAAGGGGTCATGCATGTGTTAATGCATGCGTGAGCCCTTAGGACCACATATTCAACCCCTTAGGACACATAGGAAATGTCATATGTGACCTACTAAGGGGTCACACATGTGTCAATGCATGCGTGACCCCTTAGGACCACATACGACCCCTTAAGACACTATGTGATGAACTAAGGGGTATGTCGTTCACACTAGGATTTTATAAGGGGTCATATGTGGTTCTAACCACATATGACCCCTTAGGACACTATATGATCCTAAGGGGAATGTCATATGTACAGTAGGATGTTATAAGGGGTCATATGTGACCTACTAAGGGGTCACGCATGTGTTAATGCATGTGTGACCCCTTAGGACAACATACGACCCCTTAAGACACTATGTGATGGACTAAGGGGTATGTCGTTCACACTAGGATTCTAGAAGGGGTCATATGCGGTTCTAAGGGGTCATGCATATGTTATAACACATGCATGACCCCTCAGGACCACATATGACCCCTTATGACACTATGTGATCCTAAGGGGAATGTCATATGTATAGTAGGATGTTATAAGGGGTCATATGTGACCTACTAAGGGGTCATGCATGTGTTAATGCATGCGTGAGCCCTTAGGACCACATATTCAACCCCTTAGGACACATAGGAAATGTCATATGTGACCTACTAAGGGGTCACACATGTGTCAATGCATGCGTGACCCCTTAGGACCACATACGATCCCTTAAGACACTATGTGATGAACTAAGGGGTATGTCGTTCACACTAGGATTTTATAAGGGGTCATATGTGGTTCTAACCACATATGACCCCTTAGGACACTATATGATCCTAAGGGGAATGTCATATGTATAGTAGGATGTTATAAGGGGTCATATGTGACCTACTAAGGGGTCACACATGTGTTAATGCATGCGTGACCCCTTAGGACAATATACGACCCCTTAAGACACTATGTGATGGACTAAGGGGTATGTCGTTCACACTAGGATTTTATAAGGTGTCATATGCGGTTCTAAGGGGTCATGCATATGTTATAACACATGCATGACCCCTTAGGACCACATATGACCCCTTATGACACTATGTGATCCTAAGGGGAATGTCATATGTATAGTACGATGTTATAAGGGGTCCTATGTGACCTACTAAGGGGTCACGCATGTGTTAATGCATGCGTGACCCCTTAGGACCACATACGACCCCTTAAGACGCTATGTGATGGACTAAGGGGTATTTCGTTCACACTAGGATTTTATAAAGGGTCATATGCGGTTGTAATGGGTCACGCATGTGTTAAGACACTATTTGATGGACTAAGGGGTATGTCATTCACACTACAATTTTATAAGGGGTCATATGCGGTTCTAAGGGGTCACGCATGTGTTATAACACATGTGTGACCCCTTAGAACCACGTATGACCCCTTAGGACACTAGATGTGATCCTAAAGGGAATGTCATACATGTACACTACTATGTTATATGTGATCCTCTATGACCTCCTAAGGGAACGTATAGTGTCATATGTGGTCTTAAGGGGTCATGTTGTGCATGTAATAGGATGTGAAAATGGGTCACATTGTAGAGGAAATTTATTTTGTCTAATTTGTTTAAATTTGTTATCTAAATTTTCTAATGTTTATTTAAATTAATTTTTCTAACGTTTTTATTTTTTTGCTAATGTTTTTCTAAGTTCTGATTTACTACAGGTTAGTTTTCTATGTTTTTCATAATAATTTTTTAAAATGTTGAAAAAAATATACATCTATACAATTATGTAATTTTAAAAACAAATTGACACATTTCAATCAAAACATTAAATTATCAAACATTTTTCTAAAATAATGAAAAACAATAAATTAACAAACATTTTTCTAAAATAATGAAAAACAATAAATTATCAAACATTTTTCTAAAATGTTGAAAAACAATAACTATATACAATTATTTAATTAAAAAAATAAATTAACAAACAAATTATTTACAAATTTAATAAAAAAAGACATTATTAAACCAAACAAAGGGTTATTTTGTGCACCTGATATAACAAAGGTCGAAAACTGAAACAGGAAAGATGCTAACTGCTGCAGACAAAGCTTGGTGACGTGATGCTGACGACTGGTTCGATCCAACCCCCACCAGATAGAAAAAGTCAAATTTGATAATGACCTTTTAACTATCATTTTCGATATTTATAATTTAAAAAAAAAAACCCTAACTGCAACGGGTTCGAGCGAACCCAAAAATCGCCCGATGTTCGAGCGAACCCAAGTTAAAAGGTTGGTTCGCTCGGACTCCCAGGGGTAGTCCGAGAGAACATTTCCATTTCGCTCGAACACGGGCAAATTCAAAATTCCCACTTTCGCCAAATTCCTTCGTTGGCAAAAGTGGGAACCAGCTTTGTGAATTCACCCATTCCCGAAATTGCGAAGAAAGATGATACCCTAGGAGCATTTTCAAAAATACCCAAAGGAGTTGTTGTAAATGTCGAGGATCCTAGAATTTACATACATTGTCATATTGAAGAACTAGGAGCTGAAGAGATAATGAACATGTATAGAACAGTAATTTATGATGTTAATGGAAATGTGAAACTGGAACATAAGATAGTTGAAACCCTAGGTTTTGTGGAGATTCTTAGTATCCCTGATTTTCCAAAGGATGTTATAAGGATTGTGTTAAGCAGAGTACATGGGGAGTTCTTTTGGTTGGATTCCATTCACAAGATAACAAAAGAGGCAGTTAGGGCAGTGACAGGCTTACCTTCCATCGGTAGCAGGCCTAACAAAACTAAAAAGGTTCCAAATGACACTGTAATGACCCTAACTGGTGCAACCTATGACAAGAGATCCTTGAGAGTCAATGATGTAAAGGATATCAATGTAAAATTCATTAGCATTGTTCTTGGATACAAGGCTACACATGCCAACAGATTAAACTCTGTTTCTAGCTTATGTATCAAGAGTGCTTATGACATGGTAAACAACAATGCAAAGATTGACATATGCAAATGGTTAAAAGATGAGCTAATAGACAATCTGAAGAAAATCAAAGGGGAAAAGAAAGGGACATTCAGGTTTGGCAACTTACTTGTATGCTTATTGCTATATATCACCAAGGAAGTTTCTGGTATTGGTAGAAAGGATTTTGGATTTGACATACCAGTAGGAAAACAACTTCTGGTTATTCTAAACAACATGGGAGATGATAGGGAGAAGAACATAAATGAACATTTTCATGCACTAAAGGCTAGGATGAAAACCAGGATAAGGCTATCTTAAGCTATAGTTGATAAATATCAAAAGGAAATATGTTTTGTGATAAAGAAAGATGAAATCTGGATGGAGGCAGTGATTTCGAGGATAGTTTGGGTTACAAAAATGGGATATGAGGCTGATGAGAACATAATAGAAACTTATGCAAAAGCTCTTCTAGAAGCCCCCAAAGAACCAACATAAAAAGTATTTGGAAATGCGGAAACAATTGAAAGCAAAATTCAATCACAGAAAAGAATAAAGAAAACTGAACAAACAGTTAGAAAAGGAACAAGGCAGACAAAAGCAATCAAGGAAGACATATTGAATAAAAATGGTATTAAGGAGAGCGACTTAGAAGGATTACAACCGGAAACACATCTTTCATCGGTTGCTACCTCCTCTGACAGTGAAATACTGGTAGAGTTTAAAAGGGTAGAAAGAAAAAGAAAACCCTCACCGGTACCCTCTCTTGCACCTAAGAGAACAAGACAGAAACAACAGGCAGTTAGGCCTCCGGCTAAGAAGATGACTCCAAGAAAGAAGAAAGAAAAACAAGTTGTCCCTCCACTTGACAATCTTCTACATGAAATAACTGAAGATGGTAACTTATCAAACATTAGCAAGTTGTATAACACATTTTCAAATGAAGAAAAAGAAATCATAGAAAACAGTGTTATCCTACACTTGGATATCTACAAGAAATTTTTGATTGAGGTTGTAGATGATTTACCCAATGACTTGTATAGAAGGTTAGAAGCAAGAAGAGTAGAAATTGTTGAACTAGATAAAAAGATGAAGATAGAAAAACTACTTGCAGTTCACCTAGTGAATTCAACAAAAGAGATTGATGAACTAATAAGTGAGGCAAACCAGACAGTATTTTCAACTGGTCACCGACATGTAGCATTAATGGCTGGTAGAGTAAATGAGATCACTGAAGAGACAATGGATAAATGAGATATCTTCTTTGTAGAGAAGGAAAAGCAAGAAGAGCTTAAACGCCCAAAGACTTTAAAAGTATATCAAAAGGAAAAGGATAAAGGTAAAGGTAAGGTAGGTGGACCTCCGAGCATAAAGATAACAGATAACTTGCCCCCACCTTCTTCTGATACTCCACTGACACAAATTGTTGATACACCACCGGTAATAGATAATGTTGAGAGTATGGAGACAACACATGAGGACACAAATCCCGATTCAGAGGTGTTGTATACAATGAATATTGACACAGGAAGTCAACATTGTGGTTGATAAGGAGACAAATGAGAAGAGAGATGTGGCAACTGAGCCACCGGTAGAAGACATTATAGTTGAGACAAATATTGAGGATACAGTTGGGAACATTGAAATTGGGGCTGAGCAACAAACTGAACAGTCAACTAATCCCCTAGATACATGAAAGGAAGATACCACTGGTGTACATACTGATGTATCTACTGAGCAACCGTCAACTGATAGCACTAAAAAATCTATTTAGATATCGGCAGTAGACAATTCAGAGGTAAACACAGAGAAACTGGTAGAAAACCTAGAGTCACAATCAGAGAAACCGGCAGTGGAAAGCTCTGAAATATAGACTGAGGTACACACTGAGAAATCAGAAGAGAAGAAGGATGAGGTAAAGGTTCACACAGAGACTATGCCACCGACATCAGCTGAGAAACCTAAACCCTTGCTAGTAGAAATGCAGACTCAAACTGACCTACCAAAGGTCACCACAAGCAAAGAGGTTCCTCACACCGGTGGATTACAGATCGTTAAGGCAGTTGGTCAATCATCTAGTTCTTCACTGACAAAATTCCGGCCAACCAATGTAACAGAGGTATTGCTTGATTCAATTAAGAAAATAACTGATTGCAATGCACTTGCATATAAGGCAATTGATGACACCATACCAATTTTGAAGATGATTGCACCGAAGTGTAACATAGAAAACAAAGATTCTTTAAGCCAATTAGACACATTGTCTAAGTACATAATCGACAACCTACTAACAATTGATCAGATCAATGAGGAGACTTTCAGAGAGAAAATAAATAAAGAGAAGGACAATTTCTTTGAGGAGACAACAAAGAAGAGTAAGGAACATATTGATACAATATTACCGACACTAGGAAAGACAATTTTGGACTTCAAGAAATTGTACAGAGATACATGCAACACCAAAATTTTGACAGAGGATATAGATATAGAGATCAGCAAAGCACAAGAGGAAACCAATAATATTGCTGATAATTTAATAGGTTCATCAAATTCCATATCAATAGTAGAATAGGAAATTATCGGCTATGAAGAGAAAATTGAAAAACTTGAAAAAGATAAGGAGAGATTAAAGTTTAAGGCAAAGGAACTGAAATGTAGACTAGGTCCTAAACTAGATATCCTCATCTCTTTGAGAAAAGAGATTTTTGAGGCTCTTGTTCCAAGACTTAAGACACTGGAAGAGAAAATGCACATGCTCACCGGTACAATCCAAAGGACAAAAGCAACACTAAAGGATAGTGAGAGGTTCTATAACAACCTAAATTTTGCATTAGCAGATGTGTATCAAATTGTAACCAACTGATTACAAGGATCCAAATAGGAACTACACTCAATTGACATTGAATGACAACCTTTGTCATTGATGCCAAAGGGGGAGTAGTAGAGGATGAGAAAAAGGAGTAAGGAGCACATAATTAATGTATGACAGAAGAGATCATCTACTCAGGGGGATTAGTACACAATTTTGATAAGATAGTTTTGGAGTAGACTGTTTTGGTAAGATTTTTGGACAACACTTTTTGGATACAATTTTGGCTTTTTCTCATGAGTGTTGCCATCAATGCCAAAGGGAGAGATTGTTAGAAAATGCACTCCAATGAGAAATTGTAGTTTATTGAAGGTATTGTCATTGATGGCAACCTTACAATCCTATGGCACCGACACATGCACAGGCAACGATAGCGCCAACGACAAAGATGTTTACCGGCACCCCAGCCGATAGGATTTTGTTTATTATATTTTATATTTAATTGTAATATCTTTTTTTAAGATGACAAGGCAAATTGTAATAGGACTCATATAAGTATGAGATCTTGTAAATCATTTGTGTAAGCAAGAAAGGAATGTAATAGGTAGATGCAAATATTAAGGCAGATTTTGGAATAAGGTTTATGGAAGTTGTATGAGCTTAAATCGGTACTGAACCTGGCAAAGAAGATGCTGAACCGAAGCAATACATGATATTGGATTTGCATAATCCATTTTTGTAAGTCAGTGAGACTTCCCTTTTTGTAATTAAGCAGTGAGCTTTAGGCAGTTGACCTTCCTGCATGTGCAGGCCCCTATTGTAAGTAATATTCACTTATTGGCCAGTGAGTGAATATTGTGGGTCACAAATCCCACCGAGGTTTTTCCCACACCGGGTTTCCTTGCCAAAAATATTGTGTTATGGTGTGCTTTCTATGTTGTGGTTATTGATCTTATTTACTACATTATTTCTATTTTACCGGTACATTGTTTTAAAATGCAATTCATTTAATAAGTTCATAAAATCCAATAACTAGTTAGATATTGATTCACCCCCCCTCTCAATATCTTTGGGAATCCTAATAGACAGTAATATTGCAATCTGTAGTTCAGTTTTTGAACTAGTCAGTTCTAAGTTTGACTTGAGAGGTTGTTTTTTGAGTTTGGTGAAACTATAGTCAGTTTCCTATCTACTGATTCACCCCACCTCTCAGTAGTTAACCGGATCCTTATTGATTCATCATACCATCAAATCTTACATCATATATATACAAACCCTCGACCATAAACAATCAGGTCGGCCACCAGACAATAAACTGAATATATAATTACAAAACATATCGGCCTTAGACCAAACAAATGATATCCAACTCATAAGACATCTCGAAAACACATCAAGAGGTCCAATCCACATGTTACATTAAGTCGGTCCATAACCTAGATCAACCGGGACCCAATATAGGTCCATATGCTAAAGCAATGATTTTCATCTGCCAAATCTTGAACATCATCACCAACACCATCTTGAATCTCCACTAGAAAGCTGCACCAACACCACTTATGTACATCATCACAGATCTTCATCAAAAGCTCTGTCAGTGAAACCCTCGTCAAAACCGCAAGCCAAGCTTCCAAGCAAACAGGATAGCATCCAATCACCAGACCAAAACCAACTGAATGAATATGAACATGAGTATCTTGAATAAGCCAATTCCATAACCAAACCATACCAGAGCCTACCAGATCATACCGAATCCAAACTAACTAGAAACTACTCAACCTACCAAGACCAGAAGGGTGCCGATAAAGCATCCAAAACAACTAGTGTTGACATCAATGACAAAACATCAATGCAACACATAATCAATTCTTCCAAATGGCCAATAATCTCCCCCTTTGACATTGATGGCAACACTAGATGTGAAAAACATCTAAGTACCAAGAAATGCCAAACAAGTCTCCCCCAATGGAAGACATCCAACAATCTCCCACTCAAAGATATAGCAATGAAGTTCTAAAAAAAAGACCAAACTCCCCTTGTGAATGATATCTCTTTAAAGCTCTGAATTACACATATAGCTCTCCCCCTAATGTATACAACTGCTTAAGTTTTTTCTTTTTCACATCAATATCTCTCCCCCTTTGATATCAAAGCCAGAAATTTGACAAAAATATCAAAGCATAAACATAAACCACTGAATCACAAAGATAACTACTCCCCCTAAGCAGTAGCATCCCCACATCAGTGTCGAAATGAAAAATATCTCTGATAATGCATACTAGACTGATGCCAAAAAGCATCAATCAATTTTCTGCCAGAGGGGCAGAAACCCTTAACCTGTCTCTCAGGTACTTAAATGGTTCTTTAGACAAAGGTTTAGTGAAAATATCTGCATTCTTCTCTTTAGTGTTCACATAAACCAATCTAACTTCATTTTCTTCCACCTTCTCCTTCAAAAGGTTATACTTGATAGATATGTGCTTTGTCTTAGAGTAAAATACCATATTCTTTGATATGTCAATAGCAATAGAGTTATCACAGTGAATAACTATTGGTCCAGTGCAATGCACTTTGATATCCTTCAACATTTGCTTCATCCATAAAACATGTGTACAGTTAGTAGCAATAGCAACATACTCAGCTTCAGTAGTAGATAAAGAAGTACATGATTGTTTCTTTTGTTGATCCATGAAACCAACTTATTTCCAAAAAAGAAAGCTCCACTAGAAGTACTTTTTTGGTCATCAACATCTCCTTCCCAATATGCATCTGTATATGCACATAAAGAAGTCATCTTCCTTAGGGTACCACAAACCATATTCTGATGTACCTTGCAATTATCTAAAAATCCTTTTCACTGCACTCTCATGATTTTCTCTAGGATCACTCTAAAATATAGATGCAATACAAACAACATTCATTATGTAAGACCTAGTCTGAGTCAAATAAAGAAGAACTACAATCATAGATTTGTATCTTGTAGGATTTACTAGTGCAGAAACATCTTTTCTTGTCAATTTATCACTTGTAACCATAGGAGTACTTATCAGTTTAGAATCTCCCATACCAAATTTCTTCAACAATTTCCTAGCATACTTAGTTTGACAGATGAAAAAACTTTTGTCAGTTTGAGTAATTTGCAAACCTAAGAAAAAATTCATTTCCCCAATCATAGACATTTCAATTTCTTTCTCCATATTCTTAGGAAATTCCATGCATAACTTATCTTCACCTCCAAAAATGATGTCATCAACAAATACTTCAATAATTAGTATATCACCATCAATGACCTTATAATATAGATTACTGTCAGCATTACTCTTAGTAAAACCAAGCTTCAAAAGATATTTATCCAACCTTGCATACCAAGCTCTAGGTGTCTGTGTCAATCCATATAAAGCTTTCCTTAACTTGCAAACCATGTTTGTATCATCTGATAGTGAAAAACCATTAGGTTATTCAATACAAACTTCCTCATCAAGATCCCCATTCAAAAATGCACACTTAACATCCATCTGATAAACCTTATAGTTTCTATGGGTGACATAGGCAAGAAATAATCTTACAGCTTCAATCCTAGCTACATGTACAAAAGTCTCTCCATAATTAATTCCTTCCTTCCGAGATTATACTTTACAAACCAATCTAGCCTTATTCCTTATAGCTTGACCATCCTCATTCAATTTATTCCTAAAATCCCATTTAGTTCCAATAACATTCTTATTTTTAGGTCGGGGAACCAAAGTCCATGTGTTATTTTTCTCAGTCTGATCTAATTCTTCTTCCATAACTTTCAACCAATATTCATCTTTACATGCCTCAATTATTGATACCAGTTCAACTTGAGAAATTAAACATACCTCATCAGTTGCCAGTCTTCTTCTTGTCATTACTCCATTGTTCTTATCCCCAATGATCTTATCTTCTGAATGATTCAATCTCACATACCTAGGAGTCTTCTTACTCTCTATTCCTCTTCCCGGTTCTTCAGTTACTGTATAATTTTTTTTGATACTATTGGAGTAATTGGTTCAACAATGTGTTCTGGTAAAGGTGCTATTGGTTCAGCTATAATCATTTCAACCACCGGTTCCTTCTCATAAACTCTGATTTAACCTCTATTCAACTCATCCACCTTCACATTAGCACTCTCCACAATTCTCTGCAATCTCTTGTTATAACATTTATATGGATTTCTTTCATTAGAATAACCAAGAAATATGCCTTCATCACATCTAGGATAAATTTTCCAATGATATCATCTCTCCTGATATAACATTTATGACCAAAGATTCTGAAATACTTAACTGTAGGTGTATTGCCAAACCATAATTCATAAGGTGTCTTACCAGTTTCTCCTTTGATATGTACTTTGTTGAATGTATAAACTGTTGTGCTCACTTCTTCTCTCCAGTAGATATGAGGTAGACTAGCTTCCAACATCATTGTTCTACCAACATCCAAGATAGTTTTGTTCTTTCTTTCCACAACTCCATTCTGCTGAGGTGTCCGGAGAGCAAAAAAATTGTCTCCTTATACCATGCTTCTCAAAAAAGTTATTAAACTCACCAAAATTCAAATGAAATTTATTACCATTTGTCTATGTACCGGTTGCAATCTCCAAACTAGATTTGTTAATGATTTTGCATTTTCCATCCTTGAACTGTAATTGAAATCCCTTATCTACCAATTATCCTATACTCAAAAGATTATGCCTTAAACCTTCAAGATGATAAATGTTGTCAATATTGTTCTTACCATCCAATGATATAGTTGTTAGACAGTTCAAATAATCAGAAGACAACTGAGAAGGGGGGTGCAAATCAGTTGTCTCAGATTACCGGAAGCATTAGCAATTAAAACTTTAATACTGGAACCCAAAACATTAGTACTAGAATAACAGTTAAACCAATTAAGCATAAACAATAATCATAGAATAAATACCATCCATATGACACCAAGATTTATACGTGGAAAACCTGATAAAGGGAAAAACCATGGTGGGAAGCCTACCCACAGTTAGATAATACTTCTGTAGTAAGTATGTGAATTATAATTGAGGGGCCTGCACTTGCAGAAAGGCCCATAGCCTAGAGCACACTACTCATCACAAAAGGAGTCTCACTAACTACATAAAAACCCAGACTACAATCCAGAGAAGTGGTGAACTACAAAAGATAGCATCTCCTATACCTGAGTACAGTTCCGATTAAGCTCAATACTAGAGGACTAAATCCTCTTACATAAACCCGATTCGATTTCCAATGGTTGACAAAATCCTCTGCCTGCATGATATTACAATATTCACACATTACATTCCTTTCCATAACCATGATGATCTACAATGAGATCTTACATCTCTATATACAAACCCTCGACCATAAACAATCAGGTCGGCCACCAGACAATAAACCAATTACATATTTACAAAACATGTTGGCCTTAAACCAAACAAATAATATCCAACACATAAAACATCCCAAAAACATATGAAGAGGTCCAATACACACGCTTCATTAAACCAGTCCATAACCTACACCAACTGGGACCTAGTATAGGTCCACATGATACAACAATGATCTTCAATCACCAAGTATCGAACATAATCACCATGAACATCCTGAAACTCCACCAAAAGCTGCACCAACACCACTTATGCAATTCATCAAAGATCTTCATCAAAAGCTCTGTCGGTGAAACCCTCACCGGAACCAGAAGCCAAGCTTCTAAGAAAATAGGATAGCATCTTCTCACTAGACCAAAACCAACTTACTGAATATGAGCATGAGTATCATGAACAAGCCAATTCCATAACCAAACTATACTGAAGCCTACCGGATCATGCTAGATCCAAATTAACCAGAAACCACTCAACCTACCAGGACCAGAAGGGTGCTGATAAAGCATCCAAATAACTAGTGTTGGCATCAATGACAAAACATCAATGCAACACATAATCAATTCCACCAAATGGCCAACAATCTCCCCCTTTGGTATTGATGGAAACACTAGATGTGAAAAACATCTAAGTACAAAAAATGGCAAACAAGTCTCCCCCAATGGAAGACAACCAACAATCTCCCATATACAGATGTAGAAATGAGGTTCTGAAAAAAAGACCGAACTCCCCCAGTGAATGATATCTATGTAAAGCTCTGAATAAAACATGTATCTCTCCCACTATCAATATCTCTCCCCTTTACTTTTTCTCATTAATATCTCTCCCCCTTTATTTTTCTTTTTCAAATTAATATCTCTCCCCCTTTGACATCAATGCCAGAAGTCTGACAAAAATATCAAAGCATAAACTTAAACCATTGAATCACAAAGCTGACTACCCCCCCTGAGCAATAGCATCCCCACATCACTGCCGAAATGAAAAGTATCTTTGATAATGCATACCGGACTGATGCCAAACCGCATCAATCAGTTTTCTACCAGAGGGGCATAAACCCCCAATCTGTCTCTCAAGTATTCAAATGATTCCTTGGGAAAAGGTTTAGGGAAAATATCTACAATCTGCTCTTTAGTATTCACATAAACTAGTCTAACTTCATTTGCTTCCACCTTTTCTTTCAAAAAGTTATACTTGATAGATATGTGCTTTGTCTTAGAATGAAATACTGGATTCTTTGATATATCAATAGCAGCAGAGTTATCACAATGAATAACTACCTGTGCATCACAATTCACCTTTATATCCTTCAACATTTGCTTGATCCATAAGACCTATGTAAAGTTAGTAGCAACAACAACATACTCAACTTCAGCAGTAGATAAAGAAGTACATGACTATTTTTTGCAGATCCATGAAACCAATTTCTTTCCAATAAAGAAAGCTCCACTACAAGTACTTTTCTGGTCATCAACATCTCCAATCCAATCAACATTTGTATATAAACATAAAGTAAAGTTATCATCCTTAGGGTACCACAAACCATATTTTGATGTACCTTGCAAGTATCTAAAAATCCTTTTCACCGCACTCTCATGATTCTCTCTAGGATCACTTTGAAATCTTGAAATAATACAAACAACATTCATAATGTCAGGCCTAGTTTGAGTCAAATAAAGATGACCTAAAATCATAGTGTAGCATCGTAAATTGTACGCACTTGCTAGGGTGGTACAATTTCACACCTAGTTTAGCACCCGCCTTGGCGCATTTTGCATTTTGCATTGCATTTCCCCTTTAGCACTTAATTAATTAAATTAATTAGGTCTAAGGTCCTATTTTATCATCTCCCATATCATAAAGTTGGGCCCTTTCATTAAAGTGTGCCCCTTTCATGTTGTTCCTCCAATACATCATTTAATCAAAAACCCTAATTAGGTCCTATTTTGAACTTGGGGGCTTGATTTCGGGGGTCAAAACATCTCAAAATCACCTGTAACTTCGGGATTCTCTCTAAAATCATCATATCCGACAGTCCTGAAAATTTGGTGAAAAGTTGTCGGGACCATGGTGCCCGGAGTGCAACATGGTCCCGGATATTTTTCCTGAAATTTTAGGAGCGCGATCCAATCATAAAATAAAGCTTAACCCCAAGAAATTGGCGGGATATTCAATCTCTAGGTCAGCCTAAAGTTAGAATTAAGACCTAGGGTTTCATATATAAGAGCTCTCTTTCTTCATTTGAAGGGATGGGAATTTTGGTTTTCAGGACCTCATATGCAGCGAAAGAGCAGATCTTTGAAGACTTCAACAACATTCAACATCCTTCTATCAAGAATTTATCAATTTCATTCATCCATTTAGGGCTTGGAAGACATTGAAGAACAATAGGAGATTACCGACTGAAGATTGGCTTGTACCCCTCCCTTGGGGTTGGGTATGATTGCATGTTGTTTTCATGTCTTTGCATAAGCTTCAATATATCACTTATTCATGCTTTAGATCACTTTGCATCTTGATTTAGAGCATTTACATTATCATTTACAAGCAATTAGGGTTTACTTTCTAGGTTGCTCTAGTTTGCTTTCTTGCATTTAAGGACCTTGCACACACACTAGGTCTGCACACACAATACATTTTACAATACAACTTGGCTATTCGTGGAGGTGGAAATCACCGAAGCGGGGGTTTGACTAAGGCAAAACCCTATATAGCCGCCCATACCCTTTTCAGATATAAGTGCAGGTTTCAGGACTCGAACGACGCCGCAGGTTGCAGATCCGGGAGAAGTAGACTGAGACCGACCTTCCCACCAAATCTCAGAGCAAAAGACCAAGACAGGGGCATTGGGCGCCCTGGTCCTGCCAGGACAGGGGCGTTGGGTGCCCTGGTCCCTGGGATAGGGGCGCTGGGCGCCCTGGTCCTCCTGACAGACAACATTTTCAGCATTTTTGACAGCTTTTCCAGAGTGCAAAACAACAGTTTCCGGAGCAGTTTCAGGGGCAGAATCAGGACAGTGGCGCCCGCGCCCCCGTCCCGAACATTTTCAGTCGGATTTTAACTCCGGGTACGCATTTGCATTCTTGTCTTGTCCTTGTGTTTATAGCTTTCCATCATTTAAGTTCAATTCTGTAATCTTGTTATTAGTTCATACTTGCACTTTGGGGTTAGGGATTGAACTTGCATCATTTTATCTTTCAATTACAACAAAGGAATAGAAATCCTAATAGGTAGCCCGTGGCTCTCTCTTCCACAAGAAGTAGCCAATTGTGTGATACCTCTAGGCTCTTTCGTATTCCGCAAGTGTGTGGTTGAAAGTGAGATTAGGGCATGTTTGCTTAGTGTCACTTTTTCTCCCACACACATAGATTTGTATCTTGTAGGATTTACTGATGCAGAAACATCTTTTCTTGTCAATTTCTCACTTTTAACCATAGGAGTACTTACCGATTTAGAATCTCCCATACCAAATTTCTTCAACAATTCCCTAGCATACTTAGTTTGACAGATGGAAATACCTTTACCAGTCTACATAATCTGCAAACATAAGAAAAATTTCATTTCCCCAATCATAGACATCTCAAATTCTTTCTCCATATTCTTAGAAAATTCTATGCACAAGTTATCTTCACCTCCAAAAATAATGTCATCAACAGATACTTCAATAATTAGTATATCATCATCAGTGATTTTATACTATAAATTATTGTCAGCATTACCCTTAGTAAAACCAAGCTTCAAAAGATATTTATCCAACCTTGCATACCAAACTCTAGGTGCTTGTTTCAATCCATATAAAGCTTTCCTTAACCTGCAAACCATGTTTGTATCATCTGATAGTGAAAAACCATTAGGTTGCTCAATATAAACTTCCTCATCAAGATCCCCATTCAAAAATGCACACTTAACATCCATTTGATAAACCTTGTAGTTTTTATAAGCATCATAGGCAAGAAATAATCTTACAGCTTCAATCTTAGCTACACGTACAAAAGTATCTCCATAATCAATTCCTTCCTTCTGAGAATATCCTTTACAAACCAATCTAGCCTTATTCCTTATAACTTGACCATCCTCATTCAATTTATTCCTAGAAACCCATTTAGTTCCAATAACATTCTTATTTTTAGGTTTGGGAACCAACGTCCATGTGTTATTTTTCTTAATCTCATCTAATTCTTCTTCATATATTTCAACCAATATTTGGCTTTACATGCCTCAATTACTGATACTGGTTCAACTTGTGAAATTAAACATACCTCATTAGTTTCCAGTCTTCTTCTTGTCATTACTCCATTGTTCTTATCCCCAGTGATTTGATCTTCTGAATGATTCAATCTTACATACCTAGGAGTCCTCTGACTCTCTGTTCCTTTTCCCTATTCTTCAGTTACTATAGAGTTCTTTGATACTGCTGGAGTAACTGGTTCAATGCTTTGTTCCAGTAGAGGTGCTAACAGTTCATATATAATCATTTCCACTGCCGGTTCATTCTCATAAAATCTGATTTGACTTATGTTCAGCTCATCTACTTTGACATTAGCACTTTCCACAATTCTCTTTGATCTCTTGTTATAACATCTATATGCCTTGCTTTCATTAGAATGACCAAGAAATATGCTTTCATCACATCTAGGATCAAATTTGCCAATGACATCATCTCTCCTGATATAACATTTACAAGATTATGAAGTACTTATCTATAGGTGTATTGCCAAACCACAATTCATAAGGTGTCCGGGGAGAAAAAAATTGTCTTCTTATACCATGCTTCTCACAAAAGTTATTAAACTCACTAGATGTGAATTCTCCACCATGATCTAGCCTCAAACATTTAATCTTCAATCTTGTCTCAATTTCCACTTTAGCCTTAAATATTTTAAAATTTTAAAGTGCCTCAGAGTTTTCTTATAGAAAAGTAACCCACATCATTCTAGAATAATCATCAATGATTAGCATGAAATATATATCACCTTGAAAATTTTTAACTCTACCAAGGCCACACAAATCAATATGAATAATATCAAGAACATCATTTGATTTATCTTGTATACTCCTACAAGAGGTTCTCACCTATTTACCCATTTGACATTCTTTACATATCAGATTATAGGGCTTCATAATGTTAGGTATATCTCTAACTGCCTTAGTTGAACTGATTTTCACAATGCAATCAAAATTCACATGACAATTTTTTATGCCATAGCCAACTCTCAATAATCTGTGTAATCAAACATGTCTTCTCACCAAAGTTCAAATGAAATATATTACCTTTTGTCTGTGTATTGGTTGCAATCTCCAAACCATATATGTTAATGATTTTGCATTTCTCATCCTTGAACTGTAATTGAAATCCCTTATCCACCAATTGTCCCAAACTCAAAAGATTATGCCCTAAACCTTCAACATAATAAACATTGTCAGTATTGTTCTTACCATCCAGTGATATAGTTCCTTTTCCTTTGATCATACATGCTTTGTCATCTCCAAATCTAACTGGACTACCATCAAATTCTTGCAAAGATAGAAACTTCCCTTTATCTCCATTCATATGATGTGAACAACCATTGTCAATTGCCCATTCATCCTTGTCTTCAATTTTAGCAACAAGTGCTTTTTCTTTAGCTACATTCTCTTCCAGTGCTGGATCATCTACCTTGATAGCCAGGACCACCCATTCCTTCCCATTGTCAGAACCACTAGTAGAGTCTTCTATCGATTCATCATCAGAATCAATGCCTTCCTCATCCACTATGTAGAATTATTTGTCTTTGTTTTTGCTATACTTATACTTGTTTTGATATCTAGGGTTAGGCTTAAAAGATCTTTTAACTCTTTCTTCAAATCTTGAATTCCTTTCAGGACATCTAGATGCAAAATGACCAATCTTATTACATGAAAAACATTTAAAAGGTGCTTTTCCTTCATACTTACTTCCTACCAGTCCTTGAGGTACACTTCTAGCAAATAGTGCTTCAAGTTGCTCAAACTCATCATCTTTTCTCTTCATACCTTCCAATTCTTTTGCATATAAAGCTTCCAATCTTGCTTACTAGTTGATGATGCAGATGCATGAAAATCCAGTTAAGACTTTACAGCTCCAGAAGGTCCAAATTCTTCAAGGTCAAAAGCAGATAGTTTCCCAACCAAAGTATCTTTGTTCACAAATGTATTAGCCGTTGTTCTCAACTCATTAATAATAGTATCCTTCATTTTGTAATCTGGTGGTAGGGCTCTCATAACTTTAGAAAAAATTTCATCTTCGCTCAGAGTTCCACCACAACATTGAATTCCCATAACAATCTCATTTACCCTTTCTATTAATGCAATAATCCTTTCATCTTCTTCCATCTTAAGGTTTTTATATCTCACCCAGTAACCATCAAGTTTTGCAATCTTCACTGTAGGTTCACCTTCATTAAGAGTCTCCAACTTATCCCATATAGACTTTCCAGATGATTTATCGATTAATCCCATTATTTGTTGATCAAAAAGTGCACACAAGAGGGATTCTCTTGCTATACAATCATTCACAAGCTCCTTATCTAGGTTTGCCAGAGGAGGATTGCCAAATGTTGGATTATAAGGTGTGACACCATTTTGTGTGATCTCACGAATCTCCTTACCAAGACATCTTAGATGAGTCTCCATCAGAATCTTCCATACTGTGTAATTTGTTCCATCAAGCCTAGGAATATCTCTATGAAAGATAGCTCTAGATGAACTGGATGAACTTTAACTGTTAGTCACCATAGGATCTTCCTCAAGTGGTTAAGCTTTTTGCAGAGAGGACCAAATCTTTGATACCAATTGTTAGACAGTTCAAATAACCGGAAGACAATTGAGAGGGGAGGGGGGGGTTGAATCAGTTGTCTCAGATTACCAGAAGCATTAGCACTTAAAATTTAATAGCGAAACCCAAAAAACTAATACCGGAATATCAGTTAAACCAATTAAGCATAAACAATAATGATAGAATAAATACCATCCATATGACACCAAGATTTATATGTGGAAACCCCAATAAAGGGAAAAACCACTGTGGGAAGCCTACCCACAGTCAGATAATACTTCTGCAGTAAGTATATGAATTACGATTGAGAGGCCTGCACTTGCAGGAAGGCCAACAACCTAGAGCACACTGCTCATCAAAAAAGGAGTCTCATTGACTACATATAAATCCATACTACAATCTGGAGAAGTGGTGAACTGCAAAAGATAACATCTCCTATGCCTAAGTATAATTTTGATTAAGCTCAATACTGGAGGACTAAATCATCTTACATAAACCCAATTCGATCTCTAATGATTGACCAAATCCTCTGCTTGAATGATATTACATTATCCACACATTACATCCCTCTCCATAACCATGATGATCTACAATGAGATCTTACATCTATATATACAAACCCTCAACCATAAACAATCAGGTCAGCCACCAGACAATAATCCAATTACCTATACCAATCGGGACCCAGTATAGGTCCACACACTACAACAATGATCTCCATCCACCAAGTCTCCAACATGATCACCATCAACATCCTGAAACTCCACCAGAAGCTACACAAACACCACTTATGCAATTCATCAAAATCTTTGTCAGTGAAACCCTCGCCGGAACTAGAAGCCAAGCTTCTAAGTAAACAGGATAGCATCTGATCACCAGACCAAAACTAACTTACTAAATATGAGCATGAGTATCATGAACAAGCCAATTCCATAACCAAACTATACCGGATCATGCCAGATCCAAATTAACCAAAAACCACTTAGCCTACTGGGACAAAAAGGGTGTCGGTAAAGCATCCAAATAGCTAGTGTTGGCATCAATGACAAAACATCCATGCAACAAGTAATCAATTCCACCAAATTTCCAATAGTTCCTTTTCCTTTGATCATACATTCTTTGTCATCTCCAAATCTAACTAGACCGCCATCAAATTCTTGCAAAGATAGAAACTTCCCTTTATCTCCAGTCATATGATGTGAACAACCACTATCAATTACCCACTCATCATTGTCTTCAATTTTAGCAGCAAGTGCCTTCTCTTTAGGTGCATTCTCTTGCAGTGCTGGAACAGCTTCTTTGATAGCTAGAAACACCCATTCCTTCCCATTGTGGGAACCACTAGCAGAATCTTCTACCGGTTCATCATCAGCAAAATCTTATACTTGTTTTGATATCCAGGGTTAGGCTTAAAAGATCTTCTAAATATTTCTTCAAATCTTGAATTCCTTTCAAGACATCTAGATGCAAAATGACCAATCTTATTACATGCCAAAACATTTAAAAGGTGATTTTATTTCATACTTACTTTCTACCGGTCCTTTAGGTACTCTTCTAGCAAATAGTGTTTCAAGTTACTCAAACTCATCATCTTCTCTCTTCATATCATCCATATAAATATTTCAAATATTGCTTACCGGTTGCAGATGTAGATGCATGAAAAGCAAGTTTAGTCTTTACAACTCCAGAAGGTCCAAATTCTTCAAGCTCAAAAGCAGATAATTTCCCAAGCAAGGTATCTCTGTTGACAAATGTATTAGCCATTGTTCTCAACTCATTAATAGCAGTATCTTTCATCTTTAAAGCTGGTGGTAGGGCTCTCATAACTTTAGAAACAATTTTATCTTCACTCAGAGTTTCACCACAACATTGAATTCCCGTAACAATCTCATTTACCCTTTCCATGAAGGCAGTAATCCTATCATCTTCTTCCATCTTCAGGTTTTCTTATCTCACTCGATAGCCATCAAGTTTAACAATCTTCACTGTAGGGTCACCTTCATTAAGAGTTTCCAACTTATCCCATATAGCCTTTTCAGATGATTTGTCAGTTAATCCCATTATTTGCTTATCAAAAAGTGCACACAAGAGGGTTTCCCTTGCTCTACAATCATTCTCAAGCTCCTTATCCGAGTTTTCTACAGGAGGATTGCCAGGTGTCGGAATATGAGGTGTAACACCATTCTGTGTGATCTCCCAAATATCCTTGCCGAGACATCTCAGATGAGTCTCCATCTGAATCTTCCATACTGTGTAATTTGTTCCATCAAGCCTAGGAATATCTCTCCGAAAGATACCTCTAGATGAACTAGATGAACTTGAATTGTTAGTCGCCATAGGATCTTCCTCAAGCAGTTAAGCTTTTTGTAGAGGACCAAAGCTCTGATACCAATTGTTAGACAATTCAAATAACTGGAAGACATCTGAGAGGGGGGGGGTGAATCAGTTGTCACAGATTACTAGAACATTTAGCAATTAAATCTTTAATACCAGAACCTAAAACATTAATACAGGAATGCTTAAACCAAATACCAGAATAGTAGTTAAGCCAATTAAGCATAAGCAATAATCACAGAATAAATACCATCCACATGACACCAAGAATTATATGTGGAAAACTTGGTAAAGGGAAAAACTACGGTGGGAAGCCTACCCACAATCAGATAATACTTGGAATACCCTAAAAATGGTCATCTAAACCATGAGCCCCTAATCTCGACAATGTCACCAAGGTCCTAACTATGTGAGCTTGAATTTCATCCTTAGAATGTTACCTGTAATAAGTTAGTTTCACAAAATACAAATGGAAATGCGTACAGGAAATCCGAAATCCACCAATGAAACTACATGAAATACATATTAAAATAAAACATTATTTTACCTTCATGATTTATGTCTCATTGTGTCCTAACTCCACTGTTCCTGGTTGCAGATGGTGTTCTCTCAGACAATGCACTATTGGCTTCCAAGATGGCATATGAAGAATGGACTAATAACTTGTAGTTAACTGATAGTATGATATGCAAAGCTACATGATTATGCTAAAATGCTATATGATAATTGCTATTGCTATTTGCTTCAAAAACTCACGGATGCATATGATTAGCTTGCAAAATGCACTTGAAGTCTCTTGAAGTCTAACTCTCTCTCAACTGAAGCTCTTGATTTTATAGACTTTGAGAGGATAAGATGATGTGGCTCAGATCAACGGTCTTGATCAGATCTGCAGATTTGAATGGATGTGAGCAAAGGTGAAGGTTGAGAGAAAGGGGGAAGGAGAAGACAAGTGTCACTCATCTCACCTTGACTGGGTTGCTGACTAAGAGAATCTAGGGATGGTTGGAGGAAATTTAGGCATGATAGGACAAGTGGACTCAAGTCCTTCCTAAGATGTAGAGGGTGTTGGAGAGAATATAGGAAATGGTTATGAAATATGTGTACGTACACAATTTTCATTAATTTTGGAAGTTGGAGATAAATCATGAATTAATATTTAAGGAATATTAATTTCTTTAGCCACATGTTTGATGAGTTGGCAAAGGGAAGATGAAGTGGAGATGGAGGGTGAGTTGGATAAAGGGATTAAATAATTTAAGAATTATTTAATTTTTGAGACTATAGGATAGGAGAATAACCATTAAATATTGGATATTTAATTGATTGGAGAAGATAATTAAATATTAGATATTTAATTAATTAGAAGAATAGGATAAATGAATTAATTAATAAAATATTAATTAATAGAAAGACATGAAATTAATTAAATGAATTAATCTTTTCAAATTAACTATTTAATAGACGAATAATTATTAAATAAATATAAAATATTTATTTAATTGCTCATAGCCAATTTTAGGTGTATACATTTTGCCCCTCTTTGAAATGATGTCGAGACAACATTGTTTCAAAGATTAAATCAAGTCTCGATAATGTCTAATAGAGATTGAAAATCCAGATTGTGTGCCCCCTCAAGAGATTGATCGTGAAATTGTTGAAAATTTAAGTTTGAACGATTAATCTCGTGATAATGTGATAAAAATTCAGTCAATTAAATTCATTTGTAAGAAAAAACAAAAAAAAACAAAAAAATTAAATTGCCCCATTTTTTAAATTAATTACTTTTCAAATAGTAAATATAAAATTAACCAAGGCTAATTTTAACTTCATTGTTATCCTTGTCATCTTTTGGAGAGAATATTCTTGCTGAGGTGGCCAAAATGGTGATTCCAGTGGAGTGTCATCGATTCGAGCGAGTTTGGCGATATCAGTGGCTAGCTGAGTATGGTTATCCGATATGTATCTTATCCTGAGCTTCGTTTTCAAGTTTTCGGTCAAAATTTCATGTTTTAGGCGCTCTTTTTTGAATTTTTGAAATTTTCAATTTTTTCGTTTTTAGATTAGCGCATTTGCAATTTAGTTTAGTGTATATGCAATTTTGGTTAGCGCAAATGAATTTTTTAGTGCATATGCTCTGTTTGTTAGCGCATTTGCATAGAATGTTAGCGCTTTTGCTTAAAGTAGCGCATATGTGTCATTTGTTAGCGCTTATGTTCAAAAAGATAGCACAAATGCATAATGCAGCACATATGCATGGTCGATTAGCACATATGCTCAAAAGGATAGCGCTTTTGCTTAAAGTAGTGCATATGCATTGTTGATTAGTGCATATGCTCTAAAAGATAGCGCTTTTGCTTAAATTTGAGATTGTTGAGAGGTACAAAAGCTAAAAATCAATTTGATGATTAGTTTTAACATGTTTGATATGCATGTATGATGAAATAGAGTCGTGATTGAGTGATTGCATGATTGATAGATCGATAGATAGCTTTGATTACTGGATTAAGTAGTTCTGATTAGCTTGATTGATAGATTTGATGATTAAGTAACTTTGATTAGCTTGATTGATAGATTTGATGATTAAGTAGCTCTGATTAGCTTGATTGATAGATATTAGCTTGATTGATAGATTTGATGATTAAGAAGCTCTGATTAGCTTGATCGATAGATTTGATGATTAAGTAGCTCTAAGAAACCGATTTAGTTTCTGATTCAAGAGTTTAGCAGAGTTTTTGATCAAACTCAATGATTGATAGTAAACCATGATTAATAGGTTTAAAATGATATGATAGCTTAAGTTGCTTCAATGTGATTTGATTGATCGATTGATTCAGTTCGATTTGATTGATTGATTTGATTGATGATTGATTCAGTTTGATTGGATTGATTGATAATTGATTTGATTGATTGAGATGATTGATTCAGTTTGATTTGATTGATTGTTTTCTCTTGAAAAAATAGGAGAAACTTGATGTTCTCCGGTGTCGGGAGAAATTACCAGCCATACGTCATTTAGTTCCAGAGTTGTCCCAGGCTGAGATTAGACATATAGATGCCTATGGTTTGCACCATTTATTATTTATGCCTGAGATTACACATAATAGAGGATTTTTGACTGCCTTAGCCGAGAGATGGCATAGTGAGCATAACACTTTCCACCTACTGACGGGTGAGATTAGTGTGACTCTTGAGGATGTCTACAGGATTCTGCACATCTCGGTGGCTAGCGAGCTAGTGCAGTATGATTATCAGGATCGAGTTGGGATGGAGGCTTGCAAAGTCATGTTTTCTTATGAGAGCATCGGTAGAGGAGAGATCTGATGGGTAGATATGGTGATGTACTATGAGACTTTTCCTGTTATTCTGGCTGGTTTAATTGGAGGATTCATATGTCCTGATAGGCGATCACAAGGTTTTTCTATTGGATGGGGTGAGGTTCTTCTCAGCATGATGCAACATCAGATGCGATATGCTTGGGGTGTTTACATGTTGGCACATTTATATCATGATCTTCACCAGGTTGTATATGATGAGAGTGCTAGTTTATCGACAGGATGTACTTTATTACAGGTCTGGTGTTGGGAGCACATTTCTATTACACGGCCTATCCATCATAGAGTTTGTGGAGAGAGGTAGCCATATGTTTATTTTTATGCAGGTATCCTTACTCAGCATAAGCTGGGTAAGATGGAGTATTGGCGTTGGGTGCTTGATTCTTTAGATAGTATTACTTGGAGACCATATGTTGATTGTGAGCCATGGATGGATGATGCTCAGAATTTACCACTTATTATGTAGAGTAGCTATCTTATTGGCCAGACACCTTTCATTGTTGAGAGACAGTTGATTGGTCAAATTTTGAGCCAGTTTGGTATTATTCAGCCTATGCCTACTGGTGTGACGATATATGCGTGGTGATACAGAGATAGGCGAGATTGGGGACCATCTTTGTCATTTGAGATTGCTCGTGCAGAGTTTATTACTACTCCGAGAGTGGCATACGATATGAGATTACACATTCTGGATCCTAGGGTTACTGCAGAGTATGCTCAGTATATATTAGCTCATCCATTTCCTTGGATTACGGACCCAATAGATCCTCCTCCTAGCTCAGGAGATGATGATGATGATTCAGATGATCATGTTAGTAGGAGACAAAGATGTAGATGAGAGCTTAGAGCTGTGCATGAGGCTAGGAGAGGTGGAGATGATGGTGGGGATGGAGGTGGTGGTGGTGGACCTAGACGGAGAGGACATCGATTGAGAGTCCGCAAAGGACCATTTGGACCAGCTGGCAGGATTGATAGACCTCGTCCTATGGGTGGGAGATATGTTGGATGGATTGGGAGGGATACTGGCAGGGTAGGGATGAGATCACCTAGAGGATTACCATTGGCAGGAGGGAGGGTGACCGGACTGTATGGGGGTTGCAGGAGAGGTATTGATTTTGGACAGATTCAGCCAGATCCTAGAGTTATTGCAGCTCATGGTGGTGATGATGAGGATCCTGAGGATCATGTTCCCCTAATTAGACGACGGGTTTAGAGAGTTACTTGGAATGAGATTCCAGCAGTTGGACAGGTTGGTGGGGAGGGGATTGGGGTTCATGCACCGTAGCAGGATTTACTAGAGTAGGTTGCACCAGTGCAAGATATGCCAGATGTGGTTATGCTAGTGCAAGATATGCCAGATGTGGTTATACCAGTGCAGGATGTGCCAAGGCATGATATTATTGACAGTCTGAGAGCACAGATACAGATTCTTATGACCAAGAGAGACATAGCTCTTAGGAGATAGCAGGATACTCAGGGTCTTCTAGATCATATTTAGTAGGTTGGATCAGGTACTCTCTCAGTGGACACTGTTAGAGCATTATTTCAGGTTGGGAAGGAGACTTCCTACTAGCGACAATGATATGAGGAGGCAGTTGTAGAGAGCCAGAGAGCAGGTAGTTATCAGACCACCGTGTTATGGATACTAGCAGTGGTGGGGTCATGGGACCTCCTCAGAGGAGTGGCATGGTAGATAGGCATTCAGAGGATCTTCTCGCCCACAACCACAGAGACGGACAGAGTCAGGTGGTAGTGGTATAGGAAAACCATGACTTGATTTGGAGAATTTGTATTGTTTATTTGATATCATTGTGTACTTGGACTTTTATTGTTTTATGATGATCTATATGCAGACATGGATTCCATATGATGATGCTTTTATTTATGCATGTTACTCTATTTGATGATGTTCTATATGCTTATATGCTTTGATTTTATGGATGCAAATGAGTAGATGAATAATGATATGATGATAATAACTTATATGATGCAAATGATAAATGTTTTTTTATTTTATTTTTATTTTACTTATCCTGGATGCAAATGAAAATTTCACCTAAATGAGGCAAATGCAAATGATCTATATGAAAATGCAAATGAAATGATTGCTTAATGCTTACGATGATGTACATACAAATGAAATGTTTTTGGATTTTTATGCATGCAACTAAATGATAAATGGAATGATAATGCAAATAATAATGATACACTATATGATGAAATAATATGTACCTATGATGAATGAAATGTACTTAATTGAATGCCATTAATGCAATGATTTATATGGATTTACACATGAATGATTGATTTGTTTTTTATTTATATGTTATGCTTATAATGATTATGAATCTAAGTGAAAGAGATGCAACTAAATGATCTTTATGAAATGATAATGTAGATAATAATGATGATACACTACATGGTTAATGAAATGCCCTTAATTGAATGATAAAATGCAGCTAAAATGAAATGGATAATGATTAAAAATGAATGCACCTACAATGATTAAATGCAAATTGTTTTTGTTTGTCCCAGTATACTCAATCTTTATTTATGACCGTTGACCTGCTAATGAAATGATATGCTTATAATGCAGCTGACAAATGAATGCTTATAATGCAAACGAATAATGAGCTAATGAAATGATCTGACTAAAAATTGTACTGCCATTCTTCATATGCTATCGGGTAACAGTGCTTGATTTCATCATTGAGCTTTAAAATGTTGTAAGAAAATACAAGCAACTTGACATAATGATTCAAGATGACCTGAGTATCGCTTACATGGATTTTGATATAGCAAGTTAATACAAGCAACTTGATATAATGGATCAAGTTGACCTGAGTATTGCTTGCAGAACAAACAAGGATTATCTCTTTTCATGCATGACTTGGAACGTCCTCCTTGATCTTTTGCCGATCATATCTTGAGACAAGTTCCTACCATAGTAAGAGATAAACCACAAACAACAGTTAAAGAAAATAATCATGCCCCATCATAGCTCCTCTAGTCATGGACATCCTTGAGTTGCATAGAGTACATGATTAGTAATAAAATCAAGGTATAAACACTAAATCTTGTATGTCATTCACATGTTCTAATGGTCATTAACTAATATAATCATTTTAATGAATGATTTTTTATAATCCTTTATAGCTTGCTGATTGATTCTTCAGTTTCTGAGTTTCATGATTCAGTTGTTGATGTAATGCCTTGATTTTTCATTGCTTTGTTTGCTCGTTATCTGTTTCAAAACCCTAGTTATTTTTATTTTTTCTAAGTTTTTTGAATGTTTTGGATTTTTTAAAGATTCAAAAGATCACCTTAGCAAAAGGAATTAGGATTTTGCCCCCAGCGGAAATAAAAAAATTATTGTGGATATATGAAATTATCATGATCCAAACCATGACAGAATAGAAATGCAGATTGATAGATGTTGATAAAATCTAAGACAATGGCTATGACAAGTATGTCAAAGATTGATAACTGTTGGTAAGCTGCATTTTTCTTGCTAAATGGTTCAGAGAAATGGATAAGCTAGGATATATGGAAGTGATAGATGCGATAGGATGGAGCAGATAGGTGCATAAAGCGATCTCATAGGTGGAGGAACTCACTTTTTAGATAGTGCCCGTTTACCAGGTTTTCACCATCTAAATTTATTGCATTTTTGTTGGATTTTATATGCTTTTTATTGATTTTTTTAGGACTTTATATCTCAAGCATAAAATTTCTTGAGATGGATAGAATTGATAGGTTCATCAAACCAATCACCTTCTGGGGTAGATAATTTGTATGCTCCTGATCCATATGTTGCTACTATGACAAAAGGTCCTAGCCAATTTGGTTCAAATTTGCCCTTCTTTTCCCGATCTTGCTGATTTCTTGGATTTTCCCTTAGAACTATGTCTCCAATCTGAAAAATGCACGGCTTGACTCTGTGGTTATAGCTTCTTTCCATTCTTTATTGATATACTTTTAAATGATCTGTTGCATTTTGGCGACGCTCCTGAATCAGTTCTAGTTCCTGGAGTCGAGAGACTTTTTGTTCTTCTTCTGGTATAAGACCATGCAAGGATACTCGTAGAGAAGGTATCTCTACTTCTATAGGTAATATAGCTTCTGATCCATAGACCAAACAATATGGAGTTGCCCCTATTGGAGTGCAGACACTAGTTCAATAGGCCCAAAGAGTAGGATTTAACTAAATGTGCCAGTCTTTTCCAGCTTCATTGATTGTTTTCTTCAAGATTTTTAAAATTGTTTTGTTTGATGCCTCAGCTTGACCATTACCTTATGGATAATATGGAGTAGAGAACCTATGTTGGATATGAAATTTGTCACATAGCTCTTTTACATCTTGATTTTTGAATGGTCTTCCATTATCAGTGATAATGGTCATAGGAACTCCATAGCGATAGATTATATAATTTAAAATAAATGATGATATTTGTTTTCCTATCACTGTTGTTAAAGGCACTGCTTCAATCCACTTAGTAAAATATTTAGTAGCAACCAAAATAAACTTATGTCCATTAGAAGATGGGGGATTGATCTTTCCTACCAAATCCAGGCCCCACTGTGAAAATGGCCATGATCCTATCATAGGATATAACTCTTATGCTAGTGCATGAATTAGATTTCCATGAATTTGACATTGTTTACACTTTCTAGCATAGGTGAATGAATCTCTTTCCATAGTAGGCCAAAAGTAACCCATACGAATAAGTTTCTTAGCCAATGTTAAACCACTTGAGTGTGTACCACAAATATCCACATGAATGTCATTAAGAACTCTCTCAGATTCATCTTTTTCAAGACATCTCAACAATGTACCATCTAGACCATGCCTATATAGGATATCAACAATAATGGTATAGTGAGAGGACTGACGGATAAAGTTTCTTTGTTAATTATGAGATAATTCCAAAGGAAGGATATGATCTTTCAAATATTGGTAGGTTTGACCGTATAAGGATTGACTAGTTCCTGATATATGGCAAATTCGATAGGTATGCTGGGATTGAATGGTAGGGGTTAAGATATCTTCCACAAGAAATTTGTAACATTGTTAATTCTCTTTATTTTGCAAGATAGATGCTATTGTAGCCATTGCATCTACTGCTTTATTCTCATTTCTAGGAATCTGGGTGAATGTGATTTCTTTAAAATGTCCTTTAAATTCCTCCACTAGCTGTTTGTATGGCATAAGCTTATCATCATTTGTTTGATATTCATCATTTATTTGATTAATGACAAGTTGTGAATCACCATAGAAATGTAGTTCTTTGACATTCCATTCAATGGCCATTTTGAGCCCTATAACCAATGCTTCATACTTTGCAGTATTATTGGTGCATGGAAATCGCAATCTATACGATTTTAGAATTGTATGTCCTTGAGGTGTGATAAAAAAGATTCCTGTACCTGATCCATATTGAGTATAAGAACCATGAAAGTACAATTCCCAAAAGTTTGTACTTATTGTCAAGATATCTGCATCAGGAAATTCAATGTGCAAAGGCATGCCATTTTGTAAAGGTGCATCAGCTAATTGATCAGCAATGACTTGTCCCTTGATGGCTTTCCGGTCAACATATTCTATGTCAAATTTACTTAGTATCACAACCCATTTGGCTAGTCTCCCCGTTAATGTTGACTTGCTCAACAAATATTTGAGAGGATCTATCTTTGCTATTAGTTTTACATAATGAATCAACATATAATGTCGTAGCTTTTGAGTTGCAAAGACAACTGCTAGACATATCTTTTCAATTGATGAATAATTTAATTCATATCCAACAAGTGTTCTGCTGATATAATAAACTGCTCTTTCCTTTCCTTCATCATCATCATGCTGAGCTAGGAAAGCGCCTAATGATACACTTGTTGCTGAGACATAGAGTAACAAGGGTTTCCCTTTGGTTGGTGATATTAGTATTGGGGGACTCATAAGATATGCTTTTATTTGCAAGAAAGATTCTTCACATGTTAGATCCCATTTGAATGGAACATTTTTATGTAGAAGATGGGTAAAGGGAAGACATCTATCGGCCAATTGGGACACAAATCTCCTGATTGATTGCAACCTTCCTTGTAAAGATCACAATTGACTTATGTTCTTAGGTGATTCCATCTGCATGATATCTTTAACTTTTCCAGGATCGACTTCAATGCCACAAGCTGATATAATATACCCAAGGAGCTTTCCAGAGGTTACCCTGAATGCACATTTCTTTGGATTTAATCTCAATTGATATCTTTCCAACCTGTCAAAAATCTTGCTTAAAGTGTTCAAATGTTCTTTTCTTGTGTGAGAATTTGCAAGTATGTCATCGACATAATATTCCATGAATGTATGCATCATGTCATGGAAAATTGTCGTCATAGCCCTTTGATAAGTCGCTCCTGCATTCTTAAGCCCAAATGGCATAACATTTCAGTAGTACGTTCCTCATGCATAGGTGAAAGCTGTCTTCTCTTGATATTCAGGTGCGATTCTTATTTGATTATATATTGAGAAGCCATCCATTAATGAAAACATCTCATGTCTTGTCGATAAGTCCACTATGATATCGATGTTTGGTAGTGGGAAATCATCTTTTGGACATGCTTTATTCAGATCTTTGAAATCCATACAAACTCTTATGCTCTTATCTAGTTTTGATACTAGTACAATACTTGAAACCCATTCTGGATAAGCCACTGGTCTTATGAAACCCACTTCCAATAATTTCTTGAGCTCAGTTTTTACCAGGAGAGCAATATGTGGGTGCATCTTTGTTAGCTTTTGTTTAATAGGTTTTGCTTTTAAATCCATAATAAGATGATGCATGATAAGATCTGGGTTAAGTCCTAGCATATCTGCATAAGACCAAGAAAAATTTATTTGTCTTTGCTTAAATAATTTCATGTATTCTTTCCTCTCTCTTTCTGATAATGAGGCAACAAAATGAAGTATTTTAGGATCCTTTGATGTATCAATGTTTATTGCTTCTATTGGTTCTATTAGGATAGCAGATCTCTCTTGAAAATATGCAAGAACAATGTCAAACTTTCCATCTTCTAGCACCTCAAAGAGGTTTTCACCATTAGATACGCCCTTTATTTTCTCTTTTGATTGATCTAATGTTGCCATAAAATGGTTTTCAACAATAGGTCTCTTTGTTTGTTTTATTTCACTTTTGCGACTCAAAAATTTGGCATTTTCCTGACTATGAGAAACATCACTTGATTCTGTAGTGGAAGATATCTTAGGTGGTATGGGTTCAATAGCATTAAGGCACACAGCTAAGTCATGATCATTGGAAAAGACATTTAGTTCGGGGTTATCTAAATTATCCCAATCAATTAGTTCAGGATGAAGAAGGGGTAAACATAATCACTGTCATCATTACGTGTTTCAATGTTCATGACATAATGATCATAATTTAGCATAGAATAGGTATTGTCATAGATTGAATGTTTTTGAGAATTGTCTTTCTCAAGATTTTCCGAATTAGTCTTAACAAGATTAATATTAGCATCTTGTAGTTCACACTCAAGTGGTTCTTCAATTGATGTTTGTCCCTTAAATGAATGGATTATATCAACACACACGTCTTTGGTACTGCAATTTTCTTCTTGATTGACTTTATTTGCATTTTGGAGTTGATAGACTTGTGTACATGATAAAGAGGATTCTTTTAATAGATTTTGTCTCCTTTCAAACTCAGCTTCTTTTGGACTAATAGTTAATCCAACTTGACTATCTCTTATTTCTTCTATGGCTCTTGCATATCTGATCCTTGTTTGCACTTCTTGTGGCATTGTGTCGCTATTTTTGTCATTCTCTTTTCTTTTTGCATACACCTCTTTTCTCTGAATTCTGAGTTTTTCTTGTCTTCTTTCTAATTTTATCTTTTGTTCTGTAATAGACAAGTCCTCTTTTGTAATAGTTGCTTGATCTTCATTGTGTTCTTTACTTGATGTAGTAGATAAGGCATCTGGTCCCCATTCATACTCATTGGAATCGGTTTCTAAATCCTGGTCTGAGATTACTCCACTATACCATACTGGAATGTCGTATGGTTCAAAAAGTTCTATGATTTCTGTCATCTCTATTTTTATTGCCTCTGGAATACCTTGTTCAGATTTTGACTTTGTTTGTATTTCTAGGACTTGCTGACAAGATTTTTCTTCCTCTTTGATGGTAGTCTCCTCTTCTTTCTTTCCATGTTCTTCTTGCTTCTTTTGTTTATTGGTTACTGTTTCGGCCACTTGATGTAGCTTTTCTTGCCAATTGTCTCCTTTAGAGATTGATTTCTTTCTCCATTTTTGTTGTTGAGTATTGTGTTTCTTTTGATTAGACTTTAGGTATCACAAACCGGATTTATCTTTTGTGGATTGTGAGTGTGGACAAATAGGTTCTGAAATACCTTGATGTTGCTTGCCAATTGGTCCTTTTCCTTCATATCCTATCTTTTTCATGATTTCATATCCTTTGCCATATTGTTTTATGGGAATATTGACTTCTGCTGATGTTGCTATAGTTTTATCTTCATCTTTGTATAACCAACCAAGAATGTCTTTGTCTTCATTTTCCTCTTCAAGGGTTCCAACACTAACAAAGGTTCCTTTAAACATATGTTTTGATTTTCTTGATGTCTGTGATTGAATATCTGTAGGTTTTCCATATGACTTAGGGGAGAGTGGAAAATTATTCAAAGAATACTTTCCCATTCCTTCATCATTTAACTTGAGCTTTTATTCAAAAGTTTCCCATAACTTTGCTTGAACTTCTTTAGTAGGATATACTAATTCTCTGTTATGTGGAACTCTTGTATCTTGTGTTGGCTTCAAATTATTGCAATATTGACTAGAATCTGCAATTATAGTGATCTCTTGCCCTTCGTGAGGAAATTTCACACATTGATGATATGTAGAAGGAACTTCTTGTATCTTGTGAATCCAGGGTCTTCCCAGAAGAATGTTGTAGGAGAGATTCAAGTCTAAAACTTGACACAATGTATCCTTTTTCATGGGTTCTATCTTTATTGGTAGCACAACAGTTCCTTTAGAAGAACATTCTGCTTCATCGTAAGCCTTGATGGTTATTTTCTTTTTCGGGTCCACTGCATTCTCTGAATATCCCAAAGCTTTTATCAAACTTAATGCACAAATATTTAAGCCCGCTCCTCCATCTATGAGTACACGTTTGACACTAGTTTTATTAATGGATACTTCAATATATAAAGGAGCATTGTGAGGATGTTGTAAGGATGCGTCATCATTTTTAGAAAATGATAAGCAATGAGGGGCTATAAGATGTCCTGCCATGTTTTGGAATTGATATATATCCAAATCTTTTGAAACCGTTGTTTCCACTAAAGATTTCTCCAAAATTTTCTTATGCATAGGTGAAATCTTGAGAAGTTCCAGAATTGATATTTGAGCGGGTATTCATTGTAATTTCTCTACTAAATTGTATTGTTGTGATGTGGATGTTGAGTCTTTCGCTATACTTGGAAAGGTAACCTTTTCTTTGCTTCTTGTGATAACATTGATTGGTTCTGAAGATTGATTTTCTTTAACAATGATCACATTTACTACATCATCATATGTATAAGTGTAATTTACTTTGGTTTTTCCTTTGTCATTTTCCAATTGGGATGATTCACCTTTATCATAGTTTGGAAGTGGAGTTTTAAAAGCCAAGTGTGATTCGTTCGTCTTATGGCTATCCATCGTGATGGTTCCATTATCAATTAGATCTTGGATAATGTGTTTCAATCTTTGACAATCATTTGTTAGGTGTCCTTTATTCCGATGATAATTACAAAAATGATTGTTATTCCACCAATTTGGCTTGACTAGTGGTTCATAAATTCTTGCTTCAGGTAAAACAATCAATTTGTTAGCAAGCAAAGTCTTTAGAGCTGATTCTAAAGATTCTCCAATATTTGTGAATTTTCTCCGAGGATTAGAGAAAAAGGACTTGGCTTTATTGTTTTCTAGATTGTTGTTGCTTGGGATTTGACTTGATAGATTGAAAATTGGTTGTTGTTGTTTTGTAGTATTGTTATCATCATTTCCTTCATTGCTGAAATTCCTATTCTTTGACCAGAACTTGGGTTTATCATTGTGTTGTTGTTGTTGTTGTTGTATGAATTATTGTAAAGTTTTGGTTCTCCCTTCTTTACCATTGCGTTCTCTATTTTCAGACCATTTTTTTATCATTTTGGCAAAAGAGGGAGGACATTGCATCCTTAGTCGATAACTCATTTCACTGATAAGATTATCAATGAATATGTCCAATTTTTGTTGATCAGGTACATCCCGGGGATACCTATTAAAGATGTATTTCCATCGTTGTAAAAAGATCATAAAGGATTCACCATTCTTTTGTTTAACATTGCAAAGATCTAGCATTGTTATTTCATTCCTTATATTGTAGGAATATTGTGAAATAAATCTATTTACAAGCTCTTCAAAGGATTTGATTCCGGATGGCAATCTTGAAAACCACTCCATTGATTGTCCATTTAAAATCCTAGGAAAAAGAAGCATAAGGTAAGTTTCATTGTGAGCAAATTCCATGCTCATGGTACAAAACTCCCTAATGTGATCTTGAGGATCAGATCTTCCATTGTATTTGCCATATTTAGGAATCTCGCAATGTTGCGGAAATGGTATCATATTTAGCTTTTTATCAAAGGGATATGGGCATGTGTCTTTTAATGAATACTTCTTGGAACTTGTCCCATTTTGCATGTCTTGTATTTATTGTTGTAGAGTTTGTATTTGTTGAGTAAGGTTTGATAATGGATTATCCACATTGTTTCTTTTATCATTACGTTCTTTTCTTTTGTCATCCCTTTCTTTCCTTGTCTCTCTGTTAATTTCTTTGTTCACATCTTCATTATTTTGCTCATATGTGTTTTGGGTGTTACTTGTTTCCGCATCTTGTTTTAAGCTTTCTATGTTAAAGTCTTGTGGTAGTTTAGCTCCAAATTTTGCCAACATCAAGAGATATTTCTCTTTTTGTTTTGCCAACAATTTTTCCATTAGCCTATCAAATTTGAAATCTTGTTCAAGGTCTCTAATGGTGATATTGATGGCTTCTTCGTCAACAACAGTAAATCCAAAAGTGGTATCTCCTTCCTCCATTTGTTGTTGTTTTCTAAGTTGTTCGTGTTGGGCTCTAGTCCAAACTGACATGTGTTTATTTCAAAGTTCCCAAGGACAAGGTCAATAGCTGATTATTGGTTTAAGAAGATTTGCTTTATTTATCTTACCACTATTGTTTGTTCGTTGGGATAAAGCATCTTTTTGTTGAAAAGCACGTCTTTGTAGAGTTTCACCGTCAAATTTTGTACCGCAGCCACATAAGTAGTGACGAAAACGGTGTAGGAATGTCCTATGTTTCAGCAAGATTTTGCGATTGATATACAAGAATCTTATTCTCTTCTGAGTAGCTTCGTAACTGGGTTTTCTTTTCTTGAGGTGATACTTAAAAGTCATATAAGCATTTGACAATTTACAAGTTTGATTCCAATGTTGGTGCAATTTTGGTTTTGATGTAACCTAAGTTCAAAATAGGAAAGATATATCCAAGATTAGGAACTTAGTATAGATTGATCAAGCTTCGTGATAGAGGATTTGATTATCCTGATGAGAAATTTTGACAAGGATGTTGATTTTTGCACTTAAGATGTTTGAATCAATAGCTTGTTGAATGTTGATGTTTATAGAACCTTTTTGGGAATAACCTATAAGATTAGTAACCTAGTTGTTTGAGCTAGTTTGAAAATACGTGATGGTTTAGAGACAAAACCTACCTCAAGAATTATTTTGATATTTTGATGTTTTGATACTTTGATTTTGAGTTGGTGTTTCAAGCGTTGGAATGCTTTTTGTTTTATCCTTTTTTATCACACTTTTCAGAAATTTGTTGATTTTTGATCTCTTGTAGATGATAATTTCTTCAATTTTTGACCATTTGGAACATGTTACAGACATAGAAGACACAATTTTTAATAAATGAAAAGCATAAGCAAGTACAAATCCCTATGGCAGGCTGAGACAATAGTTGTTGAATCTCACATGGAGTTTCCCCCAAGGATACGCTATTCAAAGTGGATATTTAGATGCTTGACCCCACTGGCTCCACCCTCGGCACTCACTTCTTCGGGGCAGCCAAGCACCAGTTTCCATGAAATCTCCTCATGGAAAACTTTATATCTCTACTAGGAACCGTATGTGTGTGAGCCGCTTCAGAGGTCCGACCTCCTCCGCCAACAACTAGAAGGTTTTTGGCAACTAGTACAAATAGTTTTTAGTAAAGGCTTCCGGTCATGTGGCCATACATGCAGCACTTTCAACTCTGTAAATATAGAAGGTTCCCAGCCTATAGAGGTTATGCTCCATAGGGTTTATGGGGAAACATAGTGTCGATATGAACTTATTAGCACATGTTGTTTGAGCTTTCGTCACAAACACAATTTATGTATAGTGGATCGGAAGGACTCGGTATTAGCCCATTTCCACTTTAGGTTGTTCCCCTCTCACTGGCCCCCTTAAGGCAGCTTGGGAAGGTAGACCCTCTAAAAGAATTAATTGCTTGTGTATATGGTGAAAATGGATAACAATAATAATGATAATATTGAAAGGCTAAATGAATTCAACCACAAAACCCTAGCCTAACAACAACAAAGATCCACCATAACATATGAAGATTACCTAAGACAATGCAAATCAAATGAAATCACAAAGATTATACCATCACATGTCCAATAGGGTTTGGATCTCCATTCTTCCTATCTCCATTGATCTTGTTTGATGTATTTGCTCTCAGATTTTATGTGCACAAGAGCTCAACAAAGAACGGAATGTGGTTGCAAGTAGGATCGCCTATGTTCAAAAGCGTAGTGTAGTCAAGTAGTTAATGGGGGGCTTTGCATAGATTGATTAGAATGATTGATTAGGGTTGATAATGAAGGAAGCATCTCCTTATATAGAAGACACTATATGAAATGGAGGGATAAGATTGAGAGGTGTAAAAGGAGGTCGGCTATGATTAGAGGGTAGGTAAAAGAAATAATAAAATAATGAAAGGGGTAGGTAGTGTATGAATTAAGAGATGAATGACATGTGTCATGGGTAGAAAAGGTTAATGAATTAATTAAATAAATAAAAATTTATTTATAATAGAAGAAGTGGGATCAATTAAATAAATAAAATATTTATTTAATTTAGGAAAAGGATAATTTAAATAAATAAATGTATTTATTTAAATGAGAAATAAGGCTAGAAGAGGATAAATGAATTAATTAAATAAATAAAGATTTATTTAATTAATAGAAGAATTAAGCTTAGATAATTAAATAAATAAAATATTTATTTAATTAGACATGACAATTTTAGGTGTCTATAGCTTGAAAGTAAAGAAAGCGTAAAAAGAGTGGGTTTGACTTTTTGATCACCCAATTAAGGGGAGAGCATATATCTACCACTTTCGAGACACGAAATACAAGCGTTCTTTTTAACATTTTCAAAGCAATTTGTTGGCTAAGTCCTATTTGTAGATGTTGCTCCAACAAGCATGGTGTTTATTTTAGCCCCACATAGAAAATGATTTTCTAAACTAAGAATTGGAAATCCTGGTCAACAAAGTGAAAATCGTTGCAAAAAAGTAACTTGCATTGTAAAAATGGACAAGTTGATTGTTCTTTTTAACTTGCAAAATATAAGATTGATTGTGCTTTTTCCCTTTGCAAGAAAATAAAAGATTGTTGTTCTTTTTAGAGCCCAAAATTTGAAGTGTAAATGTCCTAACTTTGCAAGAAAGTAAATGTTTGATTTGTTGTTCTTTTTACCTTGCAAATGTGATTATTTTTAGAGCCCAAAAACAAGTGAGGTACTTTTTAGAACACCAAATTGAAAAATGAAGTTCTTTTTACCCAAAAGGAAATATGAGTTCTTTTTAACCAACTTTGAAAAAGCTAGAAAAGAAATCACTAAATCCTAACTTAACCCCTCCAGATCTACAAGAAATTGTTAGAAACCTGCAATAAAAAGAAGCTAGTGAAAATCCAAAACCTTAGGTGGGCTTCCACAAGCCTAATTTCAAATCACGGTTACAAATTTTTCATTGCGCTAAATTATCTGTCAAATGCGCTAATCCTTGTTACAAAAGCGCTAACCTGCGTCATAAAAGTGCTAACCTAAGATGCAAAAGCATTGATTTTCAGACAAAAGAGCTAACCTACATAACATATGTGTTAACCTATGATGCAAAAGCGCTGATTTACAGACAAAAGTGCTAACCTACATGACATATGCGCTAACCTATGATGTAAAAGCGTTGATTTACAGACAAAAGCGCTAACCTACATGACATATGTGCTAACCGGTGATGCAAATGCGCTAACCTATCAAACAAAAGTGTTGTTAAAATTCACACATGCGTGAACATGTATTACAAATACATTAATTTTATTTTTGCGAGATTTTTAAAGGTATATATGAGGTCCGGCTCCACGGTGGGCGCCAAAATGTGTGAGCTTGAATTTCATCCTTAGAATGTTACCTGTAATAAGTTAGTTTCACAAAATACAAATGAAAATGCGTACAGGAAATCCAAAATCCACCAATGAAACTACATGAAATACATATTAAAATAAAACATAATTTTACCTTCATGATTTATGTCTCATTGTGTCCTAACTCCACTGTTCCTGGTTGCAGATGGTGTGCTCTCAGACAATGCACTGTTGGCTTCCAAGATGACATATGAAGAATGGACTGATAACTTGTAGTTAACTGATAGTATGATATGCAAAGCTACATGATTATGCTAAAATGCTATATGATAATTTCTATTGCTATTTGCTTCAAAAACTCACGGATGCATATGATTAGCTTGCAAAATGCACTTGAAGTCTCTTCAAGTCTAACTCTCTCTCAACTAAAGCTCTTGATTTTATAGACTTTGAGAGGATAAGATGATGTGGCTCAGATCAACGGTCTTGATCAGATCTGCAGATTTGAATGGCTGTGAGCAAAGGTGAAGGTTGAGAGAAAGGGGGAAGGAGAAGACAAGTGTCACTCATCTCACCTTGACTAGGTTGCTGACTAAGAGAATCTAGGGATGGTTGGAGGAAGTTTAGGCATGGTAGAACAAGTGGACTCAAGTCCTTCCTAAGATGTAGAGGGTGTTGGAGAGAATATAGGAAATGGTTATGAAATATGTGTACATACACAATTTTCATTAATTTTGGAAGTTGGAGATAAATCATGAATTAATATTTAAGGAATATTAATTTCTTTAGCCACATGTTTGATGAATTGGCAAAGGGAAGATGAAGTGGAGATGGAGGGTGAGTTGGATAAAGGGATAAAATAATTTAAGAATTATTTAATTTTTGAGACTATAGGATAGGAGAATAACCATTAAATATTGGATATTTAGTTGATTGGAGAAGATAATTAAATATTAGATATTTAATTAATTAGAAGAATAGGATAAATGAATGAATTAATAAAATATTAATTAATAGAAAGACACGAAATGAATTAAATGAATCAATCTTTTCAAATTAACTATTTAATAGATGAATAATTATTAAATAAATATAAAATATTTATTTAATTGCTCATAGCCAATTTTAGGTGTATACACTAACCAAAGGCAATTAAATAAATCTTGAGCACACAATTAATTTCTAAAATCATCAAATGTCACATGGCAAATTAATCACTCAATATTAATTAAATATTTATTTAATTAATTTATCATTCCAAGTAAATCATTTTTAAACAATTATCTTATTTATTTTATTAAATATCCTAGCATATTTAATTAAATAAATCAATTTGCCATAAATCTTCAAAAAATGAAACAAATCAAGAAAGAAGAATTGGAAATTATGAGCACAAATCTTCAAAAATGGAAATAAATCAAAAAAGGAATTAATTGACCAAAAAAGAATTAAAAACTGAGAAAAGAAATCAATTGGAGATAATCTTGAAAAACAAATTAAAAATTGATAAATAATCTCAAAGGAAGCAATTAAAACAATTAAATCTTAAAATTGAATGAAATAGAGAATAAATCAGTTTTTTTTATTCTATCTTAATTTTAGTTCAATTTCCTTTAAAACTAAGAAAAGCATCCAATCACATCAATTCACCTGGATTGTGCTTCCTCTTAGAAAATCTTGACCGCTCATCATCATTTGATCTCAGCCTTTGGTTTCTTTCTAAATTTTCTATAAATTCAAGCCTTCATCTCTCATTCTAAAATCTTGGAGAATATATTGTTATCATGTTGTTTTTGCTCTAGGTTCAATAATATTTGTGTATTTAGATATTCACATATTAGTTATTTCATATTGCTTAAATCATTTAGCTTAATATTGCTTAAATCTTGTTAGATTAATCTTGCATCCATCTAGCATTAATATCATGCTCATATAGATTAAAATCCTTCGTCTTGGTGTAGTCTAGTCACTAGATGGCTTATACAAATATGAGAGCAATCTTATACTCGCATCTTTTAGAAGGAAATGGATCGATTTGTTATGGTTAAGACCCCAAACATGCCAAAAACTTGAAAAATGAACAAAAAAATTTCAAAATTGAAAACATAAAGAGGCTTAAGATCGCTCACTTATTGCGGGCTCATAGTTTCGAGGTCGATTATGACGTCTCTGGTGCTCAAATCGATGCTAACGATTAGGGACCACCATTTTCTTTGTAGAAGAATTTTTGAATTTTCAAACTTTGGAAGATTAAAATGATTTGAAAATGACACTTTTGCCCCATATATAGCCAAAACCTTAATTTTTCAACTTGCTCTGATGGACATAAAAATTGTACCCTTAGCTAATTAAACTGTTCTGATTCCATTTTCGGGACTGAAATCAAAATTCGAGATCATTTTGCTAGTCAATTTCATAATTTGGACCACTTAGCGCTTTTTTGTCAAATGCTCATTCTTTCTTCAAATTACGCTCAATTTCAATGCTGAATCTCAATTTTATTCTATCAAACAAACTTTGTGCTCAATTTCTCGTTAATCAACGCTAAATTTTTAAATATTCCTCTGAATCATTTGTGCTTAAATAACTTATCATCGCCAACAATTGCCTATAGTCAAGTACCCTGCTATCTTTCAATTTCGCTCCCGAGGGGGCATACTCGTGACCTTAGGACCTTACATCTTCAGATGTCAAGAAAAATTTCAAATCTTCATTTAAAGTTGAGCAAAAATATTCCCAACTAAAGAAAATCAGATAAGACCTCATTGCTAGGGGCATCTCAACTTCACAAGTTAAGATTTCTCGATCATTTGAATCAAATCAATCGCAAGGTCATATCAGTTTTATCACTTCAAATCAAGCTGATATTTGTCTTTTATCTGAATCAATCTCTTAACATTAATTAGTTTCATCACTTTTCATCAAGTTGATTATTCGTTTAAACTCAATCAATGGTTTAAAGAGTATCTTCGATCACACTCAATCAAAGAAGGTGTTTAGTTTCGTCGCTTTGGATCAAGCTGGACAATTTATCTTCGCTCATCATGTCTTGATCAATCAAGTTCAAGATCAATTTTTATCATCACTCATTGTGTCTAGATCAATCAACTTCTAGATCAGTAAGATCCGCTTCTTGATCAATCAAGTTCAATTTCGGTATCTTTTGTTTTCTATCATTCATAAGTTCAATTAAGTTCGGGAACGATATCGCTTTAATAAGAATTCATTCATCTTCATCGCTTCGAAACAAGATAAACACCTCGCTTTTCATCTAGTTCATGATCAATCAAGTTCAAAACTAGTATCTCCTAGACATCGACTATTCTTTGAACCAACACGCTGCTCGGACATTAATTCAAAGAGGGGCAAATGTAATACCCTAAAAATGGTCATCTAAACCATGAGCCCCTAATATCGACAACATCACCAAGGTCCTAACCAAAGGCAATTAAATAAATCTTGAGCACACAATTAATTTCTAAAATCATCAAATGTCACATGGCAAATTAATCACTCAATATTAATTAAATATTTATTTAATTAATTGATCATTCCAAGTAAATCATTTTTAAACAATTATCTTATTTATTTTATTAAATATTCTAGCATATTTAATTAAATAAATCAATTTGCCATAAATCTTCAAAAAAGGAAATAAATCAAGAAAGAGGAATTGGAAATTATGAGCACAAATCTTCAAAAATGGAAATAAATCAAAAAAGGAATTAATTGACCAAAAAAGAATTAAAATTTGAGAAAAGAAATCAATTGGAGATAATCTTGGAAAACAAATTAAAAATTGATAAATAATCTCAAACAAAGCAATTAAAACAATTAAATCTTAAAATTGAATGAAATAGAGAATAAATCAGTTTTTTTTTTTATTTTATCTTAATTTTAGTTCAATTTCCTTTAAAACTAAGAGAAGCATCCAATCACATCAATTCACCTGGATTGTGCTTCCTCTTGGAAAATCTTGACCGCTCATCATCATTTGATCTCAACCTTTGGTTTCTTTCTAAATTTTCTATAAATTCAGGTCTTCATCTCTGATTCAAAAATCCTGGAGAATATGAATTTTGAGATTTAATTGTTTTAATTGCTTTCTTTGAGATTATTTATGAGTGTGCTTGCGGATCGAATCCGAGGGCGCATTTTTTCTGGTGTGCAGGGTTTTACTGCGTCTTGCGGCCGCGGGAGTAGGGTTCTTTGCTGGGCGTCGTCCCTTTCCTGCTGTGTGGTGATTTCGAGCTCACGACGGCGGGGGAGTGAGGGGCTTCTGCCCCTTCTTTTCCTTTGCTGATTGCCATACCCAAGCTCGGGTGAATGGGGGATCTTGGGGTCGCCCCTCCTCGGCCTTCGGGTGTAGATCTGGTAATGGGCGAGCTTGGATCGGGGATGCATGATAGTAGCAAGGGTATGAGGGGAAAATCCCAATTGCATGATGGAGAGTCCTCTTCTAATGGAATGCTCCGACTTCAAAAAATTAATGGGTGTCTACAGAAAGCCGAGGTTCATCCTATTCTAGTTATTCAACCTGAACAAGTTGCGGAGGATGTCGAGTACTGGAATAATCATGCTCTCATATGCAAGTTTTTGGGCCTCCGCCTTGCACTGCCGGCGCTAGACTCTTGGGCCCGTCGGATGTGGAATCCAGAAGGAGAAATGGAAATTTTGCTAGCAGCTAATAACTACTTTATGGTTATATTCTCGTGCATGTCGGATAGGAACAAGGTATTCGAAGGCGGCCCTTATTTTTTTAACCAGGTGGGGCTATTTATCAAGCCATGGCACTCAGGCTTTAATTCTGCAAAGGAGATCCCTTCTCGGGTGCCGGTCTGGATTCGCTTGCCAAGACTCCCATTGGAATTCTGGAGGGAGGATATTCTTCACTCAATTTCGATGCTCCTTGGAAAACCTATCGGATCTTCTACACAGACGTAGGATCGTAAGGTAATTTCTTTTGCTTGTATTTGTGTTGAAGTTGATTTGAATAATCCATTGCCAGATTCTATAGAAATTTGTATGGGCTCGGCCTCCTGGATCCAACAGTTGGATTACGAGACCCTCCCATTCAGATGCAGAATCTGCCATGAGTATGGACACCTACTACGCCGATGCCCCAGATATAAGAATCCTTCCCTGGATGCTCCAGTTCCCTCTAGGGAGGATAAAGGAAAGGCTAAAGTTTCTAATGGACAGGTTGACAGTGAGGGATTTACTCAGGCTAAATCTCGCAACAAGGGTAAAGGAAAGAGAAGAGCCTGGACAGAAAGGCGGACCGATGACACCTTTAATAGGTTTGATGCTCTTGAAAACATGGACCAAGAGGAAGGTATCCCAGTTGAGCTCTCCCCAGAAGTCTTCATTCAGCAGGAGAATCATGAGGGAGATATGCAGAGAGAGCATCAGCCTCTTGGGACAGGGGATCTACAGGCCGAGCAGTTAGTTGCTGACGGATCTCCTCTTGTCCAGAATACTGGGGATCTTTGTGGAACACTAGGTTCACAGGGACCAGCTGGGGTGTCCAATGTACCTCACAAGCATAAAGGGGCATCTGATCTGGCTAAGAAGGCTTCTATTGCTTTGGGTATTCAACAGAAGTCTTTCAAAAAAGGGCCTTTAGATAAACCAATAAAAAGTGGCAGGAAGACTGATCAGGAGAAAGTGAAGATTATGGGTGAAAATTTGGTGGAGTCTGGGTCGGTACGTCCCATTGATTCTCACTTCTCTCAGCCCCATAAATGATTGTGTTATCATGGAATGTAAGGGGGTTGAACAGCATCCCTAGACAAAAGGTTGTTCGCAGATTAATTGAGTCTCAGTCTCCTGATATGGTCTTCATTCAGGAAACTAAGCTTTCTTTGGATGGTTTGGCTAAGTGTGCTGCGTATATTTGGCCATGTGGCTCTTGGCAGGGAGTGGGTGCCTTGAATAGCTCTGGAGGGGTGGCTTGCTTGTGGGACCCCAGGAAAGTCTTCCCTCTATGGTGGTTCTCTAGTCGGACATCCATTTCTTTGATAGCCACTAGTTGTGAGAATGGTGAAAGATGCTTCTTATCCAACATTTATGCTCCTACAGACTTTGCAGGTAAAGTTCAGTTATGGGCCCATGTTAGATCCATCCGGTCTTTGGAACCCCTTCTGCCATGGATTATAGCAGGTGACTTCAATGCTATCATTAGCCTGGAGGAAAAAAGGGGTGGGTTAGCAAAGCTGGATCAATCTTCTAATTTGCTCAGGGATATGATTAGCTTACTACATCTCATTGATGTGAAGCCAAATAATGGAGTTTTTACTTGGAATAATCGGAGATACGGTGGTGAGGCTATTTTAGAAAGGCTTGATAGATTTCTGGTTTCCTGCTACTGGATGGACAATAGGTGGGTTACCAGTTCTGAAATTCTGGATTGGAGGGGATCGGATCATTGGCCTATTAAGCTTTCCATCACTTTTCACAGGATCACCAAGAATCCCTCTTTCAAATTCCAGTTGATGTGGTTACGTGACTCTTCTCTAAATGATCTTATGGCCACCTGGTGGTATGAGGGACTGCCTAACCATGGTACGGCTATGTTTACTTTTAGTAAGAGGCTTCAGCATGTGAAGTATAGGCTTAAGAGATGGAATAAACGTTGCTTCGGCTACCTACATGATCAAAAGTCTGCTGCTCAAACCAAGCTTGATAATATTACCCGACAGATTTGGGACCATGGGTTGAGCTCTGAGATGAGTGCAGCTGAGACTTTAGCCCTTAAGGAGCTGGATGAATGGGAGCTTCGGGAGGAGATTTTCTGGAAGCAGAAATCTCGTATTGATTGGCTTCAGGAAGGGGATAGGAACACTGCTTTCTTCCACAACTCTGTTAAGGCACGATGTCATGGGAATTCTCTGTCCTCTCTTGTTTTATCAGATGGAACTCAGATCTATTCTTGTGAAGCTATCTCTAGGGAAGCAGTTAAGTATTTCTCTGATCTCTTTTCTAGAGAGGATTTTGGAGGTGGGCATGAGGAGCGCGACATTTTGGACTGTATCCCTCATTTTGTCTCTGCAGTAATGAATGAAGATCTATTAGATCCTATCTCACTTCCAGAGTTGGAGAAGATTGTGTTTAATATGAAGAAGGGTAAGGCTCCTGGTCCAGATGGGTTCCCAATTGAATTTTTCCAAGAATTCTGGGAGATTATAAAGTTTGATCTTCTAGATGTGATCCAGGAGTCACACAAGAATAAACAGATGTTGAAGTCTTTGAACTCAACCTTCTTGGCCCTCATACCTAAGAAGGAAGGGGTTGACAGGTTGGACCAGTTCAGGCCCATAGCTTTGTGTAATGTGATCTATAAGATCATCACCAAGCTGATTGCAGAGAGGCTCAAACCTTTCCTTGGTTCTTTAATCTCTGCAGAACAGGGACGCTTTGTGGACGGAAGACAAATTCTGGATGGAGTTGTGATAGCAGCAGAGGCTATCCATTCTATGGCCAACTCTAAGGAGAAAGCTATGTTTATAAAACTCGACATGGCCAAGGCTTATGATCGGGTGAGTTGGGAGTTCCTTAAAAAAATTCTTCTAAGGTTTGGATTTGCTGTGGAATGGGTTGATTGGGTTCTTAGCTGCGTGTCCTCAACATCTTTCTCTGTGCTCATTAACGGAGAACCTTCTGAGCTCTTTGGTGCCTCTAGAGGACTTCGGCAAGGTGACCCTTTATCTCCTTACTTATTCATTATTATGGCAGAAGGACTTGGCAGATTTTTAAAAGCTCAAGTTCGCCAGGGACTTATCCAAGGGTGGAGTTGGAGTAACAACCTTCCTTCTTATTCCCACCTTCAATTTGTGGATGATACTGGGCTTTTGGGCAGGGCTAGAATCAGTGAGGCAGTTAACATCAGGAAAGCTCTGGATATCTATTTGAAAGCCTCAGGTCAGAAAATTAATGATAATAAGTCTTCTATCTATTTCTTCAACACTCCTAGGCTCATTCAGAATAGGATTGCTGGAATTCTTAGGTTTCAGATTGGCTCTCTCCCCTTTATGTATCTTGGGGTCCCTCTGTCCTTGGGTGCTCAATGGAGGGATTATTGGCAGGGGATTTTGGATAAGTTCAGAAGTAAGGTTAGTCATTGGACCTATAGATGGCTATCTTCTGCTGGGAGAGTGGTTTTGCTCAAGTCTGTGGTGCAGTCTCTTCCCATCTACAGGTGTGGTGTCCAGATTCCCCCTGCTAGTTTTGTAAGAGATTTGGATGCTTTATCTCGGCAATTCCTTTGGTCCGGCAATCTGCTTTCCTCGAAGTGGAGTCTTGTTAAGTGGGAGACTGTGTGTAGGCCAAAGCATGTTGGTGGTCTTGGGCTTCGGTCGATGGACCTTGTTGTCACTGCACTGGCTGCCAAATTATACTGGCGTTGGTGTAACAGTCAAGATCAAGAGTGGGCCAATATTATCACCCACAAGTACTATCCTGGTGCAGATTGTTCTGAGGTTCCACGACTTCCTTTGGTGGGCAAAGGCTCCTGTATTTGGAATACTCTCAAAAGGGGAGCAAAAATTGTTAAGGAGGGGCTCTTCTGGATCTGCAACAAAGGCTCGGATACTCTTTTTTGGCAAGACTCATGGGATGGCAACCCTCCTATTCTTTCTAGCTTTCCCCAACTTATCCCCCTCTCTCAATCCTTTTCTAATGCTGGTTGGATTAAGGTTGAACACTTTAAGACGGTTAAACGTCTAGGACAGGTGGAGATTACCTGCTGGAAGGATCCCCAGGAGTGGCCGAGGGATGGATCTGTTGAGGACCGAGCTCTCCTCGCTCATGTTCTGGAGGGTAGATTTTTTAGCTCTCTCAATGGGAGGGACACCTTAGCTTGGAGTCCAAGTCCTAAAGGTAAATTCACAGTGGCTCAAGGTTATGCTGTTCTTGATAGGAACCTTTACGGGCAGGCAGAGGTGCACTGGTGCAAGAAAGTTTGGAATAGCTTTTCGTGGCCCAAGTGTAACTTTTTCTTATGGGTGTTGGCTCAAAAGAAATGCCTTACTTGGGAGAATCTATGCAAAAGAGGTTTTCAAGGTCCCTCGATTTGTGTTCTTTGTCAGCATAACGAGGAGTGTGTCTCGCACTTGTTTTTTCTCTGCCCCTTCTCAGGAGAGATATGGCATAGATGGTGGGAGGCTTGGGGTCATGGTTGCTTTCATGCCAATTCTCTTATCGAATTTTGGGAAAGCTTGGGCAGACCTCTTGCGAGGACCTCTTTCTTACAGGTTGCCTGGGTGGTTGGTCCAGTCTTCATTCTCTGGAACCTGTGGCTGGAACGGAATCGTAGGATTTTTTGTGATACCAAATCGAGTAGTACCCATTTGTGGAAGTTGATTCTTAACAGGATTCAGGAGATGTTATATGCTAAGTGTGACATGTCTATTAATATTGATCCTGGGGATCAAGTTATTGTGAATAATTTGAACCTGAAGGATAGCAGGCGGGGAGGTTGTCCCAGCAACAGACCGAGCCATGGGAAGCAACAGGTGTGTAGAGATGGGAGGTGGTCCCCTCCTCCGACTGGGTTCCTGAAGATCAATACTGATGGGTCTTCCCGGGGGAATCCTGGGCATGCCGGCATTGGGGCTATTGGTAGAAGCGATGGTGGAGATGCAGTCTTTCTTCTCTCTGTTTACAAGGGTGAGCATTCTAATAATCTGATGGAGGCCCTTGCCATTAAGGTTGCTATTGAGCGTGGATGCTCGTTAGGGTGGCGGAATTTCATCTGTGAGTCTGACTCACAGATTGTGGTGGATATGTTGAACAATCAGAGGCTGGATAATGTTAGTTGGCAACTTGCCTCTTTAGCCAGACAAATTCTTGGCCTTTGTAGGCTGGTGGACTCTGTCTCCTTTCGCCATATTCCTCGCGAGTGGAATAGGGTGGCCGATTGTCTGGCTAAGTGGGCCTCTGAGAATGTGGGTGAGTGGAATATTAATGGTAGGGATGAATTACCTGCTCAGTACTGTGAGATTATTGATCAGATGCTTCTGGAGGACAGGAGTTTGTAGTGTTGTTTTGGGCCTTTGGTTTTGTCTTTGTTCTTGCCTTTTGATTGAATAAATTTTTACCCCTCTTTTCTCAAAAAAAAAAAAAAAAAAAAAAAAACATCCTGGAGAATATATTGTTATCATGTTGTTTTTGCTCTAGGTTCAATAATATTTGTTCATTTAGATATTCACATATTAGTTATTGCATACATATTTAGATCATTTATCTCATTTATTGCTTAAATCTTGTTAGATTAATTTTGCATCCATCTAGCATTAATATCATGCTCATATAGATTAAAATCCTTCATCTTGGTGTAGTCTAGTCACTGGATTGCTTATACAAATCTAAGAGCAATCTTATGCTCGCATCTTTTAGAAGGCAATGGGTCGATTTGTTTTGGTTTTATTATTCATGCTTATATTTGTCTAATCATACATGTAATGACTTAATTGAAGTGTTGTGTATTTCAGATTACAGATACAGGTCCACTTTTCACACACACTTTTTTGGCACCCACCGTGGGGCAGAAAACTACTTTTTCGGCCTCAAAATCACTCTTTTTATCCTGCAAGTTTCGTCTGTACAATCTCTATGAAATATTGTACGAGTAGTTTCACTGCATCCTACGACATTATATTGAAGCCTGTCATTTATCGTACGACATAATATTAAATCTTGTTATTTGTCGTATGAATTAGAAGATGGACTCGTATGACATATTGTTTTTGGTTATTTGATTTTATCTTCTGTCGTCCTATGCTCATTTATGACTCGTACGATAAAAGTTTTTTGTCATTTCATTCTATGATAATTGTCGTACGATTCTGTTTTCTATTAGATTAAAAGCAAGTTTCACTTTTGGGGGTTTTTCTTGAATTAAATTTTGATTACGCTAACGCTAACCCTGAATTGTCTTCTGTCTGCCTGGTATTTTCACAGCCTAACCATTTTCTTGCAAGAGGCTTGTCAAAAAATTTATCAATCAAACATACACCTATCAAAGAATAAAAACAACATGACTACTGATGCGTTGTTTTTGCAGGTTGCCTAAAGAGAAATCAATCAAACATCATGTATTCTTTAATTTTTTAGGCACCTAACTTGCTATCTGGTTAATGAACAAATCTGTCTTTTGTATTTTTTAGAAAAATCTAAGAGGTAGGAGAGTATGCTCTTGTCTTTTATAGACAATGAGAAATCTAGACCCTCGAAGCTTTTTCTAAGTTTTGAGATTTGTGTACCTTTAGCGGGCCTGTCACAGTGAGAAAAAGTAATCACCTTGTGAGAACAACCCAAGTGAGTACAGCTGGACCTGAGCATTCCAACTCACTATAATAAATAGGCCTTTGGTGATGAAAGTCTCAAAGGATAGGATTATTTGAGTTTTCTCTTTGAGATCTCTCATATCGAGCATTTTGTAGGGCCTTGCGGTCTCAATCACGTTTATGTGACTACAACTTGTTTTGGTACCTTATTGGGCTATAGGCCTTAATCATGCTTGTGTGAATTCAAGGGGTAATTTCAAATGAAATTCCTAACTAATAAATATAAGATTAGAATCTACCTGATTCACCTCCAAAAGGTTGATAATCTTTGTGCAAGAGAGATAGTAACTCTCCCAAGATACTTGCCATATCGTGCCCCCATTAGCGTTTGGAGTCGGCTAATACGGCATTGAGAATCCATTGCATGAGACTCAATGGTCATATTTTTATTAGCTATTGGGCGTGTACTTAAGTCAACAAGAAAAAAATTTCTTCTCTAAGCCAACTTCCATAGGGTTAGCATGATGTGGTTGAATTATTATAGATCTTGCTTGTTTTCTGTGTTTTCGTCCCTCAAAATGAAACTGAGTTATTAAAATTGGAGAAAACAAATCAATAACTCAGTGATAAAACTTTACCCATGTCAAAACTAGTCTATCCTTGTCAAAAATTAGTCCACCTCAGAATTGGTCATACTCAGTTGTCATACTCAGCTATTGAAAAAAAAACTCAAAATTTTTGTCTCTTTCCTATTAACAATCGTATGAACCTGATCATTTGTCGTCCTGCACCATATCCTGTGTCATATGAGTCTTCTAAATTATCATCCGAGCTCAATCCTGTGTCATACGAGACCCAGCAGTATGTCATTTAATCTAAATCATGTATCGTATGAGATAGAACTGCACTGAATCCTTTATCGTTCAAGACCTGCCCATTTGTTGTACAGTACTAGGCAACAACTCGTACGAAACAAAATTGTTGTCATCCTGAAGCTATTATACTATCCTACAGTCTCAGAAATTTTGTCGTATGAGTCTCTGATTTTGCTAGTCTAGAACAGTCAAACCTACCTAAAATAGTCTACAGCAAGCCTAAAACTGGTTATCATCCTCCGAAGCATAAACAACCTTGATAGTGTACCTCTGTCATTGCGTTGCATGATTTTATTGATCATCTTTAAGCTAGTTCAAACAAACATCTTATCAAACCTAAGTTAACTTAGATAATGTCTTACACAGGATAGATCATTCCTGAAACCAGACCAAATCTTAGTTACTTCACTCAATCACTATGTTAAAACGAACTACTAGCTACAATTTGATCTTGACTTCTCCAACACATTTGGCTCTTAGTCCTGTCGGTTACAAATGTCTGTTCAAACCATAAATTCTCGTAGCAAAAGAGACAAAGAAAAAGAAACACCCTTTTCATCAAAAGACAATCCATTCTTTGTAGAAAACCCCTTTTACAATAAACCGTCCTCATAACAAATACCAGTTTACGATCTACCAATCTTTGGTCAGACACTATCTCCCACCATGTCTGAGGAAAGACAAGAAAGATAAGCTAGTAAACGAGACACTCATGATGACTTCAGCAATCATGCCACTGATAGTGATTCCTCATCGACTGAATCTGAGCTTCCTGAACCTCCCGAAGCTGAAGTACATAGATGTCAAAATGATAAAGAGTTTCGAAAAATGATGAAGGTCATCATGGCTAGGGAAAAAGAAGACTATTTCCTATAATTAGCAAAGCAAGGACCTAAACTCCCTATTGATTATAATGTGGAGACCCTCGTCACTAAAGAGGAAGAGACACCATGGGGAAAAATAAGCAAACAAATGCAAACATTAAAAACTGTGGTCACAAAACTACAAAACAAAGATAAAATGCCAAAACAATATTCTCTGGACACAATATGCCCATTCCCATTTGACAAAAACCTTTACATGCCTCCATTCCCTTCATTAGTTGAGATCCCAAAATTTGACAAATATGATGGTACCTCAGATCCTCAAGATCATGTCAGAGAGTTTTGCGCTGCCTGTATGGAGTTCATGCACGATCAAACGTACCCCATGCGCCTTTTCCCAAGGAGTTTAGGGGGTCAAGCAATGGAATGGTTCTCAAGTCTACCCCAAGGAATAAAAATGTTTGAAGAAATAATCCAACTATTTTTACAACAATACTCATACAACATTCGACATCCTATGACTATGATAGAGCTTTGCGATACCAAACAAAAGACAGGAGAACCCTTTCTCACTTTTCTCCAACGATGGAGAAAGATGTTCTCTAGATATTCAAAGACTATCCCAAATCTTGAGAAAATGGATATCTTTGTCAACAACCTAATCCCTGAATTAAAGTATAGTGTCCAGATGCAAGTACATCCTTCATTCAACAAAATGGTAGATAACGCCCTCAGAATGGAAGATGTGCTTATAAAAAAGGGAGATATATCGCTTTGGAAAGAAACATCGCAATGTTCTATCTCTAAAGAAAAGACCAAGTAATGGAAATACAGCAAAGATAACAATAGAAACATTGTTAGTGATGGAGTGGTAGATATTGTCCAAGCAAAAACAAAATCCACAATATTTAACTTGGCTAGTGGCACGCAAGCGCTCAAGGTAGCTGAAACTGTGGTTGAAAATCCCCCAAAGAATACAAGAGAATGGTTTAAAGAAAAGCCTAAGCGTGATTTTACTCCTCTAGATGAGTCATATGAATCAGCTTTCAAAACCTTATTGGCAAATAATCTAATAACATTGCCAAACAATTCTAGACCATATGTCCCAGAAATTAGACCCAAATGGTGGAGAGAAAATGAATACTGTGACTACCATCAGAACAAGGGACATAACATAAACAACTGCATGAAACTCTGACATGAAATCCAAGATCCCATTGACGTGGGCAAGATCGTTGTTGGAAATCACGCGACTAATATTGATCATAAGGCCTTTAAAGATCCCTTACCGACTTATGAACAAGGAGATTCCTCAAAATCCAAGGGAGGAGCTAGAGTCAATTATGCCTACACTAACAATGATAATGTGATCAACATGATTGAATCTGCTCAAACTGAATATTGCAATGTGATCATAGTCTAGGATCACCAAAGTCAAGCACAAACTGCTAATGTCATGACTCGCGCTCAAAGGAAGATTACTCTCCCAGGAGCTAGTTCCTCAACTTTTGATCAAACAATATCAAATCTACCAAATAGACAAACAGACACAATCATGGCCAAATCAAAATAATTGGCTTCATCATCTTCTCCTGGTTATAGTATTGTCGAACAATTGAAGAGAACCAATTCTCAAATCTCCATTTTGGAACTGCTTAAGATCTCTTCTGCTCATAGAGAGGTCCTAGATAAGGCTCTACTTACCACCAGTGTTCCTAAAGATTTAGACGTAGATCGGTTTCAATCTATGGTGGGTCACCTGACCTCACCTCATTACCTCACTTTCTTTGAATAAGACGATAACTCATTGAGTCACCCACATAACCAGCCATTACACATTGAAGCCATGATCTATAAACACCGTGTTAAACATGTTTTGATAGATGGAGGCGCTGGGTTGAATATTTATACCTACAATCTACTGACACAGTTGGGATTTTTTGAAAATGTTATTGATCCAACAAAGAAGATAACAATCAAGGCTTATGATGAAGAAGAAAGAACTTCTAAGGGTCTAGTACTATTACCAATCAAAGTAGGACTTGTAGAAAGAGATGTCATTTTTCAAGTCCTAGACCTTCATCTTTCATACAACATCTTACTGGGCAGGCCATGGATTCATGAAATGAAAGCAGTACCATCTATGTGTCATCAATGCTTGAAATTTCCTTATAATGGAGTTGAATTCAGTATTCCTGCTGATACAAGTTATACCTGCAATGCATTAACGCAGAGTGCTGATGCTTTTGTTCCTCATAATAGAGCGGCCTCCATAGCTGAAAATTTAGAATCTTTGCTGAAAGATTTACAAAAGAAATTGAAAATCACAAACACTGGCATAGATCGCTACAAGATAGAGCCTATACTCTCACTAATGTGTCTTCCTCCATCACCAAGACAGTCAAGAAAACCATCAGAGGTTATGAAGCCATAAATTTCAGCTCCTAAAGTCATGTATGATGGTCTCTTTATACAGTCCTCTACTTCTCTTGCAGGCGAAATAGAAGAGGATGATGTTCTCAAATCACTTTTCAAAGAAGATGGTGCAAACAAAGAAATACGACATTGTGAGATTTCCCTGACACAATATGGTCCAGGCTATAAAATGCTTCAACGCATGGGATAGTCAGGTACCGGTCCTCTAGGCAAGCGGTAAAAGGGTATTGTTGAACGTATTCAATTACACACTAAGTCTGAAAATGATAAAACTAGACTGGGATATAATCCCCAAAAGGCATCAGATCAGAAGCACACGTCCCACCATCAATCTTAGTGGAAGAAAAAGGTACTACCTTTAACAACATAAGAAATAAATACTCAACAAACTCGGGAAGGGTGTGGTGATGAACAAAAAGAATTATCCACCCAGAGAGAGGAAACAGATGGTAATCAACATCCAATTATATCGGTTATAATACCACAGGAAGTAGAAGTCCCAGAGGATATGAGAGATGAAGTATACAGAATCAGATAATTGTTTGTAGCGTTGAACATTCTGGTCATATATACTGGCAGACACCAAGTAGATGATTTAGAAAATAATTCAAATGAGTATGAATGGGGTCCTGACCATCTCTTAGATACCTCTACTATAGAAACCCCTGAAGAATCCAGTGATATCACAAATGATGCACAAGAGCTGATATGCCTAAAAGTGCAAAAGGAAATAGAAGAAATTAGACTAAAAAGACAAGAAAACTATGAACAATAGTTGGAGGAAGAAAGGACACAAGCAATTTCTTCACCTACTAACTCTCCCTCTAACAAGATAGGACAAATCAGGTACAAAACTACAAAAGAAGAATTAGAAGCTACAGAAACAGAAACCAATCATCAGTCCAGAGGAAGCTGAATGGAATAGACGACAGGGATTAACAGAACCATCAAAGTTATGCCCACAAGTGTGTCAAATACAGGTAATCAATGAACCAAATCAGGAAGGAACTTGCAGCATCAAAGATGTGGGTATTGATAATATATATACTTTTACTAAGCCACTTGAAGACGAGTCAGAAACTTCATCTTATGACTCTGATTGATAGTTTTGATACTAAATATGATTAGTACAGATGCCAAGCTAACAATATGAGAGGGGGGGTGAATCATTCAAACTTAATCTTCAATAAAAACAGCAGATTCAACCTTGGTAACCTTATCAGAAAAATAGTAATGCATGCAGACCCATAAATAGATAAGATCACAAACATATAACACCAGATTTAACGTGGAAACCCAAATAGGGAAAAACCACTGTGGGATTTTGGACCCACTAAGAAATATACTCTTCTAGAGTATGCTCGGTTAAAAGAAAATCCTGTTAAAGATTACAAACACATTGCTAGATGTGACCCAGTTAAGGGATTTCCCTCAGATCTATTAGGATCTTCACCTTGTTAGAAGTGACCTTGTTAAAGGATTTCAAACACTCAAAAAGAATGTCACCTTGCTAGAGGATTTTACAAATATGACTGTTAAGTCCACTCGGTTAAGAGATTTTTTGCTACTTCTCAAAATAACAGTAATAAAAATATGTCTGCAACTTCACATCTAAAAATACTGAAGCAGATTCTTATTTGATCAATACAATCAATTCATAGGACTTATCTTGTCCCTCTGCTAGGCTCTATACTCTGTTATCAAAACAAGTCTTCAAGCTTCTATGCTCAATAATCACTATGTAGCATCCCTATGCATACACTTGCCCGCATACATTGTTTATCAATAGTTTCCTATTTATAAACAATCTTCCAACTACTTAATCTCCTTGATCACATTTCCCATGATAAATCATAGCCATCAGATCTTCAATCTTGTCCAGGTTCAATGCATCCTTCGATCTGAAAATGTTTTACCCTGCCTTGGAACTTGCATTTTCACTTTGGAACTTGTGTTAGGGTATTGTGGCTCAATCTGAGCTGTAGGTCTTCCTGTCGATCTTTCTTTACCATAGATTCTTTAACAATCTTCATACACGGCTTACCAACCATTTAATCTGCTCCAGCTCATCAGCTTCCTTCATTAAATATCACATGCAAACATTTAATGCATTCTGTTATAGCTCGGTTGTAACTTGGTAAATACTAAACTTCACTTGGTAGACCTTTTGCCTTGATTAACCGATAGCGATAACCTTAGGGTTTACCGACTAGGTTGTTTGCTCAGTTACATAGTATAGTATTAACCTTTCAAACAATATCATATGTAGGATATCAAAACAATCTAAACATCATGATCTCATCATTGTCTAACTCGGTAATAGTTGCCCATTGAATAACTTATCCCCTTATTCATCATATTCTTTCTGTGTCTTTTACCGACATCTTTATACTCATCAAATCATACTTCTTAAGATATGGCAACATCATACTGAATTAGAAAATCAATTTCTTGACATCAATGACAAAATAACAATATTAAGACAGTAATCATCCTTAATCAGTTATATCCATAGTCATCAACAACCTTCTCAATATCCTTATTGAAATGCCAACAATCTCCCCCTTTGGCATTGATGGCAAAACTAATTGATTTGACTTTATTGATTTGGATTCAGATTGCTATGAAATTATGAAATGCTCTCCCTCTGTCATTAGTCTTCTCCCTGGTTCTGAAATGTAGTCTTCTCCTTCGGTCAATAGACTTCTCCCCCATACATTAGTCTTCTCCCCCTTTGACAACAATGCCAAAAAAATGAAAAGAACTAAAAACATAATTTCTTCCTCTGAGAAGTAAATTCCATACTGTTATGTATCAATTCAGTCTCAGTCAGAGCATTTTGTCTTCAATTCGTGTTCCCTATTTATTGTTTCCTGCACACCTTTAGAAAACCTCCTAAAGTGTGTAAATTAGCATCAACTCCTAAAAGATATTTTGTAGAGTCTTCAGATTGATGCTTTCACTGAACTCAGTCAGTGAATGGAAGAGAGGGGTAGGACCCCTAACTGACTTCTAAGATACTCAAAAGTGTCCTTTGGCAATGGCTTGGTGAATATGTCTACAATTTGTTCCTTTGTGCTAACATACTCCAAAACCACTTTCTTCTCTTGAACTTCTTCTCTAAGATAATGATATTTGATAGAGATGTGCTTTGTCTTAGAGTGCATAATAGGATTCTTTGAAATATTAATGGCACTAGTGTTATCACAAAATATAGTTACTGGCTTGGCAACTTGCTCATTTATACCTTCCAACAGTTGTTTGTCCATGCTATATTGGTGCAATTCAATGCTGCAGCAACATATTCAGCTTCTACTGTTGACTGAGAAACACATCCTTGTTTCTTGCTAAGCCAACTCACTAGTCTTTCTCCTAAAAAGAAAGCTCCTCCACTTGTGCTTTTCCTATCATCAATGTTGCCTGCCCAATCAGCATCAGTATAAACTTTTAAATCAAAAACATTTCCTTTTCGATATACTAAGCCATAATCTTTAGTGCCTTTTAAATATCTGAAAATTCTTTTGATTGTCGTCATGTGTGTTTCCTTAGGATCTGCAGAAAATCTTGCAACAATACCTACTGCATGTGCTATATCTGGCCTACTGTGAACAACATATTGCAACTTTCCAATCATAGATCGGTAAAGTGTCTCATCAATAGATGTAGATTCATCATTCTTTGATAGTTTACAATTGGTAGTCATAGGAGTACTTACTGGTTTTGAATCCTCCATTCCAAATTTCTTCAAGATTTCCTTTATGTACTTGGATTGGGTAATGAAAATCTCATCTTTCATTTCCAGTATCTGCAGACCTATAAAATATTTTATCTCACCGATTAATGACATCTCAAATTCTTTACTCATTTCATTTCCAAAGTTCTTGCATAGAGAGTCATTTCCACTAAAGATAACATCATCAACAAATATGGCTGAGATCAGTATTCCATTTTCATCATTCTTCATGTACATATAGTTGTTTTCACTTGTTCTTATAAAACCAATTTTGATCAAATATGAGTGCAATCTCTCATACCATGCTCTAGGTGTTTGTTTCAGACCATATAAAGCTTTGTTCAATTTACATACCTGATCATTATTTTCTCCTTCAACAAATCCTTCAGGTTGTTCAATAAAAACTTCTTCTAATATACCATTTAGAAATGCAGATTTGACATCCATTTGATATACCTTGAAATTCTTGTAAGCAGCATATGCCAACAATGTTCTTACTCCTTCAAGTCTTGCCATAGGTGCAAAAGTCTCACCATAATCAATTCCTTCTTCTTAGGCATAACCTTTGCAAACTAGTCTTGCTTTATTCCGAATGACCTCACCTTTTTCATTTAGCTTGTTTCTGAAGATCCACTTTGTATCGATTACATTTTTGTCCTTCGGTCTTGGGACCAGTGTCCATGTGTCATTCTTCTTGATTTGATCAATCTCTTCTGTCATAGCATTTATCCAATCTTCACTATTAAAAGCCTCTTTCACTATTCTCGGTTCAAATTCAGATATTAGATGTGTTTTGTCTCAGTTTGTTTCTTGTCATCACTGGATCATTCTTATCTCCTATAATCTGACTTGGTGCATGATTCCTTCTAACATACTTGGCTAATACATGCTTGGTAGGCTCTGTATGATCTTCTTCATCACTCGGTAATTGGATATTCTCTTCATTTTCTTCAACAGTCTTCTCGGTAGGACTTCTCGGTTGAACATAGACAAATCCTTCATAATCTTCTGGTTCTTTGGAGCTTCCTTCATCATTTCTTTTTGCAAATTCATCAATTTTCACATTTGCAGTTTCTACTATTTTGTTAGATGATTTGATCAGACATTTAAATGCTTTGCTTCTAGAAGAATAACCTAGAAATGTTCCTTCTTCACTTTTGTGATCAAACTTACCATTTCTATCATCTTTGTGAACATAACATCTACTCCCAAAGATTTTAAAATAACTTACATTAGGTTTCTTGTCATACTAGATTTCATAAGGTGTCTTCAAAGTTCCTTTCTTCAGTTGTACTTGGTTCAGGGTGTAAATTGTTGTGCTTATTGCTTCTCTCCAAAATGTTTATGGAACTTTCTTTTCAATCATCGAGGTTCTGCAACAATCCACAATAGATCTGTTCCTTCTCTCAGCTATCCCATTCTGCTGTGGAGTTCTCAGTGCAGAGACTTGTCTTTTTATACCATGATCATTGCAAAATAAGTTGAACTCATCAGAAGTAAACTCTCCTCCTCTATCTGATCTGAGACATTTTAGTTGTCTTCTTGTTTCATTTTCAACTCTAGCCTTGTACCATTTAAACATTTGAAAAGCTTATGGTTTTTCTTTTAAAAATATTACTGACATCATCCTTGAGTAATCATCCACAAATAATATGAAATATTTATCACCATAATAACTCTAAACTTTCATAGGACCACAAAGATCAATATGCACAATATCTAAAATTCCTTAGAAGTGTATGACTTACTTGTAAAGCTTGATCTTGTCATTTTACCCATCTGGCATCCTCGACACATAGCATTCTCAGGTTTTTCAAGACTCGGTAGACCTCTTACTCAGTGCTTCTTACTTATTTTGATCAGATTATCAAAATTAACATGACAAAACCTTTTATGCCATAACCAGGTATCATCTATCCTTGCATATAGACATTTATTCTGAGTTGAGTCAAGATGAAATGTATTACCTCTTGTTTGTGTCCCAGTAGTAGCTAACTTTCCATGCTTGTCATGAACTTTGACAATTCCTTTTTCAAACTCTATTCGGTAACCTGTGTTGTTTAGCTGTCCTACACTCAACAAATTGTATTTCAAACCTTCAACCTAATAAACATCATTACATTTAGCATTGTCAAGAAGTGTTATGGATCCTTTACCTCTTACCGGACATGGTGCATCATTACCAAATCTTACATAGCCTCCATCATAATCATCTAATTTAATAAACTTGTGTTTATCACCTATCATGTGATGTCAGCAACCACTATCTATGATCCAAGAATCATTAGTATTTATATGAGATATTAAAGCTTTTTCTTCATACCTTTCTTCATTTGATCCATCTTTGATAGCCACATTAACAACTTCCTCTGTATCAGTTTCATATGATTTATCATCATTAGATTTCTCATCAACTATTAGGCATGTCTTTTTATCTCTTCTTCTGAAGTCTCGGTGTCCTCTGTAATGATTATCTTTCTATCTGTCATCTCGGTAATCTCTCTTTTCACTAGATTCTTTGTCAGGACAGTTAGAAGCCATATGTCCTATCTTATCACAATTGAAACATTTTAAAGGTAGCTTTGCTTTATACTTACCTTTTCCTCTCAGTAGCCTTCTGGCTAATAGTGCTTCAAAATCTTCTTGCTTTCTGATTTCCTCATACAGTTTGTGTACCTCCTCCATGTTTTTGCGAAATCTTTCACTTGCTCCACTGTGATTCCCTTTAGAGTACTTATACTTTCTATCATTGTAATCATCAGTTTCATCAATATGACAAGAACTAAATGTAGATTCAACTTTATTTACCGATGACCCACTGTTATCAAAGTTACTTAACTCAAATGCATGTAGCTTACCAATAGTAGCATCTAAAGAAACTGGCATATTGGGTACAGACCTCAATTCATTGATTGCAGAGACTCGGATTGCATAGGCAGGTAGAAGGGTTCTCAGCATCTTACTTGTTACATCCTTTTCTTCAATAGTTCCTCTTGCTCCTTTGATTTGATTTACAATCTCCTTTAGTCTTGTACTATACTAGGTTATGTTATCACCTTCATTCATCCTCATAGATTCAAGTTGTCCTCTTAGACTATCCACTTTTGCTCTTTGAACATGTTCATCTCCACCATACATAGATATGAGCTTAGTCCACATTGCCTTTGCATCAGTACATCCTTCTAGATCGTTAAACTTTGAGTCGGTCAATGTAGATGTTATTTCAATCATTGCTTGAATATGTTCTTTCTTTGTCTTTATCTCTTCCATTGTCAATGGATAGGTGCTCGGTGTGATGAAATCATCCTCCAGATAATAGACAACATATTCTCCAATTCATGATAGATGCAGCTTCATCCTTTTCTGCCATGTAGAGAAACTTGACTTATTCAGCTTTGGTGCATCCCTCTTATACATCTTTTGGATCTTTAACTCAAGTGCCTTTAAACTTTTCTTCCGGAGTCCAAAGCTCTGATACCAATTGATAGTTCTGATACTAAATATGATTAGTACAGATGCCAAGCTAATAATATGAGAAGGGGGGTGAATCATTCAAACTTAATCTTCAATAAAAACAACAGATTCAACCTCGGTAACCTTATCAGAAAAATAGTAATGCATGCAGACCCATAAATAGATAAGATCACAAACATATAACACCAGATTTAACATGGAAACCCAAATAGGGAAAAACCATTGTGGGATTTCGGACCCACTAAGAAATATACTCTTCTAGAGTATGCTCGGTTAAAAGTAAATCCTGTTAAAGATTACAAACACATTGCTAGATGTGACCCGGTTAACGGATTTCCCTCAGATCTGTTAGGATCTTCACCTTGTTAGAAGTGACCTTGTTAAAGGATTTCAAACACTCAATAAGAATGTCACCTTGCTAGAGGATTTTACAAATAAGACTGTTAAGTCCACTCGGTTAAGAGATTTTCTGCTGCTTCTCAAAATAACAATAATAAAAATATGTCTGCAACTTCACATCTAAAAATGCTGAAGCAGATTCTTATTTACTCAATACAATCAATTCATAGGACTTATCTTGTCCCTCTGCTAGGCTCTATACTTTGTTATCAAAATAGGTCTTCAAGCTTCTGTGCTTGGTAATCACTATGTAGCATCCCTATGCATACACTTGCCCGCATACATTGTTTATCAACAGTTTCCTATTTATAAACAATCTTCCAACCGCTTAATCTCCTTGATCACATTTCCCATGATCAATCATAGCCATCAGATCTTCAATCTTGTCTAGGTTCAATGTATCCTTCGATCTGAAAACATTTTACCTTGCCTTGGAACTTGCATTTTCACCTTGGAACTTGTGTTAGGGTATTGCGGTTCAATCTGAGCTATAGATCTTCCTACCGATCTTTCTTTACCATAGATTCTTTAACAATCTTCATACACGGCTTACCAATCATTTAATCTGCTCTAGCTCATCAGCTTCCTTCATTAAATATCACATGTAAAAATTTAATGCATTCTGTTATAGCTCGGTTGTAACTCGGTAAATACTAAACTTCACTCGGTAGACCTTCTGCCTTCATTAACCGATAGCGATAACCTTAGGGTTTACCGACTAGGTTCCTTAGGGTTTACCGACTAGGTTCTTTGCTCGGTAACATAGTATAGTATTAACCTTTCAAACAATAGCATATGTAGGATATCAAAACAATCTAAACATCATGATCTCATCAATGTCTAACTTGGTAATAGTTGCCCATTGAATAACTTATCCCCTTATTCATCATATTCTTTCTGTGTCTTTTACCGACATCTTTATACTCATCAAATCATATTTTTTAAGATATGGCAACATCATACTGAATTAGAAAATCAATTTCTTGACATCAATGACAAAATAATAATATTAAGACAGTAATCATCCTTAATCAATTATATCCATAGTCATCAACAACCTTCTCAATATCCTTATTCAAATGCCAGCACTGATAACTTAGACAAGAGATCTATTTATAACAATGATTATTCAACAACACATTATGATTACTCTGTCATGAATGTTGAGATGTTGTCTGTTGACCCTGTTACTATCATACCACGGTATGTAGTCCAGTCTCAAGTAGTTGACGATGCTAGAAGTAGGTCGGTTGGGTTAGGTCCAATAAATACTAACATGAATTTCGATAATCATGTCGCATCTCTTCCTGGTCTCGAGACACATACGCAAGGTAGTCTTCAGGAACTTGGTTGGTTGGTCCGAAGCCATGATGATAGTACTGTGAACTCCCTTGAGCCTGTTCCAACCTTATCCTTAATGCATCTGGAACTGATTGATTGTACTCTTTATAACCAACCCTTGAATGTACCTACTTTTGCCAATGACTATGCATTAGCCTACTATCTCAATGCAGTTGAGCCCATGTACTCTTCCACCAGCGAACAAAATGAAAACATGACTGAAGCGGATATCAAGTATCTTAGTCGCAAAAACAAGAAAAATAAAAATAAAAGATCTTATGGTGAAAAACACATTGTGGTAGTGTCAGAATCTAAAAAAGAGAAAATAAAGGACGTACCTAAAGGTGAAAACCTCTCTGAGGCACCTGAAGGTGAGATACTTGATATACTGCCTAGTCACTTCTAGGAGAGATCTTCCATATTGATTGAGCCAACTCAGCCAGTGAACATTGAGAGTCAAGAGACACCACACATCATTCATTTAGCTCAATCACTATCAGTAGAAGAGTTAAAATATTTCAGCAACCTTTTTTTAGAAAAGAAGATCAACTTTACATGGACATACTCAGATATGCCAGGACTAGATCCTGATCTCATCATCCACCATCTCTCTATTACACCAGGATTTAAGCCAGTCAAGAAAAAAATTCGTAAGATGCATCCTCATGTGGCACTACTAGTCAAAGTTGAACTAGAGAAATTGCTAAAAGCTAGATTTATCAGAGCTATAGACTACGCAAAATGGATATCAAATATAGTACCTATATCAAAGGCAGATAAATCTATTAGAGTTTGTACAGACTTCGGGGATCTCAACAAGGCATGTCTGAAAGATGATTTTCCATTGCCCAACATTGACATTATAGTGGATATGACTGTTGGATATGAGATGTATTCGTTAATGGATGGATTCTCTGGTTACAATAAGATCAAGATAGCACCTGAATATCAAGAAAAGACAGCTTTCACATGTGCATGGAGAACCTTCTGCTGGAATGTTATGTCGTTTGGGCTAAAGAACGCAGAAGCAACTTACCAAAGAGCAGTAACCACCATCTTCCATGATATGATGCATAAAAACATGGAAGATTATGTTGATGACACCCTAGTAATAACCATGAAGAGATCTACGCATAATCAAGAACTAGGCATCATACTGGATAGAATGGAAAGATTCAAGCTCCGATTAAATCCTAAAAAGTGTGCATTTGGAGTAACATCAGGAAAATTTCTTGGTTACATAATTTCAAAAAAAGGATTTGAGGTTGACCTTGAAAAGGTCCAAGCTATAATGGAAATGCCTCCGCCCAAGAATATCAGTCAAATGAGAAGTTTACAAGGTCATCTTCAATCAATAAGGCATTTTATATCCCAGCTAGCAGACAAAGCTCAACCCTTCACGAAGGTATTAAGGAAAGGAGTTCAATACAACTGGGATAAAGATTATGAACAACATTTACAACAAATCAAAGAATATCTTTCTAATCCACCCATATTAATGCCACTGATTCAAGGTAACCCATTGATTCTATACATATTAACTACAGATACTTTATTGGGGGCACTTCTGGCACAACAAGATGACAATAAAAAAGAACGAGCTATCTATTACATCAGCAGAACATTGGTGTCGTATGAAATGAACTACACTGTAATAGAGAAAGCATGCTTGGCATTGGTCTTTGCATCACAAAAATTAAGGCACTATATGTTGGAACACTCTATTAAGCTAGTAGCTAAGATTGATCCACTCAAATATCTTCTCACTAAAGCAACGCTTACAGGGAGACTGGCCAAATGGGTCATGGTTCTTATAGAATTTGATATTGAATATGTGGAATGTAAAGCCATCAAACGACAGGTTATTGCAAACCAACTTTTTGATTCTCCACTTGAAGATAGTCAACCTCTGCATATAGAATTCCCAGATGAATCAATCATGCACCTTACTGAACAATCATGGAAGATGTTCTTTGATGGGTCTTTCACTCAACATGGTTTTGGTGCTGGAATAATTTTTATTACTCCTCAAAAATATTCAATTCTGAAAGCTTACAATATTCTCTTCCCTTGCACAAACAACATTGCAAAATATGAAGCTTTGGTAAACGAGATCAAGCTGGCCATTGAGTGGAATATTGTTGATTTACACATCTATGGAGATTCTCAACTTATTATCAACCAAATCAATGATCTATATCAGACAAGAGATGAGAAACAGATGCCTTATAAGAGAATGGTGGATGATCTCAAGAAATACTTTACCTTTGTATCATTTTAGCAGATCCCCATAACAACAAATAGAGTAGCGGATGCAATGGCCACTTTGGCTTCTATATCACAACTACAAGAATCTAATTTTCGCTTTGAATTTCTGATGGAAGAGTTGCATTATCCTGCCTATGATTCTCCCGAGTCCCATATGGTCTTTCTATTATCAGACATGACTCATCTCGTTATAGCTGCATTTACTCTTACCTGTGTGACCAAGTTGTCCCTACTAATCTTTCCAGAAATGAAAAAAAGGAACCTAATTCAAAATGTGTCATGGTACATCATCATTGCTAACGACCTATTTAGGCGAGGTTTAAATAATACTTTGCTTAGATGTCTAGAAATTGAGGAGTCCCAACGTGCATTATATGAGGTTCATGAAGGTGTTTGTGGATCCCATTCAAACGGTCTAACTTTAGCATAAAAACTACTAAGGGTTGGCTACTGCTGGCCAGACATGGAGAAAGAAGCTATAAAATTTGCTAAAACTTGTGAAAAGTGTTAATTGCTTGGGCACCTTATCCATGCTCCAACAAGGGATCTCATACCCTTTGTGACACACTGGCCCTTCCAACAGTGGGCATTTGATCTAATTGGCCAAATATATCCTACATCATCTAACAGACACAAATTTATTGTCACTGCCACTGAGTACTTCACTAAGTGTGTAGAAGTGGTTCCACTCATCAAGGCAACTAGAAAACAAGTATATCTCTTTATTCTTAATTATATCATCTGCAGGTATGGTATACCTTCATCCATTATAACAAACAATGGAGGATAGTTCAAGAACAAAGATCTAGATGAACTATGTGAGAAATTCAAAATAAAACAACACTGGTCATCAGTATATTACCCTGAAGGTAATGGACAAGCAAAGGCATCTAACAAAAACCTACTGACTATCTTGCATAGAACAGTGAACAAATCTGGGAAGGATTGGCATCTACAGCTCAATCCTGCATTATGGGCTTAAAGAACAAGTATCAGAACACCTACTAGGGCTACACCTTTTTCTCTGGTGTATGGGTCCAAAGCAGTATTACCTATTGAGGTGGAAATACCATCTCTAAGAGTTTCTTTGCAAGGTCTCGTTACTAATGAAGAATATAGAATATCTAGATTACAAGAGCTCAAATTGTTGGATGAGCGTCGGCAAGTGGCATTTGATCATCTCAGAGTGTATCAAAAGAGAATGTCCAGAGGATATAACAAAAAAATTCGACATCGATAATTTCAGGTTGGTGCCTAGTTCTAAGAGAAAATCCTAAAAATCAACAGTTTCGAGACAACAAGTGGAAGTTTGAACCCAACTGGTTGGCTCCCTATATCGTTACTGCATATTTTGGCTCTAGTGCCTATCAACTCTCAACATCAGAAGGAGAACAACTTCGTGAACCGATCAACACCATCCATCTGAAGAAATTCTTCACTTAAATATCTTCTGCTCTAGCAGCCTATACAGCGAAAAAGTCCTAAAAAAATCCTAAAAATCAGAAAAAGTCCTGAAAAAAATCCTAAAAATCAGAAAAAGTCCTGAAGAAATCATAAAAATCAGAAAAAGTCCTGAAGAAAAGAAAAAAAAAAGGAAAAGGAAAAATAGAAGAAAAAAAGAAAAAAGAGAGAAAATGCCCTGGTGAAAACCTGGTAAATAGGCACCTTGGTAAAAAAAAAAAAGGAACCTTTGCCAAGCAGGTGAAAACCTGGCAAACAAGCGCCTCTTGTACTCAAGTGCTCCATCTATCAATGCAATGTTGGCATTCCCACTTTCATGCATCTTTGCTTTCGCTTGTACATATTTTAGTCACTTTTGTGACATCTTGGTTCATTGGAACCCTCATGGCTTGAAACTGATCAACGTCCTGGTCTTAGGTTAATTGACAGAGCATATTACATGTCCTAAGAAGTATCAACCAAGTCAACATTATGTCAGTAAAACTTGGTCGTCCACTCCAAGTCAGTCACCTGTCTCCTGACTACTGAAGAGTTTTATCACTAAGTAAACAAGCAAAACAACAAAATGGAAAACAATCACTAAACAGTTTGAGCTATGCATGAAAATTTTCTTTGTGTGTTGTCTTTTATATTGGTTTTTGATTATTATCCCTCTGAGTAACTCAAGGAAGTCTATCATGAGTAAGAGGAGCAAGGATTGGGGGCATAATATTTTCTTGTTTTTTGCTTGTAGGAATGATCCCAATGATCTAGAAACATCTAAATTAGCTGGGTGTCTGTGATAAGAGCCTTCACATCAAGGTGGAATCACTTCACATACCTCGACTCCGCTTATTTGAATGCTACAGAGAGGTCCATATCATTTCTTTGTCTGTTTTGAGGGAATTTCTTTATTGTGCAATCTGGGTCCATGTGTAATCTGTCCAAGGATATGAACGAAAAAAGGGTCATTACGGACAAGATAATTAATATTGCACATGACAAGAAAGGAACTCCAATCTGCCTGCTATAATTGCAAAACGCTCAATGATGAAAATTAAGCTTTTCAAAATCCAATGACTAGGTTTCGGTTGCATATCATTTTGCATTTCATTCTACATCTCATGAATTTAGAGTGATTTTGGTATAGTAACCATGCTTTCTCTATCTTATGAATGAGAGTTGGAGCATCATCATTTCTTAGCTAAGTGGTCTCTTTTCAACATTTCTCCGATCGAGTACTTATGTTTTCAGATGCTAGCTGCATACATAAGCATCTTATATAGATTCATACATTCACTATCACTCATTTCCATTCATCTTATTGCATAGAAAAATGAAAAAATTTGTATTACTCATTCACATTCATCTATTTAGATATGAAAAGAAAAGAAAAAATAGACATCCATGATCATTTGCATTGCATACATTCATGCTAGAAAGAAATGCATACATGTAGAATAAAGCATATAGAAGACATCTCATAAACGAATCAACACAAGTACGATGAAGTCAAATCGGATCTCGTATATATATATATATATCATGTCAAGTCTAAGAGTACAAAATGATGTTGAATGACATATACACACTCCCATTGGATCAAGAATCGTATAGGCTATAGAAAAATGGGTGTGTCTACAAAAAAATATCTGAGCTACAAAAAGAATATCTAGCTCTAGGCCTCTCCCTCATCGCCTGGTGGAGGAGGAGGAGCTTGATGACCAAGATCCTATAGAGGTGCCCGAGCTCCCTCTGAACGTGCCATATACTATGAATAGGGGATCACCTACTGTACTACTAGAACTGCCATGTTGTATGTTGCAATATAGTAGGTTGCCTTCCTGTTCTGATGCAAAACCTCCTGCTAGAGGGTGTCTCACTCTGCTCTCATCACCGCAACCTGACGATTGCGCTTTGCTCTCAACTCAGCCAGTTTTTGATTGCGCTCTGCTCTCAGCTCTATAAGCTGATGATCTCGCTCAGCCCTCACCTCTGCAAGCTGCCAGTCTTGCTCCGCCAGCTGAGTCTGAGCCACTGTCAACTATGACTACAACTTTGCAAGATGTGCTCTTATCGACCGCCCTATGTCCATCCCCTGCTCTCTCGCAGGCTCTCCACCCCCATCTCCACCTCCAGTACCACCCCGCTTGTCCCTCCACTGCCGAACCTATCTCAGAGATGCTCGCTCCTCCTTTACTCCACCCAATCTCTCCCCTACTCTCCCAAGGGATCTGCCCTCACCCCTATGTTGTCCACCCTCAGCTAGAACCCTAATGCTACTAGCACTAGGATCACCACCTGTCTGCCTCAGAGCCTCGACTCTCTATCCCTATCCCTGCCTTGGACCCTGTCCCTATCTTGGTGTGAGAGCATCATCCTCAACATCCTCTATATGAGGATCCCGCTCCACTGGATCCGTAAATCAAGGGAATGGATGCTGATGGAACCAATCCCTAAACTAGGGCAATACCCCCACATCCACCACATTGTCCAAGTAGTCCCATCTTAGTCGCTGAAGACCATCAAGCTCCTGCATAGCCAAGGCATTGGATAATCATGGAGACCATTCCTATCTCTCCTCATCCGCATAACGCGCATAAGGTGTATACTCCTAGGATATCCCCTGAGGCCAGCCATACTGCCTCATCACCCGTGAAATGATGAATCGCTCAACAATGGTCTGTGATCTCTCGATGAGAGGGCACCTAACAAAAAGGTCCATGCGAACCAACCGCTAGTCATCCCACGGCTCTAAGCCCCTATATGGTCTCCATACTACGACTATCAGGTCATCAAGCTGTCATCTCCAGAAATCTATCTTGCCCAGATGGGGCTGTGTAATATATCCAACATACCTGTATATCATCGGCTACCCAGGCTCTCTACTATCATCTACTATCAGCCGACAAATGGGAAGGTGCTCCCAAGCCCAAACCTATAAAATATATACACCTGCAGCCATACTCCTGCCATCTCTGTACACAATCTCATGCATCTCTCGATACATGTGGGCCAATATACATGAACCCCAGCCAAGTCTCTAAGGGGTCTCCATCAATCTCTCCAACATTTGGCCCCATCCACACTGAAAACCTTGCTGCCCTCTATCTGGCATCAGAAAACAACCAATGAAGCCTGCTAGAATACACGCCAATGGAAACTCCTCGTTGTATCTGCTCATCAATATGTCCCAACTGATGGAACGGGTCAAAATGTTCAGATCTCTGAATACATTCCTAACCACCTGTAATCAAGGTAATAGTGCGGTATCATAATCCACCTTATCCCCAGCAAAAGGGATATGAAGGATCTTGTACACATCCTTGGGAGTGATGGTCATCTCCCCCGGCAAATGAAACATTTTATGCTCTGAGTGAAAACACTCAACCAATGTTGTGAGCATACCATGATTCACACGGATATCTGGTAAACCAAGAAGATGGCTCAAACTGCACAAGTCAATATGAGCCTGATCAGCCTCTGATAACTGTCATACTAATGTCATGGTGGGAGGATAAACACATCTCAAAAGTACAGGAGGTAATCGAACCTGCAAAAAATCCAACAATGGAGTATCAGAATACATTCCAAATAAGCCTACAAATGAAGTAAAACATCCACACAAATCCAACTAAGTCATGTGCAAAATCAAATTTTCAAGTTTAGACCTTAAAAAATGCTCACTATTTCCCGAACGACAAAACACAGAAGGGCAGCATCTCGTATGAGTCAAGAATGGCTCTCGTACGATAAACCATTCCCAAATGACAAATTATAAGACCCTGCATGACAAAAATGGTCTTTTTAAAAACATGTCGTACGATACGAGGGTAGAGTCCAAACGACAATTCTAGTAGCCTTAAATGACAAAAGAAAATTTAACAGTTACTCGTAGGAGACAGAATCCTGTCTCGCACGATAAAATGTAAAACCCGACCCCAAACATGCCAAAAACTTGAAAAATGAACAAAAAAATTCAAAATTGAAAACATAAAGAGGCTTAAGATCGATCACTTACCGCGGCCTCATAGTTTCAGGGTCGATTATGACGTCTCTGGCACTCAAATCGATGCTAATGAGTAGGGACCACCATTTTCTTCGCAAAAGGCTTTTTGAATTTTCAAACTTTGGAAGGTTAAAATGATTTGAAAATGACACTTTTGCCCCATATATAGCCAAAACCCTAATTTTTCAACTTGCTCTGATGGACATGAAAATTGTACCCTTAGCTAATTCGTCCATTCTCATTCCATTTTCGAGACCGAAATCAAAATTCAAGATCATTTTGCTAGTCAATTTCACAATTTGGACCACTTAGCGCTTTTTCATCAAATGCTCATTCTTTCTTCAAATTGCGCTCAATTTCAACGCTGAATCTTAATTCAATTTCATTCTACACATCAACTTTACGATCAAATTTGTGCTCAATTTCTTATCAATCAACGCAAAATTTTCAAAAATTCCTCTGAATCAATTTGTGTTCAAAACAACTTATCATCGATCAAGATTGCCTATCATCATATACCCTCGCTGTCTTTTGATTTTTCTCCCGAGGGGGCATACTCGTGACCTTACGACCTTACATCTTCAAATGTCGAGAAATTTTTTAAATCTTCATCGAAAGTGGAGCAAAAATCTTTTCAACTAAAGAAAATCAAATAAGACCTCATCGCTAGGGGCATCTCAACTTCATCGCTTTATATCAAGTTGAGATTTCTCGATCATCTGAATCAAATCAATCGCTAGGGGCATATCAATTTCATCGCTTCATATCAAGCTGATATTGTCTTTTATCTGAATCAATCTCTTAACGTTAATTAGTTTCATCGCTTTTCATCAAGTTGATTATTCGTTTAAACTCAATCAAGGGTTTAAAGAGTATCTTTGATCACACTCAATCTAAGCAAGTGTTCAGTATTCGTCACTTTGGATCAAGATGGACAGTTTATCTTCGCTCATCGTGTCTTGATTAATCAAGTTCAAGATCAATTTTTATCATCACTCACTGTGTCTAGATCAATCAAGTTCTAGTTCAATAAGATCCGCTTCTTGATCAATCAAGTTCAAGTTCAGTATCTTTTGTTTTCTATCGTTCCTAAGTTCAATCAAGTTCGGGAACTGTATCGCTTTAATCAGACTTCATTTAGCTTCGTCGCTTCGAAACAAGCTAAACACCTCGCTTTTCATCTAGTTCGTGATCAATCAAGTTCAGAACTAGTATCTCCTAGACATCAACTATTCTTTGAACCAACGCATTGCTTGCACATTAATTCAAAGAGGGGCAAATGTAATACCTAAAAATGGTCATCTAAACCATGAGCCCCTAATCTCAACAACGTCACCAAGGTCCTAACCAAAGGCAATTAAATAAATCTTGAGCACATAATTAATTTCTAAAATCATCAAATGTCACATGGCAAATTAATCACTCAATATTAACTAAATATTTATTTAATTAATTGATCATTCCAAGTAAATCATTTTTAAATAATTATCTTATTTATTTTATTAAATATCCTAGCATATTTAATTAAATAAATCAATTTACCATAAATCTTCAAAAAAGGAAACAAATCAAGAAAGAGGAATTGGAAATTATGAGCACAAATCTTCAAAAATGGAAATAAATCAAAAAAGGAATTAATTGACCAAAAAAGAATTAAAATTTGAGAAAAGAAATCAATTGGAGATAATCTTGAAAAAAAAATTAAAAATTGATAAATAATCTTAAAGAAAGCAATTAAAACAATTAAATCTTAAAATTGAATGAAATAGAGAATAAATTAGTTTTTTTCTGATTTTATCTTAATTTTAGTTCAATTTCCTTTAAAACTGAGAAAAGCATCCAATCACATCAATTCACCTGGATTGTGCTTCCTCTTGGAAAATCTTGACCGCTCATCATCATTTGATCTTAACCTTTGGTTGCTTTCTAAATTTTTTATAAATTCGGGCCTTCATGTCTCATTCAAAAATCCTGGAGAATATATTGTTATCATGTTGTTTTTGCTCTAGGTTCAATAATATTTGTGCATTTAGATATTCACATATTAGTTATTTCATATTGCTTAAATCATTTACCTTAATATTTCTTAAATCTTGTTAGATTAATCTTGCATCCATCTAGCATTAATATCATGCTCATATAGATTAAAATCCTTCGTCTTGGTGTAGTCTAGTCAATGGATTGCTTATACAAATCTGAGAGCAATCTTATACTTGCATCTTTTATAAGGCAATGGGTCGATTTGTTATGGTTTTATTATTCATGCTTATATATGTCTAACCATACATGTAATGACTTAATTGAAGTGTTGTGTATTTCAGATTACAGATACAGGTCCACTTTTCACACACACAATACTTCTGCAGTAAGTATGTGAATTACAATTGAGGGGCCTGCACTTGCAGGAAGGCCAACACCCTAGAGTGCATTGCTCATCACAAAAAGAGTCTCACTAACTACATAGAAATCCATACTACAATCTGGAAGAAGGAATGAACTGAAAGATAGAATCTCCTATGCCTGAGTACAGTTTCGGTTAAGCTAAATACCAGAGGACTAAATCCTCTTACATAAAGCCAATTCGATCTCCAATGATTGACCAAATCATCTTCCTGAATGATATTACATTATCCACACATTATATATCCATATCCCATTCCTTGACCTTATACCTATGATGATCTACAATGAGATCTTACATCATATATATACAAACCCTCAACAATAAACAATAAGGTCGACCACCAGACAATAAACCAATTATATAATTATAAAACATGTTGGCCTTAGACCAAACAAATAATATCCAACTCATAAGACATCCTGTAAACACATCAAGAGATCCAATCCACATGTTACATTAAGTCGGTCCATAACCTAGATCAATTGGGACCCAATATAGGACCATACGCTAAAGCAATGATCTCCATCTGCCAAGTCTTGAACATGATCACCAATAGCATCCTAAATCTCCACTAGAAGATGCACCAACACCACTTATGCATATCATCAAAGATCTTCATCAAAAGCTTTGCTAGTGAAACCCTCACCGGAAGCGCAAGCCAAGCTTCCAAGCAAACAAGATAGCATCCAATCACCAGACCAAAACCAACTGACTGAATATGAACATGAGTATCATGAATAAGACAATTCCATAACCAAACCATATCGGAGCCTACCAGATCATGCCGGATCCAATACAAACAGAAACTACTCAACCTACCAGGACCAGAAGGGTGTCGGTAGAGCATCCAAAACAGCTAGTGTTGACATCAATGACAAAACATCAATGCAACACATAATCAATTCGTCCAAATGACCAACACCATAGCCCCAACATGATCAAATATCTCAACCAAGAGATCCCTGAGGAAGAGTCAAACCATGATCTCAAAACCAAGAAGATATAATTGCACTTCCTTTGTCAATTGAACCAAAGATGTGAAACTCTCACTCCAATTTGAAAGCAAAATCTAAGAGCTCCACATGACATCAAAACCCATTGTAAAATATCATCCTTATTTTAATCAAATATTGTCCATGACTCACAATACACTACAAACACAATAACATAGAAGAAAATTTTTGAAACAAAGAAGATAGAATAGATTATGTAACTGCATAAATCTCCCATTGAAACTAATACCAAGTTATGTATGGCATCATGAACAACATCATTACTAAAATCCACTAAAAGTGAATAGAGCTTCTCATGCACTATAATATATTGCTAAGATTCAAATGAACAACTATATTGGGTACTCCCAAAAGTCATTTTCTCACTACAATAAAAAATATGAATGTAATTATGGTGACCAACAACAAGGCCTACCAAATTGAATCATCATCAAACAATTTACAAGATCAACACATATGCAACATGTCAAAGAATAAATACACAATCAGTCCTCTAATCTCAAATAATTGAAAGATTCAACCCCACATCAATATCATGCATAACAAAGATAATCAAACGTAACAAGTAGATTTCAAAGAATCAAACACCAAAATAAATGCTAGATTTGATTTTTGAAACAAACCCAAATAAGAGTAACCATATATCAATAAGAACCCTCCAAGTAGACATGCAAACCTGTAATTGTCTCCATCGAGAACATGTTGAATATAGTCTTACTGTATATCTACATATCATAGATTTTCGTTAACATGTAAAACTTGCAAAACCATCTCTATAAATCCATAATCCAATTAAACATCCAAACATTCACATTAAACATGTCATTTGAACAATGGAATGAGCACATATCTATAAAACTCAACAGTTGAGAAAAAGATATCACTACAACCCAACAAAAAGAAACAAGTTATCTAAGAGCTGAAACCATAAAAATCATATCAGCTCCATAACTCATAAAGAGGTAATTTGATTATCTTCCATTACTTTCATGTAACCATGGGCTAAAACTATGCACCCAACATAAGCACTCCAATTTGTAGTCCAAATAGTTAGTGTTTCTCCATGTAACCAAGATGTCAATACCCATCCAAAATGAACACATTCTCATTGCTCATGACCACAAGGTAAAGGAAAAAAACCACCAAATAAGAGGATACACACATATCATCAAACAAGAGCTCCAGGTTAACAAACCATAACTAACTCTATGAAGATCCACAATCATGAGCTGCAAATGTCCAACATAGATCACATCGATAATATCCATGGATTCCATTCTCATATATTTACAAAACAAATTTAACTCACACAAAATTCATTGCAACCCCAAAAGCCTCTCAACAACCTTTAATTATTTCTCATAAAAATCCACAATATTGTCAAGCTAAGAAACCAATAATAGAGGAAAACCTAGAGTCAGTAACCTTCAACTTTGATACCAAATGTTGGGAAATAAACAAGTTCAATACTAAAGTTTGTGAAGATCAATCTCTATCCAATAAATTAATTGAAGGATGAGATACAAGGCTTGGGTAGATACAACATGAAAACTTAAACTCATGCAAATTTAGAAAATTAAGTCACCTTAATTATAGAAAACCAAGATTAGATCCTTATTCTTTATGATGCTAAAAATTAGCCTATAAACTATGCTTAATAAACCCATCTTATGTGAACTTATAACAAAAATAAAAATAAAAGACACTATAGTTTATATAAGAATAATAAAATATATATAAAAAAACATAAAAATCCTAACATGATTCAATATAGAATGTTGTCATGTGGTGCCAACTCATTACAACAGTGCAATTAACTCCAACATTGCTTTTTCTAATTGGTTTGATTTTTCAAAAGCGTGAAAATTTTATTTTATGTTGAACACGCCATAGGACTGAGAGTGGGGGAGGGACGGGGGTGAATCAATCCAGACCTTAAAATATTTTACTTTTTATCAATAAAACTTCAAACCACAATTAACTTATTACTGCAATTATGAAATATGAAAGCACAAGGCACAACAAACAAATGAACACCAGATTTACGTGGAAAACCCTAATCAGGTAAAAACCATAATGAGAATTACATTCACAATATGAATAACTATTTAAAATGTTTTAGGCTCAAATCCAAGAGGCTCACAACATCTGATAGAACTTGCAAAGCTAAGACACGCAATCTTAAGGCAAGATACAAAGGACTTGCAGTAGTGAGACTCACTATCTCAGGCCAAGGTACTAATAATTGCACAAACTACCAAAAGGAACACACATTATTCTAGTAGGTGTATAGAATCAATGATTTGAAATGAACAAGATCTCCTCATCATAAAATTATCCTTGGACCTATGTGTCAAGTGACTAATATCATAGCAAACACATCTGACATCAAACATTGTCTCGGAAAATTGTCATACAAAAGATATCATCATCAAAACTCTTCACAAACTATTTTTGCACCAAATATACTTGCATATCATTCACAGTAATTCACACACATACCATATTTCAACTCATACAATCTCACATCTATATATACAAGAAAAATCATTAAAACCCTCAACTAGGTCAACCATAGACAAAATATACAATATTAGATAAATTAGGCCACTTAGACCAATAATACCAAATACAATCCACTCTACAAGATAGAAGGGACCAAAGCACATCATAAAACATCCTTTTAAAATTATTCCAATTAGTTGCACATGCTATCACATCCTCCAAAGTCGACACCAAATGAAACATGTAGATGAACAATAAAACATGTTAGTCAGTCAGCCCAAAAACATCCTCCAATATAAAATACAAACTACAGATCTACACACGTCATGATGAGACCCATATCAACATCCAAACACAACCTCCAATGCATATCTAGACTAAAGAGTATAATCTAAGTAAGATACACCACCTCAATCAATCAGAAACCAAAACAACTTACAACACTGAACTCAGAGAAACATAACTTCATTTGTCGATCAAACCAAAACTAAAAAATGATCTTGAACATTGCACAAATAAAATGAACAAGTCCTCCAAGTCAAAATACTTGAATCCATACATAAAAAAACCACTAAGCATTCTTCCAACCGATTCTAACAGACAACTCCTTGTCAGAAACAACAAAAGCCAACTCTACCACTAAGCAATAGAGGACTTGAAAACTTGATAGTACAATATTCACATATCATAAATATTATATCAAGAAACTCAATCCATAACCTTCACAAACAGGAGTAATGCAAAGCACTCTTTCACTGGGACATCAAATACTCTTTCCTGCTCATAAGTACTATTTCCTGCATATTGAAACTTCCACTACACCATCCTTTTGGAAACACCTCATACATACTCAAGATCACTACCAAACCGTAGAAAAATATTAGAACACTCACTTCTGGACTATCCACAACACATAATAACGTCAATTAAAACACAACTTAACAACTCAAGTTTCCAAAATTTTAGACCAGATTGTTTAAATCATACTTGTTTGTATTTCCACAATCTTCCAAAATCAACAACTTTCATTCAAACTAAAGGAACAACTGGTATCTAATGCTTTGTTTGAACACGAATTGTAATAATGGAAAAGTGACTAATTCCAATCATATGTTTAGGTTGATGGTATGATGAAAGAATAAGTATCTGGTCAACTACTGAGAGGGAGGGTGAATAAGTAGATAGAAAAACTGATACAAACTTCACCAATCTCAAAAATCATTCTCTCAAAGTAAACTTAGAATAATACCTTTGTCAAGATAAAAACTCATAGGATAAACCGGTTGACTATTACAACAAATTAACAATAAACAACTTCTTCATTTCTCAATGCTTCCGGTTATCATGACTTATCAAAATAGTTAAGTAGTTAAGTAAATCAACCATGAAAACATAACCACAAAAACATTCACCACTTGACACAAATATTTTTGACATAGAAACCAAAATAGGTAAAAACCATGGTGAGATGAGACTCACAAGATAACCATTTGAACTCTTTTGAAGTTTTCCCTGTTAGGAGCCTAGCCTGTTAAAGCTTTACAAAATGTTTTGTTAAGAACTGATCCTATTAGGAATCACCCAGTTAAGGGATTGACTACAAATGCCTTGTTAGAAGCAATACCCTATAAGGAGTAACCTCGGTAGAGGATTTGAAAATCCAATCTAATGGATCACCTTGTAAGTGGATTTGAATAACACCAAGCTTGTTAGAGCTTACCTGGTTAGGGGATTTCAATTTTGTTGTAATTGATAGAAAACAATAGGAGTTTGCTGATATGTCTGAATAGCACTACACTTGCTTGATCAGATCCATTTCATGCTCCTATCCAGCTTTACTCAAACTGCAGATACATCATCCAGTTCGGCAACCACACACTCAACTGATCTATGCTCACTCTTTGCCAACTCATTAAACTAAACAACTTCATCGACCTTATAAACAAATTAATCAGGTCAGTAACACAACAAAAACCTAATTCTCATAGAGATTACAAACAAATCGGTTCAAGTATGACCATTGGATTACATAGCGATCTCTGCACATCAATCAAGAAAACCTTGATCACTCCTTGATCACCACTTCATCGAACTTAGCAACTCATCACGCACTTCGCATTGGATGCAATACATTTGCTCATTCCCTAAACAAAAACCGTTACAACAACTCGCCAAAATCTCTTTGAATTGTCTTCATACAATAATCATACGTGTCATAATCATTACCGCTCATCAACAGATCATAAACCAATATAACCAATTCACCAGACTTAATCGATTAGGGTTTATCAAAAACAACAAGTAGGGTTTATTGGTTACAACAGTAGATAAGATTTACACCGGTTACTGGTTCACTCCACAAATTCTTCCTACCGATTATAGTAACAATATTGCAACAATATCAACAATATAATTACCGGTTAATTGACATCAATGACAACATAACATATCATTAATGCAATCTTCATGCAAATGCCAACATAGGTGTTTGATTGAAATAAATACTCAATCCACACAACCTCAACAACCACATTTGATCGCATTTAGAATTTCTTGCAATTTTGTGCCTGTAGACTAATCTACAGTAGTCCTAAGGGTCGTTTTTGTAGTTTTTTTTTTTTTCCCAAAGTTTTTGACCTGTGTCCTTTCATTTTGATGTTTCGTCTTCTTTTTGGAGGTAGTTTATTGTCTGAAATAGTAAAGCTTGTACTGTAACGTGTCAAGGTCCCACTTGGCAATTCAATGGAGTTTTGGAGAATTCATGATCTAAATTTTCTTTGAACACACGTGTAGCCACCACTTGTCACCTTCTCATATTTTTATTTCAAGGAGCTCATGTCTCAAAAGGTTTTACCAGAAGGAGCCACTTGGTGATATTGTAGAATTTTGAAAAGGTAAAGGAAAGAGGTTTTGTAAAAGGCCCGTCGGTGCACCACATGTTCATTGATAGGCGAGGGATAGGAAGAACCAATAGCTTTGTTGGGTGTTACCATAGGCCATTAGATCATTTTTTATTGTACTCTTTTAATGGTCTATGATGTGAAAATTTGATATCATTCCATGTTAATTTGATGAATGAGAGATTATAAATGAATGAATATTTGTATTAGTTAATAAATTTTTGTCTTAGTCAATCTTTAATAGGTGCTTCTCACTGAAATATTTGAATATTGTGTTTTATGCCTATAGGACCATTTACATTTTCTTCTCCTTCTAGCAATGAAGAGATAGTGGTATTATATGTTTATATTTTGGGGATAACATATTTCTTATTTTCTGCCTAAGTTTTCAAGTTCTAAGGAGACTTAGCGTATCACCTTAAGCTCTATTTTATATTTCTTGGTTTCATTCTATCTCTTTTACACTTAAGTAATTGAAGAGCCAATTTCTCAAATTTGGAAGGTTGTTTAGTGAAGCACAACTTGGCCCCCATTCACTAAAATTCCCATAAGGTTGTTTATTTTTAAGCGTAAACTTTAAGATCAACAAAACCCTCTAAAAAAATTTAGTCAAAATTGGGGTTTCACAACAAATAACAAGTAACACCCTCACTGTCATCAAAACCTTAGAGTTATCTTCAAATTACAAAAATCAATAAGTCAATTTCCTAGTTTCTTTCTTCTAATAAATATGATGATGACATTCTAAAATAATTTAAGGGACACAAAAGGAAGCCACTTAACCTCAGTGGTCTTGGTGGTCCAAATGACACGCTCATGAGGATCTAACTGGGGCTCGAGATGCAATTTTACTAGAATCGGGATCGTCATCGTCACTATTCAAACACTAGCATAAGAAAAGAGAGAGGCTCGCTTTACTTTGAGGAATACATGGTTTTAGGTTAAGTTGGTAGTTCCCACATGTTTGTCGATGTATATTTCATCATACCAATTTTCCAAAGATACGATGTTCAAAAAAGAAGTGTGATGTCAATCACATGAATATAAATGATCGATTTGACCAAATTTTCAATCTCTCAATTTAATTTAAATATTCCAACCTCCAAAGATATCAACTTTAATGAATTCAAAGATGAATATGAGAGGATATAATGTATCTATAGAACAATAGCAATTCCAAAGTACAGAGTAAAAGATCCTTGTAAGAAAGAAATTCCAATTTCAACCCTAGACAAGGAACAATTTGGACTTGATAATTTTTAGGATTACTTTGTCAAGGCTTATTAGAATGTTTTCCAAGTATTGGGCCATGATGTGGAAGCCAAAATTCTTATTCCTTTCATGTATATGTCATCAAGCACACAAAACCCAATGGTCAGCACAAAGTTTGATTTTTCTACTTTCGTGATAGAGAAAATGCACAAGCAATTGGCAACCATAAAGGCTAATGAAGAGAAGTTTAAATTTAAGTGGTACTCTTTTCTTTGTCACATGTTCTTGTTTCCAAAAAGAGATCTTTGGGATGACAAACTCGAAGTGAGAATTAAAGATGATAAAGGTAAAATTCTTCCTATCCAATGTTAGACATATACATGGGATTATAAATATGAGAATATTAATTTTGTCATATTTGAAGAGAATTTTTTCAAAAGGATTCTAAATTAATTTGGTGAAGAATAAGCAAGAATTATTAGAGAAGTAATGAATATTCCAAGGTTTGCAAAGAGAACTCTCAATCTTGGGATTTCACATAATATGAAAGATTTGTACCTATATACCAATACAACTACCATTAGAGTGTGTGGATGTTCGATGTGCCCTCATATATTTCTTAGGTTTGTGGCTATAAGAATTTATTTTCTTGAGGTAATATGGAAATTGAATGAAATAGATAAGATTCACCTCAAGGGTAAGAAGAAGGCTCCTTATCTTGATTGTATTTTCCCAATGGATGTAGCCCTTGGGGGGTATTGGTGTTGATACCTCCATTCATCACTCATCCTAACACATATCTTCATTCACATGTCTCTTTTTTGGAGAATTTTTTCCATGGGGCTTTCTCCTTTCCTTTGTTTGTGAGAGATTAGTTGCATGATTAGTTGTACATGGGTTCCTAAAATGGCCTAGTTTTCAGGACCCATATCAACATCATATCATATATTGCATGTTCATATTAGTGTTGCATCATTTACATAATAATTTATCTTCCTAAGTTGTGCTTAATGGGGGTGTTGGTGTGAATAAGAACATATCCTAACTAGTTCTTAGTTAGCACCTATTCACATTATTAAGTTTACTTATGATAGCTCAGTTGTCACATGGAACTCTCATTTAATATTGTTCATGCTAGTTATCTCAAGTGTCATTCTAGATAGAGATAAGGCATAGCTCATTATTTAATATTAGTTTCATAATGCATCGTGCATTTAATTTTGTATCAAAGGTAGTTGTAACTACCTCATCATCTCCTTCCTATTTAAGCAAGGCTATTGTACATTTTTAAATCATCTCAACAATAATATATCATTTCTTGATGAAATATTTATCTCTCCCGCTCTCTCTCTCTTTCTGTAAAAGTTGTTGTAGTCATGATCCAAACTTGGGAGCCTTTCTCCAAAAAGGGAAATACCCTTCTTTGATAAATTCCATAAAGTCTCCCGATGTAAGGTCATCATCTCTCTCCATTTTATTTTGTCTCCATCCAATGTGGAATTGTTCTTCTTTTATAAAAAAATCCTCATATGATTACTTCACCTGGCATTCAACCTTGAGGAGAGAAAATGTTACCTTCTTAATATTGGAGAAGTTATTCATGAAGTATTTTTCTAACTTTGACAAGTCATCCATAGCATTTACATCAATATTTCCTCCAAATTTTGGAATATCAAAATTTTCTTGTACTTTGAAAGGGTGTGACCACCAAATAGTATGTCTCTCATTCTTGGTTGTCAAATTTCTTGATTATGTTAAAATAAATGATAAAATAGATTCAGCGTCCCCTCTCATTTTTTTCTCAAAGCCTCTTCAACCATCAACTTGAAAGGGTCTAACGCATCACCTTGTTCATCTATCATCTTTAGTTGTGTGCACCTTAAAGGGAGATAGTATAATGGATTTTGTGTTTTCAATCTCAGTCTTCAATAACTCAACCATGTGCAATGTGACATATAGGAGCATCCCTACTCTAATACCAATTATATAAGTCTAGCTACAAATTTAGTTTACAACACCTATTTTGAGGACCTACAATATTGTGGAGGTTGGACAATATGGCATAAACTTGTAAAAATGAGTTTTGAGCCTTCAAAAGTATATTTATTTGATTCCAAACAAAATATATACTTTAACAAGAATATGAATAGTGATCACATCAACAAGAATCTAAAATAAATATTTGGATGTGAGAAAATAACTAACATCTAGATCTATTTACACTGTTGGAAGGATCTCCAATATCTTAAATAAAATGCATTAGGTTATTCAATTCAAGTAGCTAGTGACAATTTCAAAACCAAATTCCACTCTCAAGACCTCTGAAAACATGATTTACTAGAGCATAGAAAATACCCAAAAAATATATTTTTGATACTTTCCATTTTAGCTTGTGCTAACTCCTCACAATTTATCTAGCTCATATCTGCATGAATGAATTCCCTCATATAATGCATGTGGACAATTAAATGTTTGGGCTCTTGATGATGGATTAGGTTTTAAGAGATTGAGGTAGGACATTAGCTATCACAAAATATGATTCATGGCCAATGAAACTGGATACTAAACTCAATGAGAATACCTTGAATCCAAAATGCCCTTATTGGGAACATCCATAGCCCATAATACTCAACCTCTATCAAATAAAGATCAATAAAATTATACTTCTTGATTGACCAACACATAGGACTTAATCCATCAAATGGAGAAAATAAAAACTAGAGCAAAAAAGCAGGGGGAGGTGAGCTTCCAAACCCTACTGACAATGAGATCATTTGTTGTTTCAAACTCAACTAAGGCTAATTGTGACACAAAAGATGATCCAAATGCATTTAATGCTAAAGACTAGTTGATTGATTAGGGGAGGATGATGACGTCCGTGCTCCATTTGGATATGACTTCTCACCCTTTGTTGATGACATGGATCAAGAATTATTGTTTGAGGATGAATATTTAGAATAAAATGATGAGCTTCTCTTAGATATCCTCTTTGAATATTGATTGAATTAGAAAGGGCATGTTGAGGATTCTATTGAGGAAGCCCTTGTTGGAGATCCATTTTTGGGTTGAATAAAGGATTTATCCTCCCTTCTTCTAATTCAGCCAACAATAACGTGGATCTTGAGTTTCCCAAGATTTTTGCTTGGGAAGAGTTGGGATCAAGTAATCTAATTTTGGTATGGATATTTTGTTTATCTCAAATGTGATAAGGAGAGTTTTGTTTCTCCCCCTCCTATTTTTGTTTTTGTTTCATTCTAAGAGTTTTGAATAAATTATGTGTAATGGTGGCTCATGGTTGAGCCTACAAATAATTAGTGTCTGTGTTGGGTTTGAGTTTGTTGAGGAGGTTGATAGTGTTGTTTTTTCACCTCATGTTATTTTTATTACATATTACCCAAGGGTTTCCATTAAGGATGTGATGGTAGGGCTGGTTCAAATTGATATTCCTAATTATCTTATTGATGAGTCATGTGTGTGGCTTATGAACTCTCTTGTTGGGATATTCAATGGTTATTTTCTCAATATATATTTTGTTAGAAGATGGGTGCTTCAAATGTGGAAACTAATATGTGAGGTTGAGGTAATAGCTATGTCAAATAATTTTTTCCTGTTTTCTTTTTCCAATCTGATAGATTGCTCTAGCATTCTTCAAGATGGTCTCTACTTTCTTCAAATAATGGCTTTTGTATTCAAAATTGGACTTCTAGTTTCAACCCTGGAAATGATTCCATTTTTACATGTTTGGGTTTATTTTCAAAGGTTGCCCTTAGAATTTCAGAATGAAAATATTTTTATGATTAAACCTAATTCATTTGGGAAATATTGTGTTACAAATAAGATCATCAAATTCATGAAGAATTTTCTATTTGCTAAATTTTGTGTATCCAAATATATCCTTAAACTTTGGAGTATGGTTACAACAAATTGAATATAAGAGCTCTTCAATTGTTTTCCATTTTTGTGGCAAAGTGAGTCATGCTTTAACTATGTTTGAGAAATAAGATAAACCACTTTGTTTGGAAGAAAAAGGAACAATTGTCTACTTCTAAGGAGTTCATTTATTTCTTTGAGGAGCTACAAAAAGAAGATAATAAAGGGAAATCCATTATAGATTGTTCAATGATGGATGCCTACTTGTAATCCTCAATTTGGAAAAATTGGGGTAACCCTACAGATTTTGTCCAAATTGTTGCGTATATGCTCATTACACGCTTTACGGGATATTATTGTGTTCATTAGCATTTTTTTTTGCTTCCAATTTTCCCTTTTTTACTTAGGTGAAATCTAAGTGCAAATCAGGTTTCTAAACCCGATTTACACCAAGTATGCAATTTAGGTGCAAATCAGGTTTCCAAACCCAATTTACACCTCTTTTCACATGTTTTGCCCTCTAGGTGCAAATCGGGTTTATAAACCTGATTTGTACATATTTATTGCACTTGAGTTATTAATTATTCATTTGGGAAATTTGATTAGGAGTCTTCCTCTTTCGATTATAAGTCTTTTTACTTCATTTTAGTCATCTTTGTTACCTGATTAAGTTCGTTTGGAATTGAGCTAGGAAGATTTCCATGATTTTTCAGCTCAGGTATATTCTTTTTACTGATATCTTATGGTTTTGGAAACCCTTTCTATTTCCAAATTCATACCAGTTTTTCCCTGTTTTGATTTTAAAATATGTATCTTTGTATGATGTTATTCAGGATTTTCACCTCCGAAATGACATTGCATTATCGTTGACTATTTTATTTATCATTTTTTATGTAGTGGTGTGAGGTGGAGGCTATAGGCTCGCCACACACCACATGATGGTGTGTGGAAGGTCTATGACCTGTGCCCCATACCATAGTCTTTCCTTGTGAATATTGTTTTCACTACCCATTGTTGTGTGGACGGGGCCATCTGCCCGTCACACACCACATCGTGGTGTGTGGTGGGTCAGCGACCCCAACCACTATCACCTCCATTTTATATATGGTGTGATACCAACACGTGGTGTTGGGTGGAGCCGTAGGCCCACCACACAACACGCAGTGGTTTATGGCGTGTCTACGACCCCGTTCACCACCACTGATTGTTCCATCCTTTCCTTGCAAGCCGAATGTGGTGGTTGATGGGTTTACAAACTAGCAATACACCAAGCATGGTGTTTGGTGGGTTTGTAACCCCACCCAACACCTATTTTTGCAATTTCACCTTTTTAAGTGTAATTTGGGTCTATAAACCCGAATTACACATATGCTTGTTTTTCCTAAGTGCAATTTAATTTATAAACCCGAATTATACCTTGATCCACACTTTTTAATAGGTGAATTTTTCAAGCTTATAAACTTGGAATTCATTTATTTCAAACACATAAATTGTGATTTTATATCCAATTTACTTAAGGAATATCAAGTTATCAAAGAGGGTTTTGGAAACCCTAATGGCTTCAAATGTATCATTCTCTGAAGATTGTTCAATTCAGATGAACAAAATGATTGATCAAATGTATCATTATAATACTAACGATTTCTCCTTTTTCTCAGTGTTATTATTATATCAATGAAAAATTCTTCTCCAAATAAGAGGGATGAAATTCAAGAAACAAGCCCCTCATCTGGTCTTTCCTTCATCTTTAGTCAGTTCAAACATTGATCACATAAGAGATACAGAGATGGGTCATGTTGACCTAGCTGAGTTTCTTAAGAGGAATAAGAAATAAGTTGAAGAATACATATGTTCATGTGCATCAAATTGAGGATGTTTGGGCTAATTGCATATCTGAGCATGATGTGAGAAAACTTGACTACTATTGGTTGACAGTTGAGAAAATTGAAAACTTTGGGCTTTCTCATGTTCCCAATGATCTTGAGGAAGATGGGGATATCTTAGATCCTACATATGAGAAGAACAAAGTTTCTTCTAATCCTTTGTCTCTCATTCAATGGTTGCAAAAGGAATATTCTTCCATCAAGGAGCGTGATAGGGAGGATCCTAGTTTCTTGAGTCAGCTTGACTCACTCCAAGGCTTTCTTCCTAGCCTAACCCAGGAATACTTCTCTCTATTCCCCTAATCCACTCTAGGTCCTCACTACCAAGGGTTGTTATGATGCTCCTTGTGAATTCACTTTTGTAAATCCACTAACTTACTAATCCACCGGATCACACCAGACACCTTGCAGGTTTGCTCTACCATGGACTATGCCTACAACTCCTCCTAAGTTGTTTTTTTCCTCATGCTAGGATCTTCTCTCCCTTTTATCCCATCTTCCTATAATCTGAGGCTGATAGCCTAGACTCTAGTCTACCCTGCAAGTGATTTCCTTTTGGTCACTGATACCTAGCTGGGCTATCATCAAGTTCGCCTAGGGCCAGTTTGCTGAAACGACCAACACCATTCCCTGGTTTGCTACAAATAGAACTCTATAGTACATGGCTAGCTCTTCTTGACAACCTCCAATGGTCATGTGGATCCCACGATGGAGAATCAAGACAGAGCCATGTTTATGACCGCTTGTCACCAACAGAAAATAAGAAACAAAACGACAACTTATTTACAGAGCCAAGCTTGGAACAAACTTGGAATTGGAACTCACAGAACATAGAAAAGAAACATCTACTCTATCACATGGGCATTTATAGATTTAAGCCATTATTTCCAGAACTCTAAGAAAATAACCAGAAAATGATCTTCCAATTGTTATTGCACAGAAGTTTGTTTTTGTGGAACTAACACATCCAACAATCCCAATCCAACCCCTTTACAGAATGCCCATTGGGTCTTTTATAGCCTCTATGACATGTCATCAAACAATCCCTAATGGACAAGATTCAACTCGACACAATTCACACACAATTTGGTTTGTGTCTGTAATTGATTTTCAACCTCCATCGGGTCATCGGGTTAGCACCACAACACTTATCCCGACGTCCGATGGCGATTTACAACTCACTTATTTTTCCTATCGGGTCATCGGAGTAGCCTCAAAACACTAACTCCGATGTCCGATGACATTTGACAAACTGTGCACTTCCTCGTTGGTTTCCATCAGGTCATCGGAGTGGCAACAAAACATTCTTGCCGATGGTGCGCTCCCAACAAAGATCTTCCTTATCAGGTTGTCGGTATAGCCTAAAACACCTCATGTCGATGGTGCTCTTCAAACCATATGCTTTCCCATTGGGTTATTGGGTGGCACATAAACTGGTTACATCGATATCCAATGGCTCCACTTTGTCTCACTCTGCTCGTTGTCTTCTCGATGGGTCCCACCATGGTCGCCAAGTCATGGACGATAAACCCTATGTAGCTTCCCATAGCAATATAGCAACTGACGTAGATCAACCCGAGACTTGCTCACCCATTAGCTGGCGGTATTGATCGGCTATTGGGTTAGGTAAAAAATACTCCCACCGATATTCGATGGTTCTCTTCGACTCGCTCCAACCGCTGGCGACTTCATCGGGGCAAGTTATGCCAAAAAACATGAATTTTCAAAAATGAAGACACAAATGCGCTCCAAGCTCGAAACATACAACCTAATGGACTAGAATCAATCCTTATGCCAAAATTGCAAAGGGTATTTCCTCACCCTTAAGTGCTCCTGCACCAGAGTAGTTCCAAATTATTCTTACAAATACTAATGTTTGGTTGATTATGCATGGTGTTACATTGAAACCTTTCTCGTCCAGTTTTGATGATGACACTGATGGCCCAATGGGAAAAAGATCAGAGTTCAGAACCTAGAACAAACAGGATCCCAATACTTCGGCCAAAGCTCCCAAACTAAAATTTACAGTTGGAACTAAGAAAGGAAAAGGTCAAGGGGGACCCTCAAGACTTAATTATCATGAGACACAAGGGTTCAAAGTTGTGAATGAGAAAGAGGAGGGCAAACATCTTGATGAAGAATCAATAGATGTTGATGAATTGGAAGAGGAACAAGAAGATGATCAAGAACAAGGTGAATTTGGTGAGAAAGAGTTACCACAATTTGATAAGTCCTTACCCTAGCTATCTCTATCCTCACTTATATATATCCCTACTTCTGAGTCTGAGCCTCCAATGGTTACTTGTGTTTCTCCTTAAAATGTTATTCATGTATCATCCACTAGTGCTAGTGAGTCCGTTTTTGACACACCCTAGGACAATATCGAGAATGTGTTCTCAACCTTTCCCACATTATCTGAAGTCTTTGCAACCATGATGGATGATTTTGATAAATTCATGAATGAATAAATCCATAGATCCAATGAATCACCCCTTTAAAATCATCCCCATGTCATTACCATGAGCTCTCCTCTTGTACTAATCACCGTTCAAGATTATATCAATCCCTCTCATGAAGTGGTAATAGGTGAGGATGATGATTTGGTTTTATCACCTTGGTCGATGTCAAATGCACCTAAGAGAAATAAAAAAGTTGTCTCTCCTGAAGATTTTGATTTCAGTCAACTTGTTCCTGTCAAACCCAAGACCATCAAGAAAGCCAAAACTTTATCAAGGGTTAAAGTTGACAAGAATAAGAAAAAGTATGTTGAGATTTATATTCCTCCCCCAGATGCAATTATTGGACAAGTACAAGATTCAGACTAATTTATTCAAAGGATTGATCTAGGGAAGAAAACTCATGATTATGTGGCGCAGGATGCTCAGTCTGCCTTGGAGGCTTTAGTTTCCAGGTATGATGAGGACAAAGTCAAGAAAGATCAGCTTAAGGCAAAAATTGAGCAACTCACCTCAATTCTTCTCAAAGTGACCAAGTCTTCACAATATGTTGAACCAGTGGCTTCATCTTTGGATGAAGAGGTTGCCAAGTGAGTTGAGTAGGCCGCATCAAGAAGCAAAGTTGTAGGAGAATAAATGGATTGAATGCTAAGTCAAGGTACATGGATCCTCAGTTCGTCTTGCACCATTGTCAGCAACCTTTATGCTGTAAGGTCAGAGGTGGATAATACTATAGGAATTTTCTCCCACAAGCTTGAAACACAAGAAAGGGATTTTGAAGCTTGGTTGAAGATTATATTCCAAATGATCTCATTCAAAATAGTGTGATCCCCTCACGACGCATGTTGGTGCAAGATAAACTAGCCATGGAGATGTATGATGGGGTCAAATTGCATTTTTCTTTATTTGTAATGTTTTATTAATGATTTGCAATGTCTTAAGGACCATTGGTATCCAAATGATTCACTTTGTAAGGCTTGATGAACCAATTTGTTCCAAGAGACCTAAAAGGTCCTGATAGGGTCAACTATGGTCAAAGGGTAAAGAAAATCAAAAAAAGGTTTGAAATGTTGTAATTTGTCAAATTAATCCATCATAACATGTTAGGGGTGTCCATGAATTATACGGTCAAGTTTAGTAGTAATTTGTCAAAATTTGTAAAAGTTGCAAAAGTTGCAACATAGCAACTTTACAAGAAAGTGCAAAAAAAGGTTGCAAGAATGTAATGGTTTGGTTCTAGAGTTAGTTAGGAAGTTAGAGAGATTTTAAAAGGCTTATAATTCAATGTTTGGTTAAATTATGGGGTGATGAGAAGTTTGGAGCGGATTTGGCAAAGATTATCCATCAAACCCTCAAACTGTCATATGATTTTGAGTAATTTGTGACTGTCACATAGCCATGAAGGCTCATAAATGATTTATTTTAAATATTTAAGTGTTTTTTAATGATATTTTTATGAATTTTCTTTCCAATGAATCCTTTTGCATTCAATTCCATGAAGTTTTGTGAGAGTTACAATGGTTTTTCTAAAAACTGCCTGGAACCCTGCCAAGGGTTAACCGTTTTGAAAAAAATATAATAAGTTTTGATTAAACCGTTGGATCTATCTAAAACTTTGACACAAGTTTTTTAACTCAGTAATATAAGTTCTAAGTGGAGATATTTTCTTAATGATTATTTTTGTGAGAGTTATGAACAACTATTTTTCTGCATTCCATGGTGAAAATCAGACTGTCAAAACTGTGTATGACAGGGTTTAATCAAATGTTGCTCACATTGGACCATTAATTTCTAATCTATCAGATAGGAAAGTGGTTTGATATTTTTTCTAAGAGCATCACTTTTTATAGTGTTTGGATGTATATAAGAGTGAAGTTTTTCATCTTTTATGATCATTGTTTTGCCACATAGGTTTATGACTGTCATCGTTCAGAAAAATTGATTAACAAGTGACCTTGTGTTCCAAATAGTGTTGGAAAAACCTTTGGTGATGGTGAACGTGTTGTAATGGACACATATGAATCTTGATTGAATCCTCAAGAGATATTCCAAACATCTAATGTTATGAGAAAGAGTGTTGTTTCTATTGGACATTTTGTTTCCTTGTGATCAGCAAACCATGAGTTTCAAATCAGAATATGATCAGTCAAAAAATGAAAGGTATGCACAATCCTATTGAGAGTTTGGTGTGAATCAGTTCATGACTATTTCCAACCATGTTGGAAGAGACATTAGGATATAACCAAGTGTTCATTGGATTGAGATTTGTTTGCACTCCTTGGTTGTGATCAAACTTGTTAGGCAAGGATTGGTAGTCTTGGAACCCATTTTATGATTATCCTAAGGTACATTTGAAACTGATTTCTGTATCAAATATAATAGTGAAGGAATTTATGATTTCTTAGAAGTTGAGGGAGTTGTGTTAAGGTACATTTGTAGTCATTTAGGTCTGAACCTTTTGAACAAATGAAGTTCCTATTGATATTGATGGTGATTGTCAGGTCAAGAAAAGAAATTAATCTTGTTAGATGCCTTATGAATCAGGTTGAAGGTAATGTATTAGTTTTGGGTCAGTAATATTCTTGATGATTCATGGTTAGTGATAGATGCTCTGCATTAAATTGGTATCAAAGCTAAAAGTTATGGGATTTGTGTTTTTAGTTGTTGATTTGGTTGCAGGTGCTTGTTCCATCTAAACTACAAGAAGAATGTTTCTGAGAAGTGTGTGTGGGTAGATAAGAGGAGGTTTGTCATTACCATCCTCCAATAGAGATTAAGTTGGGTATAAGGTGCAAGGAAAAGAGAGAGAGAGATGCATCTTCCGAGATCTTCTTTTGGGTAAGATGGATGGTTTGGATATTTGGTGTGGTGAAGCAATTAGAGAGATGGATATCTATCTGGTAAAACACTTGAAGTTGCAGCCATTGAAGTACTCCACTGATGGGGTTAATGATGCAGGTAGATGCAAGGGTAGTCTTGTCTCCTTTTGAAGGTGAACCTAATGAATGGAGAAAGAGGAATGGTAAGAGGAAAGTTGAAGGCAGAGAATGACACCAAGGCAAGGATAAGGAAAGTTTCAGAGAGAAGATCACTCCAAGGAAAAATATTTATTATTAATTGATATTTCATGTTTCCAAGGGACTTGGAAAATTTTATAGGCTGGTTATATTGTGCAACAGAACCTAGCCATGGAGATGTATGATGAGTTAAAATTGCATTTGTATTTAATTTTAATGTTTTATTAATGATTTTAAAGGTCGTAAGGACCATTGGTATCCAAATGATTCACTTTGTAAGGCTTTATGAGCCAATTTGTTCCAAGAGACCTAAAATGTCCTGATAGGGTCAACTATGGTCAAAGGGTGAAGAAAATCCAAAAAAGGTTTGAAATGTTGTAATTAGTAAAATTTAATCCATCATAACATGTTAGGGGTGTCTATGAATGCTAGGGTCAAGTTTAGTAGTAATTTGTCAAAAATTGTAAAAGTTGCAAAAGTTGCAACATAGCAACTTTACAAAAAAATGCAAAAAACGGTTGCAAGAATGCAATGGTTCGGTTATAGAGTTAGTTAGGAAGTTAGAGGGATTGGAAAAGGCTTATAATTAAATTTTATTTTGAATTATGGGGTGATGAAAAATTTGGAGGGGATTTGGCAAAGATTATCCATCAAACCCTCAAATTGTCATATGGTTTTGAGTAATTTGTGACTGTCATAGAGCCATGAAGGCTCATAAATTATGTATTTTTAATATTTAAGTGTTTTTTAATGATATTTTAATGAATTTTGTTTCCAATGAATCCTTTTTCATTCAATTCCATGAAGTTTTGTGAGAGTTACAATGGTTTTTCTAAAAATTGCCTCGAACCCTACCAAGGGTTACCCGTTTTGGAAAAATTCTCACAAGTTTATATCAAACTGTTGGATCTGGCTACAACATGGACACAATTTTTGTAACTAAGTAATATAAGTTGACTGGAGAGATTGTCTTAATGATTATTTTTGTGAGAGTTATGAATGACTATTTTTTTGTATTCCATGGTGAAAATCAGTCTGTCAAAACTGTGTATGACAAAGGTTTAATCAAATGTTTCTCACATTGGACCATTAATTTATAATCTATTAGATAGGGAAGTGGTTTGACATTGTTTCTAAGAGTTTATATCACTTTTCATAGTGTTTGGATGTATATAAGAGTGAAGTTTTTCATCTTTTATGATCATTGTTTTGTCACGGAGGTTTATGACTGTCATCATTAAGAAAATCAGATTAATAAGTGACCTTGTGTTCCAAATAGTGTTGGATAAATTTTTTGTTATGGTGAATGTGTTTTAATGGACACATATGGATCTTGATTGAATCCTCAAGAGATATTGCAAACATATAATGTTATGGGAAAGATTGTTGTTGCTATTGGATATTGTGCTTCCTTGTGATCAACAAATCATGAGTTTCAAATCAGAATATGATCAGTCAACAAATGAAAGGTATGGACAATCCTATTGAGAGTTTGGTGTGAATCAGATCATGACTATTTCCAACTATGTTGGAAGAGACATTGGGAGATAACCAAGTGTTCATTGGATTGAGATTTGTTTGCACTCCTTGGTTGTGATCAAACTTGTTAGGCAAGTATTGATAGTCTTGGAACCCATTTTGTGATTATCCTAAGGTCCATTTGAAGTTGATTTTTGTATCAAATATAACAATGAAGGAATTTATGATTCTTAGAAGTTGAAGGAGTTGTGTTAATGTACATTTTTAGTCATTTGGGTCTAAACCTTATGAACAAATGAAGTTCCTATTGATATTGATGGTGATTGTCAAGTCAAGAAAAGAAATTAATCTTGTTAGATGCCTTATGAATCATGTTGAAGGTCTTGTATTAGTTTTGGGTCAGTAATACCCTTGATGATTTATGGTTAGTGATAGATTCTTTGCATCAAATTGGTAACAAATCTAAAAGATCTGGGATTTGTGTTGTTAGTTGTTTATTTGGTTGCAAGTGCTTGTTCTATCTACACTACAAGAAGAATGTTTATGAGAAGTGTGTGTGGGTAGACAAGAGGTCTGTCATTACCATCCTCCAATATAGATTAAGCTAGGTACAAGGTGCAAGGCAAAGAGAGAGAGGCATCTTCCAAGATCTTCTTTTGGGTAAGATGGATGGTTTGGAGAGTTGGTGTGGTGAAGAAATGAGAGAGATGGAGATCTAACTGGTAAAGCACTTGAAGTTGTAGTCATTGAAGTACTCCACTAATGGGAGTAACAGTGCAGGTAGATGCAAGGGTAATCTTGTGTCCTTTTGAAGGTGAACGTAATGACAAGAGAAAGAGGAATTGTAAGAGGCAAATTTGAAGGAAGAGAATGACACCAAGGAAAGGATAAGGAAATTTTCAGAGAGAGGATCACTCCAAGGAAAAATATTTATTGTTGGTTGTTATTCTATGTTTCCAAGGGACTTGGAAAATTTTCTAGGCTGGTTGTATGGTGCAAGAGCACCTAGCCATGGAGATGTATGATGAGGTAAAATTGCATTTTTCTTTATTTTTAATGTTTTATTAATGATTTTCAATGTCTTAAGGACCATTGGTATCCAAATGATACACTTTGTAAGGCTTGATGAGCCAATTAGTTCCAAGAGACCTAAAAGGTCCTGATAGGGTCAACTATGGTCAAAGGGTGAAGAAAATCCAAAAAAGGTTTGAAATGTTGTAATTGGTAAAATTTAATCCATCATAACATGTTAGGGGTGTCCATGAATGCTAGAGTCAAGTTTTGTAGTAATTTGTCAAAAGTTACAAAAGTTGCAACATAGCAACTTTACAAGAAAGTGCAAAAAAAGGTTGCAAGAATGTAATGGTTCGGTTCTAGACTTAGTTAGGTAGTTAGAGGGATTGGAGAAGGATTATAATTCAATTTTTGGTCGAATTATTGGGTGATGAGAAGTTTGGAGGGGATTTGGCAAAGATTATCCATCAAACCCTCAAACTATCATATGGTTTTGAGTAATTTGTGACTGTCACAGAGCCATGAAGGCTCATAAATCATGTATTTTCAATATTTAAGTGTTTTTGAATAATTTTTTAATGAATTTTCTTTCCAATGAATCCTTTTGTAGTCAATTCCATGAAGTTTTGTGAGAGTTACAATGGTTTTTCTAAAATCTTCCTCGAACCCTACCAAGGGTTACCTGTTTTGGAAAAATCCTCATAAGTATTTATCAAACCGTTGAATCTGGTTAAAACATGGACACAAGTTTTTTTAACTAGGTAATATAAGTTCTGACTGGAGAGATTGTCTTAATGATTATTTTTGTGAGAGTTATGAACGACTATTTTTCTGCATTCCATGGTGAAAATCAGACTGTCAAAATTGTGTATGACAGGGTTTAATCAAATGTTTCTCACATTGGACCATTAATTTCTATTCTATCAAATAGGGGAACTGGTTTGAGATTGTTTCTAAGAATTTCTAGCACTTTTTATAGTGTTTGGATGTATATAAGGGTGAAGTTTTTCATCTTTTATGATCATTGTTTTGTCATAGAGGTTTATGGTTGTCATCATTAAGAAAATCTAATTAACAAGTGACCTTGTGTTCCAAATAGTGTGGGAAAAACCTTTTGTTATGGTGAATGTGTTGTAATGGACACAGATGAATCTTGATTGAAGCCTTGACAGATATTGCAAACATCTAATATTATGGGAAAGAGTGATGTTGCTATTGGACATTGTGCTTCCTCGTGATCAACAAATCATGAGTTTCAAATCAGAATATGATTCATCAACAAATGAAAGGTATGGACAATCCTATTGAGAGTTTGGTTTGAATTAGTTCATGACTATTTCAAACTATGTTGGAAGAGACATTGGTATATAACCAAGTGTTCATTGGATTGAGATTTGTTTGTACTCCTTGGTTGTGATCAAACTTGTTAGGCAAGGCTTGATAGTCTTGGAACCCATTTTGTGATTATCCTAAGGTACATTTGAAACTGATTTCTGCATCAAATATAATAGTGAAGAAATTTATGATTTCTTAGAAGTTGATGGAGTTGTGTTAATGTACATTTGTAGTCATTTTGGTCCGAACCTTGTGAGCAAATGAAGTTCCTATCAATATTGATGGTGATTGTCGAGTCAAGAAAAGAAATTAATCTTGTTAGATGCCTTATGAATCAGGTTGAAGGTCAGATATTAGTTTTGGGTCATTAATACCCTTGATTATTTATGGTTAGTTATAGATGCTCTACATCACATGTACATTGAGCAATGAGAAGCATTGGAGCACTAGATGAATATCCTAGAGCACCTAGTCAAAGATATGAGGAAGGCTAAAAAATAATGTGCATATAAGAAGGAAGAGAATGTTGCAAAAATCTCTGAGATACCATGTGCTTTCCTTGATGAGAGTTAAAAGGTACTTTATGCGGATGAAATCATCAAAGAATTCAACTTGCCCATGACTATTCAAGTTGATATAGAGGAGTTCTCTTTATTCTCAATTGATAAATTGGTTGATCTCTAGTTCATTATGGATTTTATGGATATTATTTTGAGGAAGAACAAGAAATGTTGCACCAACTTGGAAGATCCCTTCATCAGGGTCAAGGTGATCACTAGCAATACCCAGGGACCTGATGGAATTCAAATGAAGAATGCTTTTTAGAAGTTTGAGGAGTTCCAAAAGCGAAATTCATCTTAAGGGAAAATGACACTTAGTCATTTTCATGATTTTTCTAGTGGCATTTTATTTTATCCATTGACACTTCAAGTGCCATTTTGTAATTGATTGTGTGCACCTATTGTGTGCACAAGTCCTAAGTCAATTTGAACTCTTCTTTTGACTTAGTCATAGAATTAGTTATAATTTCCTATTTTCATGTTGCACCCCTCTTCTATATATATGAGGGTTATTATTGTAATAAGGATCTTTTTTCCATCTTTTTTTATGCAACAAAACTCTGCCAAAGTGAAGAGAAAATTGAGTCTTGGTGTTGATTTTATAAATTTGCAATTTAATCAAGAAAGAGAAGAGCTTGGCATTCAAACTTTGTTTGGAGTACAATATTTTATGTGATATGAATGTTCTTATGTCATCGGTATCAAATGTTCTTATGTTCTTGAATGAATAAAGTTGGATATAGTCTTGGTGTTAAATATTGAAGAGTATTTTATTCTTTACAAGTAATCTTTGTGTTACTTTGAAGTTTTAGGAATTGGAAATTATTTGAGGGGGAATTGCTTTAAGTCTTTGAGCTTTTACAATTTATCTCTATAAATCACATTTGAAAGATAGAAAGTAAAGTCCTTGTGCTATATAGACTATCTGGTTAGAGCAGAATATCTTTCAATATAATTGTGATTCTTTGAGTTGACAATATATTTGGGTTACAATGGTTGATAGGAATTTTAGTACATAGAAATAATCTTTGAGTTCTTAGGTATGTGAATTCCTGTCCCTAGGTCATTTTTAGAAAAGAGGGAAGTAATAGAAGACTTTGGTCTTTCACAAACACTTTACTTCCCAGTTAAATTAGTTAAATATTACTGCAATTTTAAAGTTGTTTAAATTAAGGAAAAATATATTCTTAAAAAAGAATTGGATGTAACTGTTGGAATGCACTTGATACTGGCAGTAAACTGAGAGGGCGGGGTGAATCAGTTTACTAACAATAACAACAATCAATTCAATAATATACCTTAAACCAGAGCACAACCTAATGAAGAATATAACATGAAAGCACAACACACATAAAACCAATATTTTGACGTGGAAAACCCGAAAAGGGAAAAACCACGATGGGAAACCCTACACACAATTAGATGAATACTCTATATTAGTATTGTGAATAATTGCAAAGGGGTCTACACATACAGAAAGACCAACAACCTAGAGCGCACTGCTCATCACAAAGGGAAGTCTCATTGAATTACAAAAACAACAGACTACAATCTGGAAAACAATGAACAGTGAAAGTAGCATCTACTAATACCTGATACAATTCTGGTTAAGCACTGATGTTTGCTTTGCAATACAAAACCTTTCCAACCTTCACCTAAATGATATGATTCTATTCGCACATAATCCTTTCTCTGATAATGCAGACTTAACCAACCATAACCATCGCATACCAAATTACATGAATAAATCACATATAAATACAGATCATCAACCTTATTGACAAGGTTGGTTAAACCCATAAACCCATAATTACAAAAATTACATCACATGATACCACTGTACCAATATTATGATTTACATTACATAGTATGGACCTAAATCAAGTAACCAAACAATTATATCCGTTGGGGATTCCGCTAAGACCAAAATCTAACACGCTTCACTTGTCGGTAGAAACCCTCAGTGAAAGTTTAACTAGATCCAAATAGGACCACCATAATAGCACACCATCCAATGCAAAGTCACAAAATGCTCAAGATATGATTAAGAAACAAAAACAACATGAAAGAAACTGGTTCCATAAGCCGGACCCAAAATCCACTGACCAAGTCATCCAAATAGCATATCGGTAAAGATAACTGGGAACGCCAGAAGTCGGTGAAGCCAAAAGCTAATCGGTAAAGGCATAAACCAAATAGTAACTGAAATACCAAAAGCAATAACCAAATCATGAAACCACCAGAGTATAGTAAGCATGTAACCATTAGAATAAGCATCCAAAACGGATTCCAGAGGTTTGATCATATCGGATCAGAATCACAACCAAAACCAAAAATATCACCAATACTAACAGGGATAGATCCAATTAGGATAGTCTCCAATCAGGATACAATGTTGACATCAATGACAACATTTAACCAAATCTAGCATATTTCCCACAATCTCCCCCTTTGTCATTGACGGTAACACTAAATGTGGGAAACATCCAAGTGCCAAGGAATGCCAACAATCTCCAAAACCATCAAAAGATCTAGCAGTTTTGACATGAATACCTTCTCCCCCTTTGACATCAATGACAAAGAATGGATACTAAACCAAGAGTACTGAACCAAACAACTAACTACTCCCCCTAAGTAGTAGCACCATCTTCATCAAACCGGATCAGAAAAGTATGTCTGATAAGCTCACTAGATTGATGCATCCCTGCATCTCTAAGTCTCTTCCGGAGGGTTGGTAACCCCCAAATGATCTCTAAGATATTCAAAAGTGTCTTTAGGCAATGGTTTCGTTAGAATATCTGTAATTTGTTCTTTAGTAGGCAGATAAACCAATTTCACTTCCTTCGCTTCAACCTTCAAGAAATTATACCTTATAGAAATATGTTTTGATTTCGAATGAAATATTAGATTCTTTGGCATATCAATAGCAGCAGTATTATCATACTGAATAACAATAGGCTCATCATAACTTACCCTTATATCCTTTAACATTTGTTTCATCCATAAAATATGAATATAGTTGGTAGCAGCTGCAACATATTTTGCTTCAGCTGTAGACAATGAAGTGCATGATTGTTTCTTACTAAGCCATGAAACCAACTTCTTCCCAAGAAAGAATGCACCGCCAGTAGTGCTCTTTCGGTTATCCACATCTCCTGCCCATTCAGAATGTGTATATGCACATAATGTGAAGTCATCATTCTTTGGATACCATTACTCAAAGTCTGTTGTACCTACCAAATATCTGAATATCCTCTTGACAACAATATCTTGAGTTTCTCTAGGATCTACTTGAAATCTAGAAGCAATACAAACAACATTCACTATATCAAGTCTTGTCTGAGTTAGGTACAACAAACCACCAATCATCGATTTGAATCTGCTCGGGTTCACCTTAGGTGATTCATCATCCTTTGACAATTTGCAACCGGTTATCATAGGAGTACCAACACGTTTAGAATTATCAAGTCCAAATTTCTTAAGTAACTCCTTCACATACTTATTTTGACAAATGAAAATACCTATATCAGTTTGAGTAATCTACAAACCTAAGAAAATTTTCATCTCACCAATCATAGACATTTCAAATTCATTCTTCATGTCATTAGCAAATTTCATGCATAGACCTTCTTCTCCTCCAAAAATGATATGATCCACAAAGACTTCAATAATAAATATGTCGTATACTCAATCTTGTAATATAAGATACTATCAATATTACCTTTACTTAAACCAAGCTTTGAAGATACTTATCCAATCTAGCATACCATGCTCTAGGGGCCTATTTTAGTCCATATAAAGCTTTCTTCAATCTGCAAACCATGTCCTTGTCTTCTATTAAAGAAAATCCGTCAGGTTGTTCAATGTAAACTTCCTCTTCAAGATCTCCATTCAGAAATGCGCATTTAACATCCATCTGATATACTTTGTAGTTCGTGTGTGCAGCATAAGCAAGAAAAATTCTTACTGCTTCAATTTTGGCAACTGGGGCCTAAGTTTCCCCATAATCAATTCCTTCTTCCTGTGAATAACCTTTGCAAACCAATCTAGCATTTTTCCTTACCACTTGACCTTCCTTATTCAATTTCTTCCTGAAAAACTCATTTGGTTCCAATAATGTTCTTGTCTTTGGGTCTAGGTACAAGTTCTCATGTCTTATTATTTCCAATCTAATCTAATTCCTCTTGCATTTCTTTTAACCAATTTTCATCCTCACTTGCTTCAATTAAATATTCTGGTTCAATTGAGAAATTAAACATGCCTCTTCAGCAACTAACCTTCTCCTAGTCATCACACCTTTCCTTTTATCTCCAATAATTTTATCTTTAGAATGATTTAGCTTTACATACCTGGGAGTCTTTGAATTTTCTTGATTTGTTGACTCATTTTGTTGCTCCATTGTCACTGTTATATTTTCTGATGCTACCGGTATCACTGGTTCACTATTCTAAACTGATTCTTGCATTATCGGTTCAGGTCTAATAAATTCATTTTCTCGCCCATAATCATATGCTCTGATCTGATTACTACCATGCTCATCTAGCTTGACATTTATGCTTTTCAATATCCTATTTAATCTTTTGTTATAACATCTATATGCTTTTCTCTTAGTAGAATAACCCAAAAATATTCCTTCATCACTTCTAGGATCAAACTTTCCTAATGCATCATCTCTTCAAATGTAACATTTGCTTCCAAAATTTTTGAAATATTTGACAGTAGGAGTATGACCAAACCATAATTCATAAGGAGTCTTACCGATATTGCCTTTAATGTGTACTCTGTTGAAAGTGTATACAGTGGTATTGACAACCTCTCTCCAATAGATATCAGGAAATTTAGCTTCAGTCATCATAGTCCTTGCAGCATCCAAAATTGTCATGTTCTTTCTTTCCACCAATCCGTTTTGTTGTGGGGTTCTAGGTGCAAAAAAATGTCTCCTAATACCTTTCCTTTCACAAAAGTTGTTGAACTCACCAGATGTAAACTTACCACCATGATTTGATCTTAAGCATTTTATCTTCAGTCTTGTCTCGGTCTCAACCATAGCCTTAAATATTTTGAATTTCTCAAAAGCTTCAGATTTCTCTTTCAAAAGTGCCACCCACATCATTCTAGAATAGTCATCAATAAGTAACATAAAATGTTTATCACCTTGAAATATTTTAGTCCTTTCCGGTCCACACAAATTAGTATGAATAAGATAAATAATTTCATTAGATTTATCATGTACAGTTCTAAAAGATGTTCTAACTTTCTTACCCATTTAACATTCTCTACATATCGGATTATGAGGTTTAACAATTTTGGGCAAATCTATGACAGCGGGTATTGAACTGATCTTTACTATGCGATCAAAATTAACATGAGACATCCTCTTATGCCATAACCAACTTTCATCAATCTGATCAATCAAGCAAGCCTTCTCACCGGAGTTCAAATGAAAGATATTTTCATTAGTCTGAGTTCCGCAAGCAATCTCCAATCCAGATTTATTAATGATCTTAGATTTTCCATCCTTGAATTTCAAATGAAATCCTCTATCCACCATCTGACCTACACTTAAAATATTATGCTTTAATCCTTCAACATAATAAACATTATCAGTATTAGTCTTACCATCCAATGATATTGTTCCTTTGCCTTTGATCCTACATGCCTTGTTGTCTCCAAATCTGACCAATCCACCATCAAATTATTGCAATGATAAGAACTCTCTTTTGTCACCAGTCATGTGATGTGAGCATCCACTGTCTATAACCCATTCATCCTTCTCTCCAATTTTAGAAGCCAAGGACTTTTCCTCAGTATGTGTTGCTTCAATGATAGATTCCATAGAATCGTCCTTGATAGCAATAAGGACTCAATCCTTGCCAGATGAAGCACCATTACCGAATCTATTAGGGTTTCAAGCAGATCCAAAGCAAATATGAACTAACAATCATATGCAGATTTAAATACAAAAGATAAAGAAATAAAATAGGACACAAATAACACAGAGATTTAATATGGTTCACCCAGAATGGGTTACGTCCACCATACACAGTCGTCCAATCTTTCTTATTATCCATCAAAAATAGTACATCAACCTTACAACGCCTTAAGCATCCCAGCCGCTTATAACATGCATTTTTAGGGAAACAAAAAAAGTCATCCTTTTTAGGGTTTTATTACAATGTTGGTTTTCATCAACAAAAAAATTTCTCGGGGGCTCCTGCCCTCGAACCCCGGCCCGGCCTCGGACCCCAGCGAGGATATGTGCTGAGTGTATAGTACTTTGCTGACCAGTCGCCACATTTCAACAATCTCCCACTTAGAGACTGATACTACATGACACCACTATACATGCAGCATCCGTTGGATAAAACACTAGGACTCGACTGGTATAAATTCCACAATTATCAATCAAGAAAACCAACGGAAACTGATGAAGAAATCAGCTTCTCCTGTGGAACTGCCTTCATGAACATATCGGCAGGATTCTCACTTGTGTGAATCTTCTCAAGCCATAACTGACCCTCCTCCAAAACAGTCTGGATGAAGTGGTACCTGAGCTGAATGTGCTTTGTCCTTGAATGAAAAGCAGAGTTCTTCGCAAGATGAATGGCACTCTGGCTATCAGTATACAATGGGCTATCCTCTTGTGTTTGACCCAATTCCTCCAGAAAACATTGCAACCAAATTATCTCCTTGCTGGCTTCGGTAGCAACGACATACTCAGCTTCAGTGGTTGAAAGTGCAACAACCTTTTGCAGCCTAGAAATCCAACTGACTGCAGTTCCCCCTATAGTAAAAACATACCCTGTAGTACTCCTCCGTGAATCAATATCACCCACCGGATCAAAGTCAACAAATCCACTCAGAGAAACATTAGATCCTTTGAAACATAATGCCTTCATAGTAGTTCCTTTCAAATACCGAAGAATCCATTTCACAACAATCCAATGTTCCATACCGGATTACTCATAAACCTGCTCACAACTCCCACTGCATGTGCAATATCTGGCCTTGTGCATAACATTGCATACATCAGACTGTCAATAGCTGATGAATATGGGATGTTAGACATTTTATTAACCTCTTCCTATGCCTTTGGGCACATCTCCTTAGTCAATTTGAAATGACTAGCCAAAGGTGTACTAACTGCTTTTGCATCCTGCATGTTAAATCTTTTCAACACCTTCTTTATATACCCACTTTGGGACAAATTCAAGGTTCTATTTTTCCTGTCCTGTGTAATCCTCATACCGAGAATTCGCTTAGCTGCAACCAAATCCTTCATAGTAAATGACCTGGCTAATTTCTATTTAAGATCATTTATATGTTGCATGTTAGACCCAGCAACAAGCATGTCATCAACATAAAGCAATAGGATAATATAACTGCCATTATCAAATCTCTTAAAATATACACAATGATCAGAATGACATCTATGATAACCATGTTCAGCCATGAAGCTATCAAATTTTAAATACCATTGTCGAGGTGCTTGCTTTAGGCCATACAGACTTTTCTTCAACCTGCACACCAAGTTCTCCTTACCTTTGACCTCATATCCCTGTGGTTGCAACATGTAAATTTCCTCCTCCAAATCTCCATGGAGAAAATTTGTTTTGACATCTAATTGTTCAAGATGTAAATCATCTACAGCCACAAGACTAAGTACAGTTCTAATTGAAGTCATTTTTACAACTGGAGAAAATATTTCATCATAATCTATACCCTTTTTCTGTGCAAAACCTTTTACCACAAGTCTGGCCTTATATCTTTTCTGACCTCCTTCCTCCTCCTTCAGTTGATAAACCCATTTGTTAGGCAAGGCTCTTTTTTCTGCAGGTACAGGGACTAAGTCCCAGGTCTTATTTTTCATCAAGGAGTCTATCTCCTCTTTCATGCCTAGCTCCCACTGTTGTTTGGCATCTACCTGCATTGCTTCTTCATATTCTTGTGGTTCACCAGAATCCGTTAATAAAATAGAATACAAAGAAGGAGAAAATCTTTCAGGGGGTCTACTTGACCTTGTAGAACGTCTAACACTTGTAGGAGTTTGTGGGACAATCTGTTGTTGCTGAGCATCAGGTATCTGTGGCATTTCATTTTTAGGAATCTCATCCAACACCACATATTCTGGTTTGTCTTGTTCATGCTTCTTTTCCTGCATCTGTTCTTTATACATAACCTTCTCATTGAATATAACATCTCTACTTCTAATTATTTTCTTATTTTCAAAATCCCATAACTGATAGCCATATTCATTTATCCCATATCCAATGAAGGTACATTTCTATGATTTAGCATCAAGCTTGGTTATGTTTTCTTTATCAACATGGACAAAAACTTCGCAACCAAAAGTTTTTAGAAAAAAATAATTTACCTTTTTACCAGTTCATGCCTCCTCTGGAATACCACCATCCAAAGGGGTTGAAGGTCCTCTATTTATCAAATAGACAGCAGTATGTACAACATCTGCCCAAAAATGTAAGGGCAATCCAACATGCAATCTCATGCTCCTTGCGCGTTCCATGATAGTCCTATTCATTCTCTCTGACACACCACTTTCCTGTGGAGTTCTTGGAACTGTCTTCTACTTTCGAATCCCATTTAAGGAGTGGTAATCTTCAAATGCTTTGCTACAATACTCACCTCCATTATCTGATCTAAGACATTTCAACTTTTTTCCTGTCTCATTCTCAACCAAAGCTTTCCATTTCTTAAAAGTTTCAAAAACATCTGATTTTTGTTTTAGGAAATATACCCATGTTTTTCTGGTTGAGTCATCAATAAAAATAACATAATAACAAGAGCCACCAAGAGATGATACCTGAGTCGGTCCCCATACATCTAAATGTACAAGCTCTAACTTCTCACTCTTCTTCTCTTTCCCAACCTTGAGAAATCTGACTCTTTTTTGTTTACCATAAACACAGTTTTCATAGAACTCTAAATCAATCTTCTTTAGTCTTGGCAATAGATTTTTGGAGTGAAGGGTTTTCATCCCTTTCTCACTCACGTGCCCAAGCCTATGGTGCCACATTATCGAATCTGTTCTTGCAACATCTATTGTTGTTGTCCCTGCAGTAACTTTATCTATAGTAGCTAGGGTAGAGTAAGTGTTACCTGTACATAGATATAGTGTGCCTACCTTCGCACCTTTAGCTATTACTAATGATCCTTTATTGACCTTCCACATATTGTATGAGAGGGTAACTATGCAACCTTCACTACCTAGTTGCCCTGCAGAAATTAAATTTCTTCTTAAATTAGGAACATGTCTTACCTCCTGCAGAAACCAGTCATTACCATTCTGCAACTTGATCTTTATCTTTCCTTTTCCAACAATTTGACAGGGCTCATCATCACCCAAATATACCTGTCCAAAATCACCTTGAACACAATCTAGAAAATATTTTCTATGGGGTGTAGCATGAAATGAAGCCCCAGAATCTATTACCCAGGAATCATTAACATTATCCAAACATAAGATTAAAGCATCTTGTAAAGTATTACTTGCAATATTAGCTTCCTTACTGTCATTTTCATTTTTGTCTCCTTCTTTGTTTTTCCGAGACCAACAGTCTTTCTTTGGATGACCAGGCTTTCCGCAATACCAGCAATCTTTCTTTCCTCTAGATTGAGAGCGTCTTTTCTTTGACTTCCCTCGTGACTTCTCATTCCTAGGGCCTTTTCCTCTTTCCTTTGATCTTCCTCTGTTCTCCACATTCAAAACACTACCCGATGATGTTGGAGTCTCACCTGTGCTTTTCCTTCGCATTTCCTCGCTTAGGATAACACCAACAATATCATCAAATACCAAAGTATTTTTACCAGAGAAAGAGTTACTTACAGCCATAACCAAGCTATTCCAGCTTTCTAGCAAAGAACATAAAATCAAGAGAGCCCTAACCTCTTCTGCAAAAGTAATTTTTATCAAAGACAATTGACTGGTAATTGTATTAAATTCATTTAAGTGCTCCGCTACAGATTCTCCCTCACCCATTTTCAAATTAAACAGACGCTTCATAAGAAATACCTTATTCGAAGCCGAGGGTTTTTCATACAACTTAGCCAATGTCACCATCAAATCTACAGTTGTTTTTGCTTCTGTTATTTTGAATGCTACAGACGGTGCAAGGCACAATCGAATGGATCCCAGTGCCTTTCTATCTAAAATGTCCCACTCTTCATCTGACATTGTGGTCGCTTTATTTGCCTTTCCTTCCAATGGCTGCCACAAATCCTTTTGATACAAGTAATCCTCCATCTGCATTTTCCATAACTAATAATTCTAGTCGTTAAACTTTTCGACCTTGAATTTGGAATCCTCCATTTCTCCCACTCAAATCTGAGAGTCCTGCCAATTTACAGAATACCTCGCTCCGATACCAATTGTTAGGGTTTCAAGTAGATCCAAAGCAAATATGAACTAACAATCATATGCAGATTTAAATACAAAAGATAAAGAAATAAAATAGGACATAGATAACACAGAGATTTAACGTGGTTCACCTAGAATGGGTTACGTCCACCATACATAGCCGTCCAATCTTTCTTATTAGCTAGCAAAAATAGTACATCAACCTTACAATGCCTTAAGCATCCCAGACGCTTATAACATGCGTTTTTAGGGCAACAAACAAAGTCGGCCTTTTTAGGGTTTTATTACAATGTCGATTTTCATCAAAAAAAATGGCAAAAAAAATTTTTTCTGAGTGTACAGTACTTTGTTGATCAGTCGCCACATTTCAATAGAATCCACTTATAGGTTCATCATCATCACCAGCGTAATAACATAATTTATCCTTATTCCTAGATCTTCTCTGATATTCAAGATTAGGCTTATAATTCCTCACAAATCTTTCATGATTCCTAGCAACTCTTTCAGGACATTTAGATGCAAAATGACCAATCTTATTCCATAAAAAACATTTAAAAGGGACTTTTCCTTCATACTTACTTCCAATTGGTCCTTTAGGAATTTTTCTAGCAATCAGGGCTTCCTGCTCTTCATACTCTCTTTCTTCTTTCTCAATTTCCTCCATATCCTTAGCATACATTTCTTTCCAATCTATCTTATGTTTACCAGATGCAGATGCTTTAAATATAGTCTCAGTTTTAGCAGCACTCTGATATCCAAGTTCTTCAAGTTTAAAAGCAGTCAATTTCCCAAGTAGTGTATCTCTAGTCACAGGAGTACTTGACATTGTTCGGAGTTCATTGATAGCAGTAGCCTTCATTTTGTAAGCTAGAGGTAGAACTCTTAGAATTTTTTATACTATTTCATCTTCACTAATAGATCCGCCATAATATTTGATACACATGACAATCTCATTGACTCTATCCATGAAAGAACTTATCTTCTCATCTTCTTCCATCTTTAAAGTTTCATATCTTACCCGAAAACGTTCAAGTTTAGCAATCTTCACAGCCTGGTCACCTTCATAAAGAGTTTCAAGCTTTCTCCAGATCATCTTAGAATTCTCTAACTCTATGACATTCAATATCTTTTCATCAGATAGGGCGCTTAGCAATGCTTCTTTTGCTCTCACATAATTTTCAGCTCTCTTTTGTTTATCAATAGGAGTCGGTGTTCCAGAATTAGGATCATGAGGTATATACCCTTTCTCCACTATCTCCCAAAATTTAGCTTCAAGACATATGAGATGAATCTTCATTCACTCCGTCCACATCTTGTAATTTGTACCATCAAATCTGGGACTCTCCTTCCGGTAAGGAAGGAATGTAGAACTAGATGTAGTTGGCATCGGATCTCCTCAAGCAGTTAAGCTTCTGTAGAGAGGACCTCGCTCTAATACCAATTGGTGGAATGCATTGATACCAACAGTAAACTGAGAAGGGGGGGTGAATCAGATTACTAACAATAACAACAATCAATTCAATTATAAACCTTAAACCGAAGCACAACCCAATGAATAATATAACATGAAATCACAACACACATAACACCAATATTTTGACGTGGAAAACTCAGAAAGGGAAAAACCACGGTGGGAAACCCTACCCACAATCAGATGAATACTCTGTAGTAGTATTGTGAATAATTATAAAGGGGTATGCACATGCAGAAAGGCCAATAGCCTAGAGCGCACTGCTCATCACAAAGGGAAGTCTCATTGACTTACAAAAACATCAGACTACAATCCGGAAAACAATGAACTATGAAAGTAGCATCTACTAATGCCTGATACAGTTTCGGTTAAGTACTGATGTCTGCTTTGCAATACAAAACCTTTCCAACCTTCACCTGAATGATATGATTCTATTCGCACATAATCCTTTCTCTGATAATGCAGACTTAACCAACCATAACCATCGCATAGCAAATTACATGAATAAGTCGCCTATAAATACAGGTCATCAACCTTATTGACAAGGTCGGCTAAACCCTAAACCCATAATTACAAAAATTGCATCACGTGATACCACCAAACCAATATTATGATTTACATTACATAGCATGGACCTAAATCAAGTAACCAAACAATTATATCTGTCGAGGATTTTGCTGACCAAAATCCAACATGCTTCACTTGTTGATAAAAACCATCAATGAAAGTTTAACCGGATCCAAATAGGACCGCCATAATAGCACACCATCGAATGAAAAGTCACCAAATGCTTAGGATATGATCAAGAAGCACCAACAACATGAAAGAAACTAATTCCATAAGTCAGACCCAAAATCCATTGACCAAGTCACCAAAACATCATACCGATAAAGCTAACTGGGAACACCAGAAGCAAGTGAAACCAAAAGCTATCCGGTAAAGGCATAAACCAACCGATAACTAGAAATACCAAATCATGAAACCACCATAGTATAGAAAGCATGTAACCATCAGAATAAGCATCCAAAATGGATTCCAGAGGTCTGATCATACTAGATCAAAATCACAGCTCGAACCAAAAAGGTCACCAAGACTAAACGGGATAGTCTCCAACCGGGATACAGTGTTGACATAAATGATAACACTTAACCAAATCCAGCATATTGCCAATAGTAACTAGTTCTAAAAGAAGAGGACTAAGTTGTTATTGTACCTTGGATTAGTGTAAAGTTAGTAGGTAGGAAAAATAGAAAGTAATTGCAGTAGAAAGGGGGAACCTTCCCTTATAATTAGGAAGGATTATATCTTTCCTTCTGAGAGGTCATCTTGTGTGTTGTCGTGAAACTCACATTTTGTGAACCTTCATCAGTTTACAAAATTTTCACCCTACTTTAAAGCTCTATGGCTAGAAGATGGATCTACCAATAGTCTAATATTTTATCCTTATCATAAGAAAAGAATATTTAGGTAGAAGGATTCTCATAATGTGATAAAGAAAATAACTTTAGAATTGTCACCCTAATTTTGGGGCTAGTCATTTATAAGTTTTAATTTTTGTCTCTTTTGTTGTCCCTTAGTTGTTATTTAGTGTTTGATTGTGCTTCATGCTCTATCATTCTCTTTGTATAAGGTTTTGGTCCCTTTCAAAACCTTACTTACCTAATCAAAAATATATAGGACCTAGACCAATCCCAATCTCATACCAAAGTAAAGTGTATAGGATTTAGTCGGGTTGGTTTTGGAATTGTTCCAATAAAATCCCTAGGTTCTCTTTTGTTTCATGCATTTTGATTGTAGTCATGTTAGTTTGTTCTCGGTAGCTTGGTTATAGTTATTTTTTTCTCCTTTCTAAGAATCATTGTACTTTTATCTAACCACAAGATTACTTTGTAATAGGTTTAGGACCCTTGTTTCCCATTGGATCTAATAAAAAATATAGAATACCTAAACCAAGTGAGATTCTATAGCCAAAAGTGGACATGTAATCATGAGAATTATGTACTTAATCAAATTGGTATACCAAACCAAGTTAATATCAATTCCTGGTTCATGGTGAATCTTGTAATTATGAATGTCTTGAATATAATGGAGAATCAACTGAGTTATCTTCTAGAATAGTTCATGGGGATTATGCATAAACTAGAAGATTGGGCCAACAATATATAAAATGTTGGGCCTATTATGAGACAAATAAATGAAGTTTCTAACAAACTATTGATAGAAAATAGCATCAACTGATGGTGTTGAACAATGTACCTTAAGTTTGACTCCAAAAAGAAGGGGAATTAAAACAGATTTTCAATAAACCATATAAAGATTTGAGAGAAGTTCAAGTGTTTATTTGGACTATGCATTTCTAATACTTAAACTAGAATAATAAATCTCAATATTGAGAAAATAGTACAACAACAAAAAAGTTAGTAATAAAAAAATATCATGTTCTGTGAAGTCTTCATTGCCACAATGTAAGATGAACATTCTCTTATGATTAGTTAGTCCCTATCATATAAGACTAGAAGTAAGAGAGAGTGTTGAGATACAACTCAATTGGACCAATTGGGACTTGAACCTAGGACCTCCACTTTTTGTTGGAGTGCTCTAAAAACTAATCTATTATCCCCTCTATGACCATCCCAACATCGATCTAGGTCTTTCTTATTTCCAAAACCCCCATTTTAGCCATATTGTAGATCCTTAGAGCTCCTAGTATAGCTTTGACACCACATGTTGAGTGACAACTCATTTAGACAAAGTAGGAATAAATCCTAGGAACTTCCATATGTTGTTGGAGTGATCTACCAACTAAGATACTAGCCCCTCTCTGGTTAGCCCATCATTGGCTTGGGTGTTTTTATTTCCAATAATTTGGATTATAATGGCATCAAGTAAATTGAACTGAGAGAAAGAAAGAGTGCATCTTAACATACCTTTCACGAGGACTTTTTAATGGTCATAGATAGATTTCCTATCTAGATAGAATGGAAGAGTCTTGTAGAAAACCTTGTGGTTACTCTATTTAAATCTCCTACTTAAGATCCCCATGAATAAAGACATTATTTGTGTCTATTTTATGATCCTCTCAACAATTTTCACTGAAAATAGAAATCGTGAGTTAGATACAATTCATCTAAGTAATAGATGTAGGGTCTCAACATAGTGCATAATGAGAACTTGTGAAAATCACCAAGTGATTAGGCAATATTTGAACATACCAACTGAACCATTTCTAAGAAATTTAGTTTATTAGATTTAGAAGGTATGAGTTTTCCACAATCCATGTAAATCTGAATGAGAGATTTTGGATACAAATATATATGAATTTTTGTTTCATGTTTTGAATCCCACACAATGATTCATCATCAAGAATAGAATAATTGATAGATCTACTTACACCAAATAACTTTTATTCTCTTAGGGAGGGGGAATATATCCCAAGCATCAATCCTTGTCAAAAAATATTGATATGTACCTATATCCCACTAAACAATCCATGATGACTCATAAAAATACCAAGGATTTTAATTAGAGATGATGAAAACATGAGGTGGTACCTATAACTATGACCAACTTCACCTAGTACCCAAAGGATCCTTAACCTAATCACCTATAAACTTTAAGTACTATCAAGCCCAAATTGGACTCAAGAAGGGTGACTTTGGAGGAGATTCCAAATCCTTTAAATGATGATCAAGAGAGGAGGGGGGTGATCCTAATTACCACTCTTGTGATCTAAAGTAGGGGAAGAAAAATCATCATCATCAAAGAAATACTCAAGTGGTTTTCTCTCATCTAAAGAGCCACAATCTATCCAAAGAATATCCCAACTGATTGAAGAAGGAGAAGTGACAAGTTATACTTAAATGACCTTCCTCAAAGTGTACATTCCTCTTATTGTAAAATTCACCAATAACTAGATGGAGGTGATATTGCTTTACATTGCCTAGACAACCCACAAAAATATAATGTTTGGTTTAAGAATCCATAGATTCCCATTTCATTATGAGAATTTGGGTCATTTTATACATTTGACGACCCTAAAATATTTGACTATGGTTTTCTTACCACTCTAAGATTCAAAAGGTGTAACTCTTAAGGATTTATGATAAACTCAATTTTAGATATAGTTCACATAGTTAACAATCTCTCCCCAAAAATCATAGTACAAGGGATCTAGAGTCAATCATGAAATTCATCATTTGCTTCAAGGATCTATTCATACATTCTCCTACTACTTTTTTTTAGGAATGTAAAATTATAATAGCTACAATCACAAAACAAATGATATGATATGCAATTATACAAGATACTCCAAAATAGAAATTAATAATCAAATGAAATTAACCATCAAATGAATGGATGAAGTAAATATAAATAGACCATTTGAATGCATATCTCAAGGAGATAACATGTTTAGTGGTCATGATTTTAACTACCAATTAATGTACTAGTTAATTTAATCTAACTGTGAGGTCAATATTGGAATTGTTAATCACTAAGTCAATTTACTCAATTTAATGAAGACAAAATTAATCAAGAATTAATGAGGAACTTATGTACCTCAAGTGAAGATGCCCACATCTCATTATTAACTTCTTAAATAAATAGAATTAGTTATTCTTGATATACTAAGTAAACCTATTTAATAGGTACAATAACACACTTATATCCAAGGAAAAGTAAATGTTTTACCAACACCCCCTATAAGTGCAAGTAGGAGAAAAGTGTCCCAACAACAAGGTCATGTTAAGTACCCATGTATAATAATTCTCCCCCAAAATAATGAAAGAGAAAACCTATCATAGGAAAAAATCTAATCCAAAGATAGGAAGATGGATGAATGAATCTAGATATTGGTTGTGTACCTCCATGGGATCAAGTACCATGATAATTTGGGAATATTGATGATAATGAATGGATATAAAATTGATATGTAAACTAATTGAATGCAAGATTCAATAAAAATTACCATATATGTTGGCTCTCAATAGGATATGTGAACCTATGTGAATTAGATTGTATCAAGTCATAAGAAAAAAGCAATGAAGAGAACAATAGGTTCTACAAGATTGGGTGCATTTCAATGTGAAATTTAATCAATATGGATGTGGAATCGGTGCATGCCATGTGACTACATTACTCATTCCATGTTATTTCCTATTATGAAAAACAATGGAATCCATGGATTAAGCCACATGGGATGGAACTTTATTTCAATTCATTATTATAAAACGCCTATGTATTAGACACCCAAAAACAAGTACATATATGATGACACTTATGTTGAACACCTAGCAAGATTGAGAGGGGGAGTAAATCAGTCTGAAACTTCAAAATAAGTTATTAATAAATTTATTCAATATTAACAATTAACCATCAACACATCAAACTGAAACATATGAATACATGAACATCAGATATATGTGGAAAACCCAAACAGGGAAAAACCATGGTGAGAATCTAACTCACAACATGAATAAAAATGTTTAGAACATTTTAGGCTTGTAGCCAAGGATCACTAACACCTGAAGAACTAAGGTGCACTAGCTTAGGCAAGATACAAAAGGACTTGTGCAACTGAAGAACACTTCTTTGAGACAAGATAGAAATTACTGCCAAAGGACTCACTATTAATCAACAATGAATGATATAGTTGAACTAAAATTGAGAAGGATTCTCCTAATCATGAAATTGTCCTTGAACAGTAATCAAATGATCAATAACATGGCAAATATCTTTGACGATCTTCATTGTCACAACACTTTGTTTGGTAGAATATATCAACTTCAAAGTTCTTCCCAAACTGACTTTCACATCACCACAAACTCAAATCTGCTTGCAAATCATTCGTATACACTTCTCACACATACAATTCACTTCTCATCCATACTCAATTCATCCTTCTGCACATCTTATATATGAGATACAACATTGAAATCCCAAACAAGGGTTGACAAAGACAATATTACATAAAATAAGCCACCAGACCAAAAATACTTAGATTGGTCCACTCCAAGAGAAAGAGGGAACCAAAACATATCAAAATGCATCATCTAATGAACAATTTGATAATCCCACATGCTAGAACATTTTCCAAGGGATGTTACAAAAAATAACATGTAGATATAATCAGTCAATCAGCCACATAATCACTTTCAATGCAAAATACTCCATGTAGATCTCCACAAACAAAAGTGAGACCCAAATAATCACCTCAACACATCTTCTAGCACATATTCAGACCAAAATAAAATGATCCACTAAAACACAATGCAAATAGCATCATATTCGGAGGGCACCAAAAATATTTTGGACCACCCTAAATACAAGATGAGACAACCAGCAATAAAAGAGTATCTAGACCAAACTCTATCCAGATAACCAAGGTTTGTCAAAGTGTATCCAGACCAATATTCATCCAAAAAAATAGGTTTGACATCAATGAAAACCATACAAGCTCATGCTTCTAACAAGCTCCCCCTTTGTCATTAATGGAAACACCAATAAACTAACAATCATCAATACCAATGAAAACAATGATAATATCACAACAACTCTCTCTCATTATCTCACAACTTTCTCCCCTATTGACAATAATGATGAAGGATGCATAAACATAAGCATACTAGTCACTCACAACATTGCTCCCCCTGAGAGCAACAACAACATCAATCCAAGAACAAGGATAAGCATTGAGTCTCCCCCTAGAAAGATACATCACCAAAATTGCATCTAGTTGGAAGGAGGAGGGGCATTAACCCCTAACTTTTGTCTAAGATACTCAAAACTATCATTTGCCAAAGCCTTTGTAATGTAGAAATGTATTCCAGACTGACTTCTTTTTCAACAACCTTCTCTCTCATTAAATGATAATGGATTGAAATGTGTTTAGTCCTTGAATGCATAACTGGATTCTTTGAAATGTTTATAGCACTGGCATTATCACACATAATAGGAATAGATTCATCATATACAACTCTGATATCCTTAAGAGTATGCTTCATCCATAAAAATTGAGTACAACAAGATGTTGCGGCAATATATACAGCTTCAATAGTAGATAATTATACAGATTCTTATTTCTTACTCATCCATGCAACCGATATGTCTCCCAAAAAGAATTCTTCACCACTTGTACTCTTCATGTCATCAATACTTCTGGCCCATTCAACATTAGTATATGTTATCAACATGAAATCTCCATCTCTTTTGTGCCATAGTGATAGGGAGAAGCCCACAGGAGGACCAATTAAAGCTAAGTATAATCTTTTTTTTAAAAGACTTCTTCAAAAGGTTTAGACAAGGAATTAAAAACTTGCTTTTGGTTTTGTTCTCAAAGATCTAGTTCAAGCTCACTTGCTCATGGCTTACTCAAACCCTTACTATAGGTCTAAACTCCAAATATAGTACCACTGCTCATACTAAGGTGTTAGGAGACTTTCTTGAGTGTTTTAAAATGGATTCCAAAGGTTCTTCAATACCAATCAACCTTACACAAATCGGGTTCACACTTTTTGCAAAACAAGGCTACAAGGAATAAGCCCTTTTTAGCCCTCCTGAAACACTATTTTGCTCATTACTCACTCCCAACTCGGAATATTTGAAAAAGGAGAATATTTTTGAGTACCCTTTTGGCCAAAATCATGAATTAGTTCCAAGAGAGGTCTTGGGAAGGTCAATTTATGATTGTCCTATTTTGTAGCCTCAAAACAAGGGTTTTCAAGAGGGTTTGGGTGCTTCCACCATGGATTCACTCCATCAAACTTGTTTCATCCTCCCATACTGCTTGGAGACCTCTACCATATAAATTTAGAGTTTCCCCTACCCTTTCCATACAAGCATTTTACCAAACACTTGGCCAACAATTGCAAAATCAGTCAATTTGTCACTATCACAGTCAAAACTGTCCCTTTACCAGTCAATCTGCCGCTATCTCTTTGGCCCTGCAAGACAAGGAGTATGAACTGGAAAGTATACTTCCATGAGGTCTGTAAAAAATTGTCGAACTCTCCTATTACATAGCCTTTATAGTTACAAGGCTTGGATCATGCATTGAAGCACTCCATGAGCATTTTTACAAACACAAATTCCAAAAAATAGTGAACTCACTGTTTTGCTTACAACAAGAGAATGATTAAATGAAACAAGCTATTCTAACACATAAAAATGATGTTTAACAACCTTGGTCACATGCCCAGACCTGTGCCTCATTCATTTGTTCACTCCAAATGTAATGCCCCGCCAGGAAACCCCTATGGGTTTAAATTAAAAACACTCAAATAGAGTGTAAATTTTTTATTTTTTTTTTAAATATAATTAAGTGCGTTAATGAAAGGGTTACAATATTAAGATAGATTGAAGTGATCTCAAGTTATCTCTATCTAGATAACACAGCGGAAGGCTAAAACGATCCTAGGGAGTTTCCCAACGCGATTACACAACTTTACACCTAACTCAACTTGCGTCATTTGATCCATTAAACTGGATAACTTAATTACGAGGACAATGCATAGATCTTAATTACAAATGTGTTCAATGGTTTGACGTCTTATAATTTTAGGAAGAGATCATTTACTTTAGACGGTTAGGATTGAGAAGTTATTTATTCATTGCACTTTAAATTCATAATTACATTAGGAGGTCTCCAAATGGGTTCAAGCGCCTATAAATATAACAAGGTTCATTCATTAGGGTTTTAAAATGACCATCCACACTTGACATCATCCTTTAATACTATAAATATGCTTTACGAGATTCATTCGTTTAGGGTTATACTTCGATTAGTAAAACAAGGATGCCATCATTTGATTTTAAGATATTCACCCACATTTGTTACCCCTTTTTTTTTAATATTAAAAGCATGGTTGATGAGAGGAATTCATTTCTTAAGGATTAACCACAATTAATAGAGTGAAGTCCCCTCATTTGGTTTCATGCATATTCAACTAATGAGTTGTAGTGCTTATACGAAGGGTAAGTTATGAGTAGCCATAGATCTCATTTGAATTTTTTTAATAATGCAATAAGTGGACTAACTTCATTAAGATGGATATGCATTAGGCCACACGAGAACATCTTTTAAATTAAAGTATCGTTAACTAGATGACAATCGACATTTCAAGATTAGAATAATTAAAATCTCGGTGACATTCTCTATTAGGATTAAAATACAATTTCCTGATTTCATATCACTTTTTTTTTTTTTTTGTTAAATGAACTTAAAATGAGAGAGATAGTTTTACTAAGTTTTAATGTATAAACCACAAGTCAATTACTCTCCCATTTTAGATTTATTTAGCAATCACGAGGGATTCCTTTTATAAGGATTAAAATATGGATATCTATTTGAGTTCACACTATTATAAAGTTAAACTAGTGAGGATTATTGATTATAATTACAACATGGATTATTAAGTATATTCATCCAATATACAATATGAGTTACCTAATTGAGTTCACACGATTATCGAATTTCTCTGGTGAGGATTATAGTTAAGGTTAAAGCGTGAAATAACTTAACCAATCATCCAATGCAATGAAGCATAGTTAACATAGCGTGAATTCATTCACTAAGGTAAAAAGATAGATGTTTATATGATGTTCAAACTTTTATTCTCAATCTGGGAATTGTGACATAAGTTTAAACTTTGTTTTCCCCTTTACATTCATTCCATGAACATACTTAATAACAAGTTAATCCAATAAAGTATTCTAGCAAGATTCTTTCCACTATTACAATTTAAATTATCATTATCAAATTACCTTTTTCCACAACTTTAATTGCAATATTTAGATACTTTGCCATATTCATAACTCACAAAGTTTTATGAACTTAAGTTACTACATTTGTCCATATGAATAATATTATGCACTTAAATTTGAATTCATTAAATTTCCACCATACACTTATGCAAGAATTACAACCATGCATGATAATTTAAAACATAGAACAAGTACGCTAAAAACATCACATAACACAGATATGATCTCGGAGTTCACCCCGGATGGGCTACATCTCCGGGTCTGCTCAACTGCAAGACCCCTTTGGCATTATATTGTTAGGAATACATAGTTTATAAATCTTTTACACCTTGCCACTTAGGCGAATACAATCAATAAACAATAGACACCTCGGATGTTAATTACATAATGATCCCTTTTGTAACGGATCCTATTAAACACATCAAGTAAAAAGGACAAGGATTTCTTAACCGGTGGTACCTTAAATGGAGACTAGACCGACGAAGTAATTACAAAATATACGAAGATAATTTCGATTCAAATTCCATACTCTCCTATACTTTAGTTTTCATTTGTAAGATTATCGAGAGATCTTAATCATTAAATTTGAAAGACAATGAAATTTTTTTTTAAAAGAAGAACAACGTCTTATTAAGATATATTTCATGACGTTAGCATTGGTGTTTTATTACAAAGGTCTTCATATACAGTCAATATTTGATCTCTTCTCCAGTATACTGTCCTATTAGATTTTGTTCCAAAATTAAACGTGATCAAAATAAATTTAACACTACATGGCTAATCAAATGTTATTTTCTAAATAAATCCACAATTTATATATACATAAACTTTGTATTTAATATATATATATATATATATATATATATATATATAGCGAGATAAAAGTTAAATAAAACTAATTTTAATAACCTCCATTCAACAAAGCAAATAAGTAAAACAATTTTTTATTTTTTTTAAAGGAGTTTTCTCGGCCATAACCTAGCCGCCGAGCCGAGCCCTACCGCAGGGAGCTCCCGCGTGGCGGCGCCCTGTGGCTACCGCGGCCCCTGCGGCCACCGCAGTGCCGCGGCCACCGTCAGCGGGGAGAACGAACAAATAGCGAGCGGGGGGGCGCGAACAATAGCGAGCGAGGGGGCGCGAACAATAGCGAGCGGAGGAAATACAGACGGGGGAGCAAGCGGGGGAGGGGGAGGAGGAGCGGGTGGAGCTCCGCTCCCCGCCCTCCAACCCCAAACCGAGGGTTTTATGACATACGCAGAGTCCGTTTCGGACCAAAAAAAAAACGCACAGACCACTTTCAAGTTTTTATATATATATATTTTTTTTGATATCATAGGAATCCGACTTACAGTTGGATTTTGTCAAAAATAAATCTCAAATACAAGGATAAATGCATACATAGCTCCCTTCATTTCTAAAGAAAACCCCAGTTTGTATTTTTTTTCAGAAAACTCCCATTTTGTATTTACTATTCTTGTTTTCTTTTCTTTTTCATTTCTTATTCACAGCCCCATTCTTTTATCAGACTTTTTCAAGAAAAGACTTCATTAAGGGAAAACTAGATTTCCTCATCAAGTTTAAACACAAAATCTATGAAACTTCATCCTAAATCAACCAAGCTTAAAAGAACAACTGCAACTATTCTTCAAGGAAAAACACATTCATGAGTAATATCCTCTCTCTCTTTTTTTTTAACAAGAAATAGAAAGGTAGATTCAAATCCTACCTCTTAGTGCAATTCCGGGCATGAATCTTGATGAAGAGTTTCCCCAATCTGCTGCTCCATTGCAAATCCCCCATTCTTCTTCAAAAAAAAAAACGCCCAAGCCAAGAACCCCCAAAATGTCTCCAAAACTAGGTTAAAAAGAAAAAGCCCTAATTTTGCCCTAATTTTAAATTTTGAAATTAGGCATTTGTTTTTGAAATAAAATGAATGAAAAATGAAATGGAAGTCATTCATTTACCTTATTTAATACATCTCATTTGTTTTCTTTTTTTTTTAAATTATAATGCTTCTATTTTTTTAAAAAAAATTAATTTCTCAATATCGATTTAGTTCTACATTGATATTTTGGAACTATTGACCGGGTAAGGCATTTGATTAATTTAATTTTCTAAAAGTCAAACTTTTATACTTTATCGACTTTACAAGTAAAAGAAAATAATTTCATTTAAATAATAATAATTTTACCCCTTTTTCTTCCAAAGTGCGAAAATGAGTAATTTAATTCTACCTCTCAATGACTTTAAAATTTTTCCTTTCTAAAACGCATAATTTATTAAAATCGTCGTTATTAAAATTAACTATTAAATTAACTCGCTGCAACCAAAATAAAGCGACATTTTAAAATACATGGCTAATCTAGTACAAGAGTTTTATTTATTCTAATTTCTCAACTACAAATGCATAAATGTTACAAATGCGTAAATGAGCACACTAACCCCAGTTAAATACCTTAAGCTTGCTACAATAACAATTTAAAGCAATCTCTTAAATTAGTGATTAATCATATAAAAGAAACTACCTATTTAAATTCCTATATCACTATTGTGTACGCCTACTCATTAATTTTGAATTTAATACTTAGGATAACAAACCTCACTTACCTCGCGCAAGGCACGCAAATCGAGGAAGTCCTCCAAATCTCTTGACACGCATCCCATTGAAAGCAAGCTCCACGAATCCATGCACTATGCTCACCTAACCATGGCTAAGGCAAGACAAGAGTTATTTGACCACCAACTCCGAATTCTAAAGATGAAAGAGCATACTCAACCTTGCAAATTCCAAAGGAGATAAACCTTGCCCTAAGCGGTGTTGTACCTGCAATCTCTTGCACCCATGAATTCATACAAGCACACATATACATATACATATTCAATAAAGGCGTTAGCTCAAGATTTATCTCAAGGGTTAGGAAACAACTACATTTACACGAAAATCGATGCAAAAGCACAATAATAAGTATGCACAATTTATTTATATTATCTAAACTACACATTGCATATCGGTTAATCTACCATTCTAGAATGCCACAAAGGAAGTCAATCAAGGTTAAACGGGTTTTGAAATCCGACTAGGGTATGGGCATTACACCAAATCACCTTCGGGTGCAAATCTTGAGTTTTGTTCATGCTACTAGCCAAATAACCATACTTGCCTAGTATTCACTCAAATTCACCTTTTTCATCACAACGGATAGCACAAACTTAAAATAAAATATGTAAAAAGGTCCAAATTGGTCTCCAAGGTTCATTTTTTCTTGGTTACCCATGGAGACCAAGTGTTTCAACCCATTTTCTTCAAAACCCCAGTTCAGGGCAGCGAACTGGCAAAAACTAAAAGATTTTTTTTGATAAACCAAAACACAGTAAAAACCCTAGCACAAAGAATGAAAAACCTCCATACAACCATGACACAAACTCCCATGAAAGAAAAGTATGAAAATATTGCTCTGTACGGACTGTTACAACAGATTAAGCTTAAAAAACATGAAAAATAGTCATATTTTATTAATTTCCTCTTGCTAATACAAAGACAACCTATTTACAATGTTTGAAGTGTCCTTATATAGGCACACTCAAACCATTTCAACCCTTATGGCATCCATAACTACCTTGTGGAGTGATTTTACAACTTTTCTCACTTTTTGTCAAAATATTGCTCGACAACATTGGCAATTTTTGACTCAGTGCATTTTTGACCTATAAGACAAATATCTTCCACCTAATCATTTGAGATGGTTTAAAATCAATAAATACACCTACTCCAATTCCTTTCTAGGCTTGTTACAAGGTTTTGAGCATATTTGCACTATAATGCCATTTTTGGCTTACAAGGCACTATGGACCAAAACTGGAAAGAAAACTTGAGAAAAACTATCTAACCAACTCTAAGATAAACTTAAACTATAATGAAACCTAAAACACACAATTGGACTCTTACAATAGTCCTTTATTCAATTCTTGATCCCATCAAAATCAAACAAGCCAAAATTGTGAAGGTGCTCCTGCACCACATAGGCCAAAAACTTGAGTTCCTTTCAAACACTTGAAGATCTTTTTCACTTCTTGATCATGAGTATGTTTTGGATTAGGTTGAAATATTGCAACCAAACATACAACATGCATAATATTTGGTCTAGAAGTGGCAAGATACAATAATCCTCTAATCATAGATTTGTACTTCTTTTGATCAATATCTGAAGATGCGTCATATTTGCCTAACTTGCATCCAACAGCTAAAGGGGTAGTAACGAGTTTACAATTCTCCATATCAAAAAATTTCAACATCTCTTTAACATACTTGATTTGAGAAATAAAAAATTCCATCATCCAATTGAGTAACTTAAAGCCCAAAGAAAAAGAAACATTTCTCCCTCAAATGCTTTAAGCATTTCTTTTGCAAAAATTTTGCAAAAACTATCACTTCCTCTACATATAATATCATCAACATAGAGAACAACAATCAACAATTTAATTCCTTCTACCTTGAAGTAGAGATTGTTGTCAACAGTACCTTTCCTAGAATTTTGTTGCAACAAATATTTTTCCAGTCTCACATACCAAGATTTGGGTGCTTGTTTAATTCCATACAATGCCTTCTTTAATTTACAAATCATGTTCGAATTTTCTAACAGTTTGAATCCATCCGGTTGTTCAATGTAAACTTCTTCTTCTAGCTCTCCAGTAAGAAATGTTGACTTAACATCCATCTAATATACTCTAAAGTTCCTGTAGGCAAAAAATGCAATAAACATTCTGATTATAGCTTCCATCCTAGCAATAGGCGCAAAATTTTCTTCAAAATCAATACCTTCCACCCCAGAATAGCCTTTAGATACCAATCTTGCCTTGTTTCTTATGACTTACCCTTACTCATTCAATTTGTTCCAGAACACCTACTTTGTTCCCATCACATTCTTGTCCACCGGTCTAGGTACCAGTTCTCAAGTTTGATTCTTTTGTATATGATTCAGTTCTTCTTGCATAGATTTAGCACAAATTTATTCTTTTCTTTATTCGTCAACATGATTTAAGTGAAAGAAAACAATAATTAGTTTGCTCATTTACCTATGTAACACTTCTTGTCCGAACTCCTTTATTCTTGTCTCCAATTATTTGATCTACTGTATGATTCTTCTGCATATATTTTGGGGTTTTAATAATTTGTTCCACCTCTTCTTTGTCTTCTTCTTCATCATCATCTAGTTTCTCCTCATTACTTTCTTTCAAAGGTGTCTTTTTTTCTACAGTTGTAGGTATGATATCAAATTTAGCTTCCTGAACAGGTTTCAAGGCAATCTAGTCTCGTGCTTCACATACTTTCACATTTGTACTCTCCACTATCTTGTTCAATCTTTTATTGTAACACTGATAAGCCTTGTTGTTCTTTGCATATCCCAAGAATATTCCTTAATTTTCTTTGGTATCAAACTTTCCAATATCATTATCATCTCTTCTAATATAGCACTTGCTTCCAAAGATTCTGAAGTATTTCACAGTAGGTGGTCTTCCATACCACAACTCATAAGGTGTCTTCTTATGATTTATTTTTATTTGAACCTTGTTAAGAGTATGAACAACAATATGCACAACTTCTTTCCAAAAACATTAGTCAAGTTAGCATCTTTCATCATAGTTCTAGCCATTTCAATAATTGTTTTGTTCTTCCTTTCTACCACACCATTCTATTGAGGGGTTCTTAAAGCATAAAAATGTCTTCTAATACCATATTTCTCACAAAAATTGTCAAACTTATTTGAAGTAAATTCTCCACCTCTATTAGATCTCAAACATTTGATTCTAGCATCAACTTGATTCTCTACCATTGACTTGAAAACTTTAAATCTTTCAAAAGCTTCATACTTTTCCCTAAAAATTTAACTCATGTCATTCTAGAGTAACCACCAATGAGTAACATTAAATACCTTTCACCATTGAGTCTCCATGTCCTTGTAGGACCACATAAGTCTATGTGAATTATCTCCATTGGGTGTGATGTAGAATACTCCTTATTCTTGAAACTTCTTGTTTCCTTTCCTAATTGACATTCCCTGCACATAATGTCAATAAGTTTGATAATCCTTGGTAAATCTCTCATTGGTTTATAATTATTGATCTTTATCATGTTATCAAAGTTAACATGCCCCATTCTCGTGTTCCATAACCAACATTCATTACTCTAACTCAGATAACATGTGTTTCTACTCTTGTCCTTTATGTAGTAAACATTCTCACTTGTCCTGATTCCCTCTGCTACTAGCTTTCTATTTCTACTTTTTCCAATCTACATCCAGTTTCTATGAACAAAATTTCATAACCTCTATTGCACATTCGACTAACACTCAACAAACTATGTCTCAATCCTTCTACATAATAAATACCATCAATTTTATGCTTACCATCAACAGAGATGCTTCCTATTCCATAGATCAGTGCAACTTCCTCTCCTACAAATTTTACAGATATTCCATCATACTTCTTCAGGGTAATAAATTTGTCTTTGTCTTTGATCATGTGATTTGAGAATCTAGAATCAATGACCCATGATCTAGGTTCAACTTTAGCATGCAGTGCAGTCTTCTCTTCTGGTATTCTGATACATTCCCGATACTTCTCTTCTATTGCCAGAAATACGAATTCTTCATTTGAGTCTTCAACATCTTCTTCTTCAGATGAGTGTGCTTCCATAGAATACAAACTCCTTTTCTCTATATCTCTGTCATCCATTCTTCTTTAGAATTTATTTCTTCTATACTTACTTGTCTTTTCATCATCCTCGGACTTTCTGTAATCTTATTTATATGTACATTTTGAAGCATAATGACCTATTCTTCCATAATTAAAACGTTTCAAAGATAACTTACCTTTGTAATTCATAGTTCCTTGCTTTAGTATTCTTACAAAGCTCACTTCAATATCATCCAAGTTCTCACTAGTCTCTGGTTCATCTCCTGGCATCCTTGAAACATTAAATGTGGCCTCTCTTTGATAGGACTTTATATCTTTCATCTCACCAATCTCATAGGGAAACAATGTACCAACAAGTTGATCAATTATGTAGTTGTTCAAGTCATGACATTCTTCAATTGCACACTTCTTTGATTTATAAGGTTTTGTCAATGTAAACAAGACCTTTCTCATAACATCACTCTCTTCAATCATTTCACCAATGGCTCAAATAGCCTCCCCTATATCATTTACTCTATGTATATAAATTTTAATACTTTCATCATCAGCCATGTCGAAACCTTTTAACTCCTACTTCAAGTTCAAGAGTTTTGCTTGTTGTCTTTGAATCACCTTCATATGCATAAATTAACTTATTTTATATTCCCCTAGCTTCCTCTATTTCTTTGACTTTGTCAAAAACTTCATCACTAAGATAGTTGATCAAAATTGTTCTAGCCTTCACATTTGTCTCTTGAGCCTTAATCTCATCCGTAGTTGATGGTCCATTAGATGGTCGTTGATAACCAGTCTAGATAATCTCCCAGATTCCATTCTGTAATGCTTCCAAATAAGATTCCATTATTTCCTTCCAATAGTTTTAGTTTATTCCATCAAACGTTGGAGCTTTAACATAAAGGTCCTACGTCATTTTAGATCTACCTCAACCAGTTAATCTTTCCACAGAGGAACCTTGCCCCGATAGCAATTGTTGAATGCCCAATAGGACTGAGAGGGAGGGGTGAATCAATCTAGAACTTCAAAAGTAGTTATTAATAAACTTATTCAATATCAGAACTTAACCATCAATGCATCAAACTGAAACATATGAACACATGAACACATGAACACCAAATATATGTGGAAAACTTAAATAGGTAAAATCCATGATGAGAATCTAACTCATGATATGAATAACAATGTTTACAATATTTTAGGCTTGTATCCAAGGAGCACTAACACTTGAAGGACTTGTAGAACTAAGGTGCACTACCTTAGGCAAGATACAAAAGGACTTGTGCACCTGAAGAACACTTCTTCAGGACAAGATACTAACTGTTGCCAAAGGACTCACTATCAATCAACAACGAATGATAGTTGAACTGAAATTGTGAAGGATTCTCCTGAACATGAAATTGTCCTTAAACAATAATTAAGAGACCAATAACATGGCAAAAAATTTCTGACGATCTCCACTATCACAACACTTTGTCTGGAAGAATATATTAGCTTCAAAGTTCTTCCCAAATTGACTTTCACATCACCACAAACTCAAATCTTCTTGCAAATCATTTGCATACACTTCTCACACAATTCACTTTTTATCCATACTCAATTCATCCTTTCGCACATCTTATATATGAGATACACCATTGAAATCCCAAACAAGGGTCGGCCAAGACAATGTTACATAAAATAATTCACTCGGACCAAAAATATTTAGTTTGGTCCACTCTAGGAGAAAGGGGGAACCAAAATATATCATAATACATCATCCCATGAACAATTTGATCATTTGTGCACTAGCACATATTCCAAAGGATGTTACAAAACATAACATGTAGATATAATCAGTTAGTCAGCCATATAATCAGTTCCAATGTAAAATACTCCATGCGGATCTCCACAAACCAAAGTGAAACCAAAATAATCACCTCAACACATCTTCCAACACATATTCGGACCAAAAGAACATGATCCACTAAATCACAATGCAATTAGCAACATATCCAAATGACACCAAAAACATTCTGGATCACCTTGAATACAAGATGACTCAACCAACACCAAAAGAGTATCCAGATAACCAAGGTTTGTCAAAGAATATTTGGACCAATATCCATTCGGATAACTAGGTTTGACATCAATGACAATCATACAAGCTCATGCTTCTAACAGCTCATAGGTTGTGTATTTTTATAAACACGTGCTAAAACAACTCAATTTAGAGACCAATAATAAGTAATATTTGTAGCACTCTATAATTCAATGTGATTACAATACTTGTTATGTTTTGTAAAAGAATGTGAGAATAAATTTAAATTATAACCTTGAAACAAAATGATAAAAAAAAAATGACACCACAATGTAGTGTTCTTAAAATGCACTTTAAAAATGGTTCATTGATTGGAGTCCATATGTGAAAGATCTAGGCATTTGAAGTTACAAAAATGAGAAAAACATAGCTTAATATTTAAAAAATCTAGTTTAAGAGAAATAAACATCATGAGCATAGACTATATATCACTTTGAAGAGTATGCAATTCTCTCCTATTTTAAAAGAAAAATCATGAAAAAGAAAGAAAAGGCCCCGTGATGTTGACCTTCAAAAGTGAAAATTGTTATTGTGAGGGGGTCTATTGTTAGTATAAAGTAGGAGGTACTTAGGAGGTGAAAGGAAAGTGCTTTCAGCTAAATTGGTAGCTATTAAAATATTTTTTTACAATTATGGAGATTAATGAGGGTGGAACTCTCCATGTTGCTACCAAAGGGGCCCATAGAAGTAGTACTTATAAACATTGAATCACATATACAGTAATTTTCATAATATCACTTCATCTTAATATTTAACAAATATTTCACCTCTTAATCTAATAAAATAGTTAATATTGTAATAAGTATTAATTTCACAACTAAATATATTTTTTCATTTTTTATTTAATTCAATTTTAAATCTAAATTATTCATAATTAAATTAATATAAACACCTCATTAGCTATCTAACCAAAATAGATAACCAAGTAATCAATTTAGTTAACTTGCCAATCAAGTCCATTGATATGCCATTCGAGTTTGGCTAAATCGAGATCACAAATTAATTAATAAATCAAATAACTATCAACTCATCATTCAAATGAGTTGACAACCAAGCCATCTCCATCCAATTAGAAAATTTATTTCCACATCTCCCTATTATACCCACCATTCATGGATTCAACTCATGCTCCAAGATTAAATCTTTGTTGTTCAATTTCCTCTAATAAAATCTACAATTTGAAGCTCAATCCTCCATTTTCACCATCCCAAGTCAACCAAGTATATGGCATTGCACTAAGCAACAAATATTGCATATTATTCAAGCATGTTCATTCCATTTCACAATGGTAGAATTGGTTTTACATTTGTGGTTTCTTTCATTTTATTTCGATGCAAATTATGGTTGAGCTCTATTGGAAGGTGAGAGTCTAATTTTATTTGGAGTCTGATTCATATTTTTTATTTTCCTTCTCATTATATTTGATTTTACCTCACACTTATGGCACACTCAATGGGAACTTGTCCTAATGCTATCTTTTTTCTTCGGGCTTCAATTTTGTGATTTTGGTAGGTTTTTAATGTTCTTAGATGTGTTCCAAGTTTGTAGTGTTTAGACCATGGTCAATGGCACCTATGCATGTTCTAGGGTGCATGTGCATATCTTGTGGCATCCCTTATCTTTTTACATGCTTCTATTTGCTTTGTGGCATCCTTAACTAACATTTTCTCATTCCTCTTGACATTTGTGTATCTCATGAGATATTTTTGCATGCCCTGTGGTGTATATGCATGCCTTATGGCATCTTTGCATCTCCTATGGCATTTGTACATGTCTTGTAGTGCCTATGCATATCTTTTGGCATTTCTATATCTCTTGTAGTGTCTAGGACATATGTGTTGACACCTACACCATTTTACTATATTTTGTAACATTAATCTTGATCATTTTAGATTACCCATTTTGGTCTTTTGGATTTGATTAACTTGAGTGTCATACTACTAACTTGCGGGTCCACTTAGCAAAGATATAAATCATTAGAATGACTAACCATTTTCATGTAAGTTTAGTAAATGAAGATATAATCTTTAAACCACTCACTACATTTTAAAATTTAAAATAAACCTTGCACACTTTATTTCTTAGCAATTAAACTTGTTTGCTATGTTTTTGTTGTTTAGATTAAAGTGTTTGTGGGCGATTTGTTGAATATGCTCTTTCATTGAACCACGAGGTAAACTTGAAATCAAAAACAACTTAAATATCCTTACATTCACCAAGGATGGGCCACATATGCTCTCCTCTCATGTTGCAAGATTATCTTAAGCATGAAAAATAGCTCAGACGCATTTTGCTTGTGACTCATACCACATCACCAAGCACTAGTGTTTTATTCTTTCTAGGTCTACTAGTATCTAGATTTGATCACTATAGCTAGTGGTGCTCATGTACCATAGAATCAATCCTTTTATACCTTTGGATACATAGAGAACACCCTTAGATTGTTTGTTTATTATAGTTAGGCATTCTCTTTGTCGTCATTACTTGTCATATATCAATCCATGGATTGTGGGAAGAAGTTTTGCATAACATGCCCTAATTGTGTCAATAGTAAGCCATGACACAACCAATGCCAAGGTATTAACCATCCAAACATGTGCTAGCTTGGCTAGAAATTCATTAACCCTAGGCCCAATCAAACAAGTTGAGTCTACCCACCATTAGACTTATGGTATATTTATTAACCTACAAGGAATGATACACATGCTTGCCTAGCTTAGACTTGTTCATATGTGTTGTCTTTTAATGGTGTGATCAACCCTTCTTGCTTCAAGTCAATCCAAAGGTGAATATTATCCATTTTGAGCCTTAAGATGTTCATTTTCTCCTTCTCTTTGTATCAAGCACAACTTGGTCAACAAACATAACTTTGATCCATAGACCAAAGCTAGTCACAAACCTTGTCGATAACCAAAGTTGTGACCATACTCCATCCTCACACATAGTCACCACTTTAGTTCATATATATAACCCAATATACCAACCGAACTAATCCATGATCCAACCTAACTATATTTCATCCAACCCATTGTCAACCAACCCTAATTTTTCTTTGCCCGAGTTTATTTCATCCAAGTCAATTTAAACCATGTATGTCGACCCAAACATAGTTCAACCTAACTTTTGATCATTTTACCCATAGTCAACCAACCCTAGGTTAACTCGACCTTAACTCGTCTATAGGTTCAGAACCCTAGGTTAACTTAACCTTATTTTAAAACAACCCAAGTTTAATCTTAGTTTAGATCATCCATAGGTTAAATTAACCATAGTCCATTCAACCCACAATCAACTAAGCCTAGATTCACTTAACATTGGTTTAAATCAACCTTAGTTTAACTTAACCACGATCCATTCAATCCATAGTCAACTAATACTAAGTATAACTTGATCATGGATTAAATCAACCTTAGATTCACTCAACAAAATCAAATGAATTGGAATTCAATAAATGACCTCTACAAGATCAAATGGTCTAACCTTATATTCATTTTCACAAGATCAAATGACAAAAAATATGTTGACATTCAATAAATTTTAAGAGATTACATCTAACTTGAAGATGGGTATGGGTATGAATTGGAGTGGAGTTGAAGAGAAGCCTCGGGAGGAGGCGAAATAAAAAATGAAGACCTAAAAAAGAAAAAGAAAGAAACAAAGACCCTTGTGAGTACAAGTAGTCTAGAGACAATAAGAAGCCAATGATCCATTTGTAAATTATATTTCAAATTAACTCTCCAAACCCAAGCTTGCATTTGGTTGGTACAACTTCGGGGTCCAATGAAGGAGATTGATTGTAATGACAACATAAAAATCAAGGATACAATGTTGAGGATCATGATTGATTCTTATCGCCAATAAGTTGGGATAAGAAATGTATTTGATGTCACTCACTCTTTTGTTGTTGTTGGTGTAAATAATTATTCATCTTGGATATTATTACAATTTACTTAAGTTTACTTAGGTACATTCATTTAATAGTAGTTTGGGTATGAGACACTTGGGTGTTTGTGACACATTGGGATAGTGTGTAGGAGAATTTCCACCTTTTATGGTGTTGATCTTATCTTGTTGTTACATTCCACCTCATGTGGAATATTATATTATTTCTCCTACCTACCCACATCTATTTCCTACCTACCCTTGTTTCTTATTGAGCCACATGTCATGTTTGTGAGCTCACATATCCCTAGCCTTGCCTATATAAGCAGGCTCATCTACATTGTTTGTACGAGCAATCAATCTACATCTTGTAATGATCCAGTTGATCATATTTTGCATTTTGATAGAATACAGTTTATTCCTATCATCTATTTTGTCTCTCTTATTTTTGTTTTCCATTGCCTCTTGATCTTGGCAAAATCTCACATGGTATCAGAGCCATTAGAGTGTCATTGGTTTGTCAATTGAGAGAAAATTGGTGCTATTTAGGGTTTGCATTTTGGAGCTTTCTATTGCAGGTTATTATTGAAGTTTGATGAGTCAAATCTGAGGTTACCATTGGATTGAGAAGGTCCAAGAAAGTCAGTTTTTCTTTTTGTTTCATCCAAATCGAACTTCGGAGGCCAAATCTAGAGGCATTTGAAGTTTGAAGCCACGACGGAAATGTTCAAGAAATTATAATTTTGCAAGCAATTTTCAAATAGCGATATCTCACTCATCCGGACTCGTTTTTTCGAGCAATTTTTTTTGTTTTGAGGTAGAATTTTGTGATCTATACAATGATGCAGGAGTTTTTTGATTTTCGGATACAGGTTTTTTCAGAAATCGTGAAATCCCAATTTTTACAACTTTGGAGGCTTCATTTGGGCTCATATGGACTCCTTTTCAGGTGCCGTTTTTTTTTAAGTGCATATTTTTTCATCTACTTTCATAATCTGCCATTTGTTTGCAGTGATTTTGAGTAGAAATTGTACTTTCAGTATTTAACCATTTTTGGCATATTTGGTACTTGCATTTTGCTTAGATCTCAGTTTAGATCACTAGCAGTATTTGTTGAAGTCTCTTAGATCTCATTTTGAGAAGTTGTAAAGTTGAAATCAGAAGTCTAATTTGCCATTATTTGCAAGTTCCAATTATGGGGGGTCAGTTGTTCATTTATATCTCTTGGTGAAATTCCATTTGGAGGTATCTTCATTTGCAGTATTCTACATGGCTTCTTTGTTGGTGGCATCATTTTCATGTTTCCACATTTGAATATTTTATCATGATGTATGATCTTGCATGAACAATGTTGTACTCGCATTATCATAAAGTGTCACACCTCTTTGTATCTTGTCATTGTTGACTATTTGATGTAATCCTCTTGTACACTTAGATTTGGAATATCTTGTGAGACTTGGTGCATGGCTCCAGTTGAGACTTAGATTGTACACATTTGTGCATGACTCCTGTGAGACTTGGATTGTACCAGTATTTCTGCTATTTGCGAGTATCCAAATGATACTCAAAGCAGGTTGTCTCCATGCCTGATCTTCATTTTGTTCCAGCAAGTGATTCATCATCCTCGACTTGGTACCTGGTTTTGTCACACTTTGACATTATTGGTGCAGCATTGGCTCTCTTTCTTCCTTATGGGGAGGTATTTTGGTCAACATCCTTGGACCATCTTTGCAGAAGATTTGACATTGAGGGGGGGCTTCATGGTCTCTTCTTCTCTCTTATGGGGGGACATATTTTTTGTTCTTCTCATTCATCATTGAGAGCATTGTGTGCTTTCATCATCTCTCTTTTGGGGGAGGGTTTTTTCCCATTGGGTTTTTCTCTCTTTCCTCGCTTTGTGGGAGATTGCATTTGCATTTGTACAAGGGTACCTAGCATGGCCTCGTAGCCGGGACCCATCTTGCATTGCTTAGTTGCATTGTAGACTTTAGCATTCCCCTAAGTTGCACTTAAGGGGGGGTGTTGGTGTAAATAATTATTCATCTTGGATATTATTACACTTTACTTAAGTTTACTTAGGTACATGCATTTAATAGTAGTTTGGGTATGAGACACTTGGGTGTTTGTGCCACTTTGGGATAGTGTTTGTAGGAGAATTTCCACCTTTTATGGTGTTGATCTTATCTTCTTGTTACATTCCACCTCATGTGGAATATTATATTATTTCTCCTACCTACCCACATCTATTTCCTACCTACCCTTGTTTCTTATTGAGACACATGTCATGTTTGTGTGCTCACATATCCCTAGCCTTGCCTATATAAGCAGGTTCATCTACATTGTTTGTACGGGCAATCAATCTACATCTTGTAATGATCCAGTTGATCATATTTTGCATCTTGATGGAATACAGTTTATTCCTATTATCTATTTTGTCTCTCTTATTTGTGCTTTCCATTGTCTCTTGATCTTGGCAAAATCTCACAGCTGCCATGATATACCTGACAACACACTTCTCCCAAATGAGGATTTTGAGCATCTTAACAACCTAGAAAACATTTACATCAATTTTATTATGACACTTATTCACACCATCATGAGGAATGAGAGGCGCCCATACATGTCAAGTTCCATGAATCTGCAATGAAGGTTAGGTGCTCCAAAAGGGAATGCCATGCCAAGGAATTCGCCTTAGCTCTTGAAGTGGGCATATTGTTGGAATGCCATAAGCCAATTTTTGGTCCTTACATAAGGATTGCAAGTCAAGTATATAAATAGAATAGATATACGGTTACAAAATCCGAGTTCTAGTGCTTTTTAAGCCAAACCAAGTGTCAAACCTAGGTTCATATAAACATACATATATGTATGTATAACACTCGACCTAATTCATTTGTATTTCCTCAAATTTGAAGGCACATTAAAATTTTAGAGTCACTCTTTGGTCAAGTTTGGGCATTAAAAGTTGAAAAAAATGCTTACATCAGTTGTCTATGCTTCTAGTACCTCTAACATTGTTGTCCTCCACTTTCTCTGAATTTTTTTACACTATTAACTTTAATGATCCTAACATGGTACATATTTTCCTCACAACTCTCTTATGCCTTTATTCTAAGATGGAGACTTTAATGCTAGGACAACGAATAAACAAGCCCTCAATTTGGAAAGGACTTGGAAAGAAAAAGGTGGCCCATTATGGTTAGAAGAAGAGAGTGATCAAAGTTGGGAAAGAGTCTCACAAGATAGTAAGGGCAATGTCACTCATTTTGGAGCAGAATTGTTGAGTTAATCCAATTTATACAACATGGTCATATGCAATGGTATGAAGGTATGGTCAAAATCAAGTAACATCACGTGTAAAACATACAATGATCAAAGTGTTGTAGACTATGTTATTTGCTCGCAAGATCACATTTCAAGGGTAATGGAGTTAAAGATAGGAGAATGCCCAATAGGGTTAAATTCAGATCATAACCCAATATATCTAAAACTGCCCATTCACATAAATAAGCAACAAGAAGAACAAACACACCCTAAACAAAAGAAAGCACCCTCACATGGGAGAATCATCATCACTCAAGAGAATCAAAAACTCTTCAAGTTGCCCTCAAATGAATTATTAAAAAATCAGAAAATAACTCACTTCATCTTGTGAACGAGGATATGTTGGTTCCCTTGATTCACAAAGCTTTAGTCGATTGTAAAAGAACTAGATCCAAAAGACAGGCAAAAAATACTTTTCCAACACATCCTTGGTTTGATGATGAGGGCAAGTTAGCAAAAAGAAATTTGCGAGAAGGTGGGATGGACAAAGAAAGTATAAAAGAGTATGAAAGATTGCGAAGGTGTAAAAAAGAAAAATATGTGAACATAAGAAGGGTGGAAATGATTATCCTTGGTAAACAAAACCCCAAAAGATTCTAGAAAGAGTTGAAACAAAAAAGAAAACAAACAGAAAACGGTATCATGGGATGCCAATGGCTTGAATATGCAAAGTTGTTATATGAGCGTGACCAAGATAAATAGGAACCCCGGTAATCAATGTCAATACTGAAATTTTTACCATTGAAGATATCAAATAGGGTATAAGAAAGCTTGCAGGGGGGAAGGCACAAGACATAGATGGGTTGCAAGCAGAATATCTAAAATGGCGCATTGAGATCCTTGCACCTCATATCAATCGCATCTTCAACAATGTCACTCAAGAGGGTTTCCCAGAAAATTGGACATCCAGTGTTGTGATCCCCCTTCACAAAAGTGGTGATCTAAACAATCCATCAATTTACCACACTATTATGGTCAACACCCTCCTTGGGAAGTTGTTTGGAAGTATGATTGAATGCATGATTAGTAGTTAGGCAAAAATAAGTGAGAAAAGAGTCAAAGGACAGGTTGGCTTTAGACCAAAACATTCTACTATAGACCATGGTGTTACACTTAGGCTCTTGGTTGAAAAAATATGGAATACCTAGGGGGGCGAGGCTTTTTGCTACTTTGTAGACTATAAAAAAGTCTTTGATATGATGCCACAAGACAAACTATGGAATAGGATGGAAGAATTGGGAGTTCCAAATGTGCTTAGGATTGTAGTGCATAGGCTATATGAGTAGGTCAAGGCTAAAATTAGAACTTCAGATGAAATGTTAGAATGTTTTGGTAGTGATATTGGTGTCGAACAAGGTTGCTCGCTTTCTCCAACGTTGTTTGGGCTATATATTGATAAGTTAGAAGAATGGATAAATAATACTAGTAGAGAAAGAGTCCAATTGGCTATTTATGTAATAAAGCTACTTCTATATGCAGATGACCTCATCTTAATTGCTAAATCTGCAAAGGGTCTGAGAGAACACCTGAAGACACTTGAAGCCTTTTGTCAAGAAGTAGGGATGCAAATGAATATTAGCACAACCAAAGTTATGATCTTCTTTTTGAGAAGAAACAAAAAGACACAAGATGATTTTCTTTTTGAAGGTGGTGAACGAGTACAAACATCTTAGACTCAATTTTCACAAGAAGCTTACCTAGGAAACTTGTAGAGCAAAAAGAATCCAAGGTGGATGGAAAGCATTATACTCCCTACAAAATAGCTGCAAAAATGTAGAACTTTGGGATTGGAAAAGCAAGAGAATGCTTTTCGGTCTGTTGGTCGATCCAGTGATTCTATACGGATGTGAGATTTGGGGTAGCAATATGTCAGATCAAAAATGGAGACAACTAGAAAGGATTCAAAAACATCCAATCATAAGTAGTTTCAAAATTAATATTGTTGTTCCATATGAGATTCTCTTGGTAGAAACCAACACCTATCCCTTGGAAGCTTTAGTGATGGTTCGTTTGGTAAGCTATCTAAAGAAGACTCAAAATATGGAAAAACATCGTTGGCCTAAGTTGATTATGGAGGAAAGACTAGATGGAAGGAAGAACATATAGATGAAACAAAATGACAAATGGATGAAAAAATGAGACATGAATATGCAAGAATGCCCAAACAACGATGAAGAAATAAAAAAATTGTGAAGGAAAAATTCAGAAACGGGTTATGGACAAAACAAGATGGATGTAAAAAAACCTACTATATCACAGAATTCAACCCCACGGGAGATCACAAAAAAAAAGCCTACATAGGAGTAAATATTAAATGCAGAGCAAAAATGCTAATGGCTCAGTTAAGAACCAACTCTTGTCACTTGAGATGTGAAACGGGTAGATGGATGATACCTAGAGAAGAGGGGGAAAAGAGGATATGCTTATTTTGCAACACAGGAGCAGTAGAGACAGAGAGACATTTTGTTCTGGAATGCCCTACATATAACGACATCCAAGCCATTTATGAAGAAATTTTGAAAACGAACAATTTAAACACGACGTTTGAAGAAACAAAACTCAAAATACAACAACTTTGTCAATAAAAAATCACTGCAGAAGAGCAGATCTTAAGAAGCGATTACGTTTGTGGGTTCCATAGGATGCTTTGGTCTAGTGGATGTTAATAAAATCCTTCAGTTCATTTTATTTCAACCATTTGGACAAACTATAATTTTGCATACTCCAAATCTCAAGATACTTGTAACCATCCAAAATCACCAAACTATTTAATTAGCCTTCGCTTACCCTATTGTATTATTGGGTAAAACATTTTTGTACATGTTGACGTGTCTGAAATCGCATTGCTGCAAACTCCATACGGCCAACGCAGAATAGAATAGCCGACTGATTATCTTACTCTCTCTTGAGATAAGGAAGTCTCTAATGTTGTTTTCTAAGTTTGATCAAAGGAGACTACCTCAAGGTTTCTTTTGTCAGGTCTTGACTGCGGGATCTCTCAATGGCTTGATGTGTTTATGCTGGAAACACAAGGGGACTTACGATGTGCAACAAGCTAGTCTGCTGTGATTCTCGAATTACGTAATAAAGAGCAAAAAGAAAGGTTTAGGAGATCTAAAACTAACAACACGGGTATGCGGGTAGACGGATTCCACATAACCAATTCCTGCTTGGCCAGAATGGCTCACAACCTTGCAGGAACGGTGCAATCTTCAAAGGAACTTGGAAGATTTTCAGATTGGAGACGCACGGCTAAGCACCCAATTCTGGCACAGTTCAGACGGACACCTGCAATTGAACTAAGCACAATCGAAGGCTCAGGTTAACCACACAAAAGGATATACAATCAGCATATCCTCAGTGGTATGAGCCCGAATCTATCAAATACCTGCACACCCAAAACATAAAGATCTATCTAAAATGCTGAAGGAAACCATGCAAACAGGATGAAAACAAGACAATAAACACCAAATCAATGTTGATATATTGATCTCATCTGCCTATTACAACAATTTCTGCAGCATCTCTATGCTACTGCTAAGATCTAACCTATTCTAACTCTAAAATCTAACTATCTAGCAATTTCTAACCCTTTCTAACAATCTCTCAATCTCTAACAATCTCTAACAATCTAACCCTTTACAGAAGAAAGGCCTCTGCCTTTTATAGATATTACAATTTTGAATCAGAGGCCAGGATGGACTGCATCCAAGGGTCCTGATCTGTCTTCCAGAAGCTGACAGCCTTGACCAATGCCGAATTAATTCTCAGTTATCCAACCAGCAACTATCTCAACTACCTGCCACTATTTGGCTTTAATTCAAGCCTATCCAATTTTCTTGGTGGTTGGGAATAGTTATCCACAAAAATATCTTGCACGGGACCCATAGGCAATTTACAATAAAGCAATTTCAGCCTTTTAGGAATTGAATTCCTAAAATTAAATCCATCTGTGTCTCTTTTTGAGAATGCATAAACTTGCAGCATTCAGAGTGTTCTTTTGCCTTTTGCCTCCAATTTCGCCGGTGGACTTCATCTTTGTTCAACGGCACGGTTCCCAATGCTCGGTTGCTCTTGCGCTCCTATATCTTTCCTTTCCAATCTTTAGCGCCTGGCCTTGAATTGCGACCCTTCTTCGATTTGCGTTTCAAGTCTTTCTCCTGGTTCTTCGATGACGTCCTGCAATCAACCAATTCCATTTCATTAAATTAACTTGAAAAAATTAAATAATTTAATTTTAACGAACATTAAATTTAATTACGACGTCTGGCTTGAGAAGCTCTTTGCGAGATGTATCTTGAAAATGCTTCTCCTTCTCCTCGATTGTGAAATCTGATCCTTGGTCGATTACTTCTGCGTATTTTACCTTTGGAGTCTTAGACGTTTTAAATGGGTTTATGACGCGATTTTGGAGGTTTGGAGAGCTTCTGCAGATTTTAAAACTCTAACTCTCATGCTTTCTGGTAAATTTCGGAGAACAGAGGGCACCTTTTGAAATTTGCAAAAACTTCGGACCTTTGCCATCCTTTTGCAAATTCCGGAGCTTACATATATTTCGCAAAAATTGCGATTTTCAAACATTTTCCCCCTAGGGTCCGAAAATGGGACTTCACGTTTTACCTTTCCCAAGGGTCCGAAAATGGACTTTCGCACTTTCGGAACTGGAGGCGCTTTTAAAAGATTTCGCACTTTAAATTTTCTTCGGGGGTCCGAAAATGGACCTAAGTGCCTTTTCAAACTTTCGGACCTAGTGCGTCCTTTTTTTAAAAAAAAAAACATTTCGCCCTTTTGAAAAACCTCGGACCTAGGGTCCGAAAATAAGGTTTTAAGTGATTTCGGGGGGCGGAGGCATTTTGCGTTTTAAACTTCCGATCTGGGGCGTGTTTTAAACATTTCGCGATTTCCTTTTACCTTTCATTTTGGAGCTAGGGTCTGAAAATAACATTTCGCGTTTTCTTTTATTCCCAGGGGTCCGAAAAGAGGGACTTAAGTGATTTCGGACTTGGAGGCGCTTTTGCAAAATCGCATTTTTAACATTTCGCCCCTAGGGTCCGAAAATGGACACTTAAAGTGTTTTTCGGACCTAGAAACACTTTTTGCGATTTTGTCACATTTGGAAATTTCGGCCCCAAGGTCCGAATTTGGAGGTGTAAAGTGAATTTCGGACCTTGAGGGTCGTTTGGCAACTTTTAACTTTGGCTTCTGGGTCCGAAATTGAGCATATGGAATATAACATTTAAGTATAAGTGAGGAGAATCTCTTATACTTTAAATTATATTCCATATATACTTTCAGGATGTTTGAGAGTGGTTTCAGACCTTCAGGAGTTATATTGCAAATTCTAGTTTTTGGAGGTTTCCTCAGTTTTTAGAGTTAGCCAAATTTCAGGATCAGGAAATTCCAGACTTAACCAAATTTCAAGACAGGACAGAAAGGCACAAACTGGGGGGTCCCTGTCCAAGACGGGGATGGGTGTGCTATTCGCACAACAGTACACTAGTACCATATTTATACAAACCATTTAATTAGCCTTCATTTACCCTATCGAGTAAAACATTTTTTTACACGAGTACCATATTCATAGATTCCTTAAAACTCAAGAACTAGACCATTGATACTAGTACCCAATTACTCCCACTCCTCGTACCAATTCTTATCAAACAATTGGATTAATTGGATCAAGATTCATAATAAAAAAAAGTGAGACCAATAGGCATCCAAAAGAGACCCCAATAGTTGTGCAGCTCATATGGCATCACCTGATTGGTTACTTTTTACATTATTAGTATATTTTTTAACAACTATTGATACATTTCCTAACAAATGTTGGTACATTTCCTAACAAAAATTGATATTTTTTGTTTCAAACAATAGGTTTTATTTGTTCAATTTTTGGAACAAAATGTATCAACCCTCACAACAATTGGTACATGCTCAACTACCAGGTCCTTTCCCCTAGTTCTTCATTTTTGTTTCAAACAATAGATTTTATTTGTTCAATTTTTGGAACAAAATGTATCAACAATCCTCACAACAATTGGTACATGCTCAAGTACTAGATCCTTTCCCCGAATTCTTCATGATCGACGGGAGCTCTCATGCTCTCCCTTTGTATATTTTTCTAATCCAACTTACGTCGCGCATACATTGCTCAACACTCCTTTCACTCGCAAGACGTAGATTCATCGCATCCAATTTTCAGGGCAGTCTTTATTTTACATACTTGGAGCCTCGATTTATGTAATTTTTTTTTGTTAAACGTTACTAGTGATGCACATGATATAGTTTTTTGAAAAAAATACTCCGAATATAACTGATTTGTTAAGCTTTGTAATTTTTTAACATTTAGGCAATAGTCACCCCCACAAAGCATACAAGCTCTGGACACGAGGGAATATAATAATCTTGGCTGATTCACCATCGGGTTAGATTCTTGTTTGTCATGTTCCCACCAGCAGAAACGAATGTTCCCCATCGTGTAGCATAGACTGCTTACAGAAATTCATCTTCGAGTTTGTTCAACGCTCTAATTAAGCCATCTCAAAGCAAACTGATGCAGACGACCGTTGCTCTGCCTACCCGGCCCTGCTCCTTTTAAGACTTTGGCCTTAAAGGAAATGTAGTCGAAAGCCACGAACTTTTTCAATCTCAGCGGATGGGGATACAAATCCGCTTTTTAACGGCCAGATGCATATATAATTGTGGTTGCATTTAGAATATCCCTGTAACCTGCATGTAAGAAGCCCTGAAAAAAAGTAGAAATTGAACTTCACATATGCTTTAATGGCACAATCCAGATTAACATTACAGAACCTCAAGCTGACTATAAGTGCCCGTTAAATAACCAGTCTAATAAAAATCAGTTATAACAAGTGCTGTTTCTGACAAGCTAATATGGTTTGAACTGTTCTTCAAAATGCAAGAGGATGTCCTAAACTAACAACTTTCAATCCTTCGAAATGCCGTGACTTATTTTCTCCCAACTGCTTTCTCAAAACTAACCCATATTTCCGTTGATTAAAAAAACTAGTTGTAACATTAAGAAACTTAAAAAGCCCAAGAGTTGCCTTCTGCATAAATTATGATGAATTGTATAATTGTATAACATGATCTATTGTATTTATACCTTACTTCCCATATTAAAATGCTTTTCACTTTCATAAGATAATCAACACAGTTTCTCATTAACGGTACACATCTGAAATTAGCTATTGGCCATGCAAGTTAAACACGGTGGACATACTTTAATTACCTTTGCAATTGGCAAGGTATATTCATCATGCTGCTTGAAGCAGTAAATAATCCATCATTCCAATTATCGTAAAATGAAAAACTGCATCCTCAACAACCCACGCTATGTGACTCTTAAATCTTGGAATTTTATAGTGTAATACTCATGCAAAATTTTATTTTACATGTGCATGCAAACGTCGATAACAAACAAGAGTTCCACACTTCAGAGAAGCTCTCTCAATTCCGCCTTTTCAGTATAATGTCTTTTTCTCTTGACGATCACCTTCTGCGCATAGACTCTCCTTGAGCAAGGAATAGTCATATTCAGGGGCAATGCTTCAGCCGTTCCCACGCTCAAACTCCACTCCATGATAAGCCAAAAAATGATAAACAAATAGTGTATTCTCTGTGGCATTTTCTATGTTGCCAGCCTGGGATTTCACTTTGAAGCCTGCATCGCCCTATATAGAGTCTATATACATTGATGTATTTACTTGGAAAATAATATGAAGTAAGAACCATTAATGTAACAAAAACAATGCTGCCACTAATGTAGAAGCTCGAACCCTGCGCTTTAAAGCTCAAAAGATGGTATCCAAATAAAAGTTTGATCTTCTGCGGTTAAACTCAAGAAGACTACCATACGTGCGATCAGCCACCCCAACAAATAAAGCTTCAGTATCAGGGCTGAATGAAATACCGGCAACCTCCCCAAACAGATCAATTTCTTGGCTCTTATTATAATCCTGCCAGGTATCATATATATGAACAAAATCTGCTGGTTCAGCCATGGCCATAAATCGTCCATCTGATGAAAACCGTATCGACCTTATTGCACCCATACGACCCTTTATGACGGCAAAAGAAGAAGAAAGGTTCCTAACATCCCAGAGCCTACACATTGTATCTTGATTCCCCGTCGCCAATATATGACCATCCGGGTGCCAGGCACCAGCAAACCCATAATCTAAATGGCCTTTGAGAGTTGCAATAGTCTGCAAAAAGAGCAATCCAATTTTGAATGTCCTGCGTGAGAGCTATATGAAAAGCCTACCAAACAATTAAACAAACAGACAAATAAGCATATACAGGAACAAAAAGATTCACTTTTGCCACTAACCCAATTACATCAAACCCATCTATGCCAAGTTCAAAATTGAGTTACCTAACAATGCCCATAATACTAATGAGCTTACTTGATGCATGATAAAAATTACCTTTCCAGTTAGCGAATCTGCGAGCAAACAATCTGTATTATCCCCAAGAACAGCAACAAGTTTACCGTCTGGGCTGATGGCTGTATGCTGGATCGTTCAAGACATGGACAGAAAAAACAATACAGTTAATGTTCATAGACAAAATATGTACACTACTATTAATGTTCCAACTCCCATGGGATATCTCAAGTCTCTGTCTAATACAATATTTATATCAAAAACCTTGAGACTCACATTTATAGACCACGGAAAAGAGAGGCGTGAAAGAACTGTGAATTTTTCAGTATCAAATTCGCGTATAATACAATCATTATTTGCAGTCATCACGCGAGTTGAGCCACTGCAGCAGTCAAGTCCAATCAGAAATAGCAAAATAGGAAGTATAATGTTAGTAACAAACACTCTATTCATATTACCTTGCATTCCTGTAGATCTCCACTGCATTAGTTATAGCATTATCATCGTGAGACACTTTTGTACAGAAGTTCACCCCAGGTTGATCCAAGCGCTGAACATCAAACAGCATTGAATTTTGATAACATCAGAGTAGTAAGGATCAATCCAATTGGTAGCTATGTGAAATTTTGGCATAAAAATGGGAACCTATTTTGAGTCTAATTCATCTTCATAGCATGACTGCACCTAAAACTCACCTTGCATATAAGTTCTCCCTTAAAACCACCAGCAACAACTAAATTGTTCTCAACAGACATTGTACTAATCTGGACTCGTGATAGAGGTTGTGCCGACGATCCAGGATGTTTCTGTCAAAGTAGATACAACTACAATTGTTAACGTACAAGCCAAAGATGTTGGAGTGAACAAACAAACAAAAAAGAACTTCAGTTTAAATCAACGGTTGCATTTGAACACCATTCATATAACAGAACATTGTGAAAACGAATCAAAATTCCGTTTATCAAAACAAAACAGAATATTAAGATTACCTCACTCGGAACAACATGCCCAGCAACATTAAGCACTTCTGTCTCTTTGTTAGTCAATGGTGACCAATGCATGATAGAATAATTCTGCAGGAGGTAAACATCATGCTTTGATGTTGCCCACACTAAACTCCTCAGCTGTTTAATCACACAGAAAACATGCTTTAGTTCATCAGACCAATTCAATTGTAGATTTGAATGTTAAGGCTTCATCCAGCTCACCGGGCTAGTGCAGTTGGGGGTAAAATATCATTGTCATGAAAGGGGCGTACTCAATTTGAGTTTATATAGTTGCAATGAAAATGTTAGTTATGCGACCTGGTAGGCTAGTCACAAGCCAGCTAGAAAGTGAAAAGCTCAACTTTCAAGCAAGATGCTATTCATACTTTGAAACACCACTCTTTAATGAGATAGACTTCCCAACACTGCATTTTAAACTTAAGTAAAGCCTGTCCATTGCATAAGTACAGTAGAAAGTGTAAAGTCCCCCAGGGATAGTTAAGTGATAAGTTTAAAGTACACAAAACACTTTTAATGATAAGCTAGTCAAAATATTTTGTCATATGTCAGAAAATTTTGATGCAGAATTTGGATCTAGATGCTAGAAAAAAAGTTAGCTGAACAAATGAAAATTAGGGGTTAAGTAAATGCCGTAAGTGCCGTAAGTTACTTTTAGCATGTTTTCATTTCTGACTTCGAATCTTTTAGTTCTTTGAAAACAACAACAATATAAATCTATCCTCTAGCCAATCAATACTTTGAGCATCTATACAGTCAACAAAACAACATAAAATTGATTGAAACTATCAGAACCAAATATAAAAGAACCAGAACCTTGATGGTCACACCAGTCAAACAGATAATGAATGCCAACGAACAAAACACCAAAAGCCAGAGCTCAAGTTAATGTCTGGCACATAGTAATAATAATCGGAAAAAGAAACAAAAGAAATCGTGATCAGAAATCAGATCAAAATTTTGATTGATTCCCACAAAACGCTGTGATTCATTGCAAAAATCACCCAGAATGAATTTATCCTGATTTCATCCCAATTTTAATCCCGCTTTATTTTGCATTTTTTGACAATTTTTGCTTAACATGGTGATGTTATCATTAAAAATATAGTTATTTCGCATATTTTTCACTAAGTTTAAGCTAATGTTACGAGGTTCCACAGCTATTTTCAGACAGTCCTTTTGCTCAGAACCAATATACGCTACCTTTCTGATGAATGCAGATTGGCATTTATGAACGACTTTAAACCCTCTTTTTCTGCCATGGCATGTAAATGCACGCATGCATTAAGAGTGTCATACTGCTTTCCTAAGGGAAAATTTCTTTTATCACATAAAAGACATCTATTTTTGGAAACTCAGATTGTGTGGACAGGTTTAGTGAATTCCTAGATTGTATGCATTTGAGTCACATTCAGATACCGTTCAGTATCTAAGCCATTTAACAAGCACATCCAAGGAACTGTTTTAACATCTGTGACAATATCAAATAAAAAAATATAAATATTGTTTTGGAGTGCAATCTAGTAGCATAGGTAAGAAGCATAAAGCTGTCTAGATTTATCCTTACCTCCCTCCCTCATTATCGTTTCCTGATTTCATCCCAATTTAATCCCACACTCTGCTTTTTTCCAATTTTTTGTTTCATTTAAAATAGTTACTTCCCATATTTTTTACTCAGTTTCAACAAATGTTACTAGGTTCCACAGCTATTTTCAGAATCTTTTTGCTCAGAACCAATATACACTATCTTTCTGTTGAATGCAGACTGACATTTGTGAATGACTTTAAACCCTTTTTACCTGCCATGGCATGTAAATGCACGCCTGCATGCATTAGGAGTGTCATACTGCTTTCCTTAAGGAAATTTTCTTTTATCCCATAAAAGACATCTATTTTTGGAAACTTTGATCGTTTGGTTTGGTGAATTCCTGTTTTAGATTGTATGCATTTGGGTCATATCCAGATATCGTTTGGTATCTAAGCAATTTAACAAGCAAATCCAACTAACTGTTTAAAATCTGTCAGTATCAAATAGAAAAATATAAATAGTGTTTTGGAGGTGCATCTAGTAGAGCATAGGTAGGAAGCATAAGGCTGTCTACATTAATCCTTACCTCCCTCCCTTGTTATCGTTTTGCACAAATTGAAAACTAGAGTAAGTTTGCTTTGTGAGCCATGCACTCTCCATATAATGGGTTGAAGTCCCATTGTAATCACATAACTTGTACAACGTTGAGCTGGCTTCTCCTTTGGCTTCTATACCCATTTGGCCTTTCATTCAAATGTTGGCCTATCCTTCCTCATACGTTACCTTGTAGTAATGTACTATGCATTTTGCAATGCAATCAACAATCTGAAAATTAATTTAAAAGAAAAAGCATATTCAAAAATTCACGGTGTAAACTTTCATTTCCCTTCACTCTCCCCATCTACATGCAATTATACTGCCTTTAAATAGGGAAAAAAGGCAGGTGTTTCTATTTTTTGGATTCCAAATTACATCCTGAATTTATTTGTTTTTTTTATTTTTATAAAAATTAATTGTTGGCATGAAGAGATGAGCTTAGATCCTTCACAAAGAAAGACTCGTATTTACCAATATGCACATCCTGCACACGACCATGCATAACACAGGAACCATGTAGAAAATCAATACAATAAAGAAAAAGAAACTCCTCTAGGAAACCCAACCTATAAGCAGCCAAAATCACTTCATGCTGTGAGTACGGCGACAAACACCCAAGATGCATACGGATACCAATCTTGCAGAAGGCCGTGTTTCAAAGACAAACGGCAATTCAGAAATCCACTCAACGATGAAGTTAGCAAATTCTAGTCCCAGCTACTAAAATCATATAGAGTTTATGGCCGCATGAAACACACTCTTCATCAATGCCTATATAAATTGTTATTTGGGTAGTTCCAAACATAGATCACTCAGAACTCCTTTGATTATCCAACTCTAATCTTCTAATTGCTGCATAGTTTTAAATCATTTTATTCCCCTTGAAAAATTTATGTAGTATGCATCCAATATTATTTGCATCCACCATTAATAACCTGACAAAGTTTATTCTGATAATGATAGAAATTATGGAGTCTTTAAAACATAATTCTTGTTTTTTTTACCAGTGGAAAAAGAATGATGAAATCCACACAAGTCTGTTTACCAGAATATGCATGATGTCCAAGTCTGTTGACAAAAGATACATGCATCATGCAAAAAGAAACAGTAACATAATAAAAAAGAATCTTTATCTGTTTTATACATAGGGTATAAAAAGAGAATAGTTGCACACATAATATCTTGAGTTACCCTACAAAGTTACCAGACCAACGAATGTTGGGCTGCAATTACCAGAGTTCATAACAACAAATATGTATAAATACAAATTAAACTAGATTTAATCGGGAGGAAAGAAGAATGGGTAACAAATTTAAAAGCTTCACAACAGAAAAATGATGGTCCATAGTCTAAACCTTTAAAGAAATCTTTTCTTCAGAATCATATCAAATATTAACAAGGCAGAATTCATATACAAGAACTTCTACAGGACTCGAATTACAATAATGACCAACCAGCACTAAAAAGCACATTCAATTATCATTTATAATAAGGTTATTCCTAGATGAGAATTCTGCACATGATTCAGAGCTGCAACTAAGAAATCTATAAAAATAAGTTGCTAATAAATACTTCTCCACACAGAAGTTGCACATAATAAAACATATGCCAAGAAAGACGCAAGAAGTTTATATTCTGTCCTCTAAATGTCACCTCCTAAATATGGGTTTAGTAGTCTTGATACTGAAGTTGTCTAAAAATGGAAACAATTTCCTAGCATACCATGAATGCAGATATGGATGAAGCCTCAAGCCAGCTTTTCAGTAGATACTTCCGCCGTGGTATAATATGTGGCAACTTGCAAACATGGAAATAAAGGTCAAGTTCTCAAGGTGCATTCGCCTAAGATGTCACAAAGAGGATATGTCAAACATACACCACTTCTCAGTGGGTCAAGATGAAAAAAGATACACATCCTCTATTCCATATATCAACATCCTATCATCATTTAAGTAAAATCAATATTATCTTTTACCATGTTACCATTATGACAAACACAATACTAACATCTACATCCGACCATCAGCAAATTAAAAACTTACTGCATATCATACACTGTTTCTAGAGGGAGCAATCCAGAGAACGGGATCACACAAATAGTATGTGTGACATCTTTTATCAGTTAAGCCCTCCAGCAAATATATCTGGCCCTGGTTAAATTAAAATAATAGCATGCTAAAATTACTGTCGGCATTAATTTTATACTCTTTAACAATTTAAGTATCATTCGCACTAGAGAGAGAGAGAGACCATAAAGCTCTCTAAGCTTTTGTATCCCTCTAATTAACTTCTAATATTTAATAATGAACACAAATATGGAACAGAACGAAGCCCATAAACCTTTCACAATCTGTAAAAAATCTATACCATAAAGCCACTTTGCTCTTGGATTTGTATAAGCAACTACCATCAGTTCTGGATCATTCAAGAAGCCTGTCCTCAAAAAGGTAAAGCTAGTTAAATAAAATTGAGGCACATACCTCATTGAATAGTGAAATTCTAGTACGACAAATTAGAACATCTATCTAAATCCAAAATAGACACCTCCACAGAGTTTAGAACTAGTACGTCTCTAAACTAAGAGTAGAATAACCCACAGCTAGGAGCATATTCCAAATCAACAGCTACTTCACAGATATTAATTTAACCTTCAAATCAGACGGACCAAACAAGCATGCTACATTAAAACCACTAACAATCCAAGTACAGAGAGGTGTAGGATGTTTTATTACCTCTCTAGAGCCCCTTTATAAAGCGGCCCCTTGATGAAACCCTGAATTTTCTGACCTATCGCAAATAAACAGAAGACTATTTGCATAACCTGCAAAACTATCAATCTAATGTTGTATGTCGATCAAATGTAAAAAATGCAATAGTGTTAATTATCATGGCATACTTTAACAAATGAAGCTGAATGATATGACAAATAATCTATTATATTAAATTAATCTTATGAAAACCACTCAAAATTGAACAATGGCCATGTACAGTGTACCTTTTTCATATGCAATGAGTCCTTTTTTTAGTACAAAAGGTTCAAAACAAAATTTACGATTTTAGCGAAGTCAGCCTTTTACTATGATCTGCATTAAAATTTACTCCATAAAAATCAACCAAAAAAAAACGACTACAGCTGCATTACACTAATCCTCTCAATACACTGAAAACTCTAACTTCATATGGTCCTCATTACTCCTCAATGCAATTTTATCTAACCTATACAAAAGCTTCTCAATGCACACTATGTATCTATTGTAATGTTTCTCAATGAAATTCTCTTAACATATAGAGTGAAGACCCTAAATTACAGTTCAACTCTATAGAACCAATTCACATTTCAAGAATTATCACAATATGCATCACGTTCATCAAAGATTCACAGCTAACCTCATCAGATATGGATCATAAAACTTATGACTAACTCATCATGCATATCCACAAGATTCTGCAAGGGCACCCACCCAACGAATTAAGTTATAGCCTGCAAAATTATCACTGCATATAGAGGGAGTATCAACAATTTAATGGTCACCTTACAAGACATCATACAAAGTTGCAGCTACACAAAGTAATAATCGTGTTTAAACATTCCTTACAGGAAATAAATTTTAGGGAACACATTGGGTATTTGTGGCAACAGAACTTAAATTACTCAAAATTATTAGGTTATGACTTGCAAAATTATTGTTGCATGCAGACCACAGATAAATATTTTAAGGGCTATCTTACGATGCAGTCTATCAAGACCATTTACATATATCAACAATTTAAGATAATCTTACAATACAAGCGATTATTCAAAAGGATATCAACTTAATGGGGAATATTAATTAGGTAATTGCAACACCGGAAGCTTGCAATTGCTTAATAATTATGATCAGATGACGTATTTACCTCCTTTATAAAGTAATAAGAAGGTACTTGTTAATAGATCCTTCTTTTCTAATTAAAATAACCATATGTTGTTAAATTTAATGCAGCTTCACACCAACTACTACATCAAGCAGTAATTTCTCTTTTTTAGCTATTACATTACAAATTTACAACCCAAGATTTCTTGGTTAAGCTCAAATAATTACAAAGGTCCAACTTATCAGTTTTGTTATGATTATAAACAGGATTTGGTACAATAACAAGACTCAAAAAAAAAAGATTGGAATCTTGACCTGCACAAATTCAAATAATTACAAGCTTCCGATAATTTCAAGGGCCTGACTTACCAGTTTGTTGTGATTATGTACAATCAAATAATTACAAAGGTCTGATAGTTTCAGGGGTGTAACTTACCAGTTTTGTTCTGGTTATGAACAGGATTCAGTACAATTACAATACTCATAAAAAAGATTGGATTCTTGACCTGCACAAAGAAAATGTACTTAAAACACTCAAAGCGTTAAGAAGTAGCTAAATATCATCCGTTACTTTGGGTGAATTATTTATTAACGAAAACAAGAGCATGTGTAACCTCCTGTTAAGATTCACGCAATGGAAGCCATTTTCACGATCTTAAAAATAATCTTTATAAACCATGTGTGCTTCGTCGTGTCCAAGGGAAAATTATTACATTGAACATACTATGAATCTTTTGAAGAGGGCTTATAGTTACACAAAGTTAAATATTAGTTGTTAGAGGTCTAGAAACCAGAAGATGTATTAACAATTTGTATCATCCGATTTAAATTTTCCTATCATATAAACAGTAGTGCGCAAAGAAAACTATTACCACTTAGCAGACAATGATTATAAGTCTTTTGATGTGAATGTATGCGTGTGACATATAAATGAAACCAGATTTTCATCTGACTACCAAGTTAGATGATATTTGTTAGAAGAGTATGCAATTCAAAAGGTACAAGTTAAAACTTAGGTTATTTGATTTTAGATTTTCCACTCAGATGGTCGACAGGAACACAAGCACATGATCACGATATGCATCGCAAAGAAAAGAGAATCTCTATAATCAAGCAAAGATAGACTATACATTTCAAAAAGCTGATGTAATGCTTTACCTGAAAATGGACAATGGTGGGCTTCACTGATCTTGTATTGTGGCGGAAACCATAAAAATTGCTACCCTTTTCAGAATGCTTACACTCCTTTGAAAGCAGAAAACGAGAAGTGCGATCAAAAATAGATTTGAGAATAAATATTACTAGTCCTACATGAAAGACCACCAAGTAAATGCAGCATATCACAGAAACTATAGCAAATTTTTTGCGTAGTCAAATACTAGTAAACAATGACTGTCCTTAAATACTAGGAAACAATGACTGTCCAATGCCAGAAAATATATGTATATACCTTATTTAGATCATGGCAGGGTCGAGGAAGACTCTCGAAGTTCTTGTACTGTTTCAATCGTGTTTCTCGATACTTTGCCCTTGCATAGTTCAACCTATCCCATGGAATACCTTGAATATCTTTTCCCCTTCTGGCTTGAACGACTGTTGTGTCTGGTGAACTGTTACTCTGCACATAAATATTGCAAACCCATATGCAAAAACATCAAAAACAAATCAAAGATAACATCATAAACCTTGGATTGATATTTGCAGCTAAAATCAAATGCTTAGAAAACTAACAAATTTTTAAAAAAGCAAAAGTTGAGAAACCTTATATGAATTTATTTAGCAGACATGGAGACAACACAGTATAAAAAGCACTTACTCCATCAAACTCATCATCAATGTCCGCGTCCACATCACCCCTGCGCCTGGTGTGAAGATCATCTTCAACATTGTCATCAAAATCAGCCATTTCATAATCAGCTATCATGTAATCAAGGTCATCATGCTGAAATTGTGCCATCTTGCACTACTTTAGAAAAGTCCTGAAGCATTCAATACATGAGGTCACATAGTAATAGGTCAGATAACCATGACTAAATCTCATCTCTCATACATACTAGATATCGTGTTCATTATATAGTTAATATTTTCCAAGCACTCGCTTTTAAAAATTTAACCCAAATGATGGGTCCAACAGGTAGACCCGGAACGTCAGAAATTAAAAACAAAACACATGCAGATCCAAAGCTCTTATAACAAAACAATGTCTCTGTGAACAAACCAGTCTCTAAAACAATATAATCCATTCTATTTCCATGGTTTAGTAAAGACTTGACACTTAGTGTCTCCCATTTACAGACTAGGATACTTCGTCACTCGCCTAATTGTCTCTTTGCAAGATGGGTGAATTGTTCTTCCAGACATGACTTTCAAAAACTTTGCATTTGTAGGCTAGGTCAAAAACTTTGCATTTGTAAGCTAGGGGGTAAGCTAGGGGTAGTGTACCACTTATTTCCTTTGCACCTAAGCAATCTTAAGTGTTCATTATTCTTCGAATTCTCGTTTACTAGGGGGTTCCTTATTTGACTGGGACAATTTACTAATTAGCAACTTGGTAGTTTTTGAGAGTAGATCTGTAGATTGTACTTTCAACACTCCTATCAAGGACCTCACATTTGCAAGCCAGGGTTATCCACGTCCCGTCTACTTGTCCATTTCCGGTCTAATACGTAGATTGAAATTCCAATACCCCCTTCAAGAACTTCCTATTTGCAAGCTAGAGCGCTCTATAACTTACCTACTTTGCCTCTTCCCATTCCAAGGTGTTGGATTGTTTTCCTACCAGCCGTCAAAAATGTTTGATCGGTAATCCTAGCCTAAGTGAGATTGCACTATAACTTTGTTAAATTGTCACTTTGAGCTTGGATGCATAGAAAGCTTTACGAACTCCCACTTGCCGACCAGATTGATCTTACCACTAATCGACTTGCCCATTTGCAGTCTAATGTGTTGTGTTTTTCTGACACGATCATTATCAGGGCTCCTCGTCCGACTGGGGTGCTCTCCCAACACATTCCTAGTCTCAGGTGCTCTACCAGCACATTCCTAGTCTCAGGTGCTCTACCACCTATCTAAATGCTCCTTGGACTCAATTTGATCTGATGTGTATATTCTTCTTCGTACAACCCCTTGAGGACCTAAGATTTGCAACCAGGGTGCTCAATAGTTTTATCTCTTTGTCCCTTCAAAGTCCGCTGTGTTGATTGTTCTCCGGACACTGCTCCCATATTGCTTACTTGTGCGAGACTCCTAATCTGACTCTAATAACATGATTCTTTTTTTGCCACTAACAGTTTATAAGCATCGAACTTAGGACCACCCAATTGCGCAGTGGGATGCTTTAATCAATCGCTTAACAAACTAAGTGTGAATTTATCTTTTCTAAAATCCGTGCAAAGATAAGTAAATAAATTCCAGGGTACTACAGAACCCTTCATCTAACCACATATACCACTGATCCCCCACAGAACTATAAAAATGGAGAATTTCGAACCTGCAAATAATAATATAAGATCTTCTCAAAGCCAGAAGAAGATTGAAAGCATATAGACCACCTCTCAAAACTCAACCAGTCACTTCACAAATAATGTGCAGATTTATCTTTTCTAATCTCCATCCAAACATAAGTAAAATAACAACTCTCGTTACTACAGAACCCTACACGTAACCACGTATACCAAGAATCCCACACATAACCATGAAAAATGGAGAATTTCGACCCTGCACTTAACAATATGATATCTTCTCAAAGCCAGGAGATTGAGAGTGTATAGAACACCTCTAAAATTCAATCACGGCTACCCTCAGAATGTTCCGTGCCATTTTACTACAACGTCCCAGATATAGCTAAAACCAGACGAACTCATACAGACATAACATTCAAATCCACACAAAAACTACAATCAAACCCTACAGAAAACACAGTCCATCAAAAAATACTTCAAAAACAGCATGACAGCACAAATCAAACTTCCTTAATCCAAATGAAAAATTCAATGAGCAGACATCAAAGTAGTTGAATGATCTAAAAACACTTACCTCAATCAAATCCTCCGTCGAAATCCCCAAACCAAATTTCACACTGCACTTCACACTCTCAGATCCTTCCTTACAACCAGCACGCAATTCTTCTCAAAACAAATGGTGAAACGAAATTACAGAGCAATAGAATGCTGAGGGGGAATACCCACTAGACTGGACACTCAAAACGCCCAGAATGTTCTCCCTTTCCGTGACTTTATAGCCAACACCACCGCCACATGTAAAACTTTTTCCCCAAATTTTCTACCGCGGGACCCTTTGCCCACCTCTAACCACGGATAGGATTTAAGCTGTCAGCCCTTCATTTGGCGTAGCGGAGAGAAAAATTAAACAAAATTCTCTCTTTTTCGCTCTCTGGTAGGACGCCAAATTTGGTTCCTTGTGGACACCGTCGATTTGTGCGAAGAACTCGCTAAAATTTGTCGAATTTTTAAGGGTTTTTAAACCTGCAGTGCGGTATTTTACTTATTTTGCTGGAGTTTTGCGCAACTTGTCGTTTGCAAAATAGGAAAGCCACGTTGCAGTAGTCGGGTAGATGTGGACCCCGCTTATGTGTGCAACCGGCGCGCGTCGGTCATCTTGTTACTGCAGAGGGGCATGTGTGGATTTGCTGGTCTGTATGTACCGAGGCACCGGCGTTCGCCTGTCACCGGCTTGAAGGAGGAAGAAGATTCTGGAATTGTTCATCTTCGACTTTAGTGTTAAGTTTCTTGTTGTGATGTGACAGCTTTGTTGTTTTTATTATTATTAGTATTACCACTTGCCAATTATTGGGATATTGAGTTTTATTATTAGTACTTGCCAATACTCTCGTAATCAATTCTATGTTAAAAGTTTAGGTTAATAATAAAAAATATATTTATTGTAAAATAAATTATCAATTATAGATTGTATTATTGCAATTGTTTCTACATTAGACTTTGGTTAAAAAAATTTATATCAGATCACACTCCATGATCTATCACTAGGATGATAAAGAAAGCACATGGAGAATTATTGCAGTTGCTTCTAGATTAGATTGTGTTGAAGAATTTTTGCACCAACGTTTCGGATCACACTTTGTGGTCCATTATCTCCTTGTGATCTCTTTATCATCTTAATGATGGATCATTAATTGTGATCCAAAATATTGATGCAAAAAATTTTAATACGGACTAATCTTGTGGAAACTTGATATCATTAATTATAGATTGGGTGTAGAATTGAGATTCGAATTATAGTATTTTATTTCAAGTATATAACAAGTAAGATTGTACATAAATAAAATTAGAAGGATAGGAATTATATCAATTTAATTAATATAAGGATAGGAACTATATCGATTCTTTCAATTTTGCTTTTTCAATAATGACATGTAATATGACATTATTCATGAGGAAAGAATACTCTCCTTAACATTACATGTGTAATGTTGTTTACCTACTATGTGTGGTAGTAATATATTTACTTTTTAATTTTTCAACAATGTAGTCAATCTTATGATAGTGGTTGAAAACACAAACAAAGAAGTACTTGCTTTTGTAGTTTTCAGTTAGTGGTTGAAAACACAAACTCAAAAGAGTACTTGTTTTTGTAGTATTCAATCTTATGGTAGTGGTTGAAAACACAAAATTGGGAGTACTTGCCTTTGTAGTATATTTTTTTTGATTGAACAAAGTTAATTACAAGAAAATAATAGTGTTTTACATGGAACTGCAATAAAAGGAAAAAATGAAGAGTTGCATAAAACCATTACATATCAATAGCTAACCAGTTGTATAATTATCCATGACAACAATAGAACCAGTTGTATAAATATACATAACAACAATAGAAACATATGTAGAGACTAAGTTCCACCAAAAAAGAGGATACACTATCTAAACCAAAGCCTAAAATTGAAACTTGAAGAGCTTTTGAAGTTGTCTCGAGCATCTAACATCACTTTCATTCAAATGCTAAAATTGATATTTGATTTCATCCAACTGCTTGTTGAAGTGAGTCTCCTTCTTTAGCTGAGAAGATAAAAAAGCAAGTTGTAACATGATGTCACAGTAAAATTGTAGCATTTCTATTTCTTGATGAAAAATATGGTTAGAAAAAATAGTTAAAAATCTACTTTTCAAATATCCATCAAGATAATTTGTCTCATAGAATCAACAATAATATTGTATGCATTTGTAACTCAACACTCAAGACAACTTCTTTCTAAATCTCAAAACATGATAAAAAAAATAGCAGGAAATGCACAAAAATTGTAGTCCATTTTTTCTTGGCCCAAGAACATCTCCAAAAAATATGTTTTTTGCTTTCAAGGTGTTGGCAAAAAGGACACTTAGTTGGAGTAATATTTAAAAATTTCACTCTATCACTAGGGAAAAGTTTAAAGTGCAAGATTTTTCATGAGAAAATTTGAGCATTAGCTCCAGCTTTAGATCTCCAAATTTAAGCACTTAAGTTTCTCCACTTTTTCTCTTTAAAATCGAAGCCCCATTTGGCATTAAGTCTTGGATTTAGTTTCATGTTTGGAAGGAGCCTCAAGTAGATCTTCTTCAAAGGAAAATAGAAAAAGGGGATTTCCCCAAGCCAAAGCCAATCTTTGAAAATATTGCATTAAAGAGGAGTACAAATTTTCATAAGAAGATCCATAAGCACCAAAGATTTCACAAATATAAGAAAGCCTTTGGATTTATTATTTAACTTGAAAGAGTTTAAGGAACTATGTCAGTCAACCCAATCAAGTGATTTAAAGTCTCAAACATCACTAAACTATTGTGCACCTCGCTTGAATAAATAATGAGCCTATTTGGGAAAGCTAACAACAAGTGGTTGTCCATGATATTGAACTAACATGTTCCACCAAATAGAAGAGGAGGTGAAACTAAATCTATGTTGAAGAGACTCTTTCCAATTTAGGGAGTTACACACTTGTTGTCAAGCCTTCCAAATAGATTGCAAAGGAAAAGAAGCTCTATATGGAAGAAAGGAGCCAACAAAATCTTATCAACTCACCACATTCTTTGACATTTGTTATTTGAAGCAGCAAGAGACATATAGTGACAAATTAAAAGTTTCTAGGGCTCATCTCTAGTCACCACCCTTGTGATCCATTTTGTTGATAAAAAGACCCTTGAGTTTTACGATCCAACAAATCTAGCCCACCCTTATTTTTGGGTTATATGTAATGCAACCAAGATGAAGCTTTAAAATCAGATTTACTGTCCCAATTTGACAATAAGAACTGACGAACAATTTTGTTTAGCTCATTGTAGCTTTTTTTGGAGGGCATCCAATATGAAGAATAGTAAACTTGGGAAGCCAAAAAAACAATGTTTGCAACTTGAATTTTGTGAGCAAGTGAAAGATACATGTTCCCCCAATTAAAGATTTTATTTTTCAATTTGACTATAAACCAATTCCACTTATCAACTAATGAGACCCCCAAACCAAAAGGGATACCCAGATATTGAGTAATTTGACCATGTTTAATTTGCTTTCATTCTTTGGATATCCAATAAGGAACTAGATCCGATTTGATCATGAGAAATTTTGTTTTATGATGGGCAAGTTTTGATCCCAAAATGGAACAATAGAAGTCTAAAACTTCCATTACATTATTAATTTCTGATTCTGAATTTGGATGAACAACAAAACATCATCAGCAAAATGGGAATTAAGGACTATGAAATTATTAGTAATATGGATGCGTTCAGTCAAATTTATTTCATTGAATTTTTCCAATAAATAACCAAGGGTATCAGCAGTAAGTACACAGAGAAAAGGTGATAGAGGGCAGCCTTGCCTAATAGAGCGTTGTAAAGGAAATGAGATGGCAAGAGAATTATTAATTGCAATATGAGAATTTGCATCCTAAAATAACATATGAACATGATTGCATATTTTAGGACCAAACCCTAGCCATTAGGGTATTTTGATAATAAACCTCCACCTCATTTAGTCGTATGTCTTATCAAAATCAAGTTTCACAAGCAAAACATTCTATCCTAATGGTTGTGTCCACTCACAAGTTTCCCAGGCAAGGATTAAGTTATCAAGAATAAAGCATCCACCTAAGAACCCAACTTATTCAAGTCTAACTATTCCTTTAGCCATGGGTTTAATTTTTAAAGATAAGGCTTTTACAATTATTTTGTAAGATGTGTTGAGCAATATAATAGGACACCAACCCAAGAGAGAATCTTTATTATTACCTTTAGGAAGAAGCTTAATTAAGCATTTATTGATCTTAGGACCTAAAAACACTTGCCTCAAAGCTTCCAAATAAAAAAGGTAAAAATCATCCTTAATATGCTACCATATAGTTTGATAGAATTCAATAGAAAATCCATCAATCCCAAGACTTTCATCAGGAGCCATAGAAAACACAACATGTTCCAAATCCTCAATGGAAATATCTCTATCAAGATATTTATTATATTCACAATCCACTTTCCTTGGAATGGTATCCTTGATAATGCCTTCCAACGTTGTTCGAACATCGAACCAATGGAGATCCTCCTTGAAGAGATTTTCATAAAAATTATGAAACAAGATTTTAATGTCTTTTGGGTTAGTAAGAACCTATCCGTTATCATTTTTTTTGCACCAATATATTCCTTATGTTTTTAATTCAAGTAGTTAAAAAGGTATTTAGTACCCTTGTTTCCTTCCTTAATTCAATGCAATTTAGCCCTAATTTTGTCCCCCTGTCCCTTATACATAATAATCTTATGAAGCTAAGCTTTGATTGTAGGTATGGTAGTTTGGATAGAGAGATCACTAGGGTTTGAATTTGGAAAATTTGTATTGAATTTCAGCTTTCCTTTGAGAGAGTTCTCTTTACGTCTTCACGACCAAGCCATTCTTTTGCCAAAAGAACGTAGATAGCTTCTTGCCACCAAACCCTATAAGAGTCACCTTCTTTAGGCTTAGGAATAGAATTCCAAACTCCAACCAATGGAACAACACGAGAAGGAATTTTCAAAAGTGCTCATTTTAAAATGCATCTTGTAATTTGTGCCCCTAACATCCTCATTCAAGCAACATAAGATAGGAAAGTGATCTGACAGTAAAGTAGAGTAATCCATTTTAACAAAACACCCATTGGAAACTTGAACTAATTGTGAATTGGGAGAGATATAAAACCAATTAAGTCTACTAAGATTCCTATAAACTCCCAATCTACAATTAGACCAAGTGAACCAACTGCTATTCTAGTTGGAATTTTTTTTAGCAAAAGTATCAATGACCCCCAAAGCATTTTGCCAAAAGAATCATTTGTCAATTTCTTCATTACTCAACTCCATCGGGACAACTACAATTAGCATGATATTAAATCATATTGGAATCACCTCCAATAACCTTATTGACTTGAGGAAAATTAGTAGTCATCCATTCCCATAAATGACATCCATCCTTAGTAATGTTAGGAGCATAAATGGGGCAAAAACCAATGGGCTAACCATTGATAACAGATAGGACCCACACATAACTATGTGATGAGTCCTCCCCTTAAAAAATGACATATTTACTTTCCCAAGGAGATAAACCAATAACAACCCCTCCCCTTCCTTCCTTATATGATGTATGGAAAAAATGACATTTATCCATGCATGGGATAGAGAAGAACCAACTTGAGAACCATTTTAATTCTTGCAAAAAGACAACTAGTTTCCATTTTACAATATCTTCTTCAAACTCATATTTGCAATTAGGGAGAGAGATCCTCCTAACATTCTAAGACATGATTTTATGCTTCATGATTATGCAAGAAGTGAGTGGTTCACATCTTGTGGCAAAACATCAAAACGATTAGTAGTTGAGACAGGTTGGTTAGAAGGACTAAAGTCTTTGGATGTAGGGGTAGGATACCTAGATCTTTGTCTTACCGTGGAAGGATATGTTTCATGAATTACAAGTGAAGAGGGTGATTTATGTCTCACATGATGGGGTGGAGAATGTGACCATTACTGGCTGCTTGGTGAGAAAGAAAAGAAGTACTAGCACTTGCACCCTAACGAGGTGCAATGGTTACACCAATAGGAAGATATACTTTGTCTCTTTATTTTGGAAATGTTAGGCCAAAATAGTAATTATGGCAGGCATAAAGCATCAAAGCAAATGCACAAGACATCAATTCAATATAAGTTAAAAATACAGTGTTCAAAAAGTCAATTTACATATGCACACATATAAACAAACATATACATATCATTACAATTGCTATTGACATAGATATAATATAAGGGACAAATGCAATACTGAAAGAAATAAATTTCACATTCTTATAACAATGATATACGTGACATGCATTTGGAAATTAGGATAGCATTTTTTGTACATGTTTTTGAAAAAATATTAATATATGAGTATCCTTATACAAATGTGTGGACATTGTTCCTCCCTGGAAATTATGAGTAAAATCTTGATGTTTAATAGAGTCACATTGGATGTTTTAGGGTGTTTTCTGCCTTTTTTTGCATCTCAAAAAGTCATAAAAATTCTACAAGATACCTAGAGTCAATTTGGAATTGGCCTGAAATCACCACATCAACAACAAAATCATTTGGAAATGAGACAACAATGTCAGGTTTGATTCAAGCATGCAAAAATCAATTCCTAGATGCACCCACAAGATTTTGTAACCAATTTCGATACGGGTACATTTCATACCCAAAATTGGCATAAGATAGGGCATGATTTTCTACTAAGTAAAAAATAATAGGTCTCTTGGAAAAAATTACACAATGGTAAAGGCTAAAAAATTAAGATACCTATCTAACAATTTGAATGATGAATTTGATTTATAGCCTTAAAGTCTCTTCACTCTCATCTTCAAATTTACCTTTGGTTAATATCGCTAATATGTATTGTATTACAAAAAGAAGGTGTGTGATTATAAAATATATATAATTGAAATAATAAAAAAAAAAGGTTATGATTCATGCATAACTTTTAAAGTTAAAAATGATTCCAACTACAAACAAGACCATAACATCTTGACTCTTTATACTTGAGGATAGTCAAGAATTGAAAAAAAGCTTAAATTGTTAGAGCATTTCGTAATCAACTTGCCAACTTCTTAAACTGGGGGTGAGTCTTGGTAGATGATAGTTCTCATGGCGGACTTGGCATCTAAATGAGATGTTCTCATAGACAAGAGGCTTCACCCAATCAGCTCCTCCCATAATAAATATGATTATATCTAGAATTGAGTTGTCTAACTTTATATTTACTCGCATTTGACTATAATATAAGAGCCCAAGTTCTTAGAAGTGGCTTGTCTAACTCTATATTCACTCATATTTAAATATAATATAAGAGCCTGGGTTCTTAAGAGTGGCTTGTCAAACTCTATATTCAATCACATTTGAATATAATATAAAAGCCCAAGTTCTTAGCAAATTATAATATTGTGATGAATTCTCCAATCAGATATCTAATTCTTTCTAAACATGTTTCATGTCAGCTCTACATGATTAAGTGACATGGTCAATGTACAAGCAATTTAGTCTACATGAACAAAACAACTCTAACCACCACGTTGTTGAATAAAGGCCTCAACTTTGAAACCTGCTATGCAATCAAATGCAATGATAATCTACTATGGTGCCTTCACAAAACAATAGTATCAATGGCTATAGACTTCTACCCCACCCACTAATGTAGGTGGGTGGTGTAATCTGCCACTTTAATGAATGCAAGTTATTAACCCACACCATTCTTTTTTCAATGCAATGAACAATTTCTTAATTCAACAATTTTCTCCTATCATTATGCCTCTCTATAGTAATCATTGGTAAACATAATTTTATTTCAAACAACCATTATTCCCAACCTCCCAAAACATTTGAAGAATTTTTAACATGAAAGGTTATTTGTATATTTCAATCATATAGAGGCCAAAGAAATTTAAACGGGTGAATGTACCAACATCATACCCCTTCCTTTAGATTGCTATATACTTTATGATTTTATTTTTTTGGTACTAGGATACAAAACATCTAGAAAGATGTATCCTTTGTTTGTGTGATACCTTGCATAGGTATTCTATTTTGTAAAAATAAATAATTTTATTTAGGTAAAAAAAATGTATTCTTTTATAGGATTTTTTTCATCCTAAACGACAAATATTTTACATTTTGACATGCGAATATTTGTAATTATATAATTGTAAATTTAAATCTACTACTAAAAGTCTAATATCATTAGAAGTTTGTTGGTCATAAAGCTTTGCAACTATTTAATTTAACATGTACCATTTTTCTCTCACATTTGACTCAACCAACATTGTTACCACTTGTCGGTACCTAAAACTTAATTAACAAGCAATAATTAAAATTATGTGGCCTATTAATGGGTCTTCTCGGGTAAATCCAGATGATTTTTCAGATTTTAAAAGTGTGTTGGATTGCCCCCAATATGGCCGGTATAAGGTAAATTTTGATGGGGCCTCTAAGGGCAACCTGAGAGTGTTTGATGTAGGGTTTGTTATTAGAGATTAGAAGGGCAATATTATCACTATGGGGGCGAAGAAACTACCTATAGGAACAAACAATGTTGTAGAAGCACAAGTTGCCTTGCTCGTTGTGCTATTGCGACAAAAAATGGGATTCAAAAGTTACATTTAGAGGGAGATTCTCTAATCATTGTAAATGAAATTTTAAAGGGGGAAGCACATGCATGGCATCTCAATAATTGCATTTATGCCATCACACAAATATTGAAATCCTTTAATGATTTCTATGTCACACATATACGACGTGAAGGGGGCAAGGTAGCCAGTTCTCTTTCAAAGTGGGTGTTGTTCTTTCATGATGAGGAAGTTGTACGCTTTGAAGATTTTAGAAATCTTTTAATTGATGAAGTGGATATAGGGGAGTACACCATCATTTTAGTTGGCAATGATATTTTGGAAAGATCGAGTGTAATGGGACAAGGTTTCTAAATTTATTATTTAAAGGTGGCAGTAGCTGGTTTTGGTATTTTTTTGAAGTGTCACGTGAGTAGGTGTTTGAGCTGATGGAAGCCACATTTACATTGTATACCTCTAGGCAACAACTAGCCTTTATAGGGGATATCTTTGCTAAGAGGTTGAAGTGCATTTTTAAATTTGGAGATGGGGTCTTTTTGCAAATTTTGGAAACACTTTTGGATAATTTTTTCCTGCAAATGATGCATAGATATAAGACAAATGTGGAAATTGTCACAATGGTAATGGCTTTGGGTTTAGAATTGGGTGATAAGGAGGATGTGGTCAAGTGGGTCTTGAAAGAATGTGTGGAGTCTTATTGGCTATGTGGGTTGCAGTCGATTCTAGAGTGGATAGTTCTTGGTGTTGGGTTTGATGTTGGTGAAGGTTTGGAAAATGAGGAAGAATTCAAGGTTTGTGAGTTGGTTCCTTATATGTGGTGGCCCTTCGATGTGAATAAGAAGGAGCGAAGAGTGAAAGCAGCAATAGGGTGGGATGTGTTGAATATTTTCCTACACAAAAAAATAATCGAAAAGAAAGGTTGAGGAGAAGAATTTGAAAGCGGGGCAGGAGGCAAAGCAGGTGATGAAGGGAAAGAGGAAGGCGATAGATGGAGTAGAGGCTTCTTCAGCTGGTATGCACAGGATGAGGTGATGTTGTATGGTGTGATGCGACGAGGTGGGCAATGGTAACAAATTTTGTAGGGTTATGTCTATTCCTCTTTTTGTCTTGTTGGATGAGCCATGTATGGCTGGCTCGGATCCTTTTTTTATGCTTATGCATATGTATATTTGTCTAGTAATTTTTGGGAGGAAGTGGCCCCTCCTTGTCTATATTTTTGTAAAACTACGATACTGTAAATGGGGTTATTGGTTTGGTTCTCGGGTGGCTAGGATTTGATGTTTATGCAATTATACTTATTACATCTTATATGTACATCTTTTTGAATATCAATAAAAAACTTTGTTATTGACTAAAAATAATAATAATTAAAATTATGTATTTGGAAAATACTTATTTATCATATGTTACTCCTATCAATCCAATCAACTAAAAAACTAGATTGTACATAATTCTAATTTACATGTATGGATGGGATTCTTAAGTAAAAAATAATTAAATAATATCATCAACAGTGTAACTATAAAGGATGATTGGCATAGCTTAACCTACTATGATACAGTGTAGAAATCAAGATCATTAATTACTAATCATCAAAACAATTATAAGATGTAGCGTCCTAAAATTGTGACACTTGCAATTTCGACTGCATTTGGGTCTTCACGATGGCGGCGCAACGTTGAACCTGAATGGAGACCCCGAAACCTGTTTACAACACCAAAAACTGCATTTTTCTGCACCCTGGTCTGATCCCTCCTTGCACCCTGCTGTCCCGGGAGGTGGGACCATGGCGCCCAGCGCCCTGGTCCCTGGCCCTATTTTGGGCCCGGTCTCTTGTGGGCATCGAGTCTTTAAGTTTGCAAATTGGAAAATAATGTTTCCTGGTCGGCCTAAGGTCGGGAAAATCAGTCTATCAGCCCTAATTGACAAGTATATAAACTACTTTTCCTCTCCTAGAAAGGGAGGAAGGAAATAAGCAAGAGCAAGACGCGGAAACGATATTCAAACATTCAAGCATTCAAGCATTCCTTCAAGCAATTGAGCATTCTAAGTCTCCATTCAAGGCTAAGTGTTGCATTCAAGACAAGGATTCAACCATTGAAGAGGAGATCACATACAACAATACATCATATTACATACATTACACCTTCGCATGTAAGGATACAAACATTCTTACAACAAGGTATCAGTACTTGTTTACATTACAAACATTTACATTTACAACATTCTCATTTCTTGGTTAATTCCAAACTCGGGGTTTGACCTACAGGCAAACCCCTCATCCCTAACCCCCCAATCGTCATTTCTTTTCTGTGTGTAGGTTGCAGGTACGCGGCTATAATTGAAGATCTGGAATCCTTGTGCAGAGACAAACAGATCCCCCTTCGTTTCGCAGATTTTTCGGAGGACCGTGTGCACGCCGGGCGCCATCGTCCCGTCAACTTTCGCTCAAATTTGCAGAACAGCACCGTCTCGACATTTTACTGCTAATTCCAGGTCCGCAGCTTCATCCCATATCCCTGTCTCTGTTTATAAGCGAATCTTTCCTACTTTACATGCATTCCTAGTTCAATCTTTCTATCTACATTCTTTACAAAAGAGGGTATCCTTGATGTCTTAACCCTTGAAACTCATATAGAATCCAATCTTGCATTGCGTGGGATTGGATCGTGTGGGTTTCAACCCCTCTTTTGAATGTAAAGTCTCCCCTAAGTGAAAACCATCAACCCTAGTGACTCTCCCTTCTCTCTCGTTGGAGTTGGGGAGGGGAGAACAACTAGGGTTCGATTTTTTCGCTTTACATTTTGGTGAACCCGACGTGAACATCCTCATTTTGATTATTCATGGTTAGATCTGAAAATTTTGTTTCCTTAATTACATTTCCATGTTTGATCTTTTGCAAATTTTAGAGGCTAATTGCATAAAAACCCTAAAATTTTCTTTTAAGTAATTAAACTTGTGAAATGTTTAATTGTTAATGCTTGTTTCAGATCTACCCTTCTATTGCAAATTGTCAATTCATATTTGTGCTTTAATTCTGAAAATTAAGTGGTTAAATGTCAAAATCGTAATTTTTAAGACCTTCTTGATTCAACCTTTGACTGATAATTTCACTGATCAAAACACTTCCAAATCGGTTGTAACTTTGGATTCCACAATAAAATCACAATATCTTTCATCCCTAAAAATTTGGAAAAAAGTTGCAAGGACTGTGTGCACCCCGAGCGCCATCGTCCTCGACATTTTTTCCGAAATTTCGGGAGCTAGATCTTACTGTATTTTTCTACTAAAATCCAGAATTTTGGCTGATTTTATCAATTTTAACACCTTCAAAATTAAAGTCAAAGTTGGTCTAGCGATTGCTTGGATTGAGGCTTCTAATCATTCAAAAATTGTTGAAATTGAAATTCATATCAAAATTGTGTTTCTTACAGTCCTAAATCTGAAAAGTGTGTTGGCATTCATTCAAAATTTCAGTGTTTTATTCAAATTTTTACAATTTGTGACTTTTGAAATTAAGTGTTTAATTGCAACAACCTTGATTTCCACTTTCAAAATTTGAATTTTGCATGAAATCGAGTCAACTTTTAAATTTCGAAACTTGCATTGCTTTCAGCACTCCCTCTAAAATCATAAAATTCAAAATTTCAGTTTCCCTCTCTTTTTCAAAATTCAAATTTTACATTTTTCAACAATCTTGGTAGGGTTCAATTTTGAGATTGCAACTTTAATTTGGCCTATCTACAGATCATAAAATCACTCAATTTTTTCAGATTAGCTTTAAAATCATCATAACTTTCATCCCTGAAAATTTTGAAAAAAGTTGCGAGGACCGTGTGCACTCCGTTCGCCACGGTCCCGAACATTTTTTTTGAAATTTCGGGAGATTGTCCTGATTGCATTTAACAGCTTAAATCTAGGAGATTGGCTGGTTTTATTGAAATTTGCTACCTCTAAAATTCAAAATCTTCTCTCTTTCTTTAGTGCATGAGTTTTACAACAATAAGCCCTACTTACACTATTCCCGTTAGACGAAGCCTTAGAATTAAGTCTGTCCAAGGTGTAATTACCGAGGAGATGGAACCTAATTTGAATGGCCTTTTTAATGAGGACATGGGTAATTCCTCTAATCCTCTTAATGATGAAGAAGCTCTCCATGAGGTTTATGTAGAACAACTTTCAAAATTGGATAACCAATTTGATGATTTTCGACAATGGATGTCTCAAGAATACCCTAATAGTGAAGCTCTTTCATCAATTGAGGGTCTAAAACGTATGGTTCAAAGTGATAAGAATGGAATTGATATTTTGCGTGGTATTGCACACATTGTGGATTCGAATGTGATGCCTATGAAGAGTTGTGTCAAAACTTTAGGTTATACACAACCTCCTACTCAAGTTAATCATTCTATTCCTTTGACAACTCCTATTGCTAGTGTGTGGGGGAAAAAGTGAAACTAAGCAAACATGCCCTAATCTCACTTTCAATCACACATTTGTGGAATACGAAAGAGCCTAGAGGTATCACACAATTGGCTACTTCTTTTTGTAAAAGAGAGAGCCACGGGCTACCTATTAGGATTTCTATTCCTTTGTTGTAATTGAAAGATAAAATGATGCAAGTTCAATTCCCAACCCCAAAGTGCAATTATGAACTAATAACAAGATTGCAGAATTGAACTTAAACAATGGAAAGCTGTAAACACAAGGACAAGACAAGAATGAAAATGGGTACCCGGAGTCAAAATCTGAGTGAAAATGTTCGAGACGGGGGCGTGGGAGCCACTATCCTGATTCTGCCCCTGAAACTGCTATTTTGCAACCTGAAAAGCTGTTAGAAAGTTGTTGAAAGTTGTTGTCTGACAGAGGGACCAGGGCACCCAGCACCCCTGTCCCAGGGACCAGGGCGCCCCACGCCCCTGTCCTGGTCTTTTTCTCTGAAACTTGGTGTGGAGTGCTGTCTCGGCCTGCTTCTCCCGGATTTGCAACTTGCGGCATCGTCCGAATCCCAAAACCTGCACTTATATCTAAAAAGGTGTTTTGGGCGGCTATATAGGGTTTTGCCTTAGTCAAACCCCCGCTTTGGTGATTTCCACCTCCACGAATAGCCAAGTTGTATTGTAAAAGTAATGTGTGTGCAGACCTTGTGTGTGTGCAAGATCCTAAAATGCAAGTAAGCAAACTAGAGCAACCTAGAAAGTAAACCCTAATTGCTTGTAAATGATAATGTAAATGCTCCAAATCAAGATGTAAGGAGATCTAAAGCATGAATACAAGTGATATAATGAGGCTTATGCAAAGACATGAAAACAACATGAAATCATACCCAACCCCAAGGGAGGGGTACAAGCCAATCTTCAGTCGGTGATCCCTTATTGTTCTTCAATGTCTTCAAAGCCCTAAATGGATGAATGAATTTGATGAATGCTTGATGGATGGATGTTTGAATGTTGTTGAAGTCTTCAAAGATCTGCTCTTTCGCTGCATAGAAAGCCCTTGAAAACCCAAAATCTGGATCCTTTCCAATGAAGAAAGAGAGCTCTTATGTATGAAACCCTAGGTCTTAATTCCAACTTTTGGCCGACCTAGAGATTGAATCTCCCACCAATTTCTTGGGGTTAAGCTTTATTTTATGATTGGATCGTGCTCCTAAAATTTTGAGAAAAATGTCCGGGACCATGTGCACGCCGGGCGCCATGGTCCTGACAACTTTTCACCAAATTTTCAGGGCCGTCGGATATGATGATTTTAGAGCGAATCCCGAAGTTACAGCTGATTTCGAGATGTTTTGACCCCCGAAATCAAGCCCCCAAGTTCAAAATAGGACCTAATTAGGGTTTTTGATTAAATGATGTATTGGAGGAATAAAATGAAAGGGGCACACTTTAATGAAAGGGCCCAACTTTATGATGTGGAAGATGATGAAATAGAACCTTAGACCTAACTAATTTAATTAATTAAGTGCTAAAGGGGAAATGCAATGCAAAATGCAAAATGCGCCAAGGCGGGTGCTAAACTAGGTGTGAAATTGTACCACCCTAGCAAGTGCGTACAATTTATGACGCTACAGCTAGTATACCTACTTTTACATCAAACATAATGACTACTTCAATACAAGACATTCCTCCTATGATCACTAGTCATGGGGGCAATCCTTCTTCTTCAATCAACCCTCTTCCTTCATTCAATCCGACTTCTTCATTCATTCCTTCAATGAGTGTTCCTATTGTATCTCCACAAATAAACATGACACAAGGGGGCAATTCATTTAACCCTTCCATTCCTCCTTGTAGTGTTCTTCCTTTCCAGTCATCTCCTATGACTAACTATCATAGTGTCCCACCACCTTACTCTCTACCTTCTTTCAATAACATAACACCTCCATCACAATCTAACACGTCTAATATGAACTCTTCGACTGAAGCGACCATTAACAATCTTGCACAAACTGTCTCTTCTTTACAACAACAAATTGCCTCTATGAATCAATCTAAGTTTAGTGTGCCCACATTTGATGTTGCGAGCCCACTTTCTCTTGACATTGTTCGAGCTATCCCCCCTAAACATGTTGAAATTCCGCATTTGGAGCTTTATAATGGTAAGGGTGATCCTCTAACACATGTTAAGACCTTTCAAACAATATGTACCGATTTTGCTTATGACCAAAGGTTGCTTGCAAAACTGTTTACTAGAACATTAAGAGATAAAGCCCTACAATGGTATTGCTCGTTGCCTTCTTATTCTATTACTTCTTTCGAACAACTTGCAAATGCTTTTATTCAACAATTTCAAAACAATATAAGTCCTAAAGTTACTTTGATTGATTTAATGCATTGTAAACAAGGTGTTAAAGAAAAAGTGACTGATTTCACTGGTAGATATAAGCATTTGTATGCTCAAATTTCTTTTCCAGTACCTGACAATGATATTCAAAGAATCTTCATTTCTAATTTACAAAAAGATATTAGAGAAAAACTTCTGTTTTCTGAGTTTACTTCTTTCCAACAGTTGTGCGCAACTCTTCACAATTATCAACTGACTGTGAGTCAAATGGAACAAGCAAATCCTATGGCTCCGAGTGATAAGGGTGATAGTAGTCAACAACCATTTGGGAAGTTTAAACTGAACAGAGAGTCCATTAAATTCAATGAAAACATCATCAACAACAATGTGAATGCGGCATCAGGTGTGCCTCCTATTTCTAAGTTTTTTAAGAAAGAAAGAAAGTTCACTCCTTTGAATGAATCATTGCATAGTATTATGAATAAGTTATTGGAACAAAATGTGCTTACTCTTCCTCCTATAAGGCAAATAGATCCTGCAAAGATTAATTCACCCTATTTTGATAACAAATCTTTTTGTCAATTTCATCGTCAACCTGGGCATGATACTGAAAAATGTTTTGCTTTAAAGGGTAAAATTCAAGATTTGATTGATAATAATACTATTTCTGTTTCTAGAGTGAATGATAAAGGCAATACATCTGTAGCTCCTCCTAACCAAAATCTTCAGATTTTTACTGATCCATTACCTTCTCATACCTCTAATGCGATTGATACTACTGATTCCTCTGTCTCACCTGATGATCTTGTGTCCATGACTCTGAATGTGATTAACTTTGTAGAGCAGCAGAAAATCCCTAAAGAACTTTCCATCACCTTTGATTCTAGTGAAACTATCAGGGCACCTGATGGTCCTTTATATATAGTTGCAAAAGTCAAGAGTACACCTTGTCATGGAGTGCTTATTGATCCTTCTTGTATGGTTAATATCATTACTGAAGAATTTCTTTTTACTTTGCAATTGAATCAAGTGATCTATGATGAAACAAATGTGGTTGTGAAACTATTTGATGCATTTTCTTCTCCTACAATTGGTTCTATTACATTACCTATTGAGGTCCATAACAAATCCCTTGATGTGGACTTTGTTATTATTCCATCATCCGAACAATGTCGTGTGAAGCTAGGCTATCCTTGGCTATCTTCCATGAAAGCTATTGCTTCTCCTATTCACAAGTGTTTGAAATTTCCCCATAATGGTGAAGTTGTTACTGTCAATCATAGTCTCTTTAAACCAGCTGACAGAACTTCTAGCGTTCCTATTGATTATTTTTGGCCTAAACAATTCCAATCTCTTCCTCCACGAAGTGATCATCTTTTCAAATCTTATCAAAAGTGGAAGAAAGATATGATCCTATCTCTAAGTGAACCTAGAACACCCAAACTTGACATTCCTATCGTTCTTGAGAAGGAAGTTCTTCCTTTGAAAGATAAAACTAATGTCTTTCCTCAAGAAGATTCCCAACCCATCCCTATGGATGTGACTATGCCTATATCTAATAAACTTCCTAAAAGTAGACCTATACCTCCTCGTCATGATGGACTTGGTCTCCTTCCTAAACTGAATATTCCTCCTTTATATGGAGCAGTTCCTCCTCCTTCCTCTTATGGAGAGAAGAGACCTTCCTCTTAACCTATTATTCAACCTAAGAGACCACAACCTAAACACCCAAGTGCTAAGGATGAGAACATTCCTCCTCCTCAATCTCCTCGACTTCCTACTAAGACTAGATGGAATCGTTCTGCACGTGAACGTCGATGAAAGCATCGTCTTAGAGCTCAGGCAGCTGCTTCTCAAACTTTGCAATCCCCAAAAACACCTTCAGCTAGTATTATTCCATTTTCTCCTCAGCCAACGATTGAGCCGAAATCTCCTAAACATAAGATGCATGATGGTCTTGATCCTGTGAGAGTTAAAGATCCTATTTTTATAAATCTTGATGATGATATAGATATTATTCATGATGAAAATGTTACTCCTGTTCATTCTGATAGTGAATATGAATATGTTGATGTTGATAACAATTTATCTAACGAATTTTCTAAAGCACTTATCCTAGCTCCTAGACAAGAACACCATGGCTTGGGATATGAACATAGCCCTTGTTTGGATCTTGTGATAGCTCCATCTGCTGTGTTGGATGTTCCTCCTCTAGCGTGTTTCCTACCTTCCCGAAATATTGATCAGCAAGATCGGGGGGTAGATGACATGCTAGACTAGTTTCATTAGCATAGCAGACTCTCTCCTCCTCTCTTGATCTCTTTTGTTACTTCTTCTATGTGTTATTCTTCTATTTGTTGTCCTTAGTGTTGTCTACTTGAGGACGATGCAAAACATTGAGATCTCTTTTGGTCTCTCTCATGTTGACTCAAAAGACACATGTGTTCCCTTCTTCTAGGTGACCTTCCTTGATTGGGGAATGAAGAACAATTATGCATATGTACATATGATATACATGAATTATCATACAGCATACTGACCCTGAGGAAAGCGAAGTCACCTCGTGCTTTGTGTTTTGTGTCTATTATCCTTGGGCTTATCTCACACTTGGGGGCTAAATCCTTGTGATAACGTGCTCCTTTCTCATTTCTTATATGTATCACTACCTTAAAGCAATCACCCCCGGTGAGGCGTGTGCGATCGCTTTAACGTAGGGGGGCATACATCCCGTTCATATCTTTTCAAGATACTTGAAAATTTCTTATCTTTGCCTTATTTTTGATATTTTTCTTGCATGACTCATAGTGAGGGAACCTTACTACTGACAGTCATGGTTCTCCCTCATGATCTTCCCTTTTACTTTGTCAATCGAAGTCATAAGATCCTTAGTCCACTAGGGGCTTGGTGTATCTTGCCTCCTTGACGTGGTGAAAGTTTTTCAATGTTGTTTCCTTGTACTTTACCGGAAGTATGAGCGTACGCTTATACTCCCACTAAAGTGGGGGCTAAATGTAGCGTCCTAAAATTGCGACACTTGCAATTTCAACTGCATTTGGGTCTTCACGATGGCGGCACAACGTTGAACCTGAATGGAGACCCCGAAACCTGTTTACAACACCAAAAACTGCATTTTTCTGCACCCTGGCCTGATCCCTCCTTGCACCCTGCTGTCCCGGGAGGTGGGACCATGGCGCCCAGCGCCCTGGTCCCTGGCCCTATTTTGGGCCCGGTCTCTTGTGGGCATCGGGTCTTTAAGTTTGCAAATTGGAAAACAATGTTTCCTGGTCGGCCTAAGGTCGGGAAAATCAGTCTATCAGCCCTAATTGACAAGTATATAAACTACTTTTCCTCTCCTAGAAAGGGAGGAAGGAAATAAGCAAGAGCAAGACGCGGAAACGATATTCAAACATTCAAGCATTCAAGCATTCAAGCATTCCTTCAAGCAATTGAGCATTCTAAGTCTCCATTCAAGGCTAAGTGTTGCATTCAAGACAAGGATTCAACCATTGAAGAGGAGATCACATACAACAATACAACATATTACATACATTACACCTTCGCATGTAAGGATACAAACATTCTTACAACAAGGTATCAATACTTGTTTACATTACAAACATTTACATTTACAACATTCTCATTTCTTGGTTAATTCCAAAACTGGGGTTTGACCTAAAGGCAAACCCCTCATCCCTAACCCCCCAATCTTCCTTTCTTTTCTGTGTGTAGGTTGCAGGTATGCGGCTGTAATTGAAGATCTGGAATCCTTGTGCAGAGACGAACAGATCCCCCTTCGTTTCACGGATTTTTCGGAGGACCGTGTGCACGTCGGGCGCCATCGTCCCGTCAACTTTCGCTCAAATTTGCAGAACAGCACCGTCTCGACATTTTACTGCTAATTCCAGGTCCGCAGCTTCATCCCATATCCCTATCTCTATTTATAAGCGAATCTTTCCTACTTTACATGCATTCCTAGTTCAATCTTTCTATCTACATTCTTTACAAAAGAGGGTATCCTTGATGTCTTAACCCTTGAAACTCATATAGAATCCAATCTTGCATTGCGTGGGATTGGATCTTGTGGGTTTCAACCCCTCTTTTGAATGTAAAGTCTCCCCTAAGTGAAAACCATCAACCCTAGTGACTCTCCCTTCTCTCTCCTTGGAGTTGGGGAGGGGAGAACAACTAGGGTTTGATTTTTCCGCTTTACATAAGATAAATAAAATAAGAATCAAAAGACATACAAATTCAACACATTACACAATATATATGAGAACAAAATCCTTTAAGTTAAAAACCCTATAATGAATCATTCCATTATAAAATACTTATAAAATGAACTATTGAAACATAGACCAAACTTAGAGGAACACTTCTCATTACTTCCACATGGCCATTAATACCTCTTGTGCATAGTGATAGAATTGTTTATTAATTTCAATTCAAAATTGAACTTGTGGATAGCTTAATTTGGATCGTTAATTTCAAATCTGATTTAAGAACACATTTCACTCATAAACTTATTTTTATAAATCAACATTTAGAGTACTTGCATTGGCTAAAATTGAACATTCCCTTTTATTTTTCATATGTTATCATTTGAAAGAGTAAAATTGTTGTCATGATGTATTCATTTCATAAATGTGATAACGGGTTAGCTTCCCTTGCTTCAAATTTTCCATCTCTTAAAGAAACTCCTCCCATCTATGACAAAATTAGTGCCTAAAAGAGTTATTACCAACCCCTTCAAAACTCTCCCATTCTTTAAGGATGAAGATTCGAAGAGCAATCTTGACAATTCTCCTAAAATGTGCCCTTCCCATCTACCTATCTTAGAGGAAGAGGATGATATCATAAACATCTTTCTTAGTGTTACTTTACCTTCTTTGCGTGATGCCTCTCTAAGTGAAAAGGTATTGATGGATATTGACTTATCTTCTCCTAAATTTGGTCTTACCAATGGGGGCATGTTAGTGCAACAAGAGATTATGGCCAAAAACTCCTTAGATTTCATTCCTTCAAATGAAGAAAGAGAGCTCTTATGTATGAAACCCTAGATCTTAATTTCGTCTTTAGGTTGACCTAGGATTTGAATTTCCCGCCAATTTCTTGGGGTTAAGCATTATAATATCATAGGATTATGCTCCCAAAATTTCGAGAAAAATGTCAGGGACCGTGTTGCACCTGGACATGGTCCGACCAACTTTTCACCAAATTTTCAAGGCCGTTAGATATGATGATATTAGAGTGAATCCCAAAATTACAGTTCATTCCAAGATGTTTTGATATGCAAAATTGGGCCTTAAAGGTTGAAATAAGACATAATTAGGGTTTATGATTTAATGATTTATTGGAGGAATAAAGTAAATAGGGGCCCAATTTTATGATGTGGGGAGTGATGAAATATGACTTTAGATTTAATTAAATCAATTAATTAAATGCTTAAAGAAAAATTACAATTAGAGATGCAAACACACTAAGGCAGGTACTAAACTAAGCATAGAATTGTACCACCCTGGCAAGGGTGTACAATTTATGACGCTACATTTAGCCCTCACTTTAGCGGTCATATGACAGTACGTGCATATGCAAGATAAAGTAAAGAAAAGTAAACATTCATGAAAAAGGATATATCGACAAGTTGTTGGACGAAGCCCCTAATGGTATCTGCAGTACACAGTTAGGAACCGCACCCTACAAAACCACATGTTAGATAAAATCACAAAATCACCTAAATGCTTACTAAGGAAGGTGATGAAAATTCGAGGATAGCTATATGCCCCCTCCCCTGTTTCGGCTTGCTAATTTTAGTGAGTTGAAATAGGGTGTCATGTTTACTACATCGAATTGTGAAAGAAGATTGATGACAAATGCTCACAAGAAGATTTTATACAAGATCAAAAACTAATGGAGAATCATTTGGTATGAAAGAGGACTAAACCTCAATTCCAACACAACAAAGAATGTGAGGATCTAAGAGCTCTCTAACACGAGATGAAAGATTTAAATGGAAACAAATGCAAGAGATATAATCCAAAAATACAACTCCATAAAGGAAATTGGAAAGGAATGGAGGATTGAAATGACATCAAAGAGAGATTATTTATAGAAACACTCTTCTAAAAGAAGGCAAGAGATCCTCATCAGGGACATGCACGTTCACAAAATAAAAGTGTTTATTATAAAATATACTACTCAACGAAGAAAAGAAATTGATGAATGATCAAAGACGTCCAACAACAACGAGGAAGTCCCAATTAAGGATGTGTACTTAAGATCCCCATTAGGTATGTATGTTCCAATATGAAAGAAGGAATTAAAATATGAATGCACCTCTACAATAAAAAAGAAATCCTTATAGAAGACACTACTTCACAAAGGGGAAATTTTAATCTTAAGAAGGAGAGATGTTTGAAATCACTCTTTCCCCCTATATATAGGAAGAAGAGATGAGATAGAAATAGGCTATTATGTTGCTTCCAAAAGTATGATTGCATGTGAAATTGTACCAACATGAATGACAATGAGCCCCAGTAAGTGAGCTACCAATGTCACATAATGATGAGCAACATAATAGCTATTAATGTTATTTAAAGACATGATAGATTGAATGAGGTATTTGAATATGACATGTTAAATGCTCTACTATAAGTGAGATTAAAACCATGTATAAGATGATGAATGCTAAAAAGTATTTAGAAAGAGAAGAGTTTATAGGAGAAGAATAGGCCACTAAGTCATACTTTTCTTGCACACAAGAAATCTTAGGAGAGGGATAAGTGTAATTAATTAGAGTCTTATTCCTAGAAGGAGGGATTTTAGAATGAATAGAAGATAAAGTCTCATAAGTGGGATTAGAAATCTCTTGAGGAGATTCATAAAGATGTTTGTTCATCACCAATATTTCCTTATGAGGGGGATGAGTGTTGAAAGAAGTAGAAGATGATTTAATTGAGGTGAGGTCATCATCACTACTAAATATAGCATTCACATTGAGAGATGGTCTTTTAAATGCTTTGGTGGACTTAGAAGGATTATATCCAAGTCCAAATGAAGCTTCATGTGCGTTATGTTTTAAAGGAACTTTAAAGATCCTTGTTCATTTGCGCCACAACCATTGCCATTATAGCCACTCTTAGCTAAAATGTGAAAACCAGGACCATAAAGGGATGCCAGATCAGAAAGAGGTGGTTGCACCTCATAGGTCTCAGTGCTACATGAATTAGAGGAAGGATATGAAGAATTATTTAAATTAGAAGAAGCCATAAAGTGGTTACTTAGTTGTTTAGACAAAGTAGGTTTCTCTTTAAGTTCCTCCTTAGATTTCTCCTTCTCACTCTTAGATTCTTTCCAAGATATTCTATACTCTCATTTAGAAGTAGGGTTAAAGTTTAGAGATCCCCAATCATCATCTGAGTGCACTCTTTTGGGATAAAACATATCTTTGGGAGGAGATTTCGATTGAGTAGAAGAATCAGGGGTACTAGAAGGAACAAGATAATTAAAGGAAATAGATGTATTTAAAGAAGTATGAAGATTGGGAGAAGAATGCGAAGTAGTCGAACAAGAAGATCCAACTTTTAATGGAGCTTGAATGTTGGTATAATCTAACAATGTGTATGTCTTATTATCATAAATGAACTTGACTTGCCTATGCAAAGCTAAGGGGACAACTTGCATGCTATGAATCCACAGTCTCCCTAATAGAAGGTCATATGTCAAATTACCAAGCATGACATGAATAGGTGTAGATAAAGTAACAAGACCTACCTTAACACAAAAATTTATGATAACTAAAGATTTTTTATCAACATTATCAAAACCTCGAATAGAAATAGGAGCAGGTTTGATGAGAGAACGATCCATAGTAATCTTATCCAATAAGTCCGCACTACAAAAATTAAGGCCAGATCCATTGTCCACAAGGGTTCGTCTTATAGCACTATTTTTTACAATAACCACAATCACAAGAGGAGCATATTGATGTTAGATTTCATGAGAAGGTAGCTCATCTTGTGTGAATACAATTTGAGCTTTGGGTTTGTTTGTAGGATCAATCAAAGAAGTCATGTTATTAGGTGTCACTGTAGGTGGGACATCTAAGTTTTTCAAAGTATCTTGTAACATCTCATGGTAACTAGGTGAAGTTTCAACCAAATCCCAAATAGAAATCTTGGAAAGTAGCTTTAAGTTATTCAACGAGATCATACTCCTTACTAAGAGTCTGTGATATACAAGGTACTTATGGAAGAGTAGGTTGAGAGGGAGGAAGTGAAGTTGGGATAACTGGAAGAGGATTAGGTTGCTTATTGTTTCTTGTGTTGTAGGTATGAGAAACCGCATGATGACTCTTTTGAGTGATTTTCTTAGCACACTCATAAGGGATCTTAGTAGGATAACCTCCTTGCACACTAATGATCGGTTTCTTAGGAGTGCAAAAAGAATCATTAGCATAACCACCTTGAACCACTAAAATAGGCTTACGCTGAGAACTTTGAGAAGGACAAGCACCTTGAACTGTGAAGAGGGGTTTATTAGGTGTTTCATTCACATATATCAAATTAATTGAAGATGGTTTAGGAATATAAAAGGTGTCCTTATGAATTTTAGAAGAATAATGGACAAGATTGTTGGAAGAATTGTTGATAGTCTCTTCTTGCACTAAAATGTTATCATGGATAAGATCAATTTTAGGAGATAGACTAGGAGTAGGCATTGATGTTTTAGAAGGAAGAGTATTAGTAGGAAAGGTCATATCATCCTTTGTCATCAAAGGATCTACTTGGGGAATAGACTCTCTAGGAGAAGGATCAACACTACTTTCTAAAGTTTCACTTTTGAGAGGGAGAACTTTGAAAGAGATGTTAACAATCTCTTCTTGAACTAAGGTATCCTTATGAGTAGAACCTAGTTGGGGAGAAGGATATGCCTTACCTTTAGAGGAAAAATGATTGAGATTCATGGAAGGTGAGTTGCTATCAAGAGAGTTATCAATCATGATTTCATCCTATTTGGGTAGGGTTCTCTCATGGGGTAGAGAATAATCAACACCTTATTCTAATTGTTCATCCCAAATAGTGAGGTATCTTGCATAAAGATGTCCTTATTGTTATTGCCAATTTTGGGAGAAGGGATAACATTGTTCATTAATTATTCATCCTTAGGAGGGAAAGCTTCACTACATGTGTTTAAATCATATTCTTATCTCAAAATGTGTTCAATAGTATGTTTAGGGGAAATAGAATTAAGGAAATTGATTATGATTTCATATTCTTTTTCTAAGGTATCTATATGGGTAAGACAAGATTTGGGGCAAGGAGAAGAATTTCTCATTAATGCATCATCTCTAGTGGGAATTTTGTTGAAGTCAAAAGAGGAAATACCATCAGTAGGAAAAGTAGGGAAACTACGATATTCTTGCACAAAATGATCCACGAGGGGAGTATTCTTTAGGAGGGAGATGAACATATTTCTCCAAAGATTCATGCTTAGGGAGGCGATCTTTGAAAGAAGTGCTCTGAAGTCTGCTAGCGATCACAAGGAGCCTTTTATGTAGTGAAATAGAAGCTTATGTGGATTCTTAAACAACATTCATCAAGCACTCATCAAGTATCCATCAAGTATTCATAATCAATTAGGAGCCTTGAAGACATTGAGGAATAATAGGAGATCAAGTGGCTTATATCTCTCCCTTGGGGATTGGTATGGTTTCATGTTATTTTCATGTCTTTTTATGAGCTTCTTTACACTCATTTTCACATTTACATTCATGCTTTAGATCATTTAGCACATTTGATTTAGAGCATTCTCATTTATATTTACATTTACATTTACATTTACATTTACATTTACATTTACATTTAGGGTTTACTCTCCAAAACGTAGGGTAGCTCTAGTTTCTTATCTTTCTCATTTTAGGGTCTTGCACACACACAAGATTCCTGCACACACAATTTTACTATACAAATTGGCTATTTTTTGAGGTGGAAATCACCAAAACAGGGGTTTGACTAAGGAAAAACCCCATATAGCCACCCAAAACCCTATATTAAGTTGCAGGTGCAGGTGTAGGTATAGGTATAGGTAACCGGAAGACTTTCAAGACTGCTGAAAGGAACAAGGATTGTCCTAAAGCCTCAAATCTATCCCAAAATGATTAAGGATAGGGGCATGACGCCCTGGTCATTCTCAAGGTAGAGGCATGGCTCCTTGGTCCCCCCACTTTCAGGTGATTTTCAGCAGGGTGGAAGCTTAGAACATCATATTTGCAGGCCTTCAGTTGTAGCTTTTTGTCAAACAAAATAGGACCAGGGCATGGCACCTGTGTCCAGGTCAGTGATGCAGAGCATCTTGGAAAACAAATCACAACTCTAGGATCATGTTGATCCATCCATATTTTAATCATGAGAACAATTCATTAGAGGCATATTTCATCATTCTTCAACAATCAATCGATCAAGAAAACATAAACTTAATCTAGGTATCAAACTTGCCAGCTTGTTGTCCCTTTGGATAGACCTGTACACATAGGTCTATAACTTTCTAACCAAATGTAAAAACCTCAATCCTTTTGGTAGGACCCTAAATAACTAGATTACAAACAACATATACAAAATGTATCCACATCCAACGGTTCGATTAAAAGTTATGGCTGTTGCATTAGACCCATTTATGTTGTCTCCAAACAAATCATGTGCATGACCAGTCCGCCTAGGGCATCAAATATATTTCAAAAAAACAAGCCAAAATGATCCAAACCCAATTTCACATGAACCATTTATGGATTTACTTTTATAATATGTAATCCATTAAATTTTCCAATGGTTTAATCATTATATAAAGACAAACCATTGCCTGCAACTCCATTGAAGATGGTTTAAAACCAGTTTTCACCAAAATCTTCATAACTTACACAAATATAAACAAAAATGCCTCAGACCAAAGGGAAAAGAAAGATAATTCATATATCATTCCAATAAATCTATTTAGAGTTCATAATAATCCCAGATGAGTTCATACCATATGCTGCAACGTGATTGTTCTCAGGAAATATCAAATCTGCAATTAACAACTTTCACCATAAATTGCATATCTTCTTCATTTATAAACATAATCACTCCAAAACAAAAGGAAAAGAAAGGTAATTCACATATCTAACTATAAATTATACATATACAAAGGTTTCCAGGCCATACATGGTTGTAAAAGGCCTGGAACCAACACAAAAACTGGAAAGCCAATCAAAATAACAATAGTAGAATGCACCAAAATGTATCCAAAATGTTCTCCTTTCTTCCCTTTCTTTTTTTTCTCATTTGGAACGACCATACAATGAATTTTTATAGACTCGTGGTCAGTTTTGACCTTACAAATACCTCTCATAACCAACTTTTAACCCCTTTTTCAACTTTTGTTGTATTTTTGCAACTTTGTTTGACAACATTTTGTTGTCAAGTTGACATCTTTTACACTTTTGCACAAATGATTTCGTGACTTTATAAAAACATTCAATACATGTCCAAATGAACAATTTAATGCCTTTTACATACTTGCTAGCCTTCTCATGGCCTTTTATACGATTCTGACCTTTTGACCAATCTAGGCCTCTAGTGGACAACTTTTGCAAATTGGCTTTATAGCCTTACATATGTTGGTTCAATGACCTTAGTAACATTATAACAATATGAAAAATGACTTGATAGTCTTCCAGTCTTCCTTTATTAAAAATGTACCTCCTGGTAGTGCTCTTGTGCCTAGGTGCTCCTGCACCAGTCAGTTTGGCTCATTTTTCAACTCCAGGTACACATTCAAATTCCTCCCCCTTCTTTTCTTTCAGTATCTCAGTTTCAGTCCTGCAAGTTTTTGCAATTTCAGTTCATATATGCTTCATTATTCATCTCCTAGTCTAGTTGATCAATCACACCGTATTTTTCACATCTTCTCTTCATATACAACAAGAGGAATATAAACCCTAAGAGATAATACTTTGTTGTCTCTTTCTCACAAGAAGTAGCCAAAGTGAGCTATCTCCCTAGGCTCTTTCGTATTCCCAATGTGTTGGCGAAAGTGGGATTAGGTCCTAGTCACTCGGTCTCACTTTTTCCCCTCCACAATAATATAATTAATTAATTGGGAGGATACAATAATTAATTAATTAGGAGGATAGGATTGAGAAATTAATTAATTAAGAATTAATTAATTGGAAGAAAGTGGTTTAAATTTGATTAAATTAATTAGTCAAATTTAGGTGTCTACATTTTGCCCCTCTTCGTGGTGGTGCTAAAATAGTGTCGGTGGGAAGAAAAATAAAACACTCGAAAGCGAGAAAGAAAAAAAGAAGCCCCAAGCCCGACTGAGAACGAAGGATGAAGGAAGGGGTGCCTCCTTGAGAAGGTGCACGGGCAGAAGGGCCCAAGTGGTGTCGCGAAAAAGACATTGCCCCAAGCAACATAAAGAAAGGGGACGGAAAACTGGACCATTAGGCTCAAACGACACCTCAAACGGAGGTCTGGGGAAGGATTTATGCTCAAAATAGTCTGAGAGGGCCCGAGATGATCAAATAGAGGCACATAAGCACCTTATAAGGTCAAAAAGTGTTTTTTGAAAATCAGTTGTGCATGCTCATTTTCGGAAAAAAAGAAAAAGAAGAGCTCTGGAGAAGAAAACCTGGTGGAGGTGAGATGGCGGAATGGATGAGACTGAGGCATCAAATGGACATGGTGCAAAAAGTGAGGCAGCGCAGGAGACCAAATCGAGAGGTATGCCTCAAAAAATGAGCTCTTTGTCTAATTTTCATGAATTTTGAAAAAAAAATCATTCTGAGGAAATCAAGGGATGAGGGGCAAAAACTTGGGGAGGGGGGGGGGGGGGGTGGAATGCCAAAAAATGATGTGAAGCCGTGGGGGAACCACATAGCACAGGAGCACTGACCCGCTCATGCAAGGTGCAGCCCTGCGGGGGCGGGAGCACAACCTCTCTCACACGGGATGCATCCCCGTAGGTGCGAGAGCGTCGCCCGCTAATGCGGTGGCACATCCCCACGAACGGGGGGCGCATTCTCGTAAGTGCAAGGTGGTGACCCTGCTAATGGGGGCACATCCCTGTGGGTGCAGGAATGCGACCCTACAAACAACCCAGTGCATCCCTGTGAGTGCGGGAACACGACCCCACAAACAACCCAGTGCATCCCCGTGAGCGCGGGGTGCAACCTAGCAAAAAGAAAGGGGAAATAAGAAAAAGAAAAAGACAGAAGCGGGAGCAAGGAAAAGAAAATTTTCTCTGTGGGCAGGCACGGTCTTGTAAAAGGGACCGCTAGATGATGAAAAATACCCATTCGCCAAAGAGGGGACAACGAGTCGCTAAAAAAGAAAACGAGGGGCTATGGAAAAGAAAGGCAAAGGACTGACAAGCTAACATTTGCTTGACTTGCAGTGGAGCATGGACACTCTCATGAGCCACGAGAGACATCTTGGGGTACTAAGACTTGGAGAGGAGTTGAGCAACACAGAGCGAGCACACGTCAATGTGATAGGGTTGGGCTATGTGGTGTAGATGCCACATATTTGGTCGCATATGGCGATGCTGACAACATTGATTGAGCGATGGAGAAGCGAGACCTCTACCTTCCACCTGCCTACAGGTGAGATGATCGTGACTCCTGAGGACATATATTGAATCTTGATATTGTCAACAGGAGGAGCTTGATGCATTGTAAGGAGGATTGAGGAGGCAGAGGCCATCGTGCTACTAGCAGGAGGAGAGATTCCCTTGCAGCGGGGGATGTTGTCCTTGGAGCATGCAGCGACACAGGCACCATGAGATTGATTCATATACATCTACATCTGTGGACTTGTCAATAGGTTCATCATTCACGATCATGGCGAGAGGTCTATCATACTAGGGATGATCCCAGTGGTGGTAGAGGCAATTGATAGCAGCCGACCTATGGCTTGGGGTACTTTGGTGTTGACGGAGTTATACAGAGAGTTCCATGAGATCGTACATCATCCTGGTAGAGGATTCAGATTTGTCACACTCTTACAGATATGGGCATGGGAGCACATTATTGTCATGCAACCGATGCCCAGATTGGATAGGGATGCGGCTGAGCTTGCACGATATTTAGCAGGCGGGGATCACTGAGATACAAGGCTAGCGATGATATTAACCATTGGAGGGAGGCACTTGATAGATTGACATTGGATGCTATCCCCTAGAGATCATTTATGGGGATCCCTCCATGGCCAGAGGATCAGCGACACATGCCTTACATGATGATAGGGGGATACATCATTGGGAGATGGGAGTGGTTGACCGAGATGTATCGATCGGACTAGGTGTAGCGACAATTTGGGCAGATACAGGGCATACCTGGAGCACCACACAGATTTCAACGTACCACCCGAGAGAGATTGGTAGAGTTTGAGACCTCAGTATAGGACAAAGCAGGCATCATTGATAGATGGACTCAGATGGATCCAATGGCATGGGATTCACAAGGGGGACTCGCAGATGCAGGGATTACAACAACTTATAGAGAGTGGTGGGTAGAGGCTAGATTGAGCCCAGTGGGGAGAGAGAGATTGACATCACTCACAGAGAGGAGGGCACAAGCACAAGATCGGGGGAGTAGGATAGGACACTATTAGTCAGCCAGATGATCAGTTAAGGCAGTGGCAGAGTGCGTGATTCAGACGAGGTCCAGATCAACGATAAGAGCCCAGAGGACAGTGAAAGGGAGGAGAGAGGAGAGGAGAGAGAGGGGAGAGGAAGCAACTCCCATGGATGTGGACTCATCACCACAGATAGAGACAAGGGGATCAAAGGAGGAGGGGTAGACCAAAGGCATGAGCTCAAAGGAGGAGGGGCGGGCCAAAGGTAGGATCCCAGAAGAGGAGAGGCAAGCTAGGGGTAGGAGCTCAGTGAGACTAATACCTGCCAGGACAGATAGGAGGGATGAGAGAGGAGAGGGATCCAGAGCATTACCAGACTAGGCGACATAGATTCACACCCTTAAGGAGGTATTGCGGAGGTCAGAGCAGAGTCTATAGGATGTCGCTACAGAGAGAGACGACCCACATAGGGAGAGAGATGTTGTAGAGGGGGCCAATAGACAATTGCAGATAGAGAGAGACACACTCTTCCAGGAGAGGGACACAACAATAGCTACGAGATATACGATGGATCACTCTCGAAAAAGGATAGATGAGACAATGGCCCACTGCCAAAGGACGAGGGATGAGGCTAGGAGATAGGTTGCACCCATCAGAGGTGGAGGGGAGCTAATGCAAGTTGTGCGGTAGTAGATGGTTGAGATGGAGGCCTTATCCCATCAGGTTGGATGGTATAGGGGTCGGTACGAGCAGGCAGTACCAACAGGGCAAAGGGGGGAGTATGTGCCACCTCCTCGAGCTAGGAAAGCTAGTTCCTTACACAGTGGAGGATCCAACAGGGGGATAGGGAGATCCAACCACAACACAGGTGGATCGACCAGACGGAGGGCTCAGATAGAGGACACGACAGGGTCGGGATCAGGATCCACATAGGGATAGGGGCAGGGATATGGCCTAGCCCAGTTACCAGAGAGAACATGACTTATGCAGACAACTATGTAGATGATGTAGTTTTGACATTTTTTGTACATCATATAGCAGACACAGAGGTGTATATATATGCCTCATATTCACTTTTTTGCACCTCATGTGTGTGTTATGAGCATGATAGGTGATCACTGGTGATTATGATATTGTATGTGCTTGATTCATCTTTTGATCAAATATATCAGATAATGTACACATTTATATACATGTATTTTTTTGTTGTATTGACATACACATTCGAGACCATGATGATATTTATGATATACATTATGTTTTGGGTCCGCCATATGATGTTTATTTTATGAGTTTTATGATGCATGTATGGATGCATATGATTGCATGATATATTCTATGCATGATTTATATTTACATGATTATGAGATGCATGGATGTATGATAGAGGTTATATGCGACAAACTGACTCATTAGTGATGTAGAATGTGATGGATATTGTGTATGTATGACATGAGCTATGGATGTATATGATGTGATTGGGTATATGGATTATGTGCTAACCCATGTGTGATACAGGATGCTATGGATATGCAATGCATGTGATATGATATGATAGATATGGATTATGTGCTAACCCATATGTGATGCAATATGCTATGGATAATGCAATGCATGTGATTTTATATGATAGATATGGATTATGTGCTAACCCATACGTGATGTAGGATGCTATGTATAATTCTCTAGGAGAACTAGGCCAGACAGGCGAAGAAGGAAACAAACAAGGGAACGTGTGCACATCCCAAGGAGGAAGGGATAAATCGAATGCAAATGGAGATGCAATGAAGATGAGGAAAATCATGGAGCATGAACATCCACGTAAAACGAGTTGCCATGTAGTGAGAACTTATTTTGATATAGAATTGTCTATGAGTCGACCAAGGTATAGAGAACCAAGGTGTAATTTCACAACCAATGCATGGAATAAAATGTATTCACAAACATGCAAGCCAATCCAGCATCACACAGGGTTACAAATACCCTGCAGGAAACGATGCTAGAATGACCACAAGCAGAAGATATGCCCTAGTGTAACATGAGATAATAGAGACCTCATGAGGGAACAACAAAGGGATATTACCAAAAAGCCATGCCAGGCGAAAAAAAAAGAGCAACAAGATCCTCTCCTAAGCCCTATTATTCCCAACACACCGTGATATAAAATATTGTGGCAACCAAGAGGAAACATGATTCAAAGATCTTTGAAAGATAAACAAAGATCGAAAAGAATCCAAAATCAAATCAAGGTGTCACAGATATCTTTTATCGAAGGATGACAGACGGATGAGAATCGATGATACTATCTAAATAGAGGAAGGATATATCCTACATAGAATAATGATAGGTGTTGACGAGAAGGATACATCTTAGAACAATACCCAAGCGGATGACGAGTAAAACAAGGATTGACAAAAGGACCCAAGAGACACGCGAAGATCAAGATACTAAACAATCTTGCTAAAGCACTAGCCAAGAGGAAAAGATCTTGTTGAGCGAGACAAGGAACCAACAAAATATGCACAACAAAAACCCTATATACAAGGCAACCTATGGACAATGAAAGACCCACTATGCACAAAGGACCAAGCACGAACATGATAATTACAAGGATTATGTACAAGTGACGAGGATGGAGGAAAATGGAGATGCGGGTATCATAAGATACCTCACCAAAGGATATGGATGTGGTGGAGACAGATATGGGATGCGGGGAACATGAGATACTGCTCGGGGAAGGAGAAAGATGATGGTGGCAGGTAACGATAAATACCGTGCCAAGAAGGATTAAAAGAAGGACCAAAAGGTAATGGAACTGCCCTTTGGTACATATGACGCTTGTCTCTAGGTTTTCACCATACATACATGCCTAAGGTTCCATAAGAAGTAGTTTTCACCAGAGGACACATTATCCTTTTCTTTCTTTTTTTTTTCGATATTTTCTGATTTTTGAAACATGAGGTATACTGTCACAAAATAGGCTAGAATCTCTTCAGATGCAGGATGTTGAGGGGATTGCTGAGGGGTTCCCCTTCTAGAGTGGATAACTGGTATGCACCTGAACCATATTTTGCTATAACCACATAGGGACTGAGCCAGTTTGCTTCAAACTTTCCTTTCTTTTGGCGGTTTGGCTGATTCCGTGAGTTTTCTCTTAGGACTAGATCACCCATTTCAAACTCATTGTGGTGGACTTTCTTTTGATATTGCCTCTCAAGGCAGATCTAATATATTTGCATATGATCATAGGCTTGTTGACGCTGTTCATCAAGAAGATCTAGCTGTGCTAGTCTTGCCACTCTATAGTCTTCATCAGAAACAAAATCTTTCAGGAAATGCGCAGTGATCGTAATTCGACCTCAATTGGTAAGATCACTTTTGCACCATAAACAAGGGAGTAGGGGGTGGCTCTCGTAGGAATCTGAATACTGGTTTGGTAAGCCCATAAGGCAAGATTGAGATTGAGGTGCCAGTCACAACCAGTTTCATTGACAACCTTCTTTATGAAATAGAGCAATGTTTTATTAGTTGTCTTGGCTTGGTCATTCCCTTCGAGGTAGTATGGTGTGGACCAATGATGTCGGATATGAAATGTTGAGCAAAGGTCGCACATGTGTTGGTTTTTAAATGGGTTTCCATTATCAGTGATGATGGTGGATGGAATCCCATAACGACAAATGATGTGGTATAGGATGAACTTGGACACTTGGACACTAGTAGTGAGGGTAAGGGGAATGACTTCCATCCATTTAGTGAAGTATTATGTTTCAACAATGATAAACTTGTGTCCATCTAAGGGAGGATGGATCTTACCAATAAGGTCGAGGCCCCATGTAGAAAAAAGGCCATGGTGTTGCAATAGGTCAGAAATCCTGTGCTGGAACATGAATCAAATCCCCATGCTACTAACAGGGTACACATTTCTTGACATATTCACAACAGTCATGTTCCATTGTGGGCCAGTAATATCCCACTCTTAAGAGTTGTTTGGTGAAAACATATCCACTTGTGTGAGTGCCATAAGTATAGGCGTGCACTTCTTGCATCGCAAGTTTAGCTTCGTTCGAATCAAGACCCAAAGAAAGTATGTCATGATATCCGTGGCGATATAGATTGTCTCCTATAAGGGTGAATCGGGAACAAAGATGGATGAGGTTTTGAGGGTCATTATAGGATATGTTTTTAGGGAGGGTATCATCTTTGAGGTAAGCATCGATGTCATGGTACCAGGGTGATTGGGGTCCAAAAATGTTGCACACCATGTCCGTATGTGATGTCCCAAATACTTGCTGCAGAAGCTGTTCAACTAAGAATTCATATCTCAGGCTATCTGATCTAATATCTAGGAGAGAGCCAATGGTGGCCATTGCATCAGCTGCCCTATTCTAAGCTCGTGGAACCTGATCAAATATGATATTCTAAAAATTACTCTTAAGGTCATCAACCATCCTTTCGTAGGGTAGGAGCTTATCATCTTTAGTTTGGTATTCATCATTAGTTTGCCAGATGACAAGTTGTGAATCTCCATAGACCAAAAGATCTGATATATTCCATTGTATAGTTGTCTTTAATCCAGTGATTAAGGCTTCATACTCAACAATGTTATTAGTGCACGAGAACGCTAGTTTGAAAGATTTTGGAATTAAATCTCCCTGAGGTGTTACAAATAGAAATCTTGCCCTAGCTCCCTTTTGAGTACGCAAAATATCGAAAAATAGTTTCCAGGGAGGTTGTGCATTGACTGTGCAAACATATTCATCAGGGAATTCTGTGATGAGTGGATATGCATCAACTAATGGTGTTTTTGCTAATTGATCAGCGATGACTTTCCCCTTAATATCCTTTCGATCCATATATTGAATATCAAACTTGTTGACCAATAGGACCCACTTAGCCATGCGTCTTGTGAGAGTAGTTATAGAAAGCAGATATTTAAGAGGATCAATTTTACAAATGAGCTTCACTGTATGACTTAGCATGTAGTGTCACAATTTTTTAGAACAAAAGACAACTAGGCATGCTTTTTCCATTGAAGAATAATTAAGCTCATATCCCACTAAGGTGCGACTGATGTAATAAATTGCTCTTTCCTTGCCTTCATTATTAAGTTGTGTCAATAATGCCCCCATTGCTGTTGCAATTATAGAAATGTATAAAATCAACGGTTGACCTGGAATATGAGACATTAGAACTGGTGGATTATCTAGGTATTCTTTGATCTTATCAAAATCTTATTGACACTAGATATCCCACTTAAAATATGCACCTTTCCTGAGTAGATGAGTGAAAGGGTGGCATTTATTTGCTAGCTGTGCAATGAATCGCATAATAGATTGTAAATTTCCTCATAGACTACACAGATTCCTCAATATCCTGGGAGGAGGCATTTCCATTATTGCTTTGACCTTCTTGGGATCAACCTCAATGTTGCACCAAGAAATGATAAACCCTAGCAGTTTCCCTGATGTAACCCCAAACACACACTTTTTAGGGTTAAGACACTACTTATATTTAGCCAAATGCTCAAATACTTACTCAAGGATTGCCAGATGTTTTGCTCTTGTTCTGGATTTTCACAATATTTCATCCACGTAATCTTCCATCACTTTGTGCATAAGATCATGAAATATTACTGTCATAACGCGTTGATATGTGGTGCTCGCATTCTTCAAGACAAAAGGCATGAAAAAATGTACCCCATGGTGTGGTAAAAGTTGTCTTATGTGTATCATCTTCTACTATTTTGATTTGATTGTATCCTGAGAAGCCATCCATCAGGGATAGCATTTCATGTCCCATTGTAAGATCCACAAGGATGTCAATGTTAAGAAGTGGAAAATCATCTTTAGGGCATGCTTTATCCAGGTCTCTAAAGTCAATACATACTTTGATATCACCATTAGGCTTTGAAACATGGACCATATTTGAGATCCATTCAGAGTAATCAATTGGTCGGATGAAATTGACTTCTAACAACTTTTCTAATTATGCTTTGACCAATTATACAATTCTTGGATGCATCTTTCATAGTTTATGTTTGAGTGGTTTAGCATTGGGATCAATTGCAAGATGATGAACAACCAAATTAGGATCAAGGTCGAGCATGTCTGCATAGGACCATGCGAAGTTGATGGGCCATCTATGAAGAATATTAGAGAACACTTGAGCCTCATCGTCAAATAATGATGCTGCCACATGAGTAATATGTGGATTTTCTGAAGTACCCAAATTTATCTCTTTCGTCATATCTAGTAGAACACGTGAGCACTCAAGGACGTAATCATTACCGAGGGGAAGAAGAGAATCTTCATCCTCTGGTGCCTCAGAGAGGTTTTCACCAGAAGATACACCCTTTATTTTTACTATTTTGGAGTCAGGAAGCGCCTTTGAGATGTTTTCGCTAGAAGACCCTTGATTTTTTTTATTTCTTTTTCACTTTTGCGGTTAAATATTTCTTCTTCCCCAAAGTAACCTTTAGGATCAAGCTTGTAAATTGTATTCTGATCAGAATTTTAATATGATGCACACTCAGTTGACCCCAGAAATTGCAGGAGCATTGTGTCTTTTTGGAATGTATCTAGGTGTGCAACAGTTTGGTCCCAATCAATGAGTTCAGGGTGGTGAAGTGGAAGGTCAATAAGGAAAATGGAGTTTTCAAATAGCTCAGATGTACCAAAGGATGAGGAGCTATCTATATCATCATACGCATTTTTGACAGCCTCAAGGATGTTTTTGGGATCGACCAAAACATCCACATTGTTTCTAGAAGTGCCAACCGAACTTGAGGCTTCATGGGAGGGATGTCCAAAACCAAGCCCTTTGTGATTTTTATTATTAGTGGGATCAATAGGAGTTCTTATGCCTTGTTCTACTTGACCTATTCCACCACCTTGGTAGTTCCATTTCTGAGTAGCCCACTCATGTTGTTTCTGAGATTTGTGCTTGAATCCTTGGAGACGGGTCTCATTGTCTGTAGGGACATCTTTGTATAGTCACTTATTTATGTCCCCTTCTATGACCTCATGATTAAGCTCTCCCTGAGCTTGGAATGTGATGGAGCCATATTTTTTGATCACTGGTCCTTTCTTCTTCTATTCCTTAGTGGGTTTCCCATGGGAATGTGGATCTAAGGGCAAAGCACCCAATGTGAAAGTACCTTGCAGGGAGTATTCACCACAGTTAGCATCATTGATCTTGAGTTGGGAAAAGGCTGAAGGGACAGATGTCTTTTCTTTAACAGTGACTAAGATGGTATTAGGATCAACATATGAGGATGATGTGGCATTAGGTGTGTCCCCGCTATTGATGCCAGGGAAATGATGGGAATATGGGGATGAGGCCTCAAGTGCACGACAGTACTCAAAGGGTTGAGTGTTGCCATAAATGGTGATTTTGCATCCTTGGAATTAAAATTTGAGGCATTGGTGATAGGTGGAAGGGACAGATTGCATGACATGAAACCATGGGTAAACAAGAAGTATGTTGAATGGGAGATCAAGAACATTGATGTGGCATAGTGTGTTTTGTGTTATTGGGCCCACCTAAAGTGGGAGATTGATCATCCCCACAAAACTTATTTCAGCATTATCATATGTCTTGATAGTGATACATTGGTTGTGCATATCTGTGACAATATACCCCACTTGAGTGATAAATCTCAATGTGCACAGATTCAGGGCAAAAACATTATCAATCAGAACTCCTTTCACTTTATGACATTTCACTCTGTAGACGTATAAAAATGACCACATTCCTAAATGAATACTTTATGTTCATTTCTCTATTTAATTAAATCCAATTTAATTAAATTATCCACATTCCTCTATTTAATTAAGTAAATTACTCAATTTATTTAAATTAAATTCACTATACCCATTTAATGAATAAATCATTTTATTCAATAAAATCCCCCCTATCCACTTTTAATTAAATTCAAATTTAATTAAATAGTTATCCTAAATTAAATAAATCTAATTTATTTAATTTCTCCAAATTGCAACCAAATTGAATTAAAATACTTTATTTCAATTAAATCCTATTATCCCTCCATCCACTTGCAAAATCCTAAACCCCTTTCTAATCCCTTCTAGAATCTTCTAATCGCTTCTAATTAACCTAACCCCTTCTCTAAACTTTGTCACATCCCTAAGCAAAGGGAAGTCACCTCTCAAAACCTCAAAGTCTTTGATAACCATTAAAGGCTTCAAGTCTTCAACCACTTAATTCCTCAAAGTCTTTGATAACCATTAAAGGCTTCCAACTTTCAACCACTTAATCCCCCAAAGTCTCCAATAACCATTAATGGTTAACTCAAACCCTCTTACATGGTTAAAACATTTGTTTTAACTCAACCTTCACCCAACCCAAGGGTCTCATTAGGCCTTTAATGCTTTGACCATGATTATCTCTTAATTATTTGCACAAAGGTTTATCCTTGGATTAACTCTTAATCCAATGGGTAATCTTAAATTTAGACTTGACCCTTACCTTCTAGATAACCATAAGGTCTCCTCAGGCATTTAATGTCTCCAACCCCTTCTCTCAACCCAATCTTATGTTGACACTTGTCACCATTTCATTGGTGCCAATTACAAACATGGATCCCCAACTTTCAAACTCAACCCTTGATTAAACCATTCAATCTTGACCATCCATTGCCCTATTCTTGCTATAAATAGAGCTCTCATTCCTCCATAACAATACAATCCTTCAAATTTTGTAGTATCACACTTATGCTCAAATACATTCAAGATTTCATATCATTTTTATGCTCATCATTTTAGCCTCTTTTAAATCAGGAATTAGACTAAATATGCATGTTTAGAATAATTTCTTTATCATTTTAGCTCAATCATAGACTAATATATCATGTTAGGATAGTACTCATACTCACCTTGTCATCTTATCATCTAGTTTACTGCATTTCTAAGATCATGCATAGCTTAGGATGCATTTCATTCTAAAATCTATCAAAGCATCCCTCGTTCTTGCATTTGCCATCCCTAAACCATTTTGCTTAGTGATCTGAGAGCAAAAACATTGGTTTGAGGGACATTGTGAGATAGAGAACCATGGGACCCACCTTGGGAAGCTGAGCAATACTTTGTTACTCCATAGCTTGCACCAAGAAGTCCTGTGTGTGTGTGTGGACTAGTTATTTAGCAATATTTTCACATATTAAGTTTTATCAGCCCACTTTTCCCGCATACACACTCTATGATATTTCATGATATTTTCAATATTCAGAGGGAGAATATGACAAGGATCTAAGACTATGGCATTGGATTGTGTGAAACTGAGATGGTATGTAGAGGATAGAAGAGCTATCATTGCCTGGAACTGTGTGGGATCAATGTTACTAGGGAATTGATCTTCTTGCAATATGCGTGTGAGAATCTCTTGATGAGTGGGTGAAGCTTTGAGAAAATCCAGAATGGAGATTTGTGCATGAGTTTTTCCTAAGTACTCAAGGATATTGTATTGCAGCGATATAGACACCGCAGGGGAAAAATTTGATGTGGGTGCATCTAAGACTGACATACGGGCTCTCCTAGTGGTTATAGCACATTGTGTATCAGCCCCCTTCACCCGGATCATGTTAACATGATCATCAGCCTGAGAAATGCATCCCACCGTAGGACCATAGTCAAATGAAACATTGTTGTAATTAATGTTGTTGGTAGTGTGACCTTGATGAGCAGTGGATGTGCTTGCTTCCCCTTGATGCTTGAGAAGGGCATCCTTAGACATGCCAAGACTAGTATTAGGTGATTTTCCTATGAGAGGATCAACAATGATCTTTCCCTGGTCAATGAAGTCTTGAACTAGGTGTTTCAACTTCATGCATTTCTTTGTATGATGACCTTTAACACGATGATAAGCGCAATATTCATTTTCCTTGTACCAATAAGGCTTAGGTTTTGAGTCATCAAATGGTTGCATTTGAGGATACACGACCATGTTATGTTGTTCCATACTCTTAAAGATAACATCTAGTGGTCCAGTCATGGGAGTAAAATATCGGCGAGGGCCGTTATTACCTAAGGGTCATGGAGGAGCTTGGGAGATAGTGATATTGTTAGTCCTATTAGCTTGCACATTTGTTGTATGCGCTTGTGGAGGAGGGATATGTATTGGTGGTGGGGTTCTAACATATGTTTGTGCAAGTGGTGGCTTTGCAGCCATAATCATTTACACAGTTTTGGAATTAATGACTTCGTCACCAATAACATTCTTGTTTCTATTCCAATAATGAGACCTATCATTGCTAGGCTTATCTGAATACTCCTTGTAAAGTTTTATGACTCCTTCGTCGATGAGCGCTTGTTCTATCGACGATATTTTAGAATTGATATCTTTGAATGTGCTAGCACAGTTCAATCAAATATGATATCCCAGTTTTGAATGGAGATTACTAATAAAAACATGCACCAATTGGGTATCCGACAATTTGCATGGGAGGCGATCAGCTAGGGCTCTCCATCGTTGGGTAAAATCAAGAAGAATTTCACCAGTCTTTTGTTTAGCATGACATAAGTCGAGCATGGAGGTGTTATTTTCTATGTTATAGTGATATTGCACCACAAAATGTTCAGACAAGTTTGCAAAGGTGGTGATGACCCCAAATGGTAATTTATATAACCACTCTAATGAAGGACCACTAAGGCTCTTAGGGAACAACCACAAAAGATAGTTGTCACACCATGATACTTCTTGGCAAACCATGAAGAATTCCTTGACATGATGTCTTGGATCTCCTTTCCCTTTGTATTTATCAAATTTGGGCATTTCAAAGTGTTTAGGAAAAGGCATAGCTATGATAGATTTGTCGAACAAATATGGACAAAGTTCTTCAAATTTGAAGACTCGTTCAGAGCTATTCTGCTGTAATGTTTTAAGAGAAGCTTTCATTTCCTCCCATTTGGTATTGACCGGGAAGGGATCAAGAGAGGGTGTAGCTGATTGATATTGAGGTATTTGATGTGACATTTGTTGAGACTGATGATAACTTTGTTTGTGTGGCGGGTTCTGATAACTAGAAATGTTTTGATAACTTGGAATTTGTTGTTGACCGAAAGGTTGTTGTTGATATTGAGGTATCTATGAATAGGTTGTCGCGTTCTGCTACGGGACACCAAGTGGTTGTTGATATTGCAGATTCTATAAATGTTGAATATGTGGTGCATTGCCTTGTTGATAACTGCCTCCTGTATAATTGGGATATACGTTAGATTGAGCATTTCCTGCCGGGGGATTTTGATTTATGCCACTTTGCACATGATGAATGTTTATGACCATATAGGAGGCAGATGACGCTTGAAAGTAACTGAATTGCCATTGAGAAATAGGTGGTTGGACAATTACGTGGGGTTGATACTGGGTCATACCAACAATATGTGGTATTGATTGAACGGGTGCATGTATGTATGATGATGATGGCATCGTGTAATTTGTGCCCCCAGCTGGGATTTGCGTAGCGGATGTGAAAGGGTATCTTGTCATCCCTATAGTGTTACCCATGACTTGCGACATTGTTTGAATAGGTGGGTGTATATATGATGATGATGGCATCATGTAATTCATGCCCCCAGTCAAGAATTGTGTGGTAACAGTGGGGGGATAACTTGGCATTTGAATGGTCCAACATGGAATTTATGTAGAAAGAGCATTGATGGGTCGAGAGACCAGATTGGTAAAAGGTGTGACTTGTATCACACTTGATGTCATGGGTATCTGCACCATTAATGGTAGAGAGGTGGTGATTTGTGTGGATGACACAGTAATTGGTGCATTATAAGCATTGCTTCCTGTAGAGGCAGGCCCTTGCCACATAGCATAAAACGGTTGGTAGTGTCGTGTAAGGGAATCCATAGTCACTTGCATATGTGATATGGATAGTGTCACTTTGTGACAACACAAGTGAAGGTAGTACAACTTGCTGAGGTGATTCTTGTTGACTAGTGGTTACAGGGACATTAGGTGATACGATAGTCATGCCACTTGCGACCATGTTAGCGAAGATGAGGTCTTTACGAGCTTCAATGATCTCGTCGACGATTTGGGTGTTATCGGTGTTAGCTAAGAACTAATTGACGTGATTGATTTGAGTATCTATATCATCAAGTTGATTTACCATGGCGTCATTTGAGATTATGATTGGATTGAACATTTTGTGTGTGAGACGGATACTTCCCACCATGGTGGGATTGACAACAAACTTTGGGTTTTGTTGTGGGTCTTAAAACCGTAATCCCATATGAGATGATTGTTCCATAGCTTGCCTAGATTTGGACCAATTAGTTATGGGCATGAACCGCACGAAAGGATTGAGAGATATTTCAAACTAAAGCGACAAGAGATTGCGCTATTTAGGATGATCTGATCGGACAGATGAGAAAAAGAAGACCTAGACAAAAATCGAGTCTTATCTGATAAGGAACAATGCAACACCGGGATAACTTTGGAGGATACACCAAACACAAAACACAGTAAGGTAGCACACTGGAGATCAAACCTTTGGCTAGAGGTGATAAGATCGCAATGTGATACGTGATGAGAAAAACCTAGGACACGATATAGTCCAAGGAGAGGTGATGATTGTCGCCAAAAGGATAAAAACTGACCTAATCAAAATCCAGACCAATGAAGAATTAAACCGATGGCTAGAGGATGGAAAAGACTAAATGTGATGAACCGACAACCTAATGACACACGTATGCAAGATGATGAAAGATCGACCGCAATAAAAAGCAAATACTCTAATAACTAGACCAATCAAAATTGCAAAGAGATGACCAAAGAGCTACGAAACTAGCAATGATGATGATGATAATCTGAATGCTGAGAGATAAGACAACAAGTGGTCTAACGAAAAATCGGCAGCATCTGGATGCAAATCAGGATATTACAACTTAAACTGGAATGCAAAAAGCAAAGCGTGAAAGATATCGATCAAGAGGGAACCAATGAACTACGAACAATACTCTGCTAACGCAACAACGTCTAAGACTTGGACCACGTAAGGATAGATACTGACTACTAAAAACCCAAGAGATTTCCAATGTAATGCAGACAACACTTTGGTAGTGTGACAACTTCTAAGATCAAGATCACCGAGATAGATTCTAACAGCCGAAGAGTCAGAGAAAGTCTAACGCTAAACAAACAGAATTCCGACCACGTAACAATGTCTAAGACTAAAATCAAAGAGATAACTGACAGCTGAAGAGTCAAGGAAACTCTAACCCTAAGCGGGCAAAATTCTGGTAGCGTGACAATGTCTAAGACCAAAACCAAAGAGATAACTGACAGTTGAAGAGTCAAGGAAACTCCAACGCTAAACGAATAGAATTCCAATAGCATGATGACGTCTAAGACCAAAACCAAAGAGATAACTGACAACTGAAGAGTCAAGGAAACTCTAACGCTAAACAGACAAAATTCTAGCTACATGACGACATCTAAGACCAAAATCAAAGAGATAACTGACAACTGAAAAGTCAAGTAGATTCTAAAGCAACGCGAACAACATAACAACAACGTAATGACGTCTAAGACTGGGATCATAAGAAATGGGTGTAAAGTGTCGATAGATCAAGAAATGTACAAAGCAATGTAGACAACATAATGATAGTACAATGACATCTAAGATTGGGATCACAAAAAATAGACTCTAACTGCTAGGCAAACGTGAGATTGTAAATCAATGAAAATAGAAATCCGACAACATAACGAGACTAACTAACAAATTGTAATAAGATACAAGCCAACCCACTATAATAGGCCACAAACCCACCAAAATGAGATGCAAAATCGCTAGAACAAGATACAAATCCGCTAAAACAAGACGAGAAAGACTGAAAAAAATGCTTGGACACAATAACGACACCAAAAATGCAAACCCGTTGTTTCAAGGTGCAAACCTGTTGGAACAGGGTGCGAACTCGCTAGAACAAGACTTAAAAACAAGACACGAACCCGCTAGAACAAGATACAAACCTGCTAGAACAAAGAGAAAACCTGGTGGTTGAGAAAATGACAGTGACTGCACTAAGAATGTCAATTTTGGCTCAAAGTTGACAACATTTCCACTAACACAAGATTGCAAACCCACTGAAACAGACCACAAACCTTCTAGAATTGACTTCAAACCCGCTAGATTGATATTTGACAAAATACTTGACACCAAACACATCAAGCATGAAGATCTGACCATAATATAGATAAAATCAGTTAAGTACAACCCTATGGATAGTCAAATGATAGTATGTGTTAAATCTCCTTGCTCAGAATACCACATCCAATCGGATATAGATAAAAGTCTGATAGCACTAGCTCCGCCCTCGGCACACACTTCTTGAGCATTCCAAGCTTCGAATTCCTGGGTAATCACTTCCCAGTGAATTTTCTATCTTGAATTGGGGGGTACATGAGGAGTTTCTTCAGTATGCATGTATCACAACACCTGAGTTAACACATAGAATGATTTTTGGATGCTAAAGAATAATTGGGTCGTAGTGGGGGAACTTTCGAGGTGAATCAAATAGTCATACTTGCGGTGGCTAGCTCATTTAAGAGATATCCCAGGCCATAGAACATGGATTTTACGCATCTAACACACAAGCACCAAGGAATATTGACTTGCATCAAGACCATAAAGGTATTTGCATAATGCTACTAAGGGAAACCATCGATATAACATAGCATTACCAGTTGATTTATAGGTTTCACTAAAATCATAAATATTTCTATAGCAGACTGAAAGAAAGTATTGCTTGGGTTGTTCTCCCCTCACCTGACCTTATAGGCTACTCGGGGGGACAGGCCCTCCTACTTAGAAAGTAAAAATCGAGCGTCGCTAACACTTTTCTCTTGCACCTACAACCACAAGAGCCAGAGGGAGAGGATAGTGTGTGTTAGCAGTAGGATCACTCCACAGATGCACAAGCGTGCAAGACATGAAAGACATGAGGTTCATTCCTTTACTTGAATTGAAGTGTGCCTAATTACTCAGAAGACACAACATGTCCATTCCCTTAATTGAATTGAACTGTGCCTAATTAAGCAATAAGACACAAAATAAAGAAGAAAATGAAACAAATGAAATGAGTAAATTTGTTTCAACAAAACCCCATTTTCTTTAGCGGACCTACAAGCAAAATGTTAGTGTTTAAACGCTTAGGGGTCTTTTTATAGCTCAAAATGTTGCACAAACATTAGTAAAAACCATCCAACAACACACAAATTAGCTAATTAGTACTAAAATAACATGCTGGGAAATCATATAAATGATAATTAGTGATCCCGCTACTGTATGGCGCAAACCTGATGTTTTAAGTGAACTTGTTGTTTCAAGGCGCAAACCCATTGTTTTAGGGCACACACCCGTTGTTTCAGGGTGCAAATTTGCTGGTTTAAAATGTGTTCCCACAGTCTGTCTAAAATGCTAACACACAAGTTAGCTGATTAGTACCAAAAATAACATTCGGGAAAATCATATAAATGATAATGAGCAATCCTGCTACTGTGTGGCGCAACCCCATTGTTTTAAGCGAAGGTTCAGGTTGTGGACCCGCTGTTTCACAAACATAAGGCAATTATCATTTATAAAAACCCAAAACTTAAAGAAAATTTTACCTTATGTACAAAAGTGACGATGGTGATCCCGCGGTCGTATGAAAATGATATTAGGGAACCCGCTGTTTTAGGGTGCAAACCCGCGGTTTCGTAAAATCACAGAATTGAGAAAATAGACGTCCGTCTAAGCGGAAAATAACTTGTAGATCCCCTTTTTTCTTGCAAGTGCTCAAAATCTGCAATAAACGCACTCAAACAACAAAAAACGTTAAATGACCCGTGAAGTGGGTCTCATCGGACGTGCCAGAAAATGTATGAGGAAAAATGTGCGTGTTAACCTAAAGGATAAAAAGATAAACTAATTAACCAAAACAAGCCATTAAACTCAACACTTCAAGATCAAAATGATAAAACCAAAGCAAAATCACAAATGACAAGAAATGCAAACCAATATCCTTGCTTCTATTTGATTATTTTGTGATTGGATGTGTGCTCATGACATCAATGGATGTCTGATTTGTCCTCCATGATTGTAGATGCAAGTGATAATGAGAGATGAAAAATGGATGTGTGATTATTTTAGCAGAGTAACAATGCATTGAGTGAAAAAGTGGATGATTTGGTCTAAAATGAAGGGGATTAAATAGGAGAGATGAGGAATGGAAGGGGAGGTGAAGAGGAAACACTTGTCCTAAAAAAGGACAATTGGCTCAACTAGAAAGAAAAGGAATAACATGTGTCCAAGAGGACACATGTCCATTTTGGGCAAAGCCACCCAAAAATGGAGGGAGAGACATGTGTCCATTGGGACACATGTCAATTTTGGGCAAGGCCACCAAAAATAAGATATTTTCCTCAAAATAGGGAAAATTGGTTAGAATGTGCACACATGTTGGGGAGGTTAGAAGAGATAGGATAAGGTTGGTTGGAGGGTTGACTAGGCTAGGGAAGTGGGTTAAATGGTAAGAGACATGTGCTCAAATAGGAATTTGAGCTTAATTAATTAATTTAATTAATTCATGTGCTTGGGAAAAAAGGGGGATTTAATTAATTAAAGTAATTAATCAAAAGGGGTGGAGAACAAGGATAATTAATTAATTAGATTAATTAATTGGGAGGATGGGATAATTGATTAATTAGTAGGATAAGATAATTAATTAATTAGATTAATTAATTGGGAGGATAAGATAATTAATTAATTAGGAGGATAGGATTGGGAAATTAATTAATTAGGAATTGGAAGAAAGGGGTTTAAATTTGATTAAATTAAGTAGTCAAATTTAGGTGTCTACAATAGCATTGCAATTAAAGTTCTTGTTCTGGAATTAGAAGTAGTAAAAAATTGTATGATTTAGTTAATAGATAAATTGACATTAAAATTATAATTTTAACTTAATCTATATAAATATAATTATTATAATAAATGTAATTGTAAACCTAATTTTGATTATAGTTTTTTATTTATTTTATATAATCAATTAATTCCAATAAATTCATATTTTAATCTTAATTTAAAAAAATCAATTTATATGTAGATAATAAAGTTAATTTGATATATATTAAAGTCAAGTTATAGGTATATAATAAAGTTAATGATATATATTTAGCATTTATATAATATTATATCACATGTGTAATATTAAATTTATATAGTAAATTTATTAACATATAACAATTTAAGGATCAAGGTAAAAAAAAGGCACGATGCGGCCGAAGGGTTTTTTGCCAACTGCTAGGGTTTCTACGAGAGCGACTTTTGTTTTCCTTGTGCAAGCTAAGGGATTTGGGTGAGCTTCAAGGTGTTTCTCCAATAGTATAGACATTGCCTCCCTTGCTGTTAGGAATGGATTGCGTGGTGGGAATGCAAAGTTCACCTCTCTGTTTAAGGAGGATTTGCATGGTGTGAAAATGTTGCTGCAGAAAGGTAGTCGCTCAACTCCGGTTAATAGTGCGTGCAAGGGGCTTGATAGTTCAGGAAGCAGTGACAGAGGGGTTTCTATGTTCCCTATTTTTTCAGACTGGTCCGGACCCTAACAGGCCATTGGTGGGTTTTGATGCTGAGATCTTTGAAGAAGTGAAGGAGAATGAACTTTATTTTGCAGAGATGGGGTTGATTGGGCGTTTTCATGGTGTTTGGCCAAGTTTGGCCGAACTACACAAATGGATTACAGATTGTTGGAAGACCATTTTGAAAGGTGATGTGCAGATTTATCCGGGTGCTCAGGGTTTTTTTGTGGTGGTTTTTGACAATGAGCTAGACAGGAAGAAAATTATGTGTGAATAGTTATGGTGGTGGGATGAGAAGCATATGTTGTTATTAAAACCCTGGTATCCTGCCTTTAACCCTCTGACAAAGGCCTTTGATAAAATTCCAGTTTGGGTAAGGCTACGTAATTTGCCTCTACAATTTTGGTTTGAAGCTTGTTTCAAAGCTTTTGGTAACACTGTAGGTAAGTTTCTGGGGGTGGATGAGGGTTCTTTGGATTACTTACATACCATGTATGCACACATTTGAGTTAAGATGGATTGCTCAACTGCTCCTCCTGCCGAGATATCTTTGAAGCTTGCAAATGGGGTTTGGGTGCAGTCAGTAGATTATGAGAATATCCCTTTTAGATGTACAAGATGCTTTCAAACTGGTCACTTGGCAACTAATTATGCCAAGAATAAATCAAAGGATGTGGCTTCTTGGTGGAGGAAGGCCTCTCCCCATCATTATTCAATGGAGAAGGAAGATGGTATCATTCAGGAAGGGGATTTTGGGAAGGACAGTGACAACAGAGCTAAGGTTAAGCCAAGCCAGGCTACGACCATGATGGTTGCTAATAAACTTGAGAAGAAAATGTTGGGTGGGGTGGATAAGGAACTAGGAGAGTTGATGCTTGTAGTTATAAATAATGAACCTGTTGGTGTTTCTACTAAGGGAGGTAGTCATGATGTTTCACTTGGTGAAAGGCAGGGTATTGTGGCCTCTTCCAGTGAATCTGTCAGGGTGCCTTGGGGTGTTATTGAGGAGGAAGAGGGGTGGATAGAGGTGCTTGGGAAGAAGAACAAGAGAGAAATGAAGGACGTCTCGCTTTTTCAATCAATTCATCCCCTTGTTTCTACTGGAGTTAGTGGATGATCAAGTTTTTTCTTTGGCCTATTGATGGGTCTTGGATCTTTGGTACTTTGTAATTTGGGGAGGTGGCTCCTTGTTTGTAGCCCCACCTGGTTTGGGCCAGGATTAAAACCTGACTAATTATTAATAAAATAATTTTACCGATAAAAAAAAACAATATAAGGATCAATGTAGAAAGGAAGATGGAAGATCACTTTGCAAATTGCCGTGCAAATAAACTGTTAAAACATGACATACCTAGTAAGTCAAAGAAAGGAAAGGAAGGAGATGTTAGTAAGGGAAAGGAAGGGGTTGAAGATCAAAATGATCCTGTAAGTGGAAGGGATTCCTGGGAGGTGGACAATTGGGAACATTCACAAAACCCATGTCCATCATCGATGCATAACATATATCAAACAATTGATATAGTAGAGGAAGTTGAAGTTGAAATTGAATTGTTTGAGGAATTGACAATTATTTACAAAATCATTGAGCCTAAATTCAAATGAAAGATAATTAGGGCATGGGCAGAAGAAAATTGGAAAACTGCAACAATCATAAAATTCCTACCGAAAATCTTTTTTGTTGTCATTTTTGGAAGTGTGGAAGATAAGGAGAGAGTTTTACAATCTGGGCTTTGGTATGTGAAAGAGAATCCATATAGTTACACGACAAAATAACTCGCGACAAAATAACTTGATCAAAATACGAAAAAATAGCCCACAAAAATAATAACCCAATGACAAAATAACTCTACATTAAATTACAAAGACAAGGCATAAAAAAAGCAAATGTGTGCCAATTTAATGTAGGGTTATTTTGTCATTGGGTTATTATTACCTCAAGTTATTTTATTGTTGGGTTATTTTGACCGAGTTATTTTGGATGGATACTCATCCATTATATATGCAACCGTGACATTCAAACTTCGATCCTCTAACTCTAAATCCTTATGATAGATTGAAATGGACTAGAATGTATAATTTACCACCAAAATATTAGTCAGAAGAATTCTTGGTAAAAAATGGAAGATCATTGGGGACTCTTATTGAAATAGATGCGGATTTGGTAAACAATGATTCATACATCTAGATGCTAGAATCTAGATTGCAACAATTAGAATGATATTAGGAAAAATTTGGTTATTTGCTCAAGGTAGATGTTGGTTGTAGCAAGTAGAGATAGAAGAAGAAAATAAATTTTGTTTAAGATGAAACAAAAGAAATCATGTTGAAAAGGATTGCAAAATAAAGGCAAAGTTGATAGAGAAATGGATGCCAAAGGAGAAAGACATTATAAACAAGAAAGATGCAACCACACATAAAATAAATGACAACTTCTGTGAAAGGGAGACAAACACAATAGAGAAAGTGGAAGGTAGTAAACAAACTACTAAATCGCCTACAAAAGGTAGGCAAATGAATGATGATGGTCCACTGATCATTGAAATAGATAGAAAGATAGATGGAGAAGACACATATAATGAAGTGGAAGAGGGAGATTCATAAAGGAATTTTTCTGATTTAGGGATAATTGATCCCTATTGTATTATCCAATTGGCCAACATTTTTCTTGGAAGGAAGAAGGGTGAAAATAAAAAAAGTAATAGGAAGAAGAGGAAAGATAAGGTGAAGGAGAAAGGAATTGTCAGTGTGGTTGATTTTCTGAACATGGCCAAGGGAGGGAAAGCCTCCCTTGGGGGCCAATGAGAATTCTCACATGGAATGTCAGGGATCTATCAGCCCTTGACAAGAGGCACTTAGTAAAGCACTACCTGGAGAATAATTCGAGTAAAATTGTACTTCTTAAGAAAACAAAGATTAATCAAGTCAATGTAGAGAAATTCTTGAAATTTTGTAGGAAATGGGAGGGTGTTTTTCAAGAGGTGTCAGGGTCATCTTGTGGCTTGGGTTTACTTTGGAATCCACTCAAATTTGACATCTGTTTGTTGGAGAATGATTCCCATTGGATGATGTGCGAAGCCAGGTGTAGAAACACAAACATAAAGTTTTCGTTTTTTAATATTTATGGAACCACCAAAATAGAAGACAAAGTGAGATTATGGGAAATTTTGAAGGAAAAATCAAGAGATATTGTCAATCCAATATTTGGTGGAGATTTTAATGTCATCCTTCATCTGAGTGAGAAAAGAAGTGGCATAACCAAGATGAATAGATCTATGGACGATTTCAGGCAATTTGTAAAAGAGAAAAAACGTTTTGATGTCATTCCAAAGAGTGGTATATATACTTGGACTAACAAAAGAATTGGTGTCACTAATATTTTATAGAGGTTGGATCACTTTCTCCTAGGAAGTGCATGACTAGATAGTAACATGACATTCTCCTCTTTGATCCTTCTTGTCACAATTTTAAACCATTTTATTGTTCAATTGGAGATGGGCAATAGTGAAAAGCCCCTTAGAGGCTATTTCAAATTTGAGAACATGTGGTGGAAATATCAGGCTGTCATCGACAAATTGAAACTTTGGTGGAGAGAATGTAATTTCTTCAAAGGTACGCCTAGTTTTCTCTTTGTGAAAAGATTTCAATATATCAAGGAAAATGTTAAAATTTTGAATAGGGAGAAATTTAAAAGTATTTTTGTAGAGAAAATTGCTATAGAAGACGATTTAAATGAAAAAAATATTTAATTTGGAATGACCAAAGTGGAGTATACAAAAGAGAAGGAGTTGAAAACTAAACTTGCAGATCGACTTGAAAAAGAAGAAATTCATTGGAGAGATAGGCAAGAGATTTGGATCGTTGAAGTTGATGCAAATACAAAAAAAAATTATGCTATGGTGAAGGCTAAACATTCTATTAATAGAATTGATGGTCTCAAGAGAGAGGACGACTCTTGGTGCTATAATGCAAATGAAATTGGATTGATAGTGGTGAATTATTTTTGGAAAATCCTTGGCAATGGTGTCCAGAGTGATGCGTCTCAGAGGAGAAGGATTTAAAACTCTATTCCATGTATTGTGAGAGAGGAGGACAACATAATGTTGAATTCTCCATACACTTTGGAGGAAGTGCAGATTGCATTATTCCAAATGCAACATGATAAGGTGTTCGGTCTTGATGATCAGACTGCGAAATTCTTTCAGATGCGTTGGCAATTCATGGAGGGATATATACTAGAAATGATAGAATATTTTTGGAAGAACAAGAGATTTTTTAGAGAATTAAACAATATAGTCATTGTTCTTATCGCTAAGAAAAATGACTGTGAGCAGATGGAGGATTATAAACCAATATCATTATGCAATTCACTATACAAGATTATTTTAAAGACTATTAAAAATAGACTAACATGTTGCATCAATAAGTTGATTGCTAAGGAATAGAACAATTTTAAACCTGGGAGGGAAATCACAGATAATATCATTACAACTACATAAACTATCCACTCTATAAAAAATGTGAATAGGAAAGGAATGGTTATCAAGCTCGATGTAAGTAAAGCTTATGATCGAGTGAATTGGGAGTTTTTGTTGAAGGTCCTAAATAGATTTGGCTTTGATAATGGATGGGTGGCTAACATCAGGGAATGCATAAGCACTCCAAGGTTTTCGCTAATGGTCGATGGATCCATGAATGGCTTCTTTGAAGTAGTTAACGAACTCAGGAAAGGCGATCTAATTTCCCTGTTTCTATTTGTATTGGTGGCATAGGCACTTAGTAGAAGAATAAGGCAAAGGAGGTTGTAGGGAGAATGAAGACAGGTATATGTTTTGAATGAATTGGACCCGATTACACGTGCATTTTGTTAATGACACGGTGTTGTTTGGAGAGGCTAAAAAACATAAGATAACATCATCAATGCCACATTGGAAGAATATTTTGTAGCATCGGGGCAAGATATGAATAAGGCTAAACCTGAGATTTTTTCATAAACACAAACAAATGTGTGCAAAAATGCATAGCTATAATTCTTGGCTTTAAATTTTCTGAAAAGTATTTGGGCGCCCCGATGTTCCTAGGAAGTGGGAGGACCATACATTGGGAGGAAACTATTAATAAATGTCAAGAAAAGGTCATAGCATGGAAAAACATATGGTTATCACAAGTGGGTAAAATCACTATGATCAAAGCAGTCCTATCTGCAGTACCTATCTATGTGATGTCATGCTTTTGACTCACACAAAACTCTCTTCTGGCATTAGATGGATACTTGAAACAATTCTTATAGGAAGGTGCTAAGGAGGAAAGAAGGATCCCACTAATTAATTGGGAAATGACATGTTTGACAAAAGAGGACAGATGTGTTGGTCTTCGAAAAATGGATTTGTAGAATTTAGCCTTCGAGGCTAAATTGGCATGGAAATTGTATAGATTCTCAGACAATTTGTGGTGTAGGATAATAAGGAGTAAATATCTTGACTCAAAAATCCTGGAAAGAATTTTCACTATGGCTAATACTAGGGGAGGCTCAGAGGCATGAAAATTCATATGGGAAAGCAGGAAAATAATTATAGAGCACTTAACCTAGAAATTTGGAAATGGGAGGAAAGTGAAATTTTGGAGGGACTCTTGGAATGGAGAATTGCCAATTGATACAGTGATAGAAAACAATGAATGGATTGGGAGCATGGAGAGTAGATTCAAAATCTTTCTTGCAGATTATATGATATTTTTCGATAATGGAGTATACTTTTCAGGATGGAAATACCCAGTTTTATCTAATTTAAGTGAAGACGATGCCTTCAAGATGGAGAATGTTCTAAAAAATAGGAGAATGTGTAGTGACATTTTTCTCCAAGACTCAATTAAGTAATTGAGCCGAATTAATAGATTACATATTAATGTTAAGATCAATTATACGATGTCATAAAATTAAACTAGATGTAAATAGACAAAGTGACTATGACATGTAATAATCTATTATAAAGTCAATAGTTAACATAATAAATTAAATAACATAGTCACATAACTCAATCATATTATCATCATTTGAATCATATATAAAACCTTCTCAATATATTATAGCATCAAGGTTTCCAATATTTATCTTGATCTTGAACACATGGGATGGTCATTCTCACCCTAAGAAGATTCCAGTGGCCTTGGGACCTTTATGGCTATAAAATCCCATGGAGGAAACATGTTCTTACATAGAACCTTGCATGCCTTCATGACATGAAAGACACAACCTTGGCCAAGACACTCCCGGGTGTACGTTGTACCTCGAGTTAGACACACACTGTGTGCCCCTTCTCCAAATGTCTCATAGCACACCAAGTCACCACCTTCTTCTTCTTTTTCTTCTTCCACGAGTGATCTCCATGCCCCCCTTCCAAGTCTCACATAAATTAATTATATAAAGGGGTGGTTTCTAAACCATCACACCCTTTCGAAAAGGTCACCTTTAATTACCCTTTTATAAATATAGTGATTCATCTCTTTTAAGAGAGTTTTTATTAACATTCTTTACAAGTAATCTTTCTTTAAACCAAAGGATTATATAATATCCTTTATTTTCATCCCCCTTTTTAATTTTAAAAGGTTTATTTCATAACTTTTGGAGAAAAAGTCACATAACATTTTTTAAGACTCAATTAAGTAATTGTAGTAGAATTAATATATTAAATATTAATGTTGTTAAGATCAATTATAAGATGTCATAAAATTAAACTAGATGTAAATAGACAAGTGACTATTACATGTAATAATCTATTGCAAAGTCAATTGTTAACATAATAAATTAAATAGCATAGCCACATAACTCAATCATATTATCATCAAATCATAAATAATGTCTTCTCAATATCTTATAGCATCAAGGTTTCTAATACTTATCTTAATCTTGAGCACTTGGGATGGTCATTCTCAACCTAAGAAGATTCCAGTGGCCTTGGGACCTTTATGGCTATATCACTCCATGGAGGAAATAGGTTCTTACATAGAACCTCACATGCCTTCATGGCATGAAAGACATAACCCTAGCCAGGACACTCTTGGGTGTATGTTGTACCCCTAGTTGGACACACACTGTGTGCCCCTTCTCCAAATGCCTCATAGCATACCAAGTCACCACCTTCTTCTTATTCTTCTTCTTCCACAAGTGACCTCCATGCCCCACTTCCAAGTCTCACATAAATGACTTATATAACCTTTTAAGGGGTGCTTTCCAAACCATCACACCATTTCAAAAATGTCACCTTTAATTACCCTTTCATAAATATAGTGATTTATCTCTTTTAAAAGAGTTTTATTAACATTCTTTACTAATCTTTCTTTAAACCAAAGGATTATAATATCCTTTATTTTCATCCCCCTTTTTAATTTTAAAAGGTTTATTTTACAACTTTATCTTTGAGAATCATCTCATTTGAACCCTAAAGGACAGAATCCAATGATTAAACCAGACTCAGAGATTCTCCAGCAGAATACCAATTTTCATCAAAACAACAGCTTCATTGCTAAGTGGCGAGGGCCCCATCACTCTTTCGAAGACGTAAAAGGTTGGTGGGAGACTAAGTTTCATAACCTGATAAGCACCTTCAATCTAGGCTCTCAGTGCATACTAATTACATGTATTAACTCTAGTGTTAAGCAACTTCTCGGAAGCAAGAAGAAACTGCTTAATGGCTGCATTTTTCACTGCATTGATTGGATTCCCAACTTTAACCCTAAAATATTTTTATTCAATAGAAATCTGCATTGGGTCAATATCGACCCTCTTCCTGTTGAATTTCATGCCTCAGAAATTATAGAATCTTTGGCGGTAGGGCTAGGGAAATGCCTAGCCATTGCAAGTATTCGGGGTAAATTTTTTGAAAGAGACATAAAGCTACTTATTGACCTCAAAACTAATAACCCTAATTTGAGGCGTTTTGAATTAATCTCCTCAGCAGGGAAATGGGAGATCATCCCTTCAATCTACGATGGTATTATCGATGCTTCTAAAATGATTTTTTGTCGTAAGAGAAACACTATTAAAGAGATAGTAATCAATCATAGTCCCGTTGACAATAACTAAAACTCTCACATCAGACGACAAATCTTAGCCCCAAAGCTCCAAACCAATCCCCCCCCAACCGTGCCCTCAATCAACCTGACTCCTTACAATAAAACCAGGGTTGAGTCGCCCACCTCTGTACCACCCTCTCACCCCTTAGTATTGGTATCTAAGGAAGCTAAATCCCTGCAATCTTCCTCAACCAGCAAAGGAGACCATACTCCCCTTCTATGGAATTCTCCTTTAGACCCATCTTGTTCCCCTTTGGACAATCAGAATTTGAGCCATCCATCTCTTGGCAAGCAACATCACCCCAACATAGTCCAGGTAAATAGTAATTTGGACAAACAATCTATCTCCATGAATAAAGAAGCCCTTAGCAACCTTCTTGAATTCACCAATACCTTGAAGGCGGATATAGATGAACAAATAAAGATTGTGGAACACAGTCTGGCAGACGATGATGATCTTAGAGACATAGATCACCTCTCAGATTTAGGAGGCCCAAAGGATTTCAATCTCAGAGAGACTCAAATGGATTTGGTAATCAAAACCTCTTTGCCTCCCCCATCTCCTCGACCTTTTTCTAAAATTGAGAACCTTGGAGAAGTCTCCCCTAATATTTATATGGAAACCCCTTTGGAAGTAGGTTCATTAGGTCTAGCTCTTAATATGGTAGGCAGGGTCAAACCGGACTGTGGATCTTCTCAGAAGAGAAGAGCTAGAAGATCAAAATTGGAGCTAAGATCCTTGACGGAAAGGCTCTGGACCAATCTAAGTTAACAAATGTTTTTAATGTAGGGAGGGGGAAGTTCCCTCCTACGTCACCATGAAGTTATTAACTTGGAATGTTAGGGGCATTAACGCCCCTAACAAGCAATGCATTCTCAAACGCTGCATTTTTAAGGTAAGAGTTGAAATACTTATCATTGAGGAAACAAAGCTAGATGGTGATGGAGGAGATAATTTTGGAAGACGTTTAGGAAGATTCAATTGGACAGGAGTCCCTGCGGTAGGGGCCTCTAGAGGCCTAGGTATTATATGGGATCCCAAATGTATTTCATTAGAAACTATAGAGACTAATAGATTATGGATGGGGTTAGAAGTAAAATGTATTAGCAATAACCTAAGTTTTAATTTGATTAATGTTTATGGGCCCACCCCAAATGACTTAAAGCAAATATTTTGGGAGGAACTCTCCTCTTTCATGAATAAATACAAAGATAAGAATTATATCATGAGCAAATATTTTAATGCCATCTGCAATATCACTGAGAAATCAGGAGGCTTCTCTAAAGAACCTCACTCTTTAGTAGATTTTAGAAATTGGACCTTCCTGAATAACCTTATGGATATTCATACAGACAATGGAGTCTTTACGTGGACCAATAGAAGATCTAGATTCAGTATGATAGCAGAGAGATTAGATAGGCTCCTCATTAAGGATAACTTAGGTACCCTCAACAATAACCTAGTTAAGGCTTCAATACTTTCTATCTTAGGCTCTGATCCCTTTCCGATCCAACTATCCATAGCCAAAGACCTTAAGCCGATGAAATGCCCATTCAAATTTGAGCTCATGTGGCTGAAAGATGATAATTTCATTGGTATGATAGAAAACTGGTGGTCTTCATTTAAGGTTTCAAGATCTAAGCTTTTTTGCTTCGTATCTAAGTTAAAATTGATCAAACAATCCCTTCTTACATGGAATCGTGAAAAATTTGGCAACATTTTTTTATATCAAATCCAAAATTGAATTAGAGTTAAAAGAAGTAAATGAATCTGTGATTGAACTGGGAATGGACCAAGATCGTTATATGAAAGAAAAACTACTCATGAGAAAATATGAAGATATTATGTTTAAAGAGGAAACCTTCTGGAAACAAAAATTGAGAGAAACCTGGCTCGCTGAAGGGGATAGGAATACAAAAATATTTCATGCTAGCACTAAAGCCAGAAGGAGTAGAAATAAAATAACTAGTATCTATGACGATAATGACTGATTGATAGAAGATCCCGAAGATATAGCCAAATTAACTGTAAACTTCTTTAAACTCCTTCTCAACTCAGAATCCTCCAACCTGGCACCCCAGGAAAGCCTTCTCCAGAACATTCCAAAATTAATCACTCACAAGCATAATATCGATTTAAATAAGAGTTTCACAGTAGATGAAATAGAGAAAGCAGTTAAAGAACTGCACCTGGAAAAAGCACCCAGACCGGACGACTTTCCAGCTGCCTTTTTTCATCCGTGTTGGCATTTTCTGAGTTTGGAATTAGTAGACACTCTTGAAGGTGCCAGGAAGTCAAGCAGGATCCTACGAGAGATCAATAATACCTTCATTTCTCTCATTCCAAAAAAAGCTTCAGCAACCAGCCTGAAAGAATTTAGACCCATCGCCCTCTGCAATACACTTTATAAAATCCTTACAAAAACACTAGCTAATAGATTAAAAATCCTCCTCCCAATTATCATCTTGGAAGAACAATCTGGTTTTGTTCTAGGCAGATCTATTCTGGATGGAGTTATCCTTTCTCACTAGGAAATCAATTCCTCTCAAATTAACTCCAGTCCCTCTATGCTCATCAAGTTAGATATCAAGAAAGCTTATGATAAAGTGGATTAGCGGTTTTTATGTAAATGCATGGAAACCTTTGGCTTTAACAAAAACTGGGTCAACCTGATATTTGAGTGTATCTCATCTCCGCATTTCTCAATACTGATTAACGACTCCCCCCATGGCTTCTTCACTAGCTCCCAAGGGTTGAGGCAAGGGGACCCTATATCCCCCTTCCTCTATATTATTATGGCATAAGCCCTAGGTAGGACAATCCAGAAGTCTCAAGAGCTTAGCAATATAGAAGGAATTAGAGTCAGTAGTTCTATCGATCCAGTAACCCATCAACAATTCGCGGATGACATGTTTCTGCTGAGCAATAGTTCCCTTTCTAAGGCCAGAAGCTTCAAAATAATTCTAGATTGGTATGCGAAAGCCTCTGGTCAGGAGGTGAACAAAGATAAAACCAAGGTCTTTTTACTTAACACTAATGAGAAATTAGAAAAGGAGATTCTTAATATTCCAGACATCCTTCCAGGAACCCTTCCATGTATTTATTTAGGACTCCCATTGGATAGAGGGGTTAGAGAAAACAAACTCTGGGATGGTGTGCTGTCTAAGTTGGACTCTATATTTCAGTCATGGAAAGGTAAATGGTTATTGCTAGCAAGAATAATTGTCTTGATTTGCTCTATCTTCTCGACAATCCCACAGTACTACATGTCCTGTTTACAACTCTTTGGAAGCATCAGGGACAAACTTACTAGGATCTTGAGGACCTTCCTATGGCATGGTTTGGAAGATAAGAAAAAGTTTGCATTAATTGCTTGGGATAATATGTGTCTTCCTAAACCAAACAGAGGTTTAGGCATCCGAAATCTAGAAAGTCAAAATAGGGCATTTGGAGATAAATTAGTATGGAGAATCTATAAAGAGCCACATTTGAAATGGGTAAAAATTATTAAGGGTAAGTATTTGGGCAATTTAGCCCCTTCCAACATCTTCAGGACCCCCTCATTCCCCAAAGGGTCTAGAATTTGGAACTTTATTTCCAACTGTATAGGAGTCCTCTCCGATCAATTATCCTGGAACATTGGGTTAGGGGACAAACAATTGTTTTGGGAGGACTCCTGGGGGGGATACCCCCCCATTAGCAGCTTAATTCACGATGACTCCCTAAAACAGGAATTGGTAAACTCTGTAGGTAAGTTCGTCAGAGATTATGTCACCTTCCCCAACTTGGATCCTTCTCTAGGTTGGAGTTGGAAGCCTTTAGTTGTATCTTCTTCTAATCAAAGAGGGTGTTCTCATCTTCTTTCTATTTTCCAGTCTAGTAAGCTTTCCTTCAATTCAAGACAAGACAACCTAATCTAGCTAGGCTCCTTGAATGGAGAATATAGTGTAAAATGGGGATACAGGATTGCACACAAATTAGAAACTAGAATGACTTCTAACCTCCCCTTATCCCTCTGTTGGCACAAATCTTGTCCTCCAAAAGCTGGGACCTTTCTTTGGGATGCTTTGTAAAAAAGAATCCTTACCATAGATCGGTTCTCGAAATTGGGTTATGTTGGCCCCTCTAGGTGTCCACTATGTTGCAAAAGGGAGGAAGATGTTGACCACCTTTTACTCACCTGTGAATTCACCATATCATGTTGGCATTGGCTCTTTAAAAAACTTAGCTTAAGTGTGGCCTGTCAACAGGATCTTCCCTCCTTACAGAGTTGGCCAGTCTCCCAAAACTTCGGCCATTATGGGCATATATGGATCATTTCCCCCTCGATCCTCCTTTGGGAAGTTTGGAAAAAAAGGAACAGAAGAATTTTTAAGGAGAAATCCCTCAACTTGGAAGCCCTTCTTGTTAAAATTGAAGCATCTATTATAGAAACCGCTAACAACTATATCAGAAAATGCCCCCTGAAGAACTCAAAATTCTCTCTCAGGGACGAGGCGATAAGGAAATGCTGGGAAGGTATCATTCTTCCCCTGGATGTCGGTTTAGGAGAAAATCACAACTCGATTTCCAGGAAGCAGTGTGTCTGGGTTCCCCTGCCCCCCAGATGGTTCAAGCTCAACTTCGATGGAGCTTCACGGGGCAACCCTGGCATAGCAGGTGTAGGCCGTGCTATCCACTCTTGGGATGGGGAAGAGGTGGTTGTACTCACAAAACCTATAGGGATAGTTTCAAACAATGTAGCAGAAGCCAATTCAGTAGTAGAAGGTTTGCTGCTATGCCACAAACTTGGAATTCAAAATCTGGAAATTGAAGGAGACTCCGCGATCATTATAAACTCTCTCAGATCAGGAAAATCTTTCAATTGGAGAATTAATAATTTAATTAATAGGGCCAGGGATTTATTTCCGCACTTTAATTCTGTATCATAAATCATATCTATAGGGAAGGCAATAAAAGATCAGATGAACTAGCCAATGAAGGAGCAGATGGCAAGGAATTCGTGAATCAAGGCATAGGCTAGAAACCTGACTTGCTTAATTTTCTATTTTCTCATATTTAATCTCCCCCATCCTTTAAGAGGCCATATATATTAACTCTCAGACTTTATTCAAAGCTCAAAACTGGTAGTCACATTACAACTAAACATCTCACTTTACGCATATATATATTCACATGCATAGGCTTAAATAGGATTGTCTTTCCATTCCCTTATAATCTTAGTAATCCATATTCATTAGAAATCTTATTCTTTATACTTAGATCTTAGTATATTCATATTTTCTCATCATTCATTCTTAACCCTTTATAACCTTTTTCATCTTTGGACTTCTAATTTCATCCATTCATCTACATTAAATCCAGTCAATCTAATAAACATACTCATATGCATTCTTGCATTTGTGCATATTTATATTTAAATATTTTTTCGCTCCTCGCCATATATTTAATTATATAGGTCAACATACATACATATTCACACACACACACACACACACACACACACACACACACACACACACACATATGCATTTTATATATTTCTACACACACACACACACACACATATTTATGGATATTTATGGATATATATATAAATATATATATTCATATATATATCCATAAATATCTATACATATATGTATATGTATATGTATATGTATACATATATATACATACATATGTATGTACATATATGTATATGTGTATATACACATACACATACACATATGCACATGTGTGTGTATATATATATGTATGTATGCATGTGAAAATATATTTATATATATTTATGTATAATTAAATTTGTTAAATGAATTAATAAGTATATAAATTAATATGTGTATATATATGTAAATACTTATATATATATGTGTGTGTGTACATATATACATACATATATATGTATATGCACACACAAACACACACACACACACACACATGTATATATATATGTATATGTATATATACATATATATATATACATATACATATATATATGTATATATATATATGTATATATACATATGTATATATACATATATATATATACATATATATATACATATATATATATACATATATATATACATATATATATATGTATTGTACATATACATATATATATATATATACATATATATATATGTATATGTATATGTATATATATATATATATGTATATGTATATATATATATACATATATATATACATATATGTACATATACATATATATATGTACATATACATATATATATATATGTATGTATACATATATCTATATATACATATATGTATATACATATACATATATATATGTATATACATATACATATATATATATATGTATATGTATATATATATATATATATATATGTATATATATATATATATATATATATATATATATATATATATATATATATATATATATATATATATATGTTGGAGTTGAAAAAATACAACACCACAGGAGCCCAAATGATCTCTGCAAGCTGAAAAACTTATTACAAGGAGAAGCAAGTAAGCAAATCACAGAAGAAAGAAATACACAGAAAATATGCTCAAAAAGAGAGAGCTCAATATTCACAAAATGTGTAATGTAATAATCCTTCTTCTTACAAAGAAAAGAGTGAACTTAACCTTTAATAGGTCAAGAAACCCTAAAAGGGAAAACTTAGGTTTGCACATAATAATTAATAAAAGAATTAATTATTATGCACCTAAAGTTAGATTAAGTGTAAAAGAGATAAAGAGAACTTAAATAATTAAACAAATATTGTTTAATTAATCAAGTAAATACTCGAATACTCTAACACCCCCCCTTAAGCTAGACTGTTGGCATTTTTGGTGATTATGTTGTGATTGTCATTGATGGACACACACTTGCATTTGAGATCACTTTTGTATGTATAAGTTAAAGTTCAACCGGTATTTGTTCCCAACCGGTATGATGCATTATAGTCTTTAGACTATTGGTGTTTTGCAGAAAGTGTTTACCGATATGAAGCGGTATGTTGACTCCAAGCAATTCGAGGATCTCAAGCGGTACGAAGGATCAAAGCGGCAAAACACATATTTCCCAGTCTTCATTTTGTCAAACCGGCAACCGGTATTTTTCTTAAACCGGTATTTTGTATGAACTGGTAATACTCCATGATGAGTTACCATCCACCGATTGTTTGACGGTGCTTTTTGTGTCATGTTACAGAATATGTCTAGATGCATTGAATCTAGGAAATTGTATTGTAATCCTATTGGACCGACATGAAATAAGATTCCTTTATAAGGACATCATGTATAGGGTTTTAGGTTGTTGTTAGGGTTCAAGGTGGCTGATGAGTTAGAGAGAGTGTGAATGTGTAGAAGACTGAAGTAATGTTGGAATGCATTAGGGACGAGCTATCAAGGATCTAACCAAACAATCTGTGCTATTAGCTAGATCACTCACTTGTTGATTACTCACATCTTCGACAAGTCTGAAGCCCTTAACCGGGTAGGCCCAAAAGCCTTTTGTAAATCCTCTAACAAGGTGGTTCACATATGTGGATCTAAAATCCTCTAGCAAGGTAGTCTTTAATCGGACTTATCTCCTAACAGAGATTGAGATTCCTAACAAGATCTGTTTTGGTAAAGAACATTGTATGACCTTAACTGGTCTGAACTTAACTGGCCTGGTTCCTATTCTACAGATAGTTACTTGTGAGTTCCATCTCATCATGGTTTTTCCCATTTGGGTTTCCACGTCAAAATCTCTTGTGTTATGGTGTTTGTGCTTCTGTGGGTGAATGCATTATTTGCTATTTGGTTTGCATGTGTGCTAACCAGTTTGTCTGCTAAACTGTTTTGCCGGTTTACTGTTAGTCTAGAAAAGTGTTTAAGTACAAATATTTTTGGCATACTAATTCACCCCCCCTCTTAGTATTCATCATAGACTTAGGGAGAAGCTAAAACCTAGAACAACTACCGAAAGTAGGAAAGATGGGTCCCGACAACAAGGCCTGATCAGGTACCCAAATACAATGAAATCTCTATGAACTGGAGAAATAGAGAAAACCACGTGGAAACAAAACTCTACTCCAAAAAGAGATGGAAAGAACATCACTGAAGCATGAAGAAATTACAAACTCTGTCAAAGAATAACTGTTGATCTGAAGAACCTCCACTGAAATAGAACATGACTAGGTAGAGAAGACTGTAATCTGTATGAGTGCCCTCAAATGACACTACTCGAATCAGAAGGCAAACAAGGAAAACAATTGAAATTGAAGATATAGATGACATGAAAAACACCAAAGCCTAAAGAGCTGATCAATCAAACCACAGAAGCATTAGAACCAATAGGACAAACCTCCCCATAATGCTGAAGAGGGAGAGGGACAGGTACACTAAAAAGAACAACCAACAAGAACTGCACGATGAAGAACCAGGAACATCAAAGGTGCTAAGACAGTACACAGTGTCATGGAAGGAACACTCACTTGACACACACCATGAGGCGAATGTCATGGAATGAACACTCACTGGACAAAGGCAAACATCAACCCCCTCATGGCACTTTATAAGTAGTGCATGTACAACAAGGCAAAAGATGTGCAAGATTCTAAGTAAACAATGCATGATGACACTTTATCTCAGTGCATTTGCATAAATACAATGCTACAATGATAATAAGACTAGAAATAGAAAGGAGAACCAAAATAGAGACATCCTACCCAGAGAAGAGATCTCAAGACCTGAAACAACCAAGATATCCACCGGAGTGTTGAAAAGCAAAAAACTGAATAAAATATGCATGGAGAAGAATCTGGAAATAAAAATCATATGGTTGGAAAGTACACAACACACGCTTTCCAATTTTTTTTTTTTTTTTTGAAAAATGGAGTTTGGATGCTCATTCTACGTCCCCTAGAGTGCAAAAAATAGACCTCACTTTGACTGGAAAAAAACACAGTCAAAAAAAAAAAAGAAAAAAATACCAATATGACAAGGTCCATCTTGGAACCAGTTTTCCGATGCCTATTTGTTTTCAAAAAACCGACTCCGTATGCCCAAGATATGACCAAAAAACCAAACCCCCCTTCAAAACAAGATGAAGGGGTAGTCTGGTGGCTGTTCGGGCGGAGGTGGCCAGTGAGCGACACATTGGTGGCGGGCTGGTGGCACCCCGACCGCGCTTCAGTGGTGGAGTGGCGACTGAGCACGGGCGACTGGTCGGGGGTTGCAGCGGTGGTGGTGGCGTGGGCTGCAAGCGGGAAGACCGGCGGCAGGGACGGGGCGGGAGCCGGCGGGGGCTGAAAGACGAGGCCGGTGAGGGGCCGGGGGCTGGACTTACAGGTTTGGTCGTCGTACGATGGTCGAACTGTCAGCGCCAGTACCCTGCGAAACACCAAACCCCAACAAACTTTTAAAAAACCCCTTTTTTATGCCTTTTTTGATTTTTTTTGATTTTTTTTGAAAAATCAAATTCCGGCTTGCATACCGTAAAAAGGTAAAAAAAAAAATTTAATTTTTTTCTTGAACTGCGTATCAAGGCCATACGACCTAGATATGGAGAAAAAAATACCCCCAGAGGCTCAGGAAGCAAAATAGGTCAAATTTTATATGACCATAGGGGTTTTCAGGCCTTCTGAGCACGATGGTGAGGTCTGTTTAGGCCCAAAGTGCTCAGAAAAAAGCCTATCCCTAGGTGCATAAAAAAACTTTATGAAACCCCAGATCTGCTTCTAATGCAAAAATTCTCAAAACAAGAACAGGTAGCTGCAGATCTGAAGCTCTGATACCATGTTGGAGTTGAGAAAATACAACACCATAGGAGCCCAAATGATCTCTGCAAGCTGAAAAACCTGTTACAAGGAGAAGCAAGGAAGCAAATCACAGAAGAAAGAAATACACAGAAAATATGCTCAAAAAGAGAGAGCTCAATATTCACAAAATGTGTAATGTAATAATCCTTCTTCTTACAAAAAAAAATGAACTTAACCTTTAATAGGTCAAGAAACCCTAAAAGGGAAATCCTCGGTTTGCATATAATAATTAATAAAAGAATTAATTATTATGCACCTAAAGTTAGCTTAAGTTTAAAAGAGATAAAGAGAACTTAGATAATTAAACAAATATTGTTTAATTAATCAAGTAAATACCCGAATATGCTAACAATATATGTATATGTATACATATACATATATATACATGCATATGTATACATATATATATATATATATATATATATATATATATATATATATATATATACGTATATATGTATACATATACACATATGCATATACATATATGTGCATATGTGTATACACATATGCACATATATGTATATGCATATGTGTATATGTATATATATGTATATGTATACATATACATGTATATATACATGTATATATATGTATTTACATATATATACATATATACACATATTAATTTATATACTTATTAATTCATTTAGCAAATTTAATTATACGTAATTATATATAAATATATTTTCACACACACACACACACACACACTAATTTATATACTTATTAATTCATTTAGCAAATTTAATTATACATAATTATATATAAATATATTTTCACATACATACATACATACATACATATATTATATATATATATATACATGTGTATATGTGTATGTGTATACACACATATACATATACACATATACATATATGTATATATACACATGTATATGTATACACATATACACATGTGTATATGTACATATGTATATGTATACATATATGTACATATACATATGTGTACATATATGTACATATATATGTACATGTACATATGTAAATATATGTGTATATATATGTACATGTACATGTACATGTATACATATACATGTATATATATATGTGTGTGTGTGTGTGTGTGTGTGTGTGTGTGTGTGTGTGTGTGTGTGTGTGTGTGTACATATATATATACATATGTACACATACATATACATGTACATATACATATGTACATGTATATACACACACACACACATGTACACATGTACACATGTATATACATGTACATATATATATATGTATATATACATATATATATATATATGTATATGTATATATACATATACATGTATATATACATATATGTATATATATATATATATATGTATATATTCATTCTTATATATATATATATATGTATATATATATACATATATATATATATATTCATTCTTATATATATATATATATATATGTATATATATATACATATATATATATATATATATATATATATATATATATAAAAGAATGAATATATATATATATATATATATATATATATTCATTAATATATTTACTTTAGTATTAATAAAACTTATACATTATCATGTCAATCATTCATACATTCACTAACACTTTCTTCTCCCTCACTAATATATGACTAGACTGCAAACTTTTAGTCCTTTATCCTTTTCATTAGATGTTATAACCCTCCCTCCTTTTCTATAGGTTTAGACCCCAACATAATCCTTTGTCTCATCCCCTAATCTCTTATCTTCCCCGTTACGGTTAACCTTGAGTACTTCATCTTGCCGCCATACATTTATGTCTTGAATTTGGATATTCGGCAGCCCTGCCTCGAGAGTTTCCTATCTTTGGTTGCATTGCTTCATTCATCCCTTCACACATGCCATTCATATAATTTTAATATACACTAAGCATGTGCAACGTCGTCTGATGGAATTATGAGAAGGTAATAACAATCATTTCTCTGCAATTTGTTACCTGGGCTAGGTTGTCAAGTACCTTATCCCAACACTTCATTATGAAGGCTAATAATTTTGGCTCAAACCAAAATTATAACAATTACATCTTGGTTTTCTATCTCTTTACTGCCCTCTTGGCTTTATAAGGCTCCTTCCTCAATTGACATTTAACTTTGACAAAGAGCGCAATTCAGTAGATATGGATACAATTCTAAAGCTCAAATTCTCCAAGAGATAAATGATTGTTTCTGGTCAGATCAAGGCAGTCCAGTTGAAAGGTATTGTTAATTCTCCTCATGACCTGGTTATTAACGACATTTCACAAATCACAGGGGAAGATTACATGTATAATGAGGACAAAACCAAAGCAAACTCTGATATCTCCTCCATGCTTTTAGTAGTAGTATTTCATTTTGAGCCTAATAGGGAATTTATCAGGAAGCTATGCTTAAAGGTCTTTAAGCACAACATTCTGGGAGAACTGGACCGTATTATGGTTAACGTTACCAATGATCTTATGGTCCCTAAACGCCAACATCATGACATCCTAATATGGAATAACTGTCAGGTTCCTCGATACCCAATACTGGTAATCGATAACCCTACAAAATTCTCAAACAAGCACCTTACCATTTAGAGGAACATCAATTTCCTCATGTGGTGGTTTCATGTGAAATCTCCTCCATACAAGCACTGGCTAGCTGTATACCTTCGGGATGAAGGAATTAATGTGGACTTGGCAAAAGGAATGGAAGAGCATGACTTGAAGTCTCCAGCCGTGTCGAAGAATCTTCTAGCAGATCACACAGGGATCCAAGGGAAAGGGCCCGCCACTTGTAGCTAGATTTTGAATTTGTCCCTCTTCTGGACTTTTTCGTTTCTCAGACTTAGTCATACTTAATTATCTATAGCTTGTTGTTGACCTCTTCCTTTTTGAAGCTCAAACCTTTTTTTTTGTTCTTCGTAACTATATAACTACATACTCTGAAACATATCTACAGTAAGACTCATAATAGATATATACAAATATATTATATCACCCTGTCTTGATGTTTTTGTCTTTATCGTATTATGAATTGGGCTAGTTTCATAACTACATTTGGTTTTCATATATGAAGGCATATATAGGTTTGTTTCTTAGTAGTAGATATATATACCGACATATGCATAAACACATAGATGCAGATGCGTATATATTCTCTCCACATAGACATAGACACAATTGCATATATGCGAATATGCATACGAAGATATATATATATATATATTTCCATCTCTCTCAGGTTTTATACTTTTTGCTATGTTATATTTATTTTGATGATTCATATCTAGCTTCTCTTCATTAAGGAGCAACTATTAAATTGGATCAGTTTATCATCATTTATTGGCTATGTTATATATATTTCCATCTCTCTCAGGTTTTATACTTTTTGCTATGTTATATTTATTTTGATGATTCATATCTAGCTTCTCTTCATTAAGGAGCAACTATTAAATTGGATCAGTTTATCATCATTTATTGGCTAACCCATTTTTTCTCTAACCTTGCTCCTTGCTATGCTGGTTTCCCTCATTAAAAGTTTTTCTACACTATGAGCTGACTTCTCTCCGAGCTATTCTCTCTATGATCCTTCATGCTATTATCCGGTGGTCTACGACTGTAATGGCTATGGTCTATTTCTTCTCTTATAATTATGGTTTTAGGCTCTTTTGACATACGCTAATGTAGGTTCAACCTCTACACTAACCTTCAGGTTAACTTAACACCTGGCCGATTTAGGGTCTTCAGGGAGCATTAAGGACACCCGTCTTTGTGTTTGAGATTGCCTTTGAAGCCGGGCAGGCTTATTACCTCCCCCTACTTTTCAAATTTTATTCATATTTCTAGCTTTATTCTTCATATTAACTTGATCATCCACACTGTAGGAGAAGCATATTTCATATTTCAGTGATTCACAAGTTACAGAGATAATCAGGATCCCACTTTCAGATTAAAGAAATTAGGTGTGTCAGCTCATGGACACGACAGAGCTACTATTCTCATTGGGGGAGTCTCGACATGTGCTCTGGAATCTCATCTCAAGAAGATTAAGACAAAATCGATGTTAGAGGAACTAATGTTCCATGTAATATTTTTATGTAATTTTCCGAGCAGCCACCCATTGGCTATTTGTCTCTCTGGAATCTGTAAGTTATTCTAGGATTTATAGCATGACCAAAGGTTTTCTTCGTTCGGTTCTTTCCTACCGGTGCCCACACTGAACCAAACTTGTATTAACTTGTAATCATTTATTTTAATTAATAAAATATACAGCTACGACCCATTATCGAGCAAAAAAAAAAAAAACTTTATCTTGGAAAAAAAGTCACATAACATTTCTCCCCTTGTAATTTAGTTGTTGTCCTCAGTAGCATGAAATGTATCTACATCACAACTCAACAAAATAAATAATAAATAATTGAATATTTATACTTCATCAAATATATTATTTTCTTCTTTTGATTCAAAGATATGTTTTACCTTTATTTATTTTTGAATTAACAAACAGTTTTAAGAGAATCTTTTTGTCAAACAAAATTATGATGAGAACAATCTTTATACACATATTTCTTATAAGTATATATATCCCAAATTTACATTGTAAAAATTAACAGTGCTTAATCTCATATATTTCAACTTCATCAATTTGTCTTATTATGTAATCTATTTTCTTTAATATAAATATTTTAACAAATAAGTTCCCCATTAAATTTAAAAGTATCATCTATGTTGACATAACATTTAGTTAGTTAATGACATGCATATCCGATTGTATGTACCACTCCTTACTATATATACAACATATCTTTCAAGATGATAATCATGCATCCAGGCTACATGAGTATCATCTTTGGCTATAAAATAAAGGACAAGTACAAGGTTATTGGGTTGATCGAGTCCAATAACAAAGTACAATAGATGAAGATAGTACTAAAAAAAAATATTACTAACATCTTAAAAGAAACAATAATAGATTATGACCACCCACAAATTCCTTCATAGAAAATGGTTCTAACCTTTCTTTTGTTTAACTAACTAAGGTATTTGAATTTGAATTTGAAGTTGAATTCAATGATACTAAGCTATTCAAACATAAAAAATTTAGAAGTTGTTTGTCCCCTTGTAAAGTTCAACATGTCCCCATGTTTTCTCTTATAATGTTTTAACTCATTTAAATATCTTATTTTCTAGATGTCAAATTGATCTTGGGACTTGTGGAATATGGGCCCACAATGTTGCTTAAATACAAACGTTGGTATAGAATAAACATAACAAGTATAACAAAAACCACTCAAAATGGACACAAGACCAATTAAGAAAATATTATGGATACACAAATTTCATACTAAAAAGCACTAATACCTTAACTCTTATTCCAAGGATATCTTCTATAAGAAGGTACTTTCCAAATACACGTATGAGTTAAATGTCATTAAAGCAATTATCTCTTATATTAGATCTTGTGTTGGAACTTTATGAATCATATAAAAATATATGTAGAAATTTTTTTTTTTGGGTTCCCTTATTCAAAATTAGGCTTATATGAAACTAAAAAATAAGTTAACTAACAATGAGGACATTTTTGAAGAACATTTGCAAACAAAATTATTTATTCATTTTGTAGCCAAAACTTACCTTTAACCATTGAAATAAGTGTGGATTATAAACAACCCAAGAAGAACCTTAAACTTAATATCCCTAAAGTTGTCACCTTTTGAAGACCAACACATCCACCATAGTAATGGTACACGATGCATATTAATGTTGAAATTTCTCTTTGGGAACTCAAACTTGAGTTTTCACAATGAGAACCCAATAATTTAATTATTTGAACACAAGTCCTTTTGACCTCCAACTTTTAGATTCTCATTGCTTCAATCAAACATAAGCTTATGAAGGGTCATTATGGTAAAGGTGATAATATTAAACTTTATTATATATTCACTCAAACTTATGGAGGAAGTCACATGAAAATATGTAAGTCTTTTGAATCTTATGCAAGTAGAGTTCACATTAAATATCGACATTTCTCTCATGAGAAAATTACTACACTTCTTGAGATTCCCAAGGATATTTTAATTACTATTATCATATAAATGATATATCAAATTTATCCTTCTAAATGACCTTGACAAGTGGTTTATATATATATATATATATATATATATATATATATATATATATATATATATATATATATATATATATATATATATAACCTTGAAGTAAATGGTCAACCTTGCATCCATTTTTGAGAGAATAATAATAGTGAAGGACAATAGTTAGAGAGGCCTACTAATTATAAATTTTAGTTGATGAGATCTAAATTTGGAAAGACACTTAAATGACTAAATGGGACAAACTATATATAAGGTACTACTTGATAACTAGATTATAAGAACATGAATTTGGATTCTATTCATATGAATAATTCCTTGATATTCTGCATTCCTATGGTAACAATGTGATACATGTGTTTATATGATGAACAAAGGGGATATACCATCATAAATCTATTAAAAAAAGGAGTTTTACTTAACCACCCAATACTTCATTTATACAATTAAATCTTAAGCTAAACTTAGATTTTTCTTATTAAGAGGTTTTCTAAAGAAGATGAAAATCACTAAAGTTTTATTTCATAACTATTTTACATATTTCGTATCAAATATGATCCATGATATCAATATAAAATTTATAATCTTTAATGCTAAGTTGGATATTAAATTTACTGTTTAATCATGTTCAAGTTATTTAAATTCACAAACTACAAGAAATGATAAATGGAAACATTAAACATTAAACATTAAACATTAAACATCAAACATCCATTAAACATTAAACATTAAAGATTCATTACAATCTCATATCTAGAATTCAAAGGTCACGATTAGCCTAAGAATTGAATATATGCCTAATTGAATCTCTTTATAAGGTGACTTATAATTCAAGTGTTTATTATGTAATTTAAACAAGATCTATTCAAAGATGAGTTATCCTATAACCATATTCATGTAAACTATAATAGTATTTACTTGTATGTTTATGCACCTTGTGAATAAAACACACATAATCCTTTGAATGTTTTCTATTGCTCTTAAATAATTTGTATCATTCAATAAATGAATGGGAAGGACTCAATAGGACTCCTACATGCATAGATTTATGAAAAAATATGATTCAAGGGAGGTCTTTAGTATTAAAACAAAAAAAACGATGTTAGATTAACCATGTAGAAATGGTAGAAACTAAGCTGCAACCTAAATAAAATGTTGTTTCTTACAAGAATAAAGTGAGAATTTTGAGTCCAAAACTAGCCAAATCGGTGCTTATTTCATTGAGAAATAATTGAACAATATGCATGGATGGAAGATAGATGATTGAGATTGTGATAGAACTAGCAAAATGCATTCTTACATGCAAGAATAAGAAATTGTTGTATCGTATACATTGCCAATCATGGATAACTCACATTCAAAGGAATATTGTCATGAAGTCATATGCACTGGATTATTTTATCATCAAAAGCTTCCTCTAAGTTGGTAACCTATCAATCCATGTCAAAGAGAATTTGAGGGTCTTCTCTATCATACAAAAATCAAATGCAAAAGTTGTCGATATATGCATTTCCTCACCAAAGCCTATCCAACTTGACAACCGAGTGTGACATACCAAAGGGTGTAAGAAAGAATTGTATTTTCTTTATATTCCTACTTTCTAACCTATCTTCTACCACTAATGCAAAGATGACAATAAGTGTAAAGTATTGAAAGGAAAAAACTATCTTAGAATTTTGTTTTTTTATTTGACAATCGATTTAAAGTTTATGGCTAGCCTTAAATCACACACACTAAGCAATAAATTAAGCCTAGAGGATGTTAGTCAACTCTGAGTGTTTAACACTTTTAAGCCTAGAAGTGTATTCTTAGTGTGAAACATACATTAAGCAACACATTAAGCCTAGAAAATGTCAGTCAACTCTGAGTATTTAAAATTTTAAAGCCTAGAAGTATAAGCTTAGTGTGTGTGAATTAAGTCATTCTGAAGTGTACTGATACTTATTTGTGTTGGGAAAATGGTTAGCGCTCCCCTCAAGATTCGTGACAAGGGACTAATTGCCTCTCGTGCAATCCATATCTCTACAGTTTGTATCAAACATTGACAGATCAGTCTTTTGATGCAATGACAAACTGGGCCAACAAATGGTATCAGAGCATTGGGTCATGGGTTCAAATCCCCTCGGGTAATGCTGAGGGGGAGATTGTTGGCAAAATGGTCTAGGCTCCCCTCGGTATTTGTGACAAGTGACTAACCGCCTCCTGTGCGATCCATATCTCTACAGTTTGTATCAGACGTTGACATATCGATCTTTTGACGCAACGTGAAACTGGGCCAACAATTTGGCACCAATCAAGGCTATTGTTAACCATATCGTCTAACTTAACAATTCATGCCCAACTATCAAAGTGGATAGTTGGATACATGGGCTACGTTATTGATCCAAGAGAAAGATAAAGGAGATTTTTGCATCTTGAAATTTTTGACGACTTAGCCTTTGGGATAGAATTATTTTTGAAGAAATTTATCCTACATGAAATTAGAAGAAAATGCAAACATTCACTCAAGATAATGTTTAATTATTCTGCAGAAGATAAAGGGATTAGGTATTCCTTGCACTGGGTTTCAAAATCCCACAAAAATAATTAGCATGTGCTCTTGGATGCAACCAAACTTATAGTGGGAGGAGACCAGTTGAAATTCATTTTACACAAGCAAGATTATGTGCTTTTCAATTTGAACAAAATGTTTGGACATCCTACCAAAATAACCTGCCTGTTAGTTCATAGGACGTCATTTGATACTTCTTCACAATTTACTTAATATTGTTTTAAATTTCAGCCAGTCTTAAACCACACACACTAAGTGACATACTAAGTATAGATAATGTTAGTGAACTTTGAGTGTTTAACACTTCTAAGTCTAGAAGTGTATTCTTAGTGTGACCACACACATTAAGCAACATATTAAGCTTATAAAATGTCAGTCAACTCTGAGTGTTTGACACTTTTAAGCCTAGAAGTGTAAGCTTAGTGTGTGTGGTTTAAGTCATTCCTTATATTTCCTTCTCTATTTGTCTAACTTTTTAGTAGATTCACCCCACCGATGCATTAAGTGACTCTTCTAATATAAGATGATTCCAAATCAAATTTAGATGTATTTTGTATGTAAATCAAAGCATTTTATCCTAATACAAGAGTTTATGACATCTATAAGATCTACATCTATAAAATTTATATTAGTAGTTGTATGTAAACCAGTTGCAAATATTTTGTCACCTTGCCAATCCGCCTTAACCCTATTTCATTTTGCTCTATTGCAAATGTTTATGACATCTATAAGATCTACAAATGACAATCTAAGTCCTTCCTTTCTTATGAATAAAATAAGTTGATATGGAGCAAATAACAAAAACATGCCTTAGAGTTGGGACATTATTTGGGAAGTGAGACAACATTTGGGAAATACTTCTTTTGTATGATCTATAAGTGATATAATCTTAGCATAGTTATTTATTATATCAACTTTTGCACGATTCTAATTAAATGATTAGTTGATTACACAAATATGGCTATAATTTTAAGTGTTATGACCATTTTTCACTGCCTGATGATGAAATATTAGGGTAGAATAGGCACCTATAAAATACAATAAAAAAAGTGATTCAGAAGTTTGATCCATTATTAGTTTATGAATGAAGAATCAAGATATTTTTTTAATGTAATTGTAATTAGAAACTTATAATACAATGGGGCATAGAAAGTCTTAAGAGTTTGAGAATATCCAATTTTCCTTCAATATTAACGATGGACTATTTCTTCTTGTAGAAAGTGTGCAACTATTTTGTACCAAACAACTTCAATTTGTTTTAAGGTTTCTATTGGTCATTCAATTTCTTTATTCAATGCACCTCTCCAAAATCTTATATGAATTTTATAGTTCATAAATGATTTTTGTCAATTTGAAATTGAATGAAATTTAAGTTCTTTTATTTGATAAATTTGAAATTTGATTATGATGTGAGATAATAAATATGTACAATGAACATAAAAAGGCATTTAATCTTCATATAAATCAATAACATGTAACAATTACTAAGTATAGTATCCACTGCCCTTTTCTTTCTTTTTTATAGCAATTTTTTTTTTTTTTAGAATATAATACACATTACCATAAATATTTATAGTAATTAAATTCTTTACATGTCATCAAGGTCCACAAGGGTGTCTCATAGGCATACGATTTTTTAGGCTAAACACTTTTCTTCAAGACTCAATTAAGTAATTGCAGTGGAATTAATAGATTAAATATTAATGTTAAGATCAATTGTAAGATGTCATAAAATTAAACTAGATGTAATAATCTATTATAAAGTTAATTGCTAACATAATAAATTAAATAACATGGTCATTCTTACTCTAAGAAGATTCTAGTGGCCTTGGGACCATTATGGATATAACACCCCATAGAGGAAATAGGTCTTCTTCTTCTTCTTCTTCTTCTTCTTCTTAAAAGGTTTATTTCATAACTTTATCTTGGAGAATAAGTCACATAATAGAATGGTCTTATCTAGGGACAATGATGAAAATATTTGATACACTGCAAAGAATGGAGAATATAAGGTTAACCTTGGATATACTACTCATCTAAAGACATGTGACATCCAATGACCTACTAAGATCTATTGGCATAAGATGGTTCTTCCTCATGCAGGAGCTTTCCTATGGGTGGCATTACATGGGCGTATCCTCACAGGTGATATTTTGAAAACTATTGGCATAGAAAGGTTGAGTATCTGCCCTTTGTGTAAAAAAATGAGGAAACTGCCAATCATTTGCTCCTACAGTGTCAGTGTGCTTCTCGATGTTGGGACTAGTTGATGGAGAGCTTGGGTTGGTCTACTACTTGAAACAATACATTGTATGACTTTTTGTGTGGGTGTCTAATTAGGAAAATATCCTCTATATGGGGAGATGTATGGCTGACTAGACTAGCCATGATTGTGTGACAGGTATGGAAGGAAAGGAATCGTAGGGTATTTTGTGAATAGGAGATGTCCATTGAGATACTCTTAAATCATATACAGGATATATATGTGAAATGGTGATAGGCAAGTAAAATTCCAAAAAGATCATGTGCTTCTCCTCCTAGGACAAAAGATTATGGGGTTTATGGTCACAACTTGAAAATGCTTCGTGGACAGTAAAAACAATTAACAAGATGGAAACGCCCAGAAATAGGGCAATGCAAGCTTAACTTTGACGGGCCTTCTAAAGGCAACCTCGGGGAGGCTGGGTATGGTTGTTTAATCTGTGACTGGAATGGCAGTTTAGCGATGGCTGCTAATAGCTTTATAGGGATGGCTTCCAAATTTGAAGCTAAAATCATGGCCCTAGAGAGAGGATTAAGATTGTGCATAGATGCAAAAATTGCTCATCTAGACATAGAAGAAGATTTGAAGTTAATTATAAATGTATTTTCAAAAAACCAATTGTCAAATTGGAAATAAACTAGATGGTTATCATTAATCAGAGAAAGAATAAAGCACTTTTTGGATTTCTCCATTTCTCAAGTATTTCATGAGGCAAGTTTTGACGCCGAAGGCGTTCCCTATATGAGATTGAAAAGCTCATTTTGTTCATCAATGGTCCATAGTCATCGAGAGATGGAGCAAGATGATTGCACTCTCTGGAGCCATCGATTCATTTTTGTCGGTGCATTTTAGTCATGCTCTGTCGTATCTCTCATCATTAATGCCTCTGTATGCGATGGGATAACAAAATAAATTTTTGTCTACTCTACTTTGAAAACTGCAAGCGTTCACAAACTCACTCCTCTTCTTCTTTGTCTCATTTTAATTGTATAAGTCCCTTGAGTTCTTGAATGAGGGCATTTTCTAGCCATTTGTGTGCCTTTGTCATCAAAGAAGGGCTGAGTGTGAGCATGGGATCACAAACTAATTTTGGTCAATAAATCTGTCGCCATTGAGATCAGCCACTTCAATCATTGCTTTGAATTGAACATCGCTCATATTTTCCATCCCCAACAAATTTTCATTCTTCTTCAAGCTCTGCAAATTCAACATGCCTTTATTTGCATCTGTTAGAAGACTGATGCAACACGACCTCTCTTGCCTTTCCATTGGCCTTTTCCCCCTCTCTCTTTGTAGCCACACACACTTCTCAGGCTGATTTTGATTTCCATGACCTTTCTCCCGTGTTTGATTAGCACATATTTCATATATATATGCAAAAAGAATATATGCCTCTCTAAATTCTTCATTGTTTGATATGACCTTTGATTCCCTTATGGTGGTTCGCTTCACCTCTTATTTCACCATTTCCATCTTTCGATTGGAAGCTCAATGGCAATAAAACTTGTTTGATTGTTTTTAATGCCTTTCCAGTGAATCCATTTCAACCAAACACGTACCTTCCATGTCTACTTCGATCGCATGAGCTAGGAAGTAAGCCACTTCAACAAATTCATTCTATACATATTTTATCACAACGAACCTTGAGACTACAATTCGATGAGACATTAAGAGTTTAAGTGCATTGTTTATGCTTCCACATTTTGCGGACATGTCTACCAGAGTAGTCAAATACAACACCTGACATAATTCCCTTATTCATTACACTGGGATGTCTAAACTTCATTTTCAAGCTCCTATTTTGGCACGAGCTGGGATGTTTGGTTTCTTTTTAAAAATTAAGAATTTCTTTACTTTCACACTTGATTTGAAATGGTCCCCTATTGTCTTCGATGCCTTACAATCCAAACATAAATCATAGATGACATTTGTACAATGAAAGCACTTCTACAATCCAATGCAATTGGACCAGGATGAACGATTGATTTTGGAACTGAATGTAGAGGAGCACATAAAAAATAAGTAGTCATTCAGTACATATCCTTAGCAGAGATTTTGGGCTCAAGGGCGTAGCATGCATTCTCTTATGGTACTATAGACTAATTTAATTTTTAGCATAACTAGTTAAGTGATCATGAGATGAAAAAATGTAGTGAAAATCACTCCCTACGACTGCCTTGTTAAATGATACCAGATAAAACTTTCAGAAAATATTGATGATTGCTCTTAAAGCCACAATCAATTGTAAAATGTGTTTCTTCTACACCTCAACAAACATGAGATTAAAAAAAATAGAGCACTGATGACTATATGTTTCTTCCTTTTTGGTGAAAGCAATTGGTAACAAGTTTCACGAATTGGTTGAGGTATAACTTATAAATTCAAAGCAACCCAATTCCAATGACAATCTCCAAAACCCCTAATTTGGAAAAAAGCATCTACTATCAACTCCCAGCGTTGTCACGTAAGCATCCTGCACTTCTCTAACACTATGATAATTGGCTAAGAAAGCCTATGATTGGGATTTGTGATACCTCGAGATGCTTTCAAATATTGAAATGCGTCTATATATCTCTGACCTTTACTCCACATGAGATATGCAAATACCATGGAGGTTGATCAATAAAATCTATTGAAATAATGCACAAACACAAACTTCCTAACTGAAAATATTGAAAGATATCGAGGGGCCAGGAAATGAAGACCCAATAAGAGGTTGTAGTCCATGATTTGTTGTCTCCAAGAACTCACAGTCAAATTGTATATCCAACAGTCCCATGGATAGACAGTGGTATTCTTGTAAAAAAATGTAATAGAATTGCAGTGGTATAATGAGATCAATTTAAATTTGAAGGGTCCTTGCCTTACTCCTTAGTACCCACTATTTCTCACTATTTCTCCACTATTTGAAGAAATCAAAGTTCGTTTCCATAATAACGACAAGCTCCCCACCTTCTCTTTAATTTTTTATTTTGTTGTGAATGATTTCTCTTTTTCTTAATAACCTTTTTTCCTACATGCTATGAAAAAACCTTACACTTGCATAAATATATCATTCATTGTATTTCACAATCAAGTGATATTCATTTATGTTTAAATTGATCTTTCAAGCAAAACTTAGGGGAATTGTATTAGTAGTAGTTATAGTTAACTTCGCTCACCCATTGATCTTAAACGGTACATCAAATTTTGATAATTTTTTTGGTTTTTTTCGTATGCAACTTAACTACTTATAGCTATTGTTCTAGCTTCTAGGTAGTAACGATGCACATTGTAGGATCTGTTATGCACACAAAGGTAAACGAGTGGTCATTTCAAAGTGTCGTCAGTTACTTAAAAAGAGATGCCCCAAAATATAATTGTACACTACAACCACCTAAAAATGGCCAATACTTATGCACAATTGGCCCAGTAGTTGTGTGTTATGGGTACCAATAGTTGCACAACTCCTCCAATTAAAGTCCAAAAATTCTAACTACTTGGAATAAAGTGGTTAGCTATTGGTACATGTGAAATTTATCAATGGACTTCTAGTTATCATTTTTTTGGTTTCTTTAAAGTTAGTAATTGTGGGGTTGGGCAAGTGAGGAGTGAATGATAACCTTTCACTCAAGCAAAATCACTATTTTTCATTGACACCAAAATGACAACTTAAATGATTTTGACAAACAACGTAGGCTCTTTTCTTGATAGACCATATCTCAATATGATTCTCTATCTATCCATCCCTCTCCCTATCTCTCTCCCTCTTCCTGAACCTCTATATCTATATCTCGTTGTCTCTCCATCTCCATCTCTTCATATCTCTCCACCTTTTTGCCCTATTATATTTTTCAACCAATTAAATTCATGTAGACTACAAATGTATGCAAATAATAGACCAAATTTTACCCTAATTCAAATTCTATACCTCTTCGGTTTACCCAGGTGCAATTGCTAGTTTACCCAACAACAAGATTGATAGGAAAACAGAGTACGTGGTGTTTCATTCGAGGGAAGCATCGGTGGTGCTTCAACAGGCCTTTCCAGAGTACTCTATGCAAAGTATGCAGTTTTCACAGGTTGACGTAGGGTAACCATCTTATTGGAGATATGGAGGATTCGTCTAGATTGATATTTGTGGCAGGATCGGACTAAGAGAAGAGTGATAAGGACAACAAAAAGAGTTCCAAAATCTAGTAAGGTCGATCTACTATCTCTGAGAGAAGTCTGAATAAATCCTTTCCGAGATTTGTTGTCAGATTAAGTCTGGGTGATCACATGGCTATCACTCCTTTTTGAGAACATTCTTTCGGTAGTGCGGTTATAAATTACATTGCTATTAGCAATGTCTTATCTTGCACATAGTTTCCAATATGGCTGGGATAAAATTGTTTGGGATTTACTGTAATTGTTTGCAGGAGAGTGTCGAAGATCAAATTCAGAGGTTGTTTGTGATCGAGGAGGACTATGTCCTCTTAGCCATTCAAAAGGTGATTGGTCCTAAAGAGCCCTTATAAAAGGCTTCCAAATAGAACATATAAAAACATTCCTTGATTTAATTCCATATAGTTTGATAAAATTCATTTGGAAGGCAGTCAAAACCTGGACTTTTGTAAGGTTTCATGGAAAAAGGAGCACGTTCAATGTCTTCCAAGGAAAGGATGTGGTCTAGATGAAGACCATATCCAAGATCAATTCTATTAGGGATATACTCTCTAACAATAGTTTCCAAAGTTTGTTGCACATTTGTCCAATTTTTACAAGAATTTAGACCCTCTTTTGGCTTCTTTGATCCAATGAAGTCTTGCTCGTATCTTAGCACCTTGGCCTTTGTAATTGTCCAACTTTCATAGTTGAGTGTCAATTATAGCAATAGAAGTTTGAATTCTTTCATTATTAAGATCAACATTTAGTTTTTTCCTAACGTGTTCAAGCTTTCCATGGAGAGATTTTTCTATACATTTCCGTCTCTAAGCCATTCAATGACCAAATGATTGAAAAAAATTCACACATTGACTCAAAACCAGACACCACCACTCAATCCATGATTCTCCTTCTTGTGGTTTAGGAAGAGAATTCCAAATTCGTGTAAGTGCAGCAACACATTCAGGATTATATGTAATATTTGCATCAAGGCTTTGAAATTCTAAATCAAATATATTATGTTATGGAGCAGAAAGTGGAGCCTTTTTTGTGCAATGGAAAGTCATGAGTTTGCTAACTTAGTGCGTGGGATTTCCAGAGAGGACGTGTTGTGATAGCCGCTCAGTTTTCTGGATGGATTTGGTTTCCTGTTGGTCTTGCTTCTATCCTGGGACTACTGGAATGTCTGGAACAGCGTTTAGGAATGATAAGAGCAATTGCTAGACAGATTGACACAGAAATGATTATCAAATATCTATTATAATTTATGAAAGGTATTAATATTTTGGTGTATCTTAGAGATTGGATAGTTGTTTCGATTGACATCAAGATCATATTTGATAATATTGATATGTATTTTGAATGATTTATGCTTATATTGAAAGGCGTAAGATTACCTATCAAAGTAAGATTTAATTGTTGGATGACTATTATTCTTTATTCCTTGGGTGCTAAGACTCTTTCCTGTAGCTTGAAGGTCTTGGAAGCCTCTCCGTTTATTCTTACTGCTGGTGTATGGACAAGGCATGTGAAGTGAAAGGCGTAAGATTGCCTATCAAAGTAAGATTTAATTGTTGGGTGACTATTATTCTTTATTCCTTGGGTGCTAAGACTCTTTCCTGTAGCTTGAAGGTCTTGGAAGCCTCTCCGTTTATTCTTATTGCTGGTGTATGGACAAGGCATGTGAAGTGAAAGGCGTAAGATTACCTATCAAAGTAAGATTTAATTGTTGGGTGACTATTAATCTTTATTCCTTGGGTGCTAAGACTCTTTCCTGTAGCTTGAAGGTCTTGGAAGCCTCTCCGTTTATTCTTATTGCTGGGTATGGACAAGGCATGTGAAGTGAGGTAGGAACATGTATGAACAGAACAATTCATCGTGGTTGGAATATACAGATCGTTGGTTGTGTGTATGCATGAATTTCAGTAGATTGTCTCTTTTCTAAGAGTGAATGATCGCCAGCCTTAAACCATACAATTAAGCAACATATTAAGTTTAGATAATGTCAGTCAAGTCTGAGTGTTTAACACTTTTAAATTTAAAAATCAAACTTTAATGTATGTAATTTAAGCTCTTCCATGAATGATAAAAGAGAGGAACTGTTGCTGCTACTGAAATAAGAAGCTATATTCTTTATATGTTATCATTTACATTAGTGAACATAAATTTCTATTATTTTCATATTGAAAATATTGAAGCATTTCGTAGTCCACTGCCTTTAGTTTCTTACTTGAATATGAGTTCAAATGTTTAATCTGCACTATCAACTGGGCATAAGAACATTGCAAGTTTGAACACTTAAGTCTGCAAATACATAAATCATTTTCAGACATTTACCAACTGTCGTCAAAATGGACGTGGGAAAGAAAACATAATTTCAGTCAAGGATTAGGCATGAAGGGTGACTCTTAGTTTGGGGGATTGACCTCTTCATAAGATGAGATACATCATTTATTAATTCAATATTAGTTATTAAAATTTCATTGAATAATATTTAGTTATAAGTCCTCCTTCAAACTCTTCTATTGTATCCATGGTAAGTTCCATATCATTAAATATTTTTTTTATATTCATTTTTCTCTCTTTTTTGTGATTGTTTTTTTTTTTTGAAAAAATCATTTTGAAAACAAATCTCTATCTACCACACATTTAAATACTCTACACTAAAATTTATAGGTTTTAATTTAGAAAGTGGTGTAATTATTCTCTCAAACTCTTCATTAATGTTAAATTGTAGATTTCAAAAATTTAGAGTAGAGGTTGGTTGATGAGATAGAAAATCAATCAAGACCACACACCCTACTTCTAGGGCCTATTTCAGCATTCCTACTTCTAAGCCCTCCACTATCTAATTCAATTAATTGTTTATACTCTTTTGATTCCTCTACCACGAACATTATATTTTCTTTTGCTATTTTTATTAGGGTGATTGACTATGTTGATGTATTGTTGTTATTGAGTGCCACTCTATCTATTTGTCTCTTTGATTATAGACTCTCCAAACTTTAAATAGAAACCATCTTGGCACACTCTAATGAGGCTTACCTTGCCTTCACAACCTTATGCATTATTTTTGTTATCTCCTAAATTTGTTTCAACCTTCTTTCCTTGTCAATGTTTTTCTCAATTGTCAATTTGATTTCTTGAATTATCTCTCTTAATATATTGTTATCTCCCTTTTCAATTTTTTTAAATTTGGAATTATATTATTAATTTTATTCATCATCACTGGCTTATGCTAGAATTTCCTTAGTAGTTTCATATTTTCAAATTCTCTTGATTCCATCTATTACTACCAAGGTGCCTCGGATTAGAACACAGTGTGTGCTACTACAAACTACTACAATTTCTTCTATACTTATTTGTAATTCATTTTCTCTAATATATTCTCATTGTAACACTCTTTTTGAGTTTGATCCATTCACTAATAACATGGGTCTTGGTTTACCCTAGTGTGATTTATAAGGAAAAAAACAAAAACATGTGATATGCATTACATAATAATGTGGTGGAATAAAAAACATAAACAGTAAAATAAACATACATTCATACCAAATCCATATACTTATCATTTATTCTTCATATCATACTACATTATCATATGCCCATTAGAGTCATGCTTCACTCTAATATGTATCTTTTTCTCATTACTCATACATCTCTTTTTTGTACTCATATATTATATATGATTTCTCTATCTATGGTTTTGATCTATTTTTATGCTATATCTATTATGTATTATTATTTGGTACATGCTTATTCTTTATTACATAAAGGGGCTTGTCCCTATTCATATTCCTTCATAATTGTGCCTCGGTAGAGCTACTATAAGGCATTTTCATGTGATGCACTATTGTTCTATTGATATGTCGTAACTTATAAAGACATATTCTTTTACTACCAATCTTTGGCACCCTTATAGTTTCTCACCATTTGTCTCTATTAGGCCCCTTTTTGAATTTTTAGCTTAACGAGAATGGATGGAATCTATCCTAATTGCATATTCAACAAGCGAGAGGATTTTGGATATTCAATAATGTAACTTCTTATCAATATGAAAAAAAATAAATTACCAAATAATAGAAGAAGTTGTAGATAAAAAGAAAAAGAAATTTCAAGAACCTTGAAAATTGCACCATGATCAATCCATTTTTAGCCAAACAAATTGATCCAAGGAGGCTTCATTAGGAAATATGGATGGTAGCACTACATTTTCTAACATTTTATGCTAGACACTAAAGCTAGATAGAAAGTGTCAAGTTGTTCTAGGACATGTTGGATATTGTCCTCTTATTCTACAAGAGTAAGAAAAGAGTCACTGATAAATGATCATTGAAAAGCTATTGTTAGTGTTGGAATAAATAATTCATATATTACTTATTCACTTAAATGCATTAATTCACTAAATAATCGATGCCTTAGTTAGTAATTAATTATTGACATTTATTAATTAGTTAACTAATTAATTATGAATAATTAATTAATATTTATCTCCATGCATAATGCAAACTAGGAAAAGCAAGCTATGTTTAGAATTTTGAGAGTTTCATGCATTAATTAGTCTATTATGTTTTTTGTGCATACATGACTGATTCATGCATTCTATTTTAACTCTCGGTCTATCTTGTAGACTCCACCATTTATGATTTCTATCTTTAGAGTTAGATTTCTTTATAAGGATGTCATATCCTACACTGTAATTAAGCAATAAGCAATAAGCAATTTCAAAGCAATACATTCAATTATTGTTAATTATCTTCAATTATTCTATTTGCTATTCAATTTTCTCTCAAAAGAAGTTGTAGAAAGATTCATTTTTCTTTTGAAAACATCAAATTTATAACCCTTCCCCACAATAACTGATTCTTGAAAATCCTTACAATAAATAAATAAACCTGTTGGGACCTCCAAAATTTGCAAAATTCTAAGGGCCCATGTTGAGAAAATTTTCTTGAGACACTCAGAAACACCCTTGCATTTTCAGCCCATGTAGCCCATTTTGAGGGTGAGTAATTTGACACCCATTGAATTTCATGAGAAACTACTTTGGGGTGTGATTGACCTTATAAAAGATGTCCTATGACCACTTACAACATCCCATGATCAGATTTGATGCATTTTCAAATACCTAGTTTGAGGGGTTAACAAAGGTTCATTATGTGCACAATTTCAGAAAAGCCTGAGTAGCCCACTTGGAGGGCAAATATTTTATACTTAGTTGATTGTCATGAAAAACCGATTGTTCTCCAGTATTCTCTGCATATTTGTGTACCCCTGAGTCTAATTGCAAATTCCCAATACTTTATTTGACATAATTTCCAAACCCAAACCATTTACAATTTGTTAGGTTTTGCAGATTGCACAATGAAAAGTGTTTTAGCAGAGCTCACTTTGATCATTTACATCTTGCTCCTAGATGATTGTCATGGACATCTCTTATTTCTATGTGATTCCTTGCAGCTAAATGAGCTTGTATGCAAGTTCTCAGACTCTCATGATGTTATTAGCTATTTTTTCAACTTACGTTTTAAACAGGGTTTGAAAGGGATTCTGGTAAGTTACAATGCAAAAATAGCTGAGTAGTCAACTTTGAGGTTGAATATCTTGCAACCTAGGGAGAGTTAAGAGAATATATTTTGCAGCATGATTCCAAATATATCATTCTACCTTCTCTTCAGTTGTCATGGCCTCATGGGGTCATTTGATCAGTTTTTGAGGGCAGTTTACAGAGGCTCCGAGCTAAATTTGGTATCTCGAAAAAGTTGCTAAATTCAAAAAATGGAGAATGTCATGGGTCTTGGTATGGTCTGAGGAGTCTCCAATTTTGATTTCGTCAAATTATGATCTTGTTTGACATATTATTTTAAACTTTATATTTTGTCACTATTAGCCTCGACGGGTCAGTTTACAAAGCAAGTACCCCAAATTTGTGAGATTCTCAAAATCCGACAAAAAATCCATGTTTTATTTTAATTATCATAGCAGCTTACAAATTTTTACGGCTCTAGGATGTCCAACGTTTATGTAGGCGAAATTGGAAAATGCAAATTTTTGAATGTTTTAATGTGCAAATTTTAAAGCATTTTAAAATGTTTTAAAATACAAATAGGAGAAATCTATCATGGTTTCAAATGTTTAACATATTAAAGCTTGTAAAATTTAAACTTTACAAACTTTATTTTTTGAATTAATGAACAAATTTTTTGAAACCAACTAGGGGTTGGAGGAGATTTTTGTTCCTTGCACGCACAAAGGGAAAATTAGGGTAACAAAATGGTGGAAGCATGTAAGCATTATGATTTGAAGCTTCTTTTCAATTTTGTGTTCTCCACATGCATTTACTCGCTAGTCTTCTTGGCAACCACTGTAGATGGTGATGATCTTGGTATGAAAGCAGTGGTTTTAATTTTTTATTGGAGCTGCAAAGCATCAAAACATTGAATGGTTTAAAGGCAGCGATAATACTTCTTCAACATTCAATGGAGTTGCAGTTAGATATTTGTGCAACAATCTGGAATTATTGTTCTCTTCAAAATGAATGGAGAATATAAAATGACAAGATTTTCTTGAGATTCTATGCTTTGTTCATTAATTCTTTAAGCAAATCATTGGCATGTGTCTGGAGGTTGTTTTTAGAGAGGCTCTTCATTGGATGGTGCTTGGGATTTTAAATTTTCAGCAATTAAATCAAATGATATCGTGCCTGGTAGAAATATATCAAAGGGGATATTTGATTCAACCATATAAAGGTGAGAAAATATTTGAGTCAAAATATTAAGATGCAAAGAATGGTATTCAAATCAAGCAAAGTGTTTTCACCACAGGTGTAATAGTTGGGTAATTGTTTTTACCTCTAAAGTGAAGGGTAAGTGCGAGAAAATGGAAGAGGTTATAACCCAATTAAAGGTAAAGTATCATAGGGTAATTATTTTTATAGTCAAAATAAGAAAATGCAACTCTGGACAATTTTATCAACATAAAGATATCTCATGGATAAGTGAGTGCCAAATGAATGTGCTTTTAATTAAAGCAAGGGAAAATTATTCCATTGAAAAATGGGGTTTATTGTATGTTCCAAAATATGTTGTTAGAAATTGTTTCCCAAATATGAAATATTCCATCAAGAGGGGCTAAGTAGGGAAGGAGGTAAAAGGTATTTAGTTGTAGAGTAAAGTGGAACAATATAGTAAATGTTTTCACCGAGAATGAAGTATTTTTACCAAAAGTGAAATTATGAGTAAATGGGTGAAATTTTTGTAGTCAAATATGAAAGGAAATACAAGAGCAAGGAAAGACAAAAAAAATCCAAGTAATTTTATTGATGAAGTAAATGTTACCAAGAGAAATGCAGAAACCTTGGAGCAATCACCCAAATGTGAAGAAAGAGGCACAAGAACTTTTGAAAGGGGAAAAGCAAAGAAAAACCCCTTGTGATATTATGAATGAGGCAATGCCTAAAATGAGAATGTGAGAGAGAGAGAGAGAGAGAGAGAGAGAGAGAGAGAGAGAGAGAGAGAGAGAGACTCTTTACAATAACATCATTAAGAAGAAATGAGAAGGGAGACATCTCTTAAATAGAGATGAGGAGAGGAGTTACAAAGTAACTCCGAAATCTATGAATGCCACCATTCATAAAATGTGTGTGCCATGTGTCCACATCCTCTTAAGGAGGAAATCTAAAATTCCTTAATAAAGGAAAATAAAGAAATGACATGTCTTCACACATGTACTAGAGGACAAATTACATGTAGGAATATCCTAAACTAAATACAAATAAACTTAAGCCAAGTAAAGATTAAATATTCTAAAACCCCCTCTTAAGCTTTACTTGGGGAGTTTACATCAAACCCTTCAATGGGTTGCAATCCAAGATTTTTACAATAAAATTTGAACTTTTCTTTACAAAGTGGTTTGGTCAAAATATCTGCAATTTGGTCTTCTCCCTTGCAATAGAGGAGTGAAACTTTTTTGTCTTCAATTTGTTCTCTAATAAAGTGGTGTTGGAGAGAAATGTACTTTGTCCTTGCATGGAAAACTAGATTTTTAGCCAAGGCAATGACACTTTGGTTGTCACAATACATTGGAGCTGGTTCGTGTTGAGGTAGACCCAAATCTTCAAGTATCTTCTAAGCCACAAGGCTTCTTTGGAAGCATTAGTGCATCCTTTGTACTCAACTTCAGTGGATCCAAGAGAGGTAGATTGTTTCTTTTTACTATTCCAAGAAATTGCTCCTGAACCAACAAAAACACAATAACCACAAGTAGATTTCCCATCATTGGGATCTCCACCTAGATTGGAATCAGTAAAACCTTTTAAAGTAAAATCAGAATTTGCATCATAAAACAAACCTACATTAATAGTTCTTTTAATATATCTTAAAATTCTTCTAGCAACTTTAAAGTGTGTTTGTTGAGGTTTAGACATGAATCTTGAAACCAAACCAACACTATAAGCAATATCTGACCTAGTAAGAGTTAAATAATTCAAACTTCCAACTAATTGTCTATACAAAGTAGGATCAACAAGTAGAGTTTGCATATCAAACATTAACTTAGTGCCTAACTCAATAGGAATTGAAACATGGTGAGCATCATTTATTTTAAACTTATCAATGAGATCTTGAGCATATTTACTTTGAGATAAGAAAATTCCTTTAGAGGTTTGCCAAATTTGCATTCCTAAGAAATAATGTAAAAGACCTAAATCAGTCATTTGAAATTTTTGATTAAGTTGAAACTTAATATCAGAAATCAAAGTATTGGAACTTGAAGTAAGAATCAAATCATCTACATACAAGATAATAATGATAATATCATCTTCACTATGTTTAATATACAAGTTAGGATCATTTTTACTTCTAATAAATCCTTGAGAAAGAAAGAATGCATTAATCTTTGAATACCACTCCCTAGGAGATTGCTTTAATCCATAAATTGATTTATTTAATTTACAAACTAAGTGTGCATTACCTTCTTTAATAAAACCAGGAGGTTGAGACATATAAATTTCCTCATGTAAATCACCATTAAGAAAAGCACTTTTAGCATCCATTTGGTGAATAGGCCAATTCATTTTAGAAGCTAAAGCAAGCACAAGTTTAATTGTAGGCATTTTAGCAACAGGAGCAAAAGTTTCAGTATAATCTAAGCCTTCAATTTGAGAAAATCCTCTAGCAACTAATCTAGCTTTAAATTTACTAACTTTATTATTAGCATTCAATTTAGTTTTATAAAGCCACTTGCAAGAAACAAGATTTTTACCATGAGGCAAGGGAACTAAATCCCAAGTTTGGTTAGAAATTAAAGTATCATATTCTTCGTTCATTGCTTTTTGCCAATGTCGTTGATTTTTAGCTTGATCAAAAGTTTTAGGATCATTAGAATTCATATTAGTAGACATTAAAGCATAATTATGTAATAATTAACTCTTCTAGCTTGAAGTCTATCCATTCTAGCAAAGTATTCATCACTATCTTGAATTAAAGATATAAACCATTTAGGTCTTCTTTTAGAAGTAATGGATTCATCACTAGAAGAAGAGTCATGAGGAGTAGAGTTATTATTATCATCACCACTATCATTAGAAGGAATAGAAAGAGATGCATTAGGAGTAGGGTTAAGAGAAGAAGGTTGGTCCTCCACAAGCACAACTTTGCTTTGAGAAAGTTCATCATCCTCCTTTTTAGAACAATCATGAATGCCTTTTTCTGTAATACAAACATCTCTTGCAACTTTTACCTTGTTAGTAATAGGATTGTAAACTCTATAACCTTTAGTATTTTCATCATAACCAACAAAAATAAAAGGAGAAAATTTAGCATCCAATTTTTTTCTTTTCTCCTTAGGTTTGTGAACATAAGCTATGGAACCAAATATTCTTAAATTTTGCAAATTGGGCTTTCTACCAGACCAAGCTTCTTCAGGAGTTTTATCCTTTAAGGATTTGGTAGGTGTTTTATTAATTAAATAAGTTGCACAAGCCATATCTTCAGCCCAAAACTTGTAATCCATATTTTTTGCATGCAGTAAACATCTAGCCATTTCAACAATTGTCCTATGCTTCCGTTCTACCACACCATTTGGTTGTGGTGTATAAGGAATGGTAAGCTCATGTTTAATTCCAAAAGACTTCAAATAAGCATTAAATTCATTATTGACATATTCTCTTCCATTGTCAGTGCAAAGAATCTTAATTTTAGAACCAGATTACCTTTCTACAAACATATGAAATTCAGTAAACACATCAAGCACTTGATCCTTACTATGAAGGAAATATATCCATGTTCTCCTTGAAAAATCATCAACAAAGGTAAGACCATACCTTGAACCTTGGATGGATGGATTATCCATGGGACCCAAGGATCACTATGAACTAGATGCAATTTAGTATATGCCCTCCAAGATTGACCATGAGGAAAGGGTTCCCTATGCATCTTACCACTCATGCAACCATTGCAAACAATTTGAGAAGGAACAATAGTAGGCAATACATCAACCATATTTGATTTTTGCATCAATGAAATATAATCAGAATTGAGATAGCCAAGTCTTTCATGCCATATAGTAAAATCAACAGTAGTAAGCAAGGAATACTTTGTAGGAGCGAATTCATAGAACTTGAATAAGTTATCACTATCCATTTTAGCAGTAGCAATAACATGATTAGTTTTTGGATCAATAATATAACACATGCCCCTATAAAAGTTAATCTTATAATCTTGACAAAGTTTAGGAACTGAAAGCAAATTTGATTTTAATTCAGGAACATAAAGAACATCATGTAATTTCCCGTTAGGAACATTCACATCACCAATAACTTCAACTTTGCAACTATGATTATTAGCTAATTGAACGTGAATATTGGAAGTATCAGGATGCAAAGATTCAAAATATTCTTTATGAGAAGTAACATGCTGAGATGCACCAAAATCAATAATCCACTCAAGTGGTTGAGAAACATTACAAGTACATGTAAATGCATGACGAGATGAATTACCATTATTATTACCTTTCTTATAATGAGGTTTATGTTGTTGATTATTTTGATTATTTTGGTTCATGGGCTTTTTACCATTTTGCTTCTTAAAACAATTATTAGTAATATGTCCATCTTTCCCACAATAGGTGCAATGGGGTCTTGTTTGAGAATTATTCCTTTGATTATTGTACAAATTATTATGATTATTATTATGAGAATTGTTATGATAGGATTTAGAATGAGATTGATAATTAGAAGACTTGTGATTATTATTATGATTATGATTATTATTATTGGATCTAAAATTATTATTATGATTTTGATTTTTAGACATAAAAGCATGTTCACTACTTTTAAGAGTACCAAATTGAATTAATTTAGCTTCCTCTTGACGTAATAAACTATGAAAAAATATCATAAGTTAATTGAGTAGCTAAGCTAGGAATAGCAAGTTGAGCATGAATATTCATAATAAATTGCTGAAATTGACGAGGAAGACATTTTTTAAGAATAAGATGAATTAAATGTAAATCAGCTAGTGTAACTCCTAAACCGATTAATTGACTATTAATAGAATCAAAATTTAATAAGAATTCATCCGTGGTTTTAAAATCTGTATACCTGAGATCTTCAAGTTGATCTTGAAGATGAATTTTTCGGGATTCATTTGAACTATCATAAGTTGTTTTTAAAATTTCCCAAGCTTCATATGTTTTTGTACAATTTCCAATTAGAACATACAAATTAGGAACCATTGAAATACCAATTAAACCAAGTGCTTCCTCATTTTCAGCCTTCCATCTATCTTGGTCGGCTTGAGGAGCAGTTGAAGCGGGCTCTGAGGTTTTATCAGTAGCAACATCCAAAAGGTGTTTGAAACGAAAAAATAAAAGAGATATGTGTTTTCCATAAATGATAATTACTACTATTTAACTTAATTTCAGGAATTAAAGTAGACATGATAACAAAATAATGAACACATTATGATTAGTATTGAAAAATAAATAAAGAAATATCCCTTTGATTAAAAACAAAAAATTAACCTCCTTGATTAAAATTGAACCAAATTTTAAAAAAAAAACTATTTATCAAAAAATCTCATTTTCAAAATGTAATAGCAATTTTTTAAAAAAGAACTTAAATTTTAATAAAACAAAGTTTATATTAAAAAAAAAACTTTGACTCTTTATTAATAAAATAAAATAATTTATATTAAATCTTTATTAATAAAAAAAATCTACTTTATTTAAAAATATTATTTTAAAATTGTTATATACATTAAAACTTTATAAATTTTCAAAACTTACATACTTACATAAACCTTTTTTTTAAAGAAAACTTTGTAAATATTAAAAGCTTATAAACTTTTACTTTAAGGAAAGTTGACTTTTGTTTTATATGTGTTAGATAATGAAAGAAAACTTTTTAAAACTTTGTTATATGTATGAAAAACAATGAAGTTTGGAATCTTTTTTAATATACATGTTAAGAATAGAATCACATGACTCGTAATGAATGAAATATGGTGGAGGCAATAAGTATAAAGTAGAAAAATTGCAAAGATGAATACGTTGCCAACAAATTAATATAGTGGTGGTAATTGGTATTTGACAAAGGAAAATAAAGAAATGACATGTCCTCACACATGTACTAGAGGACAAATTACATGTAGGAATATCCTAAACTAAATACAAATAAACCTAAGCCAAGTAAAGATTAAATATTCTAACAAAATATTCTCACTTGATGAAATAATATTTTCATGGGAAGAGGCAGAGTTAAAGGGGATAATATTTTAGGGGTAAAATAGAGACATAAAATTAAACATCTTCAGTTGCAAAGAAATATAGTAGAAAGAAAATTAAAGATTCAAGAATCAGACAAAAGAGATGGAGCCAGGTGTACACAACAGATTAAGTCTGGAGTTGTCTTCTTTTCTATTAATTCTTTCTTTTCTCATTGTAAGGGGTTCCAATTATTTTTGGGGTGGAAGTGGTTCTGGGCAAAGGAATAATTCAGATTTAGGATTTCTTTGAAATTGTGGTCACTAATGTAGTGTTTTCTCAGATAATAGCAAACATTCTTTCTTTTCTCATTGTAAGGGGTTCTAGTTATTTTTGGGGTGCAAGTGGTTCTGGGCAAAGGAATAATTCAGATTTAGGATTTCTTTGAAATTGTGGTCACTAATGTAGTGTTTTTTTCAGATAATAGCAAACAGTTTAATTTGAGCTTTATTGGGTTAATGATCCATTGTAAATGTCTCCTTAATGTTGCACATTGTCATTTAAGTCTAAATAATAAAAGATTATGAATATTTTCAGTGCACATTTGCTGCAATGAGCATGTAATTGATGGCTTTTGTTAAGGAACAAATTAAATTTGCTCTCAGTTAAATGCTAGTGATTATATGTAAGCATTTGGGATTATGAAGAAGATTTATAGTGTTTCTTACAATTGGCTTCATTATTGTAAAGCAATAGTGTTTTAGTGGCCATTAAACTTGTGTTTAGGTTGTTATCTGTGGATTCACTTCATTTTGTATTGCCCAATGGATAAGGTACTGGTTTCATATGTTCTTCTTGTCAAATCCTAGCTGGAAATATCTTTAAATCTAATGAATCTTTGCCTTTCTTTCTATTTTGTCTTGCTTTGTAAATTATTGTAATTATTATGTTCTCCATGCAAGTTACTGAAGATTGCTCAAGATTTGAGCTAGTATTGAGTGAGAATTTATGTTTCTTGGCATAATTTGGTGAGAACATCATCTGTTGAACAATACCTCATTGAGTATGTGTAAGTATATCCTTAGGTATTGTTACAAGGGCCACCCCCCTAGGTCCTATAGAGCCTAAAGTGTAGGGGAAATGTTTATTTCTTGTTAGTTGGCCAAGTCCAGTGTTAGGATTGAGTATAAAGTTTGGCTACCTTTTAGATCCTAGTACTTTGTTGATTTGAAAAACACCAACAAAACCTTTGCCTTCCCATTTACCTATTGCTTCCCTTATTGAAATTAGTTAAAAGATTATAAAGACAAACTTTAAAGTAAAATGATACGCCTTTTCTTGAAATTGATAGGAAAATGGTTCTCAAGTCATTTTGCTAAATACTTAGCTTGTATTAATTCACCTACAAGTGTCTTTTTTTTAACAAATTCACTTATTTCCCTATCTCCACTTAGACAAATTGCTAACTTAAAAAAATTTCTCAAACATTGTACACATAATTTCTTTCAAAGGAATTCCATTGTTAATATGCAATTGCTAGCTACTTATTGTAACGGCCAAGAAATAATCCTCTTTTCCCCATCTTCAACATTATTAAGTTAATATCTTGAATTTTGAAAATAGCCAAATACCTTTATTTTCAAATACAGTTTTTTCAAGTTCCCATAAGTATCTTGTGTCTATGAATGTGATCTATTTTTTTAATAAAATGCCTTTACCATTCTATGGAATTCAATTCAGATAGATTTAGGGATCTTTTTTGTTTCTCCATCTTTCAAATATCTCCATGTCATTTGAAATTTATCTCATATTTATCAAGTGGAGAAAATTATGGAACAACTGTTATGAAAATTCATAGTGCAAAATTACAATTACAACAATCTTTAAAAGTACCAAAAAACATGACTTGTCATAACATATGACATCCGAGTTATAGAATCCCAATTGAAGACAAATTTTCAAAATAGAAAGTATGACTCATGCAATTACATATTGGACAAATGTCAAAATGCTAAAAATAGTAAGTCCCAAAAAAAAAATCCAAATTCATCGAAGAATGCCTTTAGCATGGCGGGGGGCTACAACCAACCCCCATAACATTCTTGACCTTCAAGCCTGTCTCTCAAATTTTGGTCCTTTGAACAACTGTACGTCGTGCATAAACTTGAGACACTACCATGGAACCCCATGTTGACTATTTGTCAGCATTGGAATAACACTAGTGACCTACCCACTCCTGACTACTCATCACAACTGAAATAACACTAGAATTGACTTCATATTCCAACAACTTCTTCAAAGACATCCTCTAAATTTGAAAAGTCATAATTTATCTTTTAAATAGTATCAACGTAGTTCCACTTAGAACCAACAACGAAACACAAGTTGCTACAAATCCTCATAATTTGATTGTTTTCATCAAGCTTTGTCTTGGGCTTTATAGCTATTTGAAACCATCTTGTTTTATAGCAGACCCTCCAATTTTATTAAGAGAACCCTACTTTTAACCATATAAATAATATCTTTACCAATTGCTAGCAAAGATCAAGGGATTTAAATTTCCATCTGGACTTGGCAGTTATTAGGAATTTAGTAAACATGTCATCTGATTTTGTGACATATAGAGATGTATATAAAAACATATCTACCAGAGCTATTGCAACTACAACATCTAAAAAAATTCCTCTACATGTTACGCTTTGATGGATATCCATGCCCTCTTCCAACACTGCTATGGGCTTTAGGATTATATTTGTCGAATGTGTTTGCCTGAAAGTTGCTAAAATATTTTTGGCAAATCCATATCACACTTATTTACAATCCATTCCTTGAGATAACATTTATGTGAAGCATTTTCCAAACAATTCTATATTTTCCAAGCATAGTATCTGCCATTTTAATGGTTGTCCAAATAGCAATGGCGTCTAGAGAGACATCTCTAGAAAAGGAGGTCCAAAAACATTAGAGGCTACCGAGACTTATTGCTTTGGAAAAAATATGAAGTTCACAAATTTGAAATTCCACAGAATATTTTGGTCATTTTATTAGTCTTACAATCATTTGAGAGGTTGGCAAACTTCATAATCTATCAAAATTATTAAAAAAAGGAATATATCTCCCCTTCTAATGAAGTGTCTGGACATATAATGTGTTCAGTTAGACGAGTCTAGAAGAATTATAACTTTCTAATATTTTTTCAAATGCATTTTTCAATTTGTTTGACTTGTAATTAGTTGACCTTAAAACTTTGAAACTTTCTTAGAAAAATCACAATATTTTAAATAATTTTCAAATCTTTTACAAGTGCCGACAAACAAAAGAAATCAAATATGACTCTGGATAATAAATTGGACTCCAAGCAAGTGTGGAAAATGAAGAAAATTCATAACTTCTAATTGGGTGAATATATTTTTTCAAAAACTGAACACATGGTGCATATCAACCTTATGAATACCTCTATAAAACCATTTTTCTCCAACCTTCACAATTATCATGGTTTAATTGATTCTGGAAATTGCCAAATCAAAAATTGAGCTTTTAAAATCACATAAATGGTGAAGCATATAACTGTGGAAATCAGTCACATTGAGTAGAATATAATCACAAAAATATCTATAAGAGGACCATACTTTATGAACTTCCAAAATAATTATTTTCATTAATTTGTAGGTAGAACACCTTCACTACACCCAAGGTCTATTTTGAAGAGGATTTGGTAATTCATCTTGGATATCCAAAGCTTATATGGAGGTTTGAACTGGCCATACACGATGAACAATAAGCATGGAAAATTTTAAAATAGATTGAGTTCCAAAATGAGGACAACAAAACTTGCAAACCAACGACCTGGTTCTAGGACCCATAAAAATTGAACCCTTCACTCCATAGTTGTGACTATGATGGTCTAACCATCCACTTTTCTGAGGAGAAAAATCTCTAGAAGACTTTGGAGTTGGCTTGAGTTGGTAAGAGACTAAATGATGATTTTTTATTTTGTGCTCAAAGGATTGGCACTCATAGCACATGTTGGGAAAGTTGACATATACAAATCTTTGGATAAGACATTTCTCACCAATTTTGATAACAATGAAATATTTGAGGTCCTTAGAGAGGATGACTATTACACAAGCCCTTTTTTGAGGATGAGCAAAGAAAATCTATCTACTCAACATCAACAACATTGCTTAGATCTAGGCTACAATATGGTCGAGAAAAATCCAAATATATAGAGGGAGATTAGAAATACCAACACATAAAAAATTCAAAAAGAATGTTTCTTAGACACATCAAAGTCTTGAATCGATGGGGAAATTATGAATAGAACAAGGGGCATGTTCAAAAGTGGGATTTGTGAATTTTACCTCTAGGAAATGAAAAAGAAAAAACCATTAACGAGGTTTTGAATAACTTGCGTGTTGACCCCATGAGGGACTCACATAGAATTAACCTTATTATTGAGTATATGTTTAGAGGAGATTGTACCCATGTTAGTGTCATAAGTTGCAACCCTTTACAATTTCACACTCATTTTGGGCTCACTTTGGTGGTTGTGCCCCATGCTCATTATTTATGCCTAATTGTGCTCAGTTTTGGACCATTTCCGTAGGCTAGGTGCAATACCTTGCTTAGAGACCCATTTTTGGCATGAAATGCCAAGACCAAGGCACCTAGCATGATGCAGGAGCATCCCTGGTTCTTGGCAATCTTGCATCAACCAAAAATATTTTCTTTCAATTTGTTTTCTGTTTTGCAGTTTTAGCATTTCTTTCTGTGTTTATCTTCATTTTCTCACTGGATCTTGTGGAGATGGATTTTGTTTGTAGATATGTTCATCAGCCTTATCCTAAGTCTGCAAGATGTTTGGATCTTTTTTCAGAAAGTTATCACTTCCAGAATGTGTGACAAATTTCTAGTCCGAAGTACTAGAGCTACCTAGACCTATTTGGTAATGAAGAATTTTGCGGATCATTTTCGTAGCTTGTGGAGCTTCATTTCATTGTTTCCAATGTTCCTTGGCTTGTGGCCAACCTTCCCTTAGGTCTGCACATCATTCTATGTATTTTTTGGAGGGATTCCTTTGGCGGAGGCCGACCTTGTGTTTTACACATTACATCTTCTTCATCGGTATTTGTTTTCATCTTGGGCTGACGTGGATCATCCTTGATCATATAAATCAATGTAATCAAGCATTTAGAATGAATAATTAAGAATTAGAAGATAAATTTGAAGGTTAGGAAGTCCGGAGTTGGCTCACATTCTTGATTGAGCTCGAATACTATATTTGAGCATGTATGTAATCAGGCCTGTGTGCCAAATCTTGTAAACCTGCATGTTGTCGGCAGTTTATAATGATTTTTATGATATAATAGTCTATTCTACATTGCCTCCATCATATTGAGTTGCTTCTACTATGTAACTCTTGTTGCACGGTCCAAATTGTTCTCTTTGAGGACTTACTCTTGTCGTGACTGCACCAAGTTGTATCAGAGTGAGTTTTCATTCCGGAGATTGCAGAGTCCTATAAGAATTTTGTTATGGGGTGGTGGATTGAGGATCTGGCCTGCAACTACAGAGGACTAACATAAAGATGGCTTGAAGAGGAAATGTTAGAGGTGGTGGAGCACGTGGAAATGAAGACCCTGTTGTGATGGAAATGTTGAGAGGAATTGCAACCCGATTGGAAGCTGTTGAAATGACCCAGAGAAGAGGTTGACATGTTGAAGATGTGAGTGAGGATGATGAAGAAGAACAAGTGGGAGCGGGAGAAGCTGGAGCAAATACATCGACGAATGATTTGGATGAAGAGAGGTTCATAAGAGCCTTGCCAAGAGTGAATACCAGACTGCATTTCAACCCACCGAATTATGATGGCAAGTTAGATTCAGATGAATTGCTTAATTGGATCACGAAGATGGAAAAGTATTTTGATTTTGAAGGCACTGCGAAAGATAAGAAGGTGAGATATGCTTGCACTAAGTTGAAAGGAAATGTGTCTCTTTGGTGGGAACACTTGCAGGTAGATAGACATAGAAGAGGTAAAAAGAAGATCAAATCTTGGGAGTGGATGGTTAACGAGTTGAAATCAAAGTTCATGCCTGTCGATTATCAAGTGAATCCATTATGAAAGTTGCAGAACCTGAAGCAAAGGGAATCTAGTGTGAAGGAATATACTGAAGCATTCTACAAGTTGAATATCAGATCTAGACATTCAGATGATGATATTGAACAAGTTGCTAGATACTTGAATGGGTTGTGGATGTCTATACAGGATCAACTCAGTCTAATCAAGTTGCAAAGTGTTGAGGAAGCTTATCAATATGCTCTGAAAGTAGAGGATAAGTTGAACAAAAGACATGAGCAAAAGCAAAGAAGTAGAGGAGGAAGATTTCAAGTGAGAAGATTTCAAGGAGGAAGGAGCTATACCAGAGGAAGAGGACTCGATGTAGATCATAACAAAGACAAAGAAGCTAGTAGAGATGGTAATTTGTATTGGAAGGATGACACAAATTTTTATCAGAGAAGAGAACCTGATGGTTACCATAATGAGGGTTATGAAAAAGAAGACAAAAGACAAGATAAGAGAGTGTTTAGAGGAACTTTATTTAATTGTGGAGGAGAAGGACATCATGATTTTGAATGTAAGAAGGCAGAGAGAAGTGGGAGAGTAGCATTGGTAGAAGAATAATCTATTGGATTAGCTAATAAACCAGAAGATGGAGAATTATTGGTGATGAGGAGAGCTTTGTGCCATATTGGAGATGATGAGCCCTTGCAAAGGAGGAATTTGTTCAAGACAAGATGTAAAGTATCCGATAAGTGTTGTAAAGTTATAATTGATAGTGGTAGTTAAGATAACCTTGTTTCAGAGGAAATGGTGAATAAGATAAAATTAAAGAGATTGAAGCACCCTAAGCCTTATCAGATAGCATGGATTCAGGATGATCATAAGATACTCGTAAGTGAACAATGGTGAAATTGAAAATTGGATCTTTTCATGATGATGTTTTGTGTGATATTATGTCTATAGATATATGTCATATTTTATTGGGTAGACCTTGGCAGTATGATAGACAAGCAATACATGATGGAAGGAACAACATATACACTATTATTGCAAATGGGATAAAGTAGACTCTGTTGCCTTTTGAGGAGCCTCTTTAGAGGGAAGTTTGTACATGTGCGAGGATTTGTTTGGTAGATGGAAGGAAATTCCTGGATGGGATGAGACATGAGAGTGTATGTTTTGCCTTAGTTCTTAAGAAGACTGAGAATCCAGAGCATGAGGGAGAACATCCGGAAGAACTAAAAGAGTTGCTGACAAAATATGGAGACATCATTTTAGATAATATACCAAAGGATGGAGACTGTATGAATGGTTGGTGATGTCTTTTGGACTGACTAATGCACCGAGTACTTTCATGAGGTTGATGAATGAGGTATTGAAGAAATTCTTGGGTAAGTTTGTTATTGTGTACTTAGATGAAATTTTGATATTCGGTAAGACCAAATAAGAACATATGTTGCATTTGAGACAAGTTTTGTAGAGTTTGAGAGAACAAAAGTTGTTGATAAATATTAAGAAATGCAGTTTCATGAAGGAAGAGTTGGTCTATTTAGGATTTGTGATATCTGTGGATGGATTGAAGATGGATCCTAAGAAGGTAAGAGAAATTGTCGAATGGCCTACACCGAAAAGAATTGGAGAGGAAAGATCATTTCATGGATTGGCTAGTTTCTACCAGAAGTTTATCAGAAATTTTAGTTCAGTTTGTAGCCCAATGACAGAAGAAATGAGAGGAGATAGAAAGGAATTCAAATAAACATTTGGAGAAAATAGGAGCTTTGAGTTGTTGAAGAAGAAAGTGACAGAGCATCCTATGTTGGCTTTATCAGATTTTAGCAAAGTATTTTAAGTGGATTGTGATGCAAGTGGGAATGCAATTGGAGTAGTGTTAAGCCAGGAAGGAAGACTGGTAGCTTATTTCAGTGAGAAATTGAATGACGCCAAAAGGAGATATTTAGTGTATGATCAAGAGTTTTATGGCATAATTCAAGCATTGAAGAAGTGGAGACATTATCTATTACTTAAGGAGTTTGTGTTGTATACTGATCACCAAGCCTTGGAATACTTGAACAGTCAGAGTAAGCTGAATCAGAGACACCTGAGATGGGTAGAGTTCTTGTAGAGTTATACCTTTGTTTTGAAGCATAGAAGTCAAAAGTCAAATAGAGTTGTTGATGCCTTGAGTAGAAGGAGGAACTTGTTGATAGAGATGAGAGTGGAATTATTGGGTTTTGAGGAATTGAAGAACTTGTATGAGGATGAACCGGATTTTGTAGAACCTTGGAAAGCTTGTAAGGAACCGGTTATGGTGGATAGAAATAAGTGGCTAGATTATTTAATTCTCTGAGTTGTTGTTCAAAGGAGTTCAGTTGTGTATACCTAGGAGCTCTATGAGATGAAATTTGATAAAGGAAAAGCATAGTGGGGGATTATCAGGACACTTTGGTGTTGATAAGATAGTAGCATTGGTAAGTGAGAATTACTTTTCGTGTTAGATTCATAAGGATGTCAAGAAATTTGTTTAGAGTTGTAGAATTTGTCAAATTGCAAAAGGTAGTAGTCAGAATGTTGGATTGTATAAGCCTTTGATAGTTCCAGATAGACCTTGGGAGGACATAAGCATGAATTTCATACCTGGATTGCCTAAGACACAAAGAGGAAATGATTCTATATTTGTGGTAGTGGATAGATTCTAAAAAATGGCACATTTCATACCCTGTAAAGACAACGGATGCAGTGCATATAGTTGACCTAGTCTTCAAAGAGGTGGTGAGACTACATGGATTACCTAAGAGCATAGTTTCTGACAAAGACACTAAGTGTATTGGAATTTTTAGAGGACTTACTCCTATCGTGACTACACCAAGTTGTATCAGAGCAAAGTGTTCCTTGATGTCGACCTTCTCCAAAAATTAAACCCAAAAAGGTGTAAATCGTATATAAAAAACAACTCCCTCTCTTATTTGAACATCTATCCATTATGAATTCAATTCTAATTGAGCATTCAATCAAGCATGTTCAAGGAAATTAAGAAGTTTTAAATCAAGGGTTTTAGGAATTCAAGTTCAACAATCATGATCAAGATTTATTTGTTCCTCCATGACAAAGGTATGCATTAATAGCTATCAAGAAACATAAAGCTTTGTGTGATGCTTCAAGGCAAGGAGCTTCATATCAAAGGTATCATTTGTTATTTCAAGTATTTCCTTTAAGGTTTTTAACCTCTTCCCTACCAAGGGTAAGCTCTCTTTCATCAACATAAACTTTGACTTAGGCAAGCTCCTATACAACACAACATTTTTCTCTTTGTTATATGTGTAGTTTATAGTTCTGACAACTAAAATTTGTAAAATTGCATAGAGCAAACTGAGACGGATAGTCCCAAACTTTAAAGAGGTTCAAACCCTTGGACTATTTTGACTAGCTCACACGTCTAATAGTTTTAGGCTGAATTAGAAGGGAAATATCTACGAAGCCTCGTGATCAAGAAGCTAAATCCCTAACTGGCGAAGACACCAATAGGAATAGGGAACATATCTAGATAATCCAATACTTTCAACTCCAAATTTTAGTTACATGTTCTTTAATGTCTCTCATTTCTAGATTTGTACTAATGTATTTGTTAGAATTTTGGATATGTTGATATGGTTTTGTCATTGATGTCAACACTTGTCATCGCTTGTCAACACTTATCAGCACTTGGAGATTTTGGTTATGTTCACTGACAAGTCAAAGACTTATGCACAGTCACCGGTATTTGGTTCCTCGATAGATTATATTGTTCACCGACACTTGGATCGACTTGGAAACTACTTGGTTATGTTGAAGACATTATTCGATCACTTGGTTTTGGCGATTTGGTTAATTGTTTATTCGGCTTTGCATATTTGTTGTTACTAGCAAATAGGTCAACGATAAGCACTGGCAGACATATCTATTCTAGATCAACATGACACATTATGGAGATGATTTATTAATATTGTAAATAAATTGAGCCGACATCATGCATCGGATATTGATTTACTTGTAATTGATTTTATTGTAATGTCTTTTAGTGAGCCGACCTATTCAATTGGTCTTAGGTTATGGTATAAATGTAAGATCTCATTTGTGAGATTAGAGTGTGAATGTGAAAAGGATTGCAATAAGGTATATGCAAAAATAAGCAGAGCTATACACACAGACATCATTTGAAGGTTGAAGGAAGGATCTTGTGAAGGTAATCAGAACTAAACCGGTATTGAATCTAGCATATGAAGATGCTATTTTATGCAGTACATTATCATTGGATTTTGTTACTACTTATCAAATTGCCATTAGTTTTATATACAAAGTCATTCTATATACTCTAGTCGGTTACCACTACCGAAATATTTAGTCGGTATGAACAGCCAAGTCGGTTACAGAAGGAAAACAGTCACAAAGCCTAGTATACACCGAGCTGTCTATCGAGTGTTATTTCATGTCTACCAAGCAGTAAAGATAATACATCGAGTTGATATACACCGAGTGAAACGTGTTACCAGATTCATTGAACTTGGACACACATATGAAAACATGTTACAAGATCGAGGCACACAGAACCGTTATCACATTGGAAATTGCACATACAAATTTTGTATAATTTTGAGGTCATCTAACCAATGAAATATTTTGCATGGTTATTTATTCGAGAAATCATGTTTGTAAGATCAAAGCAATGAATTAGATCACCGACATAAGAAGTCTATTTATACAGCATGAATTTAGGGTTAGAAACATGTGTGAATGTGAGAAATGTGTGTGCACATATGTGAATGAAGCAAGACTTATGTGATACATGAGAAATCACAGAGTATTATGACTGTTACAGAGACACAGAGGTCACCGAGAAGGTTATCAGAGAACAGTCGAGGAACAAAGTAAACAGAAGGGTTTACCGAGTTACTTTATGAGTTACCGAGGTATGCTATAGGCAAGGTAATCTTATTTTGAGCACATAGAATCTGCTACAACATTTCAGATGTAAAGTTGCAGATATTTGTAAAGTCTTATTGTAATATTTTGAAGTTGTAAGAGAAACCTTTAACAGGGTAAAAGACTCTAACCAAGTCTATAAATTGTAAATTCTTTAACCAGGTGCTACACTTATATAGTATTGTATAAATCCTTTAGTGAGGTAGATCTAACTGATCTTAATACTCCTAACAGGGTAAGCTATCAGAAATAGCTAAATGTAGCTCTAACTGAGCACTCTTTATTATTGCAGTAGTGAAGTTGTGGGTGCCATCCCCTCCGCAGTTTTTCTCTCTAACCAAGAGTTTCTGCGTAACCAAAATATATGTGTTATGGAGTGAATCATGTATGATTGTTACTCATTTGTTTTAGCTTTATGTTATGTTACAGTAGTTTTTGGTTTATGCATAACAGTAAAGATATTGTTGAGAAAAGGATTTGAAGTACTGATTCACCCCTCCCCTCTCAGTACATTAGCTTTCCATATTGGGCCTAACAATTGGTATCAGAGCTTGAATCTTGGAAAAGGGTTTAACTACCTAAAGAGAAAGATCTTATCAATGGAAGGCTATAAACAATCTCAGAGGATTGTGTATCTACAAGAAGAGCTGGATAATGCAAATCAAGTGATTGCATACATGCAAAGGCAAATGCAAAAATCTCTGAAAGTAAGGAGAAGATTATCTGATGACTTGCAGGATTCTCAAGAGTTAGTGGAACAAATCGAGACATCATTTGAGAATAGTATATCTGAAGAAACTGAAGAAATGATTGGAATGTTGAAAGAAAAGAACAAAACATTGGCTGATCAACTAAAAGCAATGAAAAGAGAACATGAACATTTCAGTACACAGATGACTGAAAATCTAGATGCATTAAGGATAGCCGAGGATAAAGCAAGAGATCTACAAATAGAGAAACAACAACTTGAAGTCTTAGTATCTGATAAGAATGATGAAATCATAAGGCTAACTGGTATTCAACAAAATCTGACAGATCAACTAGGTTATACACATCATGAAGCAAATCTGAAAAATAATGAGAATCAAGCATTGAAACTTGAAGTATCAAGGTTGAGCAATGAACTTGAAACAGAGAAGAAATCCAAGGAAACATTGAAGAAGAGTTATGAAGCATCAAAGATGTTGGAGGAGCAACTAAACAGAAGGCGACCCTACAAAGAAGGAGGACTCGGTTACAAAGGAAAAGACTCTACCAAGAAGGGAATTTGCACTACCGAGAGAGGAGAATCATCAAAACAAGCTGGAAAAAGGAATAACATCAAAAGGAAGAAGCCTATTTGCTACTACTGTGGAAATCAAGGTCATACTGCCAACATGTGTCAAATTAGAAAAGGTAAGCAACCGAATACCACAAAAACCAATGGTTATTGTTACAATTGCAATAAATATGGTCACACATCTAATCAATGTAGGACAAAGTCTGTTAACAATTATCAGAAGGCAAAATTCAAAGGGTTTTGTAAAGACTGCAATAGATATGGACATAGTACCGAGAAGTGTTGGTTTAAGCAAAAGAACCACATGTGGTCTGCACATCGAGCAAATACTAGAGGTTACCGAACTCACACAGATCCTTACCGACAATATTTCGCAGTACCATGGGATTACAATACAAGGATATGGTGTGAATATTGTGGAAGATATGGACATATAAGTGCCAACTGCTTTATAAGGTTTGGAATGAATAACCGAAGATCATGGAGAAATCCTAGTGTGGCATGTTTTCATTGTCACAAAGTTGGACACTTGGCTGGAGATTGCAGAGATCAACCTAGAAAAGACACTGAGGAAATAAAAGAGAAATTAAAGATGATTTGGAGAAAGAAGTAAATTGTGTCAAATAAAGAAAGCACCTTACCTACCGAGTTAGGTGCTCCCACTCCAAATTAATTGGTAAAGGTATGAAGGGACTGCATTCTCACAAGGTTAAATCTTAAATAGTTCCTATTTTAGTATGTACTGAATTCAAAATCTGCATAGTAAGATGTAGTAGTAAGTTTGAAATTCTATCAAAGTCTTTTGGAGCACTTTACAAGAAAACTGTTAAGTCGGTGAATTCAGGAAGCCTGTCAAGTCGGTATATGAAGGAAATTTGGTTACTCGGTTAAAGCGCAAAAAAAAGGGAAAGAAAGTTAAGTGAACCGAGTGCATTTAATGTCTTCGACCTAACTTGCACGGAGCCCGATAAGGTATTTTTGAGTACTTAAAAGGTTTTTCGCGGTCATTTTCATTCACTAAGTTTTCGAGAAGCAGAGCAGAGCGAATCAAGGTAATCAAACCATCTTCAAAGCAAAATCTAAGGTATTTACATCGAATCTCATCGCATTGCTAAGCTGGTTTACCGAACTCATTAAGTTGTTATTATCTGCTGAGTGTGAAGCGTCTGCCATTTGTTTAGTTCTCAAACCCTAAGGTTCCTGTGTCAATTTTTATCTGAAATCAAAATGGCATCTAAGATCCAAGACCCCATTGTTGTCACAAATGTAGAAAAGCCCTCACTAAAATACTCTTTGACTCCCAAAATTGCATCTGAACCGGATGACAAGACTGCTTTTTCACTCATCCCAGATCGAGTCTTGTTAGTCAAGGATGTGAGATTCTTCACAAAATGTCATGTTGAAGAACTCAGTCATGTTGAGATCAAAGATGCATATGATGAATTGTGCACAGATGGTAAAATGGATAACAAGTATGAGCATATCAAAATCAAGGGATTGACTGAAGCCCTAACCTATCCTTGTGTGTTCAAACCCTAATGGGTCAAGTTTGTACAAAGCCGAGTGCATGATGATTTCATGTGGCTACAAGAGAAATCGTTTAAGATCACTAAAGAAATCATTCATCTGATCACGGGATATCATATCTATGATCATGCCCGAGCACAGAAAATGATATCACAAAAGGAATTGATCAGTTTGACTGGAGTTGAATCAGATTATAGAGGTCTAAAGTTGAACAATGTCACTGATCCTAAACTCAAATTTGCCATTAGAGTAATTGGTTACTGTTTCTTCCAATCAGCAAGGGAAAACAGTGTACCCTGTGTAGCAGTGGACTTAGCATACAAAATTGTTATGAAAGGCATGAAAATTGACTTGTGTGAAGTATTGCTGAAGAACTTGTTTAAAAATCTGAACACAATCAAGAAGCCGAAGAAGAACAACTCGGCAAATACTCTAAAATTTGGATCACTACTTGTATGTATATTTTTCTACTTTGAGAAGTTTTTTCCGACAGTCAGTAAAGTTGTTTGGGAACTACACCGACCAATCACCCATCAGATCAATGACTTCTTCAAGAAGTTAGGTGATAGCTTTAATGATATAATGGATGATTACTTCAGCAAGTTCCAAAAGAAAATGTATAACAGGTATCGGATTCCACCACAGCTGGTAGAAAAATACAAAGATGAAATATGTTTTGAGGTCGACACCGATTACTGTTATGTGAATGCTGTGGAACCGAGGACTCAACCTTTGTCACCTATGGGTTACGAGATTGATTTTGATATCACACAATAGCAAATTGATGCCTATCTATCATTGCCAAGGCATACTACCAAGCTGAGGTATGGAACCTATGAAGAGATGAAGGAAAAAGTAAAAATGAGCATTGTAGTACCTAAGGCTACAAGAAAAGCTACAAAGATGATTAAGGCATTAACTGAGAAATTTGGAGAAGAGTCTTCCTCCACACCTGTCAAAGGAGTTCTAGCCATCACCGAAGAGGAGACAGAAGCCCAAGTAGCAACCATAACACTTAGCACCGAATTGCCTAAGGGAAAAGTGTTGAAGAGAAAGAAAAAGGACACTTCAATGGCCCTACCGACCCCTCCAACAAAGAGACCTAACACAAGGGCATTTGCTGCATTACCAAGTAAGAAACAAAAGACTGTTTCCATTCCTAAGGTAACTAGAACTTACAAGAAATCTACTCGGAGACGCATTTTGCCAAAAGAGTCGAGTGATACCGAATCTGAAGATGCAAATAAATTTCAGATTGTGAAAAGCAAGAAGGTAGATGTACATAGTGTAGAATTTTTTTGTAATAATCTAAAGGAATATGGTGGATTTGGTGGATTCAGATTTGTCAAATATGAATCCAAATCTGCTGATGAAAAGAGGCAAATTGAAGAAGCTGTCATTTACACACTTCTTAAATTCTAAGTTGTCCCATTAGAAGTATGTAATTCTATTCCTACGGAATTATATGCACATATTGAAACCAGATGGCAATATGCCCTAGACTCGAAGAAACAAATCAAAGAAAGAAGTTTGGTGCATCTCTTTCCTGATATGTCGGTTGATGAAATAAAAGAACATCTGACAAACAACCAAACTCAATTTATAGTAAAACAAAAGGCCTTGAAATTGATGAATGGCCTGTATATAGAAGTGGAAAAGGAAACAAAAGAGCAATGGAAGACCATCTTTCAAAGAAAGAATGCTGGTGAACAATCTGCAGTGGAAATAGTCGATGTCACCAACCAAGAGCCTGATGTCACTGAGCAAGACCCTGCTGTCACCATTCAAATAGATGAAGATATCATGGATGCAAAGGCACCTGAACAAGAAATGATAGAAGGAAATGCTTATGCAAAACTTGTCTCCAGTGAATCTATTTTGGAACAAGTTCAGCCTTACCCACTGATCAAACAACCTGCTACAACCGATGCTCCTCAGGCTACAGGTGAAGGCACCAAAGATCAAAAGTCTACAACAGAAGGTACTTCACAAGAACAAACCTCTCAAGCACCTTCTAGCATAGAAAATGTTACAGCTGAGACACCAAGCACCGAGACATCAAAGGACACTACCCAGGCTAAAGAAACCGACAAAAGTGTTGTCTCTACCGAGCAACCTACCAAGGGTCCTCAAGCCTCTCAAGCTATTGTAGTGGTTCACCCGGTGAAAGGTAAAGAAAGGAAGTTGAAAAAGCATAGTTTCAAAATTGATTTATCAAAACCGATAGTGTTGCCCAATGTAGACATCTCCACATTGAAAGGGCAAGCACTCAATGAATTCGGTGAACTATGCAAAGCAAAGGCCAAACAGGAGAAGCAACTGGCCATACAAAAGAAGAATAAAGTACTTCAGAAGGTCAAGACCTTACTATCAGATATGCTACCTTCAGCTACAGTATCAACCGATGCAGCCATCCATATTCAATTGGATGAACTCCTAAATCAGATTGAGACATCTGGAGTAGATGCATCTGAATACTTGAGCAAACTAAAAGACAAGGAGCTAACTGCTAAAATGATAGAGGAAGTACAGAGATCCATTGCTGTTGGCAAGGTAAAACTTGTCAAATTTATTGTTGAGTTGTCCCCTCAACTCAAGCACATTCTTTCATTATTTCAGAAACTCTGCACATTTTCTTTATTTCTTAAAGACATTAAGAATAAAACAGAAGCAATTGAGAAAGAGATCACGGATCTCTCAAATAAGTTGACCCCCAAGCCCAATTCAGTTCAGAATTTTTATACTAAGCTACAACAGCTCATGGCTCAACAATTGGAACTGAGGAATGAAGAACACAAGATCAGGATGGTCATAATGACACTTCAAACATTATTCCTTCCTCATCTTTCATCCGTTCAAGAACAGCTAAACCGAGCCACTTATCTCTCTACTACACAAGAGGGAAGCACTTTAGATGGCTTAATTTCATTATTGGCTAATATTAATGCACATAATTCTTTAATGGACAGTGTAAAGGATGCACTCTCTGTCGCTCTCACCAAAGCCAAGACAAAGTACAAATCCATTTTTGATCAGTTGCCACCTCCCAATGGTAACTAAATTTTGATGTTTGTAAAAAAGGGGGAGTATATCAGAGTATATCATCAAGAGTGTATAGTATTCAAAGTATCAAACAACCAGAGTGTAGTATACAGGGGGAGTATACTGAGCAGAGGATGAGCAGAATAATCAGAGTATCTAAGAGCAGTGAACAGAGGAAAGAACAATGATTACAGAGTTTTGAACAACATATTGATAAGGGGAGTATATTTGATTATACTATTTCAATGACTAATGTATATAATGCATGTTTAGTCAAATTTTGTAAAGTATACATATTTTTGAGTAATGACTTTGAAAGTAGTTTTGTCAAACATCTCAACTAATGTCAAAAGGGGAGATTGTTACTACTTATCAAATTGCCATTAGTATTATATACAAAGTCATTCTATATACTCTAGTCGGTTACCACTACCGAAATATTTAGTCGGTATGAACAGCCAAGTCGGTTACAGAAGGAAAACAGTCACAAAGCCCAGTATACACCGAGCTGTCTACCGAGTGTTATTTCATGTCTATCGAGCAGTAAAGATAATACATCGAGTTGATATACACCGAGTGAAACATGTTACCAGATTCATTGAACCTGGACACACATATGAAAACGTATTACAAGATCGAGGCACACAGAACCATTATCACATTGGAAATTGCACATACAGATTTTGTATAATTTTGAGGTCATCTAACCAATGACATATTTTGCATGGTTATTTATTCGAGAAATCAAGTTTGTAAGATCGAAGCAATGAATTAGATCACCGACATAAGAAGTCTATTTATACAGCATGAATTTAGGGTTAGAAACATGTGTGAATGTAAGAAATGTGTGTGCACATATGTGAATGAAGCAAGACTTATGTGATACATGAGAAATCACAGAGTATTATGACTGTTACAAAGACATAGAGGTCACCGAGAAGGTTATCAGAGAATAGTCGAGGAACAGAGTAAACATAAGGGTTTACAAAGTTACTTTATGAGTTACCGAGGTATGCTATAGGCAAGGTAATCTTATTTTGAGCACATAGAATCTGCTACAACATTTCAAATGTAAAGTTGCAGATATTTGTAAAGTCTTATTGTAATATTTTGAAGTTGTAAGAGAAACCTTTAATAGGGTAAAAGAGTCTAACCAAGTCTATAAATTGTAAATCCTTTAACCAGGTGCTACACTTATATAGTATTGTATAAATCCTTTAGTAAGGTAGATCTAACTGATCTTAATACTCCTAACAGGGTAAGCTATCAAAAATAGCTAAATGTAGCTCTAACCAAGCACTCTTTATTATTGCAGTAGTGAAGTTGTGGGTGCCATCCCCATCGCAGTGTTTCTCTCTAACCAAGAGTTTCTGCGTAACCAAAATATATGTGTTATGGAGTGAATCATGTATGATTGTTACTCATTTGTTTTAGCTTTATGTTATGTTACAGTAGTTTTTGGTTTATACATAACAGTAAAGATATTGTTGAGAAAAGGATTTGAAGTACTGATTCACCCCTCCCCTCTCAGTACATTAGCTTTCCATATTGGGCCTAACAGATTTAACCTTCCAGTTGTAGTTAGTGTGACTCTCATTTTGTGATTGAGCAATGAGCTCTAGGCAACTAGCCTTTCTACATGTGCAGAATCCATATTGTACACACGCACTATCTGTAGTAGTATCATTTGATTGTGGGTAAGGCTTCCCACTGTGGTTTTTCCCCTTACAGGGTTTCCACGTACAAGTATTTGTGTTATATGTTGTGGGTGTTATTGTCTTTCTGTTTCATGCATTAATCTTTACCGGTATTACAATTAACTGTTAACACTGTCTACCGACATAAAGTTTGGTTTACTAGTATTAAGCATTAAGTTTTGGATAAGTTAATTTTGGTTGAATTTATTGGACAACTGATTCACCCCCCCCTCTTAGTTGTCTCTGGGACCTAACAATTAGTATCAGAGCCTAGTCCTCTTTTGCAAAAGTTTAACAACTTGAGGAGAGCCAATGTCTTCTAACTATTTCAGGAAGGACAGTCCGAAACTTGATGGAACTAACTATGGCATATGGAAGATCAGGATGGAGATACATTTGAACTGCATTGGAAAGGACATATGGGATGTTACAAAGGATGGCTATATTGCTCCTACTCAAGGTCAACCTATTCCACCTAACTTGGCTAAAGATGAGGAAAATGATTGCAAAGCAAGAGAAGCGCTTTTGAGCTCATTGTCAGATCAACAAGTCATGGGATTGTCAGATAGATCTGTAGACACCTAAAAATGGTCAACGCTTGCGGGATCATACTTTAACATTTGCGCATTGCCTCATTTTAGGTTTTTGCGTCGCATTAACATTTCTCCTATGTCACGCACTTGATCTTTATCATTTGCGAGCATCGAGTCATTCTTCTATATTCTTCTATCATCTCGCCTTCGAATTTGGTCTTGTCGACAACAACATTCAGTCATGATTTTGGTCGATCTTTGTCCTTGTCAATCTTGTCATATTGCGATCGATTCGTCATCGATCCTTGTCCTTTTCAATCATGTCAATTTGGTCAATTTGTCATTGATTTTTGTCAACCAATCTCAATCAAATCATTTATCAATCGAATCATTTTATCACATTGGTCATTTATCAATCCAAAATCAAATTGAATCGAGTCAATTATCTTTCAAGACCTAATTCATCTTCCAAGGTTTTGTGATTTAATCATTTAACCTTGTTTGTCATTTCTTCCTCTAGGATTAATAAATTATTTATTTATCCTAATTCTTCTTGTCACAATTAAATGTTTATTTAATTGGCTAATTATTCCTCTTTGTGAATTAATTAATAAATGACAAATTATTAATTAATTTACCTAATTCCTATTTTCATTATTTCCTAATTCCTAATTTCCACCTATTTTCTAATTTGTCAAATTTAATTCCACCTAATTAAATTGTCTTTAGTGATTCCTATTTTTGTGCTTCATGCGTCATACTCTTGGCATAGCAAGATGTCATAAGGTTCTAATCCTCTAAGCTTTGCATTGGCAATATGTCATAATTTATGACATAGAAGGTGTCATAACCTTCTTCTTTTCACTCAATTTTTCCCATTTTGAAATCAATTGCCTCTTATGTCAATTTAATGCTAATCTTGTCATCTCTCCAATTTATCTATAAATTGGATGATTTTCTTCAATCAAGCCCCTTAATAATCCTTGATTCTTGAATCCGAATTTTCTATCAAACTACCGAACTTACGCTTCTAGTACTCTTGAGTTTTTCATCAATGTTGCTTTCAATTGTGTGTGCACTTGTAGGTGAGATCCACAAACCCATTGAAGAGGAAAGAACAACAATGGAGCCGCATGGAAGGAGTATTCAATTCTACGTCTGGTTTGCATAATTTTCATTTTGAATGCTTTGTTTTCATACCTCCATTGAATGTGCTTTGGAATTAGGTTCATTTCAATGAGTGTTCTTATGATTAAGTTATCATGTCTTGCGTTTTGATTGATCTACTTATCTTGTGATGAATCCTAATTTCTACGCTACAAGATCTACTACTAAATCTACTTGGGACAAAATGGAAACATTGAATGAAGGAGATTCCATAGTCAAAATTACAAAACTTGAATGCTTCCAGGTTAGGTATGAAAATATGAAAATGGAAGAAGAAGAAAGAATTTCTGCTTTTATGGAAAGAGTAAATGAAATTGTTTTGGGTATACAATGTTGTGGAGGAACCTTAAGTGAATATGAGATTGTTTCTAAAGTTTTAAGAGATTTTCCACCGGTATATAAAATGAAAGTTACTTCTATAAATGAATTAAGAACAATGCCTAATGCATCAGTATCTAGAGACACCTTGGTTGGAAAACTTTTAGCTTCTGAGCTTGAGGAATTTGGTCCTGTTACTACTATCAAGACAGATCTAGCTTTCAAGACATCATCATCAACATCAACATCATCATCATCTGATAAATCTGATTGGAAAGCCTTCTATGCAAGAGAACTTGAAGAAAGCAGGAGAGAAAATGAAGAACTTGAAGAACTTGAAGAACTTGAAGCACTATTTGCAAGGAAAATGCCTAAAGGTCCAATTGGAAGTAAGTATGAAGGTAAAACACCCTTTAAATGTTTGAACTCTAATAAGATTGGTCATATGGCTTCTAGATGCCCTGATAGACATGCAAGATTAAGAGAAGAAGCTAAAAGAACATATAAGCCTAACCCTGACTATCAGAAATACAAGTTTAACAAGAATAGAGACAAATCTTGTTATTATCCTGATGAAGGAGTTACTGATGATTCTGATGAGGATCTGACAAACAATGGATGGGCTTTTGTTGCTATAACAGAAGATCAACCGACACCTACTGTTCAACCGGTACAACAGGCCCTAATAGCTAAAGTTGAAGATAAGGATGAATGAATTATTGATTCAGGATGTTCACATCATATGACTGGTGATAAGAGTAAATTCTTAACCTTTCAGGATTACAATGGAGGTGTAGTAAGATTTGGAGATAATAAAGCTTGTTTGATCAAAGGAAAATGCACTATATCTTTTGATGGTAAGCACAATACTAATAATGTTTACTATGTTGAAGGTTTGAAGCATAATCTTTTGAGTGTTGGTCAATTAGTTGAGAAATGATTTCAGTTACAATTCAAGAATGGTAAATGCAAAATCTTAAATAGAACTGGTTTGGAAATTGCAACCGGTAATCAGACTAGAGGCAATATCTTTCATTTGAACAACAATGAGAAAGCATGTTTGATTGCACATATTGATGAAAGTTGGTTATGGCATAAGAGACTTTGTCATGTAAATTTTGATTGCATTGTGAAAATCAATACTACTAAGGCGGTAAGAGATTTACCTAAGATTGTTAAACCTCACAATCCGGTATGTAAGGAATGTCAATTTGGAAAGCAAGTCAGAGCAACTTTCAAGAGTATTCCAGAGAAGTCTAACAATGTTCTTAATTTAATTCATACTAATTTATGTGGTCCAACAAGAACTAGAAGTATACAAGGAGATAGGCATTTTATGCTAATCATTGATGACTATTCTAGAATGTGTTGGGTTACTTTTCTCAGAGAAAAATCTAAAGCATTTGGGAAATTCAAACTATTCAAGGTGATGGTAGAGAATGAAACCGGCAAGAAAATCAAATGTTTGAGATCAAATCAAGGAGGTGAATTCACATCTAAGGAATTTAATACATTATATGAAGTGAATGGGATCATAAGACAGTTATCGGCACCCCAGAAACCCCAGCAGAATGGAGTTGTGGAAAGAAAAAATAAAACTATCTTGGATGCAGCCAGAAGTATGATATCTGAAGCAAATCTACCTCATATATACTGGAGAGAAGCGGTCAATACAACTATTTATACATTCAACAGAGTTCACATCAGAGTTGAAACTGGTAAGACCTCACATGAACTATGGTTTGGTATTACTTCTACTCTTAAATATTTCAGAATATTTGGAAGTAAATGCTATATTAGAAGAGATGAGTATATTGGAAAATTTGATCCTAGAAGTGATGAAGGAATATTTCTTGGTTATTCATCTAAGAGCAAGGCATATAGATGTTTTAACAAGAGATTGCAGAAAATTGTTGTGAGTGCAAATGTGAAGATTGATGAACAATTTAGAGGAAGTTCAAGGTACACAGACTCTGAACTGGCAATAGAGATAATCACAAATGAACCTACTATGAATACAGCGGTACAGAATGGTGATCCAGTTACACCGGCATCATCTAGAGATTCAACAGTCACTGAAGAACAACATCAAGTAAAAACACCCGGGTATGTAAGATTGAATCATTCTGAAGATCAGATAACTGGAAACAAATTTCAAGGAGTTATGACTAGAGGAAGATTGGCAAATGAGGAGGTATGTCTTATTTCTCAAATTGAACCTACATCAATTAATGAGGCATGTGAAGATAAATATTGGATTAGAGCTATGGAAGATGAATTGGAACAAATTGAAAGGAATAACACTTGGTCACTAGTTCCTCGGCCTAAAGACAAAAATGTAATTGGAACTAAATGGGTTTTTAGAAATAAACCTAATGAAGATGACATGGTAATTAGAAAAAAAGCAAGATTAGTGTGTAAGGGATATTCACATAAAGAAGGAATTGATTACAATGAAACCTTTGCACCGATAGCTAGAATTGAGGCAGTCAGACTTTTATTGGCTTTTGCGACACACAAGAACTATAAAGTATATCAAATGGATGTTAAATGTGCATTTCTGAATGGATATCTTGAAGAAGAATTTTATATTGAACAACCTGATGGATTTTCTTTGACAGATAATAAAGAAATGGTTTGCAAGTTAAGGAAAGCTTTATATGGATTGAAAAAAGCTCCTAGAGCTTGGTATGCTAGATTGGACAAATATCTTTTGAAACTTGGTTACACTAAAGGTAATGCTGACAACAATCTATACTACAAAGTGACTAATGATGAAATCTTGGTTATTGAAGTTTTTGTTGATGATATAATCTTTGGAGAAGATGGTTTGTGTAAAGACTTTTCTTACAAAATGGAGCAATAATTTGAAATGTCTATGATTGGAGAAATAAAATTCTTTTTAGGATTGCAGATTTTACAGACTGATAAAGGTATATTCCTATGTCAATCTAAGTACTTGAAGGAATTACTAAAGAAATTTGGCATGGAAAACTGTAAACTAGTAAGCACACCTATGACTACAACTGATAAATTATCTTTGAAGGATGAATCTACACTTGTTAATCCGACTAGATACAAATCTATGATAGGAGGTTTACTATATTTGACACAAACAAGACCTGATATTATGAATGCAGTATGTATTGTTTCAATATTTTAGAGTAATCCTAAAGATAATCACGAATCAACAGTGAAAAGGATTTTCTGGTACCTATAAGGCACTACAAATCTTGGTTTATGGTATCCTAGAGATGAAAATTTGGACTTATGTGCATACACAGATGCTAATTGGGCAGGAGATGTGGATGACAGGAAAAGCACCACCGATGGAACATTTTTTCTTGGCAGCAGACTAATTTCATGGTTGAGCAAGAAACAAAGTTGTACAAGTCTAACAACAACAGAATCAAAATATGTTGCAGCAACAACTAATTGTACACAGGTATTATGGATCAAGCAAATGTTGAAGGACATAAAGGTAAAATGCAAGGAACCTATAACTGTCTACTGTGATAATATGGCAGCAATTGATATATCAAAGAACCCAATATTTCACTCTAAGACTAAACATGTTTCTATCAAATTCAATTTTCTAAAGGAGAATGTTGAAGCAAAAGAAGTGAAATTGGTTTATGTGAATACCAAATAGCAGATTGTAGATATTTTTACAAAGCCTTTGCCTAAGGAAACATTTGAGTATCTCAGAGAGCAACTTGGAGTCCTACCCCCACCGGTAGAGACTTAGACAGTTGATGTTTGTCATCAACCGACAGGATTAACAGAGAAATCTTTTATTCTGGCTTTGATGAGGAGAGCTACTTCTCAGGGGGAGTAGTTGGCATAATAAGTTGGTATCTTGTATTTGGTTTTGTATTGCTTTGGCATTTGATGTCAAAGGGGGAGAGATTGATATGGAAAAACACATTATCTTTTTCTTTTGGGAGAGATTATTCCTAGGGGGAGAGATATTGTGTATTTTTTATTTCTGGTTAATGATCTCTTTGGGAGATTGTTGGTTTTTGGTTTTTGGCATTTCTGTTTTGGCACTTTGATGGTTTTTCCATCTTGTGTTGCCATCAATGCCAAAGGGGGAGATTGTTGGCATTTTGGATATGTTGATATGGTTTTTTCATTGATGTCAACACTTGTCATCGCTTGTCAACACTTATCAACACTTAGAGATTTTGGTTATGTTAATTGACAAGTTAGAGACTTATGCACAGTCACTGGTATTTGGTTCATAGACAGATTATATTGTTCACTGACACTTGGAATGACTTGGAAACTACTTGGTTACATTGAAGACATTATTCGATCACTTGGTTTTGGAGATTTGGTTAATTGTTTATTCGGGTTTGCATATTTGGTGTTACCGGCAAATAGGTCCAAGATAAGCACCGACAGACATATCTATTCCAGATCAGCACGTCACGTTATGGAGATGATTTATTATTATTGTAAATGCATTGAGCCGACATCATGCATCAGATATTGATTGACTTGTAATTGATTTTATTGTAATATCTTTTAGTGAGCCGACCTATTCAATTGGTCTTAGGTTATGGTATAAATGTAAGATCTCATTTGTGAGATTAGAGTGTGAATGCGAAAAGGATTGCAATAAGGTATATGCGAAAATAAGCAGAACTATACACACAAACATCATTTGAAGGTTGAAGTAAGGATCTTGTGAAGGCTATCAGAACTAAACCGGTACTGAATCCAGCATATGAAGATGCTATTTTATGCAGCACATTATCATTGGACTTAACCATCCAATTGTAGTTAGTGTGACTCTCATTTTGTGATTGAGCAGTGAGCTCTAGGAAGCTGGCCTTTCTGCATGTGCAGAATCCATATTGTACACACATACTATCTGCAGTAGTATCATTTGATTGTGGGTAAGGCTTCCCACCGTGGTTTTTCCCCTTACAGATTTTCCATGTACAAATATTTGTGTTATGTGTTGTGGGTGTAATTGCCTTTCTGTTTCATGCATTAATCTTTACTGGTATTACAATTAACTGTTAAGACTGTCTAACGACATAAAGTTTGGTTTACCGGTATTAAGCATTAAGTTTTGGATAAGTTAATTTTGGTTGAATTTATTGGACAACTGATTCACCCCCCCCCTCTCAGTTGTCTCTGGGACCTAACAATATTTGTGTTCAATTACGTATATGTTTGTTTATGTTGAATCTTGTCAAAATTCTACCATTTTACCTAGATCTTGAATTTTTATATCATAATCATATCAAATAAATAAGAATAATTAGCCATATTGTTCATCTCTCCTTGAGGATTGAAGTTGAACCTAATTGATTGTTCCCCCAATTAAATGATCCCAAAGATTAGAAATCATGAATGAATAATTTCTTTGTTTTCATTTCTAGGCTAAGGATCTATACTTTTCATTTTGGTGAACTTGACTATTTTGGCATCATTTCTGATTTGGATGTTCAGATCTCAGTTTATTCACAAAAAATTTAGATTTAGAGGCATTTATTTCTAAAATTCACCTTTCATGTGATTGCATTAATAAATTAATCATCATTTTGTTAGCTCATATTGCTTAATTAAGTGGTTACTTGATCATCTCATTGCTATATCACATAGTTTAATTATTTACTTAATCAATTGTATCATCATTATCATTTAATATCATTGGTTAAATGATTTCATTATCACTATTCACATTTGCAATAATTTTGATCAATTAATTAAAGGAATTGCAAGCATAAACCAATTCCCCTATCTTTGCCAATAGTTTTATTTTCTTGTTTCCTAGAAGAAATTATGTGTTGTTGGATCTTTTACTTGTTTATGAGTTTCATAACCCATTTTTTTAAAATTTAAGATTCCTATATAGACTTATGGCTTCTTGTTCTTTAAAATCTAATGGCATTTTGAGCTTACGTTGAGTGTTAACTTATCCCTAATAAGAATTTTAGTAGAACAATATTTCCTCAATCCAACACACGTCTTGCCTAAAATTCCTAAATATCATTCCCCTCATATTTATCATGATGAGGATGACCCTTTAATACAATTGTTTAACAAAAAAATGACGAGGCTTGACAAGGAATTGGAAGGTCTTCAACAACTTGCGAGTCAAGAATACTTGATTGGAGAGGCAATCCCCTTGATAAGAAAGTTAATTCAAGGTGATGATCATGGTATGGATGTTCTACGTAGTATAGCTCACACAGTGGATGAAATCACTATGAAGATAGCTAGTTGTGCGGAAGTGCTTGATATTCTACTATGAAAACCCAAGTTGAGATACCAATGCCTATGCGTACAATAATACACAATTTTCTATTAGGGTTTAAGGTAGACTAGAGAATTTTTTTTAAAATATAATATAGAATAAGAGAGGAAAAAATAATAAATCACAATAACATAGAGATTTAAAGTGGTTCACCTAATGTGGGCTACATCCATAGAGAAACAACTATCCACTTTCTATCTATGATTTAGCGAAGGGAAAATTACAATTTGATGATATCTCACATTACATACCCGCTTATTTATCAAGCCTTTTGGTGGTTTACAAAGGTTGGTTTACATGCCAAAATAATAGCCAACTCTTTTGTTAAATAATGGGAAATTTTTGCTTTTGTGATGCTTCCCTCAATCCCTCAACTACGTGCTACGTATTTACCAAGCCTTTTGTTGGCTAACAAAGGTTTATTTATATGCCAAAATAAAATCCAACTCATTTATTGAATAATGGAGAATGTTTTCTTCGGAGACGATGCCCTCAATCCCTCGACTAGGAGCATTGCCCTCGACTGCCCCTAGACCCCCATCATGGGCTTCACGCCTAGGTCCTCATCAAGAGGATAATCCCATGAGCCTTGTAGGAGGGAATCTACCTCTCTTACACTCCCACATTAAGTTATTTTTGGAGAAAACATATATGACACAATCACTAAAATTTTTAAGCCCAACTGCATAATTAGTCACCACATACCAACATGATCCTACATACACATCTTCTATCATGACTACCACTACACATAATGGTAATTTTATCCATGCTAGTAATGGGATTAACGCTATCAATCAATATTTGTATGTTCCATTGTCAACCAGTCTTCCTTTTGTTTCTCAAAACATGCATCAACCACTCCATCCCCTTAAAATAATGTTCCACTTACCTACAATAATATCCCTTCAAATCCTTCATCACAATCCTACTTTTCACTACCCAATTTAGCTATCGATGTTTCCATACACCATTTAAATTATAAAATTTTTTGTAGAGGGAGTTTGTTCCCTCCAAGATGATGAATCTTAGAGAACAAACTATTTGCTGCTACCTCACTTAAACTAGCATTAAAGGTGAGCTAGGGGATAAAGATATAACAATAAAATAAACACTAAATTAAGCTTATGAAATTATAGAATACAAAAGTTGTGAGAATTTTCCAAGATCTAGGGAAAGAAGAATAGCACAAATAAGAGAGAGAATAGTTTGACAAGAATGAACTGTATTCTCATCAATATGCAAATATGATCAACTAGATTAACCAATACAAAGAAGATGGGCCTTATTATAAAGGCAAAGCCATATGGATATGTGAGCACACAATCATGACATGTGGATCAATAACTAATAAGGGTAGATAGGGGTAGGTCCTAGTAGAAATAATAAAATATTCCACAAGAGGTGGATCACCCACCAAAGGTGGAATGTAACAACAAGATAAAACCACAAAAGGTGGAATTTCTCCTACATAAATCATCCCTATGTGCAAACTTCCCTAAGTTTCTCATATCCAAACTACTATGAGATGCATCATCCTAAGTCAACTTAAGTAAAGTGTAATTATGAGACAGAATTTACACGAACACCCCCCTTAAGTTCAACTTAGGGGAATGTAGACTAAAGCTAACCAATGCAAGATGGGTCCCAACTACTAGGCCTTGTTAGGTACCCATGTACACATATAAATGAAAGCAAACTTATGCAATGCAATCTCTCACAAACAGAGAAAGGGAGAAAACCCAGTGGGGAAAAAATCAGCCACAAAAGAGAGATGAAAACTATATACAAAAGAAACTCTCAAAGAAGAAGGACAAAACCTTAATGAGGAAAAAGTCCCCCCCATAAAAGAGGAAGGAGAAGTCAACTGACCCTCCCTGATGAAATGTCTTGCACCCTAAGAGAGATTGCAACTGATGAAACTTACTCTCAGTGAAGGGTTTGGTGAAGATGTTTGCAACTTGCTCTATTGTAGGACAATACTGCAAATCGATGACCCGCTCCTGAATCAACTCCTTGATGTAGTGCATATGTATCTAGATGTGTTTGGTCTATTGATGTTGAACAGGGTTCTTGGAGATTGCAATAGCACTCTGATTGTCGCAATGAAGAATTGTCGATCATGGAGCGGTGAACCCAAACTCAGTGAGAATATGTTGAAGCCAAATAGCCTCAATTGCTGCATTAACAACCCCCCAATACTCAACCTCAGTCGAAGAGAGAGCAATAGAATTCAGCTTCTTGCTCTGCTAACAAATGGGGCCCAATCCAAGATGAAAGCTATAACCTGAAGTAGACATGATCATCAAGATCGCCAACCCAATCAGAGTCTATTTAACCAACCAAGCGAAGTCCTATGCCTGCTCCATAGTGAATCCCATAATGATGTGTACCCTGGATGTAGTGTAAGATGCATTTAGCTACTTTCCGATGAAGCTCATGTGGTTCCTTCATAAAGCATGAAACCATGCCAACCGCAATGAAATATCAGGGCATGTGTGATTTAAGTAGATGAGACTACCCACAAGCTGACAATACAATGTGGCATTAGCAAGTGGAGTGGAGCACTTAGCCTCAGGCTTGAATCCTGAAAGAAAAGGAGTCAGTGCACATTTACAATAAGCCATGCGAAAGTGTGCAAGTAGATCAAGAGCATACTTAAGCTATGAAAGTGTAATCCCAGAAGGTGACTGCAAAATCTCTATCTCGAGAAAGTAGTGCAAAAGACTCAAGTTGGTTGTGGAAAATCTATCATGCAAATCAGATTTAACACTGCCAATGATGGATGAGGTGCTCCCTGTAATGATCAAGTCATCAACATAGACCACATGTATCAAGTGTGAGTCATCATGTTGCAAAATGTAGACATTCAGATCAAAATGACAATTGGTGAGCCCTGTTTTTACATGTTAGGTCTTGTTCTTTGGTATTTGATCCCTTTTTGGGCCGACCAAATCCCCTTGGATCATATAAATCATTGTAATTGAGCATTAGAATGTAGATCAGAGAAAATAAAGAACATAGAAGATAGATATTAAGATTTGAGGTCTCGGTTGTGACTTGTTATGTAATTGAGCATGTTTTAGCAAGCCAATGAGCCAGTTTCTATAACCCAGTTGTTACTGGTTGATTGTAATCAGTTTTCATGATATAATTCATTATGTTCTGCATTACCTCCATCATATCCTTGTGTTTCCATTGTGTTTACTCTTGCTGACCGATCCAGATTGATCTCTTTGAGGTCCCTCCTAACCGGTGACTGCACCAAGTGGTATCAGAGTGAGCTTTCATTCCAGAGATTGCTTTGTCCCAAGATTTTTTTTGTAGGGTGTCATACTATGGATCCGACCTACAATTGTAGAGGACTAGCATGAAGATGGTGCGAAGAGAATATAGGAATGGTGGAGCGCATGGGAATGAAGACCTTGCTATGATAGAAATGATGCAAGCAATTGCAGCCCAGTTGGAAGCCGTTGAGACAAAATAGAGAAGAGGATAACATATTGAAGATGTGAGTGAAGATGAAGGAGAAGAAGCCCCGATAGAACAAGTAAACCCACCAGCGATTGATCTGGATGAAGAAAGGTTTTTGAGGGTTTTGAGTAGGGTGAATACTAAACCTTATTTTACCCCACCGGAATATGATGGAAAGTTGGATTTAGATGAATTGATGGATTGGATCTCAGAGATGGAGAAATATTTTGATTTTGAGAAAACCGCAGAAGAAAGAAAGGTGAAGTATGCATGTACCCAATTGAAAGGTCTTGCATCTCTTTAGTGGGAGAATTTGCAGGTCGATAGACAAAGAAGATCAAGGCATGGGATTAGATGGTTGCTAAGTTGAAATCAAAATTTATGCCAGCTGACTACCAAGTGAATCTGTTCCGGAAGTTGCAAAATTTGAAGCAGAAGGAATCTAGTGTGATGGAGTACACCGAAGCATTCTACAAGTTGAATATCAAATCCAAACATGTTGATGATGAGGTTGAACAAGTTGCAAGATATTTGAATGGATTGCAGAGTCTATACAAGATGAAATCAATTTGATCAAATTGTAGAGTGTTGAAGAAGCTTACCAGTATGCCCTGAAAGTAGAAGAGAAGTTGAACAATAAACATGAGAAGAGACAAAGAGGTAGAGGTGGAAGGTTTTTTAGAGGTAGATTTCAAGGATGAAGAGGATATACCAGATGAAGAGGAACCTATACGAATTAGAACAAGGACAAGGAAGTAAGCAAAGAAGGTAATTCATACCGAAAGGATGATATAAATTTCTACCAGAGAAGAGAACTTGATAGCTACCAGAATGAGAATTTTGGAAAAGCTGATAGAAGACAAGACAAGAGAGTGTTCAAAGGAACTTGCTATAAGTGTGGAGGAGAAGGACATCGTGCTTTCAAGTGTAAGAAGACAAATAATACAGGGAGAACAATAGTGGTGGAAGAAAGACCCATCGGATCAACTAATAAACCAGAAGATGGAGAACTGTTGATGATGAGGAGAGATTTGTCTCATACTGGAGGAGATGAAGAGCCCTTACAGAGGAGGAGTTTGTTCAAGACGAGATGTAAGGTATCCACAAAGTGTTGTAAAGTTGTTATTGATAGTGGTAGTTCAGATAATCTTGTTTCTGAAGAGATGGTGAATAAGTTGAATTTGAAAAGATTGAAACACCCTAAGCCTTATCAGATAGCATGGATTCGGGATGAACATAAGTTGTTGGCAAGTGAGCAATGTTTGGTGAAATTTAAAATTGGGAATTATCATGATAAAGTCTTGTGTGATATTATGCCTATGGATATTTATCACCTTTTATTGGGTAGACCTTGGCAGTTTGATAGACATGCAATACATGATGGGAGAAAAAATACATACACTATTGTGGCCAATGGGATGAAACAAACCTTGTTACCCTTCGAGGAGCCTTTGAAGAGTGAAGTCTGCACGAATGCTAAAATCTATTTGGTGGATGGAAGGAAATTCCTCAATGGAATGAGACATGAGAATGTGTGTTTTGACTTAGTTCCTACGAAGACTGAGAATCCAGAGTATGAAGAAGAACAATCGGAAGAGATAAAAGAGTTGTTGATAGAGTATGAAGACATCATTTTAGAAAATGTGTCTGATGGATTACCACCTATGAGAAGTATTAGTCATTGCATGGACCTAGTTCCTAAAGCTAGTTTGCCTAACAAAGCTGCACACTGGATGACACCAAAAGAGAATAAAGAGTTGAATAGACAAGTGCATGAACTATTGAAGAAATGTTTGATCAGAGAAAGTTTGAGTCCTTGTGCGATACCAACAATATTAGCACCTAAGAAGAATGGAGAATGGAGGATGTGTATTGATTCCAAATCAATAAATAAGATCATAATGAAATAACGAATTCCTTTGCTTAGGATGGATGACATAATGGATTGTTTGAGTGGAGCCAAATACTTTAAAAAGATAGACTTGAAGAGTGGATATCATCAAATCAGGATCAGAGAAGGAGATGAGTGGAAGACAACATTCAAGACAAATGAAGGACTATATGAATGGTTGGTGATGCCTTTTGGGTTAACTAATGCACCAAGTACTTTCATGAGGTTGATGAATGAGGCATTGAAAAAATTATTGGGTAAGTTTGTTATTGTATATTTCGATGACATTCTGATTTTTAGTAAGACAAATTAGGAGCATTTTTTGCATTTAAGACAAGTTTTGCAGAGGTTGAGAGAAGAAAAGTTGCTAATAAATATTAAGAAGTGTACTTTCATGAAGGAAGAGTTAGTCTATTTGGGATTTGTGATATCTAAGGATGGTTTTAAGATGGACCCTGAGAAAATAAAAGCAATTGTTGAATGGCCTACAACGGAAAGCATTGGACAGGTAAGATCATTTCATGGATTGGCTAGTGTCTACCAGAAGTTCATTAGAAATTTCAGTTCAGTTTGTAACCCTTGACTAAGACAATGAGGTGAGATAGGAAGGAGTTCAAGTGGACCACCAGAGAAAACAAATTTTTTCAACTATTGAAGCAGAAAGTGACTGAGCAGCCTATGTTAGCTTTACCAGATTTCAACAAAGTATTTCAAGTAGATTCTAATGCAAGTGTAACTGCAATTGGAGCCGTATTGAGTCAGGAAGGGAGATAAGTATCTTATTTCAGTGAGAATTTGAATGATGTCCGACGGAGATATTCAGTGTATGATCAAGAATTTTATGCCATAGTTCAAGCCTTGAAGAAGTGGAGACATTACCTATTGCCTAAGGAGTTTGTGTTCTATACTGATCATCAAACTTTGTAGTATTTGAACATTCAAAGTAAGTTGAATTAGAGACATATGAGATGGGTAGAATTTTTTTAGAGTTACACCTTTCTGTTGAAGCATAGAAGTGGAAAATCTAACAAAGTTGTTGATGCATTGAGTAGAAGAATGAATTTGCTGATAGAAATGAGAGTGACAATATTAGGATTTGAGGAGTTGAAGACCTTATATGATGATGACCCGGATTTTGCAGAACCTTGGAGAGCATGTAGAGAACTAGTTACGGTAGACAGAGGCAAGTGGTTGGATTACTTCATTCAGGATGGGATGTTATTCAGAGGAGTTTAGTTGTGCATACCTAAGAGTTCTATAAGGGAGAATCTGATAAAGGAGAAGCATAGTGGAGGATTATCTGGACGCTTTGGTGTTGATAAAATAGTAGCATTGGTGAGTGAGAATTACTTTTGACCCCAGATTCATAAGGATGTTAGGAAATATGTGCAAAAATTTAGAGTTTGTCAAGTTGCAAAAGGTAATAGTTAGAATGTGGGATTGTATAAGCCTTTGACAATACCAGAGAGACCTTGGGAGGATATAAGCATGGATTTTATACTGAGATTGCCTAAAACATAGAGAGGGAATGATTTTATATTTGTGGTAGTGGATATATTCTCGAAGATGGCTCCTTTCATACCTTGTAAGAAGACATCAGATGTAGTACATATAGAAGACCTATTTTTCAGAGCATAGTTTCAGATAGAGATACTAAGTTTGTTGGTTATTTTTGGAGAACACTTTGGAAGAAGATGAAGATAGATTTGAAGTTCAGTTCTACTTTTCACCCATAGACTAATGGACGGACAAAAGTAGTTAACCAGAGCTTGGGAAATTTGTTAAGATGCTTAGTTGGAGACGAAACCGGAAGTTGGGATTTGATTCTTTCACAAGCAAAGTTTGCCTACAATAATTAAGTAAATAGGAGTAACATAAGGACACCTTTTGAGATTGTTACCAGAGCATACCCTAGAGGTATATCAGAATTAAGAGATATCAACAGTGAAGATCAGAGCAGTTCAGAAGCAGAAGAATTTGCAGATCATATAAAGGACTTACATATTCAAGTTAAGTAGAATTTGGAGGACATGAACAACAAGTATAAGGAGAAAGAAGATGAGAAGAGGAGACATAAGGAATTTGAAGTTGGCGATGAAGTGATGGTGTATCTGAGAAAAGAAAGATTCTCAGTTGGAACTTATAACAAGTTGCAGATGAGAAAGTTTGGACCTTGCAAGATTTTGAGAAAGTTCAGTTCCAGAAATGCATATGAAGTGGAGTTACCAGATAGTCTGAGTATTTCACGTGTATTTAACATTCCAGATCTACATTAGTATTATGAACCATAATTCAGTGAGGACAATATTACAAACTTGGAGAAAGAGTTGCCCTGGAAGGAACTGGATCATATTGAAGACATTTTGGACATTAGGATTGGGCATATTACCAGGAACAATCAGTATAAGAAGTATCTTGTGAAGTGGAAGGACATACTAGTTGAAGATTCATCTTGGATTTCTCATGCAAATGTAGACCGCCTTGGTTTTCCTCTAACCTCAACAAAGTGAGAGACTCAATTTTTGAACAACCCTGGATGTCTGATGCAACAACATCCCCGGTACTTGGCAATCTTGCATCAACCAAAAATATTTCTTTTCTATTTTGTTTTTCATTTCTTAGTTTCCGCATTCCATTTGCCATTTTTTGGCATTGGTTCACAGGATCTTGAGGAGTTGGATTTTTTCTTAAGGACTTGATCATCTACCGTATTCCCAAACCGCAGAGAATTTGGATCATTTTTCGGCAAGTTATCACTATCGATTTCTGAGATAGTTTTCTGGTACCAGTTGCCTGGACCTATTTGCATTAGCGATCTACCAGATCCCTTTCGTAGCTTACAAAGGCTTGGGTGTTGATTCTGATGTTCCTTGGCATGTGGCTGACCTTCCCATTGATCCGCACTTCATCCTTTGAAATTTTTGGAGGAATTTCTTTGGCAGAGGCCGACCTTGTTGTTTTTACACATTAGGGCTTGTTCTTCGGTATTTGATACCTTTTTGGGCCGACAGGATCCCCTTGGATCATATTAATCATTTTGATTGAGAATTAGAATGTAGAGCAGAGAAAATATAGAACATAGAAGCTAGATCTTAAGATTTGAGGTCTCGGTTGTCACCTGTTCTGTAATTGAGCATGTTTTAGCAGGTCAACGAACCGGTTTCTGTAACTTGGTTGTTACCGGTTGATTGTAATCAGTTTTCATGATATAATTCATTATGTTCTGCATTGCATCTATCATATCCTTGTGTTTTCGTTGTGTTTACTCTTGCTGACCGGTCCAGATTAATCTCTTTAGGTTCCCTCCTAATCGGTGACTGCACCAAGTGTTATCAGAGCAATCTTTTGTTTCAGAGATTTTGTTGTCCTGAGAAATTTGTTGTAGGGTGGCAGACTGAGGATGTGACCTGCAGTTGCAGAGGACTGATGTGAAGATGGCGTGAAGAGGAAATAGGAATGGTGGAGCGCGTTGGAATGGAGACCCTGATGTGATGGAAATGTTGCAAGGAATTGCAGCCCGGTTGGAAGCCATTGAGATAGCACAAAGAAGAGGCTGACATATTGAAGATGTGAGTGAAGATGAAGTAGAAGAATCCCCGACAGAACAAGTAAGCCCATCGGCGATTGATTCAGATGAAGAAAGGTTTTTGAGGATTTTGAGTAGGGCGAATACTAAACCTCATTTTACCCCATCAGAATATGATGGAAAGTTGGATTCAAATGAATTGATGGATTGGATCTCAGAGATCGAGAAATATTTTAATTTTGAGAACACCACATAAGAAACAAAGGTGTAGTATGCCTTTACCTGGTTGAAAGGTCATGCATCTCTTTGGTGGGAGCATTTGTAGGTTGATAGACAAAGAAGAGGTAAAGAGAAGATCAAGACATGGGATTGAATGGTTGCTAAGTTGAAATCAAAATTTATGCCAGCTGACTACCAAGTGAATCCTTTCCGGAAGTTGCAGAATTTGAAGCAAAAGGAATCCGAACATGTTGATGATGAGGTGGAACAAGTTGAAAAATATTTGAATGGATTGCATATGTCTATACAAGATGAAATCAATTTGATCAAATTGCAGAGTGTTGAAGAAGCTTACCAGTATGCTCTGAAAGCATAAGAGAAGCTGAAAAAAAGACATGAGCAGAGACAGAGAGGTAGAGGTGGAAGGTTTTTTGGAGGTATATTTCAAGGAGGAAGAAGATATACTAGACGAAGAGGAACCTGTACAGATCATAACAAGGACAAGGAAGTAAGAAAAGAAGGTAATTCATATCAGAAGGATGATATAAATTTCTATCGGAGAAAAGAACTTGATGGCTACCCGAATGAGAATTTTGGAAAAGATGATAGAAGAAAAGACAAGAGAGTGTTCAAAGGAACTTACTATAAGTGTGGAGGAGAAGGACATCGTGCTTTCGAGCGTAAGAAGACAGAGAATACCGGGAGAAAAAAAATGGTGGAAGAAAGACCCACCAAATCAGCTAATAAATCAGAAGACGGAGAACTGTTGATGATGAGGAGAGCTTTGTGTCATACCAGAGGAGATGATGGGCCCTTGCAGAGGAGGAATTTGTTCAAGACCAGATGTAAGGTATCCAAAAAGTGCTATAAAGTTGTTATTGATAGTGGTAGTTTAGATAATCTTGTTTCTGAAGAGATAGTGAATAACTTGAATTTGGAAAGATTGAAAGACCCTAAGCGTTATCAGATAGCATGGATTCAGGATGAACATAAGTTGTTGGTAAGTGAGAAATGTTTGGTAAAATTGAAAAATTGGGAATTACCATGATGAAATCTTGTGTGATATTATGCCTATGGATATTTGTCATCTTTTATTGGGTAGACCTTGGCAGTTTGATAGACAAGCAATACATGATGGGAGAAAAAATACATACACTATTGTGGCCAATGGGATGACGCAAACCTTGTTACCCTTGGAGGATCCTCTGAAGAGTGAAGTCTATACTAATGCTAAAAAAAATTTGGTGGATGGAAGGAAATTCTTGGATGGAATGAGACATGAGAATATATGTTTTGCCTTAGTTTCTAAGAAGACTAAGAATCCAGTGAATGAATAAGAACAACCGGAAGAGATAAAAGAGTTGTTAACAGAGTATGAAGACATCATTTTAGAAAATTCTTGATGGATTACCACCTATGAGAACTATCAATCATTGCATGGACCTGGTTCCCGGAGCTAGTTTTCCTAACGAAGTTGCACACCGGATGACACCGATAGAGAATGAAGAGTTGAATAGACAAGTGCAAGAGTTTTTGAAGAAATGTTTGATTAGAGAAATTTTGAGTCCTTGTGCAATACCAACAATATTAGCACCTAAGAAGAAATGAGAATGGAGAGTATGTACCGATTCTAGAGCAATAATCAAGATCACAGTGAAATATCAGTTTCTTTTGCCTAGGATGGATGACATAATGGACTGTTTGAGTGGAGCCAAATAATTTATGAAGATAGACTTGAAGAGTGGATATCATTAGATTAGGATCAGTGAAGGAGATGAGTAGAAGACAACGTTCAAGACAAATGAAGGACTATATGAATGGTTGGTGATGCCTTTTGGGTTAACTAATGCAACGAGTACTTTCATTAGGTTGATGAATGATGTATTGAAGAAATTTTTGGGTAAGTTTGTTATTGTATATTTGGATGACATTCTGATTTTTAGTAAGACAAAAGAGGAGCATTTGTTGCATTTAAGAAAAGTTTTGCAGAGGTTGAAAGAAGAAAAGTTGCTGATAAATCTTAAGAAGTATACTTTCATGAAGGAAGAGTTAGTCTATTTGGGATTTTTGATATCTAAGGATGGTTTTAAGATGGACCCTAAGAAAGTAAAAGAAATTGTTGAATGTCCTACACCGGAAAGTACTGGATAGGTAAGATCATTTCATGGATTGGCTAGTTTCTACCAGAAGTTCATCAAAAATTTCAGTTCAGTTTTTAACCCTATGAATGAGACAATGAGAGGAGATAGGAAGGATTACAAGTGGACCACTGGAGAAAACAAATTTTTTTAACTATTGAAGCAGAAAGTGACTAAGCAACCTATGTTAGCTTTATCAGATTTCAACAAAGTATTTCAAGTAGATTGTGATGCAAGTGGAACTACAATTAGAGTTGTATTGAGTTGGGAAGGGAGAGTAGTATCTTATTTTAGTGAGAAGTTGAATGATGCCCAAAGGAGATATTCAGTGTATGATCAAGAATTTTATGCCATAGTTCAAGCCTTGAAGATGTGAAGACATTACCTATTGCCTTAGGAGATTGTGTTATATACTGATCATCAAGCTTTGTAGTATTTGAACAGTCAGAGTAAGTTGAATCAGAGACATATGAGATGGGTAGAATTTTTGCATAGTTACACCTTTGTGTTGAAGCATAGAAGTGGAAAATCTAACAAAGTTGCTGATGCATTGAGTAGAAGAATGAATTTGCTGATAGAAATGAGAGTGGCAGTATTAGGATTTGAGGAGTTGAAGACCTTGTATGATGATGACCCAGATTTTGCAGAACCTTGGAGAGCACATAGAGAACCGGTTATGGTAGACAAAAGCAAGTGGTTGGATTACTTCATTCAGGATGGGATGTTATTCAGAGGAGTTTAGTTGTGCATACCTAAGAGTTCTATGAGGGAGAATCTGATAAAGGAGAAGCATAGTGGAGGATTAGCTAGACACTTTGGTGTTGATAAAATAGTAGCATTGGTGAGTGAGCATTACTTTTGGCCCCAGATTCATAAGGATGTTAGGAAATATGTGGAAAGTTGTAGAGTTTTTCAAGTTGTAAAAGGTAGTAGTCAGAATGTGGGATTGTATAAGCCTTTGACAGTGTTAGAGAGACCTTGGGAGGATATAAACATGGATTTGATACTGGGATTGCCTAAAACACAGAGAAGGAATGATTCTATATTTGTGGTAGTGGATGGATTCTCAAAGATGGCTCCTTTCATACCTTGTAATAAGACATCAGATGTAGTACACATAGAGGACCTATTTTCAAGGAAGTGGTGAGATTACATGGATTACCTAAGAGCATAGTTTCAGGCAAAGATACTAAGTTTGTTGGCTATTTTTGGAGAACACTTTAAAAGAAGATGAAGACAAATTTGAAGTTCAGTTCTACTTTTCACCCACAGACTGATGGATAGACATAAGTAGTTAAACGAAGCTTGGAAAATTTGTTAAGATGCTTAGTTGGAGATAAAACTGGAAGTTGGGATTTGATTCTTGCAGAAGCAGAGTTTGCCTACAATAATTCAGTAAACAGGAGTACCAGAAGGACACCTTTTGAGATTGTTATCAGAGCACACCCTAGAGGTATATCAGAATTAAGATATATCAACAGTGAAGATCAGAGAAGTTCAGAAGCATAAGAATTTGTAGATCACATAAAGGACTTACATATTCAAGCTAAGCAACATTTGGAGGACATGAACAACAAGTATAAGGAGAAAGCATATGAGAAGAGGAGACTTAAGGAATTTGAAGTTGGCGATAAAGTGATGGTGTATCTGAGAAAAGAAAGATTCTCGGTTTGAACTTATAACAAGTTGCAGATGAGAAAGTTTGGACCTTGCAAGATTTTGAGAAAGTTCAGTTCCAGAAATGCATGTGAAGTGGAGTTACCGAATAGTCTTAGTATTTCACGTGTATTTAACATTACAGATCTACATCAGTATCATGAACCAGAATTGAATGAGGACAGTATTGCAAACTTGGAGAAACAGTTTCTCCGGAAGGAACCAGATCAAATTGAAGACATTTTGGGCAGTAGGATTGGGTATATTACACAGAGCGGTTAGTGTTGTAATTTGCATGAAGATTGCATTAATGATATGTTATGTTGTCATTGATGTCAATTGAACCGATAATGGTATTTATGATATTATTATTATTATTGATACTATCTTGTAACCGATAGGAAGAGCTTTATGGAAGATGTTGTAAATCGGTAAATAAGTATGTGAGTTGAATTGGTAACCGGTATATAAGGTTAAACCCTTTCTATGCAATGTAATCAGTAAACCCTACCAGTTGTTTTTGTTAAACCCTAACCGATTAAGTTTTTTGAAATGGTTATGTTGGTTTATTATCTGATGTTGAGCGGTAATGATGGTGACATGTGTGGTCATTGTATGAAGATAAGTTCAAATTATTTTGACACGTTTGTTTGATTGTCTAGGGAATGAGAAAAGTGGATTGCATCTAATGCAAAGCGCGTGATGAGTTACAAGTTCGATGAAGAGGTGATCATGGAGCGGTTGGAATTTTCTTGAATAATGTGTATAGATTGCTATGTGAATCCAATGGTCACACTTGAACCGATTTGTTTGTAATCTCTATGAGAGAATTAGGTTTTTGTTGTGTTACCGATCTTATTTAAGGTCGATGAAGTTGGTTTGTAAAAGGTGTTGGTAGAAATCAGTTGAGTGTGTGGTTGCCTAATCGGAGAATAGATCTGGAGTTTATGTAAAGGCAGATTGAATCTTAAAAGGATCTAATCAAGCAAATGTAGTGCTATTCAAACAGATCAAGAAAAACATGTTGTCTTCTAACAATTATAGCAGAATTTAAATCCCCTAACCGAGTAAGCTCTAACAAGCTTGGTTACTTCTTAAATCCTCTAACAAGGTGGTCCATTAGTTTGGATTATCAAATCCTCTACCGAGGTTACTCCTAACAAGGTATTTTCTTTTTATCGAGGCATTTGTAAGTCCCTTAACCGGGTGATTCCTAACAGGATCATTTCTTAATAGGACTTATTGTAAAAGCTTTAACAGGCTTGGCTCCTAACAAGGCGAACTTCAGAAGAGTTCAGATAGCTATCTTGTGAGTCTCATCTCACCATGGTTTTTACCTATTTGGGTTTTCCACATATAAACATTTGTGTCATGTGGTGAATGTTTTTGTGGTTATGATCTTATTTATTGATTTCATTAACTACTTAACTATTCTGATAAGGCATGATAACTTGAAGCATTGAGAGATGGATTGTGTTGATATATGATTAAGCATTTGGATGTTTACAAGATTAAAGTTGTTTACTGTTAAGTTGCTATAATAGTCAACCGGTATTCTTATGAGTATTGATCTTAACGATGATATTTTATTGATAAGTCTTCTTTGTGTGATTTAGTTTGAGTTTGGGAAGTTTGTATCAGTTTTTCAGTATACTGATTCATCGCCCCCTCTCAGTAATCTACCGGATACTTATTCTTTCATCATACCATTAGTCAGTATATGGAGTATCTTGTGAAGTGGAAGGATAGACCAGTTGAAGATTCATCTTGGATTTCTCAGGCAGAGGTAGACCACCTTGGTTTTCCTCTGACCCTAGCAAAGTGAGAGACTCACTTTTTCAACAGCTTGGATGTTTGATGCAACAACATCCCCGACCGGCAATCTTGCATCAACCAAAAATATTTCTTTTCTATTTCTTAGTTTCAGCATTCCATTTTCCATTTTTTGGCATCGACTCACGAGATCTTGAGGAGTTGGATTTTTTCTTAAGAACTTGACCATCTACCTTATTCCCAAACTGCTGAGCATTTGGATCATTTTTCAGCAAGTTATCGCTACTGGTTTCTGAGACAGTTTCCTGGTACTAGTTGCCTGGACCTATTTGCATTAGTGATCTATCGAATCCCTTTCATAGCTTGCGGAGCCTTGAGCATTGATTCCAATGTTCCTTGGTGTGTTTGACCTTCCCATTGATCCACAGTTCATCCTTTGGATTTTCCGGAGGAATTTCTTTGGCAGAGGATGATCTTGTTGTTTTTACACGTTAGGGCTTGTTCTTCGGTATTTGATCCCTTTTTGGGTCGACCAGATCCCCTTGAATTGTATAAATCATTATGATTGAGCATTAGAATATAGATTAGAGAAAATATAGAACATAGAAGCTAGATCTTAAGATTCGAGATCCCGATTGTGACATGTTCTTTAATTGAGCATGTTTTAGCAGGCTGGTGAGCCGGTTTTTGTAACCCAATTATTACTGGTTGATTGTAATCAGTTTTCATGATATAATTCATTCTATTTTGCACTGCCTCCATCATATCCTTGTGTTTCCATTGTGTTTACTCTTGCTGACTAGTCTGGATTGATCTGTTTGAGGTTCCTAATAACCGATGACTGCACCACCAACCATGAGTTGCGGCAATAGCAAGTGTTAAGTGAATGGAGTTCATCTTGGCTATGGGTGCAAAGGTCTCAGTATACTCAACACTCAAAACCTGGGAGAAACCTTTCACAACAAGTCGAGCCTATACTTATTCACACTACCATCCATTGCAAACTTGGTCCGATAGATCCACTTACATCGAACTATACTCTTCCTGCATAGCTTGGTCCCACTCGGGAAACCTTGATGCTTCCTAAAATTTTTGTGGATCGGAAGTGATAACAATGTATGCACGTGGAAGCTCCTAATGTTGTGATCAAGTCTTGCGTGTGTTTGAAGAATCCCCAACAAGAGAACCCACTGACTCAAGTGTTTGTCGAGCCCAATGAGGTCTAGGTGGAGATGGAGGATGAGGCTCCTCAACTACAAGTGGACCCTACGGAGGTGTAACCCTGCGAGTTAGAGTGGAAGGAATCTCATCATCTGAATCACTGTCATCACTATCCATAATGGAGGAAGGTGGAGGAGGAAGTGAGGCCAAGCTGTGAGAGCTTTTCTCAAAGTGAACACTTCTATCAATAAACACTTCATGTGTCTTTGGATCCATCAAACGATATGCCTTAACACCCTCAATATATCCAACAAATATGCAAGGCCTACTCTGAGTTCCAATGCCTCGTGTTTCTGTGAAGGAATGCAAACCCATGTTGGACACCCAAAGGCTCTGAAATGTCTCAAAATCAGTTTCCTACCAACCCAAGCCTCAAAAGGAGTGATACCCTTCAAAGCTTTGTGAGGAACCCGATTTTGGATGTGTGTGGCACAACAGATAACTTTTGCCCAAAAGGGGGGATCAAGAGAGCGTGCATGTATCATACAACTAGCCATCTCCTTGAGAGTTCTATTCTTCCTTTCTGCTACTCCATTCTGTTGGGGAGTGTAGGAAACCAAATGTTGAAGATCAATCCCCTCAAGTGTACAAAACTCCTCAAGTCTACTGTTCACATATTCCCTTCCATTATCTGCGCGAAGAATCTTGACCACTTTGCTTGATTTCTTCTCCACATGAGCCTTGAAGGCTATAAATCTATCAAACACTTCACTCTTGTGAACAAGAAAGTAGAACCAAGTGAAGCAAGAGTATTCATCAACAGAGGTGAGGACATAGCGAGCCTTACTAAAGGAAGGTGATGGGAATGGACCCGTTACATTGTTGTGAACAAGTTGAAGAACTTCCAAAGCTCTCCAAGATTTCCTCTTATCAAAATTCTTTCTGGGATGCTTGCCCATGGAGCACCCTGAACATAAACCCTTCGAAAAACTAATTTGAGGTACACCTGTGACTATTTTTTTAGTGCTAAGCAATTGAAGATAGCGGTAGTTGAAGTGACGAAACTGCTCATGTCATAGCTTACTTTCTGAATTTGAATGAGTAAGAAAGGCCATAGAAGGAGATCTTGGCACAAAGTGGGAGAATGAATAAAGCCTTGAATTTTGATTGACTTGTCCCATTGCTACCAAGGCATCATTATCAAGTTATTTTACCACAAGTGAATTAGGTGTAAACTCAAATTTCTTTTGATTCCCATAGTGAGTGATTTGGTAGATAGAGAGAAGGTTGGTGGTCAAGTTAGGAACATAAAGAACATTTTCAAAAGTTCCATCAGCCATGGCAATCAAACCTTTCCCTTCTACCTTGGATGGCTCCAATGAAGAACACTGCTCCTTTGTAGAACCCATGTGATAAGAGGCACCTGGGTGAAGTATCAATTGCTATGAAGAACCTCCTTTAGCCACAAATGCTTTCCCTTTTTCCCTTTGACTGTGAGGAATTGGAAGGAGATGATTCCTTCTTCTTGTAGGCGGATGGAAAATTGATGTTCTTCTTCTTAAGGAGATTTGTCAACTCATCAATTTGCTTAGCATGGCAATGATGCTCATCATGACCATACTTCTTGCAATAAGAACTTGAGTTGGTTTCTCCTTATTAGGTGTATTCCCCTTCTTGGAAAAGGATGAAGAATTTCCTTGTTGTGGAGAGGAGGATTGTCCTTTTTCCCATTGTGTCTTTGACTTAGACTACTTCTGCTTCTTGTTGGAGCCTTTGCCTTGATTCTCTTGATTAGCCACCAAAGCCTTGGACTTTGAAGGCTTGAGAATCCCCATGCTCAAGAACTTAAATTTCTCCAACATCAACATTTCTGTGAATGCATTAAATGAAGGAATAGTCAAGGAACTTCCCACTGTCAAGTGATGGGTTTGGAAGCTAGAAACAAATGCTACATATTCTGGTGGAATCTTGTCCAACAAGTTGAAAATCAATTGAGTATCCTTCTTGTCAATGCCACAATCCTTAATCTTTTCTCTTAGCTCATTTTATTTCATGACATAATCTTGGATTGTATCAAAATTCTTAAAATCCAAATTTGTGAGTTCATTGTCAATCTTGTAGCCTCTGATTTCATCAACTTGACCATACAATTTCTCAACAATATCCCAAGCCTCTTTGATTGTGGTACATTTCTCAATGTGAAAAATGAGGTCATCTGATACATACTTTCTCAAAGTTCCAAGAGCCATACATTTTTTAGTGAGCCATTCCAATTAAGAATTAGGATCTACTAGTGTTGTTATTGTTCCATTTATGTAATGCATGAATCCTTTTTCCATTAGCTTACTCCATGCTTTGATTTTCCATGATGCATAAGTATGTGGAGTTAAAAGTGGAAATTTAGGAAAACCTATAGCAACAAAAATGAAAGAGCACAAGGAAAAGAGAGGCACAATCAAACAAGACACCCCCCCAAATTCACTCAATCAAAGAACCCCCCCCTCCCAAAATGATGATTTGGCACTTTATACTTAGTGCATGTACAATGGGCCACTTGCAAAAATGACAAAGTGGAATTCTGATTTCAACTTTACAACTGCCTCAAATAGGCTAAAAGAGACTCAAACTAATAATGCAAGAGATCTAAACTAAGATCCAAGCAAATTACAAGTACCAAGTAGGCCAAAATGACCAAATTTTGAAGTACAATTTCTACTCAATTTGGTGAAAAACCAATAGCACCACGTGAAAGTAGATGAAAAATTATGTACTTTGAAAAAAAAAAGGCACTTGAAAAGGAGGTTGTATGAGCCTAAACAAAGCCTTTGAAGTTTCAAAATTGAGGATTGGATAGGTACAGTTGTGAGAAACTGGAAATATTGAAAATTTGTCCACCAAAATCAGAAAATAACCACACTATTGCAGAGAGCACGAAACATTATCCCATATAAATAAAATTGCACTGAAAAAGGCCTCAAAATGACCAAGATATGAGCCTTTAAAGTTGACTACAAATTCAAAAACTCAAATGGAGAGGGGGTCTAAAATTTTGAAAAAGGTGTTGATGCAGTGCCAATATTAGCACTTTACTATGTTAAATTTGACAGTCATATGGCCATCAGCAAACTGTCGTACCCTTGCATGGTTGTCTGTACCATAAAAATGAGTGATGTGGCACCATACAAAAATCCAACGTGGCAATACAAACCTGTTGAGGTGTTGCTAATGTGACACAATACGACTATTGATGTTGCAGGCCATGTGGCAGATGAGTTGGCGTCGTATGCTAACTGTGTCACAAAGTTGGCAGATGATTGTGTTGTACATTTTTATGGCAGCTTGCATGATAGTGACATGGTGTTCAGGTGGCGGTCTAATTGGACTGTTGAGTTGGCAGATGTGTCATCTTGTTGGTTGGTGAATGTGCACTGACTCAGTTCCGTGTGGGTGTTCCCTAGTGTTGACTGTGCATTTGTGGTTTAGTGGCATGTAGATGGCAGGAGTCACAGGGGTCATCAATGGAGGGCAATAGAAAGCACTACATGGACCGAGAAAGGATAAAGCTGGTGGTCTGGCAGTGGCGAGGTAGTGGAGCTCAATGTCGGAAGGGTAGCAGCGAGGAGATTGCCGAAGGTGGTGTCGGAAGCTGGTGCTGATCCGCGACTGATGGTTGCCGCTGAAGATGGTGGTTGATGAAGAAAAGAACTAGCAAGAGCTGGGTTGCCAAAAGGATGATGGGTATGATGGTGACGTGGATTGGTAGTACGACTCTACAATAACACAGGTGCAAGGTGCACAGAGCAGGGGTGGTCATGAGACCCCCCCAACCCAAATAAAATAATATTTTTTTTCTTTTACAACTAATAAAAACTGTGAAATTTAAAATATAAATTGAATAAAACAAATTTCGTAGAAAAAACAAATGATATCTTTTTTTTTACAAAATCTGTATCGTACGCCCAAATTGGGCAAAAAATTTCTCCGAAACTCGAAAAAGTACTTTCACCAAATATAGGCGAATTTATACTTGATTTTTATGGAAACGGCCTCCCAAACTCAACAGTGAGGTCAAAATCACTATACAATGCCCCCAAAACACACAGCTCCTCATATCCAAAAATGAATCCCTCCAAAATGTCTCCACAAAGACTAATCAATGAAGCCCCAATGGCTCTGATACCATGTGAGAATTTTCTAAGATCTAGGGCACAAAGAATAGCACAATGAGTAGGAAATTAGGCAATAAGGAAATCATAACACAAATTAGCCAACCACGAAGACTAAAATGCAATGAAAATAACTCCTAATATAATCAATGAAAGCATAGAAACAAAGCATTAAAAGGAAATGCAACCAAACAAATGCCCCTTCCCTATTTTCCATTGTTCTTCTTTCTCCTTCAAATTATGTGGGTATCACCTACAAATGCAAGTGCATTGCAAGCAAGATAATGATGAAATGATATCAAATTGGACAACGTAAGGATACTAGAAGCATGGTTGTTTGAAAATGAGCAATGAGAGCTCAATTTATAGAAAATAGTATTTTGAATCAATAGATGAGATTAATCTGAAGACAAGAAGAATCAACAGCTAGGATCAAACACATAGCAAAGTTTTCATTAGGAAACAGAGAAAAAGCGGAAGAAATCCATAATCAAATCGAGGAAGATAATATGGGGATTTAATAAATAAATAAATTGATTATCCTCACATTTTTCCAAATTGACATGTTGAAAAGATAAATATGGAGATAAAAATTAGAAAGTGGAATATAAAATTGGAAATAAAAATTAGAAAGTGGAAGAGCTAAGTGGGGTCATAAATAAATAAATAAAATTTATTTATTTCACCCACACATGGTAATTAAATAAATTAAAAATTAATTTAATTAGAATAATTGGAGAAAGGGATTAAATAATTAAAATAATTATTTAACCATGGAAGAATAATTATCTTAGAATAAAGGGATTAAATAATTAAGTAAATTATTTAATCAAAGAGGAATAGTTAGGATTAATCAATTAAGATCAAGCTTAATTGATTAGAAAGAGACAATGATGAAAATTAATTAAATAATGAAGATTATTTAATTAATGGTTTAGAAGAACAATAATTAAATAATTAAGAATGATTTAATTATAGGAAACTAGAAGAGGAATATTAGTACTAATTAAATAATTAAAATTATTTAACCAATTTAAATGAAAAAGGTTAGTGAAAAGTGTCGTTGAAGACTTAGGACTCAATTTTTCAATGTGTACATTTTGCCCCTGCTTGAGACAATGCGATTATGAGCATTGTTTCCAAGAATAATTTAAAAAATCACGCTCTAGCAAACCATGGGATGGAGGTAGGATGCCCCCTCGAGAGATTGTTTATGTATGAAACAAATGAATGATCTCTTGAAAGAAGAGAAGAATGTTAGGTGAAAGAGAAAATATGATGAAAGAGAAAAATGTTAGTAAGAAAGAAAGAATGCTAATTGATTGTAGAAAAAAAGGGTGATTGATATCAAATAAAGAAATTCTCGATTGATCAAAGAGAATAGATAGCATGATAACAATTGATTTGATGAATAGATAGAAGGATTGATGGGATAGAAGAAATGTTATCCAAAAGAAATGCAAATGAGAAGTGAAGAATGATTAGTGTGATGAAATTTTTCTTTCACAAATGCTAATAGTAGGCGAGAACCTTTATTTGATATCGCAAAACAGATGCAGCGCACCATGGCATTGAAGGCCAGGGCGATAATGCAGTCCCTTTGCATAAGACAGACATGTTGCAGATAAGGAATAGTTCAACCATCCTAGTACATTATGTGTGTTTGCCCCAAAATTTTATGAAACACTTCGCAAACTGAAAACGAAAAAAACAAGAAAGACCATGAGCCATTCCGGCCACCCTAAATCACTCAGTGACATCATCAATTAGCATAGGAATATGATCAAAGATAAATCAATGAAAAATAAGATTCACAAATCCAAACAAGTCAAATAGTCATTCTAATCTTGTTGTTAAAAGTTATAATGTTGTGTTTTAATGATAGGATGATCATGCTGCCCGGTTTCAGGGAATGCAGTACCCCATCTAAGACAGGACACAGTCTGGTTTCAAGTATACTACACCATGTATAAAACCCATGATAATGTTGACAAAGGACCAATGATATTGATGTTGATTGATTGATAAGGAAAGTTGACCAGTTTGAATGCTTGGTTGATTGAAAAGTTCATCTTTTAATGCATGATTTTCTAAGAGCAATGTTTAACGTGTTTTATGTCTGACCTCCACTCAAATGTCTGTCTATGTACAAAATAGCCAATTATTAACAAAATGAAAATGATTGTTTTTGCATTTTGATGTTTTCCAATTTTTAAGGTTTTTGAGTTTTTTAATTGTTTTGTTTTTGGAATTATTTCAAGATATTTTTTGATGGTTTTATTTTATTTCAGGATATTTTTTGAACATTTTTGGATTATTTCAGGACATTTTTTTATTTTTAAGGATTTTTTTATATTTTTAGTTGTTTTTTCAGGACTTTTACGCATTAATTTGCCCCCAGTGTCTAGCAAGGCAAGGAATATGACGAATGGATAAATAAGCTTGCTGAAATGTTGGTAGACAGAGGGATGACCAAGGCCATTTGTTATGGAGACATAGCGGATTTAATGTCCAAGGGATATCACACAATTGGAAAAGGGACTTGATATGACAATGTAAAGCAATGGTATGCCATGAGGGACATGTCAAGAGATTTTTGAAACCATTTTTTTGCATTTTACATCCTTATGTCAGATCAAGACCAAGGGACGAAAAAGAGTGTATGGACAATGGTAGGATATGGATAGGGTAAGCAACATAAAAAATGGATAAGGGATAGGGACTGAAGGTTGTAATAGGTTAAGGGATAGTGATAGAAGGTTATAATAAGCCAAGGAATATGGATGAAAGGTTGTAATAAGCCAATGGATAAAGAACAAAACTTGTGATAGACCGAAAGTTGTGAATAGGATGCATGATACTCATGAAGATCCTCAGCCTTGTCAAGACCATAGGTGAAAAATGGGGATATTGATATAGGGAACAATAGGATGATGGATGTATGATAGGGTACGATAGAATATGAAGGGTATGACAGGGTACGATATGATATTGGGATAATGAAAGGCAATAGGATATGAAGGATAAAAACCTGCCCCCAAGTATGGTATGCAAGAAGTTCATAGATTACACATGATGCCTGTTTGTCAAGTTTTCATCATGGTACTTGCCCAAGGCACTTGTTTTCTAGGTTTTCACTAATGGATGAATTATTTTTCTTTTCTCTTTTTTTTTCCTTTTTTTTTTGCACTCCTTTTTTTTGTATTTTTTGACTTTTTTAGCAGAAAATGGACACATGATGGGGGATGGAAGAAGCACTCAAGCATCTTGTTATTTGGATAGTAGCCTTGAAAAATGCACCATGACCTTAAAAAGTATGCTCAAAGACATTGGCAAGATAATCACATGGATATGCAATGAAACTAAGGTAAGGGTTTATGCAAAAGATTGGATTAGAGGGATGGAAGGATGAAAAATATGGATTGGATAATGGATAGGATATTGGAATAATTGGGTTTTAGCAGATGGAAATGTTGGCAAGATCAGCATTGGCACACATCTTGAGGGTCGGTGGACTAATGGAGGAAAAGTTAATTTTGGATATGGAGATTTTGATGGAGGAATAGCTAGGGATTTTGGGACATAAAGACCCAAAATGGATAAAGGATGTGATGGAGAAATATATTTGAAATATTTGGATAGAGGAACAACAATTTTGGATGCCAATTTTGATGCTTCTTTTGACTGTTGTGCTTCAAGGAGCTGCTTGGGAATCCACATTGTTTTGGATTTTTCATGCTTTTGTGGTTCGTTGGAACACATTGCTTGCAAAATGGATTTAGGAACCCATATAGATTTTAACTTTTCTTTATGAGCAATTGACCTTTGTGGCCTTTTGGATTTTTCTTTTTCTTTTTGGATCATATTTTTCTTTGTTTTTACATGTCGATTAGATTGGACATATGGATCCTTGAATACATGTGGATTGCTTGACTTATGAATTTTATGCTTTGCATCCAAATTGCTTGGAGAGAGAAAGGAATGAAATGGAGGTATTTTGGATGGATGGAAGGTTCTCAAATATGTGTGCCTTTGCTGACCTTCCATAAGGGATGAAGGGATGTAAGGACCTAAGATGGATGGAAGGGATGAAGGGCTAGGTATATATTTGGATTTTGGAGGAATGTGGGATTTAGCAGGGATACCAACATCTTGAGAGTCGGCTATGTAGGCATGAGTAGTAAGATTTTGTTTGATATTGAGGGGTTCTTTCTCATGAAGGTATACCCCTTTGGCTTTATGAATATCTTGACTTGTAGGATACTCTTTTCTTTGGGAAGAAGACGTGAGTCCATTATGAGGTGGACATGATATGATGGGAATAATGGAATCATAAAGTGGACCAGGCTGGACCAAAGTGGAGGAACCCATACTACATGTAGGGGATTCATGAACATCTTGCACCAACATGTTAGAATCATGAGGGGGATCGAGATCAATGATAGGCTCTTCATGAGATGGAATTGGAGGAATAATGAGACCATCAAAAGATATGAGATCTTGGAGCGTATACGGAGGATTAGGACATGGAGATGGAGGAACAAAGAAATCTTGTGGAGTATCTAAAGGGATAATAGCTTCTTGTGGTGGATATGAATCGGAATACGTTGATCTGGACAAGGAGTAAGATCATTAGATTCCTCTTTAAAGGTACTCTACTCTTTAGTTTCAATGGGATCATTAGGAATGATGTAAGGGATAACTTGATATTGCTTAAGGAGTGGAATGTAAATGATATTTGAAAAGGTGTCATGTCCCTGATCATAAGTGTCTGGGAAGATGGGATCCTGGTCAACAATTGGATGGGATGATAAGGGTTTACGATCTTGATCTGAATCTATTTCAAGACACATTTCTTTGTGCTCCAAATTATCCTCTTGACATGGGGTTGTACTTTAGATATGCATGGGGGATTTTGGCAACACATCAATGCTTTGACATGAGGGAGATGGACTTTGAATGGAACTCTCTAAAAGAGAAGCATCCGGTGGCATTAAATCTTGAATTTCCAAATAGTACAAGGGATTTGTATAAATAAATAGATTAGCATGCATTTTTGTTGCCGACAACCCTTGGGAGGATGCAGTATTTGATGTATCATTTGTAGGCAACGATGGAAACTTATTTTGTGAAGCTTTAGGAGATTATATGGGAGGTTCTTGCGAAGCTTCAAAAGGTGTAGGAATAGAGGCCATTGGAAATTCAATTTTTTTATGAGGGGATGGCAGGTTGTTGCTAGACATGAGCATATGATTTTGATCTTTCTCTGGGAAAAATCACTAAGGACTCTCTTTAAGAGCTTTGTAATAGAGCCATTTTTCTTTGCAGATGCATTTAAATCCTTGTGAGATTTTCACATGGTTGGGTTTTGATTTTGGACTTGTTTGAAAGGGATTTAGTTTTGATTTGGTGTTACATTTTGATTTTTTATTGGGTGTTGGTCAAATTGGTTTGACATGTTTGAAATTTGTCTTCATGTGTGTTGCAACTTTTGTTCTTGAAATTTTGGTTTTATTTGTTGATACTAAGTTTTTTGTTGATACTTGACAGTTGGCTGGACCAATTGTTGACATTATGTGATTGGTTGAGAATATTGTTGAAATTGAATGGTTGATTATATTGGTTGGACATGTTGGACCATTGGCTGTGTTAGTTGGAAATGTTGATCTATTGGTTGTTGTTGTGGGATATGTTGAACCATTGGTTGTTGTTGTTGGATATGTTGTTGATTCAAGATTTTTTTGAATGAAGTTTGATTTGGGACTTGATTGAAATTTGTGTTTGTTGCTTGAAGTTGTTTCATCATCTCTATTTGAGAGATGAGAGCTAGTTGTTGGCATTATAACATACAAGGGGAGATTGTTGGCATTTCAATAAGGATATTGAGAAGGTTGTTGATGATTATGGATATAACCGATTAAGGATGTTTACTGTCTTAATATTATTATTTTGTCATTGATGTCAAGAAATTGATTTTCTAATTTAGTATGATGTTGCCACCTTGAGAAGTATGATTTGATGAGTATAAAGATGTTGGTAAAAGACACAAAAATAATATGATGAATAAGGGGAGAAATAAGTTATTCAATGAGCAACTATTACCGAGTTAGACAATGATGAGATCATGATGTTTAGATTGTTTTGATATCATACATATGTTATTGATTGTAAGGTTAATACTATACTATGTTACCAAGCAAGGAACCTAGTCGGTAAACCCTAAGGTTATCGCTATCGGTTAATGAAGGCAATATGTGTTGGTATTTTGGTATGGTTTTGTCATTGATGTCAACACCTACTAATACACCTACTTGGAGATCCAGCAACATTCACTGGCAAGTAGTAAACTGTGCAACAGTTACTGGTATATGGTTCACCAGCAGGATATATTGTTCACTGGTACCTGGAATGATATGGAAGACACTTGGTAATGTCGAAGACATCATGTCGACACTTTATTTTGAAGAAATAATCATTGGTATATTCATATTTGCATATTTGCTTTTACCGGCAAATAGGTCCAGGTTATCTAGGGTTACACTGACAAGTTTATCTTTTCCAAATCAGCATGGCACGCTATGGAGATGATTTATTATTGTTGTAAATGCATTAAGCCGACATGTTCAATCAATTATTGCATCGGATATTATATTGTATGTAAAATGTTTTTATTGTAATATCTTGTAGAGCCGACCTACTAAAATTGGTCTTAGGGTATGGTATAAATGTAAGATCTTATTTGTAAGATCAAGTGTGGAATGCGAAAAAGAATTAAGTGAAGGTATATGCGAGATCAAACAGGGATATACACGAAGACATCATTTGAAGGTGAAGTTAGGTTTTTGTAGAAGCATATCAGCATTACACCACTACTGAATCCAGCATATGAAGATGCTATCTTGTGCAGTACATTCTTATTGGATTTAACCATCCAACTGTAGTCAGTGTGACTCCCATTTTGTGATTGAGCAATGAGCTCTAGGATGTTGGCCTTTCGGCATGTGCAGACCCCATTTATGTACACTTACTATCTGCAGTAGTATTATCTCATTGTGGGTAAGGTTTCCCACCGTGGTTTTTCCCCTTACAGGGTTTCCACATACAAATATTGGTGTCATGTGTTGTGGAAGACTTTATGTTTATGTTTCATGCATTAATCCTTATCGGTATAGCAATTTACTGTTAAAACTGTCTATCAACATACTTAACTGGTTTACTGGTATTAAGCATTAAGTTGGTTAATAAGTTTTTGGTTTGAATTTATTTGACAACTGATTCACCCCCCCCTCTCAGTTATCTCTGGGACCTAACAGTATGTTTACCGAGTGAAGTTTAGTATTTACCGAGTTGCAACCGAGTAGTAATAGAATGCATTAAATGAATAAAAGCATTATTTAATGAAGGAAGCTGATGAGTTGGCTATGATTAAATGATTGGTATGCCGTGAATGAAGTTTGTTAAAGAATCTATGGCAAAGGAAAATCGGCAGGAAGATCTACAGCTTAGATTGAACTACAATACCCTAGCACAAGTTCCAAGAAATGTATACAAGCTCCTAGGCGGGGTAAAACATTTTCAGATCGAAGGATACATTGAACCCAGTCAAAGTTTGAAGATCTGATGGCTATGATTGATCATGGGAAATGTGATCAAGGAGATTAAGTAGTTGACGAATTGTTTATAAATAAGGAAGTAATTGATAAACAATGTATGTGGCCAAGTGTATGCACAGGGATGCTACATAGTGATTACTGAGCACAGAAGCTTGAAGACCTATTTGAATAACAGAGTATAGAGCCCAGTAGAAGGAAAAGATTAGTTCTATGTCTATATTGTATTGCACAAATAAGAATCTTCTTTAGCATTTTAGATGTAAAGTTGCAGATAGATTTTTATTACTATTATTTTGTAAAGTGATAGAAAATCTCTTAACTGAGTGGACTTAGCAGTCTTATTTGTAAAATGCTCTAGCAAGGTGACATTCTGATTGAGTGTTTGAAATCCTTTAACAAGGTCACTTCTAACAAGGTGAAGATCCTAACAGATCTGAGGGAAATCCCTTAACCGGGTCACATCTAGCAATGTGTTTGTAATCTTTAACAGGATTTGCTTTTAACTGAGCATACTCTAGAAGAGTATATTTCTTAGTTGGTCTGAAATCCCACAACGGTTTTCTCTATTTGGGTTTCCATGTTAAATCTGGTGTTATGATGTTTCTATGTTTTTGAGTTTGCATGTTTAACAGTTTTGATTATATTAGTGAAGTATAGGTTACCGAGGTTGAATCTAATGTTTCTATGGAAGATTAAGTTTGTATGATTCACCCCCCCTCTCATCTTATTAGTTTGGCATCTATACTTAACATTAAGTATCAGAACTATCAATTAGTATCAGAGCTTTGGAATCCAGAAGAAAAAGTTTAAAGGTACTTGAGGCAAAGATCCAAAGATGTATAAGATGGATGCACCGAAGCTGAACAAGTCAAGTTTCTCTACATGGCATAAAAGGATGAAGCTGCACCTATCAGGAGTTGGAGAATATGTTGTATATTATTTGGAGAATGATTTCATCACACTGAGCACCTATCCATTGACAATGGAAGAGATAAAGGCAAATCAAGAACATATTCAAGCAATGATTGAAATAACATCTACATTGACCGATTCAGAGTTTAATGATCTAGAAGGCTGCAATGATCCAAAGGCAATGTGGGACAAGCTCATATCTGTGTATGGTGGAGATGAACATGTTCAAAGAGAAAAAGTGGATAGTCTAAGAGGAAAAATTGAATCTATGAGGATGAATGAAGGTGAGAACATAACCCAGTACAGTACAAGACTAAAGGAGATTGTCAATCAAATCAAAGGAGTAGGTGGAACTATTGAAGAAAAGGATATAACAAGTAAGTTGTTAAGAACCCTTCTACTGGCTTATGCAATCCGAGTCTCTGCAATCAATGAATTGAGGTCTGTACCCAATATGCCAGTTTCTTTAGATGCTACTATTGGTAAGCTATATGTATTTGACTTAAGTAACTTTGATAATAGTGGGTCATCAGTAAACAAAGTTGAATCTGCATTTAGTTCTTTTCATATTGGTGAATTTGATGATTACAATGATAGAATGAGTAAGTACACTAAAGGGGATCACAGTGGAGCAAGTGAAAGATTTCGCAAGAACATGGAGGAAGTACACAAACTGTATGAGGAAATCAGAAAGCAAGAAGAGTTTGAAGCACTTTTAGCAAGAAGGTTACCGAGAGGCAAAGGTAAGTATAAAGGAAAACTACCTTTGAAATGTTTCAATTGTGATAAGATAGGACATATGGCTTCTAATTGTCCTGACAAAGATTCTACTGAAAAGAGAGATTACCGAGATGATAGACAGAAAGATAATCATTATAGAGGACACCGAGATTTCAGAAGAAGAGATAGAAAGTCATGCTTAATAGCCGATGAGGAATCCAATGATGATAAATCAGATGAAACTGATACAGAGGAAGTAGTTTATGTGGCCATCAAAGATGGATCAGATGAAAAAAGTTATGAAGAAAAAGCCCTAATATCTCACATAAATACTAATGATTCTTGGATCATAGATAGCAGATGCTCACATCATATGACAGGTGATAAACACAAGTTTGTTATGTTAGAAGACTATGATGGAGGCTATGTAAGATTTGGTAATGATGCACCATGTAAAGGATCCATAACACTTCTTGACAATGCAAGATGCAATGATGTTTATTGGGTTGAAGGTTTGAAATATAATTTGTTGATTGTAGCACAACTAAACAATACAGGGTATCGAATAGAATTTCAGAAAGGAATTGTCAAAGTTCATGACAAGCATGGAAAGTTAGCTGCTACCGGGACACAAACAAAAGGTAACACATTTCACCTTGACTCAACTCGGAATAAATGTTTGTATGCAAAGATAGATGATACCTGGTTATGACATAAAAGGTTTTGTCATGTAAATTTTGATAATCTGATCAAAATAAGTAAGAAGCACTGAGTAAGAGGTCTACCGAGTTTGGAAAAACCTGAGAATGCTATATGCCAAGGATGCCAGATGGGTAAAATGACAAGATCAAGCTTTACAAGTAAGTCTTACACTTCCAAGGGAATTTTAGATCTTGTGCACACTGATCTTTGTGGTCCTATGAAAGTTCAAAGTTATTATGGTGATAAATATTTCATATTATTTGTGGATGATTATTCAAGGATGATGTCAGTTATGTTTTTAAAAGAAAAATCAGAAGCTTTTCAAATGTTTAAATGGTACAAGGCAAGAGTTGAAAATGAAACAAGAAGACAACTGAAATGTCTTAGATTAGATAGAGGAGGAGAGTTCACATCTGATGAGTTCAACTTATTCTGCAATGATCATGGTATAAAAAGACAAGTCTCTGCACCGAGAACTCCACAACAAAATGGAATTGTTGAGAGAAGAAATGGATCTATTGTGGATTGTGCCAGAACCCTGATGATTGAAAAGAAAGTGCCACAAACATTTTGGAGAGAAGCAATAAGCACAACAGTTTACACCCTGAACTAAGTACAACTGAAGAAAGGAACTTTGAAGACACCATATGAAATCTGGTATGACAAGAAACCTAATGTAAGTTATTTCAAAATATTTGGAAGTAGATGCTATGTACACAAAGATGATAGAAATGACAAGTTTGATCAGAAAAGTGAAGAAGGAACATTTCTTGGTTATTCTTCTAGAAGTAAAGCATTTAAATGTCTGATCAAATCATCTAACAAAATAGTTGAAAGTGCAAATGTGAAAATTGATGAATTTGTAGAAAGAAATAATGAAGGAAATTCCAAAGAATGAGAAGATTATGATGAATTTGTCTATGTTCAATCGACAAGTCTTACCGAGAAGACTGCTGAAGGAAATGAAGAAAATATCCAGTTACCGAGTGATGAAGAAGATCATACAGAGCCTACCGAGCCTGTATTAGCCAAGTATGTCAGAAGACATCATGCATCAAGTTAGATTATAGGAGATAAGGATGATCCAGTGATGACAAGGAACAAACTAAGATAGAACACATGTCTGATATGTAAATTTGAACTGAGAATAGTGAAAGAGGCATTTAACAGTGAAGATTGGATAAATGCTATGATAGAAGAGATTGATCAACTCAAGAAGAATGACACATGGATACTGGTTCCAAGACAGAAGGACAAAAATGTAATCAGTACAAAGTGGACTTTCAGAAACAAGCTGAATGAAAAAGGTGAGGTCATTCGAAATAAAGCAAGACTAGATTGCAAAGGTTATGTTCAAGAAGAAGGAATTGATTATGGTGAAACTTTTGCACCTATGGCTAGACTTGAAGGAGTAAGAATATTGTTGGCATATGCTACTTACAAGAATTTCAAGGTATATCAAATGGATGTCAAATCTGCATTTCTGAATGGTATATTAGAAGAAGTAGTTTTTATTGAACAACCTAAAGGATTTGTTGAAGACAAGAATAAAGATCAGGTATGTAAATTGAACAAACCTTTATATGGTCTGAAACAAGCACTTAGAGCATGGTATGAAAGATTACACTCTTATTTAATCAAGATTGGTTTTATAAGGACAAGTGAAAATAGTAACATGTACATGAAGAATGTTGAAAATGGAATACTGATCTCAGCCATACTTGTTGATGATATTATCTTTTGTGGAAATGACTCTTTATGCAAGAACTTTGGAAATGAAATGAGCAAAGAATTTGAGATGTCATTAATCGGTGAGATAAAGTATTTTATAGGTTTACAGATACTGCAAATGAAAAATGAGATTTTCATTACTCAATCTAAGTACATAAAAGAAATCTTGATGAAATTTGGAATGGAGGATTCAAAACCAGTAAGTACTCCTATGACTACCAACTGCAAATTATCAAAGAATGATGAATCTGCATCTGTTGATGAGACACTTTCCCGATCCATGATTGGAAAGTTGCAATATGTTGTTCACAACAGGCCAGACATAGCACATGCAGTAGGTATAGTTGCAAGATTCTCTGCAGATCCTAAGAAAACACACAGGACAACAATCAAGAGAATTTTCAAATACTTGAAAGGCACTGAGGATTATGGCTTAGTATATCAGAAAGGAAATGACTTTGATTTAAAAGTTTATACTGATGCTGATTGGGCAGGCAACATTGATGACAGGAAAAGCACAAGTGGAGGAGCTTTCTTTTTAGGAGAAAGACTAATGAGTTGGCTTAGCAAGAAACAAGGATGTGTTTCACAATCAACAACAGAAGCTGAATACGTTGCTGCAACATTGAATTGTACCAACATAGCATGGATCAAACAACTGTTGGAAGGTATAAATGAGAAAGTTACCGAGCCAGTAACTATATTCTGTGACAATACTAGTGCCATTAACATTTCAAAGAATCTTGTTATGCACTCTAAGACAAAGCACATCTCTATCAAATATCATTATCTTAGAGAAGAAGCTCAAGAGAAGAAAGTGGTGTTGGAGTATGTTAGCACAAAGGAACAAATAGCAGATATCTTCACCAAGCCACTGCTAAGGGACACTTTTGAGTATCTCAAAAGTAAGTTAGGGGTCCTACCCCTATCTTCTACTCACTGATCAAGTTCGGTGAAAGCATCAATTCGATGACTCTACAGAATATCTTTTAGGAGTTGATGCTGATTTACACACTTTAGGATGTTTTCTAAAGGTGTAAAGGAAACCATATAGGGAACAAGAATTGAAGATAAATGCTCTGATTGAGACTACATTGATACACAATAGCAAGAAATCGCTTCATACAGGAAGAAATTATGTTTTAGTTCTTTACTTTTTGGCATTGTTGTCAAAGGGGGAGAAGATTGAAGAAAAGCAAGACCGAAGAGAAAAGAGGAGAAGACTAATGTATCGGGGAGAATTCTGATGACAGGGGGAGAGCATTTCAGCATTTCAGAATCTCACAACAATCCGAATCAATAAGGTCAAATCAATTGGTTTTGCCATCAATGCCAAAGGGGGAGATTGTTGGCATTTCAATAAGGATATTGAGAAGGTTGTTGATGATTATGGATATAACTGATTAAGGATGTTTACTGTCTTAATATTATTATTTTGTCATTGATGTCAAGAAATTGATTTTCTAATTCAGTATGATGTTGCCATATCTTGAGAAGTATGATTTGATGAGTATAAATATGTCGATAGAAGACACAGAAAGAATATGATGAATAAGGGGAGAAATAAGTTATTCAATGGGCAACTATTACCGAGTTAGACAATGATGAGATTATGATGTTTAGATTGTTTTGATATCATGCATATGTTATTGATTGTAAGGTTAATACTATACTATGTTACCGAGCAAGGAACCTAGTCGGTAAACCCTTAGGTTATCGCTATCGGTTAATGAAGGCGATATGTTTACCGAGTGAAGTTTAGTATTTACTGAGTTGCAACCGAGTAGTAATAGAATGCATTGAATGAATGAAAGCATTATTTAATGAAGGAAGTTGATGAGATGGCTATGATTAAATGATTGGTATGTTGTGAATGAAGTTTGTTAAAGAATCTATGGCAAAGGAAAATCGACAGAAAGATCTACAGCTTAGATTGAACCGCAATACCCTAGCACAAGTTCCAAGAAATGTATACAAGTTCCTAGGCAGGGTAAAATGTTTTTAGATCAAAGGATACATTGAACCTAGTCAAAGTTTGAAGATCTGATGGCTATGATTGATCATGGGAAATGTGATCATGGAGATTAAGCGATTGACGAATTATTTATAAATAAGGAACTGATTGATAAACAATGTATGTGGGCAAGTGTATGCACAGGGATGCTACATAGTGATTACCGAGCACAAAAGCTTGGAGACCTATTTGAATAATATAGTATAGAGCCCAGTAGAAGGACAAGATTAGTTCTATGTCTATATTGTATTGAGCAAATAAGAATCTACTTTAGCATTTTAGATGTGAAGTTGCAGATAGATTTTTATTACTGTTATTTTGTAAAGTGACAAAAAATCTCTTAATTGAGTAGACTTAACCGTCTTATTTGTAAAACCCTCTAGCAAGGTGACATTCTGATTGAGTGTTTGAAATCCTTTAACAAGGTCATTTCTAACAAGGTGAAGATCCTAATAGATCTAAGGGAAATCCCTTAACCGGGTCACATCTAGCAATGTGTTTGTAATCTTTAACAAGATTTGCTTTTAACCGAGCATACTCTAGAAGAGTATATTTCTTAGTGGGTCCGAAATCCCACAGTGGTTTTTCCCTATTTGGGTTTCCACGTTAAATCTAGTGTTATGAGTGTTATGATTTTTATATGCTTTTGAGTTTGCATGTTTAACAGTTTTGGTTATATTACTGAAGTATAGGTTACCAAGGTTGAATCTGATGTTTCTATGGAAGATTAAGTTTGTATGATTCACCCCTCCCCCTCTCATCTTATTAGTTTGGCATCTGTACTTAACATTAAGTATCAGAACTATCACTAGTATGTCTGATCATTTGGTAAGATCTTTTACATCAATTGGCTCAAAGTTTGGGTTTGGACCTTAAAATTTTTGAAATGTTTTGGACATTTGGGATCTAATATTTTCATTGTTTTTTACTTTTTGTTTCAAGATCTCTTTTCTCGAGCTAGTTTCTCCTCTAGTTTTCCTATTGGGATACTTGTTTCATAATAAAATGTTTGACCGATATTGCCTTGTTGTTGGGCTGGATAAAATTGTGATTGCCTTGGATGATGTATGCAACTAAATGTTTTTGGTCTTTTCAATTTTTGGAATGACAAGGGTATGCAACTAACTGCAACCTAGATGATTGACAATGCAACTTATGTTTTTGGTTTTATTTTAGATTTTTGGAATGACAATGATATGCAACTAAGTGCAACCTCAAAATATGATCATGCAATCTAGGACAAGAATGCAATCTATGTTTTTGTTATTTTTGAGATTTGGACAAAATCTTGGAATGCAAACCTAAAGATGCAACCTTGGGAAATTGAAATGAAGTCAAGGCCTTAATTGACAAAAGGAAAAAAGACAAAATGATGATAGGACAAATTGACAATGTCTCACCTATACGCTTGGACACTAAGCTAGGTTTGACAAAAGGATGTTGATAAAAGGACAACTTTTTGGACAAGGTCAAGACTTCCTAACAACAACTTAGGGTTTGATCTAAAGTTTTGATTTTTCGAGTTTGACAAACCTAATTTTGAGATTAAATGCAATAGGAAAATTTATAATGACAATGACCTAAGGATGTGATATGACCTCAATATATGATATGATCTAGGGATATGATATAATATGAGAAAATCAAGCTAAGACAAGACTTGGGTTTGTGACAATGCAATGATAAAGCCAATGTAATAAGGATATGTGAGGACCAATGACTTAGAATATGCAAAATGCAACCTAAGCCAAGACCTAATTTTGGTATGATAATGATAATTCAATGGAAATGAAGGACCAAAACCTAAGAAAATGATTTTCAAACCTAGATACAAAGGGAATTATGATAATGAAAAAGGACTATTATGAAGGCAATTTGAATGTCCTAAGTTTGGAATATACAAAACCTAATCCTAAGTGACATGAATTTTGAAACAAGGATTTCCAATGTTTTGACAAGCCATGTTTATGAAATCATTTCAAATGTTGGATGGATACTTTGAAAATGTTTCGGACCAAGTTTGACTTTTGTTTGAGCTTGATTTTGTATGCACTTTGTTTGGAGGCTTTGTTTGATAACCAAGGTTGTTTGTGGAGATTGATTTGTTGATTATGTCCTTTGGTTATGATTCACTTTAACAAGCATGAAAGACAAAATGTTTGACTTTTGAAAGAAGGCACTCATGCACATTCAACAACAAATCCTAAGACTGGCAAGGAAAATATTTGTTGAATCTTCTAGAAATAAAATACCACATTCAACTGGATAGTTAGAAGCTTGGTAGCATTGGCTCCACTCCACAACACTCACTTCTACGTGCATACCAAGCTTTGAATTTCTTGGTCATCACTTTCCAAGAAATTTACTATCTCTAATTGAAGGGCACATGAGGGGTATCATTGCCATGCGCATATCACAATGCCTAAGTCAACAAATAGAATCTTTTTGGTAAATCTAAACACAAGGGGTTGTAGTCAAGGCATCCATTCGAGTGACCATAATCAGTAGCATTTTTGACTCCATTAAAGGAGGCCTCCTAGCCTATAAAGGTTACACTCTAAAGGTTTTTACGTGCCACATGAGCACCAAGGAAGATATAACATCGTCATGGCAGCATGTAACACTCGTTGCTTGGAACTTTCGCCACATATGCATTTGTTTATAGTGGCTCAAAAGAGCTTGGCTTTATCCCATTGCAACTTGGGTTGTTCCGTCTCACCTAGCCTTATAGGCTTCTCGGGAGGCAGATCGTTTAAAGGTTAAAACATGCATAACATCTAAGAGAAGACATGACAAACACTGGTTCTTTAACCTTTAGAAATTGAAATTTGCTCTACTCTAAGGCAAACAGTCTTGCTTCAAAATTTGCATGATATGAGTTCATTGATCCATTTGCATCCTAGTTAAGACTAGATGAGGTTAATTCCACCTTAATTTGAAAAGGTTGATCAATTTAAACCATGATTAAATGCAATTTGTTGTTCATTTTAAACCCTTTGCATGCATGGACTGTGAAATTTGTTGTTCTTCTTTGATCCAAATCCTAATTAAGACTATGTGAGAATTGTAGGATTCATTCAAACCTCCTAATTAAGCTATATGAAGAATTATTGTTCATTGCATGTTAATAAATCCTACACAAATCATTGTTTAGATTCCATAAAACCCACATGCAACAACAGATCCTCACATAAAACCTGATGCAACAACAAATTAGTTCCAAAAACCTACATGCAACAATAGATTAGTGCAAAAAACCTGCATGCAAAAATAGATTAGTGAAAAAAACCTGCTTGCAATAATAAATCAACACATAAAACCTGCATGCAAATAGATTCATAGAATTATTATATTTTGCATGTTCATGTCAAGTTCACTAGAAAATGTGAGTAGGAAATTAAGAAATAAGGAAATCATAACACAAATTAGTCAACCACAAAGAGTAAAATTCAATGAAGATAACTCCTAATGCAATCAATGAAGGCATAGAAACAAAGCATAAAAAAGGAAATGCAAACCAAACAAATGCTCCTTCCATGTTATTCCATTGTTCTTCTTTCTCCTTCAAATTATGTGGGTTTCACCTACAAATCCAAGTGTGTTGCAAGAAAGATAATGATGAAATGATAGAAAATTGGACAGCGTAAGGATACGAGAAGCGTGGTTGTTTGAAAATGAGCAATGAGAGCTAAATTTATAGAAAAGAGGATTTTGAATCAACAGACAAGATTAATCTGAAGACAAGAAGAATCAATAGCTAGGATCAAACACATAGAAAAGTTTCCATTAGGAAACAGAGAAAAAGCGGAAGAAATCCATAATCAAATCGAGGAAGATAATATGGGGATTTAATAAATAAATAAACTAATTATCCTCATATTTTTCCAAATTGGCAGGTTGAAAAGATAAATATGGAGATAAAAATTAGAAAGTGGAATATAAAATTGGAAATAAAAATTAGAAAGTGGAAGAGCTAAGTGGGGTTATAAATAAATAAATAAAATTTATTTATTTCACCCACACATGGTAATTAAATAAATTAAAATTTTATTTAATTAGAATAATTGGAAAAGGATTAAATAATTAAAATAATTATTTAATCATGGAAGAATACTTAGCTTAGAATAAAGGGATTAAATAACTAAGTAAATTATTTAATCAAAGAGGAATAGTTAGGATTAATTTCAATTAAGATTAAGATTAATTTATTAGAAAGAGACAATGATGAACATTAATTATATAATGAAGATTATTTAATTAACGGTTTAGAAGAACAATAATTAAATAATTAAGAATTATTTAATTATAGGAAATTAGAAGAAGAATATTAGTACTAATTAAGTAATTAAAATTATATAATCAGTTTAGATGAAAAAGGTTAGTGAAAAGTGTCGTCAAAGACTTAGGACAATTTTTAGTGTCTACAAGCACAAATAAGAGAGACAATAGTTTGACAAGAATGAACTGTATTCTCATCAATATGCAAATATGATCAACTGGATTAACCAATACAAAGAAGATGAGCCTTCTTATTAAGGCAAGGCCATATGGATATGTGAGCACACAATCATGACATGTGGCTCAATGACAAACAAGGGTAGGTAGGGGTAAGTAGGAGAAATAATAAAATATTCCACATGAGGTGGACCACCAACCGAAGGTGGAATGTAACAACGAGATAAGACCACAAAAGGTGGAATTTCTCCTACATACATCATCCCTATGTGCATACTTCCCTAAGTGTCTCATATCCAAACTACTATGAGATGCATTATCCTAAATCAAATTAAGTAAAGTGTAAATATGAGACATAATTTACACCAACAAAATTACATATAACATAATAATAAAGTTATGACTGTTATGGAAATGCATAAACATAAATAAATTATACCAGAGGACCTATTCAGTCTCAGGTCCAGTACGCCAGTGCACCACATGGATGTCTATGTGTCGTGTTGTCATCTGTATGGATAGAGACCTGCAAATATGCCCAAAAATGTTCCAAAATTCACCCTTACGTACGCAGAACATGTTCACCAGTTGCGCACATAGAGACAGGGGGAAATGTTGGGGTTGTATAGGGGTTTTCCTTAGTCAAACCCCCGCTTTGGTGTTTCCACCACCACAGAAAACCAAATAGATGGATTGGATAAAAAGATAGATGTAATAAAAACTAACCCCGCTTAATGTAGGAAAACCCCTACTACATAAGATGCAAGAAAAATGATAGATGCAATAGAAACAAGCCCCCCTTAATGGAGAAAAACCCCTATTGCAACTGATATGATTTGAATGATAACATGATAAGCTAAATGTAACTAGACAATAGATACATTTAGAAATGTAATAACACAAAACATACAATATTGAAAAATAAGAGATAAGAGAGAAGACAAATCATTATAGCCAAACCCCTCTCTTGAGATAGGAGTGTGATGAATCTCAAGATACTACTGTTGTTGTGAGATTATAGTTGAGTGATCACAATGAGAGCCAAAGTGTGGGATCCAAGAATGTGAGAGCCAAAGTGTGAGAGAGTTCTTTCCAAGAGTGTCTAGAGAGATTGCAATGGACAAGATAATGATCTTTTAATGCAATGAACATGTGGGAGTAGTTGGTACATACAAGTTCAAGAGAAGGGGCACACATTTGAAAACATTTGATGTGGGATATGCAATTCTAGATTCGGGAATCTAACGTGACGTTAGCATAGTGCGCAGACGTTTATGCGACACACTTCCATCCACACTAAAATAATCCCAAATGAGGTTTAAGGGTGATTGGAGGCACTTTGTCTTTTGAACCCATGATGTCAAAGTAATGAGATTTTGATCATGGCCTTGTCATAAATGCACCGGGTGCAATGTGTGTCATAAATGCATTGGGTATAATTTAGGACACTACAGTTTCATCTTTACAAAAAAAATTGGCCTACATAATCCAATCACAATATATTATCCCTTCATATTCCACAAGTAGCCCACTTTTTGGTGCCATCCTTCAAGCCAAAATCCCATTGAGATACCTCATTTTGAGAAATAAGATGAAAAATGTGACCCCCATACTCATGTGAAAACATTTATTGGTTTACGTAGTGACTTCTTATTTGAACCAAACATTCTTGTATAATGTTTTCTATATCCTTGAAAGAAACTAACTTGGAATGGCCTTTCTCTTTGCCTAGTAATTCAATTGATAATTTTAAACAATTAATGGTTAAATTCATGCAACATTTTCAACACAACATTGGACTACAAGTTATATTAAGTGATTTGGCGCATTGCGAACAAGGTGTTAAAGAGAAAGTGGTTGATTTTATTGGTAGATATTGTAGATACTAAAAATTGGTCATTACTCCTACGTCGCTAACCTAATTTTTAACATGTCTTCTATGTAGCATTTCATCTTCATCATATGTTGACATTGCGTCATTGTTATGGTTTCAATTCATTTCAAATCCAACCCTAATCAGTCTTGTTCATTCACATTTGGTCCTAAATCATTATGATTGGCATTTTATCATTTTTAAATCATTTGAATTGGTCTCATCTTGACAATTAGACTTAATTCCCTCTTTGTTGATAATTAATCAATCATTAATTATCAACCTCATTATCAATCAATTTTAATCAGTCCTCTATGACACTTTATCGGCCTTTCATGACACTTTATCAATCAATCTTATCAATCCTTTATCAAGTCATTGTCAATTGATCTTTATCAATACTATCAATATTTTATCAAAATCATTATCAATCTTGGGTCTTTTTAGATCCTTTGTCCTATTTTGTTGTCAACCTCAGTCAATTGTCATTAAGTTTTATCAATTATTGACCTATAAATCATTATTATTGGGACCTAGTTTGTCATCAGGGCTGGTATCTTAAATTATTCAAATCATTTCCCTAGGTTGATTAATTAAATAATTAATCATCTCATTTGTTAACATGTCCCTTTTTGAATAAATAAATTTTAATTTATTTATTCACCTTCTTTGTCCATGTCACAATTAATATTTTTTTATATTAATTGGCTAATTTGAGTTATGAGTGGAATTAATAATTTTTATTTATTAATTTCCACCTCATTCTCCCTCTCCCACTTCTCCTCCTCTTTTTTAGCTTCCCTCCTCTTTTCTAGCTTCCCCTCCTCTTTTCTAGCCTTCCACTTTCCTCATTTTTGAATGACAAATTTCCCTCCACAATTCACTTATTTTGTCATAAAATGACATAGCAATTCGTTATAAATCCTTGCATAGCAACTTGTCATAGTTCTTTGCATAGAAATATGTCAGAATTTTTTACATAGAAATGTGTCATATTTTGTCATAATCATTCCCTTTTCAAATGAATTTGCCTCTTTCTCATTTTTCATTCCAATTTCATATTCTCATCAATTTGTCTATAAATTGATCTCTTTCTTCATCATTTTCATCCCCATTTTGAGTAACTATATGCTGTCAAATTAACCTCAAATATTTGAATCTTCTCGCCCTTGCTTTCAACAAATTTGCAATTTAGAGTTTGAGAGCCACATACCATTTGATTAGAGAAGCAAGGACAATGGAGGGGATCATTTCAAGAATGTGAAGGATGGTTTGCATTTGCTTACCTTATTTCCTTGTTTATGCTTTATTTTTGTACCTTCATTGATGTGGGATTCTTGGATTTTTATTAAATGCCCAACTTTTCCTCTCACATTTTCTAGTGAACAGATATCAAACTTTTTATTCACAAATTTTTATTCTTTGTTTGATGTTAATATTCAAAGATTTTTTTTTTTGGTAATTTACAATTGCATATTAGAGAGAAAGTTTTTCTTTTGAAATGTCCATCTTTCTTGTGAATATCAAATTTAGGCTAGTCAACATGAAGGTTCTTCATCTTTGATTCCAATTAACAAGTCTAAAGATGCTCACCAATCTTACCAAGGATTTAGAAAATAAAACAAAAAAATTACCAAGATAAAAAACCATTCTTCCAACAACATTGAAAGTCAAGTTGTGAACACAACACCTTTTGTTGTAGATTACTTTATTTCTAAAACAAAGAATCATAACTTCACCCCATTTTTAGAGTGTTGACATACCATTATTCTTTAATTGATTAATAACAACTTGATGAAGCTTCCCCCTATCCATCATCTAGATTCTTCATAACCTTTGTCCCTTTCCTTTAACCCAAAAACCTTTTGTCAATACCATTGTCAACTTGGACACAAAACAAAGAGATGTATGCATTTGAAAATGAAATTCAAGACCTCATCAACTTTAGTGTTATTATGGTAGATAGTGTGAATGATAAAGGGAATGAATTTGTATCGCCACCTAATCAAAACTTGTAAATATTTACCAATCCTTTTCCTTCCAATACTACAAATGTTGTTGAGCTTAATGATGATAGTTATATAGTCATTAATGACTAAGTCGAACAGGATATTGTTGGAATACAATGAATCGAAGAACACTGAGAGGGGGGGGGGTGAATGAATGTTTTGTTGGTATAACATACACATATAAACCGATAAATGAAGAAAAATATAACATGAAGTAAATAAACCAGCCACATGAATGAACACCATAACACACTAAATTTATACGTGGAAAACCTCAAAGAGGAAAAACCATGGTGTGATTTGTGACCCACAATATCAATTCACTGGCCATATAAAAGATATTACATAGCATTGGGGCCTACACATGCAGGAAAGCAAACTGCTTAACATAAAAGAGTCTCACTGAGTACAAGCTTCTGCTGAGATAAAACAGTAATGGTGAACTCACAAAATGCATCTGCAATGCCAAAAAGAGTTTTGGTTATAGCTCTGCTCTATACTGGTTCATAAACCTTGGACCCTTCTATTGGTATCTCCTTTCCTCAAACAATGCTTTACGAGGAATCTAAATTGCATGATATAACATACAAAATGACCTACATACATATCCTTTGCATCACACAGTTCTACTTCCTTGTCATCCTACAAAATGACCTTAACAGACTGACTTATATACACTTTACAAATAATATGCCTTATGTCGGCTTACAATACAAAATATATTCAATGTCGACCCTATACAATAATTACAAAGATGATTTCACAAATAAAACCTTTCGGATCTAGACTAATGTCAACTTCACTGAAGTGTTGGATGTCGGTGTCGGTGCTGGTGATGACCCTGAATATTTCAATGCTGGTATCCATCGGTGTATGCCTCCAAATGCTGGTATATACCTTCAATAGAATCTTGTTGCCATCAATGACAACATATGAATCCAATGAGTGTCAATTGCCAACAATCTCCCCCTTTGGCATTGATGGCAATACTCATGTGAAAAATGGATTCCCTATCAATTCAACTGAAACATGAAACATGCTCCCCTAAGCTGATTGACTCTATCTGCAATATACTCTAATGATATCCTCCCCCTAGTATTATATACATATACATATTTTTCACATAATATACACTCCCCCTTTGGCATCAATGCCAAAGACCGGTAAAAGAATTGAAAGAATAATTACAGATTACTTTACCAGAGCTTGACCAATCTCAATTTTTTTGGATAAGCTTTCTCTAGAAACCTTACATAGGTATCCCAGCCGGTTTTGAATATTTCAGATATGGATACAGGTCCACTTAGTAAATGTGCAAGTTTTTTTTTCCTAGTAACTTCTGCTGGTGTGGGTTTCGCAAGCATATCGATACATTCCCTCTTATGTACACCAAGTGAATCCAATCTTGGACTCACCAAACCTCTAAGACTCCTTGCTCTCCGAATAATCTTGTTTCTTTCCTTTTCAAAGGTAAAAACTTGGTTCTCCAAAGTCAAAATTTGTCCATCAATGGATGTTGTAAGTGAAGTTAGTCCATCAAAAGAATTAGCAATATTAGCAATTTATTCATGTAACTCATTTAACCTCTTATCTACATTTGTTGTAAGAATTTTTATATTACAACAAACCCTATAGATGTTAGTACACTATTTCAAAGAATTTTTAATAAGTATGAGTTTCTCTTCAACCTTCCTCTTCTCTGTCTTAATAATCTGGTCAAAAGTGGCTTTCTTGGCCAGACTAAATCTTTCAAGTGCTTTCTTGTCAGAAATCTACTGCAATGATTGAAAGTTTTTAGATATGTGTTGTGTTAGTGCCTTAAGCTTGCCAGAAGGGCTTGCTTCATTTTCAATCATACAATCAAGAATCAATCTATGCAAAATTGTTATTGATTGATCTATTATTCATTTGTCTGTGGATCCTTCCTTCATTAGCTTTTGAGTAGCCATCATCATTAGCTCTATGGGACTCATCTTTGTGATTGATTTCTTCTCAACTTGAGAAGTGTCAATTTCCAAACACTTTGCTGGGGAATCAACTGCCAGTTCAGTCTCCTTATCCTCTCCCGGTGTATCTCTTTTCTCATCCTGTTTTGCACCGGTAGCTTTGCCACTTGGTGTAGTATCTGTTACTGTCGGTGAGTATTATCCATAATATTATCTGCAACCTATACATTATCTATATTACCTTGCCCATACTGTACAAATGTAGTCTCTGCCGATTTAGTCTGTACACTCTCATCAATTTTAGGTTTAATTGCCACTTCACTCAAAATTTGATTTGAACTTCCCAAAATTCCTTTCCCTTTAGATTTGTCCGGAATGGTGGGAGCAGTTGCCTTAGCAAATTCTTCTTGAGAAGTGAGAAAATCAAGATTCTTTTGGAAGAATTTAGCCCAACCATCTCTAGTCTCATTTATTATCTCATTGACTCTACCCATCATTAGGCCTATTTGTTGGGTTTTTCTACTAAAGATTGTTCTATTTGCAACATCTATACACCTTTTTATTTCCTCATTATTTATAGAGCCACATATACTCAAAAGTTCAACTTATTTAATTTCTTTGTCCCTCCATATTGCATCTAATCTCCTTGCATCTAACTTATTATATAATGATAAAGGAATTTCCTTCAAAATCTCTACCAAAGCCTTCTTATATATGTCTAAATATAACAAAATTGCTTCTTCTATTTCACTTTTCTCATTATTATCAAAATCTTCATAGAAATTTGACACATTCTTCAAGATTCCATCTTTAGTTACCTCATCAATCAATTCTGCACAAGTCATTGAGGGGATGATGGTAACATTACCAGATTCAATTGCTTCATCTATCGCACTCTTTTTCTTCTTGTTGGGGGTTGTAGGAGCGGATGGAGCAGGCTGCCTCTTTTTTGTCAGAGGTGTGGATGCAGTTGTTACCTTTATTACTACCTTCCTCCTTGGTTCCACCTTCTTCTCTTCTATCGGAGGCTTGTCAGTTTTCTTCCTCTGTACCCTTCTGAATGCAAGAAGTTGATTATTCACTGGATCAGAGTTAGAAGTGATAGAAGAAATGAAAGTCTCAGGCCTCTTCACCTTAGGAGAACTTACTATTGCCGGTTGATCTACCAATTTAGATCCAGAACCTAGTTTTGTATCTATCCTGTGAATTACATTCTGAACAAATGCAAATATTTTATCTATCTTCTTTTCTCTTCTTTTCTTTTTGAAACCAATTTTGACCTCAAGAGCCTTCTCCTCTATAGTGCCAAAGTGTTCAGTCCTATCATCCAAAGGAGCATCAATCGACATTTTATCATATAGCTCCAAAATGCTTTCATCTACTTCATAGCCTAGTTCACTGACCCATATAGTTCTAGGTTCCACTGCTTCCATGAGTGTCTCATCTATTTTTACCATGAAGCAAATATTGGTGGAGTATTTCTCCACAATGTGTTTGGATATTCTTTCCCTCAGTCTCATGTTCTCTTGAAATTTTTTGAAGTAGCCCCAAAGTTTCTCATCCTTGTTACTACCAAGATTGTTGATTGCATCTTTGATTTGCATACCTACTAGTATGTCATGAGCCCAACATTTCTTTCCCAAACTCGGTAGCTCATTCATGAAGTACAACATCAAATAGACAATAAGATTGCCAAATCGGAAAGTTCCTTTCTTAACACCTTTGATCTTGCCAAGATTTAACATCAATTCACTCCTTAACCATTCACATAAGTCATACTTTTCATTGTTCTTTATCATTTGATATGCAACATGGATACAGGAACTAGAAACAAAGTTCAATCAACTTGATTGAGTTACCTTGTAGCCAATGATCATGCTGGCAAATTTCACATATGTATCTTTAATGGTGCTAACCCTCATCGATCTTCCATCATGGGTTGCGTCGATGAGCTTTTCAACCACAGTTTTGGAGATCTTCTTTCCTGGTTCTTATCCAACTTTAGGTAAGTTAATGACCGCCTTAATAGCTTCTTTGGTGATCATGTGGGGCCGGTCTAGCTAGATGAATTCATTATGGACCCTGCTCAGAACATATTTGTTCACTTCATACTCGAATTCTGGTATATACAGGATCTCGGTTAACCCTAGGTCTTCAATGATTTGATATTCCGATTTGATTGTTCCGGAGCTACCTAGTATCATTGATTGATACATTCCCTTGATTTCCTCAGTGCCTAAATCCTCCAAGGTGCAGTGAATATAGGTCTTTACATCTTCCATATAAACCATGCCATCGGGAACCCTCGAAAGTTGCCAGTAGAGTTTTCCTTCATAGTAATTTGGGGAACTTCCTTAAAAATAGGCCTAAGCTTATCCTTAACCTCGACAATAGTGGGATTCACAATGAAAGTAGGGGTAGATGATGATTTGAATGTCATTTCAAAGAAATACCTGGAAAACAGTTGTCGGTTGAAGGGTTTTGATTACTTCTAGAAATTCTTTGGAATGCCTTTGCTTGCTCTTGATCGCCTATGATTTGCCTTGGCTTTTCTCTAGTTTGCTCGAGTGCTGGATGAGTGAAAATGAGTCCATTTTCCCTTTTTATCAGCGAGTAAACCCTAATTCATCACTATCATAAATGCTTAGTGATGTACCCTACCAGATGTCGGTTTCATAGTTTTATGCCCGGTAAACCTCCATCAATGATCAATACCACTCTTCCAGATCTCTTCTGGGGAATATGCAAGATTTGCAATGAATTTTCTAGCCCCTAAGGTGTATGCATTAGTTACCAATTGAATTTCCTATCGGTGCAGGAATTCTCTATTCTATCGGTGGAGTTACAGGTGTAGTTACCGGTGTAGTTGCATCTCCACTTGGTTCTTCAGATTTTCTAACCCATCTATTGGTGTGATCTTGTTGAATTTCATCTACCTTCTACTTTCCTTTCTCATTTTTTTAAATTATTTATAATCGGTGTAGTCTTGCTTATACAATACTTAGAAATATGACCTATTTTGTTGCATGCATAACATGTAACATTGTTCTTTTGAATTGCTTTGACATATTCGGTGTCATTCCTTGACCTACATTGATTAGCCAAATGTCCAAACTTTCCACAAGCATGACATTTTGCAATCTTCTGACTTATGACCATATTTCTTTCAATTTGTACATTGACCGAGAACTGAATTGTAGTTTTGATTTGCTCTATTTCTACATTGTTTATCTATGTGCCCAAATTTATTACAAACAAAACATCTACCATTGAATTTGTAAGCATTAGATTGTCTTACCAGTTTCCTTTGGTCTGATGGGTTTTGCATACCAGTTGTCTAATCTTCATTTGTAGTACCAGTGCTTTCACCTTGTACAAATCCAAGTCCTCTAGAATCTTCACTCTACCTTTGTCTTTTCAATAAATCATCCAATTGTGCAACACTAATCCTGAATTTTTCTTTATACTCACTTGCAGTAGTTAGATCATCTCTCAGAGTCATTATTTGTCTCTCAAGCTCTTGTTCATTATTCTGGGATTGTACCAAATTAGTTCTCAATAGATTATTCTCATGAGTCAATCTGCCACATTCTTCAAATTTGTTCTTCAAAGATATAATAGCAAGATTTTCTTCCTTCTTTCTGTCCTCAATATCTTTTGACATCCTCATAGTCAGGTCTTGCATTTCATTATTCATGAGCATGTTTGCTTGACTCAATTTCTGACATTGTTCCTTAAGTTCATTTTTCTCTTCATCATCCTAGTTTTACAAAAGTTCCTTTCTCTTAGCTTGAGCAAATGATAACCTTTCTTGTAGAACAAGAATGAATTCATTAGAAGAATTTAATTCATCTTGCAGTTTTAGGTTCTTCATCCTTTCAGCATCATAATCCTCAAGTGTCATCTCAAGTTGCTTTTCCATAGCCATGTTCAATGATTCCAGTTTCAGGATCTTCCTCAAGCTGTTAAACTTCCTCCGAGGTACCAGGATCTTATACCAATTTTTGGAATACAATGAATCCAAGAACACTGAGAGGCGGGGGGGGGGGGTGAATCAGTGTTCTGTCTTACACAATATTTTAACCTTTTATAACATACACATATAAACCGGTAAATAAAGAAACATATAACATAAAGTAAATAGACTAGCCACATGAATGAACACAATAACACACTGAATTTATACGTGGAAAACCTCAAAGAGGAAAAAACATGGTGGGATTTGTGACCCACAATATCAATTCACTGGCCATATGAAAGATATTACATAGCATGGGGGCATGCACATGCAGGAAGGCACACTGCTCAACACAAAAGAGTCTCACTGAGTAAAATCTTCTGCTGAGATAAAACAGTAATGGTGAACTCACAAAATGCATCTACAATGCCAAAAAGAGTTCTGGTTATAGCTCTGCTCTGTACCGGTTCATAAACCTTGAACCCTTCTACCGGTATCTCCTTTCCTCAAAGAATGCTTTAGAAACCATCTAAATTGCATGATATAACATACAAAATGACCTACATTCATATCCTTTGCATCACACAGTTCTACTTCCTTGTCATCCTACAAAATGACCTTAATAGATTGACTTATATACCCTTTACAAACAATATGCCTTATGTCGGCTTACAATACAAAAGATATTCAATGGTGGCCCTATACAATAATTACAAAGATGATTTTACAAATAAAACCTTTCGGATTCAGACTGATGTTGGCTTCACTGAAATGTTGGATGTCGGTGTTGGTGTCGGTGATGACCCTGAATATTTCAATGTCGGTATCCATCAGTGTATGCCTCCAAATGCTGATATATACCTTCAATAGAATCTTTCTGCCATCAATGATAACATATAGATCCAATGAGTGTCAATTGCCAACAAACAACTTTGTGAATCTAACAAAACAAGAGAAACCTAAGCCCAAATGTGAACCTAATATCACTTTTACCTCATGTGATATCTTAAATGCACTTGATGGACCATTATACATTACTACTAGAATCAATAGCATACCCACACACGAGGTGCTTATTGATTTAGTCTGTATTGTGAATGCGATCACAAAAGAATATCTTTATACACATAAATTATATCACTATCACTTATGATAAATATGAAGTTTTGATTGAGGTACACGATACCTTCACTTGTCCCACCAGAGGTTTCATCACCCTTCTTGTGAAAGTTATTTCTAACTTCTTAGATGTTCTTTTTACCATTATCCATACCTCAGATCAATTTCATGTGAGTTTGGTTCATCCTTGGCTCACACCTGTGAAGGAAATCCCTTCCATACTCCATAAATGTTACAGTTCCCATTTGAAGGACAAGTCACAACCACACATCACAGTGATTTCCAACCCTTGTCTAATTGTGGAAATTTTACACTTGATTAATTTTGACCTCAAAAACCTCAACCAATCAAACCTAATGAAGATGTCTTATTCCTATCCTACCAAAATTTTAAATTCAAAAGAATAGTTTAGTTATCCGTAGGAAATCCTTTAGGATTTGCTTCAACTAATACCCCTAAGGATCCTTCAACATCTATGGATTAAGAATTACCTCTTCCCATCCCACAAGTAACAAGTGAAGCGCACTCCTAAATTTCATAGCATGTATGCTATGGTTATTGGCGACAACAATGAAAGGAAAACTGAGAGGGGGGGATGAATTAGTTTCACTGGATTAAACAATTTAAGCACAACTTCATATCTGATCAATTGCAACAAGAAAAAAGTTAAACACAATAAAAAAAATGCACATAACACCAGTCTTTTGACGTGGAAAACCTGGTTAAGGGAAAAACCACGCTAGGAACCTACCCACAATAAGATGATACTCTGCAGTAGTATGTGTAAAAATTACAATGGGGAATGCACATGCATTCAGGCACACTGCCTAGAGCTCACTGCTCAAAAATAAGAAGGGATACAACCCTGAGGAAGGCTCACTTCCTTACAAAGATCGGACAACAATCCAGATTACATGAACTGAAAGAATAACATCTACAAATGCCTAATGACAGTTCTAGTTAAGCACATTTATCTGCCCTGCAACACTCTCTACTCTACACTTCTCACTGAAAGATGAATTCAATTGTTCACATATACACCACTCTCTGGTAATGCAGACACCACACTGATATCTAAATTACATGAATATGACACCTATTTATACAAATCATTAACCTTGACTACAAGGTCGGGTCAACCCTTAAGACCTAATTATAAAATTACATCACATGATACATAGATCAACCATCAGACCAATACAATGGCATGACGACATAACATGAACCCAAATCAAATCCACGATCATGCAACACCACCAGAAATATTGCCAAGATCATTTGCAACATGCTACACCACCATGTCCTATATTTGACATACCCAAAATTTGAACTTCAAATTGGTCCCAATGTTGAATGAAGGCCCAAATGTGTGTCTATGTGTAACGAATGAGCATGTGATCCAAGGTCGTTATTAGTCAAAATTTTTAAAATGGATGAGATTTTAAAATTACTAATAATTGAGGAAAATCATTTGATAGACATGTTCTAAGCATCATTTTGTGTCATGTGGCTAATTTTCGCTTGAACCCAGTTCATAGTTTATCATATATTAAACTTTCAAATTTTGATGTCCCTCACCCAAAAATGATTAAAATCTCTAATCCTAGGTATTGTCATGAGGAATAAATGATTATGTTGACTCATTTCCCTACCATCAATGTGTGTTTCAAATTTTAGAGCCTAACTCCCTACTGTTTGGAAGATATGGTCGTCTTTCCTAAGTTTGGGCATTAAATTTAAAATATTTAAATTATTTTTCAAAAGGTAATTTAATATTTTAAATTATTTTAATATTTGTGGTCTTTTGAGGGAAAAAGTTGTCTAAAATGTCATTTTCATTTCTCCTTTATTCTCCTTCGTGGTCGATGGTTTCTGAGGTCGAGATCATAGTCTTTGAAAGAAGTGGTTAAAGATGCTCTGTTTTTTAGCATTTTTAACCCCTATTCATAACCTCAAAAAGAAAAAGGGTTAAGAATGCTCCAAAACGGAGCATTTCTAACCTTATTTCTTAACCTTGCGTGAACCTACTTTGCATAAAAAGGTTAGAAATGCTCTGTTTTGGAGCATTCTTAACCTTCTTCACAAGAGATATAAAAAAAATGCTCAAATGAAATGCAGTCTCATGGCATTACATAGTATGAAAAATGTTAAAGAAAAGACAATATAGTTAATAATGCAAATATAATCTTGCAAGTTTTTCTACCATCCATCCCATCCATACAAAAAGGAGATCTTATGAACGGGTTATGGACATTCATCAAAGCTTAAAAGGATAAAGGAATTTCATCGGGTGTTGTAGCTGCAATTGCTCTAGTAGACCTGACTGCAAAACATGAGAACATAGCCTATCTTGAGGTTTAATTGTAGGATATACATGTTGCAATTGGCAGATGTAAAGCCAAATTCTGTACTATTAATTGCTTTGTAAGGTTGATATGTATGTAATGTACCGTGGACGTGGGAGGTAGAATAAGGAAGATCAACATTGGACGTGGTACTTGACAGAATGCTCAGGCAAATCATGGAAGTATAGAGAATGTAGATTGTTGAAGCACAGACAATGCACGTGAACTGTATGATATAATGCATACATGATATTTGTTTGACAAAATACACTGGATAAATGACATCTTGCAATGCAATGATTGTAAACACTAAAGAAATTATCAAACACGGATGTAAGGCCGAATTCCACAACCTTTAAATGGGAGCTTTTGATCAACGAATGGAGATTCATCAAAGCATAAAGATAGAGGGATTTCATCAGTTGTTGTCATTGCAACTTCTCTAGATACGTCATTGAAAACCATGGAAGTATGCTGCAAACCGTAAATGCATAGAAAAAGATGCAAATTGTTTAACAACCCAAGCCATGTCATATGTTTGAATGGTTGTAGAAGTGAAGGCAATCATAGTTAACTTTATGAATGAACTTCTAAAGGGTCCAGTTGATCTTGTTGACTGAGATAAGCCCATATCCCTGAACCCGTAAATTGATTTATCAATTAGCATTGATAAGGAGATCCTGAACCACCATCAGTTGAAGTAATTTACTCCCGTCGGTCTCCAAATTGGTCAGTTTACCAATTTGAACCCCTGTCGGCCCTACTATTCTCAATGGGGCATCAATAGAGACTACCGAAGAGCAACAAGCTATGTCATAACAAGGCTGAGGTAATCCAACAATCTTCTATTGATGATTGCAGGATATGCACGATGCAATTGGTGGGTATAAAGCCAAATTTCACAACCCTTTGCTAGCATCTTTCTTGCCTGTGCCAAATTGTGAGTTTTTGAGTAGTGAAGAGACATTCATCAAAGCATGATAAAAGGCAGTTCTCAATTAGACATTATAGTTAGAAATGCTCAAGTCGATATGCATGTAGTGAACTGTGGACGTGGTATGCAAATCGTGGAAGCTTAGACAAGGCCCACAACTTGTTTGATAGTCCACTTCAAAGAGATGGTATCTCATGGAACACAATGCATGCGAAATGTGGAAGTGTAGAACTGTTCAACGACATGCTTAAAATAAATGTCATAGTGAATAGAGTAATCACAAGAAGACATACACAACCATGTCTTGAAAGAGTTTTAGAAACTTGAAGTAGATGCAATTGGCAGGTGTAAAGCAAAATTTTGTTACCTTTGTTAGCATCCTTCTCGCCTTTTTCCAAAATGTGAGCTTGAGGATGCTGAAAAGATGTTCATCTAAGTATAATGGTAAAGAGATGTATTGGTTCCCAAAACCACAGATTGGAAAACCATAAGACTTTCCAAATCCTCAAGTAGTCCAATCAGCCTTGGCCAATGAACAGGGACAGTCAAGGACTAGATCCCTCTGCACTTTAGGCTCCACTAAACCTAGGTGGGTGTGTCTCTTCCTCTCAAGCACAAATAGGTTATTTATAGTGGATTTAAACCTTTTAGCAAGTTTACACAACTGGAAAATTATTGTTCTGCAACTATACTTTATTATGTGCTTTATATGAATGCTTTGAAAAGAAATGATCGTGAATGTATATTGAAAATAAAATTGCTTTCAGGACTTAAATAAAATCTACATAGATTAGTTCATATAGGATTTGGGAAGAACGTTTCTCTATCAAGGACCTTGAATGCATACAAATAAAAACCTTAAAAGATCAATAACAGACCAGTGCCTCTATCCAGGGATATATATGACACTTTGTGGAAAAAATATCTTATCAACTCAAGAGACAATTTCTCATCAACTATGAAGGTTTAGTACGCGTTACACAAACAATAAGAACTCAATCTTTCACTTAATGCAACGACATGTGATTCACATTATACCAAATCTATAAACAGATTTATCAAGAGGACAAAGATAATCATCAACACAAAAGTATACACAATATTTGGAAAAAAAACAACGAACCTTGTATATTAATCTTCAGGAAAGAATTGCATACATAAGCTGCACTTGCAGATACTCCATTACAGATTTGCTTGCACAAAATGATACTTCTTCTTCCTATAGAGTTCTCTAATACAAAATGATATTCAATCCTTACAACAGTATCTCTTGTCCTTATGACCCTCCTTCTCCCTCATATAAGAATGACTCCCTATAAGTATGTAAATCAAAAGGCATATATGAAAGGACACACCCTTTCATACATAGAAGGGAGTTACAGACAATTTCCCTCCAAAGGACACACCCTTTGGTTTAGGTTTAATAAATAATTACAAATGAGAACCCTAAAAATACTAAATGATGCTTTAATAATGTGTCTTCTATTCTCTGCCTCGATAAAATTCCTCAGCAAATATTCATCATCTTCTCATTATTTTCTACACACAAGATAAGCCAATCAAATTCCTTGATTTGAAAATTAAAAATATTCCACCTTAGATTTTAGTTTGAAAAGTCAATAATCTTTATATAAATACTTGTTTAAAATAATTCAATAAAACCAAAGTATTTACATTTTAAGAAAATAATTTTGCAAACATAACATCCATTTATATAAAATAACACTTTACCCTAATATATATATTCAAAGCACTTATTTAGGGTAAATAACATATATAAGTTTCATCTTGATGTGCGCTCAAATAATAACATAAGGTAGTGTGATATGATAAGAATATACTTCCCTTTTGGAAATGACATCCGTGAATCAATATTTCAACCATGTGATAAGCACTCATTTTCACCTTTTAGGGCAATTTCAATACTTTTGGAAATATTTTATCATATGAAATATATACTTGCAAAAAACCAATCAAACCATTATCCATATGATATAAATGATCTACCTTAATGCATATGTTCAATTTATTTACTTAGGGTAAATATATTTGATGAGAGAAAATATCGACCATTTGATAATCAAATGCTATTCATTATTGTCAAAAGGCATTTATAAATGAAATGTAATTCCCTTGACAAAATATTCCCTTTTCAAAAGATAATTCAAAGATCATAATTGCTTTAAATATTAAAAATAATAACTGTTTATGGTGAAAATGGATAACAAATAACAACAATATTGAAAGACTAAAATGGATTCAACCACTAAACCCTAGCCTAACAATGAACAAAGATCCACCATAACATATGAAGATAACCTAAGACAATGCAAAATAACTCAAAATCACAAAGATTATACCATCACATGTCCAACAGGGTTTTGATCTCCATTCTTCCTATCTCCATTGATCTTGCTTGATATATTTGCTCTCAGATTTTTGTATGCACAAGAGCTCAATAAAGAACGGAATGTGGTTGCAAGTGGAATTGTAGTGTAGCCAAGTTGCATGAAAGATCATTAGCATGAGTCATTAGGGTTTGACAATGAAGAAAGCATCTCCTTAAATAGAAGACACAATAAGAAATGGAGGGTTAAGATTGAGAGGTGTAAAAAGAGAGGTCGGCTAGGATTAGAGGGTAGGTAAAAGAAATACCAAAATAATGAAAGAGGTAGGTAGTGTAGGAATTAAGAGATGAATGACATGTGTCATGTGTAGAAAAAGATAATGAATTAATTAAATAAATAAAGATTTATTTAATTAATAGAAGAAGTAGGACAATTAAATAAATAAAATATTTATTTAATTTAGGAAAGGGATAATTTAAATAAATAAATGTATTTATTTAAATGAGAAATAAGGCTAGAAGAGGATAAATGAATTAATTAAATAAATAAAAATTTATTTAATTAATAGAAGAATTAGGCTTAGATAATTAAATAAATAAAATATTTATTTAATTAGACATGACAATTTTGAGTGTCTACATTTTGCCCCTCTTTGAGACAATGCGGCTTGTCGCGTTGTTTCAAAGAAGATAAGATGAACTGATACAGAGTTGCCCCAGGATGTGAATAACATGCCCCCTCGAGAGATTGGATGAAAATGTCTGAAAAGATTGCAGACAATCTCTCGATAAGAAAGAAAGGCTAGAATGGATTGACCGGATAAAGTGACAAAGTCACGGGATGAGAAAGACTGACTCGGGAAACGAAGACGAGGGCTAGGCTAGGCTATAAGATAGGCCACGGGCAAAAGACATCCTCATTGTCATCCACACCCATAGAAGATCACAGTGCAGAGCGAGAAAAGAGCAGCAACAGTCAGCAGCGATGGCATTCATTCATAGATTCGACCGTGTTCGCCGATTCCAGCGACCAGCCGATGCAGGAGAGCCGGTAAGTACCCGAAAACCTCCTCGTACTTTCACGCATTTCGAGTTTTGTCATAAATGCATGTTTAGGAGCAATAAATGTGCTAGGAATAGGATAGTTTAAATATGCAAAAACGCGCAACCACGTCTGTGTCAGTGCCAGGCACGTCTGTGTCGGGTCCAGGCGCGTCTGTGCCTGGAACCGCGTGTGTGCTGAATGCGGACGCGTTTGTGAAATGTAGCAGCGTCTGTGCTTTTTAGTAGCGTTTATGTCATGTAGGGACGTCTGTGTTCCCTGGTCGCGTTTGTGCATGGCATAGGCACGTTTGTGTTCAGAAAACGCGTCTGTGTTGCAGAAGCGCGTTTGTGCAGCATATAAGCGCGTTTATGTTTTAAAAGTGTGTTTGTGTGTTAAAAGTGCGTTTGTGTGTTAAAAGTGTGTTTGTGTGTTTAAATGCATGGTTTTAGTCTTTTAGGTCAAATCGACAGTTCTGTGATGAACATACGCTGTCGATTGGATAAGCTGCTGAGAGGATACACTCAAGCAGGTCCTCTAGGAAGATTAGGATAGATCAAGGCACTTTGTGATGAACAGGGAGCACCAGGATAGGCAGCACTTTGTGATGAACAGGGAGTGCGAATGTGAGTGACACTTTGTGATGAACAGGGAATGTCACACACGAAGTACTTTGTGATGAACAGGGAGCACTACTAGGATAGATAGCAACACTTTGTGATGAACAGTGAGTGTCACTAGGATAGATAACCAGATGCATTTAGGTAGCAAGTAGCATTTTGTGATAAACAGTGAATGCCACGATAACTGACAAGATTAATTGTGTGACTGCAGGAGTATTTGCCGATGTTAGAGTCACGGGAGAGATTCCCGTCGACTCAGAGATTGCGACCAGAGTTGTCAATTCAGGACATGATTTCGATTGAGGAGATGGGTCTCACACATGTGCTCTATCTGCCTGAGTTTCGGGCAAACATGGGGTTGCTGACTGCGTTAGCTGAGAGATGGCACTCGGAGACGTGCACGTTTCACCAGCCGATGGGTGAGATGACAGTGACATTAGAGGATGTGTACAGGATACTGCATATCCCTATTGATGGAGAGTTGATTCCCTATGACCGTGACGGTGACAGGGAGGCATTGAGACGGGTGTTCCAGGATCCTGGTTTGGAGATGCGAGCAGGTCATGTAGCTTGGGATACCATGACTGCCACAGGTTTAGCATTGTCGGCAGTTATTGGGGGAGTCATCAGTGGGTACTTGTGTCCAGACAGGGCCACATGAGGATTGGCAGTGGGCTGGGGAGGGGCATTGGAGACGCTGATGGCAGAGCACACTAGGTATGCATGGGGGCCATGTGTCCTGGCACATTTATATTATGAGCTGCATCAGTTTGTGTACCACGGGTCAGTGGGTTTGGGCTACGGCGTGACTCTCTTGCAGGTGTGGGCTTATGAGCACCTTCCCATCACACGGCCCATTCATTTCAGAGGAAGAGGACAGGGACAGAGCTTCGTGCACCTGTATGACATGATTACATCCCAGCCTCGGATTGGGAGATTGGAGCATTGGAGGCACGTCATAGATGACATAGACATGGTCATCTGGAGGCCGTACCTGGGGTGCGAGGAGTGGGAGGACGATGCATTGGAGCTACCATATGTATTCAGGAGCAGGTATCTGATTGGGCGGACGCCCTATATTCTAGAGAGGCAGCTTGTTGATAGGGTGTGCAGGCAGTTTGGGTGGATCCAGCGGATGCCACGAGGCTCGGGCATGTATGCCCGTATGGTCAGAGATCAGGTGCAGTTTGGCCCACTGCTATCATATGATCAGGCGGTGACACAGCTAGCGGAGATGATGCCGATGCCATGGGACATGTGGCCAGAGGTAGATGATGCAGGGATGGACGCAGAGTACTCTGCGTATTGGGCAGAGCATCCATTTCCCAGATTGACAGATCCAGCAGAGCCACTGGAGGGAGAGGGTGGAGGAGATGAGGATGATGGTGGAGGGGATGGAGGTAGGGGTCGGCGGAGGCGGAGGGGAGTGGTGGGAGAGAGGCGGGTAGCACCTCAGAGGGAGGGAGGACAAGAGAGAGCAGCTCCAGTAGTGAGAGGTCGGGGGGGACAGCCCCTACAGGTACCAGCAGCACAGGGTCCTGGACAGGGACCTAGACAGGTGCAGGCAGAGGGACAGAGACAGGTACAACCACAGGTACCTATACAGGCACAGGGACAGGTGCAGGCAGAGGCTGAGGGACAGGCACCTGCAGGGGATGAGCCACAGGCAGAGGCTGAGAGCGGGGATTCTGAGGAGGACGAGGTGTTGAGGCTGCGGGAGATCTGCCAGGGCCAGGCAGATGAGATTGAGGATTTGGTACAGGAGAGAGACCACCTCAGGATCAGGGTCAGAGACACAGAGTGGGAGAGGGATCAGGCCATCCAGAGATACACAGAGGCTGAGACAGCTCTGAGGGCAGGGAGGCGAGCAGCAGAGGATGCAGGGGCAGGCTACGCATATGTCTTGCGAGCCGGAGAGGAGATCGCCTACTGGAGGGATCTATACTATGCAGCCGTGCCAGCAGATCAGCGGGCTAGGAGATTCCATAGATCATCGCGCACAGCGACAGCTACGGGAGGGAGTCGCAGGAGGCAGGCATCCAGCGGTGGGGTCATGGGGCCTCCACCACCACCAGAGAGACAGGGGGATCCTGGAGCGGGTCCCTCTATAGCTCAGACTCCGTCGAGGCCAGGCGGCTCCGAGGGAGGGAGTTCCTCATAGCTATAGTGGGCTCCCATTGTATCAGTATATGTACCATTGTTGTATTGTAGACACCTGCGGGTGATTCTTTTGTAGCCATATGATTCTTTTGACATCATTGTATCATGACACATTTTGATTATATATGAGATGATTCATTTTTGCGGCAGCTATATGCATGTGTACCTTATGTGATGAAATGTTCTAATGTGATACATGTTTTATGACATGGATGCTTATATGATGCAATGCAATATATTTTTGTTCTTTTATGTTGTATATGTGATGCATGATGCAAATGTGAATGTATGTGATGCAAATGAATATGATAATGCAAATGATTATTTACATAATGAAAATGTGAGATGTGCTAACATGTGTTGTATGCAGGATGTGATGCAATTGTGATATCTATATGTATGTGTGAAATGCTTATATGTGGTGATGCAGGTGTAACTATATGAAATGCAAATGTTTTTGGTGTGTCATTATACTCAGTCATGTGATAGCGGGCTACGCGGACTCGAGAAGGACAATGGAAGTCAATCAAGAAAGGGGGATGGAAGACAGAAGATATGAACGTGAAAGAGCTTCTTGTGCGTTATCATCATTGAGCTTTATTATGGCAGAATAGGTTATGACAATCGAGGCATTTGTTCGGCCCAGAAAGTCATTGTACCTGTTTGCATGGAGATAAGACAATCACAAACAAGGAATGCCCCAGTTCATACTAGACTCACAGTGTCCTCATATCCTTGGACAAGTCATAGTATTACTAAAAGACAATCCACAGACAGCAAATGCAAATAGGTGACGATACCCCATCCTCGCCTTTCTAGTCAAAGACATCCTGGAAAAGCTAAAAGACATGTCACCAAAAAGATAAAATCAAAAGAAAACTAAGACTCGACACCAACATCCACTGTAGTCCTCAAGTTTAGTGTCTCTTGTCACTTGTTTAAGTCTTATTCGATTGTGGTCGCAATGTTCACTTTCACAAAAAGGATAGATTAACACTGAACCATATGTTGTCTGAGTCTGTTGAAAGATTTGATTTTGTTGAAGCTCATTGTTGTTGTTGTGTCTCATTTGAAACTGACTGAATCCATGAAACTGATACCTTATTGCGGAGAATATGGAACTTTATTGTGGACTGGCGATGCAGATGTTTCTTTATTGCGGATTGTGCGCGGATAGACTTGAAGGAAGCTGGAAGAAACTGTACTCCTCAAAACATGTGATGTTCTCAGTTCCACACCCATTACTAGACGTAGGATCGGCCGTAGTCACAGATAGGATCTGATTTATTATGGATGGAAAGGGAGTGAAAAGGGAGGGTTATGGATGGCTAACCAATCTTAGGTAGACCAATAACAAGTCATGATGGGAATGGGTAAGTTTATTGTGAGTGAATAGGTTGTGAGTGTGTGCAAAGTGAAAGGATGAAAGTGAATCCTGAAGGAGGGAGGAGCAATGTCTCTACGCATGGCGCTGGTGACCCAGTTTTCACCATGGTACTTGCCCAGGGCGCCACCGAAGTGGTTTTCACCGTTGGACGAAATTATTTCTGTTTACTTTTTTGGATTTTTCAATTTTTTTGTTGTCACAAGGTGCCTGTTTGCCAGGTTTTCACCATGTAACGATTTTTTTGTTTTATAATTTTTTTTTTGTATTTTTGAAATTTTTTGATTTTTTTTGTATTTTTGAATTAGGATGTTCCGAAGAGCTTATGTGTAGAACCTGCGAAGGTGCATGCTGTTGATAGGATCCTCCAAGGGTTCACCTTCTGTAGTTGAGAGCTGATATGCCCCAGATCCATATGCTGTTGTGATGATGTAAGGACCAAGCCAGTTGGGTTCAAATTTGCCCTTCTTATCTCTGTCTTGTTGATTCTTGGGGTTCTCTCTGAGGACTAAGTCACCTACCTCAAATGTGCGAGGCTTGACCTTGTGATTGTAACTGCGACTCATTCTTTGTTGGTAAGCCTTGAGATGATTAAAAGCAGTGTGTCGTCGTTCCTCCAGTAGTTCTAGTTCTTGTAAGCGAGAGACCCTGTAGTCTTCATCGTTGATTATGTTTCTTAAAGAGACCCGTAAAGAAGGTAGCTCGACCTCAATAGGCAATATGGCTTCAGCACCGTAGACAAGTGAGTAAGGTGTAGCTCCTGTAGGTGTGCGGACACTTGTGCGGTAGGCCCAAAGTGCAGGATTGAGTTGGACATGCCAGTTACGGCCAGCGTCGTCGACTGTCTTTTTAAGGATTTTAAGAATTGTTTTGTTAGACGCCTCAGCTTGGCCATTACCTTGGGGGTAATATGGTGTGGAGAAATGATGGGAGATATGGAAGCGCTCACAGAGTTCACGAACATCCTGATTCTTGAAAGGATGCCCGTTGTCAGTGATAATGGAAGTAGGGATCCCGTATCGGCAAATGATGTAGTTCAGGATGAAAGTAGCGATTTGTTTCCCAGTAACTTGTGTGAGAGGCACGGCTTCAATCCACTTTGTGAAATACTCTGTGGCTGTGATAATGAATTTATGTCCATTGGAAGAAGGAGGGTGAATCTTGCCTATGAGATCGAGTCCCCACTGACAAAAGGGCCAAGGAGACGCAAGTGGTTGTAGTTCCTGTGTTGGTGCATGTATAAGGTCTCCATGAATTTGACACTGCTTACACTTCTTGACAAACTGGTATGCATCTTTTTCCATAGTAGGCCAGTAATATCCAGTCCTGATAAGTTTCTTGGCCAAGGTAGGACCACTAGTATGCGGACCACATATCCCTTCGTGCACTTCTCGTAATGCAATCTAAGCTTCGTCACTCTCTAAACATCTAAGGAGGGTGCCATCTAGACCTCGTCGGTATAGGATATCAGCTAGGATAACGTATCGGGAGGATTGGCGAATGAAAGTGCGGCGTTGGTTGTTCGATAGATCGGGAGGTAAGATATTGTCGCGAAGGTATGTGAATATGGAACCATATAACTGGGATTCAGGACCAACAACACATATCATTTCCGTAGGAGTGATCTCATATGACGAAATCAGCAGGTTGTCAACCAGGAACTCATAGCGAGTCTCATTTTGTGGTAGATCAATGAGCGAAGCAATTGTAGCCATGGCATCAGCAGCACGATTCTGTTCTCTTGGTATCTGCTCAAACTCTATTTTTGCAAAGTGTTGTTTCAGATCATCTACCAGTTGTTTGTAAGGCATTAGCTTTTCATCTTTTGTTTGATAATCATCAGTTGCTTGACGGATGACAAGTTGAGAATCGCCAAAAACACGAAGCTCATGGATCTTCCACTGAACTGCAATTCTTAGCCCCGTTGTTAATGCCTCGTATTCCGCTATATTGTTGGTGCAAGGAAATGATAAGCAGTATGATTTTGGTATAGAATCACCTTGGGGAGTTATAAAGAGTATACCCGCTCCTGCCCCGTGCTGTGTGTATGAGCCGTCAAAGTATAGTTGCCATGGCTTTGCAGGTGATATCATTAGAATGGACTCATCTGGAAATTCTGACTGTAGATTAACATCATCTATCATGGGAGCATCTGCCAGTTGATCTGCAATTGCTTGTCCTTTTATGGCTTTTCTGTCCACGTATTCAATGTCGAATTCACTCAAAATCATTACCCACTTGGCCAGCCGCCCAGTAAGTGTAGCTTTGTTGAGAAGATATTTTAGTGGATCAATTCTGGCAATCAACTTGGTCTTGTGAGTAAGCATATAATGTCGTAATTTTTGTGAAGCAAAGACCACAGCGAGACATGCACGCTCAATTGGTGTGTAGTTCAGCTCATATCCCACCAATGTGCGACTGATATAGTAAACTGCTTTTTCCTTGCCGTCAGGTATTTGCTGTGCTAGGAGTGCCCCCAGTGCTGTTGGAGTAGCTGATATGTAAAGTAGCAATGGTTGATCTGGAATTGGTGGCATCAAAACTGGCGGGTTCAAAAGATAGTCTTTGAGCGCCTGAAAAGCCTGTTGACAGTTCTCATCCCATTTGAACTTGATGTTTTTGTGTAGCAGGTGCTGGAAAGGATTGCACTTATCTGCAAGTTGTGCTATGAATCTTCGTATGGACTGGAGTCTCCCTTGTAAAGACCGAAGTTGACTGATATTCTTGGGTGGCGGCATGTCCAAGATAGCCTTGACCTTTGCTGGATCAGCTTCGATTCCTCTTTTAGACACAATGAATCCTAGGAGCTTCCCGGAGGTTACTCCAAAGACACATTTCTTTGGGTTTAATCTTACCTTGTACTTTTCCAACCGATCAAAAGCAACTGAAAGTATGTCCAAGTGTGTATTTCTATCTATTGATTTAACCAAAAGGTCGTCAACATAATCTTCCACGGTTATGTGCATGAGATCATGGAAGATAGTAGTCATAGCTCGTTGATACGTGGCACCTGCATTTTTCAACCCAAAGGGCATGACATTCCAGCAGAAGGTTCCCCGTGGACAAGTAAATGATGTTTTATGTTGATCTTCGGGTGCTATCCTGATTTGATTATATCCAGAAAATCCGTCCATTAAGGATAACATCTCATGGCCTGCTGTGAGATCAACAATTAAATCAATGTTTGGTAATGGGAAATCGTCCTTTGGACAAGCCTTGTTGATATCCCTGAAGTCTGTACATATTCAGATGCTGCGATCTGGTTTGCTAACAGGTACTAAGTTGGAAATCCATTCGGGATAATCAATTGGGCGTATGAATCCGACATCCAGTAATTTCTCCAGCTCTGCCTTGACTAATAATGCCACTTGTGGATGCATTTTCCTCAATTTCTGTTTTACTGGTTTTGCCCCCGGTTTGACTGTTAAATGATGCATTACTAAATCCGGGTCTAGTCCAGGCATATCAGCATAAGACCATGCGAAGTTGATTTGTCGTTCCTTAAAGAAGCTTATGAATCTTGCTTTCTCGGCCTCTGTCAATGATTGAGCCAAAAATATGTTGTGTGGAACCTCTGCTGTACCAATGTTTGTCTTTATAGTCTCCTCTACCAACATGGATGATCTTTCCTCGTATGATGCTGGGAGAATGTCAAGCCTTCCATCTTCGGGCGCCTCAGAGAGGTTTTCACCCTCAGATACGTCCTTTCTTTTTACTTTTTTAGAGTCAGATAGCGCCACAGTGTGGTTTTCGCCATAAGACCCTTGTTTTGTTTTTATTTTCACATTTTTGCGACTAGAAGGCCCGACACCCTCACCAAAGTATGCCATGTTATTAAGCTCTATGGCGTATCCTGCTTTATGGTCCCCAAGAGGAAGATCATCGCGAATGCCAAGATAATCGACAATAGCTTCGTCATTTTGAAATGTATCAAGCTGTGCTGGTCCATCCTGATCCCAGTCAATGAGTTGGGGGTGAACAAGGGGAAGGTCTTTAGTGTTTTCAGAGTTCGCAAGGCTAATAGTGAAGATGTGGTTATATTCAGGTATGTCCAGATAGTCATCGAGGTCGTCAATGGCACTCTCCTCATCAGTTTCGATCGTGAGTGAGTCCAAATTATCATCACTAGTAGCACCCTCAGGGACAGGTGTCCTCATCCTATGTGATCTTGACCTAGGGCCTTGAAACGACGACTGTGTGGGATCCTCGTGGGTCGATTCCTGACCAACTCTGAATTTCTTGTAAAACTCCTCCTCCTCTGTAGGTTCCTCTGGCTCTCTAAATGTCTCGTTGAGCTCATAGTCGCTGGAGGATTTGTCTGAACCCCATTCCCATTCGTTGGAATCTGTAGAATAGTCATCTTCTTGTTGAACTTCAGCTACTTTGACTCGCCATATCTGTTTTGTTCTTTTATTGTGAATCTTGGGATTTAGAAAACCAAGCCCCTTGGATCGTTCCCTTCTTGTAGTTAGCTCAGGTTGTAAAGGCTCCATGACACCTTCTTTGCGTAGTCCAAGAGGACTTTTTCCATCATACCCAAATCTTTGCAGAATTTTGAAACCTTTGCCATAGTTCTCACAGGGTATTATAATTTTATCATGTGTATCCTCTTCAACGTCCTTATATAGCATTTTATATAAATTTTCTTCCTCTAGTTCACCCCATTTTTGAAAGATGGTAGGATCCCATTTGAGTAGCATGATGGAGATTTGCTTATTAGGATGTGGCCTCCCATATTCCTTGGGGGAGTTCATGACTTGTCGTAAGAACATTGTTTGATTCAGAGTGTATTCTCCCATGCCTTTGTCTTGAAACTTGGCTCTAAGTTCACCTTGTTTGGATGTCGAGGGCTTTAATGACTCAGGATCAATATATGCTGAAGAAGGAGTAGCCTCACGATTGCTGGGAATGATAGTCTCAGTATGTGATCTCAAGTTATTGCAATATATGAATGGATTTGGATCACCATTGACCGTTACCTCGACTCCATTGTGAGGAAACTTAATGCACTGATGATATGTTGATGGGACTGCCCTCATTTCATGAATCCACGGACGTCCTAGCAATATGTTATACGTGAGGTCTAGATCCAGGACTTGACAAACCACGTCCTTTGTGACTGGTCCTATTCTTAGTGGTAAGATGACTGTACCCTTGGACGAACGCTCTTCATCATCATAAGCCTTAATAGTGATTTGGTTTGTAGAATTTATAGCTTTGTCAGAATATCCCAATTGTCTGATGGTGCTCAATGTACAAATATTAAGACCTGCTCCTCCATCTATCAGGACTCGTTTTATTCGGTGTTTATGTATGAAGGCTTCAATGTGTAGAGGTGCATTATGCGGCTGACTTATGGAGGCATCATCGGCTTCTGTGAATGTGAGGGAGTGTGGAACGGATAGGTATCCCACCATGGCTTGAAACTGGTCCACGTTCAGATCAGTAGGGATAGCAGTATCTCTCAAGGTTTTATCAAGGATAGCTTTATGTGCAGGAGATATACGTAAGAGCTCAAGAATAGAGATGAGCGCGGGTGTCTTCCCTAGTTGCTCTACAAGGTCGTACTCAGGTTTGGTTGATGGAAGATTGGTATTCTTGGTAGAGACACCTGGCAATGTGATCTTACCTCGACGGGTTGTAACATGACATTCAGAGGTAGATGCGGATGAAGATCCCACACCTTTTAGGACAATTTTGGGTCTTTGAGAAGGATTCTCAGGATTTTTGTTTTTGATAGTAATGGTAGAGATATGATTGTCCATTGAGATGTGATTAATAGTGGAATCATAATTGTAAGGTGCTCTAGTGTAATTGGCTTGATCATCTGTGACTTTGCCTTTTCCCTTGTCATGTCTTGGGAATGGTTCCTTAAACACCTCATGCTCTTGGTTAGATGAATGTCCCTCAATCTCTATATCTCCTCTGTCAATGAGATCTTGTACAATGTTTTTCAATCGATGGCAATTACTTGTCTTATGACCCTTGCTCTTATGAAATTCGCAATACTCATCATCATTCCACCAATTCGGTTTTACCTTTGGTTCATATGGAGGAAAATCTAGGACTGTGATCACTTTGTTTGCTACAAGCTTTTTGAATACTGATTCAAGTGGTTCTCCCAATGGAGTGTACTTCCTTCGTGGTTTAGAAGTTGTTTGATTGTTCACTTGATTGTTGGTAGAACTTGATCCAGAAAAGACGAACTTTGGTCTCACTGTGTTGGCATCAACAACACCATCATTAACTGTGTTCTTGTTCTTGTTCCAAAATTTTGGTTTGTCCTTTCGTTTGAAGTCCTCTTTGTTTTCTTTGAATAGTTTGATAACTCCTTGTTCAATTAAGACTCTTTCTGTTGCTAGGCCCTTTTCAATGACATCCTTGAATGTAGACAAACAAGCTTTTCTGAGATCATAGCCAATAGCTTTATTAACGTTTTGTGTGAACATCTCCACCATTTGTTTTTGCGGAATTTCGCAAGAGCATCTGCTAGCTAAGTTTCTCCATCTCTGTAAAAATGACGCAAAAGATTCTCCTTCCTTTTGTTTAGTATTGCACAAGGTAGTAACTGAGACATCTGTTTCAATGTTGTAAGAGAAATGCTGAATGAGTGCCTCTGCTAAGTCGCCCCATGACTTAATACCAGGAGGTAATTGAGAAAACCATTCCATAGCTTGATCTCCTAAGCTCTATGGGAACAACCTCATTAAGTATGTTTCTTCTGCGGCTACCTCAATGCAAGCTGTGAAGAATTGTCTTATATGTGCCTTGGGGTCTCCTCTCCCTCTATATTTGTCAAATTTTGGCGTTACAAAGTGTGGAGGAAATGGAGGCATTGGAATGCTCTTATCGAAGGGATAAGGGCATATATCTCTCATAGTATATGTGGGTTTTGATGTGCCCATGTCTTCCACCTTCTTTTGTAGATCTCTAATTTGTTGTTCCAAATTATTCTTGGGAGGAGATGGATTTCTTGTAGCATATCCCATGTTTGAAACACCCATTTGAGGAGGAGCTTGTTGCATGTATGGATGATACTGATCGTAGACATGTCCATATGGAGGTCTATATTGTTGTGACATATATGGAGCACTTGGCATAACTTCTTGTTGAGGGACTCCATATCTGTTTTGTGTGTATAAACCATATTCAACAGGTCTTTCATTTTCCATTGTGTTGCCCCCAATTTTGACATGAGGTCTCCTTGTGTCAAAATTTTGAGGATGTCCTTGTGTATCCACTTGTCTTGATTGACCCATATCTTGAGCATGTGTTTGAGCATAAGGCCTCCATGATGGTCTTTGAATGTAAGTATCATATGTTTGAGCTTGTGTATGTGGGATTGCCGGTTTTTGAAGCAGAACTGATGGTGACTCAGGCATCATATTCGGTCCTCTATTTCCTCCACTATTTGGTCTCCTTTGATCCATGTTGGGTTGAGCTTGTTGTGAAGGTCGACTTTCCATAAGTTGAGATAAGTCAAAATCATGTGGTATTTTAGCTCCACTTTGTGCCATCATGTTTAAAAAGTATTGACGATCTCTCCTCATTATCTCTTCAACCAATCTATTGAATTGAGGATCCATTATGGATTCTTGTATGTCTGCTGATAGTATAGAAGAGTTGTCAACATTGTCATTGTGTGTAGTATTGTTTATAGTGTTTGCGCTTTCCACATTTGGATTGTGTCTATAAACATTCATGTCTGGTAATGTAGTGTGCTCAGGATTGTAGAATTGATCATTGTCATACTCATAAGAACTCATGTTTACGGACTCTTGAGCTTCTTTAGCTATTCTCCTAGATTTTTGAAGGCGGGTTTCAACCATGAACTAGGTGTTAGACCAAGATGTGAGAGACTAGATGAGAAATGAAAAGAGTATGGAAGACCAAGAGTTGTATGGAGTGTAAATGAATCTTGAGGTGTACTTGCAATGTCCAAAGTGTAAGACCAAGTATGTATGTAGTAGAGTAGGTGTGACGTCCAAAGAGAGGATAGTTTTTCTTGATGAGGTAAGCTGACCTTGACTCTAAGTAAGACCAAATGAGACCCAAAGGTAAGAAACCTTGATGAGGGACCACTTAGCAAAGTATAGTAGTATGTAATGTGTTGACAAAGTATGATGAGGACAAGCAAGTGACCTTTTGACTCAAGTTTAGACAAGTATGAATGTAAAATGAGGTATGAAGCAATGATGGACTATGTAAGACCTTAGAACAGGCTGAATGCTAGATGAAACCTGAAGAGACAACCTAGGAAGCTCAAGTATGCCGAAACTGATTTTCTTTGTTTGCTTGACTGTTAAAATTTTCAAATCCTGACACAGACGCCTCTGTATACTTCACAGACGCGGTTTTAATACGCAGACGCTACTCTGTTAAACACAGACGTGATTCTGAGATTTTCTTGTTGATGTTTGCTGGGACTGTAACAGTTTTTGCAATTGTGGACACAGATGCTCCTGTATACTTCACAGACACGATTTCCAGACATAGACGTGTCCCTGTTCGACACAGACGCTGATAAAAACACAGATGCTATTCTGCCCTTCACAGACGCGTTTATCCGACACAGACGCGGTTTGAACAGACACAGACGCGTTTCTGTAACCTTAGTGCACTCTTTCCTATCTGTGAATTTGTTTTGCTGTGACCAAATCTGATTGTTCGACTGTTTTTCGTGACAAGAGGACACAGTGTTGGTGAGAACTCAATGTTTGCTAGTGTTTAGACTCCAAAATGACTCCAAGAAAGTGTGTTGTTTGATGTGAAATTGTTTTGCATACACTTGAAGACACAAAAGACACAATGTTTTGCTGTTTTGTTTTTGAGTGTTCGAATGTTTATCATAAGACAAGCACAATTCTTATGGCTGGCCAAGACAATAGTTGTTGATCCCACATAGGGTTTTACCCCCGAGGCTACGCTATTCAGAGTGGATACTTAGATGCTTGACCTCACTGGCTCCACCCTCGGCACTCACTTCTCGGGTCAGCCAAGCATCAGTCCCCATGAAAACTCCCCATGGCGAACTTTGTATCTCTACTAAGAACCGTATGTGTGTGGGCCGCTACCAGAGGTCCGACCTCCTGCCTCAACAACTAGAAGGATTTGGGCATCTAAAACAAAGAGGTGCTAGTAAGGGCATCCGCTCGTGTGGCCATACATGCGGCACTTTCAGCTCTGTAAATACAGAAGGCTCCCAGCCGGTAGGGGTTACGCCCTACAAATGATCAAATAAATTTGATCAAACGGGTTTATGGGGAGACATAGTGTCGGTATGAACTAATCAGCACACGTTATTCATAGTTTTCACCATGAATACATTTGATTATAGTGGTTTGGATGAGGTGGGTTTTCCTCGCTACCACTTGGGTCGTTCTCTTCTCACTAGTAGTCCTAATGACCACACGGGAAGACAGGCCCTCTAAAGAGTAAACAAAAAGAGCCTATTGCTCAAGACACAAAAGACAATGATTCAATTTTAGTGCACCAATTGAAGTGTTTGCTAGGCTATGAAAACAAGGCACACAATAAAATTACAAAACCCTAGCAAAGGCCCTGCAACAAAATTGTTAGTAGTTTGGGTTGTTTCAAATGATAACCCCTTCCTGCAAGAACACAAGTTAGGTAAATTTTAGAAAACCCAAAAGACTTTGTGAAAAAGGGGCCTTCAACAAAAACGTATTTGCCTCCAAAGCAAGCTGCACAAACCAGGTTAGCTAGATCTGCAAATGTTAGCCGAAAATAAACCAGATCTGAAACCCTAAGTACAAAATCCGAAAACCCGAATCAAAGAAACTTGAAAAATTTGCAAAATAGAAAGCACAGATGCCTTTATACCAGACACAGACGCGTCTGAACTACACAGACGCGGTTCTGTAGTTCACAGACGCGATCAAAGGTCACAGACGCGACTTCAGAACTCAGACGCGATAATATCAGTCACAGACGTGATTAAAATTCTCAGACGCGATTCCAGAAACCTACAAAAAAATAAAAATCTGGCAAAAACACAGGCGTGATTCACGATATCACAGACGCTTCTGAAACACAAAAACGCGATCCGAACACTCGCAGACACGGAAAAAACCTAAAATGTCGTCAAAATCGTCCGATCTGCAACTTCAAAAATGCAAAATCTGCAACAAAAATGTTAAATGCAAAGGGACAAGAGTCCCACCGGGCGTGCCAAAATGTTTATGGTGAAAATGGATAACAAATAACAACAATATTGAAAGACTAAAATGGATTCAACCACTAAACCCTAGCCTAACAATGAACAAAGATCCACCATAACATATGAAGATAACCTAAGACAATGCAAAATAACTCAAAATCACAAAGATTATACCATCACATGTCCAATAGGGTTTTGATCTCCATTCTTCCTATCTCCATTGATCTTGCTTGATATATTTGCTCTCAGATTTTTGTATGCACAAGAGCTCAATAAAGAACGGAATGTGGTTGCAAGTGGAATTGTAGTGTAGCCAAGTTGCATGAAAGATCATTAGCATGAGTCATTAGGGTTTGACAATGAAGAAAGCATCTCCTTAAATAGAAGACACAATAAGAAATGGAGGGTTAAGATTGAGAGGTGTAAAAAGAGAGGTCGGCTAGGATTAGAGGGTAGGTAAAAGAAATACCAAAATAATGAAAGAGGTAGGTAGTGTAGGAATTAAGAGATGAATGGCATGTGTCATGTGTAGAAAAAGATAATGAATTAATTAAATAAATAAAGATTTATTTAATTAATAGAAGAAGTAGGACAATTAAATAAATAAAATATTTATTTAATTTAGGAAAGGGATAATTTAAATAAATAAATGTATTTATTTAAATGAGAAATAAAGCTAGAAGAGGATAAATGAATTAATTAAATAAATAAAAATTTATTTAATTAATAGAAGAATTAGGCTTAGATAATTAAATAAATAAAATATTTATTTAATTAGACATGACAATTTTGAGTGTCTACAATAACTTTATGTGAAAATAAACAACTTTTCCCTTTTGATAAAAAACAATTCTTTTCCAATACATTATAAATATTGCCCCTAAAATAGGAAAATATAATAATTTACTTTTTGCAAAGTAATTTCGTAAATGATAAAAGATCAAAGTAAAATATTATTTTAAAACCTCTGGGTAGAAAATACTTCCTATGCAATATGTACCAAGGGAATATAACTTAATTATCTGCACAAGAATGATATAGTTAGACATTTGTAATAAATAAATAAAAATTTGCATTGGGGATATTTTAGAGAAACAAAATCTTCAATAATATAAAAGAAAAATACTTTTGCCCTTAAAATTGATTTTAATCCATAATAGTATAGCCATTTTATCATTGGAAAAAATATTTTTTACCAAGAGAAGTGACATATTATATTTCTATAAAAAAATAATCTCAAGACATAAGCATGTCAAGCATATAGCATTTGGGAATATTTTTACTTTTGAGTCACAAAACTTCCCAAAGTAAATAAAACTACCTTATTAATCTCCTCTTTGGAAAAATTCAAATTCTAACTCTCAAACATTAACTCAAAAGTAAAACATTAACTTATATCAACTTACCCCCTTTTGCAAAAATTAAAACAATATTACCTCAAGCTCATCGGGGTAGCTATGACTCTACGCGATGGGTTTCACCCACCGGGCCCCACTTTGTGCAAATGCCACTTTTACTTATAAAGTTTTCTAAAATAAAAATGATTTACCTTTTGAAAAAACTTTTATTCCTTTTGGCAATATATTAAATCTTTTATTTAAAAGATTTACAAAATAGGTTCTCCATAGAACTTGATATATATATTGTAAAAGCATTCATATTTTACCCTCTTGAAAATAAAATTTTATTTACTTTTATAGTAACCCTGCATATAACACATCAATGTCAATTAAAATTTGTGTTAATAAAAAAAATCATTTGAAATCTTATAACACAAATAAATGAATATGTTATAACAATATCTAAAATAATATATCAAAATTAATAATTTTATGCAGGAAAAATTAAAATAAGATGCGAATAAAATGACTCTCATATGACATGAACACATATGGTTCCAAAATTCTGCATTAGGTTGAATAAATCATAATCATTTCAAGGAAATGGTTGGCCTAGTGTAATTATCCTGCAAGAAAGAGAACCGTTAATATCCAAATGCCATTATTTAAAGAAAATTCAAAATGATACGTAATAGACTTATTTAAATTTACTTAAAAATGATATAGTAAATAATATGATAAGGCTCTAAAATTTGACATGGTAATGCTTGAATGTACACTAAATGAAAAGAAATCAATAACTTGACATAATTACACTCAAATGAAATGAATTTTGGTTCAAAAGGGCGTACCTGAAAATTCAAGTTTTGATTACATATACATACCTGGAAATCGATCTCTTAACGTGTTCATAGGTTTTCAAGAGCTGGTCATAGGTAGTGCATACAATTGCATTGAGAAATCCTCTTTTTGGCATGAATCTATAACTCTAATTTTTTTCAAATTTTAGGGTTCCAACACGATGTTTGCCAGATATAATAGTTTGAAATTCTATCGTAGATAAACATGCACTGTGTGGTTGACTCAATGCTGTGAAGAGATGGTGTCTCATGAAACACAAGAATTACAGGACATGCATAAATCAAATTGATTTGTGATAAGATGAGGCATGGATATCTATCAAATGTAATAGATGGAGAGTTTTCAATAGATATCATCATTGCAAATGCTCTAGCAAACATGCATACAAATGTGGGAACATACGCAAGCTTGTGAAATGGTTGCATAATGGACACATGATGAATTCAGTGAGAAGTATTCAAAACCTTCAAGAAGAGGGTAATCCTTTATCCAACTTGAATTCACTTGATGTGGTTCTAGCAATGGTGACATCGAAAGTTCATAAACGTCATGTTGCAGTTGGAATTGATGCATTAAAGGAGTTATTCTTAATGAGTCTGCTACCAATTTTTAAAAAAATTGAAATATTTGTGATAGTAGCCACTACGGGCTCTTGTGAAGTCAAGAAGTGGAAATTCATATTTTCTCTTTGAGCATGGGAAGAATCTAGAGGATAAAAGATGTGACTTGGTAGGATTCCTCCAAGTATTATCTAAAATCAGTTGACCACAAGTCAAACAAGATCACTTTAATTTCAGAGGATGTTCAAAGCAAATGATTGATAGATTGTTACATCACACATACAATGTGTGTGTCTAAGTGTAATTAAGTAGCAGTGTATGTCCTTAAAAGAAAGATGTTGGTGAAAGGATAATTTATCTCAATGATGGATATAGCTCAAGTTATGGATATTTGCAACACATGATCCTTTTCTATCCTTATGAAGAGGCTCAAAGTTTTATTTTCCTTTCAAATGAATATATATGTTCTATATCCTTAAGTCACTAGATGACGAGATGATTACAAGTACAAATGAAACAAATGATGATGGAGAACTACTTCAGCAAGATCCATAACTTGAAAATTAAAATGTTTCAAGTTGTTCTTTTTGTAAATGTGACTTTTGTCACTCATTGTAACTAAAGGTTAGAAAGTTGACTTCTTCTGCGCATAAATATGTAAGTTATTAACTCATTGTAATTTATGCAAAAAAGAGTTAGTTATTAACCTAGGATTGAAGTTGGTTATTGTTGGTGTAAATAATCAATCATCTTGGATATTATTACACTATACTTAAGTTTACTTAGGAAATGCATTTCATAGTAGTTTGGGTATGAGACACTTGGGTGTTTGTGCCACATTGGAATAGTGTGTGTAGGATAATTTTCACCTTTTATGGTGTTGATCTTGTTACTACTCTATCATATCCACTTATTATGGAGTGATAATTCTACCTTCGGTGGGTGATCCACCTCATGTGGAATATTTTATTGTTTCTCCTACCTACCACACCTATTTCTTACCTACCCTTATTTATTATTGAGCCACATGTCATGTTTGTGTGCTCACATATCCATATAGCCTTGCCTATATAAGCAGGCTCTTCTGCATTGTATGTAATTAACGATTGATGATCCAATTGATCAGTATTTGCATCTTGATAGAATACAATTTATTCCAATCATCTATTTTGTTCTCTCTTATTTTTTCTTTCCATTGCCTCTAGATCTTGGAAAAATCTCACATGGTATCAGAGCCATTAGAGTGTCATTAGTTTGCTAATTGAGAGAAATTTGATGATATTTGGGGTTTGCATTTTGGAGTTTTCTATTGCAGGTTATTATTGAAGATTGATAGGTCAAATATGAGGTCACCATTGGATTGAGGAGGTCCAAGAAAGTCAGTTTTTCCTTTTGTTTCATCCAAATCAGACTTTGGAGGCCAAATCTAGAGGCATTTGAAGTTTGAAGTTGCGATGGAAATTTTCCAGAAATTATAATTTTGCAGGCAATTTTCAAATAGTGATATCTCACTCATCCAGACTTCTTTTTTTTAGCAATGTTTTTTGTTTTGGGGTAGAATTTCGTGATCTATACAGTGGTGCAAGAGTTTTCCAATTTTCGGATACAGGTTTTTCTGAAATAATGAAATCCCTATTTTTACAACTTTGGAGGCTTCGTTCGGGCTCATATGGACTCCTTTCCAGGTGCCATTTTTTTTAAAGTGCGTAATTTTTTGTCTACATTCATAATATGCCATTTGTTGTAGTGATTTTGAGTAGAAATTTTACTTTCAGTATTTGGTCATTTTTTGGCCTATTTGGTACTTGTATTTTGTTTGGATCTTAGTTTAGATCACTAGCAGTATTTGCTGAAGTCTCTTATATCTCATTTTGAGAAGTTGTAAAATTGAACTCAGAAGTCCACCTTGCCTTGTTTTGCAAGTGGCCCATTGTACACACACTAAGTATAAAGTGCCAAATCATGATTTTGCGGGGGTTTCTTGATTGAGTAATTTGGGGGGGGTGTCTTGTGTGATTGTGTCTCTCTCTATCTTGTGTTTTTTTCCTTTTTGTTGTTCTGGGTTCTCCTAAGTTTCCTCTCTTAACTCCTCATAATTATGATACTTGGAAAATTGATGCATGGAGTAAACTTATGGAAAAAGGACTAACTCATTATATTGATGGAACTATTGTTGCTCTCGTTGATCCTAAGGTTGATCTTGTTGGTCACTTGGATTGGCTCACTAAAAATATTATGGCAATTGGTACCTTAAGAAAGTATGTATCAAAGGATCTCATTTTTCATATTGATAAATGTACTCTAATCAAGGATGCTTGGCAAAAGTTTCAAGACTTGTATGGTCAAGTTGATGAGATTAGGGGATATCAAATTGATAGTGATCTCACCTTGTTAGATCCCAAGAACTTTGATACTATACAAGATTGTGTCACTAAGGCAAAAGAGTTGAGGGCACAACTTAAGGATTGTGGCATTGATAAGAAGGATACTTAATTGATCTTCAATTTGATGGGCTAAACTTCCACAAGAATATGCAGCATTTTTTTCTAGTTTCCAAACCCATAGGATGACAATGGGTTGAAGCTACACAGTGCCTACATTTTATGCTTTCGCCAAAATGTTGATGATGCAACAAACTAAGTTGATAAGAATGGGAATTCTTAAGACTTCTAAGTCTCAAGAATTAGTGGCAAATCAAGGGAACAAAGTAAATCAAGGAAAGGACAACTCAAACAAGAAGAAATGGCAATCAAAGCCTAAGGACAAAGCACCATCTTCTCTACAAAAAGAAGATTCATCATCTTCCAAGATGGACAATTCACCTAAGAGGGAGAGACCTGCTTATGCCTATTGTAAAATTTTGGTCATGAGGAGCGTCGTTGCCATTCTAAGAAGATTGATGATCTCACACATATCATCAAAAAGCATAACATTGATTTGCCTAATGTCTACAAGAAGGATGATTCATCAACTTCTACTTCCACGCATTCAAAAGGGAAAGAGCAAGAATTCATGGCTTCTACAAGTTGGAAGACTCGCTCTTTTGGGACAAGAAAAGGAAAATCTCTCTGTGCTACTACAAGTCATGATTTAGGGAGATGGCTTCTAGATTCAGGGGCTTCTCATCATATGGCATCTTCACAGTCTATGTTCTCTACATTTGAGCCTTGCATCATGCCACAGATTTTGATGGGCAATCATACATACATGGATGTGATTGGGAAAGGATATATTGCCATTGGGGATAACTCCTTCAATGATGTGTTGTGTGTACCCCATTTGACAAACAATCTCCTTTCCATCTATCAAATCACACATGGCGCAGCTAGGAGAATTGTGGAGTTCACACCTGAGTTAGTTTTCATTAGAGACTTGAAGACTAGAGCCATCATTGCGACTGGGGTGGTTGATCATGCATCTTGGTTATACTCCTTTTTAGATTTTGTTGATGATGATGATTTCACATATTATGATTCCACACATGATGATCACACTTCTTGTGATGATTCAGATTTTGAGGAGAACTATGGGTACTTGAACTTGGGGATTCATGTGATGCCGTTCTTGAGCCTTGTGTTTCATCTCCTCCTATTGCTATCACATCACCTATTGCACCCGATGATGCAGCTAGTGCAACAATTTTGCCTTCATTTGATTCAGTGCATCAGGATATTTCATGTCTTCCAGCTTCAGTTTCATGGAATGAGTACTTGACAGGCATTGCAGGTTTGTTTGTGGAATCCTACATTACGGATTTGGGAGACATCATTGATGATATTCATCTTCTCTTTGATGAAAATGATCCTTCTTCTATTGTTGCGAGGGAACACTCTGACCCTCTTGTTCATTCTCTACATGATCATTCTTTCGAGGTTGACATGATTGTGGATACTTATGTACAATAGTAGAAGGAGGTCTCTTTATGCTTAGAGGAGACATGTGAGTCTTTGGGACATGTTCTACATCCATCTCCACTAGACCTTGGAGTGTATTTTTCAATAGTGTGGAGCAGTTTACCACCTTTGGAGGGGGTATCTTTCATCATCGACATGGGGACACTTGAGCAGTTTTCAAAGACTTCATTCATCATGAGTTTTTTTCATACATCTTCCATTCATGATTGGGGAGATTTCATGGATACACCTTTGGTTTTATTTCTTCCTAAGGGGAGGAATATTGTTCAACGTTCTTGGAGCAATTTCTTCATTCATTCTCGAGCTTCTAGCATTGGTGCAGTTTCTCCATTGAGGGGGGGCTACCTAGCTTCTCTTCTTCTCTCATATGGGGGGCACTTTTTCCTCACATGGGGATTTGTTCCTCACATACTTCTATGAGAGTTATCTTGTATAGATTTCATCTCTCTTTTGGGGGAGGGTTTTTTTCCCATTGGGTTTTTATCTCTTTCCCCGCTTTGTGAGAGATTTCATTGCATTGGTTTGCATGCATTTGCATTTGTACATGGGTACCTAACATGGTCTCATAGTTGGGACCCATATTCCATTGCTTAGTTGCATTGTAGACTTAAGTTCATTCCCCTAAGTTGCACTTAAGGGGGGGTGTTGGTGTAAATAATTAATCATCTTGGATATTATTACACTATACTTAAGTTTACTTAGAAAATACATTTCATAGTAGTTTGGGTATGAGACACTTGGGTGTTTGTACCACATTGGGATAGTGAAAGAAGTTGAACCATCAAACATCCAGTCTTTATCACACATGCCACCTGACTATGAAGTTTTCAAATTTCATGAAGAGTGTGATGAAGAGGAATCATTGGGGCAAGAGAACACAAAAAGTAATACAAATGTCTATGAGCAGGTCAAAGATGAAATCTATGTAGGTATATCAACAAATGTCCCTATCTTGATGGAATTACAATCTATGCCTTATGAAGTATTCAAGGTTCAAAGCAATCCTCTTTTTAAAAATTTAGATCAAGAAGACACCCCTATACAAGAGGATAGTTCTGGAAACTGTACCAAAAATGCAAAGATAAATGAGGTAATGGATGATCTAATGAAGGAAACCAATGAATTTAATTCTCATAATGTTTTTATTCCAAATTGGAATTTGAAGGATTCAAATGATGACTTCTCCTATGGTGAAAGTGTGTACCTCAATCCTCTGTTTTCAGATGAGTGTATTTCTACATATGATTTTCAAGTTGATACTCAAGAAAAGGATTCAATGGTTATGTCTACTCAAGTTTCTTCACATCACAGATTATATGAAGGTTGTCCAATTTGTGGATTAATTTATTGCAAACCAGACTATCAGAGGGTTCTTCAGATGGAGGATATGGGTATGCTTGAGAATATTTCACAAATTGCCAATAATGTTCAAAGTGGTACCCAAATCTTTCAAGAGAGATTGCAAATTTATGATGAGAGATGGTTGTTTGGTTCATTGCGCAAAGATATTTCTCATCTTATACATGTTGATCTTTCCAACCCACTGAGCATACAAGTGTCACATGGACGCACACCATTTTTCCGCAAAGGTGCCTATTTTACTTAGCCTGTGAATGGTTTTGTATGACAATCCTAGAGAAGTTTGAGGTAGGATTTGCCTACCATGTATATACTTTAGTTGAAATCAATGACAACAACATATCCTATCAGAAACAATATTGAACAATATCCCCCTTTGTCATTGATGGAAACATATGAATGTGAAAAATAATCGATGCAAAGAAAGAAATCAACACCTGCAATCTCCCTCATAATCTTCATAGTCTTTGCCCCTCCTATTGAGAACTAGATGCATTGAGATACATCAATCCGGTAGACTTCATAGTCTTATCTTCTTATCTAGATTGATTGCAGGTGTTGATTTCTTTCTTTCTCCCTCAAGAAATGATACTTAATTGATATATGCTTTGTTTTAGAATGCAGTACCAAATTCTTGGAAATATTAATAGCATTTTAATTATCACAATATATAACAGTGGTTTCATCATAAACAACTCTAATGTCCTTCAAAATATACTTCATCCAAACTACCTAAGTACAGTTGCTAGCAGCAACAATGTATTCAGCTTCTGTAGTAGATAGAGAAATAGCATCTTTCTTCTTACTTGCCTACGAAACCAACTTCTTTCCCAAAAAGAATGCACCACCAGAGGTACTCTTGTGGTCATCAACATCACCTACCCAATTAGTATCAGTATAAGCACATAACATGAAATCATCATTCTTTGGATACCACAAACCATAGTCAACTGTCCCCTTCAAGTATCTAAAAAATCCTCTTCATAGCAGTAACATGACTTTCTTTAGGATCAGCTTGAAATCTTGCACAAAGACAAACAACATGTATAATATCTGGTCTAGTTTGAGTCAAGTATATCACTCCACCAACCATAGATCTATATCAGGTCTTATTAACTTTCGGAGATTCATCATGCTTAGACAACTTGCATCCAGTCACCATAGGAGTTCCAACAAGTTTGGATTCATCTAACACAAACTTTTTCAACAATTCCTTCACATACTTAGATTGAGAAATGAAAATGCCTTTATTAGTTTGTGGAATCTGCAATCCTAAGAATAATTTCATCTCATCTATCATAGACATCTCAAACTCTTTTTGCATATTATCAACAAATTTCATACTCAAATCATCATCTCCTCCAAAAATAATGTCATCGACAAAAGCTTCAACAATCAAAATGTTGTCATTATCAATATTAAAGTATAAATTACTATCAAGGGTACCTTTATAGAATCCCAACTTCATCAAATACATGTCCAATCTAGCATACCAATCTCTAGGGGCTTGTTTAAGTCCATACAGTGCTTTCTTCAATCTGCATACCATGTCTCCTTCATCTAATAATGAAAACCCATCTGGTTACTCAATTTAGATTTCTTCTTCCAAATCACCATTCAAAAAGGCTGACTTAACATCCATCTGATATGCCTTGAATTTCTTATAAGAAGCATATGCAAGAAGTAATCTAACACCTTCAATTCTAGATACTGAAGCAAAAGTCTCCTCATAATAAATTCCTTCCATCTGTGAGCATCCTTTACATACCAATCTTTCTTTGTTTCTAACCACTTCACCAACTTCATTCAAATTATTTTTGAATACCTATTTTGTACCAATCACATTCTTGTCTTTTGGTCTCGAAACAAGTTTCCATGTATTGTTCTTCTCAATCTGATTCAACTCTTCTTCCATAGCTTTTATCCAATTCTTATCTTTACAAGCTTCAACAACATCTTTAGGTTCAATCTTGGAAATCAAACATACCTCTTTAGCAACAATCCTTCTCCTAGTCATCACACATTTATTTTTATCACCAATAATTTTATTTTTTGAATGATTTAATCTCACATACCTCAGATTCTTCTAATTATTCTGATTCATAGGTTCTTGAACTTCTTCACTGATAGCAACAATATCTAGATTAACTGTCTCTACCAAATCATTCTTCTTTAGGCTCTCAGTACACACTTGCTTTGAAATAACACCTTGATCATCAAACTCATGTTTGAATGCTTTGATATGCTTTCCATGACATTCAACCTTCACATTTTCACTTTCCACTATCTTTCTCAGCCTCTTATTGTAAAAACGGTAGGCCTTTCTCTTAGTAGAATAAACCAAGAAGAATCCTTCATCATATCTTTCATCAAACTTTCCTATATCCTCATCTCTTTTGATATAACATTTGCTTCCAAAAATTCTAAAATGTCTAACTGTAGGAACATGACCAAACCATAACTCATAAGGAGTCTTACCATAATCACCTTTTATATGCACCCGATTGAATTTGTATACAACAATGCTAACCACTTCTCTCCAAAAGGTCTTTGGAACATCCCCTTCAATCAACATAGTCCTAACAAAAATCCAAAATAGTTCTATTCTTCCTTTCAACAACTCCATTCTGCTGAGGTGTTCTAGGAGCAGATAAATTTCTTCTAATTCCATTCTTTTCACAAAATGAATCAAACTCACCAGATGTGAATTCTCCTCCTCAATTATATCTCAGACATTTCAGCTTCAATCTTGTCTTTGTCTCCACCTTAGGTTTGAATATCTTGAATTTCTCAGGTGCTTCTGATTTCTCCCTTAGAAATGTAACCCACATCATTCTAGAATAGTCATCAATCAACAACATGAAATATCTATCACCCTGCAAGCTTCTCACTCTTATAGGACCTCACAAATCAGCATGCACAAGATCTAATAATCCATTAGATGTATACTACTTACTCTTGAATGAAATTCTTTTTTTCTGTCCCAACTGATATTCTCTACATACCGGATTAGAAGGTTTCACAATCTTAGGCAAATCTCTAACAGCTTGAGTAGAACTTATCTTAATCATGCAGTCAAAATTAACATGACGCATCCTTCTATGCCACAACTAGCTTTCATCTATTTGAGCAATCAAACAACTTTTCTCACCAACATTCAAATGAAAGATATTACCTTTAGTCTTAGTTCCTAATGCAATATCTATACCAAAGGCATTCAGAATCTTGCATTTACCATTCTTGAATTGCAAATCATATACCTTATCAACCATCTGTCCAACACTCAAAGGATTATATTTCAAACCTTCAACATATAAGACATCATCAATATTGTGTGTACCATCAAGAGAAATAGAACCTCTACCACGAATTACACAAGATTTATCATCTCCAAATTTTACTATACCACCATCATACTTCTCCATATTCACAAATTTACTTTTATCACTTATTATATGTGTAGACACCTAAAATTGTCCTATCTAATTATTTTATCCTAACTCTTCTATTAATTAAATAAATCTTTATTTATTTAATTAATTCATTAATCCTCTTCTAGCCTTTTTCCTCATTTAAGTAAATACATTTATTTATTTAAATTATCCTCTTTCTAAATTAAATAAATAATTCATTTATTTAATTGATCCCACTTCTTCTATTAATTAAATGAATCTTTATTTATTTAATTAATTCATTATCCTTTTCTACCTATGACACATGTCATTCATCTCTTAATTCCTACACTACCTACCCTCTCATTATTTTCTTATTTCTTTACCTACCCTCTAATCCTAGCCGACCATTTATCTTTTACACCTCTTAATCTTATCCCTCCATTTCCTAAAGTGTCTTCTATATAAGAGGATGCTTCTCTCATTATCAATCCTCCTATGCATTCTACTCCTAGACTAGCATTCAAACTTTCATATGCGATCAAGCCTACTTGCAACCACATTTCCGTTCTTTGTTGAGATCTTGTGTACACATAAAATCTAAGAGCAAATATATCAAGAAGGATCAATGGAGATAGGAAGAATGGATATCTGAACCCTATTGGACATGTGATGGTATCATCTTTGTGATTTCATTGATTTGCATTGTCTTAGGTAATCTTCATATGTTATGGTGGATCTTTGTTGTTGTTAGACTAGGGTTTTATGGTTGAATCTATTTAGTCATTCAATATTGTTGTTTCCATTTTTACCATAAACAATATGATGTGAACAACCACTTTCAATTACCCATTCATCTTTCTCTTCAATCTTAGCAGCCAAAGTTTTCTCCTCAACAATGCAGCATGTAAAATCCACCGGTACCGGATTATCTTCCTTGATAGGAATAAATACAAATTCATCTTCAAAATTCCCATTCTCAAATTCTTCATCTGTCACACCTTCATCAACATCATAATAACATTTATTTTGATATTTTTACTTCTAATTTGGCTTATAGGGCTTATCATACTTATCATGCTTCTCATATCTATCAAATTTATCATTCTTATCATACTTTGACATTCTTTCAAGATACCTAGAAGCAAAATGTCCTATATTATTACAAGAAAAATATTTCAAAGGTAACTTCCCATCATACTTACCAACTCCCTTAGGCAATCTCTGAGCAATAAGTGCTTCAATCTCTTCCAAATCTCTTTCTTATTCTTCCATATCTCTCATTTCTCTTTCATATTTGGAAACCCTAGATGAATTTTTTCCCAGATCATACTTCTGCTTCTCAGATACAGAGGCTTTAAATGCAGTCTTAGATTTACCATGTGATTCTCCAAATTCACTCAACTCAAAAGAAACAAGTTTACCAACCAACATGTCTCTTGTCACAGTGGTCACAATCCAGATCTCATCAATAGTAACAACTTTAGATTTGTAATCAGGAGGAAAGGATCTCAACACTTTAGCAACAATCTCATCTTCTTCAATAGTTCCACTAGCACATCTGATGTTCATGACAAGTTCATTCACTTTAGCCATAAAGGATGATATGTTCTCATCTTCTCCCATCTTCAGCATCTCATACTTTCTTTTCAAACTCTGCAATTTAGCAACTTTGACATGTTTGTCTCCTTCATACAAGGTCTCTAACTTTTCCCAGATCTCATGTGCAGTCTGCAATCCCATCACATTAGTCACCTTTGAATCAATCAGGGCACTCAGAAACGCTTCTTTAGCTCTTATGTTATGTTCAACATCCTTGATCTCATTTGTAGTAACCAGACCATTCTAAGGAACATTGTGGGTATTCTTTGTAATCTTCCAATAAACATCTCCAAGACATTTCAAATGACACTCCATCCGGTCCTTCCATACAGTGTAATTGCTTCCATCAAATCTCAGACTCTTTTTCTTGAAAACATAGGTTGTCATCCCAAATCTCCTCAAGTGGTCAAGCTTCTTCCGAAGGATCTATCTCTGATACCAATTGTTGGCAACAACAATGAAAGGAAAATTGAGAGGGGGGTGAATCATTTTTCACCGGATTAAATAATTTAAGCACAACTTCATATCTGATCAATTGTAGCAAGAACAAAGATAAACACAATAACAACACACATAACACCAAGATTTTGACATGGAAAACCTAGTTAAGGGAAAAATGACGGTGGGAACCTACCCACAATAAGATGATACTCTGCAGCAGTATATGTAAATATTATAATGGGGAATGCACATGCGTTCAGGCACACTACCTAGATCTCACTGCTCAAAAACAAAAAGGGCTACAACCCTGAAGAAGGCTCATTGCCTTACAAAGATCAAACAACAATCTGGATTACATGAACTGAAAGAATAGCATCTCCAAATACCTGATGACAGTTCTGGTTAAGCACATTTGTCTTCCCTGCAACACTCTTTGCTCTACACTGTTTGTATTTTGATGATGTTTAGTTGTGATTATCATTGATGGACACAAACTTATTTGATGTATGAGTTATTCTCAATCGGTAGTTGTTCCAACCGGTATTGTATGTCATTAAAATGTATAGTCTTTGTTTGTTGAACACTATCGATGTTTTGCATAATATGCTTACCGATCAAAGCTTGATCGAAGACCCCAAGCGGTATGAAGATCTCAAGCGGAATGAAGACCCCAAGCGACAATTAATCTTTTGATTAGAACACTGTGTTCCAGTTTTCCAATCTTCACTTGTTAACCGGAAATCAGTATACTTTGTTAACTGGTATAATTATAATGTGTGATGAGTTATCATCCACCAACACTTTGGCGGTGTTTTTGTGTCGTGTTACCAAATGTGTCTAGATGCACTGTACCTAGCAAATTGTAGTCTAATCTTATTGGACCGACATGAAATCAAGTTCCTATATGAGGACATCATGTCTAGGGTTTTAAATGTTGTTGATGTGTGCGAGTGTTTGAGAGAAGATTAGGTCTGAGTGAGAAAAGGTATCTCATGACAGAGATTGAGAGTGCAAAAATATAGAAGACTGAAGTAATGTTGGAATGCATTAATAGGGAGTTGTCAAGGATCTAATCAAGCATTTTGTGCTACTGTCTAGATCATTCACTTGTTTATTACTAATATCTTCGACAAGTCTGAAACCCTTAATCGGGTAGGCCCAGCCAAGCCTATTGTAAATCCTCTAACAAGGTGGTTCATAGTTGTGGATTTGAAATCCTCTAACAGGGGAGTCTTTAACAGGACTTATCTCCTAACAAATATTTGGATTCCTAACAGGATCTATTCTGGTGAAGAATGTTGTAAGGCCTTAACCGGTCTGGTTACTATTTTGTAGATAGTTGACTTATGAGTTTTACTCATCGTGGTTTTTCCCATTTGGGTTTCCACATCAAAAAATCTTGTGTTATGGTGATTGTGCTTCTGTGGGTGAGTTCTTTATTTTCTATTTGGCTTGTTTATGTTTTAATCGGTTTATTGTTTAATCTGCTACACCAATCTGTAGTTAAACTGCTTAAGAGTTTGTTTAAGTTTTTGGGTATACTAATTCACCCCCTCTTAGTATTCATCATACACTTCTCACCAAAAGATGAATTCGCTTGTTTGCACATACAACACTCTCTAATAATCCAGACACCACACTGCTATCCAAATTACATGAATATGACACCTATTTATATAAATCATCAACCTTGACTACAAGGTCGGCTCAACCCTTAAGACCTAATTACAAAATAACATCACACGATACATAGATCAACCATTAGACCAATACAATGCGATGATGACATAACATGGACCCAAATCAAATCCACGATCACACAACACCACCAGAAATCTCGCCAAGATCATGTGCAACATGCTACACAACCGAAAATGTCGCATAACACGAAGAACATCACTGGACCCATAAGATCCTCAATAATGCGCACAATGATCAATGCGGACTAGTAAAAAAAATAGGACGTGATTAGGAAATACCAACAAGCACGTTAGAACCATCTGCAATAGCTACACCAACATCACTTAATCAAATCTTCATCGATCAACATGCTAACACTCAACAACACCAACTGGGACTAGAAAGATGACTTGCGGAGCACCAAATCACGAACCATCTGAATTGAAGATACACATGAACATCCCAAATATGCAACTCAATATATAATCATTCTGGAGCACAATGGATCAAATACCAGAACAATGCAACACTAAACATTAAAAAACCAATCCTCATACCGAAATTCATAACTCGATCAAATCACCACATAGCATCATGAAACCAATGCTAAATCAACTAGAGATACTTCATTACTGAAATCACAAATTTGCACTAGCACATCTGCAACATACCAACTGAAACAACCAAACCAAATTTTTGCAACACTGGAGCACAAGAACACAGGAATATATTGACATCAATGAAAACAACATATCTTAGCAGCAATAATATCCAATAATGGTTCCACCTCTAACATCCTATAAAGGAAAAAAGAGACAATTGATTAACACAATCTAGAAAATCTTTGAGGATGATATCTAGGACAACATTGAGTGATATCCAACTTCCTACAAAAGCTTTGAATTGTAACTGATGAAATCATAGTGTGAGAGAACACTGATGAAATCATAGTGCGAGAGAACACTAATGAAATGTTGTGCCAAGGATCGTGAGATTGCTACAAGAAATGAGTCTTCTCCTTAACAATCAGATGTTGATTTGGTCTCACCTTCTCAACATCCCAGGTACCATCACCCACACCTAGAGAGAAGCCTTACCTTGCCCAAACTCATCAAAAGATAAAGTTGTTGGTTCCAAGGGATTCTCCTCCTCCTATCAAATCACCCATAGTGGTCAATTTGAATGATGATTTTGACAATATGATTGAAACTTTTGAGAATAATAATGACGATTTATTTAATATTTTTAAAAGTGCTAACTTTAGCTCCTAATGACACACATTGTGATGCATCATTAGAGACTATTCCTTGTTTGGCACTAGAGACAACTCTATCTATTGTACTAGACATGTCTCCTTTAGCATCTTTTCTACCATCTTTATATGATGATGAGCAATATTGGGACGCATATGATTTGCTAGACTAGCTCATTTGTGTGGTGATACTTCAATTTTGTGTGTTTTCTTGTGTGTAATGTGATTCCCTGTATTGTGATACTTGATGTGTCTTTTGTTTTTTAAGCTCTCTTTGGATGATCCTTGAGGCTATATTAGCACAAGGATGCAAAGAGAGATCTTGTCGTGACATTCCTCTATTTGTATCTTCATTCTTCTATATTTTGTGTTTTAAATGTGTTCTTGTGTTGTCTTCTGGGGATGATGCAAAGCGTTGAGGATTTTTGGTCTCTTTCATGTTGACCCAAAAATACCCTTTGTTCATCGTATATACTCTTCTTTCATTGTGCTTGTAGTTCCACTGTATTTCAGGGATGAAATCAATATAATATATATATTTATATACATGATTTATTTGATGTGCAAACTGGCCCCAGATCATGGATTCCTTATGTTCTCCATGTTTTGTAACCGTCACCTTTGGCTTGCCTATGGTTGGGGGCATCTCACTATTGTGATGTGATTATCTTTTGATGTATGCTACTTTAAAGTAACTGCTCCCAACTGGTGTATGCAATCACTTTAACATGGGGGCATACACTCCTATATGTGATTCACTTTTTGCACATGCCACAAGCTTGGTTTGTACACTTTGATCACACACCATTATTTGCTTGCAGTCATTGCAACATCTATCTTACAGTTTCATATTCAGATTACCTAGAAAATAGAGGGTTTTTTCTTTGTAATCTCCATTAGCATGAAACTCACCTAGAATAACACACCTTGCTAGACTCGTGCAAGACCTTCACCTTAGCACAAGTCACCTTGCATAATGTAGCTTGCTATACCTGTGTGACTCCCCTTCATAATATGACTCCTAGTAAGCATTTGAGGATTCTTACTAGTCCTAGAGGTCGTGTCTTTTGTTTTATGGCTCCTAGTAAGTTCTCAAGGATCTTACTAATCCCTAGATGTCCTACCTTCTTGTTCTTGCGTGTGTGTTTAGAAATGTTGATCATGTTGTTCCTTTTATCTTGATATTTTAGATTGATAAGATCTTAAGTCCCAGGGGATTGGTGTCGTCTTGTCTCTTTAATGTCTTGATGAAAGTCTTTCTTTGATGTCATATACTTTAACAAGAATATGAGCATAAGTTCATACTCATGCTAAAGTGGGGACTAAATGTAGCATCATAAATTGTAACCCTTTACAATTTCACACTCATTTTGGGCTCACTTTGGTGGTTGTGTTTTATTCTCCTAATTTATGACTAATTGTGCTTAGTTTTGGGACCGTTTTCAGAGGCTAAGTGCAATCCCTTGCTTAGAGACCTTTTTTTGGCCTACAATGCAGGGATTAGGACACCTAATACCCTTATCTAGGCATTTTGGCCCCAAATTTGAAATCATAATGGTCAGATTTACAAATAGCAAGAAAGTGCTTCCTGATGTCGGCCTTCTTCAAAAATTAAACCTGAAAAGGTGTAAGTTGTATATAAATATAAGTCCCTCTCTCATTTTAACATCTATCCATTATGACTTCAATTCCAATTGATAATTCAAACAAGCATTTTCAAGGAAATTGAGAAGTACACAATCAAAGATTCAAGCATTCAAATTTAGTAATCATGATCAAGTTTTATGTGTTCCTTCATGATAAAAAGAAAGGTATTAACACCTATCAAGAAACATCAAGCTTTGTGTGAGGCTTTAAGGAAAGGATTTTTATATCAAAGGTATCATTTGTCATTTCAAGTATTTCCTTTAAGGTTTTCAGTCTCTGCTCTACTAGGGGTAAGCTCTCTTTCATCCAACATTATCAGAATGCGGGTGGAAATACCAACTAGGGTTTGGCTTAGGCAAGCCCCTATACAACACAACATTTTCCCTATTTTATGTGTGTAGCTGACAAATCTAATAGTTGAAAGTTATAGAATTGTGTAGAGTAGACATAAACGCATAATCATAGAGTTTGAACATATGAAAACCCCTAAACTCTGTCAATTAACTCACATGTCTAACACTTTTAGACTAAATTTTGAAGAGAAAGATCTACAGAAACTCTTGATATATAATTTGAATCCTCAACTGACAAAGACACTTATAGGACTAGGGCACCTATCTCCATAGTTTGACACTTTTAGCTCTATATTTTAGTTATAGGTTTTTCTATGTCTCTCATTTCTAGATATGTACTTATGTGATTAATTACAGTTCCGTGTTTGTTTGTTTGTGTTGAATGTTGTCATATTTTTATCATTTTACTTAGATATTGCATTTTCATATCATAATCATATCCAATCATATCAAATATAAAAGGGGAACAATTAACCATAGTGTTCAACTCTCCTTAAGGATTGAAATTGATTCTAATTGATTGTTTCCCCAATGAAATGATCCCAAAGATTGGAAATGGTGAATGAATAAGTTCCTAGTTTGCATTTCTAGGTTAAGGATCCATTTACAAACCATTTCACCCACAAAATATATAATTAGAATAAAATATTAAGCCATTTATATGCATTATCAAGCTCACAAAGAAGAAAAACAAATCAAGAATAGATAATATAAATTCATATACCACCTTTAAATGTGAATTTTCAATTATCATGTGTGCCCAAGCTAGAAATCCCAACAATAATTGTTAGACCACTAAGATTAACGAATATTTATATTGTCAACTTGGTGTCAACTTGATATTGGACACACATCATCTAATTCATCAATGACCACAACACATCATTGATGAATTAGATGATGTGTGTCCAATATATTTGAGAGCAATTGTGCCTCTAACACAAATTGTGTCTTGGGATCATCACGAAAGATAATTCAAAATTCCATTGTAAGTATATGGTAACTCATTGTTACTTATGATTTATCCTTTGGTTGTGGGATGATGTTGCAATAGGTCGTGGTTATATGTTCTAGGAGGGTGTTGGCCGACATTTGTGATTAGACTCATACCTGTAGTTTTGTAGAAATTGCTCTAAGTATTGAACAGTGCATCTTCCCATGTTTGTCAGTTGATATTTTGGTCATCATTCTACCTCATTGCATGATTTGGTTATGAAGTTCTAGAGTTAAGTTGAGTATGTTGGCAATTTGGAGGAATTGATTATGTGTTGCATTGATGTTTGTCATTGATGTCAACACTAGCTTACTTGGTTGTCTACCGGATTCTGGTAGAGTGGTTGGACTTTGATGATGATCAGGAGATTTGTTTCTGGTATATTCTGATTGGTGGAATTGGTTTGGTTCGGTCATTCATGTGATTCAGATGCTTGTCACACTCAGTTGGTTCAGGATATGGTGATCTGAAAGCTATCATATGTTCTAGTAAGCCTTTTGGCTATCGGTAAGGGTTTTACCGATAGAGCTTTGATGAAGATCTTTTGATGAATTCGATAAGTGGTGTTGGTGCGGCTTCTAGAAGGTTTTCAGGATGCTGATGGTTATCGTGTTCATGTTCCACTTGATCGGTGGTGTTGCATTTAGCACTAGACCTAATGTTATTTTGCTAGGTTATGGATCGGTTTATGTAACGTGTTGGCGGATGCTCTTGATGCGTTCCTGGTTGGATTTATTGTTTGGTTAATGTTCTTTTGGTCTTAGGTTGACTTGGTTTATCATTGGCTTGCGGGTTTATGTAACGGATCTATTGTATTATCTTTTAGGTGGCCGATCTAATTGTTTAGGTCTTGGGTTGGTATAAATATGATGTAAGATCTCTTTGTAGAACATGGCATGGGATTTTGGTTATGGGATTATCTGTGTGCGAATAAATTTGTAATCATATGCAGAAGGTTTGGTCGATCATAAGTGATCGAATTGGGTTTGTGTAAGAGGTTTAAGACCTCTGGTATTGAGCTTAACCGAAATTGTACTCGTGCATAGGAGATGTTATTCTTGCAGTTCATTCTTATTTCCATATTGTAGTATGGATTTATTTTGTAGTTAGTGAGGCTCCTTTGTGATGAGCAGTGTGTTCTAGGCTGTTGGCCTTCTTGCATGTGCATGCCCCTTATTGTAATCACATACTTACTGCAGAAGTATTATCTGACCGTGGGTAGGCTTACCACCATGGTTTTTCCCTTTACTAGGTTTTCCACATATAAATCTTGTTGTTATGTGTTGTGGATGCATGGTAATTGGTTTATGATTTATGCTTGTACTTAATTGATATATCTGTTATTACGCTATTTGGTTTATGCATTTCGATAAAAGGTTTTGTGTGCTTAAAGTTTCATAATCTGTTAACAATTGATTCACCCCCCCCCCTCAGTTGTTCGTCGGTTATCTTAACAGAGTAGTGTGTAAGGTTCCTACCTACCAAATTTCATGTCATTCACATTTGTGCTACAAGAGTTATATGTATAGGTTCTTTGGATTACAGTTTGACAGAGTAATGTGTCTTTGTTGAGTCGCTAGAATGCTTCACATTCTTCCATGGTGATTGGTATACCTATGTAGATTTGGGCATATGTTAAGAATGGTGGAAGGGTATACTGATGTGTGTTTCAGATGAGTTGGTTCTCTATAGTGGAGTATTTATTATGATGATGTGACACAGTCTATCCAATTTGTGTTGTGTTTACCAGTTCAGTGGGCTTATTTGTTTGCGTCGGCACTTGATTTTTTATTTCTTTAGGAGATGTTTGAACAAAGGTTGTAGATGGTTTGATGTGTTTTTATTTTGGTTTGCATGGTGATTTTGGTTTCTCCCCCATGGTGAAAAGGTTAACAGATAACAATTTGACAATGACAATTGATATTTTGGTAGACATGTTGAGTTCATTTATAATGTGGTTTATCTTGACCTATTCTAATTGCTTTGCAAGATGTGATAGATATGCTTGGGTTTCAATGATGCCTTAGGTTGATCTGCAACCTAATTTTGGTATGTGTTATATGTGCTTGGAGATGACCTATTTTGGGTCACACGTTTCACTTATTAGGCCTCATTAAAGTTGACCTAATTAACGTTATGGTGTGTTGCGAAGGATACTTAAGGAAAGTTAGATCTTTTGTGAAAGTTGTTAAGAGTGACAATTGAGTAATAAATCAATTGAGCATGAAGTGTGCAAAATCAATGTGACAGAGTTGTTTTTCTACAAAAGGAACTACACCAACAACATATGTCAAATGCTTTTTCTACAACAATTCATGTCTTTATTTTCATTGTGATATTCATGTATCTTGCTAGGAGATAATGTGTCTTCTCAGCAAGTCTTTTGTATCTTTCTTTGGGGTAGTGAACCTCAACTTGCAAGTCCTTTTAGGAGCAGTGGACTTCCCTAGCAGTGTGCCTAAAACAAACATTGTAATTGTTGTTTCATAAGATGTGAGTTAACTCTCATCGTGGTTTTTCCTTCCTTGGACTTTCCATGTAAAAAGCTTGGTGTTCTTATGTGACATGCTTTGTTTTTATTCTTTCCTTTTGCAGATTTGATTTAATATTTGAATGGTTAATGAATGCATAAGTTTTAGTCAATGTTGATTCACCCTCCCCACCCTCTAAGCATTCGGGTGTGTTCAACACTAAAAATTGAACCCTTCACTCCATGATTGTGACTATGATGGTCCATCCTCTTTCTTTGAGGAAAATCCCTAAAAGGCTTTGGAGTTGGCTTGAGTTGATAAGAGACTAAATGATAATTCTCGTTTTTGTGCTTAAAGGATTGGCACTTATAGCACATGTTGTGCAAGTTGAGATATACAACTCTTTGGAAAAGACATTGCTTACAAAATTTGATAACAACGAAATATTTGAGGTCCTTGGATAGGATGACTATTACACAAGCTCTTTTTTGAGGGTAAGTGAAAAAAATCTATCTACTCAACATGAACAACATTGCCTAGATCTAGGCTACAATATGGTTGAGTAAAGGCCAAAGAGATAGAGGGATACTATAAATTTCAACACAAATAGAGATTCAAAGAGAATGTTGCTTAGAGACATCAAAGTCTTGAATTGATGGAGAAATTATGAATATAACAATGAGCATGTTCAAAGGTGGTGTTTGTGAATTTTACTTGTAGGAAATGGAAAAGGGAAAAATCCTTGGTGAGGTTTTGAATAACTTGCATTTGGACCCCATGAGGGATTCACGTAGAATTAACCCAATTGTTGAGCATACTTTTAGAAGGGATTGTACCCACAAAGTATCTAATTAGAGTAAAATCTCAAGACATTTACATGCATTATCAAAGTCGTGAAAACAAAAAGCAACATCAAGAATATTAAATTCATCAAATTTCCATAGTCCATTTTGATTGTTGTGAGTGATTTTTCTAGATTCAACTATGTTAAAAAATTGTTGCATCAAAGTTTCGGATCACACCCTGTGATCACATCCTGATGATGGATCATGGAGTGTGATCCGAAATGTTGATGCAAAAAACATTTAACATTCTAAAAAAATTGCTCACAATAATTATAAAAAATAGATGATATAATCCATATACCACTTTTTAATAACAATTTGCAATCTCACTTTGAAGATGCCATTATCATGTGTACCCAAGCCAACAATCCCAACAATAATTGTTAGGCCACCAAGATTGACAAATACTTTATAAGACATTAAATTGCTTTAAAAAAATAATAAAATAAATATAAGAGATTCTTGTTTGGAATGTAGTGTGAAGCAGGATGACATGGACAAGGAAAAAAAAACGTGTAAGCTAAATCAAGCCAAGCCAAAAACTCAAATTGATGCTCGTTATAACCCATCTGGTTCGGATTTCAAACCATGTGTTTGAAAAAAAAAAATATTTTCAGCAGGAAAGGCTTTCGTTTTTAATCTTGTTCCCACAATCAATATATATTTGGCATGCGTTGGCCGAATTCTTAAAAAGCCATTCAACATCGATAACTTCGGGTTGAAATTTTCTTATGCAGGAAAAAGTCATTCAATGCATGCGTTTTTATTTAGAAATCCATTCAACAGTGGCGACTTTGGATTGAAATTCAGACATGTTTTCTTTGGACTGATATTCAAAATTGGGGGCTCTGGATTGTAAGATAAAATGGGCTTGCATTTTGTGTGAGAGACATTGAATTACTGAATTGTATAGTTTTATACACTATCAACTTTGGTAGAGATGAGGACTACATTGCCAAATCTCCATATGAATGAGATGATTGTATTCCCTTCCAATCATCTCAAACCTCTGTTCGCAGGCAGCAGCTACAGAAGTTGTATAGCACATATCAGCAATGCATACAAAAGTAACAGAGGTTTTCTCTGTAATTCTGCTTCTCTGACTGCATCTGATCTGGTTAAGAGAAAACCCAATTGCAGAGTAATAGCAAAATCACAGCTTGTGAATGCAGTTGAGAAAACAGATGAAGTTAAGGTGGGTGCATTTGACTTCAAAAAATACATGGCCACCAAGATCAGTGTGATCAATGACGCCCTAGAAAAGTGTGTAAGCCTCACATACCCTGAGGTTTTACATGAAGCAATGAGGTACTCTCTTCTAGCTGGGGGGAAAAGAGTTAGACCCATTTTGTGCCTTGCTGCTTTTGAGCTTGTTGGTGGATCTGGGGATTCAGCCATGCCAGCTGCTTGTGCAGTGGAGATCATTCATACCATGTCCCTCATGCATGATGATTTACCCTGCCTGGACAATGATGATTTAAGGAGAGGGAAACCCACAAACCATAAAGTGTTTGGTGAGGATGTTGCTCTGTTGGCAGGGGATGCAATGCTGTCATTTGCATTTGAGCATGTTGCCTGTGCTACCAAAGGGGTTGAGGCAGAAAGGGTATTGAGGGTCCTTTCTGAGTTGGGCAAGGCAAATGGTACAGAAGGGCTAGTTGCGGGGCAGGTTGTGGATGCTAGGAGTGCAGGTGTTTCTGATGTGGGTCTAGACCTCCTTGAGTACATTCATTTGCATAAAACAGCTGCTCTGTTGGAGGGATCTGTAGTGGCTGGTGCAATCCTTGGGGGTGGCTCTGAGGAAAAGATTGAGAAACTGAGGATGTTTGCAAGGTGTATAGGCCTGCTTTTCCAGGTTGTTGATGATATTCTTGATATTACTGAGTCATCTCATGAGCTTGGGAAGACTGCTGGGAAGGACCTCCTGGCTGATAAGGCTACTTATCCTAAACTGTTAGGGGTAGAAAAGTCCAGAACATTGGCTGAAGATCTGAGCAGGCAAGCCAAGGAACAGTTGTCTGCTTTTGATGTGAACAAAGCAGCACCTCTGATTTGTTTGGTTGATTACATTGCCCACAGGCATAATTAGGTTATGCTAGGGCGGGGGACTGAATAAAATATTACATTGCCCACAGGCATAATTAGGTTATGCTAGACTGGGAGACTTATTAAAATTTCATTGTTAGGGAAAATTGGGAGCTTTATGATATCAATACTTTTATTTGAAAATAAAGCTATATTAAATGGGAAAATATATAAACTACATGCAAATGTTAGAATTTGATAAAGATGTATTACAAGCATGCCCTTCCCACGGAGTCACTTTTTAATATCAAATGATTTATAATTTTTTATTTCTTTTTATTATATTAAGTTTATGAATAGGAAGTGTATAAATTATATGTTATTCACTTACCATTCATTTTCATTTTCATCTTTAATAATATTAGTATTTATATTTTTCTTTTTATTCATTTTTTATGCATTTAGTTTCTCATTTATATTGGTCCTAGTCATTTAAGTGAAATTACTATTGGAGATAGAAGTTTCATGTTGAGTCCCCCTCTTATGTTAAGTTATAGAGAAACCAAACTATATGGGGCATTTTTACATAAGGGGGAATGTTCCTTACTTCCAAGTAATGTAAGGACATGATGAAGTCATTATGAAGCATGTTGTTAAATCTTGGCATAAAATATAGGTGGTTGTAGGCAGCATAAGGTTTACTATTATGATAGCCATGATAAGTCAAGCCACTAGGATGAGTTGTCAAGGTCAAAAAGTTTTGAGGCAAAGACAAGGAGTTCATTAACTTTTTTCTTAAGGAGGTGAGGTTGTGATCAAGCACTAGAATGGCTAACAAAGAGCTACCATGCCTTCTCATTGGAATGAAGTGAGTTACCACCTTATCAAATACTCTACTTTAGAGAGTAGGTTCTCTATTGTGCTTGGCTATCACTCCCCCCTTCTAGATCACTTAAGACACCAAAGAGATATATGTTTTCCTTCCTTTTTGTTGTCATCTATAGAAAATTGTATTAACAATGGTGCATATACCCCCTACAACAAGCTTTGATTCACTACCCATATCAATATACACTTAGTTTAACTTGCATTTTACTTCTTACCGGGGTCATTGATGTTGCCCCATCTACTATTGTTGAGCCCATTGATTTCCAAGTCTTAAGCATACCAGCGAGGTTATCATTAATCTACTTTCTAACTAGTCTCCCAATGTTGATAATGTTGCTCCCACCACTCATATTAAAATGTTCAAATTTAACACTTGTATGAAAAAAACCTATCTATTCTACCCCCAAGAATATGCTTCCATCTTTGAAAAGGATAAAACTGAAAGACTTCCTTCTAGTATTGTTGATACCAAACAAAAAATAATTAGGATCAAATTTGATGCTATTAATATTGTAATTGAAAGCACATTTAACCCTAAAGTGAAGGAAAGTAAAAAACCTATAAGGGACATCATTTTGAAGGCTATAGGGAGAGGATGAAGATCAGCTTGGCTAGCCAACAATATGAATTTCAAAGAAATAAATAACAGAAGGAAATTTGCAAGGTCAACCAATGATGTAAATGAACTAAGAAAGGGTACATTGTTTGGATTGAATTAACTACTAATTTAAATTAAATCATAGTACTATGAAACCACTCGATAAAATTTAAATATTATCTTTTATGGTAACTTGTACCAAGCCCAACCTATAGTTTATGCTTGGATATTTGAATAGACAATTATACATGGCCAAGAAATCCCATATATAGTTGAGTCAATAGTATTAATTTTATTTTCATCCACACATAATAATGAGGCAAATAATTACCACTTTATTTTCACCCTAAATTATTATAGTAATTACCAAAAAATTAAATAAAACATTCACTACTTGCATAATGTTTCTTATAGAGCTCCTCCCAATGACCCAAGCTTTCCATATTTGTTCTATAGGAATACATCATTTATTGATGAGAAATATTTTAAATTAAATAGTTTAACATTATTAGATGCCATTGTAGGCACATAAAATATTTTATTCCAATGTCCTCATACATTATCATAATTTCTTCTAGTGATTAAATCGATATCATTATATATTCATTAATATTTTCTTCCACTTGATTCATTAAACTCTCTTATTTAAATTTATTCCTAAATGTATTTCTAATCTCCACTATATCCTATTTATCCCTTTCTTCTCCTATCCATAACACTCACTTGGAGAATGTGGTACAAATATTTATCCATGACTAAGGTCTTTATCCCACATTCATCTTTCGACTTGTCTTTCCTACGAGGATATCTATAAATTTGTTTGCCTCTCTCTCACTTCTTGAAATCTTGGTGTCATAACGTCACTTTGAGATCTTTTTCACATTTCGTCTCCTTTTGCAAATAATTTTGATCATCACTTTCAATTCATAGGTTTCTATTCTTTCATAGCCTCTTGTGCATGGTGTTAAAATCTGAGAGCAAAATAATTATTGTGCAAGACCTTGATTGATAGGAAAGAATGGAGTCAAGTGTCTGTTGAATGCATGGTTAAAGTTGTTCATTTGTTTGGTTTTTGCCTTTCATAGTTAAGAGCTCCATTGTTTGATGTTGGATTTCATTTCTTGAGTCTTTGGCTCATAGTTGGGCTTTTGAGACCAAGAAACGAATTCCATAACCCTCATCTACAACCATAATGCTAAAATGACATATTTTAGCTGAAGTAAAACTACTACCAACTTTGATACACAAGATGATTTGGTCAACGGTGCAAGGGAGATCTTCAATCTCTATAAACTTGAGTAAGGGTACATTGTTTGCATTGAATTCAATGATGATAAAATTGGGAAATGTCTCCATCATAAAAATAAAAACTATGTATAAAATAAATATCTCCTTTGTAGAATCCTATAGCAAAGTGGCTAGAAAAGTAAAAGATAAATAAGTAATATTATAATGATAGTTCTCTCTAAAAATAGCATGTGCATGAACCATCCACAAATCATAGGGTCAATTTTCCCAACGATAGAGAGGGGTTCCTTCAAACCCATGCTTTTATTTGTAGATTTACCAAACTATGGATGAAGTTAAGTGAATGCATGCTTGGATTTTGACAAGCTAGAGATATTTTTTGGAGGAAGAAACTTGTATCTTTCCCTATACCAAGGGGTTTTTCATTCTAGAATTAGTGTAGCAAAAAAATGTTGGGTACTAGAAAATGGCCCTTGGGTTCTTAAAAACAACTTCTTATGCATGAAATCCTAGTGTCCTTCCTTTGACCAGAGTACTAAGACCTTCTCCTCCACCTTCTTCTAGGTAAGTTTGTCGTATCATCCCTTCCAATTTTGGAAAATAGACTATTTGTTGGCTATCAACAATGGGTTATGGAATATAATTACTATTTAGAAGAGACAATTAACTATCAAAGCTCCACCTATGCCAAAATTTGTGTGGAAATGGACCTATCTAATGGGCTACCAACAAAGATTTTATTGAAGGTGCGAAATCATTGTCGGTTACAACTAGTTGACGATGAAAAAGTGGCTTTTTGTTGAAGAAAATGCTTCTCTATAGATCATTTTACTTCTCAATGTCAAAATTTGAGTCCCTGTGAATTTGATTACACCATTCAACATAAATATAAATGATACAGAGGCCTTCTTACACCTAAGGACAAGTCCAAAAGGTTAGGGTATGAACCTTAAAATGAAAAAAATGACCCTACAAGGAAGGGCTCCACATCTTGAGGTTTTGAACTACTCCCCACTACTCAAGCCTAACACCTACTCAAGATGAGTAAATGGCTTCAACTTCTCTAACATGCCTCACCGGTGACTCCTGCTCTTAGGGGCTTTGGAATTGGTCCATGCATTCCATATAGGAACTATTCCTAACATTGATTTTGGACTTAGGCGCCCATGCCCTATACCTCCTTCGGAAACCTACCCACTAGGCTAGTAGCCCTCCTAGATCGGTATTTTGCCTTTAACTCCAAAATATTCCACACACTCTGACAAAATACTCACCATTATAGATACCCTTTTGGGAGTTACACTTATTCCCAAAATGGGTTGGAAAGATCTGCAACCTAAGGGTCTGAACCCTTTAGAAGCCTAGAGACCTAATTAGGGTGATTAGGCCTAAATTGCAAAGCAACCCCCAGTATCGGTTTCCCAACTGCAAAACCAACTTTATGAGAATATAGGGGATGGTGAATAACCTCTAATTCCACCTTTTCATTCCTGGAATCTATCGCTATCAAATTTTAAGATGATTGTCCTAATTTTGCTTAAGGTAGTCACATGGAGATGCCTACCTAGATTTATCTCTTTCTCCATACAACCAAGTCTCCCCTGAAAAAACCCATGAAAACCTTAATTTACACTGACCAATATTTCACTCCACCAAAGGAATTAACTTCTAGAGGAAGGAGATGCAAGATATGGCCATTTTCAAGGAAAACCCTAGCCAAACCCTTACTTTCCGGGTTAAAGTCAGAAAAATGAAGGGTTCTCCCTACTAAAAAATGATCAAAGACTTAGACCACTACCAAATAAAATTTTATTAATCCCTCCAACTACTCCATGAATGGTTTTGTCCAAGTCAATCCGTACAAGGACGTACAATCTCTGCAAACTCAGAATTTCTGGGAAAACTCAGTTTTATTTGTGTCTTATTGCATCAAAAATTTAAACCACACTTCTCCTCACTTGGGAATTGTGTACACAAGTCTTATATCCCTCTCCAATGGTTACCAACCAAATTTTTATGAGGTTGGATCTGTTGAAAGGCTTACATCAATCGTATTTTGAAAAGTTGCACTTTTGCTCTCAAAAGTTGCATTTTCAAAAGTTGCATTTTTGCATAAAAGTTGTCAAACACTACAAGTTTGGGATCCACACAAATTGGATCAACAAAACACCACTAAGAAAACCTAAAAACTCATCAAACACAAAAACAAACATCCTACTACCCCTATTGACCACATTGTCCCAATTGGCTTATCAAATTGCCTAATCAATGACAATTTTTGTTATGGTGGGGTCTTTATTGAATACATGAAACTTGCATAAACACAAGACACTAATAAAAACACTATGATCCTAGTATTCATCCTTAGATCCATGATTTTCTTGTTGAAGAGGTGCTCCTGCACCAATAAAATCAACCATACCAAAAGAGGCTCCAGATTTACGTGGAGAAACCCTTTCAGGAAAAAATAATCCACCAAAGAAAGACGGCAAGTATATTATTATGCTTCAAAAGAGAGAAAACCACAATAATAAACTTCTCCAAATGATCTTGTAACTACTTGGAAACAATGAGTAATTTATTAATAAACAACTATGCCTTGGCTCCAATTTATAGCCAAATAGGAGAGAAAAAAACATTGTTGTTTTCCAAAACAAGGGGCCTAAACCACTTGCAAAAACCCATGTTGTGGATAACAAATAGACAATAGACATAATAAAATAATAAATAACTCTTCAATTTACTCCTCATAGGTGCCAAACCCAAATCCACTTACTCTTTACACATTCTGAGTGCTTTGTAGTTTGCAATGATTGTTCAAATCCCCAAATGGACACCTTTTTCTCCTCCCAAATTTGGTCTCTTTATGCATTACCCTTCATGTCTCATTATGGATGTGGGAAGGATTATATTTTATCCTTTTTTATTTTTATTTATTACCTCTTCATGTTCACCTCTTGAAAATTCAATTACAAATATCCATAAAGTACAAATATTTAATATTTTCTCACATCCTAGGGAACACTTTCCAAAGAACATGGAGACATTTGAATGGCTTAAAATTGCAAGGTTAATTTCACCTTATCCTAAAATTCTCCCACTTCACATTATACATTGCAATTACATGCAAGAGATACATAAAATAAAATCAAGTACAATGATCAAGACCAATGGCCTTCCTACACCAAGAGAACGTTTCCATGGTCACATGCTTCATAAGAGAATCTACAACATTATCCAAAGTGTCAAATTTTATATCAATACCTTACCATTATCAACAATTTCTCACATAAGTTGATATTAAGCATTAACATGCTTAGTATGAGCATGATACATAGGATTCTTGGGCAAACATATAATACCCTGGTTGTCACATTTGATCCTCATAGTCCTACAATAAAAAAGCAATGCCAATACCAAGTATCTGTAAACAACACTACCTCCTTAGATGCATAGTAGAAACCATATACTCTTCTTTAGTGGTGGAAAAATAAATTATGGGTTGCCTCTTACTCATCCAACTCACTGCTCCTCCAAACAAAGTAAAAACATAGCCACTAGTGGAACATCAACTATCCAAGTCTCTTGCCCAATCTGCATCAATAAATCCTTGTATGTCCAATGACTTAGGCACATCAGATCAATACCATGATAAACCAAATAGAAATCATAAGTACCTCGCAACTATCTAAGCACTCACTAACCAAAATTTTAATTCTCTTTACTAGGATTAGACATAAACATGCTCAAAACTCTCACTGCTTGGGCTATATCTGGTCTAATGCAAATCATTGCGTACATCAAACTCCCAACAACACTAGCATAAGGAACCTTAGACATATCCTCTTAATCATCATAAAAACTTTAACACGTGTCTAAATTCAATTTAGTACCAACTGGAAAAGGAATACTAACTAGCTTACAATCATGCATATCAAACCTCTGCAAAATAGTATCAACAAACTTACGCTGGCTTAACCAAAGCTTTCTATAAATCTAATCTTTGCTAACCTCCATCCCAAGAATATATTTTACAGCCACCAAGTCTTTAATATCAAATGTGCTAGGAAGTTGAGCCTTGAGTTTTCTAATCATCACCTTGTTGTTACCTAGGAACAACATGTCATCAACATACAAGAAAATGATTAGTACTTAATCATCAATAGTCTTAACATAAATATAATGATCTTCCTCACTCCTCTTATAACCCATCTTCAATACAAAAGTATGGAACTTCTAGTACCACATCCTAGGTGACTATTTCAAACCATACAAAGATCTAATTAACCTGCAAATCAACCTCTTTCCCTTTCACAAAAAAACCATCAAGGTGCTACATATAAATCTCATCCTCGAGATCCCCATGAAAGAAAGTAGTTTTAACATCCATTTGCTCTATTTCAAAATCACAAGTCCAGTAGCAATAGAAAATAGGAATATAATAGAAGTCAATTTTGCAATAGAAGAGAAATTTTCACCAAAATCAACTCCATCTCTTTGGGAGTAGCCCTTGGCCACCAATCTGGCCTTGTACAATGCTAATTGCCTGTCTTTTCCAAACTTCTTTTTAAATATCCACTTGCATCCAATGGGATTCCTTCCTTTGGGAAAACATAAAAGATCCCAAGTGTCACAGTTGTTTAAGGTCATCATCTCCTCTTGCTTGGACTGCATCCAAGATTCACTTTCCTTTGAAGAGAGAGACTCCCTTAAGGATCTAGACTCATTGTCAATACTTAACAAAGCAAATATACAAAAAAAATCTAGTGGGCTATATCAATCAACTGGATTTCATTTCCTTGTGGACCTCCTCAAGGGAGGAATAATGGGCTCAACCTATTCATCTTCCTCAGTATTCGCATCCTACACATCATTTGAACTCACTAAACCTTCTTCTTCTTCTCCATGTATTTGTTCTTCCACATGTGTGTCTTCTTGATTCTCAATATTTGTCTTAAAGTGTTGTCTTTTTCTTCTCCTTTGGTTTTCCTTCACTTGAGTAAGCTTTGAACTCCATAAAGATAACATATCTAGAAAGAATCATTTTTTAGGTTAGAGGATTCCAAAGCTTATAACCTTTTACATTCACACCATAACCAACAAAGAAGCATTTATGAGCTTTTGGATCTAGTTTAGCTCACTTCTCTTAAGGCACATGAATGAAATGCACACAACCAAATACCCTTAAGTGTGCAACCGACAACTTTCTACCTATCCACACTTCATAAGGAGTTTTGTCAATAAGAGTTGAACAAGGAGATATATTAATGAAATAACAAGCAGTACCAATTGTAATGGTTGTAAATTTTGAATTAGGGTTTCAATAAACAAAGCCACTAACTAACCAAATTAACCATGCATTGAAATAAGGAGGTAAATCCAATAGATTTAGTCACAATTTGATTAGAAATAGGGTTGAGTATAGTAATCAAATTTACCAATTTGGTGGGGTGTGGGTCTCCTTCTTTCTTAGTTGAAAAATTGGATGATAGTTGTGACATTTGGGTAAAAGTATCAATAATTGAAGCCAATTGTTGAAAACAAACTGCTACACATATCTCATGGAGCCACAAACTGAGATCTAGGCAAAATAAGATATTTAGAACATGTTCCCAAAAGTTTGACTTGATTATTCGAGACCGGGTAGTACAAATTCGCCCTGGTCCTCTGAATTTTCCTCTATTAAAAGCTAAACCTCAGTTTAGGAATTAACCTTGAATGAAATGATGCAAATAATGAAATAAATACTAAGGATATATACTCATATTTGCAATTATTGATGATGATGTAATACTCTTTGAATGTAATCACAAATGTTGAATGTAATGGCATGACAAACACATGAACATGAAAAACCCTAATCACACACACCTGCTTGCATGAATATTGATGTAATTTTGCTCCACAATGCTTGAAGGATGAGATGCGGCCTTGAATCTCTAAGAATGATTGATGATGAATGCTTCACGGATGCCCAAATACTTTAGGATAGAGTCTTGGATCTAAAATGAATTGATAGGATGTCTTTATATAGGGTTCCCTAGGTAAATTACCAATTAGTCTGACCTCCAATGGTCAAGTGTAGCCACGAGGACCAAATGCCATCAAGGAGATAGAGAACCTACCCCATTTCAAATTGGGGCATGTTTAAGGGGGACTAGTGTGTTTCGGGGTGCCCTAGTCCAGACCAAGAAGTTCCAATCAGAAAATAGGGAAGATACCTCGAAGATGGGGCCCACTCAATTGTGTTCATGACATTAGGGGTTGGAAAAGGAGCCAAAACGAACCTAGAGAAGGGATGGAAATAAGGCACACTAAAATAGGAGCACAAACATGAGGTGTAAATTGGACTAGTTACAATTTATGATGCTACATTTATCCCCCACTTTAATGGGAGTATGAGCCTATTCAAATACTCGTGGTAAAGTAGAAAAGAGAGAGAGAGTAGCAACTAGGATCAAGATCCTATGTGAAGGTGTAAATATAGTACAAAGAGGGAGATATTCTATGGCGTCCCCTTAATATGTCAACATAGTCTTATGTTGATGTCTTAAGTAAGCTAGATTCAAGGATACACACCTTCAACACCAAGGAAATATCATTTTAGGAAACAATATTCATAAATCCAAGCTAAAGGGTCATTACTCTTACAAGAAAGGACAAGATAGTTGAAAAAGAGATATCTTGCAACAATTATAAAGGGAATCGTTTGGAGGAGAAAAGATCCTTGCTCAAAGACATCTACCTGCAAGAGGATATTTTTGAACAAAAATGACATCATTGACTCAAAATAAAGGAGAGAGAGAAAGAATTCAAACCTTCCCCCCATTGCTAGGTTAAAGGGATTATTGATGAAGACCGGCACACTTTTGACCCAAAGTGAGGTGTTTGTTTATAATAGACATACATTACCAAATGAAGAAGAGGTTGTAGACAAGGATACACACCTCTTGCATAAGAGATAATACTTGAGCAAACAAACAACTTCACACAAGGAATGACATCGTATCGTAAGCAAAAATCACTCAACAAAGGAAAAGTGGATCCTTAGAAAGGATAAGAGAAAGATCAATGCCCCCAAGCATAGGGACAAAGAGAAGAATTACAGAGCCTCTAAAGAGATATTATACATAATAAGATGTAGCACTTCAAGAAAAGAAAATGTCCTAAGCAAGTAACACACATCTACTCACATGAAGGAATATTCAATGCAAGAAAAGACATCAAGATATACAAAATGAAACTCAAAAGAAGAGGTGATCTTTGAAAAGGAGAGAGAGTTGAAAATATCATCCTTTCCCCTCAAGCGAGGAGACAAGGAATAATTATGTTGTTTCCCAAGTATGATTGGTATTGAAATAGCATCAACACTCATGACACAGAGCCCCCAATGAAATTAACTACTATCTCCAGAGGGTGAGAAGAAACATGATAGGTTAATGGTGTGCTAAGGCACTGCCTCTTCACCAAGAAAAAATTCAAGATCGGTTGTAAGAGATATGCGAGCTATATCATATTGGTCTTTAATATATTTTTTAAAATATTTACAATTTCCAAGAGAATGAGAATAACGGTGATATAAAAGACAATGCTCATCACCTTATTTATTCTTATTGTTATATCTGATGAAAGGAGAAACAATATTCTTATCATACTTCAATCTCCAAAAGATTCTTGTAGCTAATTTCTCTTGATAGTCAATAGGGATAGGCCATGTTTCTTGAGATGTAGAATAAGGTGTGATAGTAGAAGGACAAGGATTGTCTTTTATGATTTTGATAGTTCTATTATCAATGAGGTCTTGTATTCCCTTTCGAAAATCAGGACAATCATTGGCATGATGATCATGGGCTTGATGATATGAGCAAAAAGGATCATTTGAGGAAGAATAATGTTTAGATGGACAATAGAGTTTATGTCTTGCAAAATACTCCTTAAGCTTTTGAACTTTAAGGAGATCATCCACAGGTGAATGATGAGGATGTCCTAGGCCTTCTATACTATCTTATGAAGGAGGGTTTATAGGGACCTTGATTCCTTGTTAATATTTTCCAAGTCCTTTTTCCAATATAACCTTGTTTTGAGATTATATTGTAACCACCCCTATACGAATGTTTCAATTATGAATAAAAAGGACCATTATCATGAATTTATTTAAAATTGGTAGTGTAAGGACACATGGAGGGATCAAAGGGATGATTGGATGAAGAAGGGACATTGTTTGTAGGGAATTTTTTTTATCATAATTATTCATATCCTCTTTGATAGGTGGGGAAGGACAGTCCTTATCCTCTAAGGCTTCATCTTTTCTTAATGTTATGTGAGGCGATAGATCATGAATATAATGCATAACATCATCATTCCTACAAATATATTGATGATTAAGATAAGTTCTAGGAGAATAAGGAGGATTCGAAGAGATTGATAAACCAACATTTTGATCTTGCTTCCCTACACTAGAGTATGCCTATGCAAAGAGGAAGGTGTCATGTTTCTCTTCAATTCTTTCTCCCCATTGGAGAGATCATTTATAGGAGTATTTCGTTCCTAATTCACAATAGTTACCCTAGGATAGGTACAAGTGTTAACTTTGTCAATGTCATCTCCAAGATTATTGTTGTCTACAAAGTATTTTATGTGATCTATACATGTAATGCATGCTCTTAAAAATGTCATCATGAAACCACATATAACATGGATAAAAGCTTTGAGAGATGATTTGCAAGTAGAAAATATCTTGGAAACCCTAAAAATGCAATATGCAAGATTACTATAAATGGAAAGAAGTAATGTAAAATAAAAGAAAGCCATTATCCAACACATGATTGTAATAAATGTAACTAAAAAACAACGTAATCATATGCATAATAAAAAATAAATCAGATTTAGTAAACTCCATTATGAAACAAATTGGATCTAAAAACCTAATTGAAAATTTATGCAACCCACAAGTCAATTCTATAAGAATAAATTAGGGTTTTTATGAAATTAACCACTAAATTTATGTAGTTTAATTGAAAATATGATCATAAGTGCAAATTTTATTTTTAAATGCCTACAAATCAGATTTGAGACCATAAATCAAAAATAAGCATGTAAGGTGTCACATTCACCAAAATGTAATTGTTGTACATATGGAATTAGGGTTTTAATAAATAAAACCACTAACTAGCAAAATTAACCATACATTAAAAGAAGGGGGTAAAGCTAATAGATCTAGCCACAATTTGATTGGAAAAGGGGCTAAGTATACTGATCAGATACAATTTGGTGGGGTGTGGGTCTCCTTCTTTCTTAATTGAAAAATTGGATGATAGTTGTGAAATTAGGGTAAAGGTATGAATAATTGAATTCAACTATAAAAAACAAATTGCTACAGATATCCCACGGAGCCACAAACTGAGATCTAGGCAAAATAAGATATTTAGAATCTATTCCCAAAAGTTCGGCTTGATTTTTCAGGACCAAGTAGGAAATATTCTTATGTGATTAAAATCTAAAATTAAATCTGAAATAAACATGTGATTGCACTTTTGGTCTCAAAAAATGAGAAACCCAAGTTCACCTGCAATTGATCTATGAAATAGCTAATTTCAATCTATGAAGAACTTCAGGACTTGGACAACATAACATAGAATCCTAATGATCCTTCTGCACTTCAGGTTCTACTAGACCTAGGGGGGACATGCTTTGATGCATTGAATCAGACCTATTACACACAAGACAACATCAACAGAAAGCAGAGAAATCTCAAAAGGCTCAACAATAAGGAGGTTACTGCAGATGGGCTAAATCTACATTGACATCTCAACTAAATTGGAGCATGAGATAGGTATAACCAACTATAACTACAAACATAAAAGTAAATGGATATTTGATTTTTAAATCTCTGAGAATCCCCAAAATCTACAAGACCAGTTCCTTATCCAAGTGCATGGAGTCATACATCAAACTGTAAATTAAAACCTCTACTACAAATCCATCTTCACCATTGAATATTCCTCCATTAAAGCCTTACATAAATGCATTACTCAGCTCATTCACAAAATCATCAGATCTTGAATATATATTCCATTTTTATGATTGATTACAGAATTTAAACTCTTCATTGAAGAATGCCTACAAACAATCACAACAATCTCCTTGAGATGACAAATTCCAGCCTCCTTGAGGATTTAATTTATAACAAAGGAATACATATTTAGAGACAATTTCATGTGAAATTTACTCATACCTTACACAAGTAAAACCTGCAACTAGAAACACCTACAACAAGAATCATACTCCATTACTGAAAGAAAGCACCACAATGTACAAACTTGGAAGAAAAACTCAGAATTGAAAACCAGGATTATGGAGCCCTCTCACAAAAATTATGGAACCCTTACAAATGAGAAGAACTGAGAATATGAAGAAGAGGGAAAAGATCAGATCTGCATCACAAATTGCCAAGTGTCCTCTTTCCCCAACTGAAAAATTATTTGCATCATCCCCATGGAAACTGCTCTTAAAATATCTAATATTTGCTGAAATTGACTATAGAAACAAATTCCTCGCTCCGAGAGCTTTCCAACGATATATAATACTTGAATATTTGGGTAAAAAAATACCCCTCCAGTGAATTAATCTGGGATGCATACCAATCATTTAAATTTTTGAATTTTTACTATAGTCTGGACTATACATTTAATTTTAATTTTTGCCTAATTTTCACCTTCTGCGCCCTGCCACATGGCACCTTGTGATTTGCTCGAAATCCACCTATGCACCACCTAACCTGCCACCTCAACATCATCGAACCCACCACTGGACCAGAGCTCTTCTTTGTTGCTGATCCACAATGGATAACTAGCGTGCATCTTCATCTTGCGGAATAGCGACAATCTTTAGATCTTTTTCTACTTGCTCGACCTTTAACACACCTGAGTTGCTCTTTTGTCAGGCCCACCATTTAGTCGTTGGGTCGCGATGGATAACTAGAGTGCAACTTCGTCAATGACCACCGTCAATCTTCCTCAATCTACACTCTCGTTAACCTTCATTTTGTTACAAAATTTGGGCATCTCGGGATGCGTGTGTGTGCATGGGGTCCACTGGGCGGCCAAGCAGCCTCTTGTCAAAATCCTTTAAGCTTTGACACTATACTTACATGTAGCTTTGTATTTAAATACAACCAACTCCCTTCGCACTGTCAATGTGGGATAAATGTTATTTGCACATCCCCTGCTATTGTATTTGTTTGAAACTTTCTAAAGTTTTTCAATGCATCCTTCTCACGGCAGGGGGACTGGCAAAGGTTGTGGAGTTAAGTTTTATGCCTGGAAATCATGTATTTGTTGAGGTTTCAATGCCTTTTTCCAGCCATCACACCACACTTCACGTAGGGGGAGACTGGCTTTATGCCAATTGCATTTGTTTTAAAACTTCCATTTATTGTTTGTTCAATTGCCACGTTGAATTTGATGATACACCTACTAATCATATTTGCAGAAAGGTTTATTTGGCCTTTTAGCAGCCACGCGAGAGAGTATGATGGCTTTAATGCCATTGCATTTGTTTGAAAGTTTTTATTTATAAAAAACAAAAACCTTTCCTCAATTAACCATGCAAAGAGGATAATGGCAAGAGCTTATGGAGTTTGGTTTACATCTGCCAATGGGATTGTTGGAGTTTCTTAACCCTTTTCCATATTCCACTTCTCACGCAACCCCTTGCATTTGCTGACAATTTTAATGCCCGAGTCTGTCACGCGATCCCCGGGAGGAATTGACTTTACACCTGCTAATTGCATTTGCTTGGAGGTTTAACTTCAGTCTTTCAAAGACACGTGTGGGAGGAGCTGGCTCTACACCTGCCATTTTGCCTTTGCTGAAGGTTTTATGGGCTTTACCCATTCCACACCACGCGAGGGGAAGAAGGCTATACACGAGTTATTTGCATTGTTTTGAAAACTCTTAAAATGCCTTTACCCACACCACAACTAACGGTAGGTGAGGATGCTAACAAAGGTCATAGGATAGGAGACTATACACTAGTTTTATTTGACTATCAATAATCTTAGGACATCTTGGAAGAAATTCCACTGGCTCCCCTACTGGAAATACAATGTACTCAATAACAAGCCTGGCCTCCTCTAAAGCATCAATCTCTTCTCAAGAAGTTCTTCTCTTACCTACTTCATCTGAAATTTCAATATCATTCTAGAATTGCTTGAAGGGCCAAGGAGAACTAGTGATCAGAGTCTTCATTCCAAGAATAGTAAGCATAGCCCTAACAATCCTTGCCATTGAGTTGGTCTTTATCATAAATATGAGTAGTCCCCGATATTTAGCCACTCCCTAGATCCATGAATTCTGCTTGAGCTTAGAATATAAAGCAAGCACTACATCAACTGCTCCAATATCATTTGTGACTTTTATTGCATCCTCCAGACCCATTACCTCTATTACTTGTTGCAAATTAGCTTCTGTGATCTGATAAGTGTATAGGAGAAGTGGTGAATCTGTGTCCCTCCCAAGTACCCCATGTCTACTTTCATGCTCAAATTGGACTTCATCATCATCACTCTTATCATATGTCTCATGATCACAATCCAAATTTAAATATTCTAAAATTCTCTCAGTGAACCAAGTCGCCAATAAAATTAATACTGCAAGGGCATGAGCCAGATCGGGCCCCAAAGTGGGCCTGACTAACAAAAAATTATTTTCATTCAACTAACCCTTGAAATGCCTCAGGAACCTTGAACATACCTCTGGAGTTGATTTGCACCATTATCCGTTCATTAAACTGATTTTTGCAACTCACTGACAATTGTGTCACATTTTTCGCATTGAAACCCAAAGATGCATTTTAAAAAATTGGTCAAAACAACTTCATGGACTTCACAAACTGATAGGCGCGTACTCTGATATGTTAAATTTCATCCTTCAAAACTAGTCCTCAAGACGAATCCCGGGTCTTGAGATATTAATGCACAAATTTGATTAATTGTCTCTGTCAGCAAATGAACCTGATAAAATCAATGTGCAGGGACCACAAAATGCCTTTACTAGAAATATCAAATGACCTTCGTGGATCCCCAAATCTAGGGCATAGATACCTTGAAGTACAGAGAAGACCATGGAATGTTCAGTTTGACCAGAAAGCTAATAGAGTACAAATGATGAGCTTATGAAAATGGCAACTTAACAGAGGCAACAATGAAAGTGCAAAAAACTGAATAAAATGGCTTAAGAAACCATCTTGGAAAACTGATCAAACGGATTGGTAGGAGCTTCAAACTAGAAACATAGCTTGTCTTTCATACCAGAAATAGCCCAGAATAAACATCCTAACATGACATTTACCGGGGCAACTTTTACACATATGCAAAGTGGTGCTCTGACTAACTGTTGAAACAGGGACTTATGCAAACGGTACAAACTGCAAATGGATTGAGCTTGCCAAACTGAGCAAATGGATTCATAGGGACTTGAAATTTGGCATGTGGACTCATCTATATGCATACAATTCAATTCACTTTAAATTTCAACATGACGATCTACTGGTCATAAAATGCAAAGCCTCAAAGTAGGCCACTTAGTGAAATCTGAATTTGTACCTATGATGGACTTTCAGCTCACCCATTGAAATGGGTACTTGATAAACTAATCTAAACTGAATTCTGAAAGTTTTAGAGCACTGCATAGGCTAAATGAAATGTGTAGGATGCATTTCCCAAGCCTTCCCCCTTGATAATCAACTGGCTCCATTTTACCCTTCTTCAAAATAGGCCTATCAAGTTGACTCATTAGGTGGTCCTTTGAAAGTGCAGATGCAAAATTTTGAAATGGGCCTCTCAAATTCCTCAAATTTTTATGAGTCCCAACATGCACCATTCAACATAAATATAAAATCAACCATACCAAAAGAGACACCAGATTTATGTGGAGAAACCCTTTCGGGAAAACACTCCACCAGAGAACGAGGGTAAGTATATTATAATTCTTCAAAAGAGATAACAACACAATAATACACTTCACTACACTTATCCAAATGATCATATAACTACTTGGAAACAATGAACAACTAATGAATAAATAACTATGCCTTGGCTCCAATTTATAGCCAAATGGGAGAGGAAAAACCACTACTATTTTCCCAAAACAAAGGGCAAAAACCACTTGCTAAAATAGACATAATAAAATAATAATTAACTCTTCAAGAGACTTCTCATGGGCACCAAACTGAAATCCACAGTCTTTACACAATTTAAGTGCTTCGTAGCTTGTGGTGACTGTTCAGATCCCCAAATGAATACCTTTTCTCCTCCCAAACTTGCTCTCCTTATAAATGACCCTTCATGTCTCATTATGGAAGTGGGAAGGGGTATATTTTATCTATTTTTATTTTTATTTATCACCTTTTCATGTTCACCTCTTGAAAATGCAATTACAAATAGCCATAAAGTACAAATATTTAATATTTTTCTCACATGTCTTAGGGAACACTTTCCAAAGAACGTGGACACATGTGAATGGCTTAGGATTGCATATAGGAGTTGAGAAAATACAACACCACAGGAGCCCAAATAATCTCTGCAAGCTGAAAAACCTGTTACAAGGAGAAGCAATGAAGCAAATCACAGAAGGAAAGAATACACAGGAAAAATATGCTCCAAAAGAGAGCTCAATAATCTCCAAAATGTATTGTCAATAATAATCCTTCTTCATACAATGAAAAGAAAGAACTCAACCTTTAATAGGTCAAGAAACCCTAAAAGGGAAAACCTAGGTTTGCACATAATAATTAATTAAAATAATTAATTATATGCACCTAAAGTTAGCTTAAGTGTAAAAGAGATAAAGGGAACTTAAATAATTAAACAAATATTGTTTAATTTGTTGGCATTTTTTGATGTTTATGTTGTGATTGTCATTGATGGACACACACTTGTATTGAGATCCCCTTTATATGTATGAGCTCATGCTCAACCGGTATTTGTTTCAACCGGTATGTTGTATTCTAGTCTTTAGACTAGTGGTGATTTTGCAGAATGTGTTTCCTGGTCTGAAGCGGCATGTCGACCCCAAGCGGTTCGCAGATCACAAGCGGTACGAGGAAGCAAAGCGGCTCAACACATTCTTACCAATCTTCATTTTTGTCAAACCGGCAACCGGCATTTTGTATGAACCGGTAACACTCTGTGATGAGTTACCAACCGACATTTTGTGATGAGTTACCAATCCACCGATTGTTTGACGGTGGCGACACATTGACGGTGATTCTTGTGTCATGTTATTGAGTATCTCTAGATTCACTGAACCTAGGAAATTGTAATGTAATCCTATTGGACCGACATGAAATCAAATTCCTTAAAAGGACATCATGTCTAGTTCTTTTGAAGTTGTTGAAGAAGTTGTGAATAGGGTTTATGTTGAGCTAGGGTTTAAGGTGGAAGCGTAGAGCGATCTTATTAGAGAAGATCGAGTTGTAACTAAGAAAGATAGAGGAGACTGAAGTAATGCTGGAATGCATTACCTATGAGCAATACTGGATCTAATCAAGCAATTTGTGCTAGCAGATAGATCAAACACTTGTTGATTACTCACATCTTTGACAAGTTTGTAGCCCTTAACCGGGTAGGCCTCAAAGCCTTTGTAAAATCCTCTAACAAGGTGGTTCACACATGTGAATCCAATATCCTCTAACAAGGTAGTCTTTAATCAGACTTATCTCCTAATAGATATTGAGATTCCTAACAGGATTTGTTCTGGTGAAGAACATTGTAAGACCTTAACCAGTCTGGTTTCTACTCTGCAGATAGTGACTTGTGAGTTCCATCTCACCGTGGTTTTTTCCCAGTTGGGTTTCCATGTCAAATATCTTGTGTTATGGTTGTATTGCTTTTGTGGGTGAATGTTTTATTCGCATTTTGGTTTGTATGTGTGATAACCGGTTTGATTGTCAGACTGCCTTACCGGTTTATCTTTAGACTGTGTAAGTGTTTTAGTGCAAATATTTTTGGAATACTAATTCACCCCCCCCCCCCCTCTTAGTATTCATCAATTGGTATCAAAGCCAACCTTTCTATAAGTTTAACCACTTGGAAAGAGATATGGGGGAATACACATTGAGGGAACTTACTCAACGGCTCACTAAGCCTGAGCAAGCCTATGATGATCTTATGGTCAAATACAAGGCATCTCAAGCAAAAAGAAGAGAACATGCAGAGAGGCTGATGGAACTATCTAAAAGTAGTTCTAAAGATGAAGCTAACAAGGAAGCTATGATTGCTGAAGTGAATAAGCTGAATGATTCAAACTCCAATTTGAGAAAGGAGCTGGAAGGATTGACTATTCAGTTTAGCCAAGAACTTGAGAACCGGAGAAAAGCTGAAGATCTGGTAAAAGACAGAGATCATGAGATCTCCAAGTTGAAACATGAGATTAGTGCACTAACTACTCGCCTTCATGAGAGAAGAATGGAGAAAGAAGACATGCAAGGAGAACTGAACATCGCCATCTCTTAAAATGCAAGTCTTATGGAGACAAACACTGCTATTTCCAAAGAACTCTTTGAATCAAAGGAAATACTAGCTAAGTTTGGCAAAAGTACTGTCAGGCTAGAGCAAAAGCTTGAGTCATCTAGACTGGCAAAGAATACCAATGGTCTTGGTTTTTCTGGACATGAGGAAGGAGAATCCTCAGGAACAAATGCTGAAGCATCAAAGAAGAAACTGACACTCAAAGGAAAAGGTAAGCAAAAATTCAAACCTGTTTGCTTTAACTGTCTTAAAGAAGGACACACTGCCAATATATGCAGGAGCAAAGCCTACAATAATTTTCCTTATTTTATCAACAATGTACCTAGATCCAATAAGTTCAATGGTCATTGTTATGTGCAACAAATTTGGGCATAGAGCATTTGAATGCAGGTTTGTAATGGATAACACTGGAAGATATCCTCAGAGGACCAAAGGAACTGGTCCTGAATCTTTAATGAACCAGAACCACAACCGGTTTAATGTCTTCAATCATCAGTCAAGAAGCAGTGGTCATCAAGAAGCAACCAGATGGAGAGAAAGTTGTATGATCTGTCATGGTCATGGTCACACTGCTGCAACATGCAGAAGGAAGAATGGAAACATTTACAATGGACCTTGGAAAGCACCTGGACTTGTTTGCTATCACTGCAACAAACCGGGTCACATTGCAAGATTCTGCAGAAGCAGAAAAAATATATATGATGATATACCGGTCACTCGGGAAGGAGAAATAGAGGTTGAAAAAGTTCAAGAAGACATGAAGAAAATATGGAAGAAGAAACCAATATTATTGGAGGAGGAACCAGTTTCTGCACCCAGTGTGGAAATATCTGAACCGGCAAACTAAGCCTCAAAGGCTTAGGGGGAACAAACGGAAAAATGCTTTCAAACCCCCAGTTAACACCGATAAAAGACCTTAACCAGTATACTACACCTGTTGCTTGGCAGAAGATCAGAAACGGTAAAGAGGCAAATTAGGGTTTACGCCCTAATATAGGAGCATTAATGATGGTAGGTGAGAGACATGTATAAATGTAATTTTCAAATCATTTCGCACTATCTGTTTTTCGAGCAAAGAAAAGTTTTCAAGGGCAGAGCGAAGAAAAGGCGATTTGAGCTTAGATTTCGAGGAATTGGAGAGATTTGAAAGAGATTCAAATATTGTTTGCAAGCAGCAGTGGAGAACTCAAAGCGGTGATTTGGCATCCGACGGAGAGCGAAGTAAAGCAGAATCAGGAAGCCCTAAATTAGCGTTTGAAAGGTATTTTTCGTGTTCTTGAAATACTCTTCAATGGCTTCCACATCTCATACCAGTTCAAGCACATCCATTGAGTCAGAAAATTTCATTCAGAGGAAGTCCAAGTATAATGCTTTGTCACAAGTTCCAGCTGGAGTCATAGTCGAAGAAGGAATCTTAGACTATATTGATTGCAAGATAGAAGACCTAGGGTCCTTAGCCATTCATACTCAATTAGGTCTATTTTGTGGAAAGGACAAAAAGATCAAACCAGAGTTCAGTATCTCAGAGAAGAAGAAACTCCATAATGCAGTGCATTTTCTGGAAGATTTCACAGAGGATCATATCAGAATCATCTTGAGTAGAGTCCATGGTGACAAGATGTACTTGGAGAGAACACATGATATCACGCCTGAAGCAATTCATGCAGTCACCAGTTTCTGCAACACAGGGGAAGTGCCAGCCTTGAGAACGGTAAGCAAAACGGAAATGACAAAGCTCACCGGTTCGACAAGTGATTCACGAGGTATGACAGTTAATCCTATCAAGGATGAACTGGTAAAATACGCCTGCATGGTGATAGGCTACAGGACATTCTCGGCCAGCAAGATTAATTCTGTATCTGCTGCAGTGGTAAATGCCGCTTACCGGATGATTATAGAGGATAAATCATTTGACTTATGCACCAGTATGCAAAGGCAACTCCTGTTATATCTCAAGGCAATCAAAAAGGACAATTCACTGAGATTTAAATTTGGAAAACTACTGGTAGGGTTGTTTTTCTATTTCCAAGGCTACTTTCCGAGTGTAGGAGATGTCTAGTGGTCCCCTGACCAACCGGTAACCAAGCAGATAAAGGAAAGTGTGCAATCCATTAGAACTAGCTACCCTGAGATACTGAACAAATACTTTGATGAGTTCAAAAGAAAGATGAGTCAGAGGATGCGAATCTCAGGTGACATAGTGAAGAAGTATGAAGATGACATCTGTTTCACTATTCAGGTGGACAAATGTCTAATGGAGGCTGTTGAGCCTAGAATGGAGGAAGTGGAGCCTATGGGCTATGAGGTCATGTTTGACATGCTAGAAGGGTATGCTTCAACCCTTATTGCCTCGCCTCTTGATCCAAAGGCAAAGCGAACCGGAACCTACTTGGAGAGGATCGCACTGGTTGAAGAACCATCGGTGAAAAAGGGAAAAGAACTGGCAGCCAAGAAAGCTAAGGCAGTGCCTGCGGCATCAGCACCAGCTACCACTGAGACTCCAAGAGTGACCAAGCGGTCACCGGCAAAGAAGAAACCGGAGGTAACACCGAAAAAAGTCTTCGAAAGAAAGAGGAAGACTAAGGCAAATGAACCGAACTCCGAAGAAACTGAGTCTGATGAATAGCCAAAGAAGGCTAGACAGACCAAGAAGGTGAAGAAGAATGAACCCGCAACATCCGCACCGGTAAATATAGATATCTCCTCTTACAAACCTTTGACACATTGTCAAAGAACAGTAAAGAATATTAGGAGAAAGTTACTTCATGATTTAATTGATTATTATGATGATTTCAATAGTGAAGAAAAAGATGAAGTACTGCAGGAAATCATTCTTTATTTATGCAAAAATGACCAGTCACCATCAGAGATTGAATCTCAGACACCGAATTCATTGTTTAAAGCATTGGATAACAAATGGAGCATTGCCATTGAAAAGGAACAAGAGATTAGGGAGAAAAATTTTGCACATTACTTCCCCGAACTTTCAAATTCAGAATTATTTGATGTGTTAGATCAAAATAAAGGTCTCTTCTTCACAAGGAGAAGAAGACTCTGGTTGTTGGAAGGGAGAGTTGATGATGTAGAGAAGGATACACATCAACACATGGCCCATGCTATCAGCTCACACAAAGCTTGAATGGCCAACCTCCAAGTGGAAAAGGAACCGGTTATTTCCAAACCGGATGAAGTTTTTGATGAGGAAGGAAACCTGGTGGAGGAACCAATCGACACCATAGATGTAGATGCCCTGGATATAGAAGATGTCACTCAGGACATACCTTTTGAGGGAACTGAACAGGGGCAATAGGCCGATCAGGGTGGTGAACAAGCTGTGGACACACAGCAAGCGGCAAAAGACAAGGAAGAAGAGAAAAAGAAGAAGGATGAAGATGAGAAATAGAGAAAGGAGGAAGAGAAAAAGAAAGAGGAAGAGGAGAAAAGAAAAGATGAAGAAAAGAAGAAGCAAGAAGAAGAAAGGAAAAAGAAAGAAGAAGAGGACATGGAAGAAAAGAAGAAGAAGAAGGAAGAAGAAGAAAAGAGGAAGAAGGAAGAAGAAGAAAAGAGGAAGAAGGAAGAGGAAGAAAAGAAGGAAGAGGAAGAAAAGAAGAAAAAGGAAGAGGAAGAGAAGAAGAAGAGGGAAGAAGAAGAAAAGGAAGAGTAGAAGAGGAGAGCAGAGGAGAAGAAAAATGCAGAAGAAGACAAGGAAGAAGAGAAGAGAAGAGAAGCGGAAAAGAAGAAAGCTGAAGAAGCCAAGGAATGTGAAGCGGCAAAAAGCTCTCAGTTGGAGACTCCGAAGGCAACTGGAAGTCAACCCTCACTGGTTAATCTTTCTAGTCCTATCGATCTCCAATCTGCAAGTGAGTCAGAGCTTATGCAGAGCATCAAGGTTGCTCAAGAGCACCTTGAGATCATTCGGAGGAAAAAGGAACAAGACATCATTCAGGCAGTTGTAGACACACTTACCGGTTTAATCCCCGGTACTAATCTTCCTGACACTGATTCATCACTAGCACAACTCAAACTTCTATGTACTGTAGTGGATGATCAGGTGTAGAGCCTAGAAGAAGCAGTTGAGGCCAATGTAAAGAAAGAGCACCAAAAGGCTCTTAATGTTGCTCTGGTGAACAAACTGAATGAGCTTAGGACTGAACTGTCAAAGGATCAAAAGAACATAAGGAGTGCTTTGGATGAGGGAAACTTGCTACTCAGCAAAATCTGTCAACCTCATCTATTCTATGATGATGTGCTAGCCAAGAAGCAATAGCTTCAAATGGACTTACAGTCCTACTTAAGTGCATTCAAGACTCCTTACGACTCCTTTGTAGCATATGGGCAAACCGTTCACCGGTTCCAGATCCAATCAGCCAAGATAGAGCAAGAGATCAGCACAAGGTCTAGGGATTTGCCGGAACTTCAACTGGTATTACTTCCATGACTACAAATTCTCCGGAAATGCTATCTGAACCTAGATGCACTGACAGTCACCCAAGAACTGAGCATAATCGATACCATGGAGGAGCAGGTATCACAAATGCAGACAGAGAAGGAAGTGGCAACCTCCCTACTAGAGTCCTGGTCTCTCTCCATGAAACAATTTTTGTAGGACTACAAAGCGATTTTTGACAAGTATTATTCATTATTGTCATAAACTCTTTTATATATATATGGAAACAGGTTTTTGCAGTGGTACTTTGTCATTGTTGGCAAAGGGGGAGAAGTATATGGTTTTAAAATTTTGATGGTCTTAAAATTTTGAAATTTTGATATATCAGGGGGAGAAGTGTCTGTTTTGAAGTTTTGATATATGATGTGATATATGCTATATGCTCTGAATGCAAAATTTCTATACACTCTGTTGATTAAGGGATAGTGTATATGCTTAGGAGGAGCAATTTTGTTAATGGCAAGTTTTTGTTGTAAAACAATTAGATGTCAAAATTTTATTTTCCTAAGTGTTGCCATCAATGCCAAAGGGGGAGATTGTTGGCATTTTTTATGTTTATGTTGTGATTGTCATTGATGGACACACACTTGTATTGAGATCCCCTTTATATACATGAGCTCATGCTCAACCGATATGTTGTATTCTAGTCTTTAGACTAGTGGTGATTTTGCAGAATGTGTTTCTCGGTCTAAAGCGGCATGTCGACCCCAAGCGGTTCGCAGATCACAAGCGGTACGAGGAAGCAAAGCGGCTCAACACATTCTTACCAGTCTTCATTTTTGTCAAACCGGCAACCGGCATTTTGTATGAACCGGTAACACTCTGTGATGAGTTACCAACCAACATTTTGTGATGAGTTACCAATCCACCGATTGTTTGACGGTGCCGACACATTGACGGTGATTCTTGTGTCGTGTTACTGAGTATGTCTAGATTCACTGAACCTAGGAAATTGTAATGTAATCCTATTGGACCGACATGAACATCATGTCTAGTTTTTTTTAAGTTGTTGAAGAAGTTGCAAATAGGGTTTATGTTGAGCTAGGGTTTAAGGTGGAAGCGTAGAGCGATCTTATTAGAGAAGATCAAGTTGTAACTAAGAGAGATAGAGGAGACTAAAGTAATGCTGGAATGCATTAGCTGTGAGCAATACTGGATCTAATCAAGCAATTTGTGCTAGCAGATAGATCAAACACTTGTTGATTACTCACATCTTTGACAAGTTTGTAGCCCTTAACCGGGTAGGCCTCAAAGCCTTTGTAAAATCCTCTAACAAGGTGGTTCACACATGTGAATCTAAAATCCTCTAACAAGGTAGTCTTTAATCGGACTTATCTCCTAACAGAGATTGAGATTCTTAATAGGATCTGTTCTGGTAAAGAACATTGTAAGACCTTAACCGGTCTGGTTTCTATTCTGCAGATAGTGACTTGTGAGTTCCATCTCATCGTGGTTTTTTTCCAGTTGGGTTTCCACGTCAAATATCTTGTGTTAAGGTTGTATTTCTTTTGTGGGTGAATGTTTTATTCGCATTTTGGTTTGTATGTGTGATAACTGGTTTGATTGTCAGACTGCCTTACTGGTTTATCTTTAGACTGTGTAAGTGTTTTAGTGCAAAGATTTTTGGAATACTAATTCACCCCCCCTCTTAGTATTCATCATAATTAATCAAGTAAATACCCGAATACTCTAACACTCCCCCTTAAGCTAGACTTTGGGAGAAGCTAAAACCTAGAACAGCTACTGAAAGCAATAAAGATGGGTCCCGACAACAAGGCTTGATCAGGCACCCAAATACAATGAAATCTCTATGAACTGGAGAAATAGAGAAAACCACATGGGAACAAAACTTTACTCCAAAAAGAGATGGAAAAGAACACCACTAAAGCATGAAGAACCTGCAAACTCTGTCAAAGAATAGCTGCTGATCTGAAGAACCTCCACTGAAATAGAACATGACCAGGTAGAGAAGACTATAATCTATATGAGTGCCCTCAAATGACACTACTTGAATCAGAAGGCAAACAAGGCAAACAATTGAAATCGAAGATACAGATGGCATGAAAACACCAAAGCCTGAAGAGCTGATCAATCGAACCATGGAAGCATTAGAACCAATAGGACAAACCTCCCCATAATGCTGACAAGGGAGAGGGACAAGAACACTGAAAAGAACAACCAAGAAAAACTGCATGACGAACAACCAGGAACATCAAAGGTGCTGAGAAAAGTACATGGTGTCATGGAAGGAACACTCACTTGACACATATCATGAAGTGAATGTCATGGAAGGAACACTCACTAGACAAAGGAAGATGGCAAACAACAGGCAAACATCAACACCCTCATGGCACTTTATCAATAGTGCATGTACAACAAGGCACAAGATATGCAAGATTCCAAGTAAACAATGTATGATGGCACTTTATCTCAGTGCGTTTGCATAAATACAAGTTACAATGATAAGAAGACTGGAAATAGAAACGTGAACCAAAATAGAGACATCCTACTCAGAGAAGATATCCCAGGACCTGAAACAACCACGATATCCACCAGAGTGCTGAAAAGAAAAAATTAAATAAAATATGCATGGAGAAGAATCTGGAAATAAAACTTAGATGGCTAGAAAGTACACAGCACATGCTTTCCAAAAATATAAAATTTTCGAAAAACGGAGTTCGGATGCTCATTCTATGGCTCCCGGAGTGCAAAAATAAGACCTCACTTTGACTGGAAAAAACACAGTCAAAAAGAAAAATAAGAAAAAATTACCAACATAAAGAGGTCCGTCTCGGAACCATCTTTCTGACGCCTATTCATTTTTGAAAAAATGACTCTGTTTGCCCAAGATATGGCCAAAAAACCAAATCCCCCCTTGAAAGAGGCAAAAAAGGGAGTCTGGTGCCTGGGCGGTGCTCCGATGGCCAGTGGGTGGCACTTCGGTGGCTGCCTAGTGGTGGGTCGATGGCTGGGAGGAGCTCCGATGGTGATCTCGGGCGGAGCGGTGCTCTTGTGTGGAGCAGAGCTGCTAGGCGACGCAGCAGTGGCGCGTTCGAGCGGAGCGAGGGTCGTTGGGGCGGCGGGCCGGAGGTACAAAGAGTTTCGGCAGCGATGGGCACTACTGGGCCGCAAGGAGGTCGAGCGGCAGTGGGCCACAGGCAGTGGCCGGGGAGTTGGGGGCCGCAGGCGGCGGTGGCGGGGGCCGCAACGGCGGCGAAGCCGGGAGGAGCACGGGCGGTGGTGGGCCGCAGGCGGCGGGGGCCAGAGGCCGGGGCCGGCGAGGGTCGGGAACTAGCAAGAGGCCAACACTGGCAGAGGGCCAGGGGCCATAGAGGCTGGACTGACAGGTCTGGCAAGCCTGTCAGTCCGGTACCCTGCAGTACCCACAAACCTAAACCCAAAAAAAAAAAAAAAAATCTGTGTTGTTTTTTTTGCAAAAAAAACAACAATCGCCTTTTTGATTTTTTTTTTTCAATTTTTTTTTTTAAATATCAAAGTCCGGCCTGCATGCCGTAAAAAGGCCAAAAAAAAAAATTGAAATTTTTTCTCAAAAAGCGTGCCAAGGTCGTACGGCTTGGATCTAAGAAAAAAAATACTCCCACAGGCTCAAGAACCAAAATAGGTCAAATTTTATATGACCATAGGGGTTTTTGGGCCTTCTAAGCATGATGGTGAAGTCCGTTTAGGCCCAAAGTGCTCAGAAAAAAAAAAAAAAAAAAAAAAAAAAAAAAAAAAAAAGGTCAAACCCTAGGTACATAAAAAATTCCTGAAACCCCAAATCTGCTTCCAAAGCAAAATTCTCAAAACAAGAATAGGTAGCTGCAGATCTGAAGCTCTGATACCATATAGGAGTTGAGAAAATACAACACCACAGGAGCCCAAATAATCTCTGCAAGCTGAAAAACCTGTTACAAGAAGAAGTAATGAAGCAAATCACAGAAGGAAAGAATACACAGGAAAAATATGCTCCAAAAGAGAGAGCTCAATAATCTCTAAAATGTATTGTCAATAATAATCCTTCTTCATACAATGAAAAGAAAGAACTCAACCTTTAATAGGTCAAGAGACCCTAAAAGGGAAAACCTAGGTTTGCACATAATAATTAATTAAAATAATTAATTATATGCACCTAAAGTTAGCTTAAGTGTAAAAGAGATAAAGGGAACTTAAATAATTAAACAAATATTGTTTAATTAATCAAGTAAATACCCGAATACTCTAACATTGTAAGGTTAATTTCACCTTATTTTAACACTCAATTGGATTGAAGTAAATTTGAAAAAATAAACTCAACCAAAAACCAAGCATCAAATGATTTAAAGATCTTCATCAAAATTTAAAAAGTTCGAAGGATCGGACAAAAAAGAGACCCACCCTTCTTGGGTTAATTATTTCTTACTAAGTGTGTCTTTGATTTAATTTGTGACAATAAGCATATAATAAATGTATCTACATTATGGTGCCCCTATTTTTTAGGGCATGCAAATTTTTTTCTTTTCCAAATAATATTGTTGACTAGGTTGAAAGGACCTGAATACTGAGAGGGGGTGAGTCAATATTCCCACACACACACACACACACACACATATATATATAAAGAAACTTTTAAAAATACTTTAAGTTTATTTAAAAATATCAAACTTAATCTGTCATACTTAATGAACATAAAACTACGAAAGTAGAATAATCATGAAGAACACAATGATGTTATGATGAAAGAACAAGGATGCAATCAACTACTGAGAGGGGGGGGGGGGTGAATCAGTAGATAGAAAAACTGATAAGCTTCACCAATCTCAAAATCAATCTCTCAAAGTAAACTTAGAACTATCAATGTAATATCACTGTCAAGATAAAACTGTCAAGTTAAATCGGTTGACTGTTACAACAGATTAACAGTAAACAACTTGAAACTCACAAAAATCCAAATACTTTTACTGACATAGGTAAAAATTCATTCCATATTGCTACTAGTTATCATGACTTATCAAAGTGGATTAAGTAGTTAAGAAAATCAACCATAAAAAATATAACCACAAAAACATTCACCACTAAAACTATCAAGTTAAACCGGTTGACTGTTACAACAAATTAACTAGTAAACAACTTGAAACTCACAAACATCCAAATTCTTTTACTGACATAAGTAAAACTTCATTTCATATTGCTGCCAGTTATCATGACTTATCAAAGTGGATTAAGTAGTTAAGAAAATCAACCATAAAAAACATAACCACAAAACATTCATCACTTGACAAAATATTTTTGACGTGGAAACCCAAATGGGAAAAACCACGGTGAGATGAGACTCACAAGATAACTATTTGAACTCTTCTAAAGTTAACCCTGTTAGGAGCCAAGTCTGTTAAAGCTTTACTAAAATTCATGTTAAGAACAGATCCTGTTAGGGACCATGCGGTTAAGGGATTGACTATAATGCCTTGTTAGAAGCAATACCCTATGAGGAGTAACCTCGATAGAGGATTTGAAATGCAAGCTAATGGACCACCTGGTTAGAGGATTTTAATAGCACCAAGCTTGTTAGAGCTTACTCGGTTAGGGGATTTCAATCTACTATAATTGTTAGAAAATAATAGAAGTTTGCTGATCTATTTGAATAGCACTACACTTGCTTGTTCGGATCCTTTTCATGCTCCTATCTGTCTTTACTCAAACTACAGATACATCATCTGTTTCGGCAACCACGCACTCAACTAAAACTTTGCCAACTCTAAAACTAAACAACTCGTCGACCTTATAAAAAATCAACTAGGTCTGTAACACAACAAAAAACCTAATTCACGTAGAGATTACAAACAACTCGGTTCAAGTATGACCATTGGCTTACATAACAATCTCTACACATCTTTTAAGAAAGCCTCGACCACTCCTTGATCATCGCTTCATTGAACTTAGTAACTCATCACGTGCTTTGAATTACATGCAATATACTTGTTGATTCCCAAGACAAAAATTGTTACCTCAACGCGCCAAAAATACTTCAAAACTCTCTTCATACAATATGCATACGCGTCATAATCATTACCGCTCACCATTAGATCACAAACCAATATAACCAATTCACCAAACTTAATCGGTTAGGGTTTATCAAATCAATAGGTAGGGTTTACCGGTTCAACTCTCCCATACTTAGCAATATCGGTTCACTCCACAAACTTACCTACCGGTTACAGTTTCCTTTCACTAGCTCTTCCTACTGGTTACAAAACAACATTACAACAATATCATTACTGGTTAATTGACATCAATGACAACATAGCATTTCATTAATGCAATCTTCATGCAAATGCCAACAATCTCTCCCTTTGGCATTGATGGCAATACAAATATCAATTGCTATGATTGTGAATAGGAATCCTAGTTTACATTTTACCATGTACTCTCCTTGTCTTCAGCTTCTCACTAATTCTTCTCCCCCTTTGACAATAATGCCAAATTGAAAGTAAAACATACAATGTAAAACTTCATTATCCAGCATCAACAACCTGCAACTTTATGCTCGCCCTGTGGAATAACTCCACTTCTACATCAATCCTGCTGTAAAATTCTGCAAGTAGCTCTGGGACTAATGTACTCTACATCATGCTCAATTCACCTCATGAAGGGGTACAACCCCTAGCTGACTTCTAAGATACTCAAAAGTAGTCTTAGGCAATGGTTTAGTAAAGATATCTACAAGTTGCTCCTTGGTAGAAACATTCTCTAAAATCACATCTTTACTCTGCACTTTTCCCCTCAAGAAATGATACTTGAATTCAATATGTTTGGTTTGGGTGTGCAAGATAAGGTTCTTTGAAAAATTTATAACACTAGTATTGTCACACAAGATCTTTACAGGTTCTGTAAACTTCATCTTGAAACCTTCTAAAACGTGCCCCATGCAGATAGCCTGGGTACAATTCATATAAGCTACAACATACTCAACTTCAGTAGTAGACTATGAAATACAACTCTGCTTCTTGTTACTCCATGAAACAAGTCTTCCTCCAAGAAAGAATGCTCCATCGGTTGTGTTTTTCCTATCATCAACATTACCTACCCAGTCTCCATCTGTGTACACCTTAAATTCAAAGTTTCCTTCATATGGATACCATAATCCATAGTCAACAGTACCTTTCAAATATCTGAATATCCTCTTGGTTGCTATCAAATGTGTTTCCTTCGGATTCTTCTGAAATCTAGCAAATAGACCAACTGCATGAGCTATATTTGTTCTATTGTGAACAACATAGTGCAATTTCCCAATCATTGACCTGTACTACTTCTCATCAACAGTTGTGGCCTCATCTTTCTTGGACAACTTACAACCTGTAACCATTGGTGTTCCAACTGGTTTACAATCACTCATACCAAATGTCTTTAATACCTCCTTCACATACTTAGACTGTGTAATGAAAATACCACTCTTCATTTGTTGTATTTGCAAACCTATGAAAAAATTTGTCTCTCCAACTAGAGACATTTCAAACTCACTTTTCATTTCATTTACAAATTCATTTCTCATGTCATCACTACCTCCAAATATGATATCATCTACAAACACTTCACTAATCGGTATCTTAGCTCCTTCAGATTTGAGATATATGTTGCTATCTTCACTGGTTCTCTGAAAACCTATCTTCATTAGGTGTGAATGAAACCTTTCATACCATGCTCTCGATGCTTGTTTTAATCCATATAATGCTTTGTGCAACTTACATACAATGTCTTTCCCATCAGTCAAAGCATAACCATCTGATTACTCAAAGTATAATTCTTCTTATAGTATTCCATTCAAAAATGTTGACTTTACATCCATCTGATATACTTTGAATCCCTTGTGTGCTACAAATGCAAGAAAAGTTCTGACATCTTCTAGTCTAGCCACTGGTGCAAAAGTCTCACCATAATCTTCTCCTTCTTCTTATGCATAACCTTTGCAAACCAATCTAGCTTTGTTGCGAACTACAACACCATCTTCATTCAGCTTGTTCCTGAAAACTCACTTAGTACCTATCACATTTTTATTCACTAGTTGGGGTACTAGGGTCCATTTGTTATTCTTCTCAAATTTTTCAAACTCCTCCTCCATAGCTTTAACCCGATGATCATCTCCAAATGCTTCCTTAGCAGTTCTAGGCTCAATAGTGGAGAGCATACAAGAACTCTCTAATTCTTCTTCTACTTAATACTCCAGCATCCTTATCTCCAATAATTTGTTCAGGATTGTGATTGAGTCTCACATACCTCAGAATAACATGATCATTATCTCCAGGTTCTTCTTCATTATTAACATCATCTTCTTCTGAATCTATCTGTTCCAGTTGAACTGGTACAATAGCATTCTTTTAACCGATTTTAGGTTTCACAGGTTCTAGTTCCAAAAACAAAATTCAAGGATCTTCATCCTTTTTCTCCATACTGGTTTCCCCTGAGACTTCAAGATACTCATCCACTTGAACATCAACACTCTCAATGATTCTCTATGTTTGATTGTTATAACATTTGTAGGCCTTACTCTTGGTGGAATAACCAAGAAATATACCTTCATCACTTTTAGCCTCAAACTTTCTAACATAGTCACCTCTCTTAATAAAACATTTGCTGCCAAATATCTTGAAATACCTAACATTAGGTGATCTATCATACCAGTATTCATAAGGAGTCTTGTCCTTACCTCTTTTTACCAAAATATGGTTCATAGTGTAGATAGTTGTGCTAACAGCTTCTCTCTAGAATGTTTTTGCTACACCTCCTCGTATCAACATCGTCCTAGCAGCTTCAACAACTGAGCGGTTGTTTCTCTCTGCAATACCATTCTATTGTTGTATCCTCGGTGCAAAAATTTGTCATTTGATACCATTTTCTTCCCAATATCTAGTGAATTCTTCAAAAGTAAATGCACCACCTTGATCAGTCCTTAGACACTTTATCTTCTTACCACTCTCCTTTTCAGCTAAGGCCCTGAATGCCTTGAATTTACTAAATGCTTATGTTTTATCTTTCAAGAATGTGACCCACATCATTCTTGAGCAATCATCAGTGAAGATCATGAAATATCTATCATCTTGAATTCTTTTAGTCCTTATTGGTCCACAGAGGTCTGTATGAACCAAATCTAACAGATGTTCTGCTAAAAAAGATTTGCTTTTGAAAGTTGAGGATGTCATCTTTCCCAACTGATATTCCTTACATAGAACATTAACCGGTTTGTACAACTGAAGCAAACCTCTCACTGTCTTTGACTTACTCACTTTAACAATGTTATCAAAATTTATATGGCAAAATCTCATATGCCAAAGCCAACTATCATCTACTTTAGCAATTAAACAGTTGCCAACTTTGGGATTCAGGTGAAACAAGTTACCTTTAGTCTGCTTGCCAGTTGCAATCAGTTCACCTTTGCTCCCATAGATTTTGCACATATCGTTCTTAAAATCCAATGGATATCCTTTGTCATTGAGTTGAGCGACACTCAAAAGATTGTGCTTTAAACCTTCAACCCAGTATACATCATCTACACTTCTCTTTCCATTAAGAGAAATAGTTCACTTACCTTTAACCATGCAAGGTGAGTCATTACCAAATCTTACAACTCCGCCATCAAATTCCTTCAATGAAAAAAATTTGCTCTGATCACCGGGCATGTGATGTGAACAACCACTATCAATGATCCAATCATTAGAATTATCCATTCATGAAACTAAAGCCTTCTGATCAAATGTTTCTTCTTAAATGGCTACAAACACAATGTCTTCATTAGCATCACCATCAGATTCCTCATCAGTGATACCACCATCAACTGCAATAAGACAATCTCTTTTGCCTTTTCCCTTATACTTCTTGAATTTCTCTCGCTTGTGCTCATTATCACCATTAGGACAGTTAGCAGCTATATGTTCAATCTTGTTGCATGCAAAACATTTCAAAGGTAATTTACCTCTATATTTATCGATACCTTTGGGCAACCGCTATGCCAACAATGCTTCAAGCTCAACAAAACTATCTTCATCATTAACTTCTCTGTTGGATCTAGATTCATAATTGTGACTGACATATCTACTTTTCCTCATAGATAGGTTAGAAACAAAAGCTCTAAATGTTGATTCAGATTTCTGAATACTACCATCATAACCATTTAATTCAAAAGCAGTAAGCTTACCAATGATGGATTCAAGGGTTACCTTAGTTTTGTCAATAGATTTTAACTCTTGAATGGCTGCAAATCGGATAGCATAGACTGGTAGCAGGGTTCTCAATACCTTACTAACCACTGTGGCATCATCCATTTTACCACCACCACTCTTGATCTCACCAACTATCTCTTTTATCCTTTGACCATATTGTTGGATATTCTCACTTTCAGCCATCTGCATGTCATCAAACTTTCCTCTTAGACTCTCTTCCTTGGAAATCTTCACATGTTCATCATTGCTATAAATCTCTTCAAGTTTCTTCCATACCTCATATGCAGTCTCCAGACCATGGACATCTTCATACTCTTCATCAGACAAAGAACTGATAATAGCCTCTAGTACTTGATTGTTTTCTTGTTGCTCTCTCTTCTGATCATCAGTCATAATCCCACTAGGTGCAACATATTGAGTACCAACATGTTCCCTGTATTGATTTTTTAGGACTCTTGATATAAATTTTCATTCTATCACTCCATATCCTATAGTTCTCTCTATTAAACTTTGGACCTTCCTTCTTCATCATGTTCTACAAGATCTTTACCTCAAGTTGTTAGGCTTAGACCTTAGAGAACCTGACATGCTTTGATACCAATTGATGGTATGATGAAAGAACAAGGATCCGGTCAACTACTAAGAGGGAGGGGTGAATCAGTAGATAGAAAAACTGATAAACATCACCAATCTCAAAATTAATCTCTTGAAGGAAACTTAGAACTATCAATGCAATATCATTGTCAAGATAAAACTATCAAGTTAAACCGGTTGACTGTTACAACAGATTAACAGTAAACAACTTGAAACTCACAAACATCCAAATACTTTTACTGATATAAGTAAAACTTCATTTCATATTGTTTTTGGTTATCATGACTTATCAAAGTGGATTAAGTAGTTAAGCAAATCAACCATAAAAACATAACCACAAAAACATTCACCAATTGACAAAATATTTTTGACGTGGAAACCCAAATGTGAAAAACCATGGTGAGATGAGACTCACAAGATAACTATCTAAACTCTTCTGAAGTTCGCCCTGTTAGGAGCTAAGCCTATTAAAGCTTTACAAAAAGTCTTGTTAAGAACAAATCATGTTAGGAACCACCCGGTTAAGGGATTGACTATAATGCCTTGTTAGAAGCAATACCCTGTGAGGAGTAACCTCGATAGAGAATTTGAAATCCAAGCTAACGGACCACCTAGTTAGAGGAGCGGATTTCAATCTGTTGTAATTGTTAGAAAAAAATAGGAGTTTGTTGATCTATTTGAATAGAAATACACTTGCTTGTTCAAATCCTTTTCATGCTCCTATCTGTCTTTACTCAAACTACAAATACATCATCTGGTTTGGCAACCACACACTAAACTAAAACTTTTCCAACTCTGAAACTAAACAGCTCATCGACCTTATAAAAAAATCAACTAGGTTGGTAACACAACAAAAAACTTAATTCACATAGAGATTACAAACAAGTCGGCTCAAGTATGACCGTTCGATTACATAAAAATCTCTACACATTTTTCAAGAAAGCCTCGACCGCTCCTTGATCACCGCTTCATCGAACTTAGTAACTCATCACGCGCTTTGCATTATATGCAATATACATTCTCATTCCCAAGACAAAATCCATTACCTCAACATGCCAAAAACACTTTGAAACTCTCTTCATAAAATATGCATATGTGTCATAATCATTACCGCTCACCATCAGATCATAAACCAATATAACCAATTCACCAAACTTAATTGGTTAGGGTTTATCAAATTAATAGGTAGGGTTTACCGGATCAACTCTCCAATACTTAGCAATACTGGTTCACTCCACAAACTTACCTACCAGTTACAGTTTCCTTTCACTAGCTCTTCCTACCGGTTACAAAACAACATTGCAACAATATCGTTACCGGTTAATTGACATCAATGATAACATAACATTTCATTAATGCAAACTTCATGCAAATGCCAACACACAACCATAAGAGAAACACTGGATTTATACATGGAAACCCCAAATGGGAAAAACCATGGAGAGTGTTAACTCTTAGAAAAATATAAATAGATATCTGGTGTTTTCTAAGATTAAGCTCATATCACAATTCACAAATTCTACATTAGATCCGGTTAAAACAAATCAAATCGTGATTTGTTGAGATTAATTATTTTTTTCAAATATTTGAATTTCTCAATTCAAATGAAGACACAGCTCCTAACTTTTAACTACCTAACCCAACCATCCCCTAACCTAACCCATTCTATCTGATCCTAGGGTCTAACTAACCCTATTATCTTGCATATCCTAACCTCTTTTATCCTAACCTCTTATGGGTTGGATATTCTCCCCTTGAGACACATTGCACTTTTGCCACATGTCTCCTCCCTTGGACACTTGCCCTCTCATGAGCAAGGCTCCTTGACACTTGTCACCATAGAGATGACAAGTGTCCCTTCCTCCAACCTCTTCTCCAACTTCCTCAATCTTGACCCTTGATATCTTCAAATCAAATCTGGACCATCGATTCCTACCACCTCAGCTTTGGCCTTGAAATTCCTATAAATGATGAATAATGATGAACTTTAAATACTCAACAAATACTGAGAGGGGGGGTGAATCAATATAGACAAAAACTTCTTTAACAGCTTAAACTACAAAGACTGCACAAACTGGTAAACAACATCACTGATCTAAATCAAGGCACTACCGGTAAAACACAGTGAGACTGTGAAAGACATAAACCAGTAACACTTAGATCTTCACAAAACCTAATAACTCATTTCCACTTCACCCATATGCATAAACAAGTAATACATCATCAGAAATATAATGACCATTGGATCATCATGCTTTACCACTTAACAGAAAACACTAATCATCATAGGAAATAGCATCACACATGACACACTGATTTTTCACGTGGAAACCCAACTGGGAAAAACCACGGTGGGGATGAATACCCACAAGTTGTTCTTGAACTCTTATGAAGTCCACTTTGTTAGGAGCCTAGTTTGGTTAAGGACTTTATAACAGGTCCTGCTAGGAACCGATCCTTCTGGGGATTGATAGTTCTGATACATAATATAAGTACAGATCCAATAGCCAACAAGATGAGAGGGGGGGGGTGAATCATACAAACTTAATCATCCATAAAAACATCAGATTCAACCTCGGTAACATATATTTCAGTAATATAACCAAAATTGTTAACCATGCAAACTCAAAAGCATATGAACAATATAAACCTCATAACACTAGATTTAACGTGGAAACCCAAATAGGGAAAAACCACTGTGAGATTTTGGACCCACTAAGAAATATACTCTTCTAGAGTATGCTCGGTTAAAAGGAAATCCTGTTAAAGATTACAAACACATTGCTAGATGTGACCCAATTAAGGGATTTCCCTCAGATCTGTTAGGATCTTCACTTTGTTAGAAGTGACCTTGTTAAAGGATTTCAAACACTCAATCAGAATGTCACCTTGCTAGAGGGTTTACATATAAGACTTTTAAGTCCACTCGGTTAAGAGATTTTCTGTCACTTTCACAAAATAACAGTAATAAAAATCTATCAGCAACTTCACATCTAAAATGCTAAAGCAGATTCCTATTTGTTCAATACAATCTAGACATAGAACTAATCTTGTCTATTTGCTGGGCTTCTATACTTTATTATTCTAACAGGTCTTCAAGCTTCTGTGCTCGATAATCACTATGTAGCATCCCTGTGCATACACTTGCCCGCATACAATGTTTATCAACAGTTTCCTATTTATAAACAATTAGATAACCGCTTAATCTCCTTGATCACATTTCCCATGATCAATCATAGCCATCAGATCTTCAATCTTGTCTAGGTTCAATGCATCTTTTGATCTAAAAATGTTTTACCCTGCCTTGGAACTTGTGCCAAGGTATTGCAGTTCAATCTGAGCTGTAGATCTTCATGTCGACTTTCCATTACCTTAGATTCATTAACAAACTTCTTCCACAGCTTACCAATCATTTAATCTGCTCCAACTCATCAGCTTCCTTCATTAAATACCGCATGTAAACATTTAATGCATTCTGTTATAGCTCAGTTACAACTCAGTAACAACTCGGGGAATACTAAACTTCACTCGATAGACATTCCGCCTTCATTAACCGATAGCGATAACCTTAGGGTTTACCGACTAGGTTCCTTAGGGTTTACCAACTAGGTTCTTTGCTTGATAACATAGTATAGTATTAACCTTTACAATTTACAACATATGTATGATGTTAAAACAATCTAAAACATCATGATCTCATCATTGTCTGACTCGGTAGTAGTTTCCCATTGAATACCTTATTCATCCCCTTATTCATCATATTCTTTCCTGTGTCTTTTACCGACATCTTTATAATCTTCATATCATACTTCTCAAGATATGGCAACATCATATTGAATTAGAAAATCAATTTCTTGACATCAATGACAAAATAATAATATAAAGACAGTAAAACATCTTTAATTAGTTATATCCATAATCATCAACAACCTTCTCAATATCCTTATGAAATGCCAACAATCTTTCATTGTCTGTTATAATGCAATATTGCCAACAATCTCCCCCTTTGGCATTGATGTCAAAACCAATTGATTTGACCTTAATAGATTCGGATTGCTGTGATTCTAAAATGCTGAAATGCTCTCCCCCATACATTAGACTTCTCCTCATTTCTTCAGTCTACTTTCCAATCTGTAGTCTTCTCAGTTTGCTCTTAGTCTTCTCCCCTGATAGGTCTTCTCTCAGATGTCTCTCCTTTATCTTAGTCTTCTCCCCCTTTGTAGGTCTTCTCCCCCTTTGACAACAATGCCAAAAAGTAAAGAACTAAAACATAATTACTTTCTGTAAGAAGTTATTTCCTGTTGTTGTGTATCAACTGAGTCTCGGTTAGAGCATTTGTCTTCAATTCTTGTTCCCTGTAATATTTCCTGTACACCTTTAGAAAACTTCCTAAAGTGTATAACTTAGCATCAACTCCCAAAAGATATTCATTAGAGTCATCGGATTGATGCTTTCACCGAACTTGGTCAGTGAGTAGAAGATAGGGGTAGGACCCCTAACTTACTTCTGAGATATTCAAAAGTGTCCTTTGGTAGTGGCTTGGTGAAGATATCTGTTATTTGCTCCTTTGTGCTAACATATTCCAACACCACTTTCTTCTCTTGAGCTTCTTTTCTAAGATAATGATATTTGATAGATATGTGCTTTGTCTTAGAGTGCATAACAGGATTCTTTGAAATATTAATGGCACTAGTATTATCACAGAATATAGTTACAGGCTCGGTAACTTTCTCATTTATACCTCCCAACAGTTGTTTGATCCATGCCATGTTGGTACAATTCAATGCTGCAGCAACGTATTCAGCTTCTGTTGTTGACTACAAAACACATCCTTGTTTCTTGCTAAGCCAACTCACTAGTCTTTCTCCTAAAAAGAAAGCTCCTCCACTTGTGCTTTTCCTGTCATCAGCATCAGTATAAACTTTTAAATCAAAATCATTTCCTTTCTAATATACTAAGCCATAATCCTCTGTGCCTTTCAAGTATCTGAAAATTCTTTTGATTGTTGTCATGTGTGTTTCCTTAGGATCTGCAAAGAATCTTGCAACTATACCTACTGCATGTGCTATGTTTAGTATGCTATGAACAACATATTGTAGTTTTCTAATCATGGATCGGTAGAGTATCTCATCAACAGATGCAGATTCATCATTCTTTAATAATTTACAGTTGGTAGTCATAGGAGTACTTACTGGTTTTGAATCATCCATTCCAAATTTCTTCAAGATTTCCTTATGTACTTGGATTGAGTAATGAAAATCTCATTTTTCATTTGCAGTATCTGTAAACCTATAAAATACTTTATCTCACCGATTAATGACATCTCAAATTCTTTGTTCATTTCATTTCCAAAGTTCTTGCATAAAGAGTCATTTCCACAAAATATAATATCATCAAAAAATATGGCTGAGTTCAGTATTCCATTTTCATCATTCTTCATGTACATGCTTCTATTCTCACTTGTCCTTATAAAACCAATCTTAATCAAATAAGAGTGCAATCTTTCATACCATGCTCTTGGTGCTTGTTTCAGACCATATAAAGCTTTGTTCAATTTACATACTTGATCTTTATTATTGTCTTCAACAAATCCTTTAGGTTGTTCAATGAAAACTTCTTCTAATATTCCATTCAGAAATGCAGATTTGACATCCATTTGATATACCTTGAAGTTCTTGAAAGCAGCATAGGCCAACAATGTTCTAACTCCTTCAAGTCTAGCAACACGTACAAAAGTTTCACCATAATCAATTCCTTCTTCTTGAGCATAACCTTTGCAAACTAGTCTTGCCTTGTTTCGAATGACTTCACCTTTTTCATTTAGCTTGTTTCTAAAAATCCACTTTGTATCGATTACATTTTTGTCCTTCGGTCTTGGGATTAGTGTCTATGTATCATTCTTCTTGATTTGATCGATCTCTTCTGTCATAGCATTTACCCAATCTTCACTGTTAAATGCCTCTTTTACTATTCTCGGCTCAAATTCAGATATCAAGCATGTGTTCTGTCTCAGTTTGTTCCTTGTCATCACTGGATCATCCTTATCTCCTATAATCTGACTTGGTGCATGATGTCTTCTGACATACTTGACTAATACGGGCTCGGTAGGCTCTGTATGATCTTCTTCATCACTCGGTAACTAGATATTCTCTTCATTTTCTTCAATAGTCTTCTCGGTAGGACTTCTTAGTTGAACATAGACAAATTCATCATAGTCTTCTGGTTCCTTGGAATTTCCTTCATCAATTCTTTCTGCAAATTCATCAATTTTCACATTTGCACTTTCTACTATTTTGTTAGATGATTTGATCAGACATTTAAATGCTTTGCTTCTAGAAGAGTAACCTTGAAACATTCCTTCTTCACTTTTTTGATCAAACTTGTCATTTCTATCATTTTTATGAACATAGCATGTACTTCCAAAGATTTTAAAATAACTAACATTAGGTTTCTTATCATACCAGATTTCATATGGTGTCTTCAAAGTACCTTTCTTCAATTGAACTCGGTTCGAGGTGTAAACTGTTGTGCTTATTGCTTCTCTCCAAAATGTTTGTGGCACCTTCTTTTCAATCATCAGTGTTCTAGCACAATCCACAATAGATCTGTTTCTTCTTTCAGCTATTCCATTCTGCTGTGGAGTTCTCGGTGCAGAGACTTGTCTTTTAATCCCATGATCATTGCAAAATAAGTTGAACTCATCAGATGTGAACTCTCCTCCTTTATCTTATCTAAGACATTTTAGTTGTCTTCCTATTTCATTTTCAACTCTTGCCTTGTACCATTTAAACATTTGAAAAGCTTCTGATTTTTCCTTTAAAAACATTACTGACATAATCCTTGAATAGTCATCCACAAATAGTATGAAATATTTATCACCATAATAACTTTGAACTTTCATAGGACCACAAAGATCAGTGTGCACTAGATATAAAATTCCCTTAGAAGTGTAAGACTTACTTGTAAAGCTTGATCTTGTCATCTTACCCATCTGACATCCTCGGCACATAGCATTCTCAGGTTTTTCAAGACTCGGTAGACCTCTTACTCTGTGCTTCTTACTTATTTTGATCAGATTATCAAAATTGACATGACAAAACCTTTTATGCCATAACCAGGTATCATCAATCTTTGCATGCAAACACTTATTCCGAGTTGAGTCAAGGTGAAATGTATTACCTTTTGTTTGTGTCCCAGTAGTAGCTAACTTTCCATTCTTGTCATGAACTTTGACAATACCTTTCTGAAATTCTATTCGATAACTTGTGTTGTTTAGCTATGCTACACTCAACAAATTGTATTTCAAACCTTCAACCCAATAAACATCATTGCATCTTGCATTATCAAGAAGTGTTATAGATCCTTTACCTCTCACTGGACATGGTGCATCATTACCAAATCTAACATAGCCTCCATCATAATATTCTAATATAACAAACTTGTGTTTATCTCCTGTCATATTATGTGAGCATCCATTATCTATGATCCAAGAATCATTAGTGTTTATGTGAGATATTAGGGCTTTTTCTTCATACCTTTCTTCATCTGAGCCATCCTTGATAGCCACATAAACTACTTCCTCTGTATCAGTCTCATCTGATTTATCATCATTATATTCCTCATCAGCTATTAAGCATGCCTTTCTATCTCTTCTTCTAAAGTTTTAGTGTCCTCTGTAATGATTATCTTTCTGTCTATCATCTCGGTAATCTATCTTTTCAGTAAAATCTTTGTCAGGACAGTTAGAAGCCATATGTCCTATCTTATCACAATTGAAACATTTCAAAGGTAGTTTTCCTTTATACTTACCTTTACCTCTCAGTAACCTTTTGGCTAATAGTGCTTCAAACTCTTCTTGCTTTCTGATTTCTTCATACAGTTTCTATACTTCTTCCATGTTCTTCTGAAATCTTTCACTTGCTCCACTGTGATCTCCTTCAGAGTACTTATACTTTCTTTCATTGTAATCATTAGATTCATCAAGATGAAAAGAACTAAATGCAGATTCAACTTTATTTACCGAAGATCCACTGTTATCAAAATTACTTAACTCAAATACATGTAGCTTACCAATAGTAGCATCCAAAGAAACTGGCATATTAGGTATAGACCTCAATTCATTGATTGCAGAGACTTGGATTGCATAAGCTGGTAGAAGGGTTCTCAACAACTTACTTGTTATATCCTTTTCTTCAATAGTTCCACCTGCTCCTTTGATTTGATTGACAATCTCCTTTAGTCTTGTACTGTACTGAGTTATGTTCTCACCTTCATTCATCCTCATAGATTCAAGTTGTCCTCTCAGACTATCTACTTTTTCTCTTTGAACATGTTCATCTCCTCCATATACTGATATGAGCTTATCCCACATTGCCTTTGCATCATTGCAGCTTTCTAGATCATTAAACTCTGAATCGGTCAATGCTGATGTTATTTCAATCATTGCTTGAATATGTTCTTGCTTCACCTTTATCTCTTCCATAGTCAATGGATAGGTGCTCGATGCAACAAAATCATTCTCCAGATAGTATACAGCATATTCTCCAACTCCTGATAGATGTAGCTTCATTCTTTTCTGCCATGTAGAGAAACTTGACTTGTTCAACTTTGGTGCATCCCTCTTATACATCTTTGGCTTTTTAACTCAAGTGCCTTTAAACTTTCCTTCCGGAGTCCAAAGCTCTGATACCAATTGATTGTTCTGATACTTAATATAAGTATAGATCCAATAGCCAACAAGATGAGAGGGGGGAGTGAATCATACAAACTTAATCATCCATAAAAACATCAGATTCAACCTCAGTAACATATATTTCAGTAATATAACCAAAATTGTTAACCATGCAAACTCAAAAGCATATGAACAATATAAACCTCATAACACCAGATTTAACGTGGAAACCCAAATAGTGAAAAACCACTATGGGATTTCGGACCCACTAAGAAATATACTCTTCTAGAGTATGCTCGGTTAAAAGCAAATCTTGTTAAAGATTACAAACACATTGCTAGATGTGACCCGGTTAAGGGATTTCCCTCAGATCTGTTAGGATCTTCACTTTGTTAGAAGTGACCTTGTTAAAGGATTTCAAACACTCAATCAGAATGTCACCTTGCTAGAGGGTTTACATATAAGACTTTTAAGTCCACTCGGTTAAGATATTTTCTGTCACTTTCACAAAATAACAGTAATAAAAATCTATCAGCAACTTCACATCTAAAATGCTAAAGCAGATTCCTATTTGTTCAATACAATCTAGACATAGAACTAATCTTGTCTATCTGCTGGGCTTCTATACTTTATTATTCTAACAGGTCTTCAAGCTTCTGTGCTCGGTAATCACTATGTAGCATCCCTGTGCATACACTTGCCCGCATACAATGTTTATCAACAGTTTCCTATTTATAAACAATTAGATAACCGCTTAATCTCCTTGATCACATTTCCCATGATCAATCATAGCCATCAGATCTTCAATCTTGTCTAGATTCAATGCATCTTTTGATCTAAAAATGTTTTACCCTGCCTTGGAACTTGTGCCAAGGTATTGCAGTTCAATCTGAGCTGTAGATCTTCATGTCGACTTTCCATTACCTTAGATTCATTAACAAACTTCTTCCACAGCTTACCAATCATTTAATCTGCTCCAACTCATCAGCTTCCTTCATTAAATACCGCATGTAAACATTTAATGCATTCTGTTATAGCTCAGTTACAACTCAGTAACAACTCGGGGAATACTAAACTTCACTCGATAGACATTCCGCCTTCATTAACCGATAGCGATAACCTTAGGGTTTACCGACTAGGTTCCTTAGGGTTTACCAACTAGGTTCCTTGCTTGATAACATAGTATAGTATTAACCTTTACAATTTACAACATATGTATGATGTTAAAACAATCTAAAACATCATGATCTCATCATTGTCTGACTCGGTAGTAGTTTCCCATTGAATACCTTATTCATCCCCTTATTCATCATATTCTTTCCTGTGTCTTTTACCGACATCTTTATAATCTTCATATCATACTTCTCAAGATATGGCAACATCATACTGAATTAGAAAATCAATTTCTTGACATCAATGACAAAATAATAATATAAAGACAGTAAAACATCTTTAATTAGTTATATCCATAATCATCAACAACCTTCTCAATATCCTTATGAAATGCCAACAATCTTTCATTGTCTGTTATAATGCAATATTGCCAACAGGGATCACCCAGTTAAGGGATGGCTAAATACCCGATTAAAGGTTGAAACCATGTTAAAGGTTACCTTGTCAGAGGATTTAAAGAACTCAATGATTTTGAGTCACCCTGTTAAAGGATTTACAAAAATCCTATTAAAGCTACCTGGTAAAGGGATTTTCCAACTGCTGAAATGGCTAGAAGTCAACAGGTAAAACATTGATCTGATAACAGCACTAAATGCCAAGGAAGATCCACTTTAGTTCCTTTTCATCTGTAATCACACTCTGCAGATCTCTACTCACTGCACTAGTCTAGCAAGAATCAAGTATCTCTTCACTTGGATACACACACAACCATTTGCCAACTGTAGACACCCCTACCGGCTGGGAGCCTTCTGTATTTACAGAGCTGAAAGTGCCGCATGTATGGCCACACGAGCGGATGCCCTTACTAGTACCTCATTGTTTTAGATGCCCAAATCCTTCTAGTTGTTGAGGCAGGAGGTCGGACCTCTGGTAGCGGCCCACACACATACGGTTCTTAGTAGAGATACAAAGTTCGCCATGGGGAGTTTTCATGGGGACTGATGCTTGGCTGACCCGAGAAGTGAGTGCCGAGGGTGGAGCCAGTGAGGTCAAGCATCTAAGTATCCGCTCTGAATAGCGTAGCCTCGGGGGTAAAACCCCATGTGGGATCAACAATTATTGTCCTGGCCAGCCATAAGAATTGTGCTTGACTTATGATAAACATTCAAACAATCAAGACAAAACAGCAAAACATTGTGTCTTTTGTGTCTTCAAGTGTATGCAAAAACTTTTTACATCAAACAACACACTTTTTGGAGTCTAAACAGTCTGCAAACATTGGGTCATCAACACTGTGTCCTCTTGTCACGAAAAACAGTCGAAAAATCAGATTTGGTCACAGCAAAACAAATTCACAGATAGGAAAGATTGCACTAAGGTTACAGAAACGCGTCTGTGTCTGTTAAAACCGCGTCTGTGTCTGATAAACGCGTCTGTGAAGTACAGAATAGCGTCTGTGTTTTTACCAGCGTCTGTGTCGAACAGAGACACGTCTGTGTCTGGAAATCGCGTCTGTGAAGTATACAGGCGCGTCTGTGTCCACAATTGCAAAAACTGTTACAGTCTTAGCAAACATCAACAGGAAATCTCAGAATCACGTTTGTGTCAAACAGAATAGCGTCTGTGTCTTCAAACCGCGTCTGTGAAGTATACAGAGGCGTCTGTGTCAGGATTTGAAAAAAAGTTTAACAGTCAAGCAAACAAAGAAATCAGTTTCGGTACACTTGAGCTTCCTAGGTTATCTCTTCAGGTTTCATCTAGTATTCAGCCTGTTCTAAGGTCTTACACAGTCCATCATTGCTTCATACCTCATTTTACATTCATACTTGTCTAAACTTGAGTCAAAAGGTCACTTGCTTGTCCTCACTATACTTTGTCAACACACTACATACTACAACACTTTGCTAAGTGGTCCCTCATCAAGGTTTCTTACCTTTGGGTCTCATTTGGTCTTACTTAGAGTCAAGGTCAGCTTACCTCATCAAGAGAAACTATCCTCTCTTTGGAAGTCACACCTACTCTACAACATACATACTTGGTCTTACACTTTGGACATTGCAAGTAAACTTCAGATTCATTTACACTCCATACAACTCTTGGTCTTACATACTCTTGTCATTTTCGTCTAAGTCTCTCACATATTGGTCTAACACCTAGTTCATGGTTGAAACCCGTCTTCAAAAATCTAGGAGAAAAGCTAAAGAAGCTCAAGGGCCCGTAAACATGAGTTCTTATGAGTATGACAATGATGTCTTCTACAATCCTGAGCACACTACATTACCAGACATGAATGTTTATAGACACAATCCAAATATGGAAAGCGCAAACGCTATACACAACGCTACACACAATGATAATGTGGACAATTCTTCAATACTATCAGCAGACATACAAGAATCTATAATGGATCCTCAATTCAATAGATTGGTTGAAGAGATAATGAGGAGAGATCGTCAATACTTTCTAAACATGATGGCACAAAGTGGAGCTAAGATACCACATGATTTTGACTTATCTCAACTTATGGAAAGTAGACCTTCACAACAAACTCAACCAAATAGTGGAGGACCCAATAATATGATGTCGGAGTCACCATCAGTTTTGCTTCAGAAACCAGCAATCCCACATACACAAGCTCAAATGCACGATACTTACACTCAAAGACCATCATGGAGGCCTTATGTTCAAACACATACTCAAGATATGGGTCAACCAAGACAAATGGATACTCAAGGACTTCCTCAAAATTTTGACACAAGAAGACCTCATGCCAAAATTGGGGGCAACACAATGGAAAATGAAAGGCCCATTGAATATGGTTTATATACACAAAACAGATATGGGGTCCCTCAACAAGAAATTATGCCAAGTGCTCCATACATGTCGCAGCAATATCGACCTCCATATGGACATGTCTACGATCAGTATCATCCATACATGCAACAAGCTCCTCCTCAAATGGGTGTTTCAAACATGGGATATGCTACAAGAAATCCATCTCCTCCCAAAAATAATTTGGAGCAACAAATTAGAGATCTACAAAAGAAAGTGGAAGACATGGGCACATCAAAACCCACATATACTATGAGAGATATATGCCCTTATCCCTTTGATAAGAGCATTCCAATGCCTCCGTTTCCTCCGCACTTTGCAACACCGAAATTTGACAAATATAGAGGGAGAGGAGACCCCAAGGCACACATAAGACAATTCTTCACAGCTTGCATTGAGGTAGCAGCAGAAGAAACATACTTAATGAGGTTGTTCCCACAGAGCTTAGGAGATCAAGCGATGGAATGGTTTTCTCAATTACCTCCTGGTATTAAGTCATGGGGTGACTTAGCAGAGGCATTCATTCAACATTTCTCTTACAACATTGAAACAGATGTCTCAGTTACTACCTTGTGCAATACGAAACAAAAAGAAGGAGAATCTTTTGCGTCATTTTTACAAAGATGGAGAAACTTAGCTAGCAGATGCTCTTGTGAAATCCCGCAAAAACAAATGGTGGAAATGTTCACACAAAATGTTAACAAGGCTATTGGTTATGATCTCAGAAAAGCTTGTTTGTCTACATTTAAGGATGTCATTGAAAAGGGCCTAGCAACAGAAAAGGTCTTGATTGAACAAGGAGTTATCAAACTATTCAAAGAAAACAAAGAGGACTTTAAGGGAAAGGACAAACCAAAGTTTTGGAACAAGAACAAGAACACCGTTAATGATGGTGTTGTTGATGCCAACACAGTGAGACCAAAGTTCATCTTTTCTGGATCAAATTCTACCAACAATCAAGTGAACAATCAAACGGCTGCTAAACCACGAAGGAAGTACACTCCATTGGGAGAACCACTTGAATCAGTATTCAAAAAGCTTGTAGCAAACAAAGTGATCACGGTCCCAGATTTTCCTCCATATGAACCAAAGGTAAAACCGAATTGGTGGAATGATGATGAATATTGTGAATTTCATAAAAGCAAGGGTCACAAGACAAGTAATTGCCATCGATTGAAAAACATTGTACAAGATCTCATTGACAGAGGAGATATTGAGATTGAGGGACATTCATCTAACCAAGAGCATGAGGTGTTTAAGGAACCATTCCCAAAACATGACAAGGGAAAAGGCAAAGTCACAGATGATCAAGCCAATTACACCAGAACATCTTACAATTATGATTCCACTATTAATCACATCTCAATGGACAATCATATTTCTACCATTACTATCAAAAATAAAAATCCTGAGAATCCTCCTCAGCGACCTAAAATTGTCCTAAAAGGTGTGGGATCTTCATCCGAAGCTACCTCTGAATGTCATGTTACAACCCGTCGAGGTAAGATCACATTGCCAGGAACCTCTTCTAAGAATACCAATCTTCCGTCAACTAAGCCTGAGTACGATCTTGTAGAGCAATTAGGGAAAACACCCGCACTCATCTCTATTCTTGAGCTCTTACGTATATCTCCTGCACATAAAGTTGTCCTTGACAAAACCTTGAGAGATACTGCTGTCCCTACGGATCTAAACGTGGATCAGTTTCAAGCCATGGTGGGATACCTATCCGTTCCACACTCCCTCACATTCACAGAAGCCGATGACGCCTCCATAAGTCAGCCTCACAATGCACCTCTACATATTGAAGCCTTCATACATAAACACCGAATAAAATGAGTCCTGATAGATGGAGGAGCAGGTCTTAATATTTGTACATTGAGTACCATCAGACAATTGGGATATTCTGACAAAGCTGTGAATGCTACAAACCAAATCACTATTAAGGCTTATGATGATGAAGAGCGTTCGTCCAAGGGCACAGTCATCTTACCACTAAGAATAGGGCCAGTCACAAAGGACGTGATTTGTCAAGTCCTGGATCTAGACCTCACGTATAACATATTGCTAGGACGTCCATGGATTCATGAAATGAGAGCGGTCCCATCAACATACCATCAGTGCATAAAATTTCCTCATAATGGAGTCGAGGTAACGGTCAATGGTGATCCAAATCCATTCATATATTGCAATAACTTGAGATCACATACTGAGATTATCATTCCCAGCAATCGTGAGGCTACTCCTTCTTCAGCATATATTGATCCTGAGTCATTAAAGCCCTCGACATCCAAACAAGGTGAACTTAGAGCCAAGTTTCAAGACAAAGGCATGGGAGAATACACTCTGAATCAAACCATGTTCTTACGACAAGTCATGAACTCCCCCAAGGAATATGGGAGACCACATCCTAATAAGCAAATCTCCATCATGCTCCTCAAATGGGATCCTACCGTCTTTCAAAAATGGGGCGAACTAGAGGAAGAAAGTTTATATAAAATGCTATATAAGGACGCCGAAGATGATACACATGATCAAATTATAATACCCTGTGAAAACTATGGTAAGGGTTTCAAAATTCTGCAGAGATTCGGGTATGATGGAAAAAGTCCTCTCGGACTACGCAAAGAAGGTGTCATGGAGCCTCTACAACCTGAGCTAACTATAAAAAGGGAACGCTCTAAGGGGCTTGGTTTTCTAAATCCCAAGATTCAACACAAGAGAACAAAACAGATATGGCGAGTCAAAGTGGCTGAAGTTCAACAAGAGGATAATTATTCCACAGACTCCAATGAGTGGGAATGGGGTTCAGACAAATCCTCCAGCGACTATGAACTTAATGAGACATTTAGAGAGCCAGATGAACCTACAGAGGAGGAGGAGTTTTACAAGAAATTCAGAGTTGGTCAAGAACCGACCCATAAGGATCCCGCACAAGCTTCGTTTCAGGGCCCTAGGTCAGGATCACATAGGATGAGGACACCTGTCCCTGAGGGTGCTACTAGTGATGATAATTTGGACTCACTCACGATCGAAACTGATGAGGAGAGTGCCATTGACGACCTCGATGACTACCTTGACATACCTGAATATAACCACATCTTCACTATTAGCCTTGCGGACTCTAAAAACACTAAAGACCTTCCCCTCGTTCACCCCCAACTCATTGACTGGGATCAGGATGGACCACCACAGATTGATACATTTCAAAATGACGAAGCTATTGTTGATTATCTTGGCATTCGCGATGATCTTCCTCTTGGAGACCATAAAGCAGGATATGCCATAGAGCTAAATAACATGGCATACTTTGGTGAGGGTGTCGGGCCTTCTAGTCGCAAAAATGTGAAAATAAAGACAAAACAAGGGTCTTATGGCGAAAACCACACTGTGGCGCTCTCTGACTCTAAAAAAGTAAAAAGAAAGGACGTATCTGAGGGTGAAAACCTCTCTGAGGCGCCCGAAGATGGAAGGCTTGACATTCTCCCAGCATCATACGAGGAAAAATCATCCATGTTGGTAGAGGAGACTATAAAGACAAACATTGGTACAGCAGAGGTTCCACACAACATATTTTTAGCTCAATCATTGACAGAGGCCGAGAGAGCAAAATTCATAAGCTTCTTTAAGGAACGACAAGTCAACTTCGCATGGTCTTATGCTGATATGCCTGGACTAGACCCCGACTTAGTAATGCATCATTTAACAGTCAAACCGGGGGCAAAACCAGTAAAACAGAAATTGAGAAAAATGCATCCACAGGTGGCATTGCTAGTCAAGGCAGAGCTGGAGAAATTACTAGATGTCGGATTGATACGCCCAATTGATTATCCTGAATGGATTTCCAACTTAGTACCTGTTAGCAAACCAGATCGCAGCATCCGAATATGTACAGACTTCAGGGATATCAACAAGGCTTGCCCGAAGGACGATTTCCCATTACCAAACATTGATTTAATTGTTGATCTCACAGCAGGCCATGAGATGTTATCTTTAATGGACGGATTCTCTGGATATAATCAGATCAGGATTGCACCTGAAGATCAACATAAAACATCATTCACTTGTCCATGGGGAACCTTCTGCTGGAATGTCATGCCCTTTGGGCTGAAAAATGCAGGTGCCACGTATCAACGAGCCATGACTACTATCTTCCATGATCTCATGCATGTAAAGGTGGAAGATTATGTCGACGACCTTTTGGTTAAATCAATAGACAGAAATACACACTTGGGCATACTTTCAGTTGCTTTTGATAGGCTGGAAAAATACAAGGTAAGATTAAACCCAAAGAAATGTGTCTTTGGAGTAACCTCCGGGAAGCTCCTAGGATTCATTGTGTCTAAAAGAGGAATAGAAGCGGATCCAGCAAAAGTCAAGGCTATCTTGGACATGCCGCCACCCAAGAATATCAGTCAACTTCGGTCTTTACAAGGGAGACTCCAGTCCATACGAAGATTCATAGCACAACTTGCAGATAAGTGTAATCCTTTCCAGCACCTGCTACACAAAAACATTAAGTTCAAATGGGACGAGAACTGTCAACAGGCTTTTCAGGCACTTAAAGACTATCTTTTGAACCCGCCAGTTTTGATGCCACCAATTCCGAATCAACCATTGCTACTTTACATATCAGCTACTCCAACAGCACTGGGGGCACTACTAGCACAGCAAATACCTGACGGCAAGGAAAAAGCAGTCTACTATATCAGTCGCACATTGGTGGGATATGAGCTGAACTACACACCAATTGAGCGTGCATGTCTCGCTGTGGTCTTCGCTTCACAAAAATTACGACATTATATGCTTACTCACAAGACCAAGTTGATTGCCAGAATTGATCCACTAAAATATCTGCTCAACAAAGCTACACTTACTGGGCGACTGGCCAAGTGGGTAATGATTTTGAGTGAATTCGACATTGAATACGTGGACAGAAAAGCCATAAAAGGACAAGCCATTGCAGATCAACTGGCAGATGCTCCCATGATAGATGATGTTTCTCTACAGTCAGAATTTCCAAACGAGTCCATTCTAACAATATCACCTGCAAAGCCATGGCAACTATACTTTGATGGCTCATACACACAGCACGGGGCAGGAGCGGGTATACTCTTTATAACTCCCCAAGGCGATTCTATACCAAAGTCATACCGCTTATCATTTCCTTGCACCAACAATATAGCGGAATACGAGGCATTAACAACTGGGTTAAGAATTGCAGTTCAGTGGAAGATCCAGGAACTTCGTGTTTTTGGCGATTCTCAACTTGTCATCCGTCAAGCAACTGATGATTATCAAACAAAAGATGAAAAGCTAATGCCTTACAAACAACTGGTAGATGATCTGAAACAACACTTTGCAAAGATAGAGTTTGAGCAGATACCAAGAGAACAGAATCGCGCTGCTGATGCCATGGCTACAATTGCTTCACTCATTGACCTACCGCAAAATGAGACCTGTTATGAGTTCCTGGTTGACAACCTGCTGATTCCGTCATATGAGATCACTCTCACGGAAATGATATGTGTTGTTGGTCCTGAATCCCAGTTATATGGTTCCATATTCACATACCTTCGCGACAACATCTTACCTCCCGATTTATCGAACAACCAACGCCGCACTTTCATCCGCCAATCCTCCCGATACGTTATCCTAGCTGATATCCTATACCGGCGAGGTCTAGATGGCACCCTCCTTAGATGTTTAGAGAGTGACGAAGCTCAGATTGCGTTACGAGAAGTGCACGAAGGGATATGTGGTCCGCATACTAGTGGTCCTACCTTGGCCAAGAAACTCATCAGGACTGGATACTACTGGCCTACTATGGAAAAAGATGCATATTAGTTTGTCAAGAAGTGTAAGCAGTGTCAAATTCATGGAGACCTCATACACGCACCAGCACAAGAACTACAGCCACTTGCATCTCCTTGGCCCTTTTGTCAGTGGGGACTCGATCTCATAGGCAAGATTCACCCTCCTTCTTCCAACGGACATAAATTCATTATCACAGCCACAGAGTATTTCACAAAGTGGATTGAAGCCGTGCCTCTCACGCAAGTTACTGGGAAACAAATCGCTACTTTCATCCTGAACTACATCATTTGCCGATACGGGATTCCTACTTCCATTATCACTGACAACGGGCGTCCTTTCAAGAACCAGGATGTTCGTGAACTCTGTGAGCGATTCCATATCTCTCATCGTTTCTCCACACCATATTACCCCCAAGGTAATGGCCAAGCTGAGGCGTCTAACAAAACAATTCTCAAAATACTTAAAAAGACAGTCGACGACGCTGGCCGTAACTGGCATGTCCAACTCAATCCCGCACTTTGGGCCTATCGTACCAGTGTCCGCACACCTACAGGAGCTACACCTTACTCACTTGTCTACGGTGCTGAAGCCATCTTGCCTATTGAGGTCGAGTTACCTTCTTTACGGGTCTCCTTGAGAAGCATAATCAACGATGAAGACTACAGGGTCTCTCGCCTACAAGAACTAGAACTGCTGGAGGAACGACGACACACTGCTTTTAATCATCTCAAGGCTTACCAACAACGAATGAGTCGCAGTTACAATCACAAGGTCAAGCCTCGCACATTTGAGGTAGGTGACTTAGTCCTCAGAGAGAACCCCAAGAATCAGCAAGATAGAGAAAAGAAGGGCAAATTTGAACCCAACTGGCTTGGTCCTTACATCATCACAGCAGTATATGGATCTGGGGCATATCAGCTCTCTACTACAGAAGGTGAATCCTTGGAGGATCCTATCAACAGCATGCACCTTCGCAGGTTCTACACATAAGCTCTTTTTGAGTATCCTAATGCAAAAACACAAAAAAAAATCAAAAAAATTCAAAAATACAAAAAAAATTATAAAACAAAAAAATTGTTACTTGGTGAAAACCTGGCAAACAGGCGCCTTGTGACAACAAAAAAATTGCAAAATCCAAAAAAGTAAAGAGAAATAATTTCGTCCAACGGTGAAAACCACTTCGGTGGCGCCCTGGGCAAGTACCATGGTGAAAACTGGGTCACCAGCGCCATGCGTAGGGACTTTGCTCCTCCCTCCTTCAGGATTCCCTTTCATTCTTTCACTTCGCACACACTCACGACCAATTCACTCACAATAAACTTACCCATTCCCATCATGGCTTGTTATTGATCTACCCAAGATTGGTTAGCCATTCATAATAAACCCTCCCTTTTCACTCTCTTTCCATCCATAATAAATCAGATACTATCTGTGACTACGGCCAATTCCTACGTCTAGTAATGGGTGTGGAACTGAGAACATCACATGTTTCGAGGAGTACAGTTTCTTTCAGCTCTCTTCAGTCTATCCGCGCACAATTCGCAATAAAGCAACATTTTGCATCGCAGATCCGCAATAAAGTTCCATCTTCTCCACAATAAGGTATCAGTTTCATGGATTCAGTCAGTTTCCAAGGAGACACAGCAGCAACAATGGGCTTCAACAAAATCAAATCTTTCAACAGACTCAGACAACATATGGTTCAGTGCTATCTATCCTTTTTGTGAAAGTGAACATTGTGACCACAATCAAAATTTGACTTAAACAAGTGACAAGAGACACAAACTTGAGGACTACAATGGATGTTGGTGTCGAGTCTTGGTTTTCTTTTGGTTTTATCTTTTTGGTGACATGTCTTTTAGCTTTTCCGGGATGTCTTTGACTAGAGATTCTATCTCCAGGATGTCTTTGACTAGAAAGGCGAAGATGGGGTATCGTCACTTATTTGCATTTGCTGTCTGTGGATTGTCTTTTAGTAATGCTATGACTTGTCCAAGGACATGAGGACACTGTGAGTCTAGTATGAACTGGGGCATTCCCTGTTTGTGACTGTCTTATCTCCATGCAAACAGGTACAATGACTTTCTGGGCCTAACATATGCCTCGATTGTCATAACCTATTCTGCCATAATAAAGCTCAATGATGATAACGCACAAGAAGCTCTTTCATGTTCATATCTTCTGTCTTCCATCCCCCTTTCTTGATTGACTTTCATTGTCCTTCTCGAGTCCGCGTAGCCCGCTATCACATGACTGAGTATAATGACACACCAAAAACATTTGCATTTCATATAGTTGCACCTGCATCACCACATATAAGCATTTCATACATATAGATATTATAATTGCATCACATCCTGCATACAACACATGTTAGCACATCTCACATTTTCATTATGTAAATAATCATTTGCATTATCATATTCATTTGCATAACATACATTTTTCATTTGCATCAGGCATCACATATACAACATAAAAGAACAAAAATATATGGCATTGCATCATATAAGCATCCATATCATAACACATGCATCACATAAGAACATCTCATCACATAAGGTACACATGCATATAGCTGCCGCAAAAGATGAATCATCTCATATATATAATCAATCAAATGTGTCATAATACAATGATGTCAAAAGAATCATATGGCTACAAAAGAATCACCCGCAGGTGTCTACAATACAACAATGATACATCTACTGATACAATGGGAGCCCACTATAGCTATGAGGAACTCCCTCCCTCGGAGCCGCCGCGCCTCGACGGAGTCTGAGCTATAGATGGACCCGCCCCAGGATCCCCCTGTCCCTCTGGTGGTGGTGGAGGCCCCATAACCCCACCGCTGGATGTCTGTCTCCTGCGGCTCCCTCCCGTAGCCGTCGCTGTGCGCGACGACCTCTGGAAGCTCCTAGCCCGCTGCTCTGCTGGCACGGCTGCATAATATAGATCCCTCCAGTAGGCGATCTCCTCTCCCGCTCGCAAAACATATGCGTAGCCTGCCCCTGCATCCTCTGCTGCCCGCCTACCTGCCCTCAGAGCTGTCTCGGCCTCGGTATATCTCTGGATGGCCTGATCCCTCTCCCGCTCTGTATCTCGGACCCTGATCCTGAGGTGGTTCCTCTCTCGAACCAAATCCTCAATCTCATCTGCCTGGCCCTGGCAGATCTCCCGCAGCCTAAGCACCTCATCCTCCTCGGAGTCTCCACTCTCCGTCCCTGCCTGTGGCTCCTCCTCTACAGGTGCCTGTCCCTGTGCCTCTGCCTGCACCTGTCCCTGTGCCTGTATAGGTACCTGTGGCTGTACCTGTCTCTGTCTCTCTGGCTGCACCTGTCTCTGTCCCTCTCTGGGACCCTGTGCTGCTGGCACCTGTAGGGGCAGTCCACCCCGTCCTCTCACCACTGGAGCTGCTCTCTCCTGACCTCCCTCCCTCCGAGGTGCTACCCGTCTCTCTCCCACCACTCCCCTCCGCCTCCGCCGGCCCCTACCTGCATCCCCTCCTCCATCATCATCATCTCCTCCACCCTCTCCATCCACTGGCTCTGCCGGATCTGTCAACCTCGGAAATGGATGCTCTGCCCAGTACGCAGAGTACTCTGCGTCCATCCCTGCATCATCTACCTCTGGCCACATGTCCCATGCCATCGGCATCATCTCCGCTAGCTGCATCACTGCCTGATCATATGATAGCAGTGGGCCAAACTGCACCTGATCTCTGACTGTACGGGCATACATGCCCGAGCCTCGCGGCATCCTCTGAATCCTGCCATACTGCCTGCATACCCTGTCCACCAGCTGTCTCTCTAATATATAGGGCGTCCTCCCAATCAGGTACCTGCTCCGGAAGGTGTAGGGCAGCTCCAGTGCATCGTCCCCCCACTCCTTGCACCCCAGGTACGGCCTCCAGATCACCATGTCAATATCGTCAATGACTCTCCTCCAGTGCTCCAATCTCCCAATCCAAGGCTGGGATGTAATCATCGCATATAGGTGCACAAAACTCTGTCCCTGTCCTCTGCCTCTGAAATGAATAGGTCGTGTGATGGGAAGGTGCTCATAGGCCCACACCTGCAAGAGAGTCACACCGCAGCCCAAACCCACTGATCCATGGTATACAAACTGATGCAGCTCATAGTACAAATGTGCTAGGACACATGGCCCCCATGCATACCTAGTATGCTCTGCCATCAGCATCTCCAAGGCCCCTCCCCAGCCCACTGCCAATCCTCGTGTGGCCCTGTCTGGACACAAGTATCCACTGATAACTCCCCCAACAACTGCCGGCAATGCCAATCCTGTGGCAGTCATGGTGTCCCAGGCTACATGGCCTGCTCGCATCTCCAACTCAGGATCCTGAAAGACCCGTCTCAAGGCCTCCCTGTCACCGTCACGGTCGTAGGGGATCAACTCTCCATCAATGGGAACATGTAATATCCTGTATACATCCTCCAGTGTCACTGTCATCTCACCCATCGGCAGGTGAAACGTGCATGTCTCTGAGTGCCATCTCTCGGCCAACGCAGTCAGCAACCCCATGTTTGCCCGAAACTCGGGCACATAGAGCATATGTGTGAGGCCCATCTCCTCAACGGAAATCATGTCCTGGATAGACAACTCCGGTCGCAACCTCTGAGTCGATGGGAATCTCTCCCGTGACTCCAACATCGGTAAATACTCCTGCAGTCAAGCAAATCAATCTTGTCAGTTATCGTGGCATTCACTGTTTATCACAAAATGCTACTCGCTACCCAAATGCATATGGCTATCTACCCTAGTGACACTCACTGTTCATCACAAAGTGTTGCTATTTATCCTAGTAGTGCTCACTGTTCATCACAAAGTACTACGTGTGTGACATTCCCTGTTCATCACAAAGTGTCACTCACATTCGCACTCCCTGTTCATCACAAAGTGTTGTCTATCCTGGTGCTCCCTGTTCATCACAAAGTGCCTTGATTTATCCTAATCTTCCTAGAGGACCTGCTTGAGTGTATCCTCTCAGCAGCTTATCCAATCGACAGCGTATGTTCATCACAGAACTGCCGATTTGACCTAAAGGACTAAAACCATGCATTTAAACACACAAACGCACTTTTTCAACACACACGCGCTTTTAACTCATAAACGCGCTTATAGACTGCATAAACGCGCCTCTGCAACACAGACGCGCTTTCTAAACACAAACGTGCCTATGCCAGACACAAACGCGACCGGGGAACACAGACGTCCCTGCATGACATAAACGCTATTCCAAAGCACAGACGCTACTACATTTCACAAACGCGTCCGCATTCAACACAAACGCGGTTCCAGGCACAGACGCGCCTGGACCCGACACAGACGCGCCTGTTGGACACAGACGCGCCTGGCGCTGACACAGACGCGGTTGCGCGTTTTTGCACTTTTAAACTATCCTATTCCTAGCGCATTTATTGCTCCTAAAACATGCATTTATGACAAAACTCGAAATGCGTGAAAGTACGAGGAGGTTTTCGGGTACTTACCGGCTCTCCTGCATCGGCTGGTCGCTGGAATCGGCAGACACGGTCGAATCTATGAACGAATGCCATCGCTGCTGACTGCTGCTGCTCTTTTCTCGCTCTGCACTGTGATCTTCTAAGGGTGTGGATGACAATGAAGATGTCTTTTGCCCGTGGTCTATCTTATAGCCTACCCTAGCCCTCGCCCTCATTTCCCGAGTCAGTCTTCCTCATCCCGTGACTTTGTCACTTTATCCAATCAGTCCATTCTATCCCATCTTTCTTATCGAGAGATTGTCTGCAATCTTTCCAGACTTTTTCATCCAATCTCTCGAGGGGGCATATCATTCCCATCCTGGGGCAACTCTGTATCAGTTCATCTTATCTTCTTTGAAACAACGCGACAAGCCGCATTGTCTCAAAGAGGGGCAAAATGTAGACACCCAAAATTGTCATGTCTAATTAAATAAATATTTTATTTATTTAATTATCTAAGCCTAATTCTTCTATTAATTAAATAAATTTTTATTTATTTAATTAATTCATTTATCCTCTTCTAGCCTTATTTCTCATTTAAATAAATACATTTATTTATTTAAATTATCCCTTTCCTATATTAAATAAATATTTTATTTATTTAATTGACCTACTTCTTCTATTAATTAAATAAATCTTTATTTATTTAATTAATTCATTAACCTTTTCTACGCATGACACATGTCATTCATCTCTTATTTCCTACACTACCTACCTCTTTCATTATTTTGGTATTTCTTATACCTACCCTCTAATCCTAGCTGACCTCTCTTTTTACACCTCTCAATCTTAACCCTCCATTTTCTATTGTGTCTTCTATTTAAGGAGATGCTTTCTTCATTACCAAACCCTAATGACTAATTTTGGAGGACTTAGCTACATTACAATTCTACTTGCAACCACATTCCGTTCTTTATTGAGCTCTTGTGCACATAAAAATCTGAGAGCAAACATATCAAACAAGATCAATGGAGATAGGAAGAATGGAGATCAAAACCCTAGTGGACATGTGATGGTATAATCTTTGTGATTTTTGAGTTATATTTGCATTGTCTTAGGTTATCTTCATATGTTATGGTGGATCTTTGTTCATTGTTAGGCTAGGGTTTGGTGGTTGAATCCATTTTAGTCTTTCAATATTGTTGTTTATTGCTATCCATTTTCACCATATACACCAACAACTTCACAATGCAAATCATCATCAACCTTATAGACAACAATTAGGTCGGTAGCCAAAACCTAAAGCCCTAAGCATCTAGGTTATCAATACAGTCGGTCCAATCATGACCGTTTAATCACATTGCATAGTGTAAAACAATCTTGAACAAATCTCAAGACGTTCTCCATCACGCGCTCTCCACCATTTACTGAGACTTCGCACATTCCTGAGGTAGATAGAATCAATCTTCTTCATGCAATATCCTCAAGGAAATTCTTCACGTGCACAAGGCTGACGTGGCAACATGATCTGATCTTCATATCAATGCTAACCCATCGTAGGATATCGTCGGTTGAATCACACAGGCTTGAAATGCATCAACCGGAAACCCTGAAGCCAAGACTACTAACCGGTAGTCATATCAAATAAAACCCCGATACAAACTTTGCATATACCGGTTCACATTCCAACATACAGGTTCACCATTTTGCATATACTGGTTCACATCATCATATCGGTTCACTTCATACCATCATACTGGTTCTCTTGCCAATTTGCTTTCTTCAATATACCGGTTCATACTTCAACATATTGACATCAATGACAACATACAATATCATCATGTCATCAAACTCTGCACATATGCCAATAATAAATACCCCTCATTTTGGAGCAATGAGGATTCCCTTGCATTCCTAGTTTTTGCATTATTATTGTAGGCATTTTACATCATATCATCTAGCATTAATTGTTAATTAGATTAATCATAGTTCATTTTCATATTAATATAGTTTCATTTTATCAATCATGTATCTTGAATAGATCATTCTAGCTAAATCATTCATCAATCATCATACATTTCATACAATTTACACAATCAATCATGAAGTAGCTACTCAACTCTTGAGTTGCCACTTTGGAGGTCATTTCTACGCTAAGAGCCAACAATTCTTCAACCTTAAAGGTCCTCAAGAATAGAGGAAGATGGGACATTTGAAAGGAGGATATGGGTTTGCATCTTTAATTTAGATCTTGTATTTGCTTCCTACTTATGTTTTATTGTCTCATCTATGTGTATGCTTGTTTCAATTTACCATACTTTTAGCATCATATTAATTAGCGCCCACTGTGGGGCCTAGCCCCTTTGATCTTTAACAAGTTTGCTTGCAGGAAATCTCATTGACAGGTTGATTAGCTCTTTCGGTGCACAGATTAGCTCTCTTGGGCTCTCAATTCGTGTTCTTTGTCTCCATTGTAGTGTCTTGGTACCTCAAATGGCATTTATGGGAGCTTTATCAACTCTACTTTTATGTTTTTCTGTACTTTAGCATTTTCAGTCTATTTCTTAGCATTTTTGGTCTGTTCTGCAGCATTTTTGGTTTCTTCTATAGCACTTATGGTCTGTTTTGCAGCACTTCTGGTCAATTCTGCAGCATTTTTGGTCAATTCAGTAGTGTTTCTGGTGTTCTAAATAGTGTTTTGGGTTAATTTGACAGCGTTCTTGGAATATTCGATGGCGTTCTTGGTCTATTTGATAGTGTTTTTTAGTTTTTCATTGATTTTTCTAATGTTGTATTCTGCATTTCTCATTTCTGCTTGTAGACTGTCATTTTCCCAAACCTAATTTGTAGTTTGTTGGTTTTGCAGGTACTTATTTCGTTGTGAAAGACCGAAGTTATAAACCATTTCATCATCAAAGATTACAATATTAACTACTAACTTTGTTTGCAGCCACCGGATTTTGCACTTATTTTTGATAAATTAGGCACATACACTAATTACAATGGAAATGAACAAACATGTCTTATATGTTTTTTATGATAGGCGAGTATGTTCTCACCTTTCTTAGGTGATCAGAAAGCTCAACTCATCTTTTATTTTCAATAGTGCATATCTTTAGCAGGCTTGCCCTCCCGAGGAGCCTATAAGGCCAAAGCCATTAAGGTCAGTGAGAGGGGAATGACCCAAGTGCAAACGGCTAATGCCAAGTACTCCAACCCACTATAAAATAAATGTGATTTCATGATAATCAAGTCACTGACGGTGATCGAGAATAGCTCTCCTTTGTACCTTTGGGTATATCAAACCTTGGTTTTCAAGGCTAGGAGACCTCTTAATTGAGTTTATACCCCAACGCGTTGAATGGATCCCTTATTGGTTCCAATTAACCCTTATTGGTTCCAATTAAAATTAGAAGCTACCCGGTTTACCTCCAAACATTATTAAATTCTTAGTGCATGGAGGGGGGAGAATCTCTCCTTAAGACACTCACCATATGTCCATCTTGAGTGTATGTGCGAACTCCCCTTTTGAGACCTTATTGCTAGGCTCATAATGAGATTCCAGTAGCTCTCCGAAAGGCAGAAACATGGGTGCCCTTTAGGGGGTGACAAGGTTGTGTGGGCTAACAGGGTACAAAGTGTGGGCTAAGAACTAATAATGAAGCCAATCTCCTTAGGATAGACTAGATGATGTGTTTTCAATTGTTCAAAACCCATGAAAACTTGGGATTTCTTTAAAGCTTCTTGAACATACACTTTATGTGTCCTTTGGGACAAAAAAAAATCAATCTGAATTATGTGTTTGTAAGTCAATTCAAGATATCATCCATTCAAATACAACAAAAATTGCAAACTCAAACTTCAAATTGTCAAATTTACAAGATTCACAGCAAATTAGCTCTCACGGTCCAAACAACCGCTCTTTCGATCCAAATAGTCGCTCTTTCGGTCCAAACAGTTGCCCACATAGTCCAAATAGTCGCTCTCACAATCCAAATAGTCGCTCTTTCGATCCAAACAGTAGCTCTCTCAGTCCAAATAGTCGCTCTCATGATCCAAATAGTCGCTCTCATGATCCAAACAATCGCTCTTTCGATCCAAACAGTAGCTCTCTCAGTCCAAATAATAGCTCTCCTGGTCTAAATAGTAGCTCTCATGGTCCAAACGTCATCTCTCTTGGTATGAATAGTAACTTTCTCATATTTCAACATTAACTCTCCAAGGGTGAGCTTGCTAGGTATAAGCATCAATTTTCTCAGTCTACACATCAACTCTTGGAGTCAAAACAACCATTGTCTAAGTTCCATCATCTTAATTTTAAATAGCAGAATTTCTGGTCTAAACAATAGAGTTTCTAGTCTAAACAGTATAGTTTCTAGTCCAAACAGTAGCTCTCATGGTCTCAACAATAGAGTTCCTAGTCCAAACAACAGCTCTCTTGGTCTCAACAGCAGAGTTCCTGGTCTAAATAGTAGAGTTTCTAGTCCAAACAGCAACTCTCTTGGTCTAAACAATAGAGTTCCTGGTATAAACAATAGAGTTCTTGGTCTAAACAATAGCTCTCTTGGTCTAAATGCCAGCTCTCTTGGTCTAAATACCAGCTCTCTTGGTCTAAGCAACATCTCTTTTGGGTTGAATGTCAAATTGCTCATGTTTCAACACTAGATCTCCTAGTTTGCACTTGTTAGGTCTAAATATCAATTATTTGAGTCTGAAAATCAAAAAGTTTGGTCAAAATAACAATCTCCTAAGTTCAAACACAAAATTTGTTGAGTCTAAACGTCATTGTGAGTCACTGCATTGCAGAATAATGTTTCTGGTCATTTTGTTAGCATTTCTAGTATGTTCCTCAATGTTCTTGGTCAGTTTGTCAATGTTTATGGTCAGTATAGCAGTGTTTCTAGTCATTTCCTCAGCGTTTCTAGTTATTTTGTCAGCGTTTCTGGTTAGTATAGCAACGTTTTTGGTCATTTTGTTAGCGTTTTTGGTAAATTGCAACCCATTTCTCAGACAGACAAACATAGAGACTAGGTCATCTTCTCAGGTCACTCAGTCAGGTTATCTTCTATCAAAACAAATTCAAGACTAGACACGCTAAAGGTTCTCAAGCATTCATCTCCAACAAGTTCAAGATCTAACATCTTAAAGTGCAACATCACATTTTCTTTGATAAAATAATCATTCAAACATATTTTCTTATCATGATCTATCATCCTTTATCACAAAACTACAACGCTTGATCAGATTAACCTTGTTCTCTATCATAGGATATATCGTTCCTATTGAACCTAGTCATATCAAAAATCACAAAATTTGCACTCCAAACTAAGATCAAAAAACTTGCAAACAGGCAAATTCTTGAATGACCATTTCATGTCTTATCAATCTATCATATTTACCTCAACAATTGATCACTTATTACGAAACGTTATAGACAATTTAAACCATCTAAAGCATTCAGAACACGTGTATGCCCATTTTAACTAGGGCTCAAAGACGAAAAATTGAAGAAACAAAAATAAAAACACTTGAAATGGCAAAAGATCATGAGGAAATAGCACGAGGAAATGAAATACAAGAAGATGAGGTAATTGATCAACACATCAAAGAAATCAAACAAGATCCTAAATTTGATAAGTTCATGGAGAAAATATTGGAGGGTAAAAAAGAAAAATACTTCCTAATGTTAGCAAAGTCTAGTGCTAAACTTCCCCAAGATTTTGACGTGAACAATTAAGACAAAGGGGAGGATCAAGTGACACTTGCGGTGACAATGAGAAAAATGAAGAAATTTTCAGTCACAAAAAGGATGACACAAGAATTCCTGATAATACATGAACTCATGAGAACACACGAAGAACTAATGATGATACAAGAAGGAATTGTGATGATACAAGAAGAGATCATGATCACACAAAAACTCATGATGATACAAGGAGAAATCATGTCGATAATCCTCTCTTAGCTCTCACACAACAAATACAAACTCTCCAAATGCAAATCCATTATATACAAAGAGGAACCACAAAGAAGTATTCACTTCAAAAATATTGTCCTTACCCATTCGACAAAAATCTAAACATGATACCATTTCCTACAGGTTGTGAATCTCCTAGATATGATAAATATAATGGAATCATTGATCCCCAAAATCATATACAAGAATTTTGCATGACGAGTATGGAGTTTTCACATTAGGATACATACCCGATGAGATTATTTCCAAAGAGCTTAAGTGGACTAGCTATGGAATGGTTCTCCAAACTTCCACCTGGAATTAGATCATTCACAAAAGTGGTGGATAAGTTTGTTTCACGATACTCTTACAACATACAACATGAGGTCACAATGATAGACCTATGTAATACTAAACAAAAGAGTGGAGAACCTTTCATGACATTTCTACAGAGATGGAGATGGTTGGCTTCACGATATCCTCGTACAGTGCCAGAATACGAGAAAATGGACATATTCATCGACAACCTAAATGATCAAATGAGTTATAATCTAAAAATACAATGTCATCAAAATTTTGAAAAGATGATTGATAATGGAATCAGGATGGAGGAATCCATGATAAATAAGGGCGAGTTGAAGCTATGCAAAGGAGTTAATCTTCCTAACAACAATAATCTTCCCAACAAAAATACTAGAAACAACAAAAATGATAAGCCCAAATTTTGGAAAAGAAATTGAAATATCATCAATAATGGGATATTTGACAACAATAATGTAAAACCAAACAAATCAGTTTTCAATTTATCCAATCACTCACCTGCAGTGCAATAGAACAACAACCACCAAAAATCAACTTTCAACAATTTCTTTCGAAGGAAATTTACAAACATTGGTGAACCACTTAGGTCAGTATTCAAGATGCTTCTTGCAAACAAGTTGATTACCTTGCCAGAAGAAAGAAACTTTGAACCCAAGGTAAAACCTACTTGGTGGAACGACAACCATTATTGCGATTTCGATCGAAACAAAGGACACCAAATAAATGCTTGTCAATGGTTAAAATATGTCATCCAAGATTTGATTGGTAATAGAGTGATAACTACGGATGGACATAAGACAAACAAATCTCACACAACTTTCAAAACTCTACTTCCTAACTATGAGAAGGGTGAATCATCAGCAGTGCATAACGGTAAAGGTAAAGCAAAGGTGAACTATGCTCATGCATATGACAATGTGGTAAATGTGATTGTGGTTAAAGAGAAACATCAAGAAAATGCTCATGCTATCACAAGAAGCAAAGACAAAGTTGTTTTGCCAGGTCCTACAACTAACATGTCATCCACTTCAAATTAATACAGTCTAGTGGATCAACTACTGAAAACTCCTGCGCAAATATCCATCTTACAACTATGTCCAAATATCTTGATATAGATAAATTCCAAACCATGGTGGGACACCTCACAACCCTTAACTGCTTATCATTCACTGAAGAAGATGGCATGTCCTTGCAACATCCCCATAACGCTCCCTTGCATATTGAATTCCTCATTCATAAGACGTGTGTTAAATGTGTCCTAATAGATGGGGGAGTTGGCCTAAATATTTTCTTATTAAGTCTTGTCTATTCTCTATTTTGAAAATGCAGTTGATCCCCGAAAAAATATCACAATCAAAGCATATGATGAAGAAGAGTGTTCCTCCAAAGGAATTGTGGTATTACCCATCAGAGTGGGACCCTTGCAGAAAGACACAACATGCCAAGTTCTAGACTTGGATTTATCATACAACATACTCTTGGGAATACCATGGATAAATGATATACAAGCTATTCCATCAACATATCATCAGTGTCTGAAATTTCCATACAATGGCCAGGAAATCACGATCTCAGCAGATTCAAATCCATTTCAATACTATAGTAATCTAAAACTAGCTCAAGAGGTCATTGTTCCTCATTATAGGGAGGCATCATCTTCAAACACACAATCCAAAGAAAAATCATTTGCCTCAATTTTGTCAAGTATGGAAAAAAATATGCAGCTAAGAAATCGAGGGAATGGAGAATATTCGCTATCACAATTAGCACTTTCTCCTAAATCCTATGGAAAACCATCAAACTGTAAACAACAACCAATTGTGAAATATCTTCCAATATTTGATGGAGAATTTGTTAGTGTTGGGACCTTATCAGAGGAAACATAACAAAGATATGCTACAATGGCTATACAAGGATGAAAAAGTCCAACAAAAGATTAACAATGTCAGAATACCTATAGAAAAAGTATGGAAAAGGATTTAAAATCCTTCAAAAAATGGGATACATTGGAACAGGTCCTATAGGAAAATGAAAAAGAAGGTATCTCAGAACCTATCCAACCTCATACTCAGCAGGCTACAGACAAATCAGGCTTAGGGTATGGACAAGTTACTCTACCAAATGACACATCTTCTATCCAACAACAAGATGATTATGAAAACAAACAAGAACAACTTGCAATTGAAAGGGAAGAAACATTTGCCAAGCAACAAGAGCAAACAAACATGAAATGGAAAAAGAAGCAAGCTTCTAATCAACAGGAAAAACAAACTAAAGACACATCCCAAGCAGCTTTAACTCCTAATCAACACAAACAAAACAAACTAAAGACACATCCCAAGCAGCTTTAACTCCTAATCAACACAAACAAGAAGCTGGTACAAATCAAGGAGAGATGATAGCAAGGTTGGCAGAACTCAATATTAGCCTAGAGGAATCTGAATATGAGAGAAGAAAAGATATAGCAAGAAAAATAAAAGAAACAAATCAAATGCTATATGAACAAATCTGCAGATTGCAGGCTGCAAGTAAGGCATATTCTAATGAATGGGATTCATATCATTCTAAACAATCAGCTGAAGAAACTTGCTTTGAAGAAGATGTAGGTGTCGGAGTAGTTCATGTGTATGCGGGGAAAACATTAGGAACTAGCCCACTTGAATTAGAATCTCATTCGGTTAACGTAGACTTAATCAAGGACGGTCAGAAGCTACTTGTGAGAGGTCATTCTGATGAGAGTATTGTTCTAGACATTGAAATACATATCAAAAACTTTGACATCTCTATCATGACCCTTAATACCTATGAAGCATCTCAACTTGAGGACCCCTTACCTCTAATCCACCCTGAACTTATTGACTAGAAACATGAAAGACATACTGCCATTGATACCTTTCCTAATGACCATGCCATATCCTTATATCTTAATGAAATCAAACCCACAACAACTTTCACCAGGAATTTCAACAACGCATCTTCCAGTCAAGTGGGTGCCAAATCTCACAGTCGCAAAAAGGAAAATAAAGAAAACAATATTAGGTATAATGTTGAAAACCATTTATTGGCAACATTAGACCAAAAAAAAGTAAAAAGAAAGGACGCATCTAACAGTGAAAACCTCCTCGAGGCATTGGAAGATGGGAGATTTGACACCTTACCTAAATACTATCAAGAAAGGTCATCCATATTGATCGAACCAACATAGGTAGTTAACATTAGGACAACAAAGAAATCAAAGATTCTACATCCAGTAACTTCTCTATCAGAACAACAAATGCAACAATATATGAAATTCTTCAAACGATGACAAATCAATTTCACCTAGTCATATGCAGACATGCCAGGGTTGGATCCAGATCTTATTATGCATCACTTAAATATCAGTACAGGAGCCAAACCAGTTAAACAAAAATTAAGGAAGATGCATCCTCATACAACTCTCCTTGTTAAAGCAGAACTGAAGAAATTACTAGACGTGGGATTCATCGGACCTGTAGCATATCCTCAATGGGTATCAAACATAGTTCCAGTTTCTAAACAAGAAAAAAGTATTAGAGTATGCACAAACTTCAAAATATTAATAATGCATGTCCAAAGGATGACTTTCCTTTACCGAATATTAACATCATTATTGATCTAACCATTGGGCATTCCATGCTTTCTCTAATGGATGGTTTCTCATGATACAATCAGATTAAAATAGCACCTGAAGATCAAGAAATGACATCTTTCACATGTCCATGGGGTACTTTTTGTTGGAACGTCATGCCATTTGGACTAAAGAATGCAGGTGCTACATATCAGAGAGCCATGACAACGATATTCCATTACATGATGCATATATTCATGGAAGACTATGTGGATGACATATTGGCAAAACCATACAACAAAGAAGAACATCTGGAAATACTGGAAAAGATCTTTGACCGGTTAGAAAATACAAGCTAAGGCTCAATCCAAAGAAATGTCCCTTTGGTGTCACTTCAGGTAAGCTATTGGGATACATTATTTCATCTAGAGATATCAAAGTTGATCCAGCCAAGGTCAAAGCAATCATGGAAATGGCATCTCCCAGGAATATCAGTCAACTCAGATCACTCCAAGGAAGACTACAGTCAATCAAAAGATTTGTTGCTCAGCTAGCAGATAAATTTCAACCATTGACTCATCTATTGCAAAATAATATCCATTTCAAATGGGATAATCAATGTCAAGAAGCATTCAACAAAATCAAAGAATATCTCATGCAACCACTAGTCCTAATGTCGCCAATTCAAGGAAAGTTGTTGTTACTATATGTATCAGCCACTTATGTATCATTAGGAGTTCTACTCGCACAATAGGTTAATAAAGGAAAAGATTGAGCTATTTACTAAATTGGCAAAACATTAGTAGGATATGAGCTCAACTATTCACCAAGAGAAAAATCATGCTTAGCGGTAGTGTTTGCTTCTCAAAAATTGAGACACTATCTACTATCTCACTTCATCAAGCTGATTGCTAAAATCAATCCATTGAGGTATTTTCTTAGCAAGGCGACATTAACAGGAAGATTAGCAAAATGGATCATGATCCTGAGCAAGTTTGATATTGAGTATGTGGACAAAAAAGCTATCAAGGGGCAATTCATTGCAGACCAACTAGTAGAGGCACCACTTCAAGATGATCATCCTCTACACATTGAATTTCCAGATGTTGATATCCTAACATTCACCACAAAAACATGGCAATTGTACTTTGATGGTTCATATACACAACATGGATCAGGAGCGGGCATTCTATTCATCACGCCACAAGGTCATACAATTCTAAAGGCGTACAAATTAAGCTTTCCATGTACCAATAATACAACAAAATATGGAGCTTTGGTCATAGGAATAAAGATGGCCATAGAATGGAACATTACACAACTTCAAGTATTTGGAGACTCTCAGCTTGTCATCAATCAAATTAATGATGATTATCAAACAAAGGATGAAAATCTAATGCCTTATAAGAAGATGGTTGATGATGTCAAGAAATACTTTATCGAAATAACTTTTGAGCAAATTCTAAATTCCTACTTCAGACACAAGAAAATCAAGAGCGTTACGAATTCCTGGTGGAAGAGTTGTTTTACCCTGCTCATAATTGTCTTGATTCCCAAACTGTATGTCACCTTGTTGGGCATGGTTCCTCCCGCTATGGAAAAATTTATACATACCTAAAAGATAACATCCTCCCTACTCACTTGTCAAAAAAAAAAAGAGAAATTTCATTCGTCAATCTTCCCATTATACTCTTGTCGCAGATACCCTTTACAAACGAGGTTTGGACGATACTCTTTTAAGATGTCTCGAACAAGAAGAATCTGAGAAGGCCTTAAATGAATTCCATAATGATATTTTTGGCACTCATTCAAGTGGTCTTACCCTTTCAAAAAAACTCATACGCTTGGGCTATTATTGGCCCAACTATGGAACGAGATTCTTTTCAAATAGCTAAAACATGCAAACAATGTCAGATCCATGGAAATTTAATTCATGCACCAGCATAAGAACTTCATGCTTTGGCAACATCTTGGCCTTTCTCCCAATGGGATCTTGATCTAGTAGAAAAGATAAATCCTCCTTCATCCAATGGTCACGAATTCATCCTTGTAGCTATAGAATATTTTACAAAATGGATTGAAGCGGTCCCTCTCACAAATATTATAAGAAAACAAATTGTTGCATTTATCTTGAACTACATCATATGTCTATATGGCATACCCATGACCATTATTACTGATAATGGGCGACCGTTCAAGAGCCAGGATTTACAAGAGCTATGTGAGAAATTCAAGATCCAAAACATATTTTCCACACCCTACTATCCACAAGGGAATAGGAAAGCAGAAGCATCAAACAAAACTATTCTGAAAATCCTCAAAAAGACAGTGAATGATGTTGGCAAAGATTGATATATTCAATTGAACCTTGCTCTATGGGCCTACTGTACCAGTATCTGCACACCAACAGAGGCCACACCTTTCTCTCTTGTCTATGGATCATAAGAAATACTACCAATAGAAGTAGAGATACCTTCTCTACGAGTATCGTTAAAAGGCCTTATCCCAAATGAAGAAAAACAAGTATCTAGATTGCAAGGGTTAGAATTGATCCATGAACGAAGACAAAATGTCTTTGATCATTTAAAGGTATATTGGCAAAGAATATTCCAAAGTTATAATTACAAGGTCAAACCACGAGCCTTTCAAGTTGGAGAACTAGTACTAAAGGAAAATCCATGAAACCAGTCAGATTGAGAAAAGAAAGGGAAGTTTGAACCAAACTAGTTAGGTCTTTTTGTGGTCACAGTAGTATTTGGGTCAGGAGCATATCAACTATCAACACAGGACGGGGATCAGCTCAAGGAACCCATCAATAGCATGCATCTGAAGAAGTTTTATGTCTGAAAAAAAAAAAAATCCAAAAACAGTGAAAAAGCAGAAAATCTAAAAACAGTGGAAAATCAAAAAAACCAAAAACAGTGAAAAAACACAAAAATTAAAAAAAAAACAGTGAAAAAGTAGAAAATCAAAAAATAATGGAAAAGCAGAAAAATATAAAACAGTGAAAAAGCAGAAAAATAAAAAATTGTGAAAAAAGCAGAAAATCCAAAAATAGTGAAAAAGCAGAAAAAATCAAAAAATAGTGAAAAATCAAAAAAATCAAAAACAGTGAAAAAGCAGAAATCCAAAAGCAGTGGAAAATAAGAAAAATAAAAAATAGTGAAAAAGCAGAAAATCCAAAAAAGTGAAAAAGCAGAAAAATACAAAAACAGCGAAAATAGTAAAAGATAAACAAAAAAATCAAATATGAGAAAAAGTGAAATAATAACAGATAGTGAAAACCTAGAAAACAAGCGCTATCTGTCAGCTAGCTCTTCCATCTATTGGTTCATGCATCCTTCCGCTTGTATTCATTTCAAATAGCGTTGTTCATATCCATAATAAAGCCTTTGTACATACGCAGGCATCGCAGGTGATTTCTTACCATGGTTTGGATCATCATATATATCGTAATAAAGTTTGTTTCTAGACTAGGAGAAAAATCCTGAACCTAGTTGGGGGCAAAAAATTTCATCGTTTTGAGCTTAATCAAACCGGTAGAACAATAGTTAGACAGCTCTTGTCAAGCGAAAACTGAGACGCATCCAACGTTGAACACAAGATCACATTGTCACCCATCAACTATCAACTATCATTCCAAACATGACAAACTCATATCAATGGATGATATCTTTTGACTAATGATTTTAACACTTTGACAATAATGGTTCAATTATTTTATCTTGATTTTCACTATCATGATTTCTAAGTGACTCAAGGATGTATTTGACTAGAGGAACAAGGAAGGAACATGATATTTTCTTGTCTATTGTCTGTAAATTTGTCTTGGGACATGATCATCAGAATATCATCAAGGACATTTCGGATTTGCATATATAAATGGTTAATACTACATGTTTTATGCAAGCAACACTCAGGTCATCTTGGTTCAATTATACCTCGATGCTTGTGCTAACTTGCAATATCAAAACCGAGGAAAGTAATGCTCAAGTCATCATGGTTCAATTATACCATCGATGTTTGCACTCACTTCCCACATTTTAAAGGCTCAATGATGAAACAAAGCAATGACTAAATGACCAGCCCGATCGCAACATTGCATTTCATTTTGCATGGGATCACAAAAGCTCATCTTTTCCAAGACCAAAGGCTTCACCATGATGTTATCTCTTTTATTACGTGATTAAATACATTGGACATTAACAAAAATAATCAATTCATTCATCCTGCATGATAAGTTAGTTCATCTCATGTAACCATTGCATACTAAGACGTCATTTATATAAAACATCCGATCATTCATTCATTTAGTTAGATCATTTCATTGCATCCATCTCATATCAATCATATAAAGTAGAATAATTGCATTGCATTACATCCATCTAATATTAACATGCATGGAAAAGTCATTAAAAACATAATAAAAATAAAAAGCATTGCATTGCACATACATCACATAGTACTTATAAGCATCACCATACATATTCACATTTGCATAACATCATGTAAATACTGCATCATCATGTAAGAAGCATACATCCATCATCTGGAATCCATAAACATATCTAAAATAAAGAATACATCATGAAAGTAACTGCACAACATAATCATATAGCACATAGAATGCATCCATAATCTCATAGGTCATGTAGAGTAAATAGGATCGATTGCATATCATATCATCAAAAAGATCAATGTCCAACGTACAATGATATCATAAAAATATATGAGATACATCACCAATATACATCACGAGAATCATCAATATCTTATCACAAAAGGTGTGTATATGAATGGATCAATGTCCCATATCAGTGTTACCACGCGAAGCGAAACTCTATCCTGATGCAGTAGGTTAACACCTGTTGGTCATTTGGAGGAATTGATTATATGTTGCATTGACATTTTGGCATTGATGTCAACACTAGTTGTTTTGGATGCTTTACCGGCACCCTTCTAGTCGTGGTAGGATGAGTGGTTTCTAGTTGGTTTGGATTTGGCATGATCTGGTATGCTCCGGTATAGTTTGGCTATGGAATTGGCTTATTCTTGATACTCATGTTCATATTCAGTAAGTTGGTTTTGGTCTGGTGATCGAATGCTATCATGTTTGCTTGGAATCTTGGCTTGTGGTCTCAGCGAGGGTTTCACAGGCAGAGCTTTGATGAAGATCTTTGATGATATGCATAAGTGGTGTTGGTGCAGCTTTTGGTGGAGATTCGGGATGCTGATGGTGATCATGTTTGAGACTTGGCGAATGGAGATCATTGCTTTAGTGTGTGGACCTATATTGGGTCCCAATTGATCTAGGTTATGGACCAGATTAATGAAATGTGTGGATAGGACCTCTCGATGTGTTTTCGGGATGTCTTATGTGTTGAATATTGCTTGTTTGGTCTAAGGCCAACATGTTTTGTAATTATTTATTTGGTTTATTGTCTGGTGGTCGACCTGATTGTTTATGGTCGAGGGTTTGTATATATATGATGTAAGATCTCATTGTAGATTATCATGGTTATGATCAAGGGATGTAATGTGAGAATAATGTAATATCATTCAGGTAGAGGATTTGGTCGATCATTGGAGATCTAATTGGGTTTATGCAATAGGATTTAGTCCTTTGATATTGAGCTTAACTGGAACTATACTCGGGCATAGGAGATGTTATCTTTGTAGTTCAATCACCTCTTTGGATTGTAGTCTGGATTTCTATGTAGTCAGTGAGACTTCTTTTGTGATGATCAGTGTGCTTTAGGCTGTTGGCCTTCCTACAAGTGCAAGCCCCTCAATTGTAATTCACATACTACAGAAGCATTATCTGACTATGGGTAGGCTTCCCACCATGGTTTTTCCCTTTACCAAATTTTCCACATATAAATCTTGGTGTCATGTGGATGGTATTTATTCTCTTATTATTATTTATGCTTAATTGGTCTAACTGCTATTCCGGTATTTGGTTTAAGCATTCTAGTATTAATGTTTTGGGTTCCGTTATTAAAGTTTTAATTGCTAAATATTCTGGTAATATGTGACAACTAATTCACCCCCCCCCTCTCAGTTGTCTTCCAGTTATTTGAATTGTCTAACAATTGGTATCAGAGCTTTGGTCCTCTCTATAGAAAGCTTAACTAATTGAGGAAGATCCTATGGCGACTAACAGTTCAAGTTCATCCAGTTCATCTGGAGCTATCTTTCGGAGAGATATTCCTCGGCTTGATGGAACAAATTACACAGTATGGAAGATTCGGATGGAGACTCATTTGACATGTCTTGGTAAAGAGATTTGGGAGATCACACAAAATGGTCACACCTTATAATCTAGCATCTATAAATCCTCCTCCGACAAACCTGGATAAGGAGCTTGAGAAAGATTGTAGAGCAAGAGAAGCCCTCTTGTGTGAACTTTCTGATCAGCAAATAATGAGATTAACTGACAAATAATTTGGAAAGACTATATGGGATAAGTTAGAGACTCTTAATGAAGGTTACCCTATAGTGAAGATTGCTAAACTTGATGGTTACCGAGTGAGATATGAAAACTTGAAGATGGAAGAAGATGAAAGGATTGTTGCATTCATGGAAAGGGTAAATGAGATTTTTATGGGAATTCAATGTTGTGGTCGAACTCTGAGTGAAGATTAAATTGTTTCTAAAGTCATGAGAGCCCTACCACCAACTTACAAGATGAAGGCTGCTGCTATTAATGAGTTGAGAACAATGGCTAATACATCTGTTAACAAAGATACCTTGGTTGGGAAATTATCTTCTTTTGAGCTTGAATAATTTGGACCTTCTAGAGCTATGAAGACTGAACCTGCTTTTCATGCATCTACATCAGCAACCGATAAGCAAGATTGGAAAGCTTTGTATGCAAAGGAATTGGATGATATGAAGAGAGAAGATGATGAGTTTGAGAAACTTGAAGCACTATTTGCTAGAAGAGTACCTAAAGGACTGGTAGGAAGTAAGTATGAAGGAAAAGAACCTTTTAAAAGTTTTGCATGTAATAAGATTGGTCAGTTTGCATCTAGATGTCCTGAAAGGAATTCAAGATTTGAAGAAAGAGTTAGAAGATCTTTTAAGCCTAACTCTAGATATCAGAATAAGTACAAGTACAAGAAAAACAAAGACAAATCATGCTACATAGCAGATGAGGAAGGTATTACTGACTCTAATGATGAACTGACATAAGACTCTGCAAGTGGTTCCGGCAATGGAAAGGAATGGGTGTTCTTGGCTATCAAGGAAGATGTTCCGGCACTAGAAGAGAATGCACCTGAAGAGAAGGCACTTGCTACTAAAATTAAAGACAAGGGTGAATGGGTAATTGGCAGTGGATGTTCACATCATATGATTGGAGATAAAGGGAAGTTTTTATCTTTGCAAGAATTTGATGGTGGTCAGGTTAGATTTGGACATGATAAAGCATGTATGATCAAAGGAAAATGAACTATATCATTGGATGGTAAGACCAAAAATGAAAATGTTTATTATGTTGAAGGTTTGATGCATAATCTTTTGAGTGTAGGAAAATTGGTGGATAAGGGATTTCAATTACATTTCAAGGATGGAAAATGCAAAATCATTAACAGATCTGGTTTGGAGACAAAAGGTAATATATTTCATTTGAATTTTGGTGAGAAGACATGTTTGATTACACAAATTGATAAGAGTTGTCTATGGCATAAGAGGTTGTGTCATGTAAATTTTGATTGCATTGTAAAGATCAGTTCAACTAAGGCAGCTAGAGATATACCTAAAATTGGAAGACCTATAATCCGGTATGTAAAGAATGTTAAATGGGAAAATAGGTTAGAACCTCTTTTAGGAGTGTACAAGATAAATCTAATGATTTTCTTGATCTTATTCATACTAATTTGTGTGGCCCTGGTAGAGTTAAAAGTTTTCAAGGTGATAGATATTTCATACTAATCATTGATGATTATTCTAGAATGATGTGGGTTACTTTTTTAAGGGAGAAATCTGAGGCTTTTGAAAAGTTTAAAATATTTAAAGGTAAAGTGGAAACTGAGATAGGATTGAAGATTAAATGTTTGAGGTCATATCATGGTGTAGAATTCACATCCAGTTAATTTAATAACTTTTGTGAGAAACATGGTATAAGGAGACAATTTTCTGCTCCCCAGACACCTCAGAAGAATGGAGTTGTGGAAAGGAAGAACATAACTGTCTTGGATGTTGCTAGAACAATGATGATGGAAGGTAGTCTACCTCATATCTACTGGAGAGAAGAAGTGAGTACAATGGTTTATACATTCAACAGAGTACATATCAAAGGAGAAATCAGTAAGACGCCTTATGAATTATGTTTGGTAATACACATACAGTTAAGTATTTCAGAATCTTTGGTAGTAAATGTTATATTAGGAGAGATGATATTATTGGCAAATTTGATCCTAGATGTGATGAAGGCACATTTCTTGGTTATTCTAATGAAAACAAAGCATATAGATTTTATAACAAGAGATTGCAAAGAATTGTGGAGAGTGCTAATGTCAAGGTGGATGATCTGAATACAGGTCAAATCAGAGTTTATGAGAAGGAACTGGTGGTGGAAATGATTATATCTGAACTGGTAGCACCTTTACCGGAATAGAGTGTTGAACTAGTTACTCTGGCAGTATCAGAAAATTCAACAGTTTCTTAAACACCGAGAAGAGGAACAGAGGGTCGGAGGACTCCTAGGGATGTGAGATTGAATCATTCAAAAGATCAGATCATTGGGGATAAGAACAATGGAGTGATGACAAGAAGAAGATTGGCAACTAATGAGGTATGTTTAATTTCTCAAGTTGAACAGGTACCAGTAATTGAAGCATGTAAAGATGAATATTGGTTGAAAGCTATGGAAGAAGAATTAGATCAGATTGAGAAGAATAACACATGGACTTTAGTTCCCCGACCTAAAAATAAGAATTTTATTGGAACTAAATGGGTTTTTAGGAATTAATTTAATGAGGATGGTCAAATTGTAAGGAATAAGGCTAGATTGGTTTGTAAAGGATATTCTCAAAAGGAAGGAATTGATTATGGTGAGACTTTTGCACCTGAAGCTAGGATTGAAGCTGTAAGATTATTTCTTACCTATGCTGCCCATAAGAACTACAAGGTTTATCAAATGGATGTTAAGTGTGCATTTTTGAATGGGGATCTTTATGAGGAACTTTATATTGAGAAACCTGATGGTTTTTCACTATCAGATGATACAAACATGGTTTGTAGGTTAAGGAAAGCTTTATATGGGTTGAAACTTGGACCTAGAGCTTAGTATGCAAGGTTGGATAAATATCTTTTGAATCTTGGTTTTACTAAGAGAAATGCTGACAGTAATTTATATTATAAGATCATTTATGATGATATACTGATTATTGAAGTATTTGTTGATGACATTATTTTTGGAGGTGAATATAAGTTGTGCATGGAATTTTCTAAGAATATGGAGAAAAAATTTGAAATGTCCATGATTGGGGAAATGAAAATTTTCTTAGGTTTGCAAATTACTTAGACTGACAAAGGTATTTTCATATGTCAAAATAAGTATGCTAGGGAATTGTTGAAGAAATATGGTATGGGAGATTCTAAACCGGTAAGTACTCCTATGATTACAAGTGAGAAATTGACAAGGAAAGATGTTTCTACACTGATAAATCCTATAAGATACAAATCTATGATTGGAGGTCTTCTTTATTTGACTCAGACTAAGCCTGACATAATGAATGTTGTTTGTATTGCATCTAGATTTCAGAGTGATCCTAGAGAAAATCATGAGAGTGTGGTGAAAACAATTTTTAGTTACTTGCAAAGTACATCAAAATATGGTTTGTGGTACCCTAAGGATGACGACTTTACTTTATGTGCATATACAGATGTTGATTGGGCTGGAGATGTTGATGACCAAAAAAGTACTTCCGATGGAGTTTTCTTTCTTGGAAAGAAGTTGGTTTCATGGATCAGCAAGAAACAGTCATCTACTTCTTTATCTACTGTTGAAGTTGAGTATGTTGCTCCTACTACTAACTATACACAAGTTTTATGGATGAAGAAAATGTTGAAGGATATCAACGTGAATTGCACTAGACTGGTAGTTATTCACTGTGATAACTCTATTGTTATTGACATATCAAAGAATTTGGTATTTCATTCTAAGACAAAGCACATATCTATCAAGTATAACTTTTTGAAGGAAAAGGTGGAAGAAAATAAAGTCAGATTGGTTTATGTGAATACGAAAGAGCAGATTGCAGATATTTTCACTAAACCTTTGCCTAAAGAACCATTTGAGTACTTGAGAGATAGGTTAGGGGTTTCTACCCTTCTGGCAGAGAACTGATTGATGCTTTTTGGCATCAGTCTGGTATGCATTATCAGAGATATTTTTCATTCCGGCACTGATGTGGAAATGCTACTGCTCAGGGGGAGTAGTCAGCTTTGTGTTTCAATTGTTTATGTTTTTGCTTTGATATTTTTGGTCAGATTTCTAGCATTTATGTCAAAGGAGGAGAGATATTGATGTGAAAAAGAGAGTTACATACATTAGGGAGAGATATATGTGTAATTCAAATCTTTACAGAGATATCATTCAATGGGGGAGTTTGGTCTTTGTTTCAGAATTTCATTGATATATCTTTATGTGGGAGATTGTTGGTTGTCTTCCATTGGGGGAGACTTATTTGGCATTTCTTGGTACTTAGATGTTTTTCACATCTAGTGTTGCCATCAATGCCAAAGGGTGAGATTGTTGGCCATTTGGAGGAATTGATTATGTGTTGCATTGATGTTTTATTATTGATGTCAACACTAGTTGTTTTGGATGCTTTACCGGCACCCTTTTGGTCCCGGTAGGATGAGTGGTTTCTAGTTGGTTTCAATCCAACATGATCCAATATGCTCCAGTATAGTTTGGTTATGGAATTGGCTTATTCTTCATACTCATGTTCATATTTAGTAAGTTGGTTTTGGTCTAGTGATCGGATGCTATCCTATTTTCTTGTAAGCTTGGCTTGTGGTACCGGCGAGGGTTTCACCGACAGAGTTTTGATGAAGATATTTGATGATATGCATAACTAGTGTTGGTGCAGATTTTGGTGGAGATTCAGGATGCTGATGGTGATCATGTTTGAGAATTGACGAATGGAGATCATTTCGTTAGTGTGTGGACATATATTGGGTCCCGGTTGACCTAGGTTATGGACCAGATTAATGAAACATGTGGATAGGACCTCTCGATGTGTTTTCGGGATGTCCTATGTGTTGAATATTGCTTGTTTGGTCTAAGGCCAACATGTTTTGTAATTATGTATTTGGTTTAATATCTGGTGGCCGACCTGATTGTTTATGGTCGAGGGTTTGTATATATATTGTAAGATCTCATTGTATATTATCATGGTTATGGTCAAGGGATGTAATATGCGAATAATGTAATATCATTTAGGCAGAGGATTTGGTTGATCATTGGAGATCGAATTGGGTTTATGTAAGAGGATTAAGTCCTCTGGTATTGAGTTTAACCGGAACTATACTCAAGCATAGGAGATGCTATCTTTGCAATTCAATCACTTCTCCGAATTGTAGTCTAGATTTCTATGTAGTCAGTGAGACTCCTTTTCTGATGAGTAGTGCGCTCTAGGTTGTTGGCTTTCCTGCAAGTGTAGTCCCCTCAATTGTAACTCACATACTTAATGCAGAAGTATTATCTGACTATGGGTAGGCTTCCCACTGTGGCTTTTCCCTTTATCAGGTTTTCCATGTATAAACCTTTATGTCATGTGGATGGTATTTATTCTCTAATAATTGTTTATGCTTAATTGGTTTAACTGCTATTCTATTATTTGGTTTAAGCATTCTGATATTAATGTTTTGGGTTTTGGTATTAAAGTTTTAATTGCTAAATGTTCTGGTAATCTGTGACAACTGATTCACCCCCCCTCTCAGTTGTCTTCCAGTTATTTGATATGTCTAACAATACCGACCGATAACCATGTACCTGGGTCCCCACTTGGGGGATCTCTTTGAAGTGGCCTTGCCACTCCTCGACTTCCAGAATGGCTCTATCCCGATCTCCTACTCAGCTGTGAAAAGTTTGGAGCCCTCTGATCAGTAGGAACAGTAGTATAGTATAAGGTCCTCTAATACTCCACCTCCTGGACCGTCTGGTGCATCATTTTCAAGGCAGCCTTCCCTGAACTAGACTCTCCTAACATTTGTACCTGTGTCTTGGCTTGTCGACACCTATCCCTAGCTGCATCTCTCTCGGCCATGAGAGAGGCCATCTGGGCCTGTGCATGTGTCTATACCTAGGAAATCTGTTCATGTGCCTGTACCTATAACTGAGTCATCTGGACCTCTAGCTAGGCTATCTGAGAGTCCCTCTCTGCTAGTCAACTCTCTAGCTGTTGAACCTGATCCTGCAAGTCAGTAATCTGAGCCTGCTACTGATGAGATGACATCCTAATGATGATATGTTGAGGTGCCTCTGCATGTGGCTACTCAGCCTGTGATACTCTCGTAGGTACCTACTCAACCTAGGGAATCTCCTGCTCTGGGACTTGATGCCCCTAATCCACTAGACCTGATCTCCTCCATCTGAGCTTCGAGCTTCCAGGTCATCCAATCCATATATACATCTCTAACAGATCTAGAACTATTGCCTCCTGGTGTGCCTGCCACTGCCACTGCCACTCTCATCCATCTCCCCCATCATTATCTCCTCCATCGTCATCTCCAAGACCATGATCTCCTGCATCTCCTCTATATCCATCTCTATCATCCCCTCTATCTTTGCCATCATATCCACCCCCACCTCCTCTCCCCCTGCCATCCCTCAGTCACCTAGGAGCTCTCCATCATAACCTTTCATCGTCCTCATCTGGAACTAGCTCTGGCTCATCAGGATATGTCAACCTAGGAAACCTGTGTGCAGTGAAGTATACAACATACTCAATTGTCATCCTGCTATCTATCATACCTAGTAGATAATCCCACTTCAGTGGCCCCAATGATCAATACTCTGCACATGCCTACTCATATGAAATAGAGGGCCCCCAAGTAGCCACATCCAGTCTCCTGCGAGCATAATGAGTTGTACCCTGTGGTATCCCCTGTATCCTACCATACTCTCTCAACACCCTCATGCAAAAGAATCACTTGATAACATAGGATGTCGATCCAATTAGGTATCGAGTCAAGAATACATATGACATCTGTATTGAATCCTCGGGCTAGATCTCGCAATCTTTGTACGGTCTCCATATCACAGTATCCAGATCATCTAGTGTCCATCGCTAATACTCCAATTTCCCAGCTTTCGCTAGACAATGGTACCTCGATACTCATCAACATAGGACCTTCTTATAGGTCTATCTCTATTAGCCAATGGTCATGTGATAGGTAGGTGCTCCCAAGCACATATCACGAGAATTGTCACACCTATCGATAATCCGGTTGATCCCTAGTACACTACTCAATGGAAGTCATAATACAAGTGTGCCAGCATGCATGACCCACACACAAATCGAGTCCCCTGTCTCACCAACTTCTCAAGAAGGTGTCCCCATCTAACAGATAATCCCTTTGACCTATGATCAGGACAAAGGAAACCCCCAATTAATCCAGCAAGAACAGTGGGTAATGTGGCTTAACCTAGCTCTATCATCTCCTGCCATGCAATGTCATATCCACCAATCTCATCATTATCAAAAACTCTACAAAGTGTATTTGTCCCACCCTACTCACTAAGATCATAATACACTAGCTCACCCATCACAGGGATGCGCAGTATCTGATACACATCCTCAAGTGTCACTGTCATCTCGCCAGGTCGATAAGTGAAAAGTATTGTGCTTACTATGCCAACGCTCTACTAAGGCTGTCAATAATCCCTGGTTAATCAAAGGTCGTGGCATGTCAAGAAGGGAAGATAAACCACATCTATCAATGTGGTCTCGCTCCACCTAGCTAAGGCGGGGTATCAACAACCATGTCTTTGGGAAGTGCTCCCGAGACTGGAGGACACTAAAATACTCCTAGAAACCAAATCATCTCATCATATCAGTATCTCAATTTATCTATCTATCAGTCTATCTTGCTCACTTGAGATTTCTATCAAATCTTGTTGAGCCCCTATTAATGACGCTCATCTATCATGAGGTCATTATCAATCCTATCTCATTTTGCACGTAAATCAAGATAATCAAAACTGGTCATCAAATTTCATCAATTAGGAGTATCTAATTTTATCAATTAGATAGCTAATCAAATCTATCTTACCCTATCGAAATCAAAAATCAAATCAAATTCACAGCATTCCAGCATCTTTATCGAAAATCGTGACCTTTGAGGGTCAGAGGAGCAACAATTTTTTTTTATCAAAATCAATCATCCGAAATTAAATCAGATCATCAAAATTCGTCAAAAATCTGAAATCGAAAAAATCAAGCCAAAATGGTCAAAAATCAAAAAATCAATTCAAATAATCAGTCATCGTGAAAGCAAAAATCAAATCAATAATCGGAAAGTCAAATCATCAAAATCACATCAGTAATAAAAAATTGAAAAAATAATGTCAAAAATCATTAAAAAAAATCCAAAAACCCATTTTAAAGCTCGAAAAACTCATATCGAAAATGCAAAAATTTTAAAACCCGCATAGCGAAAATGCTAAAAAATGATTTTTTTTCTACAAATAGCTAAATTTTTCAAAAATCAAACTTAAAATTGACAAAGCTGGGTTTTCTCGAAGTACATATCGGAGGATCGTAGGCCAAAGGACGCTCATGTCGCCAAACTCGCTCAAACCTGTGTTGGTGGTACGGCATCGCCATTCCTTCCTCCAGAGAAAAAATTTCAAACAACTCAAGTGCACAAATGAAGAGTGGAAAAAGGAATTCACCTTTTTAAACTCAAAGTGGGGCATTTTGGTGAGATTTTTATTCCATTTATTTTCAATCATCTAATCAACTAATTAGCCTGACAGGGAAGCGTTTTCAAATTCTTATCGAGAAATGAATCGAATCAACTCTGAAAATATCTAAAAATCGGAAAATCATTAAAAATCAAAAAATCGTAAAAATTTCAAAACTATCAAAAAAATTAAAAAATGGCGAAAAATTCAAAAGCATTAAAAATTATCCAATTCATTGTTGGCAATATGGAGGAATTGATTATGTGTTGCATTGATGTTTTGTCGTTGATGTCAACACTAGCTGTTATGGTTGGTTACGGGTAGACAGGTTTTGGTTACCGGTAGAAGATCTCGTGTTACTGGTAAGGGTTTAAGGTTTTACTGGCAAAGCTTTTACTAAGAATCTTTGACAGGATGCACAAGTGGTGTTGGTGCAGCTTCTAGATGGAATTCAAGATGCAGAAGGTGATCCTTGATCGTGCCTCAACTGATTGGAGACATTGCTTTGGCTTGGTGGACCCGGATTAGGTCTAGGACCTATCTAGGTTATGGACCGATATCATGTTAACGTGTTCTCTACACGTTATCGGGATGTTTTATGGATTGCTAAATTTTGTTTTGGTCTTAAGTCGACATGGCATATCATTGTAATATGGATGAATGTAATGATCATATTATAATATCTTTTTTAGGTGGTCGACCTAATTGGTTTAGGCCTTAGGGTTTGTATAAATTCATGTAAGATCTCATTGTAGATCGTGTGTCGTGGTCATGGAATGAAATATCATATGCAAAGGAGATTTGGTCGATCATAGGTGATCGAATTGGGTTTAAGTAAGAGGTCGAAGGCCTCCGGTATTGAGCTTAACCAGGACTATAATCAGCCATGGTAGATGCTATCTCTGGAAGTTCATTCTTGTGGATTGTTGTCCAATTATCTTGAGCTGGTTATAATCTCTTTGTAGTCAGTGAGACTCCTTTGTAATGACCGGTACGCTCTAGGTAGTGTGCCTTCCTGCATGTGCAGACCCCTTTTTGTATCACATACTTTCTACAGAAGTATCATCTGACTGTGGGTAGGCTTCCCACCATGGTTTTTCCCTTTACTGGGTTTTCCATGTACAAATCATGGTGTTATGTGGTATGGTTGCATTGTGTTAATTCTTTGTTTCATTCTTAAGTTTTATTGCTTACGAGTATTTGTTTATGTTATTCTGGTATTCAATATTTATGTGCTTCGGTTAAAGGTTATAAAGTGGTTTGATTAATATAATCTGTTGAAAACTGATTCTCCCCCCCCCCCTCTTAGTTGTCCACCAGTTATCCTAGCAATTGGTATCAAAGATTTGGTCCTCTTTTGCAGAAGCTTAACCGCTTGAGGTAGATCCTATGGCAACTAATACTTCAAATCCACCGGCAACTATTTTCAGAAGAGAAATCCCTAAGCTTGATGGAACAAATTATGGGATATAGAAAATCTGAATGGAGACTCATCTTAGATGTCTTGGCAAGGATATTTGGGAGATCACTGAGAAAGGATATACACCTTATCATTCGGCATCTGGCAATCCTGCTCCTGCAGACCTGGAAAAGAATATTGAAAATGATTGCAGAGCTAGAGAAGCCCTCTTGTGTGCACTCACTGATCAACAAATCATGGGATTGACTGACAAATCATCAACAAAGGTTATGTGGGATAAATTGCAAACTCTGAATGAAGGTTATCCTACTGTCAAAATTGCTAAACTTGATGGTTACCAGGTAAGGTATGAGAACTTGAAGATGGAAGATAATGAAAGAATTGCTACATTTATGGAAAGAGTAAATGAGATTGTTATGGGAATTCAATGTTGTGGAGGATCTCTGAGTGAAGATGATATAGTTTCCAAAGTCTTGAGAGCCCTTCCACCGGCTTACAAGATGAAGGCTACTGCAATTAATGAATTGAGAACAATGGCAAACACTTCAGTTAATAGGGACAAAATGATTGAGAAATTATCTACTTTTGAGCTTGAAGAATTTGGAACCTCTGGAGCTACAAAATCTGAACTTGCTTTTCATGCATCATCATCTATCGATAAAAGAGATTGGAAAGCCTTATATGCAAAAGAATTGGAAGATATGAGGAAAGAGGATGAATAATTTGAGAAACTTGAAGCCTTATTTGTTAGAAGAGTACCTAAAGGACCAACAAGAAGTAAGTATGAAGGAAAAACACCTTTTAAATGTTTTGCATGTAATAAGATTGGTCATTTTGCATCTAGATGTCTTGAAAGGAATGCAAGATTTGAAGAAAGAGTTAAGAAATCATTTAAGCCTAATCAGAACAGATATAGATTCAAGAAAAGAAAACAATGCTACATAGCAGATGAGGAAGGAGTAAGTGATGACTCTAAGGATGAACCAGCAATGGACTCTGCTAGTGGATCCAACAATGGAAAGGAATGGGTGTTCTATGCTTTAAAACAAGAAGAACCGAAACTAGCTATCAAGAATGAAGAAAAGGCCCTAGCAGCAAAAGTTGAAGACAAGGATGAAAGGGCAATTAATAGTGGATGCTCGCATCATATGATAGAAGATAAAATAAAATTTATGTCCCTGCAAGAATACAATGGTGGTCAAGTCAGATTTAGAGATGACAAAGCATGTATGATCAAAGCTAGAGGTATTATTTCTCTGGATGGCAAGCATAATACTAATAATCTCTATTATGTAGAAGGTTTAAAGCATAATATTTTAAGTGTTGGTCAATTGGTGGACAAGGGATTCCAACTTTAGTTTAAAGATATAAAATGCAAAATCATTAACAAAACTGGTTTGGAGATTGTGACTGGTACTCAGACTGGAGGTAATATCTTTCACTTGAACACTAGTAATAAGACATGTTTGATTTCTCATATTGATGAGAGTTGGTTATGGCATAAGAGGTTGTGTCATGCTAATTTTGATTGTATTGTTAAGATTATTTCAACAAAGGCAAACAGAGATATACCTAAGATTATAAAGCCTCATAATCCGGTATGTAAGGAATGTCGATTGGGAAAGCAAGTTAGAACTTCTTTTAAGAGCATACATGATAAATCTAATGATGTGCTTGATTTGATCCATACTAACTTATGTGGTCCAGAAAGGACTAGAAGCTTTCAAGGTGATAGATACTTCATGTTGATAATTAATGATTATTCTAGAATGATGTGGGTGACTTTTGTAAGCGAGAAGTCTGAAGCTTTTGAGAAATTCAAGATCTTTAAAGCAAAGGTGGAAATAGAAACTGGATTGAAAATCAAATGTCTGAGATCAGATCAAGGCGGTGAGTTCACTTCTCGTGAATTTAATAGTTATTGTGAGACAAATGGAATTAGGAGACAACTATCTGTACCTCGGACTCCTCAACAGAATGGAGTAGTGGAAAGGAAGAATAGAACCATTTTGGATGCAGCAAGAACTATGATGATGGAAGCCAAATTGCCTCACATCTACTAAAGAGAAGCAATGAGTACAACAGTCTACACATTTAATAGAGTTCACATCAAAGGTGAAACCAGTAAGACCCCTTATAAATTATGGTTTGGACATACACCAACTGTTAAATATTTTAGAATTTTTGGAAGTAAATGTTATATCAAAAGGGATGATTCAACTGGGAAGTTTGATCCTAGATGTGATGAAGGGATATTTCTTGGATATTCAATTCAAAGCAAAGCATATAGATGTTATAGCAAAAGATTGCTAAAAATTATGGAGAGTGCAAATGTGAAAGTAGATGAGCAATACAAAAATCAATCTATATCATATCACAAGGAACCGACAGTGGAAATGATCATAATTGAACCTGCAATGCCTCAACTGGCACAAGACACTGAGACGGTTACACCTAGACAATCAGAAAATGCAACTGTGACTGATGATCAGAATAGTGAACCTAAATTTCATAAGACACCAAGGTATGTAAGATTAAACCATTCTGAAGATCAAATCATTGGAGATAGAAACAAGGTAGTTATGACAAGAAGAAGACTGGAAACTGAAGAGGTATGTCTTATTTCTCAAATTGAACCATTATTTGTTATTGAATCTTGTAAAGATAAATATTGGTTAAAGGCAATGGAAGATGAATTAGATCAGATAGAGAAGAATGAGACTTGGACTTTAGTTCCCCAGCATAAAAATAAGAATGTTATTGGAACTAAATGGGTTTTTAGGAATAAATTAATGAGGATGGTAAAGTTGTAAGAAACAAGGCTAGATTGGTTTGTAAATGTTAGGGTTCCCACAGATACTGAGAGGGGGGGGTGAATCAGTATCTGATCGGTAATGTAATTTTCTTAAAACTAAATATGCAGAACATAAAGTAACAGTATACCGGTATGCAAGAATTAATGTAAATAACAGAATCAAAAACATCCACATGAAAAGAACACCATAACACAAGATGTTTAACGAGGAAACCTGGTGTGGGAAAAACCTTGGTGGGATTTGTGACCCACAATATTCACTTACTGGCTAATAAGAGAATATTACTTACAATAGGGGCTTGCACATGCAGGAAGGCCAACTGCCTAGAGCTCACTGCTCAATAAGAAGTCACACTGACTTACAATGAGGATTTACACAAATCCAATATTTTGTACTGCTTTACAATAGCATCTTCAATGCCAGATTCAGTACTGGTTCTTTCTTTGTTCTTTACATATACCCTTGACCTACAATTCGTACATTAGGTCTGCCTTAAAATTTATTTCGGCTTCCTATCCATATCCTACAAATGTCTACAATGATCTCTTTTATATACAAGAGTCATTTTACAATTTGCCAAGTCGGCTTACAATAATAAACAAAATATTACATATCAAAAATCCTATCGGCCTCTGTGTCGGTATACATGTTCTCTTCTGTGTCGGTGTACATCTTTTGTGCTAGTGCTAGTGTCGATTGATCTTGCTGATGCCGGTGCACTGTCTTGTTTGAATAATGCTTTGTCAGTATAATGTCTTGTCGGTGCCATAGGATTGCAAGGTTGCCTGTGTAATGCTTAGCCGATATAATGTCTTGCCAGTACCATAGGATTGCAAGGTTGCCATCAATGACAAAACCTTCAATCACACACAATCTCTCATTGGAGTGTCCATATGCCAACAATCTCCCCCTTTGGCATTGATGGCAACACTCATGAGAAATTTCAAAAAGATATCCAAAAATGTATAGACCAAAAATGTTACCAAAAATGTGAGAGCTCCCCCTGAGCATGTGATCCCTGTGCTTTGAATTTTCTCATCCTACTACTCCCCCTTTGGCATCAATGACAAAGGTTAGTAGATTTTGTAGTTGTACCAATTCATAACCTCAACCTTGTAGTTGGGTGGTTATTATCTGAAGAATATCTCCCAAAATTAAGTTTATTCCATCCATAAACTTCTTACTATCTTTTATTGCTATCTCAGTTCTGTATATTGTACTGGTGAGATGCTGCAAGTGCTCTGTCGGTGCTCTGCCGGTGTTCTGCTTCCCTGTGCTAGTGCCTCTGAGATTTCCTTCCGCAGAGATGCTAAATAGTCCAATCTTGGACTTAGTTTAGATCTCAAGAGTTTTGCCTTGTTTATTATTTTCTCTTTCTCTCTTTCTAATTTGAGCAATTCTTCCTCAAAATTTGTTATCTTTTCCTCAAAAAATGATAATGCATCAAGTGAGTTAACAAAATTATCTGCAAGTTTATTTATCTCTTCCTGCACCTTGCTCATCTTTTTGTCTACATCTATGGTTAAAAAGTTTATCTTACAGGTGTCTTTGTACAGAGTTTTGTGCTCTTTCAATAAATTGCACAGTTCCGATAGAAGTGTGTCAAATTCCCTATTACACTTCTTTATTCCTTCCTCAAAGAATTTATGTTTCTCTTTTTCTACACTTTCCTTCACAGATTCTACCTTTGTTTGCTCAAAATTTCCAGAAATATATTTACAAAGTGTATCCAACTAGCCTAAGGAATCTTTGTTGGCTATATTACAATTGGGAGCTATTGATTTCAAAACTGGAATTGAATCATCTATTGCTTTATAAGCTTGTGAGCTATAATCAGTTATTTTCTTGATAGATTCAAGCAATACCTCTGTTACATTTGATGGTGATCCAACAAACTGAGTGTCGGTGGAAGTGACCATGCTAGTATTGACCTTTGGTAGGTCCGTTTGTGTCTCCATCTCTTTAAGCATTGGTTTTCCTGCATCATTTCTTACCGGTGGCATCTGTTCTGGAGCCTTTAACTCTGTTGGTTTCTCTATTTGTGTTCCATATTCCATCTTTTTCTCTGAATCTGCTGTCGATTGCTCTGTTTTTCCTGATTTATCTGGTGTATCCTTATCTACCACTATGTTAATTTTCTGAGTATCAACATTCACAGTATATAGGACTTCAGGATTAGGATTATTATCCTTTGTGTCCATACTCTTAACTGCCGGTTGATCTTCTGCAGTTGTTGTTTTTACCAGTGGAGTATTTAAAGGAGGTGGGGGTAAGTTGTCTCTAATCTTGATACTTGGTGGTCCACCAACTTTACCTTTCCCTTTGTCCTTTTGATATACCAGAATGGGCTTGGGATTCCTATATTCTTCTTTTTTTTCCTTTTCAACCAAGAATGTATCCCAACCATCTTTTGTTTCCTTTGAAACTTTAGTAACTCTACCTGCCATTAGTGATATTTGTCGGTGTGCAGTGGAAAAAACTGTCCGGTTGGCCTGAGCTATCAAATCATCAATTTCCTTAGGAGAGTTGACCGGGTATACTGCAAGTAATTTTTCTATTTTTATTTTCTTATCCAACTCAACTATTCCTTGCCTTCTGGCCTCAAGTCTTTTATATAGTTCATCAGGAATTTCATTTAGGACTTGCAACAAAAACTTTTTATACATGTCCATGTGTAATATGACACTCTCTTCAACTTTTCCTTTCTAATCATTTGATAGGGTGTCATAGATTTTCCCTATGTTTTTCAATTTTCCTTCCTCTATGATCTCATTCAGTAATATGTCGAGAGGGGCCAAGTCAGTGTTTGTTTTCTTCTTCTTTTTGGGGGTCAGCTTCTTCTTAGGTGTGACTTTCCTAACTGGAGATCTCACAGCTTGTTGCTTTTGTCTTGTCCTTCTAGGTGAAGGAGTGGTTACCGGTGAGGGGTCTCTTTTCCTGACAACTCTTTTGAAAGTTGTTGGCATATCTCCTTCTGAGGAAGTGCATACCGGTGATAGATGAGTTTCAGGTTGTTGGGCTACCAACTCATCTTCAGTTATGCCGGTTTTCTTTAATACATCTTCTTTTATGGCTTTTGCTTGTCTGGTTCCTTTTCTCACAAATGCCTCAACCTTTTTCACTCTCTTTTTAGATTGAATTTGACTTTCAATGGTCTCAGTACTACCAAATACTTCTTCCTTTGGTTTATTGGGGGCTTCCAGAAGTGCTTTGGCATAAGTCTCCACTACGTGGTCATCTATTTCATACCCCATCTCTGTTACCTAGACTATCCTTGGGATGACTGCTTCCATCTAGATCTCATCCTTTTTTATTACAAAACATATATCATCCTTGTATTTGTTGACAATTTCCTGTGATAGTCTGATTCTTTTATTCATTCTGACCTTTAGTGCTTGAAAATACTCATTGATATTCTTTTCTCTGTTTTCGTTGAACAAGTCAGACAATTGTTTTCCTACCAGTATGTCAAATCCAAAATCCTTGTTGCCTATACTGGGAGCCTATTTGGTTATATGTAGCATTAAACATACAAGTAGATTTCCAAATCTAAAGGTTCCTTTCTTATCCTTCTTGATTTTTCCTAAGTTGTCAATTAACTCATCCTTTAACCATTCACAGATATCAATTTTTACATTGTCCTTAACCATGTCATAAGCACTCTTTATGCATAAACTAGAAATCGAGTTAAGCCTATCAGCATGAGTTGCTTTGTAACCTAAAATCATGCTAACAAATCTAACATTTGTATCGGTCACATCATTAACCTTGAATGATCTCTTGTCGGATGTTGCACCAGTTAAGTTTGTTACTAAGTCATTGGAGACCTTCTTGGTTTTGTCAGGTCTGTTACCGGTGGAAGGTAACCCTGTTACTGCTTTCACAGCTTCCTTTGTGATTTTATGCACTGAGTCAAGCCAAAAGAATGAACCATGTACCCTGCTTAAAACTATCCTAACCACTTCCTTGGGAAATTCAGGAATGCAGAGGATTTCAGTGAATCCTAGGGTTTCAACAATTTTATGTTCAGGTTTCACATTCCCGGAGTTGTCACATATAACAGATTTATACATGTTTTTGATTTCTTCATCACCTAATTCCTCTATGTTGCAATGAATATACATTCTAGGGTCTTCTGCATAAACAACACCTTTTGGAATTTTTGAAAAAGCACCTATGTTGTAATCTTTCTTAGCTACCTTGGGAACTAGCTGAAACACGAGCCTAGGTCATTTTATAACTTTGACTACTGTAGGGTTTGCTATGAATTCAGGTGCAGAGGAAGATGCCATGATGATAAATACCTTTTTCTTCCCTTGGATGGATTGATTGTTGAAGTGTTTTGCCTCTTTGCACGGAATGCCTTAGCTCAGAAATCTCCGCACTCTCTGAAAATTTGAATTCACGGTGAAATGAAATGGAGCCAAAAACCTTATTTTATAAAGTCTTTTCTGCTACCTACCACATTAATTGCTTGACGGTAATGTATTAGCTTAACTTTATTTGCTGGTAATGAATGATTTTCAACTTCTTTTCTCTAACCGAGGGAATAATAGCACATGTGTCATTTGATTGCCAAACCCTCAAGATAATTTTCTTCAATTTGATGAAGAACATCCTGCTGGTGGAGCATTGCTTTGTCCTGTCGGTGGAGCATTGCTTTGTCCTGTCGGTGGAGCATCATATTGTTATGTCGGTGGAGCATTTGTTGGTTCTACCGGTGGAGGAGTATCCCCAATATTTAGATTACCTTTTTTAATCCATTGCTTTGAAAATTCTTGCTTAACTTCTTCAACCTTTTCTTTACCTTTCAAACTAGTGCTTTTGTTATCTACTGGTGTACCTTTACTTCTACAAAATTTAGCAATATGACCAATCTTGTTACATGCATAACAAGTTACATTATTTTTATGAATAGCTTTCCCATAACCTATGTCGGTTTGTGTTCTGCATTTATTTGATAAATGACCAAATCTTCCACAAACATAACATCTTACATTCATTCTGCAATTTTCAGAGTTATGACCAATTTTGTTGCATTTGGAGCATTGACCGGTGGGAGGATTGATATTTTGATAATTCCTAGATCTACATTCATTTGCCCTATGACCAAATTTATTGTAGTTAAAGCATTTTCCATTGAATTTGTAAGTATTATAAGGTCTTACCGGTTTGCTGTGATCCTGGGTATTTGCAATACCAGAGCTTTCCCCAACTTCAAATCCAATTCCAGAAGTGTCACCTTTGGGTTTTTTATTCTTGAATAAGGTACCAAGTTCTTCTGAGCTTTTCTTGAATTTTTCTTTGTGTTGATTTGCAGTTTCCAATTCTCTTTCCAAGATTTCTTTTTGTCTCATTAGTTCATTTGAGTCATTCTGAGTATGCATCAAATCAGTTTTCAACATGTCATTTTCATAGCTAAGTCTTGTGTTCTCATTTGTTGCATCACTCAGTCTTCTGGTCAATTCTTTTTCATTCTTCTTTCTGTCCTCAATCTCTTTGCAAAATCTCATAGTCATATCCTACATTTCATTTTTTGTTGTCATGATTTCTTGTTTCAATTTGCTTATCATATCATTTAGTGATTCTTTTTCATCATTCTCATTTTGCAATTTTTCACAAAATTCTCTCCTCTTATTTCTTGTGATAGTAAGATTTTCTTGAAGTGCCTGAATAATGTCCTGAGCTGCTTTTAAATCATCTTCTAATTTAATATTTTTCAACTTCTCTGCATCATAGTCAGTAAGAGCTCCTTTAAGTTGCTTCATGAGATTTTCCATCTTTACCGGTGTCAAGATCTTCCTCAAGTTGTTAGGCTTTTGAAAATAGAGGACCAGGCTCTGATACCAATTGTTAGGGTTCCCATAGATACTGAGAGGGGGGGGTGAATCAGTATCTGATCGGTAATGTAATTTTCTTAAAACTGAATATTCAGATTGTTAGGGTTCCCATAGATACTGAGAGGGGGGGGTGAATCAGTATCTGATCGGTAATGTAATTTTCTTAAAACTGAATATTCAGAACATAAAGTAACAGTATACCGGTATGCAAGAATTAATGTAAATAACAGAATCAAAAACATCCACATGAAAAGAACACCATAACACAAGATGTTTAACGAGGAAACCCGGTGTGGGAAAAACTTCGGTGGGATTTGTGACCCACAATATTCACTTACTGGCCAATAAGAGAATATTACTTACAATAGGGGCCTACACATGCAGGAAGGCCAACTACCTAGAGCACACTGCTCAATAAGAAGTCACACTGACTTACAATGAGGATTTACACAAATCCAATATTTTGTACTGCTTTACAATAGCATCTTCAATGCCAGATTCAGTACCGATTCTTGCTCTGTTCTTTACATATACCTTGACCTACAATTCGCACATTAGGTCTGCCTTATAATTTATTTGTGCTTCCTATCCATATCCTACAAATGTCTACAATGATCTCTTTTATATACAAGAGTCATTTTACAATGTGCCAAGTCGGCTTACAATAATAAACAAAATATTACATATCAAAAATCCTGTCGGCCTCTGTGCCACTATACATGTTCTCTTCTGTGTCGGTGTACATCTTCTGTGCCGGTGCCGGTGTAGATTGATCTTGCTGATGCCAGTGCACTATCTTGTTTGAATAATTCTTTGCCGGTATAATTTCTTGTCGGTGCCATAGGATTGCAAGGTTGCCTATGTAATGCTTAGCCGATATAATGTCTTGCCGGTGCCATAGGATTGCAAGGTTGCCATCAATGACAAAACCTTCAATCACACACAATGTCTCATTGGAGTGTCCATATGCCAATAGTAAAGGATATTATCAAATGGAAGGAATGGATTATGGTGAGACATTTGCACCTGTATCTAGAATTGAAGTTGCTAGAATATTTCTTGCCTATGCAGCTTATAAGAATTATAAGGTATATCAAATGGACGTTAAATGTGTATTTTTGAATGGTGAAATTGAGGAAGAGGTATACATTGAGCAGCCTGATGGATTTTCACTGACAGATGATAAAGATATGGTTTGTAGGTTAAGGATAGCATTATATGGATTGAAACAAGCTCCTAGAGCTTGGTATGCAAGGTTGGATAAATATCTTTTGAAACTTGGTTTTACTAAAGGCGGTGCTGACAGTAATTTATATTATAAGATCACTGATGATGATATTCTAATTATTATAGTATTTGTTGATGATATCATTTTTGGAGGTGAAGATAAATTGTGCATGGAATTCTTTAATAATATGAAGAATGAATTTGAAATGTCAATGATTGGTAAGATGAGATTTTTCTTAGGTTTGTGATAGGGAGCTTGATAGGGAAGTGCTCACAAGGTTAATTTACTCAAAATGATCAAATTGTTACCAAAGACTTATAGATTTTGTTGTGTATGATTACTCAATTTGTCTGATTGTCATGATGCCAAGTACTCCAAGGTTTTCTTGCCTAGCAAACTCCCTTACTGGTGATGACTCTCACCATGCTCAGATCTACTCAAAAATACTTATTCCTTCCAACTACACTTTCTCATGCTTGGCTCTTGGGGCCTTCAACCTTAGGTTCCAGTGTGTACTAGGGGTCTTCCACATGGAAATGCAGGGGCAGTAAGGTAATGTTCACCTTTGAATGTTCATCATCTTGTTTGAGGTCTATAACCCTTAACTTGATCAAATTCGCTAACAAGGCTCAACTACCCCCAAATGAGGCTACACACGGTCTAGGAGTCCCAAGGAACACATTTTGGACTACTTGGAATGTTTCCATCATGTTTCATAAGCCCCAAGTTTCATTTTTCAATCGGGTTCATGCAATTTGCAAAAACTGTCAATGTTGTGTGTTATGCAACAGGGCTACTAGCCCGTGGAGGCCTAATTGGCTTATTTTGCTCCCACCGGCCAATGATGGTCATTTTCACCACAAAACATATTTTTAATGTTGTTTAGGAGGTATAAGCTTGAATATTTTTCAGGTTTTGAGTTCCATGGGGAGTGTTTGATGATTTTCCACCTTTTATGGCCCAAAAGGAGGGTTTAGTGAGGGTTTGGGCTTGCAAAGTTTGATTTGTATTCCCCTGCATGAACCAAGGCCTAAAACTATCTAAGGGGGTCTGCCACACCTTGGAGAACCCTATCCAAGTCACTACCACTTGCCATTTTTCCAAACACTTGGCACACTAACTAGAAATCAGAAAACTGCCACTGTGATAGTCATTTTCACTACCCCTTTTACTAGTCAACAACAAAGCACTTTGGACCTGCAAACATGAAGAGTTTGGGATTTGGAAAACACCTCAATGAGGTCTTCAAACAAGTAAAATTCCTCCTATTACATTGCCTTCAAGATTCACGGCTTGGATTATGCTCTTCAAGCATTCCATGGGCATTTTACCACATACAATTCATGGAAATAGTGAACTCACTGTTTGATTACAAATGAGAAAGACTTAAATAAGAATAAGCTAAACTCACCATACAAGAATATATTCAATGCCCTTCGCCAAATTTCTAGGTCCTTGTTACATTCATTTGCTCACCCAAATTACTTTTGAGTGCAAACTTTGAGTTTTGTTCAAGCTACTAGCCAAATGACAAACACTTGCCTAGTATTCACTCATTTGCATATTCCAAACACATTCTTTGGCACAAAAATAAAGTAAAGTACATTATATACACATGGATCAACTTGGAAGAATCCATTGGAGGGATCCCAGACCTGAACCAACCAAGTTGACACATTTTACAACTCCAAACCCCTGGCAGGGCAGCAGATACACAGTTTACAAATATTTTTGTATAAACACCTTGAAAATGAAAAACCAATGGAAAAATTACATGAGAAGCCTTGTTAAATCAACATATAAACTTCCAAGAAGGTACAGTATGGATTTGTACAGCTACAGTACGGACTGCCCTTCAAAAGGAAAATAAAACAGTCATAAAAGCCAAAAAACTTGATTTCTATTAAGTTTCACTTGTAAGAATAATCACCAACCTTTTCCAAGGAAAATGGAGGCATTATATAGTTTCTCCAATTGGTTTCCATTCCCTTTTACGGACAAGAGGCTTCAATAACTACATTTTTCAAGAAAATGACAATTTTGACAACTTTCTTAAACCAAATGACAACTTTTCTTGCTCACAAAAGCATTTTTGACAACCTAGCCTTATCAACTTGCCTAAACAACTTAGAAATGCTTAGAAACACTAAAAAAAACATGTTTCAATACTCTTCAAGACATTAGGAGACCGTTTTGGCAATTTTTCATATTTTTGCCAAAAATTGTCAACTCAAGGCCTAAAAGGCAAAACTTGATCTCTAGAGCCCAAAATGAGATCAAAACCACTAAACATGACCCAAAACAACCTAAAAAAACAAAATAAACCTAACACAAGACTTTACAAACATAAAAGCATTAAATACCCAAAAATGGGAGTTTGACTCAACTAGGTGCTCCTGCACCAGTTTGCAAGTTACTCAAACTGACAAAGGCATCTTTATCTGTAAAACTAAGTATCTAAGGGAATTGCTGAAGAAGTTTAGTATGGATAATTCCAAACCAGTAAGTACTCTTATGGTGACAAGTGAAAAATTATCTATCAAAGATACATCTGCACTAGTAAATCCGATAAGGTATAAGTCTATGATTGGTGGCTTGCTATATCTAAGTCATACTAGACCAGATATTATGAATGCAATAAGTATTGTTTCAAGATATCAAAGTAATCCTAAAGAAAATCATGAATGTACAGTAAAGAGGATATTCCAGTATTTGCAAGGAACAATGGAATATGGCTTACTGTATTATAGAGATGATAACTTCACTTTATGTGCATATACAGATTCAAATTGGGCAGGAGATACTGATGACAGGAAGAGCACTTCTGGTGGAGCTTTCTTTCTTGGAAAGAAATTGGTTTCATGGATCAGCAAAAAATAGTCATGCATTTCTTTATCTATTGCAGAAGCTGAATATGTTGCAGCAGCAACTAATTGCACTCAAGTCTTATGGATGAAGCAAATGTTAAAGGATGTCAAGGTAAATTATAGTGAACCGGTAGTTATCTATTGTGATAACTCTGTTGCTATTGACATGTCTAATAATCTGGTATTTCACTCTAAGACTCAACTTATATCAATAAAATATAATTTTTGAAGGACAAGGTGGAAGAAAAGGAAGTCAAATTGGTTTATGTGAACACTAAAGAGCAGATTGCAGATATATTCACTAAACTGTTGTCCAAGGAATCATTTGAGTATTTGAGAGATAGGTTAGGGGTATCTACTCCTCTGGTAGAAACTTAATTGATGGAGCAGACCATCAGTTCGGTATGCATCATCAGCTTTATCCTTTGCTCTGGGTTGATGTAGTGGTGCTACTACTCAAGGGGAGTAATCAACTTTGAGATTCACAGAATTTTGATATCTATGTCATATATTTGGCATTGATATCAAAGGGGGAGATTTATATGTGAAAAATATTATTTATGGGAGAGAGATTCAGATCAGTTTCAGATTGGACTGCACTCCTCAATGGGAGTTGTTGGGATTTTTCAGTTTTTCATTGTTATATCTTCTATGAGAAATGTTTAGCACTTATTGGCACTTAGATGTTTTCTTTTTCACATCTAGTGTTGTCATCAATTCCAAAGGGGGAGATTGTTGGCAATATGGAGGAATTGATTATGTGTTGCATTGATGTTTTGTCATTGATGTCAACACTAGTTGTTATGGTTGGTTACCGGTAGATAGGTTTTGGTTACCGGTAGAAGATCTTGTGTTACCAGAAAGGGTTTAAGGTTTTACCGGCAAAGCTTTTACTAAGAATCTTTGATAGGATGCACAAGTGGTGTTGGTGTGACTTCTAGATGGAATTCAGGATGCAGAAGGTGATCCTTGATCATGCCTCAACTAATTGGAGACATTGCTTTGGTGTGGTGGACCTAGATTAGGTCTGGTACCTATCTAGGTTATGGATCGGTATCATCTTAACATGTTCTCTACATGTTACCGGGATGTTTTATGGATTGGTTAATATTGTTTTGGTCTTAAGCTGACATGGCATATCATTGTAATATGGATGAATGTAATGATCTTATTGTAATATCTTTGTAGGTGGTATCTTTACTTTAGATCTTGTATTTGCTTCCTACTTATGTTTTATTGTCTTGTCTATGTGTATGCTTGTTTCAATTTACCATATTTTTAGCATCACAGAGATCAGCTCTAAGATTAAGCTTAGATCAAAATTCACAAATTCTACAGTAGATCCAGTTAAAATTCTCTGTACAACTATCATGTAGCAGGTCCGGTGAAGAACTACTACACCACTGCAACACTATCTACCTTTGTTGTCTGCAACTACACACTTTGCTTCTCTGTTATCTTTTGTATACACTCCTCATATATTTTCTCAATCTCTCTCTCTCTCTCTCTCTCTCTCTCTCTCTCTCTCTCTCTCTCTCTCTCTCTCTCTCTCTCTCTCTCTCACACACACATCTATATCTCCTCTCTACCACACACACACACACACACTATATATGTACCAGAGGAGTCAAACACAAAATAGTGTGTCAGCCAAGCTCAACATAAATCCAACATAAACAAGACACTCATGTCGGCCTCCGCAAGATCTGTACACACTTCCTTTTTCATACTTCATTTTCCAATGCATATACCGATATTATCAGAATGGGGCAGGGTCATCCTAATCCAGAGATACTAACCCATTATTAAGCATAATGTCTCCAATCCTCCAAAGATATAGACTCCACACTTACCAAGAATACTACAACATGAAAATTGAAGGGATACTATTGCCATGACCAAAACAACTAATACCAAAACTCATAACTAATACCGAGACTAATAAGAACTCAAAATTTTGGAATGAATATCTTCCAGAGATAACCTCATCATTTCATCGCCATCTAACTGCATCATATCATTTATCCATACCAAATAATTGCACATACCAACTGCACAAAGTATTCAGACCAGTCTAGATAACACAAAATTGCACATATTGTCTGGTCCAAACTAGATAGCTAGTTTGACATCGATGACAACAATATTCACACAAGTCTAGCAAATATTTGGGGTACAACTTCCTTATGCCTTACTTACTGATCAAAAAATAATATTTATTCTCTTGGTGAGATAGATAATGAGGAAATGACTCTTGACACTCATTTATGAATTATATGTCCTAGAATGTTCAATGATTGATAGAACTCCCGAGGAAGTCCTCTATTTGTAATGATTCAATCTAATTTCTAGTTTTAGACATTATTTATTTAGAAGAGATTAAGATTTTTGGTTTCTTTCTTTCTATAGCTTGCCATGTTAGTTGGCATTCTAGTCAATTTTTATGTAGCAACCATGATGTAGGTCAAGGTCATTTTGTAATATTTTTCTTCCCTACATGGGATTAAGACCTAATTGACAAGGGATTGAACCCCATCAATTGGGCATTATGAGCTCTTTCCAACATTAATAATTATTTATTTGGATTTATTAATGTTTATGCTTCAAATGATGCTTTTGAGAGATCTACCATTTAGAGATGATTTTTAATTTAACTCCTATCAGCACTTGGGTTTTGTATAGAGAATTTAATATGATAAATCTGGGGTTTTCCCTATGTGTTGGTTAATTGGTGAAAGAGATAAGGTACATGTTATGCGCAATAAATTGTGGATTTTTATTCTAATCTTGGCTACCAGATATATTATTAATGTGATACACTTGGATAAATCTAATAGTTGGGCCTAAAAAAATGTTTAAATTTATAGATCATTCCATATTGTTAGCTCAATATTTTTTCTATTGCAAACTTTATTCCTTGTTGGTTGAGTCTTTGTTAGATATTATCTTTTTATCACTTTCTAATATACTTTTGTATTCAGTGACAATTTTTCCAAGCCCAAAGCTATGAGGACATAGTATTTTCTCAACACATGGATGCTTAATGAAAAATCCACATTAGCATACATTCAACATGAACCACATCACTTGCACAAGACTTGTTAGTTATCTTGTGGAATGATGTAATAACCTATACTTTAATTTTTCCTATATTTATTGGTATCAATTTGCATGCCATGACTCATATTAGGCTACCACATTAAAGATTCACCAAGAAATTGTCACTTTAGAAGCACAACTATTTAGTTCATTCACTCAGCTTCATGTGGTTTAACATCACTATAAAAAATGAGTTTGTTAATGCTCACAAAAAAAAATCAACTCAAATCAAAGCTCAACTTCACATGTCTCAAGATAAGAGACAAGGTATCAAAAGAATTTTTTGGGCCTTGCATGCTCAACATAATTCTTAAACCATTAAGTGAATCAAGGAGGGGCACTAAGTTCTCAAGGAGTTTCCTAACACTTTGTAGGCCTATTTCCTACATAATGAGCAAGTCTTGGTTTCTTAGGAGTATAATCTAGCTTCATCAATTGCTTTACCAAATGCCTTACCGTGGTTTCTTGCTAGGAATCAACTCCTAATGTATTATTTATGATCAAATTCTCACCAAAGATGATCACATAGATTATTTTTTTATATCCAACTACAAGGCCCTTAGTCTGGATGGATTCTTGTTGGGTGAAAATTTTGTAAACTGGAAAGGTTTACAAAATTGTAGTTTCAACCATAGTGTGTGAGATTAAATCTCTCCTCACAAAGGGGAGGCTACCTTCTTATTGCTTGTTAACAATTAGCTCTTGATTAGGAACTAAGAATAAACTAATGACTTTGATGTTACCTTCACCAATTCATCTTGTTTTAGGATTAATGTTCCTCTTATTCTCTTGTTTTAAAATAAGTTCTTCCTTCAAGACTTACAACTAAGAATGGTAATAAAAAACAATAACTGATACCACGAAATTAAACAAAAGAAGAACCTCGTGTGCACTAATGCAATATATGATTTCAAGATTAACACAAGCTCAAAGACTTATGCAACCGTTTTTACAAACTAAATGACAATGTTACAATATAAATAGCAGCACAAAGACTTTCTAGTTTATTGTAACTCTAAACTTAAAAAGGAAAGAGAATTTACAGTTGAAACACTTCAAACTTCCTTCAACTAAATTATTGATCACTGTATCTAAAGCCAATATTTTAGCTCAAAGACCATAAAATCAGATTTTAATCTACTTTATACTTAATAGACACAACATAATACCTCAATATAATTCCATGTTATGTAACCACTGTGACATAAGAACACTGTAATCACATAAGAAAATGCTCCAATTCAAAGATTGAATGCACAATTAGACCTTTTATTAACATGAAATTGATTTACAAAATAAAATAAAAGTCGCAAATTGCTATACAAATTGGCAGAGTTTTGCTGTTATGTATAAAGATAAATATTTACAATGAGCACCCTCATATATATAGGGGAAGGGCTCTGAGAAAAATTATAGAGAGTGCAACTAACTACGACTTATTTAATAGTACAGTCCTAATTGACTTTGACTTGTACTATGACTACATGTAATTATAATTTTTTTAATGATATATAGAATGTTCGAAACAAAATTACAAAATACATATACCATAAATAATCTGAGTATTGTGTGTGGCTTCTTCATCGTCTCCATTCTCGGTCATGAATTCTTCAAACTTGTATAATCCATCTTGGAATATTGCATCTATACTTTGTTATCAAAACAGGTCTTCAAGCTTCTATGCTCGGTAATCACTATGTAGCATCCATGTGCATACACTTGCCCGCATGCATTGTTTATCAACAGTTTCCTATTTATAAACAATCTTCTAACCACTTAATCTCTTTGATCACATTTCCCATGATCAATCATAGCCATCAGATCTTCAATCTTGTCTAGGTTCAATGTATCCTTCGATCTGAAAATGTTTTACCCCACCTTGGAACTTGCATGTTCACCTTGGAACTTGTGTTAGGGTATTGCGGTTCAATCTGAGCTGTAGATCTTCCTGCCGACCTTTCTTTACCATAGATTCTTTAACAATCTTCATACACGGCTTACCAATCATTTAATTCACTCCAGCTCATCATCTTCCTTCATTAAATATCACATGTAAACATGTAATGCATTTTGTTATAGCTCGGTTGTAACTCGGTAAATACTAAACTTCACTCAGTAGACATTCTGCCTTCATTAACCGATAGCAATAACCTTAGGGTTTATCGACTAGGTTCCTTAGGGTTTACCAACTAGGTTCTTTGCTCGGTAACATAGTATAGTATTAACATTTCAACCAATAGCATATGTAGGATATCAAAACAATCTAAACATCATGATCTCATCATTGTCTAACTCGATAATAGTTGCCCATTGAATAACTTATCCCCTTATTCATCGTATTCTTTCTGTGTCTTTTACTGACATCTTTATACTCATCAAATCATACTTCTTAAGATATGGCAACATCATACTGAATTAGAAAATCAATTTCTTGACATCAATGACAAAATAATAATATTAAGACAGTAATCATCCTTAATCAGTTATATCCATAGTCATCAACAACCTTCTCAATATCCTTATTGAAATGCCAACAATCTCTCATTGTAATTGGAATGCCAACCTTCTTCTTGTTTGATATAATGCCAACAAAAGGAATTAACATCAGTATCAAGAGACAAATCTAAAATAACAATAGGGGGTACCATTGTAAAAACAAAAGAAGATACTTGCAGCCTTGTACCAGAGGTAGATTCAATATTTGTTGTAGCTTGGGATCCTTCTAGGTCTTTCTCCTGTATTTGAACTTGTTTTCCTTTGTCAGAAGTTTCTCCTTTATCCTTACTCTTATCCTTTGCTATTTTTAACTTGAACTCGGTCACCTTCTTGGAAGGAGAAGGATCATCTCTATTCTTTGTTCTAAGTTCATATATTTTTTCAATAGAGCCAGTTGTGTCATCCTTGAATCCTATTTGGAAATCTTTCAACCTTATTCCTTTGATTTGCAGCCATGCGTTGGTATTAGCAAGAATTGGTTGAAATATTTCCCAGATTGAAATGAATTCCTTTTGTGAACATTGAATGGGAGGAATAGGTTTTTTTTCTTTCTTTTGACTTATATAAGTAGGATCAAGGACATCCTCATCATCTTACATATTGTCAGGAATATTTGTTAGATTAAGGTCCATAATTTGTCGAAGAGTAAGATGACTATAATCTAGCCTCTTGGTGTCCTCATTAGTATGAAGATAAAATCCAAATATCTTGCACCTGATGAACATAAGTATAAGCCTTTTTTATTATATCCTTCATTCCCCTATAGTTAAAAACTTTTCTTGCTTTGAACTTTTTGAGAGAGATTTCCTGCAATTCAGTTTCCATTGTCTTGGCCTTGATGGATGTTGATAATGAATAGCTCCCAATAACAACTAGAAACTTGAATTTAGCCTTGTGAGCTTCTGATTATTTTTTGTGTGCTTCTATGACCTGTCTTCCAAGTTCCATCATAATGGTTTTGTTAGTGGGATACCTCGGGAGCATATATGGAACTCCCTCATAACATCCCACTCAAAGGTAGGTGAAAATTGGAAACTGTAAGAACAAGCAACCATACTCATTCACTTTCTTTCAGGTTGCTTCAGATACCCTTGTCTTCTATAGTTGCTTTATCAAATTAACACATAAAGGAACCAAAGAAAGCATCATATACTCTTCTATAGTAACTTCGACTAGGCATCAAAGTCAAATGTTTGTAGAAATTCCACATTGGAACACTTCTCCTATCACCTTCTGAAGTCAACTTTGGAAATAACATCATAGAGGCGGTTGCATATACCAAATATGAATTCATATATAGAACTTGAGGGTTGTGTTTACCTCAAAGAGTCATTCGTAAATAGCATCACTAATCTATTCACCCCAAAATATTTATTGTGTCCCTTTCCTCATGATAAGAATGTACCTTTACAACCATTCCTCAAAGATATTTGAGGAATTTAATCCTTTAATTCTACTGAGAAGTGTGGTCATATTATTGATTTCTTCTTTCAAATCATAATGATACAACTTAGGCCACCTAGTGGTTGTGGCTCTTGGACTCAAAAGCCAATTAGTTTTGATATTCTTCTTGCATATTTCCTCATTCTTGTTGTAATACTCCTAAGCAAATTGCCTATAAATTTCAACATATTCTTTTGCAGAAAGGCATTTAAATATTTTATCAAAAATCTCCCCATCCAATCTAATCACAACATTACCATCAACATCTTTTACTGATTTAGTCTCCTTGTCAAAGTAAGTAATGTAAAACTAAGACAAATAGGGTTCCAAAGCTACCAATAGAAAAAAGGAGACAAGGTGAACGTTGTTGTTGAGGAGAAATTGTATACCAATAGTTGTTGGTTGCTTCTCAATTATTTCAATGAACTTTGACATGTCCACATGTCCTATCTCAGTATTCTTGATCTCACCAATATTGGCAGCCACTAAAGAAGGAGAGATGGTAGTCTAATATTTTTGGTATTTGTACTTCATATTCTTCTCTGGTGTAGAGTTGGCTCTTTAGACATCTAAATATTTTTTGATAATCAAGAATGCTATCTAGAAAACCTAGACTAGTTACACATGTCCACATTCTAAATTTAGATTCTAAAAATTGAACGTGTGTGCAAAAATAGGGACAACTAGAAAAAAACGCAAGATACTTGCAATTAGGGTTTTAAACCTTGAATTACAAGTATGAAGGGTAAAACAATCATGTGATCAAGTTTTAGAAACCTGATTATAAGTGGGTGTGACTTTGTTGTTTTATTGCAATCAGGGTTTGAAAACCCAATTTAAATTAAGTCTATAGCTTTGTGCAATTGGGGTTTCAAACCTCGATTTCAAGTATGAAATGTGACTTGTTGGTCGGAGTTTAAACCCCAATCAACCAGTGATGTATCTTGTTAATTGGGGTATAAACCCTGATCAACAAGTCATAAAACTTGTTGAAATGGCAGGGAATACTTGATGATTGGGACTTACATCCTAATCAACAAGTTACCACTTGTAATTGGGATGTAAGTTTCAGTCATCAATTGTGAGCACTTAAGAAAAATCTTGTTGGTCGGGGTTTAGATTCCAATCAACAAACATTCACTTATTGATCAGGACCTAAAACCTTGGCCAACAAGTGCATGAACTTGCAATAGTGGTGATCGGGACCAAGACCCCGATCACCAGTGCATAGCATAGATTAAAAAAAAACACTTCAATCATATTGGTTGGGACCAAGGCTCCAGCTAACAAGGCATGCCCTTGTTGGTTGGAGCCATTACTCCAACCAACAAGCAAAAAACAAAAGCATTCAGAAAGTAGATAGTCAGGTTTTAAAAACCCAACCTAAACTTGCTAAAAAACAAATGGAAATCAACAAACATACATAGATTACGATGAACAATTGAGAAAACACAACCAAGGCTCAACTTTGCAAAAACAAGTAATGAATTAATAAATGAAATGAAAATAAAACAATGAAACAGTTTATAAATAAAAATTAATGTGCATTAAATGCACTTAGAACACTATTCAAACTCTAACTGCATTTGGGCCTAGGAACCTGAAATGCATTTGCATTTTGTGTTTCTAGGCTTGAAATGCAACTAACCTTTGTAACAAGATGCAAAGTTGGGTCTAAAACGTGACTTGGCAAGAAAGACCAAAACTTCTAAAATCGGATTTTAGACCTAACTTTGTAGGATGACCTAAAAAGTTTATAAAGAATGTTTAAACTGTAAAAATATGAAAAAGCAAACACAAAGGTGAAAGAGACTAAGACCTATAAAACCTCAAAATTCATGCCTAGGACCCCCCGACATATGCGGAATAAAATTTTGAGGGGTAGTTATCTCAATTTTGTCTAACTGACAAAATTAAAGATAACAATTATCTTGTGAATTTAATTTTTATTGAGATATTATGGATGAAGACCTTCATAAGATTTATCTTGAAGCATTTCATTTTAAATCTTTAGAAATTTTTAATCAATGAGGAACATATTAAATTCATAGCTTGGGATTGAAGATTAAGCTTAGGCCTATGCTACCATAGTTGATTTTTCCTAATAAAAATAACTATTAAATATAGAGCATTTATAGAATATTATTTTTGTGCATTGATAGTCCTGAAAAAATGACCTAGAGAAAAATTCCCCTACCTTAAGAAAAATATTGGTCATTTTGATTTTATTTGGCTCTTTATCTTGTATTTTCAAGCTTAGGGTTTAGGGTTTATGTCATCCAGTTGGGTCTCATTGTTAAAAAATAACCTAAAGGTCTTATATTTCTTCATCACCTTTTTGTCCTAAGTCCGAAGGGTCTAAGCTCGTTGGCGGGGACTTTTATTCTCTAGGTTTAAAGTTATAAATGTCAGCCCCTTTTAATTTTGTCCTAAGTACGCATTTTATTTCCTATGGTCGGGTCCCCTTTTTGATAAGCCTAGCAGTTTATATTTCTGGCAGTTATGGTTCCTCACAATGTCACGATCAAAAGATGTTAACCATCATTACTCCGTGGCATCGCGAGATCTTGTCGCATGTCCCTCTTTGACCGACAGTTTAACCAAAGCAACAACCTTAACTTTGCGGTTATTGATCACTTTGAGTTCAAGCCCGAGCTACTAAAGGTGCATAATTTCGCACATGGAAAAAATAAACAATGATGTTTTAATCTAAATCCAAAAGGTATCCAAGGGTTAGCGGCCAGTGTTAAGCGGTTATTGTGGCCAACAAATAAAGGGCAAATAGATACAATGGTCCTCGCACTCTCGTGAAGGAAGATGCAAGGAAGTTAAGGACCATGACATCACGAGATGATGCCACGTGTCCCAGGCAGACCTAGAAGTCTGACGGAGGAGTCATTGACAGAGTTGAGTTGAAAGGTGACTTGGCGATGCTTAGTCAGGCTTTTGACGGATCCACCTACGACATTGGAAGGTCAATGTCAGGTTGACTGATGGTGATCATATGATACGCCAAACTAGATAAAATCTGCGGTGGAAATTCAGAATGTATTTCAAAAGGGTGATTGAAGTAGTTTGCTTATCACCTGTGTGGGAAAATAAAGGCAGACAGAATGTAAGCTTGTCGACACGGGATGAGAAGACAAGTCAAGATGCATGGACACCGAATAATTTTTAGAAGACCCGTTCCAAAGGCTATTTGTTGAGTCGAGTCGAATTAGCAAGCAAAGTTGACAATTCCAAAGATGCCATCTCAGAAAATTTCATTGTCATGACAACAAGATGTCAAAGTTTCAGAGGCATAAAAGGATTGGGATGATTTATGAGTTGGCAATGAAATGATCAAGTACCTACCAACAAGATCAGAGGATGCGTGTTGTGAGGGATTCTCATAGTAAGGTAAAATCAAGGAACTATCTCTGAGAAGAATTCAAAAGATAATGAATCGGTGTTCAAAAAAGGCATTTTGAAGCAGAAATTAAGCAGTCAAGGAATAATATGATCAAAACAAAATCGTTCACGTGAGCCTTGACAGAAGGCAATGGACATGACTTCTCGAGTCCATAGCTAGCGAGATGAGTAGAAAACATCAGAATGATGTTTTTCACATGAATGAGCACCGCCAAATGAAGTGAATTATTATTATAAATATAACAAGGTGGTGGTTCAATGGGTAGAAGAGAACATAGACTTTTTTATTTTCTGAAGAGGTTTCATTAGAGATAAGGATAGTGTTTGAGCAATAACGTGCAAGGAGTTACTGTGAACTCTATGATACCAGATGGAAGTCCCCTTTTCTTAGTGAGTATGCATATAGTCAGTGGAGCCTTGAAAGTTGGGAGGATAGTTAGTGGAGGCTTGAAATTCATTTCTCATCTGAAGGAGCCCCTCATCACACATCCTTTGCTTCTCCCCTGCCACTAGTTGGCATGGGGTTTTAGGAAGGGTCCCACAAAGGAATAGGATCATGACAAGGTTGGGTTGGGGGTAGTAACCAGTCAGCTTTGCAACAACATGGATGTTGCAACCCTTTCCCCTCTTATTATATTCCTTTGTGAGCTTGTTTTTTCACTTTCATTGAGCCTCGGCATGAAGTGTGAAGCTCCTCTAGTTTGAAGGCGAATTTACTTCTTGTCAGGCTCTAGTTTCCCTTCTAGGAAGGGAAATGCTCTGTAGGACAAAATGATGCATCCCATGGTCCATCTGGAGGCATCAAAGGTGATAATGACATGGCTCAAGAAGCTTTTGTTTCTACCAAAATGCAGTTAGAAATTTTGGTTCTACCTTAGCATGAACGCTAGTGTGGGCAGTGTTTTGGGAGATTGTAAGGAATATTTTTGTAATAGAATCACAAGTGGTCCTATGGGCTTGTAATAGGTGTCTCCTCTTGCCCGAAGCTTGTTTTCTCCCTTGTTTCTATAAAAGGGAATTCAAGACCATGAGACAGGGGTCCAAAATTTGGTTCCAAAACTTTGTTCCAAATTCTTGGCTCTAGGTTCCAATTTCTCTATTTTTTGAGAGGATAGGTTCCAGTAGTGAGTCTAAGTGAAGATGAACAAGTTGTAAAGTCATTTACAGAGCACTGAAAAGCATTTAGTGTCAAGTTTTGTGTAGGTTCTTGAAGGAGTTATATGTAAATTATTTTGTTGCAGAAGATAGCTGATCGAGTCAGTAAAATATAATTCAAATCCATTTCTCTAGTGTATAATTCTATCATATTTTGAATGAGTAGTGTAGACTTATAAATCTGACCACTTTCCTAAGTGAATATTTAATATTCATTTTAACCTCATTCCTCTATTTAATTAATTTCTCTGTATTCATCTATTTGATTAAATAAGTTACTCAATTTATTTAATTAAGTTCACCTAAGCCTTTTCTAACCTTTAATTAAATAAATCACTTTATTTAATTAATTCCCCTTTCTCCCCTTTTAATTAAACTTACATTTAATTAAAATGATCCTTGCAAGTAAATAAATTTAATTTATTTATTTAAATCCCCCACTTGTATTTATGCAAGTTGCTTCTATTTTTGTTGAAATAAAGTAATTTATTTTAATTAAAATTCTCCTCCATCCACTTGCATTTTCTTACATCTCCCACTTGCCTCCCTAAACCTCTTCTAGATTCTTCTAATCAATTCTAAATTTAGCCTAATTCATCTCCTAAATATTGTCACATCCCTAAGCAAAAAGAAGTCACTTCTCAAAGCCTTCAAAGTCTTTGAAAACCATTAAAGGCTTTATGTCCTCAACAAGTTAACCCTCAAAGTCTTCCAAACAATTAATGGTTAAGTCAACCTTCTTGCATGATTAGAGACTTTTTCTCTAACTCAACCCTCATCTAACCCAAGGGTCTCATCAAGCATTCATGGCTTTAACCTTGGTTATCCCTTTAACCCTTGCACAGGAGTTTGTCCCTTGGGTAAAAGCTTTATCCAATGGATAACCCTAACCTAACCTTAACCCTTACCTCCTAAGGTAACCTTCATGTCTTCTCAAGCATTTAATGTTTCTTTCATCTCCTCTCAAGCAACCTCTTGTTGAAAATTGTCACCATTTCATTAGTGAGAATTGTAAAGATGGATTGATAACTTTCAATCCTAGCCCTTGTTAATATTATCCAATCTTGACCATCCATTGCCATATTTTTCCTATAAATAGAGCTCTCATTCTCTCATTTTGGTATATCCAAGTTCCATGCATCTAATTTATAGTAATTTTACTAAGCATATAGCCTCTCTTTGTTAAAACACGTTAAACATTTAAAAGCATTTTTAATATCATAGCATATCCATGTTATACTAGTATATCTTGTTAGGATAGGATTACTAATCTTTATCATAACATCATATTCATACTAGTTTAAATCATTCTAGTTTTAATATTATACATGTTATAGGAATGCATTCATACTTATGAGCAAACATCACTCGTTCTTGGAGTTGTCATTTCTAAGTCACTTTGCTCAGTGATCTGAGAGCAAAGACATTGACTTTAGGGATCATGTGAGATACAGAACAATGGAACACCCCTTGGGAAGTTGAGATATTCAATATAGCTCATATAACTTACCACATGTGGCATTTTCCACACACAAGTAGAATCAAGGGTTTTTTCATTCGTTGCATTGTTGTGGTATATGTATTTCCTGTTCATGCTTTGATCTAAGGGGTTGATTAAATGCTTGAGTGGAATTGCAGAGTGGTAGGGCTTATGCAGGAATTTTGATAAGTAGTTTGGGATGGGATTCCAGATGAGATATATTGTAAGGCAATATTATCTTAGATCCTATGTTATTAGATAAAATTATTTCATATTTTTATTTTACATCTTGTAAATTCAGGTACCCAATGGAGTAAGGCACTGATCACAACTTGTAACTATCTTTAATGTCAGTTTTGTGTTCAAACTCACTGACAACTTGCTATGATTTGTTGAATCAAAATATCTTTTCATTTCACGTATGTTACTATTTATTTAATACATCTCATGCTTCAATAGGTTGAGGATCACTGAAGAATTCACCATTCTTGAGCATTCTCCCTCTTTGTTGAGCCTTTATATGAGATTATCTGCTTAGTTTTGGTGAAAGTTGTGAGTATGGTGCAGAGAATAAAGATTCACCAAGGGATCACCCTCCCGGGTCTTGCAGAGCCCAAAGTGTAGAAGGATTAACAGAATCCTTGTCATAGTTGGTCCAAGTTCTTAATGTTGGCATTATGTGAACTGGCATGAAGACATAATGATATTGTATGTTGTCATTGATGTCAATATGTGACATGGTGTGAACCGGCACATGTGATAGGTGAAAAGAGAGAGGAACCGACATATGTATGAACCGATTTATATGCCAAAGTGAAGCGACATATTTGTTCAAGATGAACCGGCATGCAGTCATGGGAACCGACACATGGAAGCATTGTGTTACTATCAGTTGGTAGGTAGTTTCCACTTCAGAATTTCTGATTGGAGTACCTCAAGCCTGTGTGACTCAATCGGTGATCTTTGTGTGATGAGATAGCAGTATAATAAAGAGCAGATTGTGTTGCCACGTAAGCTCTGTGCGCGTGAAGGATCTTGCATGAAGGAGACTATTCCTATCTACCTCGGGAATGTGTGAAGTCTGTCAAACAGTGATAACATGTGATGGGTTATTAGCCACCATGAAATCGGTGGAAAATGGATGATGGAGAATGTCTTGAGATCGATTCAAGATAGTTGCATTTAATGTAGTATGATTCAACGGTCAGGATTGAACCGCTTGAATTGCTTAACCTAACAAGTTTAGGGTTTAGGGTTTTTGCTATCGACCTGTCTGTTTCCTATAAAGTCGATGTTGTGATTCTTTCTAAGGTTGTTGGCAAAAGTTGTGAGTGTGTATCCAAGGGAAGTGATACGTGATTCTTGCCAGACCAAAGGAGAGAAGAGATGCCTGCAAAGTGAATGTGCAGAAGGAGAAGAGGAGCCAAAATGGATTTGCATTAGCATTGAGTGTTGTTATCATATCATTGTAATTCCTGTTGATCTTTAACCACTTCAACAGTTGTGAAATCCCTTAACAGGGTAGCCTTAACTAGGCTTGATGCAAAATCCCTTAACAGGGTAGTCTTAACCGGCTTGATTCAAATCCCTTAACAAGGTAACTCGAGGTTAATGAGTTCTAAGAAGCTATAGAGCTCTGGAGATCCTTTAGCTATTGAGTTCTTGAAATCCTCTAACAAGGTAACCCTAACCGGGTTTAACCCTTAACTGGGTATTATAGCCATCCCTTAATCGAGTGATCCCTAACAGGATCGGTTCCTAGCAGAACCTATTGTAATGTCTTTAATCGAACAAGGCTCCTAACAGAGCGGACTTCAAAAGAGTTCAAAAGCAACTTGTAGGTATTCATCCCCACCATGGTTTTTCTCAGTTGGGTTTCCACGTGAAAAATATGTGTCATGTGTAATGATTTTATCTTGTGATGTTTTGTTTTTACCTGTTGAGCATATGATGGTTCTGTATATGGTGAAAATGGATAACAACAATAACGATATTGAAAGGTTAAATGAATTCAACCACAAAACCCTAGCCTAACAACAACAAAGATCCACCATAACATATGAAGATTACCTAAGACAATGCAAAACAAATGAAATCACAAAGATTATACCGTCACATGTCCAATAGGGTTTGGATCTCCATTCTTCCTATCTCCATTGATCTTGTTTGATATATTTGCTCTCAGATTTTATGTGCACAAGAGCTCAACAAAGAACGGAATGTGGTTGCAAGTAGGATCGTAGTGTAGTCAAGTGCATAAATTGATTCATTAGAATGATTGATTGATTAGGGTTTGATAATGAAGGAAGCATCTCCTTATATAGAAGACACAATAAGAAATGGAGGGATAAGATTGAGAGGTGTAAAAGGAGGTCGGCTATGATTAGAGGGTAGGTAAAAGAAATAATAAAATAATGAAAGAGGTAGGTAATGTATGAATTAAGAGATGAATGACATGTGTCATGGGTAGAAAAGGTTAATGAATTAATTAAATAAATAAAGATTTATTTAATTAATAGAAAAAGTGGGATCAATTAAATAAATAAGATATTTATTTAATATAGGAAAAGGATACTTTAAATAAATAAATGAATTTATTTAAATGAGAAATAAGGCTAGAAGAGGATAAATGAATTAATTAAATAAATAAAGATTTATTTAATTAATAGAAAAATTAAGCTTAGATAATTAAATAAATAAAATATTTATTTAATTAGACTAGACAATTTTGGGTGTCTACATTTTGCCCCTCTTTGAGACAATGTGGCTTGTCGCGTTATTTCAAAGAAGATAAGATGAACTGATACAGAGTTGCCCCAAGATGGGAATGATATGCCCCCTTGAGAGATTGGATGAAAATGTCTGAAAAGATTGTAGACAATCTCTCGATAAGAAAGAAAGGCTAGAATGGACTGACCGGATAAAGTGACAAAGTCACGGGATAATGAAGACTGACTCGGGAAACGAGGGCTAGGGCTAGGGTAGTCTATAAGATAGACCACGAGGGAAATACATCCTCATTGTCATCCACATATCCAAGAGATTAGAGTGCAGAGCGAGATAGAGCAGCAACGGTCAACAATGATGGCCTTTGTTCACAGATTCGATCATGTTTACCAATTCCAGAGGCCAGCAGAGGCAAGAGAGCCGGTAAGTACCACAAAACCTCCTTGTACTTTGATGCATTTATTGTTGTCATTAATGCATGGTAGATAGGGCAATAAATGCGCTTAGAATAGGGTCCAAAATAAATGTCAAAAACGTTTAAGCGCGTCTGTGTTGGTGCCAGACGCGTTTATGCTCGCGAGGCGCGTCTATATTTGTGTCAGGCGCGTCTATGCTTGAAACCGCGTCTGTGTCAAATGCGGTCGTGTTTGTGATGTTTAGGCGCGTCTGTGCCAAGAAGGCACGTCTGTGTCGCCTAGGCGCGTCTGTGCAGAGCATAGGCACGTCTGTGGTGGTCAGGCACGTCTGTGGTGGTTAGGCGCGTCTGTGTGTTTCAGGCGCATTTGTGCAGTCTTTAAGCGCATTTATGTCAGGTAAGCGCGTTTGTGTTTAAAAAATGTGAATTTTTGTCTTCTAGGTCAAATCAGCAGTTCTGTGATGAACATACGCTATCGATTGGATAAGCTGCTGAGAGGATACACTCAAGCAGGTCCTCTAGGGAAGACTAGGATAGATCAAGGCACTTTGTGATGAACAGTGAGTACCAAGATAGAGTACTTTGTGATGAACAGGGAGTACTAAAATATGAGCATCACTTTGTGATGAACAGGGAGTGCAAATGTGAGCAACACTTTGTGATGAACAGGGAGTGCAAAACACGTAGTACTTTGTGATGAACAAGGAGTACCACTAGGATAAATAGCAACACTTTGTGATGAACAGGGAGTGTCACTAGGATAGATAACCATATGTACTTAGATAAAGAGTAGCATTTTGTGATGAACATTGAATGCCACAATGACTGACATGATTGATTTGCTTGACTGCAGGAGTATTTGCCTATGCTGGAGTCATGGGAGAGATTCCCATCGACTCAGAGATTACGACCTGAGCTGATAGCCGAGGAGCGAGCTGCTATCGAGGCTATGGGATTGAGACATGTTCTATATGTGCCTGAGTTTCGGGCGAACATGGGACTGTTGACTGCGCTGGCGGAGAGATGGCACTCTGAGACATGTACTTTTCATTTGCCGACAGGTGAGATGACAGTCACCCTTGAGGATGTATATAGGATTCTGCGGATACCGATCGATGGGGAACTGATCCCATACGATCGAGATGTAGATAGGGAGGCCCTAAGATGAGTGTTCCAGGAACCAAGACTAGAGATGAGGGTCGGACATGTGGCATGGGATACGATGACAACTACAGGGCTAGCGCTACCAGCAGTGGTAGGAGGAGCGATCAATGGGTTCCTGTGTCCGGATAGAGCGACACGGGGGTTGGCTGTAGGCTGGGGAGGAGCACTGGAGACACTGGTGACACAGCACACCAGATATGCTTGGGGACCGTGTGTGCTGGCACACCTCTACTATGAGCTGCATCAGTTTGTATATCACGGATCAGTGGGATTGGGCTGCGGGGTGACATTGATGCAGGTGTGGGCTTATGAGCATCTGCCAGTGACGAGGCCGAATCACTTCAGAGGCAGAGGTCATGCACACAATTTTGTGCACTTATATGACATGATCACGTCACAGCCACAGATTGGCAGGTTAGAGCATTGGCGGCGGGTGATAGATGACATTGACATGGTCATATGGAGACCATACCTGGGATGCGAGCAATGGGAGGATGATGCAGTTGAGCTTCCATACACCTTTCGGAGCAGGTATCTGATTGGGCGGATGCCCTATGTGCTGGAGAGGCAGCTAGTGGATAGGGTTGGCAGGCAGTTTGGCAAGATTCAGCGGATGCCACGGGGCTCAGGCATGTATGCACAAACTGTGAGAGATCAAGCGCAGTTTGGGCCCCTGTTATCATATGATCAGGCTGTTACGCAGCTGGTAGAGATGATGCCCTACCCTGGGACATGTGGCTAGAGATTGAGGATGTCGGCATGGATGCCGAGTACACAACATACTGGGCGGAGCATCCATTCCCACACCTGACGGATCCGGGAGAGCCATTAGATGGAGATGGTGGTGGGGATGATGATGATGGTGGAGGTGATGGGGGCAGAGGCCGACGGAGGAGGAGGGGAGCAATTGGAGAGAGGAGGGTTGCACCACGGAGGGAGGGTGGAGAGGAGAGGCAAGCTCGGGTGGTGAGGGGTTGTGGTGGATTGCCGCTACAGGTGCCAGCAGCACAGGGTCCCAGACAGGTACAGGTACTGGGACAGGGACAGGTACCAGTACAGGCACCCGTACAGGTACAGGCACAGGCACAGGGGTAGGCACCCGTACAGGGGGAGCCACAGGCAGAGCCAGAGGGGGCTGATGCAGAGGAGGATGAGCTGATAGAGCTGAGGGAGATCTGCCAAGGATAGGCAGATGAGATCCAGGAGTTGGAGAGGGAGAGGGATAGGCTCAGGAGGAGGCTCAGAGATACTGAGCGGGAGCGGGATTAAGCTATTCAGCGTTATACAGAGGCTGAGATAGCACTGAGGGTTGGGAGACATGCAGTAGAGGACACAGGGGCAGGATATGCCTATGTCCTGCGAGCAGGGGAGGAGATTGCCTACTGGCGGGATCTCTATTATGGTGCAGTGCTAGTGGATCAGCGGGCGAGGAGCTTCCATAGACCGTCACGTACAACAACAGCTATGAGAGGGAGCCGGAGGAGACAGGCATCGAGTGGTGGGGTTATGGGTCCTCCACCACCACCAGATAGAGGGGACACAAGGGATAATCTTGGGGCGGGTCCTTCAGGGGCTCAGATTCCATCGAGCCCAGGCGGCTCCCAGGGAGGGAGTTCATCATAGCCATAGAGGGCTCCCTATGTATCAGTATTGTACCATTTTTGTATGATGATGTAGACACCCGGGGGTGCTTTGTAGCCATATGATTTTGACATCATTGTATCATGACACTTTATGATTATATATATGAGATGATTCATCTTTGCGACAGCTATATGCATATGTACCTATATGATGAGATGTTCTTATGTGATGTTTGTTTTATGTTATGGATGCAAATATTTATATGATGTAATGCAGTATTTTTGTTCTTTTATGTTTTATATGTTATGCAAATGCAAATGTAACTGTATGTAATGCAAATGAATATGATAATGCAAATGTAAATTGTGCTAACAGGTGTTGTGTGCAAGATGTGATGCAATTGTGATATCTATATGTATGTATGAAATGTTGATATGTGGTAATGCAGGTGCAACTACATGAAATGCAAATGTTTTTGGTGTGTCATTATACTCAGTCATGTGATAGCAGGCTACGCAGACTCGAGAAGGATGATGGAAGTCAATCAAGAAAGAAGGATGAAAGACAGAAGATATGAAAGTGAAAAAGCTTCTTGTGCGTTATCATCATTGAGCTTTATTATGGCAAAATAGGTTATGACAATCAAGGCATATGTGCGACCCAGAAAGTCATTGTACCTGTTTGCATGGAGATAAGACAGTCACAAACAAGGAATGCCCCAGTTCACACTAGACTCACAATGGCCTCATATCCTTGGACAAGTCATAGCATTACTAAGAGACAATCCGCAGAGAGCAAAGAAAAATAGGTGACAATACCCTATCCTCGCCTTTCTAGTCAAAGACATCCTAGAGACAAAATTTCTAGTCAAAGACATCCTGGAAAAGCTAAAAGACATGTCACCAAAAAAGATGAAATCAAAAGAAAACCAAGACTCGACACCAACATCCACTGTAGTCCTCAAGTTTAGTGTCTCTTGTCACTTGTACAAAGTCGTATTTGATTGTGGTCACAATGCTTACTTTCACAGAAAGGATAGATAGCACGGAACCATATGTTGTCTAAGTCTATTGAAAGATTTGATTTTGTTGAAGCCCATTATTGCTGTTATGTCTCATCTGAAACTGACCGAATCCATGAAACTGATACTTTATTACGGAGAAGATGGAACTTTATTGTGGATTGGCAATGCAGATGCTGCTTTATTGCGGATTGTGCGCGGATAGACTGAAGGAAGCTGGAAGAAACTGTACTCCTTGAAAACATGTGATGTTCTCAGTTCCACACCCATCACTAGACGTAGGATTTGCCTTAGTCACAAATAGGATCTGATTTATTATGGATGGAAAGGGAGGTGAAAAGGGAGGTTTATTATGAATGGCTAACCAATCTTGGGTAGATCAATAACAAGCCATGATGGGAATGGGTAAGTTTATTATAAATGGATAGGATGTGAGTGTGTGCAAAGTGAAAGGATGAAAGTGAATCCTGAAGGAAGGAGGAGCAATGTCTCTACACATAGCGCTGGTGACCCAGTTTTCACCATGGTACTTGCCCAGGGCGCCACCGAAGTGGTTTTCACCGTTGGACGAAATTATTTCTCTTTACTTTTTTCGATTTTCCAATGTTTTTTTTTTTTTGTGTGTCACAAGGTGCCTGTTTGCCAGGTTTTCACCAAGTAATGATTTTTATGTTTTTATAATTTTTTTGTATTTTTTAATTTTTTTAATTTTTTTGTATTTTTGAATTTTTTGATTTTTTTTTTTTTTTTCTGAAATTTTTGATTTTTTTTGTATTTTTGGAATTTTTGATTATTTTGTATTTTTGAATTAGGATATTCCAAAGAGCTATGTGTAGAACCTATGAAGGTGCATGTTGTTGATAGGTTCCTCCAAAGGTTCACCTTCTGTAGTTGAGAGCTGATATGCCCTAGATCCATATGCTGTTGTAATGATGCAAGGACCAAGCCAATTTGGTTCGAACTTGCCCTTCTTCTCTCTGTCTTGCTGATTTTTAGGGTTTTCCTTGAGAACCAGGTCACCTACCTCAAATGTGCGAGGCTTGACTTTATGATTGTAACTGCATTGTTCCTTGACTGAATGATATGTAGCTTGAGTGACTGTCTTCGTTGATAAAGGAACTAAGATAGAATTACTAGTGTGTGGACTACACAAGCCTGTATGCGTGTCACCTAAAGAAGTTTGGGCATCTCTGACAACAAAGTCCCTTGAGGAAGCTCCATTAAAGGTCCATGATGTATTGCCAGAAGGGAAAGGATGTGTGGAACAAGTGGATGAGTGATGGAGGCTTGTGATTGCGAAAAGAAGTGAAAGTAGGATAGCATGATGGAGACTTAGGATCAACAAGTGTTCTTTTTTACTTGAAATTTTAGAACTTTTGCCCCCAGTTATTTTGATATTAGGGGAGATCAACTCTTGCTCTTTTTCTTTCATTGGATTTTTATCCTTGACCTTGATTTTTGTAGAGTCCAATAGCTTTTGATTTTGATTTGGACTAAAGGACTTTTCTTTATTATTGACTTTTAGATTTTTCTTTTCAAAGCTTGATTTTTGATCCCCAATGAGTAAGGGCTTTTGTAATTCTTGTTGATCCAAGTCTGGAAGTGGAGTGGAAATGGAATGAGTGGATGATATGGTAAGGCTATGTGAGTTATCAAGAGGGCTAGTGATATGCTCAATAGATTCTTCGCTGGAACCACTCTTAGGACTATTGATATCAAGAGTTGCTTGCACCATTGGAGGAGATTTGCATTCAGACTCAGTAGCCACAACACTAGGTGGTTCACACCCAATTCCTTGTAAATTGTTTATAGATTGTTCTTGTCGACTGAATGTCTTAGGAGATAGTGGGAGTTGGTCAACATGAAATATATACTCACCACATCCTAGGTCTTTAACCTTGAATTTTTCTTTGAGCTCTGTTTGTTTTGATGTAGAAGCTTTCAATGATTCTGGATCCACATATGCTGAAGATGGAACAGCTTCTCGATTAGCTGGAATTGTTATTTCTAATCTAGGTCGCAGATTGTTGCAATATATGAATGGATTTGGGTCAGCATTAACTGTTATTTCAACTCCATTGTGAGGAAACTTAATGCATTGGTGATATGTAGACGGGACTGCCCTCATTTCATGAATCCAAGGACGTCCTAGCAATATGTTGTAAGTGAGATCTAGATCCAAGACTTGACAAACCACATCCTTTGTAATTGGCCCAACTCTGAGAGGCAAGGTGACCGTGCCCTTGGATGAACGCTCTTCGTCATCACATGCCTTGATGGTGATTTGATTTGTAGAATTCACAGCTTTATCAGAATATCCCAATTGTTTAATAGTGCTCAATGTGCAAATGTTTAGACCTACTCCTCCATCTATCAGGACTCTTTTTATTTGATGTTTGTGTATGAAGGCTTCAACGTGTAACGGTGCATTATGTGGCTGACTTACGGAGGCGTCATCGGCTTCTGTGAATGTAAGGGAATGTGGAACGGAAAGGTATCCCACCATGGCTTGAAACTGGTCCACGTTCAAATCAGTAGGAACGGCAGTGTCTCTCAATATTTTGTCAAGAATGGCTTTATGTGCGGGGGATATGCATAAGAGCTCAAGAATAGAGATGAGCGCGGGTGTCTTCCCTAACTGTTCTACAAGGTCATACTCAGGTTTGGTTGATGAGGAAGTGGTGTTCTTGGCTGGAGCACCCTGCAAAGTGATTTTACCTCGACGGGTTGTGACATTACATTCAAAGGTAGGTTCGGAAGAAGATCCAACACCTTTTAGGACAATCCTGGGTCTCTGGGTAGAATTCTCAGACATTTTGTCCTTGATGATAATGGTAGAGACATAATTGTCCATCGAGATGTGATTGATAGTTGAATCATAGTTATAGGTTGCTCTGGTATGGTTGGTTTGGTCATCTGTGGCTTTAGCTTTTCCTTTGTCATGTTTTGGGAATGGTTCCTTAAACATCTCATGTTCTTGATTAGATGAGTGTCCTTCAATTTCAATATCACCTCTATCAATGAGATCTTGTATGATGTTCTTCAGTCGATGACAATTTCCTGTCTTATGACCCTTACTCTTATGAAATTCACAATACTCATCATCATTCCACCAATTTGGTTTAACCTTTGGTTCATATGGAGGAAAATCTGGAACTGTGATTAGTTTGTTTGCCACTAGCTTTTTGAAAACTGACTCAAGTGGTTCTCCCAATGGAGTGTACTTCCTTCGTGATTTAGAAGTTGTTTGAGTATTCACTTGATTGTTTGTAGAACTTGATCTAGAAAAAATGAATTTGAGTCGCATTGTATTGGCATCAACAACACCATCATTGATTGTGTTCTTGTTTTTATTCCAAAATCTTGGCTTATCTTTTCCTTTAAAGTCATCTTTGTTTTCTTTGAATATTTTGATGACTCCTTGTTCAATTAGGACCTTCTCTGTTGCTAAGCCTTTTTCAATGACGTCCTTGAAGGTGGACAAACAAGTTTTCCTTAAGTCATAACCAATGTCCTTGTTAACATTTTGGGTGAACATTTCTACCATTTGTTTTTGTGGAATTTCACATGAGCATCTGCTAGCTAGATTCCTCCATCTTTGTAAATATGATGCAAAAGACTCTCCCTCTTTTTGCTTAGTGTTGCACAAAGTAGTGATTGATATGTCTGTCTCTATATTATAGGAGAAATGTTGAATAAATGCCTCTGCTAAGTCACCCCATGACTTAATTCCAGGTGGAAGTTGGGAGAACCATTCCATAGCTTGATCGCCTAGGCTCTGTGGGAATAATCTCATCAAATATGTCTCTTCTGCTGCTATCTCAATGCAAGTTGTGAAAAACTGTCTTATGTGTGCCTTAGGATCCCCTTTTCCTCCATACTTATCAAATTTAGGCGTCACAAAGTGTGTAGGAAAAGGAGGCATTGGAATGCTCTTGTCAAATGGATAAGGACATATGTCTCTCATTGTGTATGTTGGCTTCAGTGTATTTATGTCCTCCATTTTCTTTTGTAAGTCCCTGATTTGTTGCTCCAAATTGCTCTTAGGTGGAAATCGACTTCTTAGACCATACCCCATGCTTGAGGCACCAATTGGAGGAGGAGCATGTTGCATATATGGATGATATTGATCATACACATGTTCATATGGAGGAGGTCTATAGTGATGCTGCATATATGGACCACTTGGTATAGATTCATGTATACCATACTCTACAGGCATGTCATGTTCTAATGTGTTGCCCCCAAATTTGACACGGGGTTTCCTTGTGTCCAAATTTTGAGCAGGCCTTTGAATATCCAATTGCTTTGGTGGTTGATCCTTAGCATTGATAGGTGGTTGATCCTTAGCATTGATATGTGATTGAGCATATTTCTCTACATAAGACTTCCATAATGGTCTGCAAAGGTGAGTATCATATGCTTGACCATGTGTATGTGGGACCTCTAGTTTTTGAAACAAAGATGATGGTGATTCAGGCACAAGATGTGGTCTTCTATTGCCTCCACTATTAGGCCTCCTTTGATCCATGTTGGAGTGAGGTTGTTGCAAAGGTCGATTTTCCATTATTTGAGACATGTCAAAATCATGAGGTATCTTGGCTCCACTTTGTGCCATCATTTGTAAGAAGTATTGTCTATCCCTCCTCATTATTTCCTCAACCAATCGATTGAAATGGGGATCCATAATGGATTCTTCCACATCTGCTGAATGTACTGAAAAGTTGTCCATATCATCATTGTGTGTATCATTGTTGTTTGTAGTGTCCATGTTCTCAACATTTGGAATGTTTCTATAGGCATCCATGTCAGGTAATGTAGTATGATCAAAATTGAAAAAGATATCATTGTCATACTCATAATAACTCATGTTTGCGGACTCTTAAGCCTCTTTAGTTTCTCTCCTAGATTTTTGGGAACGGGATTCAACCATGAACTAGGTATTGATCAAGATGTGTGAGACTAGATGAAAATGGAAAAAGTATGGAAGACCAAGGGTTGGATGGAATGTAAATGAATTTGAAGTGTACTTGCAATGTCCAAAGTGTAAGACCAAGTATGTATGTAGTAGAGTAGGTGTGACTTCCAAAGAGAGGATAGTTTCTCTTGATGAGGTAAGTTGACCTTGACTCTAAGTAAGACCAAATGAGACCCAAAGGTGATAGACCTTGATGAGGGACCACTTAACAAAATGTTGTTGTATGTAGTGTGTTGACAAAGTATGATGAGGACAAGCAAGTGACCTTTTGACTCAAGTTTAGATAAATGTGAATGTAATGCAAGGTGTAAAGCAATGATGGACTTTGTGAGACCCAAAGACAAGTTGAATGCTAGATGAAAACCTGGAGAAACAACCTAGGAAGCTCAAGAATTCCAAAACTGATTTCTCTTGTTTGCTGGACTGTAAAATTTTTCCAATTTGTGAAGTTGTTGGTTGTGACCAAATCTAAATGTTTGACTATTTTTCATGACAAGAGGACACAATGTTGATGAGGACTCAATGTTTGCAAGTGTTTAGACTCAAAATGACTCCAAGAAAAGTGTGTTGTTTGATGTAAAAAATGTTTTGTATACACTTGAAGACACAAAAGACACAATGTTTTGTTGTTTGGTCTTGAATGTTTTGAATGTTTAAAATAAGTCAAGCACAATTCTTATGGCTGGCCAAGACAATAGTTGTTGATCCCACATGGGGTTTTACCCCCGAAGCTACGCTATTCAGAGCGGATACTTAGATGCTTGACCTCATTGGCTCCACCCTCGGCACTCACTTCTCGGGTCAGCCAAGCATCAGTCCCCACGAAAACTACCCGTGGCGAACTTTGTATCTCTACTAAGAACCGTATGTGTGTGGGCCGCTACCAGAGGTCTAACCTCCTGCCTCAACAACTAGAAGGATTTTGGCTTCTAAAACAAAAAGGTGCTAGTAAGGGCATCCGCTCATGTGGCCATACATGCGGCACTTTCAGCTCTGTAAATACAGAAGGCTCCCAGCTGGTAGGGGTTACGCCCTACAACTGATCAAATAAATTTGATCAAATGGGTTTATGGGGAGACATAGTGTCTATATGAACTAATCAGCACACGTTATCCATAGTTTTCACCATGAATACAGTTGTTTATAGTGGTTTGGAAGAGGTGGGTTTTCCTCGCTACCACTTGGGTCGTTCTCTTCTCACTAGTAGTCCTAATGACCACAAAGGAAGACAGGCCCTCTAAAGATTAAACAAAAAGAGCCTATTGCTCAAGACACAAAAGACAATGATTCAATTTTAGTGCACCAATTGAAGTGTTTGCTAGTCTATGAAAACAAGGCACACAATAAAAATCCAAAAACCCTTGCCAAGGATCTACAACAAAGATTTATTAGTAGTTTGGATTGTTTGAAATAATCACCCCTTCCTGCAAGCACACAAGTTAGGTAAATTTTAGATCCAAAAGACTTTGTGAAATAGGGGCCTTCAACAATGCATTTTGTTGACCAATTCAAAGATCTGATTCATCATTAAAAAAGACCACCTGTAAAATTTCAAGAGATTTCCAAAAATGTAAGAAAATCCAAAAAAATTGCTAATTTGCTCCAAAAATTATATTTTTATGAAAAATCATAAAAAAATTCATATAAAATGCAAAATTGATCCAAAAAATCTGAAATTTTTACTGGAGAGTCTTGATGGTCTTCCAAATTTGCATAAAAAAACTTCTGCAACAAATCCAAGCAGTTTGTGAGATATGAGTAAAATAATGCAAAACCCTAATTTTCAAAGATCTGATTTTTGAGGAATGATTTTGCATCAAATTTAAAATCACAAAGAATAGATCCTATGTATAATTCTGAGAGATTTCCAAAAATGTAAGAAAATCCAAAAAAATCGCTAATTTTCTCTCCAAATTAATTTTTTATGAAAACTAATAAAAAATTCATATAAATTTAACAAGTGATCCAAAAAATCTGAACTTTTTACTGAATCCTTCTAATACTTTTCCTAATTTGTACAAAAAATTTGATGCCAAAATTCGAAGCCATTTGTGAGATCTGATCAGAATTAGGAAAAACCTTAATTTTTAAAGATCTGATTTTTAGGGAAATATTTTGCATCAAAATTAAAATCACAAAGAACAGATCCTGTGTATAATTCTGAGTGATTTCCAAAAATGTAATAAAATCTGAAAAATTCTCTCATTTGCTCTCAAAATTAATTTTTTATGAAAAATCATAAAAAATTCATAGAAAATGAAAATGTGCTCCAAAAATTCTGAATTTTGTCTTGAGAGCTCCTGATACTTTCTTCAACTTGCAAAAAAAAATTGGTGCAAAATTTCCAAGCCGTTTGTGAGATATGATCAAATATCTCCAAGATCTTGATTTTGTGTCCAAAACCCTAGCTGGACAAGATTATTCTCCAAATTGTTTTACAAAACAACAATATAGGGTTAGAAAAATCTGCAAAAAAACACAGATCTAACAAAAATACATGTCCCACAGGGCATGCCAAAATGTTTATGGTGAAAATGGATAACAACAATAACGATATTGAAAGGTTAAATGAATTCAACCACAAAACCCTAGCCTAACAACAACAAAGATCCACCATAACATATGAAGATTACCTAAGACAATGCAAATCAAATGAAATCACAAAGATTATACCATCACATGTCCAATAGGGTTTGGATCTCCATTCTTCCTATCTCCATTGATCTTGCTTGATATATTTGCTCTCAGATTTTATGTGCACAAGAGCTCAACAAAGAACGGAATGTGGTTGCAAGTAGGATCGTAGTGTAGTCAAGTGCATAAATTGATTCATTAGAATGATTGATTGATTAGGGTTTGATAATGAAGGAAGCATCTCCTTATATAGAAGACACAATAAGAAATGGAGGGATAAGATTGAGAGGTGTAAAAGGAGGTCGGCTATGATTAGAGGGTAGGTAAAAGAAATAATAAAATAATGAAAGAGGTAGGTAATGTATGAATTAAGAGATGAATGACATGTGTCATGGGTAGAAAAGGTTAATGAATTAATTAAATAAATAAAGATTTATTTAATTAATAGAAAAAGTGGGATCAATTAAATAAATAAGATATTTATTTAATTTAGGAAAAGGATAATTTAAATAAATAAATGAATTTATTTAAATGAGAAATAAGGCTAGAAGAGGATAAATGAATTAATTAAATAAATAAAGATTTATTTAATTAATAGAAGAATTAAGCTTAGATAATTAAATAAATAAAATATTTATTTAATTAGATTGGACAATTTTGGGTGTCTACAGGTTCTATGTTTTATGTCTGTCTATAAAACATATTGAACTCACTGTTATGAAGATCTGATGTTAGTTTACCTGTTCATGCATGAGAACGTAATGGTACTATAGTATTGAGCTAAGAGGAAAACTTAGTGAGTGACTGGTTTATGACTGTTTGAGCTGTACTGTATGTTACCTGTTGCACTCTGTTTTAACCAGTATCCTTGTTTGCCAGTTATTTGGAGTATTTGCTGTCAAACCGGTTTTGGACTGACATTGTGTTGGTACTGATTCACCCCCCACTCTCAGTACCGGTTTGGTACTAGTGGTTCATCATTGAGTTATCACTTAAAGATATTGATAGTTGGAGTTTGTTTCTCCATAGATAATATGAAGAATCAACTTGGTTTCTGCCTCTTGCAGTGTAAACCCCCATTTGGGGAACCAACAAAAATGGCGACTCTGCTGGGGACTTTTCAGTATCTCTAGTAAATAATTGAGTTGTAATTAGTTTCCATTGACCCATCTGAGTCACCAACAAAAATGGCGACTCTGCTAGGGGAGAATTATTAAATTTATTTTATCTTATAGAGTCATGAGCTTGTTAAGTCCATTTCCTTGTCAGTTGAGTCAATTATGATAAATGTTGCATGATAATATATTGTAATTCATCTTTGAATGTAAGTTCTATCTAGATTTGTCTATATTTCATGATTATTTCATAATACCTCACAAGTTGTGAGTGGCGACTCTAAGATCTATGCACCAGTGTGCATTATTTGAAGAATAACTATAGAAGAACCAAATAATTTGTAGTAGAGATGAAGCAGATTTGAGCTCTTATGATGAAGTACCCTAACAAGTTGAGGAAGGAATCTATATGATGGAGGAGGAGGTGTTGCAGTGCTAGTTTTTGAACAAATCTGACCTGTGAAGAAATTCCATTTGTTCAAGATATTTGTCCTCTGCAAAGAGGTGGCGCGACTCTACAAAAGAACCTAATGAAAATGTGAAGATAGCTTCAGATCTACCAATATTTCCAACCAGAAATCTGATTTGAAGCCACTACAACACTTCCAAGTATTTTGATTTTCATGAGTCAAATGTATTTCCATAAAAATCAGTTGTAGAAATTGTTTCCCTATTAAGTGAGTTAAGCACTAAGAAAGGGATGGTAGTAATATTTTTACATACTTCTGAGATATAAATTTTAGATTTTGTATTAATTTGGATGATTTATGTTTTTGTTATGAATTGTAATATCTTAAGGTTGTGATAAAAGAAAGAAGTAGGCAAATGACTTGCCTATACATTCCTATGAAATTTCTAATGTAAATGTGTAAAGTATGCAATGCTTGTCAAGTCACATCAAAATATTCTCTATTGAAAGATATAGACCATTAAGTTTTAATGGTATTCAAGGTTTCCCAAACATTGTTGCTACTAAGGTTAGGGAACATCTACCAAAGTTCAATCGAAAAATCTTAGAATCGGCATGCCAGCATCTACAAGTGTTTTTTTATTTGATGGGAGATTTTGAGATAAGTCGGGAAGATTTTTTTCATGAAGCTTTTTGTCCAAACTTTGAAAGAAGATGTCAGAGATTGGTTCTCCTATTTGCAAGCATGGTCTATCTCTTCATGGGATGAACTTAGTGCAACTTTCATGGAACAATTTGGCGAAAGAGTTGATCCAAGTTCAATTATAAAAAGATTCATGGGTATTCAAAATGAAGAAATGAGTTGGTCCCTACTTTCAATCTCAGATTTGCAAGAACATTGGATGACATTCCTAGAAGCTATAGGCCAAATGATGTAGTGTGTTTGGTTGTTTACCTAGATGCATTTGATGAGGAAATGAGCTATTTGCTAAGAGATAAAGATCCTAAAACCTTGCATCAAGCTTATGGGACAACGATGGACATTGAGAACAACTTGAAATATGGAATCCCTAGGGGTTATGTATATGCGAGTGTTTGATGTCCTAAGACACCAGATGAAGAAGAAAGGTATGATTCAAGAAGTGAAGATCAATGTCAAAGCATCTACATCCCTACTGATCACACTAACCATGTTATGACTTATGATTCAAATAAAAATGTGAGTGAAGAGAACTTGTCCCAGATAGTGGTTATTCCTCATGTTGGTGAAGAGAAGGTTAGTGAGAAATTATGTGACACAATTGATACAGAGATGGAGGTAATTTTACTTACTACACCATATGTTAGAGCTATTAGTTGTTCCAGCAAGGATGTCACACAAAAGGTCCATTTGCAGTCTTATAATTCAGATGAATCTAGTAATTTGTATGAAGAATAATTGGAAAGTTATGCATCAAATGTAGACAATGCTAGTGTGTAAGATTTTGATGACATGGATTAATTCTCTCAAGGATCAGTTATGTGGGATGATGAGAACTTGAATGATGAGTTGCCACCATTTTTGGTTGATAATGCTTTTGAGCCAGAGAGCTCCATGGTATGTTTCAATGAAGAAAGTATGCTTCAGCTTGTTCTTATGCCACATGAACTTATCCAAAGTAATGTGTGTGAAGAGTTAGTCCAAGTATGTGTACCTGAAACAAATATTACAAGTAGTAGTACACCAGTTGTCCCATTACAAACAACTCTTCTTGCAATGGATCAAATTGTTCCTCAGTTTTCTTATCATCAAATTATTTTTGAACTGACAAGTGTGGTTGGGAAAGATTAAGTTCAAAGAGGTCAAAATAGTCATGATAATTTTGTTGAAGCCTATGAGGATCATAACATTGAGTGTTTGTATTGTGAGGACTATAATGCTAAGAGTTGATCTAATTTAGTTTGTGATTCTTTTATTCCTGATGAAAATGAATGTGAACTTGAGATGGGCAGTGGTTTCAATAAAACTTTTAATACATTGTTTGATGAGGATGCAGATATGGATCAGATAGTGCTTTGCCATAATGTTTTTGAGGAGGGCTTTCATCTGCTTTCTAATCCTTTGTATGAAGAGACAATTGAGAATCCATACATCTTAAATGTTGACCAAGATATGATTTCTGATTTGATGTTGTTTGATGAAGATGAATTTTCTTTTGTTAGTGGTTATGATGGTAATGTTGAAAATGTTTCAGACTATTGTGAGCATGGTTTGTATGATGAGGAAAGAGTTCTTTAAACTAATCAAGAAATTCTATTTGTCTCTGACGGTAGTGATGAGCATGAATCCAAGTCAGAATCTTTAGTTTCATGCCAGTTGAATGAGTATCTGCTCAGAGGAAGCATGGATGATGTTAGACATAGGGTTAGCTTGCAGTTTGCAAATGTTTGTGTATGTGGTCAGCATGTATGCAGTGATATTTTCAATTTATTGATCACATATGTAGATGAGAATTAGATTTTTGATAAGGGTAAATACTGGTATCTCATTTTTGGTCGCCTTGGGCCATCAGTCATGGTTTGATTTTTCAAACTAGAATATTAGGTGCAAAGAAAAGGGGATTGAATCTGCCACCCAATGGAGATGTACAAGTTTGTCCAAACTTATGATGATGATGTGGAAACTAAAATACAGTTGAGGGTTGAAGCTTTGATGAAGTTGAATGGAACTAGAAGAGAAGCTAATACCAAAAGTTTCTTATTTTCTCCAAGAAATGACGAGTGAAATTCTTGAACTGCCTGTTCATGGACAATTCTTGGAAATTTACTTCTCTTGAAGTATTTCTTTTCCATGAGCAATATATTAGGCCTTGTGCATATTAGAATTGGTTTCCTTTTCTGTTTGAGCTACCCTATCCAGGTAACTTCCTTTTGGTTTGCTCTGTGAATGGTTTGCTCCACCAAAGATTCTGGATTCTCATATCATCCCTGAGTAATGATCGTCCCCAACCAGAGCCACTGATAGTCTTGAAAATGACCTAGTGAAAAATTTTCATGTCTTAGGCAAAATATTGGTAATTTTGAATTTATTTGGCTCTCTGTCTTGTATTTTCAGGCTTAGGGTTTAGGGTTTATGTCATCCAGTTGGGTCTTATTGTTAAAAAAAACCTAAACATCTTAAATTTCTTCATTACCTTTTTGTCCTAAGTCCGAAGGGTCTAAGATCATTGGCGGGGCTTTTTATTCTCTAGGTTTAAAGTTATAAATGTCAGCCCCTTTAATTTTGTCCTAAGTCAGTGTTTTATTTCCTATGGTTAGGTCCCCTTTCTTATAAGCCTAGCGGTTTATATTTCTGGCAGTTATGGTTCCTCACAATGTCGCAATCAAAAGATGTTAACCATCACTTCTCTGCGACATCGCGAGATCTTGTCGCGTGTCCCTCTTTGACCGATAGTTTAACCAAAGCAACAACCTTAACTTTGTGGTTACTGATCACTTTCAGTTAAAATCTGAGCTACTAAAGGTGCATAATTTCGCACATGGAAAAATAAACAACGATATTTTAATTTGAATCCAAAAGGTGCCCGAGGGTTAGCTGATAGTGTTAGGCGGTCATTGTGGCTGGCAGATAAAGGGTGAACAGATCCAACGGTCCTCATAGTCCCGTGAAGGAAGATGCAAGGAAGTTAATGACCGCGACATCACGAGATGATGCCACGTGTCCCAAGTGGACCTAGAAGTTCGACGATGGGGCCGCATACAGAGTTGAGTTGAAAGGTGACTTGGTGATGCTTAGTCAAGCTTTTGATGGATCCACTCACCACATTGAAAGGTCAATGTCAGGTTGACTGATGGTGATCGCGTGATATGCTAGGCTGGATAAAATCTATGGTGGAAATTCATAACGTATTTCAAAAGGGTGATTGAAGTTGTTTGCTTATCACCCACATGGGAAAATAAAGGCAGACAAAATGTAAGCTTGTTGATGTGGGATGTGAAGACAAGTCGATACGCATAGACACCGACTAATTTTCAGAAGAACCGTTCTAATGGTTGTTTGTTGAGTCAAAGCGAAGCGAATTAGCAAGCAAAGTTGACAGTTCCAAAGATGCCATCTCAACAAATTTCATTGCCACGACAACGAGAAGTCAAATTTTCAGAGGTATAAAAGGATTGGGATGATTTTGAAGTTGGTAATGAAATGATCAGGGACCTATCAACAAGATCAAAGGATGCATGTTTTCAGGGATTCTCACAGTAAGGTAAAATAAAGGAACTATCTCCAAGAAGAATTCAAAATATAATGACTCAATGTTCAAAAAAGGGATTCTGAAGCAAAAATTATGCAGTCAAGGAAAAATATGATCTGAACAAAATCGTTCACGTAAGGTGAGCCTTGATAGAAGGCAAGTGATTGATAGCTTAAATGTGACGGTGTTCTAGATTTGATAGACATGACTTCTCGAGTCCATAGCTGGTGAGATGAGTAGAAAGCATCAAAATGATGATTTTTCACATGAATGAGCACCACCAAATGAAGTGATTTTTTCTTATAAATACATGTTGGGTGAATAATTTATCACTAGCATACCAATGATAAAATATATGATTCACACACAGCTATGTTGAGAAATTAATCCCTCCTCTAAGCAAGGGGAGGTTCCCTTTGAAATTTATTCTCTAATTACAAGAAACTTAAATATGTGGGTAAGTTTCAGACATATAACTCTTTTTTTTCAGAATTTATGTATTCTCCCTCCACTTTGTTACAATTCTCTATCACTTTTGATACTTAAAGAAATTAACAAACTACTCCAACAAATTACACCAAACTTACAATCAAGAAGCACAAAGTCTTTCTTGAATGTAATTCTAACTAAGCTAATGACTACAAATGATAAGAAATTTAACTTGTAGCTCAAAGTCTTCAAGTATAAATTCCCAACTCCTTAAACTACAAGTAATAGCAACAATACAAAGCCTGCCACTAATCACTTAACATCAAAAAATTTCCCAAATATGCAAGGAACACAAAGTCTACTTCCACAATTAGAAAGCTCTGTTACTCACATAAACAATATCACCAATATCAAGGAATTAAAGAACATACATAAGCAATGAACATAGGAACATTAACTCATATAAACAATCTTTGACACAACACAAAGTTTGAGATCAAAGAGGATTTCTTTCTATTATTTGTTTGATTGAATCTTCACAACAAAAGCTCAAAGTATTAGTTGAGGCAAAAATTCGGCAGAGTCTTTCTTAGCATATTAAAAGATAAATATTTACAAAGGAGGCTCCTCTATATATAGGAGAGAAAAGGAGAAAAAGGTGGGCACGGTTGACTAATTCAACTGCACAGTCCCACTTGACTACAACTACAACATATAGGGAACATGCAGTTGCGAGAGAACTTACAACATCTAAAAATGCAACTACAATAAAAATGCATCTACATAAAAAACTAAGTGTCAAAAAGGGGACACTTTATTCATCTTTCTCCTCTTTATTGGATTTAAATTCTTCAAATTTAACCAAGATGGATTTCATCTCAGCTTCATCTGGTAGGGCGATGGAACTTGATATAGCATTGATCCGGCATATAGCATCTCCTGTCTTCACATGCTGCTTCTTTCCATCCTTGAGAAAAGAGGCAAGCAACTCTAAACCAACCTACATTTCAAGAAGTTTATCAAAGGTGTTCAAAGTGAAATATTTCTCTGTCCAATGAGAGATTAGAGAGTGGAATTCCTGGATGAGGATATCACTTGAGACCAATTGTTGATTATCCTTACCATATAAGTAGCAAGGGATATCAGCTATTCTTGCTGAAATCTGATCAATATCATTATCACAACTCTTGATCTAACCTTTAAGATCAGTGACCATATGCTTTATCAATTCATTCCTGTGTGTTAGTAGAGACAAGACTTGAACATATTTTCCTCTTGTTTCTAGCACTTTATTATCTACAAGAAAATTAATGTCAAAATCGTGCATCTTTTTCCACACTTGCATGTTTCTTCCATTATCATCCATCTCTTGTATGAAAGTGGATTTGATTCCTTGTATTTGACTTTGCATGATTTCAAAGTCTTTCAACAGCTTGAAAGTTGAATCTAAGAAGAGGGAGCCTTCAGATTTTCACCTTTCAATCCATTGGTCAACCACTCGACCCTTAGCCCCCACTTGTTCCATTCTTTTCAATGCTTTTGTATCAATGGATGAAACAATGGGTTCCACTTGTTGTGAAGTCTGGGTCACCTTGATCAAAACATTAGTTAATTATTCACACTTTTCCTTGAGTTTGAGCTTCTCAGCGTGCTCTTCATCTAGTCTTCTCGTGATAGCTTTATTTGTAGCTCTTGAGTCATGCTTCACACTTTCATGAGTTTCTTCTCCAAGCTTGACAGTTTGAACTGTATAATCTGTAGCTTAGATGTTTTCTTTGGTCTTACTTGCTACTGACACAATTACTTCAACATACTTCCTTTTACTAACTAGATCAACGAGCACCCTTGATATTGTCTTGGGATTTTTGGCTACCTTAGCCTTTGAAGAAGTTAACTATTCAAAATCAAAATAGTCTGGTGAGACAACTTGCTTCTTCCTTTTTGGTACCACTATGTCCAACCAAGGAGGTCCAACCAAGGAGGTAAGACTGATTGTGTGGTTGGAGTAGTGACCTCCACTTGTGTAATCGTAGGCAAACTAGTGGACTAATGGCTGGAAGACATTGTTGTTATTGATGGTCCCACTTTTACCAAAGTCATTGTAATAATAGGCCCAACTAGAATTTTAGAAACCGATACTGGTAGCGGCAGTGGAATAGAGGTTAGTAGAACATTAATTGTCTCAACGGTTACATTTGTTGGTAGCGTTGATGTAATAATAGGAGTCGTTGTCGTAGAAATGACAATTGTGCTTACCAAGGGTGACGTCTTTGTCATGGAAGTAGAAACTGATAGACTCACTACCTATTGCTCCTTGGTGACTAGTTCCATAGCTTCATTAAAGTCCAATATTGATGACTCAATCATTAAAGTTGGAATGTCATCGAAACTAGGAAGATTAGAGAGAGTTACAAATTCTGCATCGACCCCTTCTTGTTCTTGTTCTCCATCCAAGTCAACATCTGTTGCTTCTTCATCATGTCCCCGCACCTCTTCATTAGAATCGGAGTCAATAGAATGAAATACAACATGATTTGATGATGATGTCTAAGAGGCGATAGGAGTAGAGCTTTCTCCTTATTCCCGTTCTTCCCCAATATGAGGAATTTCTCCCTCTTCTTGTTCATGTTCTTCTTCCCTATCTTGATCAGGTCCTTGGATTGATTCCTGTTGCACAACCGCGGAGGAAGATTCCCCTTTCTTTGGACCTTTAAGTGTGAACTTGAATTTTGATGCCTTTCCCTTAGATTTTGTTGGTGAAGGTGCCTGAGTATCTTCCTTATTCTTGGTTCTCAATTCTGAAGGTTTTCCAATTGGACCATCATTATCTTCCTCACCTGAGCTAGCAGGAAGTTGTTTCATTTGGATTCCCTTCTTTAGTAGTCATTGGTTTGTATTTACCATGATAGGCGTAAACCTCTTAGAAATTGATTTGCTCTCTTTCTTTGACCATTGAATTAAAGGCAAGGGAGTATCGACAATTTTCTTCTCATAGTAGACTGGGCCCACTATATCATTTGTATCTTCCATGGTATTTGGAATCTTTTCCAAGTCCAAGTTCTCTATTTTCCCCAATGTAAGATGACTATAGTCCATCCTCCTTACGTCTTCATCACTTTTACAGTTTGCGCAAACATCCTCAAGTCTATGTACATGCACATAGCTCCTCTTGATTTTGCTTCTCATATTGTGAAAATCAAAGTTTTCTCGGGCATTAAATCTCCTCATTGTGACCCATAACATTTCTCTCTCCATATTCTTGGCCTTGAGAATGGTGAGTACTGAATACCGGCCAATAGATAGGCCATTTGACACCTGCCTTATAAGCAGAAGCTTGCCTTGCATGCACATGCACCAATTGATGACAAAGTTCCATGAGGACAATCTTGTCCGTGGGATATCGAGGAAACATGAATGGTTCACCTATAAAGCATCCGATGCGGATATATGTAAATGTAGGAAATTGCAAGAAAACACAACCAAAGGAAGATACCAAGTCATAGGCTGCTTCTGAAATTCTCTCCTTGTGTAGATTCCTGTTGAACAAACATCTCCACACTGCGAAGAAAGCATCATTAACTCTTTGGAAATGAGATCCCTGATTATTGATGACTAACTGATCATAATAATCCCAGACAGGTAACAATATTCTATCTCCTTTTGTAGACAGACTTGGATATTGCCTCATTGAGGCGGCTGCATGCACAAGATATGAAGTCATATAAAATTCCAATGATGTTTTGACTTCCTTTAACTGAATATAGAGAGCATCACTTATTTTCTCCCCCCAATAAATCTTGGTTGTCCCTTTCCTGATTATTTTCATGTAGTAGCACATCCACTCTTGGAAGTGGTGGGAATCTTTCAAACCTTTAACTCGTGCAAGCATTGTACTCTTCATTGAAATCACTTCTATGAAATTACTTAGGCCATTTGGTGACAATTGAGTCATGTGGAGTGGATAAAAACACAGTGTTAATTATTTTCTTGCACTTATCTATGTGCTTCTCATAGTATGCTTGTGCGCTCTCCAGGGTTACATCAACAACTTCAACTTCCTTTAGGCCCTTAAAAAGACTGTTAAAAAATACACTATCGAGTGTCATCACCACATTATTATCAGTATCCTTTACTTGATGAGTGTTTGGATCAAAGTTCTCTACCACAACCAATACAAATTCTGGATCATGAGTTGAAACATCAAAAGACGCATATTTATGTAATTCTGACCTCATCAAATTAGTGATATGGGATGGGACCTTCTTGCATCTATCTTCAAACTCCTTCATGTCCACATGCCCAATTTCAGTGTCCCTAATCTCTAACACATTTGAATCCATATAACTTTCCAGGAACATATTCAAGTACTTGTCATACTTATACTTCATCTTCTTGTACATAGGTTTGCCAAGTGATGGTTTTGTGTGGCTGGTAGAGGCCTTTGACTTTCTTGTAGATGGATTGGACATTTACAAGAATGTTGTAGAGAACATGTTCATTAGGCCCATGATCAGTTTTCATCATCAGAAGAACAAATTGGAGATCCAGAATCGAACATGACGAAAAACCCAATCAGAACTGACTCTGAAAGAAAAACACTAAAACTAGCAGGTCGGGGTTTAAAACCCGACCTGCAAGTTGCCAAAGAAAAATACTGGCATGTCGGGTTTTAAACCTTGACATGCTAGTATAAAGGAAAAATAATCCACTGACAAGTCGGGGTTTAAAACACAACATGTCAGTGGAACTGACTGGCAAGTCAGGTTTCAAACCCCGACCTATCAGTTGGAAGTGCAAAGATAAAGCTCGCATGTCAGGGTTTGAAACCTGACGTCCGACTTGCAAGGTGGAAAAATTGGCATGTTGGGTTTCAAACCTCGACATGCTAGTTCAAAATAAAAGCAAAATAATTGATAGGTAGGGGTTTGAAATCTGACATGTTAGTAGGACCGAACTAACTAGCACGTTGGGTTTCAAACACTGACGTGTCAGTTGGAAATATTTGAGGGTTCGCATGTCGGGGTTTAAAACCTGACATGCGAATGAGGGTATTACATCCTCAAATTTTGGGTTTCAAACCCCGACATGTGAGCTAAGGATATTACATATCAACCGAATTGCATGTCAGGTTTCAAAACCCGACATGCAAGGTTAATTAGCAAGGGAAGATCACAAAGAACATTCCTCATGTTGGGTTTCAGAATCCGACATGAGAGGATTTGAAGAAATAGGAATAAACAGGGGAACATGAAAATGAACCAAAACTTATCAAACCCTAGCAACTGCCAATTAAAAACCCGAATCAAAACAAAACAAAAACCCTACTTGCTGGTGGCGAACGCGATGAAGCAGAAAATTCCAATGGATAGATCTTGGTAGCAAATCACACATCGCTGGCAAAGAGAGAGAGAGAGAGAGAGAGAGAGAGAGAGAGAGAGAGAGAGAGAGAGAGAGAGAGAGAGAGAGAGAGAGAGAGAGAGAGAGAGAGAGAGAGAGAGAGAGAGAGAGAGAGAGAGAGAGAGAGAAGAGAAGCTACAACACCTAAACAAGAAGAAATGACAAAAAAGGCAAAAAAATTGATTAAAAAAGCATTTATAACTAATTATGAAGATAACATGAGTTGCAATAAATGCAACTTCGTGTTGACAAGTCGGGGTTTAAAACCTGACCTGTCAGCTCATCAAAACGGTAGGTCAGACTTTAAAGTTCGACCTGTCAGCAAAGCACAACGACAAGTCGAGGTTTAAAACCCGACCTGTCAGGGAAACTGACTGGCACATCGGACTTTAAAGTCCGATGTGCTAACTCAAAAGGCTGACATGTCGGATTTTAAAACCCGACTTGTTAGTAAAACAAAGAAAACTTAAAAAACTCGAAAATGACCAAATGAAAAGCAATTAATCGACAAAGTCGATTAGCCTTTCTCGAAGCCCGTGAGGTATGAAAAGGACAAGTTTCGTACGGTTGCCTCATGATTTAGGCCACGCCAAAATCAAGGACAACAATACAGCAAGGTGGTGGTTCAGTGGGTAGAAGAGAACAAAGACCTCATTATTTTTTGAAGAGGTTTCATTAGAGATAAGGATGATGTTTGAGCAATATCGTGCAAGGAGTTACTGTGAACTCTATGATACTAGATGGAAGTCTCCTTTTCTGAGTGAGTATGCTAATAGTTAGTGAAGCCTTGAAAGTTGGGAGGATAGTCAGTGGAGGTTTGAAATTCATTTCTCATCTAAAGGAGCCCCTCATGACACATCCTCTACTTCTCTCCTGCCCCTAGTTGGCATGGGGTTTTAGGAAGGGTCCCACAACGGAATAGGAGCAGGACAAGGTTGGGTTGGGGGTAGTAACCAGTCAGCTTTGCAACGGCATGGAGGCTGCAACCCTTTCCCCTCTTATTATGTTCTTCTGTGAGCTCTTTTTTCCACTTTCATTGAGCCTTGGCATGAAGTGTGAAGCTCCTCCTCTAGTTTGAGGGCAAATTTACTTCTTGTCGGGCTCTAGTTTCCCTTATGGGAAGGGAAATTCTCTGTAGGACAAAATGACGCCTCTCACGGTTCATCTAGAGGCATCAAGGGTGATAATGGCACGACTCAAGAAGTTTTTGTTTCTACCAAAATGAAGTTAGAAATTTGGTTCTACCTCATCATGAATGCTAGTGTGGGCAGTTTTTTGGGAGATTGTAAGGAATGTTTTTGTAACAAAATCATAAGCGGTCCTATTGGCTTGTGAAAATTGTCTCCTTTGGCCCGAAGCTTGTTTGCTCCCTTATTTCTATAAAAGGGAATTCAAAGCCATGAGACAGGGGTCCAAAATTTGGTTCCAAAACTTTGTTCCAAATTCTTGGTTCCAAGTTCCGAGATCTCTATTTTTAGAGAGGATAGGTTCCAGTAGTGAGTCTAGGTGAAGATGAGCAAGTTGTAAAGTCATTTACAGAGCAATGAAAAGCATTTAGTGTCAAGTTTTGTGCAGGTTCTTGAAGGAGTTATATGTAAATTATTTTGTGGCAGAAGATAGCTGATCAAGTCAGTAAAATATAATTCAAATCCATTTCTCCAGTGTATAATTATATCATATTTTGAATGAGTAGAATCAAGGGTTTTTTTCATTCGTTGCACTATTGTGGTGTATGTATTTCCTATTCATGCTTCGATCTAAGGGGTCGATTAAATTCTTGAGTGGAATTTCAGAGTGGTAGGGCTTATGCTGGGATTTCCGTAAGTAGTTTGGGTTGGGATTGCAGATGAGATATATTGTAAGGCAATATTATCTTAGATCCTATGATATTAGATAAAATTATGTCATATTTTAATTTTACATCTTGTAAATTCAGGTACCCAATGGAGTAAGGCACTGATCATAGCTTGTAACTATCTTTAATGTAAGATTTGTGTTCAAACTCACCGACAACTTGCTATAATTTGTTGAATATCAGAATATCTTTTTATTTCACGTATGTTACTATTTATTTAAGACATCTTGAATGCTCCAATAGGTTGAGGATCACCGAAGAATTCACCATTCTTGAGCATTCTCCCTCTTTGTTGAGCCTTTATATGAGATTATCTTCTTAGTTTTGGTGAAAGTTGTGAGTATGGTGCAGAGATTACAGATTCACCAAGGGATCACCCTCCCGGGTCTTACAGAGCCCAAAGTGTAGAAGTATTAGCAGAATCCTTGTCATAGTTTGTCCAAGTTCTTAAAGATATTGATAGTTGGTCCAAGTTCTTAAAGATATTGATAGTTGGAGTTGGATTCTCCATAGATAATCAGAAGAATCAACTTTGTTTCTGCCTCTTGCTGTGTAAACCCCCATTTGGGTAACCAACATGCATGAAGGGATGAACTGGGTTTGGTATTCTTAGATTAGCCTACCAATTTTATTAAGATTAAAATTTTTCCAAAGGATATGACCATATTGAATGGTCATTTATCCTTGTGATGCTCTAGGTCATTGGTTTTAGGCCTTTCTTCATCCAATCTATGCATATGTTGTTCACAAAAGCATTGAATTACATTAGTATTAATGGCTAAGAATCTCAATTTTGGGCTCTTGAATTCTATTTATGAAGGCTACCCTTTTTCTCTAACTCTTTATGTGCTTGTTGTTGAAGGTTTTCGATATCTTCTATCTAATGTAAAATCTCATATCCAGATCATGGGGATTTCTCTTCCATCTATCTAAAATAACTAATCTATGGTGGAAGGATAACAAATGGCATCGAGATACACCCCTTTTGGAAATCGAATCCTTGTGAAAGGTTCATGTGTTTTTTGTTGCAAGTATGCATTGTTGTGGTTGTCATTGATGTTGAACTTGTTGTTCTAGATAGTTGTTGGTCTAAAATGTCCATGGTGTAGAGATATCTTGTTGTGTTGGCATTCTAGTTATTCTATTGGTTGTTTTGGAAGTGTTCAGGTCTAGAGAGTGTTGTTGATGGTCTGTAATGTTGTTATCTTCTTTAGTCATGTTTTTGGTATCAGGGATGAGTTGGTTTTGTGTATCAAAAATATCTTTGTGTTCTTCAAAAGTTGTGGTATATTTCATAGTAGATTATAATATTCTATATTAGACCTATCTTTGGGTCTGGATATGATTTTTGGAAGGTTATATGATATGTTATGGGTCTCACCGTACTGTGTGGAGATATGAAGTATTGTAATTTGCATTGGAGGATATGTTTTGACTATATGGATGCATTGTGTGTTGGTATGCTATTAGTTATGTGCTAATGATAGAAAATTAGTGGACCTCTTTCTCCTGGAGTGGATCAACACGTGTGTTTTTGGTCTAGAAGGTATATTTTGGTTTAGTTCGACTTGGTTCAAGCTTTGATGATCTATCTTGTATATAAAGGATGTATGTGAATAGGAACATTGGATGAGAACTTGTGGAAGAGAGAGAAAGTATGTGATGTGAAGATAGTCAAAGAAATTTCACGAAGAGTAGGGAAGAAGAGTTGTGACTGAATGATACGAAATCTATTTGAGATTGTGAAAGAGGTATGAGACAGAGTGTGAGTTGATGTTGGTTGCTTGATACAAAGTTCAAGGACAACTTCCTGATCAGGAGATCCTTCTTTCCAAATCATTTTTGTATCTTGCCTTGTTGCAATTAACTTCAAGTTTGCAAGTCCTCTTTTTGTATCTTACCCCAAGAGCAGTTAGCCTTGGTTTGCAATTCCAGAGCAATGAGACATTCATTATAATATGATATACATAGTGGATATATTTTGTGAGAAAGTGATCACTGTGGTTTTTCCCTGTTTGGGTTTTCCACGTAGAAAATCTTGGTATTGATGTGTTGTGTTTATGTTGCTAATTAATTGTTTATGTGTTGCATTAATTTTGTTTAAGACTGATTCACCCCCTCACCTCTCAATGTTTCCTTGGGTTCAATAATTGGTATCAGAGATAAGTTCCTCTTGAGTAAAAGCTTAACCACTTGAGGTAGATTTGGTATGGCATAGGATGTGCATTACAAGGTTACAATCTTTGATGGTACAAACTTTTTGTATTGGAAGGAGAGAATGTAATCACATTTGGAGATATTGTGGAATGAAATATGGGAAATCATTCAAATTGGATATACACCCCCACATGGAAGTCCTTAGACTCCGGATGAGATAAAGTTGAACAAAATTAATGCGAAGACCAGAGATATAGTTTTCAATTGCATGAGTGATTGAATGTTTGGAAGAGTAAAAGGATTGAAAGAAGCTAAAGCTATGTGGAACAAGTTGTGTTTGGGATTTGAAGGAGATCCGAAGACAAAATAGGCTGGGTTGATGAATCTAAAACAGAAGTATGAATATTTGAGAATGCTTGAAGATGAAGGTGTTGAGAACTATACTCATAGATTGACTGATCTTGTTGATGGTATTAGAGTTATTGATGGACATTTGGATGAATGTGATGTTGTTCAAAAGCTTTTGTTGACCTTATTGAAATCGTACAAAGAAACAAGGTGTGCCATTCAAGAAAGAAATGACTTGAGAAAATATATTATTGATCCACTTATTGGTACCTTAGCAATATTTGAAATTTCAGAAATGGAGGAAGAGAAAAGAACAAGGAAATTTAAGCAACATTTAATGTTTCAAGACATGATTATCTGGAATGCAGTGGAGATTTGGATAAAGTTGAAGAAAACTTTGTGAGAGGATTATAGTGAGGCACTGGAAATAAAAAGGTAAGTTACCTCTGAAATGTTTTTCTTGTGGTAGAATCAGTCAATATAATTCTCATTGCACTTATAGTGAAGATTATAAGAGAGCAGATGATAATGAGAAGAGAAATAAAACTAGGAAGAACAACAAAAGAGAGAAGAAGGGATTATGTTCTATAGAGAAACATACATCTAAAGATGAGATTGATGATGACTCGAATGAAGAATTTTTGTTTTTAGCAAGTGAAGAAAATGATAATACTTTGGAGAAACCAGAAAAGGAGAAGATAGTCAAGATTGCATTACATGCTAAGATAGAACTCAATGTATGGATCATTGACCCTAGATGTTCAAATCATATGACTGATAATAAAGAGATTTATTAATCTCAAGAAATATGATGGTGGATTAGTGAAATTTACCAAATAAGATGGAGCAACTATTCGAGGTATTGGAAGTGTTTCTATTGATGGTAAGCATAAAACCGATGATGTTTATTATATTGAAGGATTAAGACATAGTCTATTAAGTATTAGTCAGATGTGTACAAAGGTTATGAAGTTTTGTTCAGTAGCCCCATATTTGTGATAAAAAAGAGAAGACTGGTAAAAGAGTTGCAGAAGGAGTTAGAATAGGTGGAAATGTATACTACATCAAGGATAAGAGAGAAAGCAAATGTCTTATAGCACAAAAGGTTGAGATTGTTCCAATGATTTCAAAGAAGACAGGTGATATGAAAGAGAGCAAGGAGAAGGAATCAAATGAAGAAGAAGAAGAAGAGGAAGACTCAACAAAATTTCATGCTAAATCTGTTCAAAAGCATCATTCAGAAAACCGGATAATTAGAGACAAGACAAAAGGTGTTCAAACAAGAAGGAAGATTGCAAAAGCTCAAGAACAAGCCAATTATTGTTTTCTATCAATGACTAAGCGGAAGACTTATGAAGAATCTAGTAAAGGTGAGAGTTGGGTAAAAGCAATGGAACAAGAACAAAATCAGATACAGAAGAATAAGACTTGGGAAATAGTACCTGAATCGGTGGACAAGAATGTGATAGGAACTAAATGGGTGTTCAAGAACAAGATAAATGAGCAAGGACAAGTTACAAGGAATAAAGAGAGAATGGTATGTAAAGGATATTCCCGGGTGGAAGGCATAGATTTGAAGAAATTTTTCCCTGGTAGCAAGGATGGAAGCTATACATACGTTTCTTGCATTTTATACTTACAAGAACTTTAAAGTTTATCAGATGGATGTCAAATCAACATTTTTGAATGGATATCTAGAAGAAGAGTCATACATTGAGCAATTAGATGGATTCAGGCTAACAGAAGAACCATATATAGTGTGTGGGATGAAGAAAGCATTGTATGGACTCAAATAGGCACCTAAAGCCTGATATGCAAGATTAGACAGGTATCTGTTTCGACAAAATTTAAAGAAAGGTACAACAGGTAGTAATATTTATTTCAAAATTGATGGAGATAAGTTATTGATTGTTATAGTTTATGTTGATGGCATTATATTTAGAGGAAATGATAACCTATGTAAAGAGTTTGTTAAAGATATGCAGAAAGAATTTGAGGTGTCAATGATTGGTGAGTTATCCTTCTTTATTGGGTTGCAAGTTATTCAATCTGAAGATGGAATTTTATCTCACAAAGAAAGTATGTGAAAGAGATGTTGAAGAAGTTTGGTTTTGATGATTGTAAACCAGTTACAACTCCTTTAACCATTGGATTCAACTTTAGCAAAGATGATGAGTCTCCGAAGGTTGAACAAAAGAAGTACGAGTCAATGATTGGTGGATTATTGTATCTGATTGCATCCAGACCAGCTATCATGCAGACTGTTTGTTTGATAGCTAGGTGTAGCATCCTAAAATTGGACTCTTTGCAATTTTTATCACATTTGGGGCCCTCACCTTAGTGTTCTCAGCCTCATGCTTGATTGAGACCTATTTATGCCTCCGCCATGCAATAAAATTCATATTTTCACTTTGTGCCTTGCTAGGAACCCTTACTCTGACCCAATTTGGGGTAGGACCAGGTTGCTATGCCCTAGTCCTCCCTAATTGGGGCCCAATTCAAACCCAAGGCCCTATCTTAAACTTAAGCGGGAATTGCCTCTTCATGTTGGCCTATGTAAAAAAATTAAGAAGTTTGACAACAGGAAAGTATGTAAGGAGGCCTTCCCCTCTCATTTGGCATAACATAAGAACATAAACAAGGAGCATAAGGAGATAAGGCAAGGAGAACTACAATCAAGCATTCAAGCATTTAAGCATTTGTTATCAAGCATTTCTAGAGGTCTTCAAGGTTGCATATTCTTCATCTATCTATTGTGGAGCAACTTTACATCATTCATTTGCAAGCATGTGTGTGTGTGTTAGGGTTTTAGCATGTTCATGCCATTTCATACAACATATGTGATTACATTCAAGAAGTAAAGCATCATCATTGCAGATTTGAAGGTATACCTTTCCATCATTTTATTTCAAGCATTTGTAATATTTCATTCAAGGTTGATTCCTCAATCGGGATTTAACTTAGGCAAACCCCTAATCCTAACCTTTTCCCCCTTCTTTCTATGTGTAGGAAGTAGATGCACCATTGTACTTCTAGAAATAAGCTTCAGACACATAGACGAACAAACCCTTTTCAACGCACGCAAAATTTAGAGGAGCAAGAGGCAACGCCACAATCTCTTCTTTTTCGGGTCATTTTCGTAGGGAAGATCTGAATCATCTTATATTTCTCAGATCCAGGTGCATGATTGAATCATGAACCTGTAACTTAGTATTTTCTTAGTTTTGTCTTCAATTCCAACACTTAACCCTAAATCAACATTTCAACTTACAAAAGAGGGAATAATCAATCAATCCACTTAGTATTCAGTCCTTATCTAATTTGTGATTGAATCTCATGGATTCCTCCCCTCCTTTGAAAGTAAAGGAAATCTCCCCCAAAGAAAAAATTGATTTGGTGATTTCTCCTTCTATGTTGCAAATTGCCAGATCAAATTTTCCCCTTTACACTAGGTTTCAGGAAAATCCAAAGGTGACAAATGAACAAGTTGTGAAAAGAATTTTTAGATATTTGAAAGGTACTATAGATTTTGGACTTTGGTACAAAAAAGGTGGATATTTTATGTTGAAAGCTTATATTGATGCAAATTGGAGTGGAAGTGTTGATGACCAGAAGAGTACTAGTGGTGGTGCTTTTTTTAGGAGACAAATTGGTCTTTTGTTTCAGAAAGAAACATGATTTAGTTTCCTTATTTATTGCTGAAGCAGAGTATATTGCAGTAGCATCTTGTTGTACTTGGGTAATGTGGACAAGATAAGATCTTAAAGATATCAAGATAACATACGATGAAGCAATTCCTATTATGTGTGACAACACGAGTGCAATAAACATTTCAAAGAATTTGGTTATGCATTCAAGAACAAAACACATTTCAATTAGATATCACTACTTAAGGGAGAAAGTTGTTGAGAAGGAAGTTTGATTGGAATATATTTATACAAAGGAACAAGTAGTAGATATTTTCACTAAGGTGTTAGCAAAGGGTAGATTTGAGTTTCTTCGGGAGAAGCTTGGGGTTATTTCCCCTCCTTCTAGCTAGGTACATGATGGAGATGCATCTTTCTAGGGGGAGATTTCATGCCTATTTCTTTTTATGGATTGATATTGTGGTTTCTCTCAGGGGGAGCAGTGGAGTGTGTAGTAGTGCCATGTACTTTGTCTTTGATGGCAAAGGGGGAGAGATTGAGCAATTTGGGGGAGAGATTGTTGGAGCATATATGGGAGAGATTGAGTAGTTTTGAAAGATAGCTATTTGGGAGAGATAGAGCAGTATTGTTTTGTAGGTTGGTCAAGTGTTGTTTAGTCAAGTGTTGCTATCAATGATAAAGGGGGAAATTGTTGGAAGTATGTGTTGTTGTGGTTGTCATTGATGTCAAACTTATTGGTCCAGAATGTTTATGGTGCAGAGATATCTTGATGTGTTGATGTTACAGTTATTCTATTGGCTAATTTGGAAGTGCTCGAGCCCATAAAGTGTTGATGATAATGTTTAATATTGTATTTTCTTTGGTCATGTTTTTGGTATCATGGATGAGTTGTTTTTTTGGTCCAAAAATATATTTTTGTTCTTCGGAAGTTGCGGTATATTTCATAGCAGGTTGTGATATATTCTATGTTAGACCTAACTTTGGGTCCGAATATGATTTGTGGAAGGTTATTTGATATGTTATGGGTCTCATCATAGTGTGTGGAGATTTGAAGTAGTGCAATTTGTATTGGAGGATATGTTTTGATGGTATGGATGCGTTGCGTGTTGGTATGCTATTAGTTATGTTTCGGTGATTGTAGGTCGATCGATTGATCTTCGAGAGATGTATTTTGGTTTCCTCTTTCTCCTGGAGTGGATCAATGTGTTTGTTTTTGGTTTAGAAGGTATATTTTGGTTTAGGATGACTTGGTTCAAGCTTTGATGATATATCTTGTATATAAAGTATGTAATTAGGAACATTGGATGAGAATGTGTGGAGAGAGGAAGTATGTGATGTGAAGATAGTCAGAAAAATTTCGTGAAGAGCAAAGAAGAAGAGCTGTGATTGAATGATATGCGAGTTTTTTGAGATTGTGGTAGAGGTATGAGACAAAGTGTTGACAGTTGAGATCAGAGTTATATGAGTTGATATTGGTCACTTGATGTATAGTTCAAGGACAACTTCATGATCAGGAGATCCTTCTTTTCAAATACTCTTTATATCTTTCCCTATTGTAGATAGCTTTAGATTTTCAAGTCCTTTTTTTGTATCTTGCCCCAATAGCAGTTAGCCTTGGTTTGCAAGTCAAGAGCAATGAGCTCATTCATTATAATATGATATACATAGTGGATATATTTTTGTGGGCAAGTGGTCATCGTGGTTTTTCCTTGCTTGGGTTTTCCATGTAGAAAATCTTGGCATTGATGTGTTGTGTTTGTGTTGTTGATTAATTGTTTATGTGTTGTATTGATTTTTTTAAAGATTGATTCACCACCCCTCTCAGTCCTACCTCAATTTAAATAGATTTCACCTCATCTTCTTGTGGTAGAATAGTTGAACCATTATTGGAAACTTCAGTGCTATATTGGTTCATGACATCACTATTTCTAGTACGTCTAGTCGACTATTATTGAGGATAAGTTGACACATTTTGCTTGGTTTATTTTATATCAAGGTCTTTCTCTTGGTGCTCATTTGGCCCTTTTTTGGATCTCAATCCTCATTGTCTATCTTGTGGGAAAATTGAGAACCTCAAGCACCTTTTCTAGAGTTTTATCCCAAAGCTCAAGAAACTTGGTTTTCAATCATTGGTTTTTGAGGCCTTTTGAGCATACTTTATTTTCTTGGTATATGTCTTTGTTAGGAGACTGATTGTATCTCTCATTCAAGTATAACCAAATTTGACATTCTTTTTAAGGTGGAAATTCTCTTTAGTACATGAAAAGATAGAAATGTAGCTATTTTCTTAGATTGTTTTATAAACAAGTATTTTTCTATATAAACTAAAGCTATGATTCATTCTAATGTTCTTATGTAGATTAAAGTGCAAGCTAGTAAAGTTTCACTTGATATTTTTTCTTTAGGAGCTTTTGAACCATTCGGAGAATGTTCCTTGCATTATTGCTAGAGTTCCTCATGACCCCACTTCTCCTCAAGGGTGAAGGTGTGGTTTCAATTGGTCTTTTAGATGTGATAGAGGGTATTACTGTGCTAGTTCTTAGCCTTCAGGGACTATTTCTAGTTTTTTCCCAAAGCTCAAGAAACTTAGTTTTGGATCCTTGATTTTTTTAGGCCTTTCAGACATATTTTGGACATTTTCTTGGCATGTGGTTTTATTAGAATTTTTCCCTTATCTCTTATTCAAGCACACCCAAATTTGACATGCTTTTAGGGTGGAAATTCTCTTTAACATTTTAAAAGATAGAAATGTAGCTATTTTTTTAGATTGTTCTACAAATAAGTATTTTTTTGTGTAAAACTGTGACTTGTTCTAATTTATTATGAAAAATTAGGTGCAAGCTTCTAAAGTAATAATTGAAGCTACTTATCTTTACTAGGAGCTTTTGAACCACTAAGAGAAGGCTCCTTGTACTATTTGTTAGATTTCCACTTTACCCCACTTCTCCTGGAGTGTGTACGTTTGGTTGAAACTAGTCTTCTAAATGTGATAGAGGGCATTAGTTTGTTGGTTCTCAACCTTCAAATACTAGAGATAATGTTGCTCGTGTAGGATGGTCTCGATCTTCTTGATAATCCTTTGCTTCTTCTCATGGGTGGGGTGCTACCATGTGGCTTATTTCTAGCAAGGTTCTACACTTGGATCTAACCATGTCCCTAGTTTGTGCTCAACTAAACTTAAAAAATAATCCTAAAAAGGAGGGAACTTTCATAGTTGGAAGCCTATTAATGATTTTGTTCCTAGATATGTCTAGGGAAAGTATAATGATAAACATCCCCCTTTTATGAGGATTGCATTAATTGCTTAATATTGTTTCGACTTGACCCTTATTTTTCATCTTTATTTTAGATGTTGTTTTACTTTAACTTTGAAGATGTACCTTTACACCACCCACCCATCCTTTTTAAATAAATATATATACTATCATATATTTATAATTTAAATTTAAAATTATAACTCTTTTTTTATCAATCAAAATAGCTAAGGGGCTACACCCGATTATATTAATATTAAAAAAAGATTACATGTATAGTATGTTCATCTTAGCATATTAGTCTCCTACCACCAAATTGCATTAAAAAACCACTACAGTCCCAACTATATATACTATTTCCTACCCAAAACACTATCTACCATCCCGCCCACATAGAACATCTACACATCTTTATACTATCAATATACATTTCATAAATATAAAAAAGGAGGACTAAAAGGACCATAGACCCAACTAGACCCCTTTCTCTAGTTTGGAAGGCCCATAATCTTTATGTAGTTTCTGCTCCTCTGTACCTTCCAAAGTGCTCATATCTAGAAAATTCAAATCTACATCCCCAGATACAACATTGCCCATCGCCACACCAACCTCCATCAACCCTTCCCCCAAGAGGTAGTTTCAAAACCACTTGTCCTTCTCATTTGGTTCAAGGTCCAGTAGCTACTTTAAAAAGGAGATGCTTCGCTCCACCGCTAGTCTCCTGCAAGGGAGATATTGTGGGCATCCTAAGATGATGAATATGTGCTTTACCACTTCCCTATCTTTCTTTCAAACCACATGATAATCCCTTGGAAGAGGGACACATATTCCCATAACCACATTTTCTAAAACATCTTGAGTGCCACCCAAAAATCTCTTTTTCATCACACCTTGGCAAATATCATTTTCCATCTCTAGGGACTCTCCAAAATTAACAGGGGTGGCCAAAAACATTGAAGCAGTGTCCATGTCTATCCTATATTGATGCTTCATTCTAAGAAATTCATATTCTAAAACTATACTAACCACATGAGATACTAGGTCATGTTTATATCTTACCACACCTTTCAACCTTTTTCTGACACAACACCAAGGAATGCCATTTGTTATTTTTTGTAGAGAAGCCAAATAGGGGTGTCCATCTCATATGCCACGAAACACCAAATATCCCAGATAAATGCTAATTACATTGTGGAAAGATAGAAGATTGAAGCCCCATAAAAAGTCAGAGGCACGCATAATAATGATCGCCCCTATCCTTGGCAATCATGGTGATTACCACCCATGAGATATCATCTGAGGGAAGCTTTTCTCCTCATAAATTTTGGTTATTTCAGTACTTATATTTTCAAAACAATTCCATCACCCTTGATCTAGCATAATTTGAAATCATACAATATTTATATCGATTGTTCTTTGCACTCAATGGAAAGTTGCATCCATTAGGACTGCAATTAGAAAGGATTCCCAATTTGGGGAGGTACACATCCATCCAAATTAAGGATGATCTTTGCCAAAACCACATGATCTAAATTTAACTTCAATCATTATAAGGGGCTTTGATCACACCCAATCATTATTAACCAAAGCCTCACCTTAGTGGACATGACTACTCTATTATCCAACCCATTCGCCTCCTTATTCTCTTCCCTATTTACATGTGTTTTCTTGAAATTGTTGAAGCACCCCAAAACATCCCATATCATACCTATCCATTTTTTAGGTTTCAATTTTGTGTAAACCTTTGATGCATGCCATTAATTATAATCAATGATTCGCCTTCTAGATGAATATTGAGGCATTTGAGGTCCCGACCACATTCCAATCCAATTAGCATCACACTGAGCTCTGCTTAATTATTTGTTGCCATCTCTAGATTCACCAATTTTTTTGCCATTGTTCTACCCAGCCAATCCTTGTGAATTCACCCTACCCCACTCATCCTGAAGTTTCTTTTAGAGGCTCAATCAAAATTGATTTTCACCCATACTTTCTAGGGGCAGACCAGACAACACCATCTTTGGGATTTGAAGGAAGATCATCCTTCCCAACCCTATTAACTGGGGGAGCCTTGAGTCCAATAAACACCTTTGACATTTCATCATACCAATTAGTAAATGTGTTTTTCCCCAACATCACTAGCTATCGTGTTACAAATTTCTACAATTGTTGATTCTATCTTCCATATCAATGCCTCCTTACTCAGTTCCTTACTTTGAAAGATGTGTCAGTTTTGTTCCTTCCAAATTTCTCAAGCAACAATCGAAGGAATGGTTTTCTAGAGACTTCCAAAAAGAGCTTTCTTCCTCTGCCTAGGCTAGCTTTGAAGCCAATCCTTTATATCTTGCATTAATATACACACCCAATTCAACTTTTGTATGAAGATTTTCCAACAATATTTTGTATAGGGACAACTAAGAAGAAGATGATTTGTAGTTTCCTCAACATTCTCACACAAAACACACCTTCCAAGTCCTACAATACCTAATTTTTGAATTATATCCACTGTCAATATCCTTTTTTAAAACACCAACCATAGGAACACTCTAGCTTTAGGGAGGACCTCCTTACTCCAAAAAGATATAGTGGGTAGTCCAATTTCCTCTCCATTACTTCCTTTACTTTGTAGCCTAATTTAACTTTGTAGCTCCCAATCTTGCAATCTAATCCAATGGATTACATCCCCCTCTAATATCCTTATTTTCCTCCGTTCCAATATTTTATCCAACTCATACTTTTGATTATCTATGGCAATAATATCCTGCAAAGGCCATTATTTCCATATCCTTCTGACATGCTCCTTGATGGGCACAACATAGTCTCTTACCTTATCGCCCCAAACTATGTATGCGGCCTCTCTAATTTCTACCAACTCCTGACACCTGATAAGGGAGGGAAATCCTTCCCAAAAGCCAGCCTAGAAAGAGGTAGATCTTCCTCCACAAATGTCTTAGGTGACATATTTTATGATGATATCTCTACACTCAATGAAATTCTAAATCGTATAACCCCTCAGGGGATACTTGATAGTGATGATTCTCTTTGAGTCATCAAAATCCGGATATTTTCATCTAAGAATTGTGATCCAATTCTGGTTCTCCTTTGTTAATATTGCTCACACCATTTTGGCTCCCATAGCCAAGTTCATTGCCTTCATTTGTTGGATCTCTACCCCACCAACTTCCTTAGGTGTGTAGATCTTATCCCATGCAACTAGAGGAAACTTCTATGGATCTCCCATACCACTCCAAAAAAAACTCCACATTATTTGTTTTATAAAATTATCTACTACACTCAGAATACTTAAGCAAGACGCAGAGTAGACTAGTATTGCAGATAATACAAATTTCAATGACATTAATCTCCCAACTGAAGTGAGCCAGTTCCCTTTTCATAATTTAAGTTTCAACCTGGAATTGTTAATGAGGGGATCCTGATAGGCCTATTTATTCACTCCTCAAAATAAGGGCATTCCTAAGAATCTCCTTGAGAAATTTGTCAATCTCAGCTCTAAAATTCTAGTGGTGTCCCTTTGAAGACTTGGCTAAGTGTTAAGGAAGAATACTTTAGACTTCTTCTAATCTATTCTCTGCCCTAATGTTGCATAATATGAATCCAATGGTGACCTCATCATCCTGCCTTATCATTTGCACGCATCATGAAAGAGTATTATGTCATCTACAAATTATTGATGCATGCTAACTAGGACCCCAGGGGCAACCACAATCCCATGCCAATGGCCATCAACCTCCAGTTGCTTAATGTTTCTACCTAGTGCCTCTACCATAATGATGAAGAGCAAAGGAGAAAGGCCCCCCCTGCCCAATCTCTCTCTTAGAGGTAAAATATCCTTGAGGTGACCTATTCACCAATACTAAAAACTTAGGTGTGTCTATACACCTTTGCACCTGTCAGACCCATTGTTCCACAAACCCAAATCTCTTCATAACGTCCAACAAAAAGCTCTTATTCACCATGCCATATGCCTTCAAGATATCCAATTTTATAATCATGCTTGCAGTCCTATTTTTTTGAGCAGTGTGAATGGCTTCATGGGTAGTGATAATTACTTCAGCAATAGACCTTCTTGGGGAGAAGCCACTCTTCTCAGGAGATGTGATGTCCTATAGTACTTGCTTTAGCCTATTAACCATTAGTTTGGTGAGAATTTTGTAGACCATGTTACATAGTGCAATAGCCCTAAAATCTGCCATCATATGTGCTTCCTTCTTTTTAGGGATTAAAGCAAGTAACTTATCATGATTTAGTGCACCCAACATTGTCATCTTCTTTCTTGATTCTTCTACCGCATTCACCGCATCCCATCCTATCACATCCTAAAATTTATGAAAAAAACCTGCAAGAAAGCCAAGCTTGGGGCTTTATCCGAGTGAAGTTGATAAATTGCCTTCTTCATCTCTTCTACCAAAACATTATTCTACTTTGGTCTAATGATGTTAGGGATGTTTCTCAATATCCTCTCCCACTCCTCCCTATTGATGTCTTCTTCCTTATTCAACAATGCTTAAAAAAAACCAGCAACTTCCTTGAAAACCTTAGCCTCATTTTTAGCCATACTCCCATCTTTCCTCTTGATTTCTGAAATCTTATTTATGCTCCTATTAGCCAAGGCCAATTTGTGAAAAAAACTGATACTCTTGTAGCCATATTTCTCTAGAATTCTAAATCTCTCCCCCAATTCTTGTTTAATATCTTTTTCCTGATTATAATTGTCTACACTCATCCCATCCCTGATTACTTCCTCATTTAGATCCTTTAATTCTTGTTCTATTCTATTTTTTCCACAAATATATTCTTAAACTGCTCTTTATTCCATATTTTTAACTTATCTTTGATGTAGTGCAATTTCCTTGCCAAATTGAATAACTTGTATCCGTTATCAATTTTGATTTCATTTCGCCAAGTCTCCACGCACTCCCTTAACCTTGGGTCCCTAAGCCACATGTTCTCAAATTTGAAGGTGCACCTAGGCGGGGCATTATCGGGGAGTAAACACAACTGAACAGGGAAGTGGTTAGATCCAAATATTGGGAGAATGGTAGCTTCAAGAGTCACTTTGAGTTCCTCTCAGCAACCCATAAGCAAAAATCTATCCAATCTTTCTATAATGGATGTGAATCCTTTCCACCTATTGGTCCATGTAAAAGTACCATTCTTTGGATTGATATCCCTTAACACATTCTCCTCAATAAAATGCTGAAAATCTACCTGAATTAGGTTCCTCTGTGTCAACCCAACCTACTTCTCAGAATTGTCTAGAGTATCATTGAAGTCTCCAGTTATCACAATTCTTACACCACTCAAGGTTTGTAGTTTGTTAGATATATGTCTCCAAACTTCCCTTTTGTCCACTGTCGAAATAGGGCCATAGACATTAATCACATGAAAGTTGATATTTTTTGGAACAAAAGTCACATGGAGTAGCTGTCAATGTTGCCTCCACTCAACCATCTCCCCTTTGAATTTACAACAGTTCTAGAGGGTGTCAATACCTCTCGAAGCTCCTTTAGCACCAATAAAAACCCCCTTCCTCCTCTTCCATTTACTCATCCTCCTTTCACCTTAATTAGTATTAAGTCTACCTTCATTTAGTCAATTTGGTGCTTGACCATATGCCACTTGTTAGGGGTGTTGAGGCCCCTAATATTCCATGTTATGAACCTCATTTCTCTCTAGGAAGGAAAAAATCCTTCCCACTTCTAAGTTTCCTTTGTCCTAAAGCATTACCAACAATTTATAACTTCCTTTTATTTGACCATCTTCCCTCCTTCTCCTTTTGTTGAGATTTGGCTTTTTAATCTTGGAATGAGTTTTCTCAATTGTTTTCTCTTCCACCAAATCCTTCTCATCCTCTTCATATTCACTTTCTTCTTCTTCTATCTATTCCTTCTCAAACTGAAGCTCTTGCATATCCAAGACATTGTTAGGCATATTGAATCCCCTAACCAATAAATAATTTAGCTCCTTCTCCTTTCTCTCATCCCATTCCCCTTCTTGAATCTTGTCAAGACTTGCAACAACATCATCTGCATTGCCTAAATGTAGCCCAAAGTCTGCGCCTTCTTCGTCATGCTGGATTTTTGCTTTCTTAGGTGCTCCATTACCTTCTTCTTCTGGTAGTGTTGCATTTGGGTCCCCTCATTTCTTTTTGATTTGGTATGGTATCTACCTTGGACTTTGACCTTGTTCTCCTATTCTCCATCTCTTCATCCGAACCACACCAATTCCTCTGATAATCATTTGTAGACATTTCTTTAGATCCCACCCTTCTCCTTTTCCTCTCCTATGGGAGAGTGTTTTAATTCTCCATGGTTCTGTTACTAGTTTGAGTTGGATTTGGGCATGAGATCCAACATTCCTTCTCCGTGTGCCCTCTATATTTACATTTGTTGTAAAGTATCATCCCATCCTCCCTTTCAACTTTTTGCCACCACACACATTGATTGGAATGAATCTCCAATTCGTTTGGGAGTAGAGGGTAGGGCATCATTCTGATACAAATTCTTGCGCATATATTCCAAACTTCCTATCTACCGAACACTGAATTTGCCATGATGAATTGCCCTAATTTGTCCCCTATAGCCTTCAATGTGCTCACTTCCCAGTATTCTGATGGGAGGTTATAAAGTCATATCCACATGGGGACAACACCAATATCTTGCTTCCAAGGGTCAAAATTTAGGACCCAATCCTTCATATATAATCCTGATCCATCCATAACATGTGGTCCCTGATCCATTATTTTTTTCTCGATGTCTTCTGATGGCCATTTAACCAAGAAGAAACCATTAGGAAGGTATTTTATTCTCATGTTTTGGCTCCAGTTACTATTACACCAATTATTGATTTTCTTTATGGCTGACCATCCCCCCACCCATTTGATAAAGAAACCTTCCTTCTTTTATCTTTCTATTGATTTGCCAACACAATTTTTTCTAAAAACATATACAAAACTTTCCCTAGGTTTTTTCTAACCTTTTTTCTTGGTGAGATCTCTCTGATCAACTCCCTTTCCTTTCAAATCCAACTCCCTGACTTTGTCTTTCCCTAGATGCTCTATCTTTTTGAAGCTAGAGCCTTGTCCCCTTTGTTGATGCTATCCATACCACCATTTCACCATCCTTTTGGGGACAAATCCAAAATCTTCATTTGCATCTTTTCGTCGCTAGGACATAGACTAGTTGTGACTATTCCAATATTTTTGCCAAGGCTACTTTTTGATCCATGGAATAAAGTTCCTATTTCTTCCCCATCTGTACCTTCCCCCTACCATAGGAGGTAGACTTTGGGGTTGTCGTAAGATCATCTATGCCCTATTCCCTGCATATTTCCCTATAGGTTGTCATGATTAGATCGCCCCTACTGCCATCGATTTGGGAGTCTTCAGATCTCCATGTTATTGCACTAGGGGCTTTGCCATTGTCCTCCTCCTTATTGCTATTGGCTCTTGCCCTAATATCCTCCATTGTGAATTCTTGTTCTACATCCTTCGCCCATTCACCTACCTTGGTCACATTCGAATGGTCTTCTCGATATTCCCTCTTGCCTTCCACTTTGTGATTTTCCCTTCGATCCTCCTGAGCGACCCCCAATACTCCTCCCCATAGTCCTACCATGAGTTTGCTATGCACTCTTACCATTGCTCATCATTTTGCATTTTGCTCCTCGCTCCCTTAATTTGTACTCCACTCCTCACTCCTCAAATGCCCTTTTTTTTTCAAAGTCAAAATAAAAAAAATACAACTTAATAATAAAGAACTCATTCATTTAAAAAAAAAGAAAAGTCTGTGAGTGTGTGCTATTCTTGGGTCCCATAAATGACTATAGTCTCCTAGACTTTATTAAATTTTTTTATTTATTCAATCCACCCCCCTCTTTTCATTAGATTTTGTCCAATAGAAAATTGTGATTAAATTATGGACGAACGAAGTTTACAAAGTACCTAATCTTCCAATAGAAAACTAAATTATTTTTCCTTTCGTGGTGGTAAGATGTGAGGGGTTAATATGGTCCCACGACAAGATAAGGAAAACTATATCTACTTGGCATGCTGTCATTGGACACAACAAATGACAGATGCTTATTCTATTAAAACCACATGCGTCGAAAGAAGCCGCATTGTAGTTTCTTCAACAGCAAGCAATACAAGGTATTTCTTGAATTGAATAACATATATTTGCTATGCCTGGACCTATATAGATTCAAGTCTTGTGTGTTGTTCTTTTGGAAGAGCATTCCTTTTTGAAGGTTTTGTTGTGCTAATTTTCTTAAATAAAATGGGATTTTTTTTGTGTGCAGAGGAATTGAATCACTGGAGAGATGAGGACTGTGCTACCGAGAGTTGGTATGCATGAGATGATCGTTTTTCCTTCCAACAACATCATTGCGATGTCTACTAGCAGCAGTTGCAGAAGTTCCAAACCACATGCCAGCAATCCAGACAAAGAAAACACAGGTTTTATCTGTGGTTCACCATCTCTAACTGCATCTTGGTTGGTTAAGAAAAAAACCAATTGCAATATAATAGCAAAATCACAGCTTGTGAATGAAATCCAGAAATGTAATGAAGATAAGCTTGTTGCATTTGACTTAAAATGTTACATGGTCACCAAGGCTGGTGTCATCAATGAGGCCCTAGACAAGTGTGTAAGCCTTAGGTACCCAGAAAAATTACACGAAGCAATGAGGTACTCTCTCCTAGCCGGGGGAAAACGCGTTAGACCCATTTTGTGCCTTGCTGCTTTTGATCTTGTTGGTGGATCTGGGGACAACGCTATGCCAGCTGCTTGTGCAGTGGAGATTATTCATACCATGTCACTCATTCATGACGATTTGCCCTGCATGGACAATGATGATTTGAGAAGAGGGAAACCCACAAATCATAAGGTGTTTGGTGAGGATGTTGCTGTGTTGGCAGGGGATGCACTGTTGGCATTTGCATTTGAGCATATTGCCTCCAGCACGAAAGGGGTTGAGGCAGAAAAGGTTTTGAGGGTTATTTCTGAGTTAGGCAAGGCGATTGGTTCAGAAGGGTTAGTTGCAGGGCAGGTTTTGGATATTAGCAATGGGGGTGTTTCTGATGTGGGTCTGGACCTGCTTGAGTACATTCATGTACATAAAACAGCCGCTCTATTGGAGGTGTCTGTAGTGATTGGTGCAATCCTTGGGGGTGGATCTGAAGAAGAGATTGAGAGGCTGAGGACGTTTGCAAGGTGTATAGGTCTGCTTTTCCAGGTTGTTGATGACATTCTTGATGTTACTAAGTCATCTCAAGAGCTTGGGAAGACTGCTGGCAAAGACCTCGTGGCTGATAAAGTTACATATCCTAAATTATTAGGCCTCGAAAAGTCAAGAGAGTTTGCTGAAGAACTGAACAGACAAGCCAAGGATCAGCTTTCTGTATTTGATGTGAACAAAGCAGCACCTTTGATTTATTTAGCTGAATACATAGCCCACAGGCAGAATTAGGTATTAAATGAATGTATCATTTTTTAAGTTTTTAATTCTACGAAGTTACACTCTTTGAAAAATGAATTTCAGATGTTCAAATTACCTATCATTGGTTATTTTCTATCCTTCAATCTGAGCATTGACCCAATTTTCCTTCCTGTTGGCTGTCAACCTACACTTTATTGGTTGCTAAAGATTTATTTTTGTTAGTGTTATTTACAATTTTGCAATGTCATTGCACAAGGTTAAATACACCTTGTAATTGATGTTTATAAAACGGCAAACCTATCTACTGATTGTTTTCATTTCATTTAATTGCTGCAGAGTAAACTTATATAACCCCATAGGTTTAAAGACACTCTCTTCCGCAAATAAAATTAATCTGGATGTTGAGAATGACAGGAGCTAAAGCCCTGTCAGTGGGTAGTATTGGCAGACGACTAATAGACCATATTCATACCGTCACATAGAGACCAAGAATTGACAGATCCAGTAGACTATCTCATAAAGGACATATGTAAACCAGCCAAAAATGAGGCCAATCTATTAAAAAATTACTTTGAAGAACTTAATGGTAGTAGGCAACTAAATTTCTCTCCAGTTGTACACTGCAATTATGAAGTCTCCAGGAAAATGTTGAATGGTACTTTCCATCGAGCCATGTCCTTATAATTAGCTTTTCTACCTTGAGCCACCTGTCAAGAAGCATATTCAGATCATTAAGCCGTTGTATTGGATTCAATGAATAGAACTGGGGTGCCTAAGTCTAGCAAAACAAGTCATGAAATGTGTGCAAAATATTATATCAATGTCAATGAATGCCCCCTGCTTTGCCCAATGTATAGTTCAAGGCATAATTGCAGCTACCCTAGTTATTGGGAATGGATATAGATATTTATCAATGCTCAAAACCTGCCGCACAAATTTATTTTCTACAGAGTTTAAGCTTCAATTCTCTCTTTCTTAGGTGCCTGTTCTCTTCCACGGTGGTCTTTAAAATGAAGATAATAATCTGGACAGGAATGGTTTCTTCTGGCCTTCTGCATTGTTACTTTTCATTAGAGATTTGTCAGTATATGACTGTGAATGATAGCCCTTTCGAGATAAAGAAAGAATTGCAGGAATAACAACTGGGAGAAGAAGAGGAACCATTATTATTTGATACTGTTGTTAATCTTCCACTAGATGTTTGACATATGTTGTTTGACATATGTATATCCTAAACAAGATTCATTCAATTGCTTAGCATCTAAATTGTTCATTTGTGACATTTTAGGGAAAAGAAATGTTGTTTATCCTCATGACAGCTGTTCTTTGTTGCATATAGATAATGCACTAGTTTTTCTCATATAATTCGTATTAAACAATTACATACTACTAGCATTGACGTGTTTATCAATTTATTATTATTTTCTAGATGTAAGGATTTTACAAAATTCTTGTTAATATGTTTAAATAATATAAGAGGTGCTAGATTTCCTTCATTTAATTTGAGAACAAAAATGGAAAACCCATCATAAGTCCTTGTCCCCCGTTATTGATTTGCTATTTTTCATAATCATGGTAGAGTAATTTATATAAGTCTACTTGTTGTAGAAACAGAGTATTAAAAACTGTTAAAATTGTGAACTGCAAGAAAAATGGAGATAAGCTTCTTGAGTTTTCTTGTATTTTGCTCTCTAGAAATTGTAGAAACTAAGTATTTAGAACTATTTAAATTTAAAAAATAATTAGTCAAAGAAAATGGTGATAAGCTTCTTTAGTTTGCATGTACTTTTCTTCCTAGGAGATGACGTTCAAGGCAGTGTGCTTTTCCTTTATTGCATAACTGACCATGATTTTCTGTGGGAATGAACGCTGTTAAGGACTACTATCATTTTCCAACGAAGAACCAGTGCTCTTTTGTCACCATTGACCATTATCAGCCTCCAATCCCTAGTCTGATTGGAGCAAGGATCTGTTCCTTTGGGGACCTGTTGTGACGTAATCACACATTGCCCCATTACAAATGGGGACCCCCTTGGTTTTTTGCTTTTTAGGGTAATGTTTTGGCGTCTTAGGGTCTTGTCTCCGGTCTCTAGCCTCTGCAAATGAGTCAAGTTTTTCCAATTTTGGAGTAGTCACCAAAATCAGTAAGGAGAAAGAATGGTCGAAAGAGTGTTTTGATGCTATAGATGTGCTCAGATAGGTCGAAGGAGTAAAATCGCACAGATGTCTGCTCTGCAACACCAAACTCCACACAACACTTCACCGAAGGATGAATCTCTTGTTTGTACATAAACCCTTTCTCTGATAATGCAGACACAACATCGACACCTAAATTACATGAACATTTCACCTATAAGCAGGAGAATGCATCCAGATTAAATCAAGTATGAAGTTGCTTTCAAATCCAGAGCATGTTTTCTAAAGAGCTAAGTGAAGATCATAAAAAATGGCTAAGTTTGGAGCCAGGATCATGGGATTGCTTGTTTGTATCATGAAGATCATCAAGGCATGGCGGAGATTTCCAATCCAAGATAAAGTCCGCCCAAGCTAGCAAGGTTAATCCTCAAGAGGAATGAAGTACGCCATTCTCCAAGCATGAATTCCTCATGCCACATCCAAGTCCGCCTTGTGAGGTATGAATATTCCTTGTCCCATCACCAAGTCCACTCAAGGTGTAGTTAGAATTTCCTTGCAAGCATGCAAAGTCCGCCCAAGGCATAAGGAAAGTTCCTTGAGCACATGCAAAGTCCGCCTTGGGACATGGAAAACTTCCTCCAAGTAGCATGAAGTCCGCCCTAGGAATGGGTGAGAAAAATGGTTAAGTGCTGGTATTTTGAGAAGAGAAAAAAACAGAATTTTGGCTAGGTGTGGCAACTTGGTAAAATTTCCAATCAATGATGAAGTTCGCCATGGCATGGTAAAAATTTCCAATTCAGTATGAAGTCCGCCTAGGGAGATTAGAGAAAGTCCTAATGACAATGCAGGTCCGCCCAAGATTGGGGTGAAAAATTTGGTTGTGCGACAACATGGAAAAGTTCCTCAACCACATGCCAAGTCCGCCTTGGGACATGAAAAAGATCCTCAAGACCTTAGCAAGTCTGCCTAGGGAGATTAGAGTAATTCCTTATCAATCCATCAAGTCCGCCCAAGGTGTGAGAAAGAATTCTTTGGGCTAGCAAAGTCCGCCCCCTTTGGTGAGAAAATTCCCTAAGCTAGGATGAAGTCCACTCAAGACGTAGTAAAATTTCCTTGAAAGCAAGCAAAGTCCGCCTTAGGCGGATAAATCAGAAGTTTGGCTAAGATGAAAAGGAGAGTAAAAAGCAAGAAAAAATTCGCCTAAGTTGAGAAGGGAAAATTTGGTTAAGTTGAGGCGGATTAAAACAAGAAAAGCAAAGTCAAAGGCAAGAAGAATTCACCGAAGTGTTGAAGAAAAGTTAAGGTGGACTAAAACAAAAAAGGATAGAATCAAGAAAAAATTCGCCCAAGTATTTCAAGGAAAGTGATAAGGTGGATTAAAGCAAAAACTTAAAAGCACATGGAAATTTGCATGTCATAGAAGGAAAAGAGTTTGAAATTTGGCAAAGTATTGAGAGAAAGGCAATATGGGAAATAAAGCAAAAAGAATTGAAAGCAAGATGAAGTTTGCTCAAGAGAGAAGGCTTCTAGAATAAAGCAAGAAGGAATTGCCATTGAATTTAAAACAAAAAAAAGCAAAGAGCAAAAAACAAGAGGAAGTTCAATTTGAAGCCCAAAACATGACTGGATTCATTTTAAATAAAACTCATTAAAACACAAAAAAACAAAGCAAGGCAAGGATCGAACTCCCTATAAACATAAGCCTTGGCAATCCATTATTCACAAGTTGCTTCTCATACTTGGAAATTCAAGCTCTTGGAAGAATTTCTTTCAAGTTTCAAGGCAGATTTAAAGTAAATTGCAGTTGCAAAGTAATTTCTAAGGAAGAATTCAGGCATTTGAAGGAGAATTAGAAGGCAATTCCTCAAAGCAATTAAGGAATTTCTCCAAAATTTTCAGGTTGATAAGGGTTTTTCAAGGCAGGTTTTCAGGATTTCAGTCTCATTTGCACTTCAAAATTCATTCTTTCTGTCCTAATTTCTGATTCTCATTCTTGCACATAGATTTTCCACCTCAAATTCTTCGAATTTTATCAAGGAACAGTGTTGCTTGTTGTGCTTTTTACAATTTTGAAGGAAGAAAATTTCAAAATTAGACTCAAATTCGCAATTTCCAAATTTTTTCGTAAGTCTGATTTCTGATTCTAATTTCATTAAGTCTGATTTTATTTTATATCAGACTTGAGTGACTCTAATTTTCAGTCTGATTTCTGGAAATTCATAAGTAAATCAGATATATCCTTCATAATTCCCTCAAAGTAAACATCAAACTTTTTGTTTTAATTTAGGAATTTTCCATATTTTCAGGTGTTAGATGTCAACTCAAGGAGGAATTTCCAGAAAGGCACAAATGAAGTGTTAGGAGCAGCCGAGAAGGAAGACTGAGAGAGGGGGGGGGGTGGGTGAATCAGTCTTCACCGGAATATCAAACTCAATCACAAAACACAAATCTGATAAACTGCAGTAACAACAAAGATAAGCAAATTGAGAGCACAACACACAACACCAAGATTTTGACGTGGAAAACCCGGTTAAGGAAAAAACCACGGTGGGAACCTACCCACAGTAAGATGATACTCTGTAGTAGTATGTGAAAAATATTACAATGGGGAATGCACATGCATTCAGGCACACTGCCTAGAGCTCACTGCTCAAAAGATAATTGCCCGGAAGGCTACAACCCTCAGGGAAGTCTCATTGACTTACAATAAGATTCGGACTACAATCCGAGAGAAATGAACTGAAAGAATAGCATCTCCAAATGCCTGATTACAGTTTCGGTTAAGCACAGATGTCTTCTCTGCGACACCAAACTCCACACAACACTTCACCGAAGGATAAATCTCTTGTTCGCACATAAACCCTTTCTCTGATAATGCAAACACAACATCGACACTTAAATTACATCAACATATCACCTATATATATAAATCTAACCTTGACAACAAGGTCGGCTAAACTCTCAACCCTCAATTACAAAATTACATCACACGATACAAGGATTGACCACCAAACCAATATAATGGTTTACATATCATAACATGGACCTAAATCAAATTCCCAAACGCTCAACTCCATCGTAAATCACGCCAAGGTCAACCGCAACACGCTACACCACCGCACAAAACGAAAATCATCATCAGTTCTTAGAAACCACAAAAAACTCGCACAATGTTCAATGCGGATCACCAAAACAAATAGGACACGACTAGGAAACACCAACAAGCACGTTATAATCATCAAGAACAACTGCACCAACACCACTTATCAAATCTTCATCGATCAACATCTAAAAGCTCAAGAACACTCAAACAACAACAACTGTCACGAAGAAAAGATAACTTGCAGAGAACCAAATCACGATCCATCGGATCAAAAGATCTTCCCAATCAGCAATCACCGGAGCAATACACAGGTGTATGTTGATATCAATGACAACAACACACCCTAGCAACAACAATGACCAACAATCTCCAACATGAAGTTCAAGAACAAAGGACCATAGTAGGATTCAAAGATTCAAACAAAGTGGAAGAAAGTTAGTGACACCGACCTCGGCCATGTGGACCTCGAGGATTTCAAGAAAAGGATGTATGGGCTCGATGATACCCTTCCTTCACCACTTGCACGCAAAATTATGCGAAATGGAATTGTTTAAGAGTTGGATATCCTCTAGCTATGCAGTGCAATGAACTGATAGTAGAGTGTGCAAAGCATTACAACACCCAAGAAAGAGAAATTGTGGCACCTGATGGCAAAGTGTTGGCCTACCTTGGAGAGATGGCCATCAAAGAAGACATTGCTCTTGGAGAATATGAATTAATGACTGTGGACATAGGTCCTACTACAAAAGAACAAGAAGTCTAGGAGTTAGATGATTCAATCAACACATCAAAGAAAGGCTAAGGAAAGAAGTATAAGAGAAAAACAAACTCAAGAAAGAGAATTGAACAGTTGAAGGGTTATATCCAGCATTCGGTAAATCCTATTAGAAGAGAAGAGGCAATAGTCGCTCCACCTTTGATTCTTCCAAAAGAGTAAGTTGAAAATTTTGAAGGAACAAAGATGGCAGCTCAAGAGGCCAAAGAATGGATTGAAGAAGTTGCAAACAAAGCCATCAAATTCGTCGAAGAATAAGCACAAGCCTATGGTTAGGTCTCATCATTCATGTATAGAATCCATGTATAGAATCCAGAGCATAGCTGAATTTTTGGGAGATTTCCAAGTTATCCAAGAAAAGACAATTCCATGTTTGAAGGTGTTGAAGGATATTCCTGAGCACGATTTGGTCAGTGAAAATGTAACTGATGCCAGAACATCATATGACTTCAATACATGGTATCACGCCTTGGTGGCTAAAGGAGAAATCTTGGAGAGAATGAAGAGTGATGGTGCCAAGATAGAGGAAACAATCAAAGCTGTCCAAGATAAGGTCTTCATCATAGTTGCCGGTGTGCTTGATCAGAAAACAGTGCGAGACAGGGACTTGGATGTGGAGAACTTGAAGGCCAAAGTTTAGAACAACTTTTTCACTTCTGCAAATTCGATCCAAAGGCGACATTTCAGCAAGGCATCCTCTTTCATGTCCATTGAAGGTGATTTTCGAAGGCTGGAAATTGATTGGATAGCTACTTCTGCCACGTGTGAAGATGGCATGGACCCGATGGAGTACAAAATTGACATTTTGCCAAGTGTCCCAATGGAAGAGCTGGGCCCCATAATGACCAGGTTCATCGAATTTGCTGCCAAGGAAAAGGATAAGGGATGTCTTCTTCTAGAAGAAATTTGGATTCTTTAGTTGTTTATTTCTCATTGGTCCATTTTGGATAACTATGTTAGCTTGCCCTAATTAGGTTTGTTGTTTAATCTTGGCCATTGATCTTAAATCAATCTAGGCCGTGGCTTTGTAAGAAGGGTGCCTATGTAAATCCTCCTCATTTCATTTGTATCTCATATGAGAGATTTTGGAGAAATTGTTGTAGTGATACTTCGTAAGTGCTAAGACATAATTCATTGTTCAATTGTTGGTGAATCTTTGTCTACTTTTGCAAGTTAGCATGGTTTCTTGGCTCTCATTAGAATAGGTTTTATTTCCAAGTTGTTAGGTTAAATGAAGGATTTGATAAAGTTGCAATGTGGAATGATGTGTTCATACTTTTTATAATTGGATGATTTTCAATTATTTTGCAAAGTTAGCCTGAAACAGTAAATGAAATTTAACTTCTATTGCTTTATTCATTGTTCAAAATGTTGGTGAATATAAGTGATATGAAAATCTTTTGAATTCCTTAGAAGATAGCACCGTTCTTGTGTAGTTGTTGAATTTGGTGAAGCAAGAATTGGTTTTAAATTCCACATTTGCAATTTCTGTCTCCCAAGTTCATAGGATTAGCTTGGGGTTAGAATTATCTTCCTATTCCCTCATCTTTTTCTTTTTTTTCCCAAGTCAGGTAGAAGTAGGATTGAAACAGAGCTTATTGGAAAATCGTTTAAAAAAAAAGTAGGTCAAGGAATGAGTAGAATCTTTAGATTGATTAACTTCTCAAACAATTGTGCAAGTCCCCTTGAGATTACTAGCATATCACAACGAACCAACTGAGACTATCCGCATGAATTTGGAACCTTGGAGTCGTCTTTGTGATCACAAAGTCCATCTGTTTAGCACATAGAAGATTTTGATCCAGAGAGAATAGGATATCTCTTGGTATTTTATTTTTGAGTTGTGAGTGCATATAAAACACACCAACAAGACCATGGCCTCCCCCCTTTGGATCCAAGCTTTTTTTCTAGACTTGCTGTTACCCATGACACAAATCAGAACTGTGTGGAAGATATGCTGCATTTATTTCAGCACCATATCTGTAGGAAGATTTGAGGCCTTCTTTCTCAACCAAAAAGGAAAATGGCTGTTACTTTAGGATGGAGACCCCAACAAGGATAATGTTTTCCATGGATGAAAAGGAATCTTGACTCTGGCTGCTCGAAGAAAATACTCTTATTTGCATATTTATAGGGGCTTTCCTAGAATCCAAAACCCTGAAAATTCGGGAGTGAGATGACCAGAAATCCTCAAGATGTCAAGGGTTCATGGCCATTAAGCCCCCCAAACAAGAAAAGGATCTGTTTTTTCAAAGAGGTCCATGCTTTTTTTAAAATTTAGGTTTATTCATGAAGCATTGGTTTCCTGCCTTTAGTGTGACAAAATCTTCCGAGCATAGTTCCCTTATGAGTTAGACTACCCTTACTTTGTAGTGAATATTGGCAAGAATCCAACTACAAAAAAAAAGAAGAGTAAAAGGGAAGTACATCATTGCTTCTGAATTTTTAAGCATATTGGTGTCTTAACAATGCAAGGATCTGTCTTAATGGATCTCGGAAAACCAATTACCCAACTGTATTTTCTTAAATATGGGATGGCTTGAATGGCAGCATCTAGTAGATTACAAGAATTTTCCTTTTCAGTATAGGATTCTCCATGAACACGGTCATTTGGCCAGGCTCTGCCTTTGCAAAGCAACCACAATAATAGAAAAGCTACCGAACAAATCAGAGGCAACAACCTCTCAGTAATCCCAGCAACAAGCTACCAGCTTTCCTAAAGAGTACTAGTGTCCATTCACGAGGAAAAAGCCTGTTTTATGGAGGACAAATACCTGGTGGCATATGCATTCAAAGGGGAACCTTGACATGCATACAAGAAAAACCCTTTCCATGCTTTGTCCTTACTGGAAGACATCAAAATTGAACAGCCAGATGAGTTATCAGAATAATCCATTCAGAATCAGCTTGGGGCCAAAGAAACAAATCCTGCAATTTTTTCAGGTAATTTCCTTGCACCAAACTCTGAACAATTGCTTCTCATACCAACAACTGATGCTTCAAAAGTAACAACCAGATTAAAAAAATTCTAAAGGAAACTAAATGGCTCAGTTGAAATTTGAAGCCTTAATTTTCTAGCTCAAGGCTTCTACTAAAAACTAAAGGAAATACCAAAACTTTTCAAACAAATCCCCATAAAAGAAGCACTAGGAAGTTCATAGAGGACAAATCGCAAATAAATGGAGATGGAGTTAGAAGAACACTTGCTATGCTCCCCCAAGTTTTTTGAGGCAGGGATGTGTTGGTGTACATTTTATCATATACCGAACATTAGAATAAAGTATCCAAAGGTAATTTATCCTCTCTTGAACAAAATCACCGCGTATGCTAAGATTGCTAGAAGATCATATGGCGATTCCAAGGTTTCTTTTGTTAGGTCTTGATGGGTGGATAAGCGTTGTGATATGCTGGTAATACAGAAAGGGACTTATGCTTGGCTCGTTCAATTCGCAATGAAGGTTTAGACAATGAAGCTCTATCAATTGGGACTTGGATCATGGAAAAATTGAAAAGGAGACAAGGGTTTAGAAGTTCTAATCTACTCCTATGAATTCAAGAGACGGTATTGATTAGGTGAACTCAATAACCACACTTTGCTTCGCCTCGCTTAGGACAACTACACAAAGCGGATGCAATCTTCAGGGGATGTGCTTATGATTGAAAGTTAAACATACACAAAGAAAAGCTCATACTAACTTTACACAATGAACAAAAATCATCTGTTCATTAAAAGTATGAGCGGAGATACACCATAAATCAATACTTATCAAATCTTGCATTCATCTAACATACATGAAATAAAATCTAAACTATTGTGTTGAAAAATTTGCAAACCTTGCTAATCATTCAGATAATAGAGATTACAAGGCCTAAAAAGCACACAAGCAATATATTATCCAAAAATGACCTCTCGCAACAATATTTCAAAAACCTCACACTCTCCAAATGAGATCCAAATGAGAGGAGGCAACTTTATATAGGAGTCCAAAAATTTTGAATGGCCGAGATCGAACAATGATCAAGGGCCCAGATTGAAAGATCAAAACCCTAATTAGGGTTTCCCAAAACTCCAACAGTTTGAACAAAAGAAGAGACAAGTGGCGTAGCTGCTAATTTCATTGAGGTGGGCATCTAGTTTCCTTTTTAGTAGATGCAATGTATCTGGACACTAATGGCCGAACCTCCTCCATTGTGGCACTTGGCAAACTGCCAATTTGGTAATCAACCATGTCCATGTCATCAGTAAATGTGGCGAGAGTGTTTTCCCAGTTAGCTGCCTGTGCTAGGAAGTTCTCATCAATAAATAAGAATCTCAAAATCTTGGTGAGATCATCCTTGTGAATCGGTCCTGAAACTTTGAAGAAGTTTCCTTGAATTTTGGCCCTCAGATTCTCTGCACGTAAATGTTTTTTTCGCACTTCATCTCGCTGCAATATCTCGGCTGCTACGAGGAAAACCTTGTCATGAATACCTCTGACATTTTTTTCAACTTCCAAACACTTAGCCTCAAATTTTCTCAAAGATTCAACCCTAGTTGTCAAAGCAAAGTACCAAGTGCTGAAATCATATCTATCCTCGGACTGAATAACTTCTCCATCTACCAAATCCTGCTGAGAAAGCCCTTTGATGGTCTTCAAGTGTGGGATTATTCTGTTTTGAATCTCCTCAACATCTTCCCAAGCTTCAGCTATGCCTTGAATTCTGCTTAATAAGAAAGAGGTGGAGTCATATGCTGATACTAGGTTTGCAACAAGTATGTCAACACGCTCCAAGGCATCAGAAGTCCATCCTTTGGCCTCTCTGAATGTGGTCTTCATATCCTCATAATCCTTCATTGAATCTAGTGGAGGAGGTGCGAGAGGAGTACTAGTACTTCTTGATCAAGTGGTTTTGTTAAGTGTTGAACATACTTCTTCCATTGCTCATTCTTAGCTTCAACCTTCTTTCTCTTTTCAACCTCTTTGTTCAATCTTTCCTTCATGGTATTGCAGGAGTCATCGAATTCTTGGACTTCTTGAATCTTGGCGGTCTTCCCCAAACTTATAGTAGTGACCTCATAGTCCTCAAGAGTAATGGTGTCTTGAGTTTTTCCTGTCTTTGGTATTGCTACCTGTACTGATCTGAACCTTGCACTATCTCTCTGAATCAAATAGAACTTCTTAGCTGGTTTAGGTGGTCTTACTTCAGCTGGTTTATTCAATTCAGCCAAGAATGCTGCTGTGTTCTCTACTTGATGAACCTCCTCAGGAACCTTGGCTTTCATTCTTTCCCTCAACCAATCCGGGATGGTTGATTGTTCCATGCCACTCTCATCAAAATTATCTTCAACTTCCTTAGGCGTAGTAACTATGCAATCGAGGAATTCTCTTTGAGGTTTTGGGTTCTCAACTTCTAGAACTCTGATGAGAATAGGGGGCTGACTTGGTTTTTCAACCATTTCCTGACTTGGTTCTTGAACCATTTCCTCTATGATTTCCTCAATTATGGGAGGAGTATCTTCTGTCTCATTATCTTCCATTCTACTATCCTGTTCTTGTTCATCAATTTCAATTCTTATTGGAGCAGTAGATGTAGCGCTTATAGTCGAATGACCTTCGCCAGACTTGTGCATTTTGCTCACATCTGCATCTACAATGTTTTTCTTTCCTTTAGCCCTTATGGAATTCTTAGTGGGCTCTTTTCTCTTCCTTGACCCAACACTCTCTGGATTCTTTGGGTTACTCGATGTACTCATGTGATTCGAAGACATGGACTCATCAATCCCCATGAGATCATAAGTGAAGGCAATGTTCCTTGCTTTGAGTTGCTTTGTTCTCTGAGCACCCCACCATTTGAAGTATTCTATCACAGGTCTCATAAGATCACCCAGGTCAGGTCTTTCAGATTCCATCGAATCAACTAGAGCAAGAGGTTCATTCTTGAGGGTGGCATAATGTGGCTGCTCATATTCATTGTCTTCCTCAAGTTGGTCTTCCACTCGGAATACCTCGGATGCCCTGATCAAGCTCAGCGGGATCCTGGACCAAAATCTCTTTTTGATTTCGAAGTTATCAGCTGCGTTAGTCCAATAATCTTCGAGGTTTGGTGTATGCTCTAACCTCTCTCCATCAACTTGTTTCATCTGATGAAAAGGATCAAAATGGCTCCTTGCTTGATATTGAAAGAATGGATACCATTGAATTTCCTTGTCAGCATGTGTAGCAGCTTGGGCTGACGGACATGTTTCCAATTTGTTTCCAATAGTGAGAGAAAACGCTCCTGTCTTTTGTTTCCTTCTTTGTACAATCATAAAGTTCTCCAACTGTCTTACTACTTCAAGTAGTACCATTCTGTTTGTAGGAAACATGGGTAGTCTATACAGCTGCCTGGAGAATCCTTGGATCCTTAAGTAGGTGAATCTGGGATATTGGATATACCAATACCCAAACCTACTGATAAATTTTTTTGACTCTTGAGAGAGTTGCTGATGAAGACCTCCTTGAAGGGTTCTCGTGATAAGCATTAGGAATGCATCATTAACTCTTTTCAAATGAAATTCTCCTCCAGGTGCAGTTGTGGATAACAATCACAGATAGCGAACTGGTTCTCCTTATTTCCAACAGCTCCTTTGCATACAAGGCCCCTATATCTGTATGTCCTGGCTAAAGAATAGACTAAATATGAACTCATATAAAAGGTTCTATTCTTCTCCAAATTTTTTAACTGATCATCCAGATTATCACTGATGATTTTGGCCTAGTTTATCATCTTAACTCCAGCAGTTACTTCATGGATAAAATAATACATCCATGGCTTGAAAGGAGCACCCTGCTGGCTGCCCATGACTTTGTTCAGTAGAACAATAAGGTCTCTGTAATCTTCTTTGAAATATGCCCTCACAAGGAGCTTAAGTATCTTGGAAACGCCTTTCCTAGGTTTCTCCAATCATGAATGGTTGATATTAGCCTCATATTCTTCTACATTGTCATTGTATAGCTGGGTTGCTTCATCCTTGGTCATGTAGACTGTGTTGTGGTACTCAGGGATACGGAAAGCCTCTCTAATTGCTACTTCTCCAATATTTGCGAGAATCCTTCCATCAAGTGCCACTATCTCTCTACTCTCGGGGTTATAATGCTTGAAACACTCCACTATCAATTTAGTGCATTGCATCATTGGAAGGAAGCCATCAGCCTGTACTATACCATTCTGCATCATTCTCCTTGCTATTGCTGTAGGTAATTGAGTGTCTGTGCCGTGCATCCGTTTCTTGAACTCCCTAAGGTTATGTGTCCTAACTCCTAAGTTTGTATCTCCCACTTGTTTCCACTTGGAATTCGTTTTTGATTCTGGAGGGGAATCTTTGTCAACTTGTAACTTCATCCTGACCTTGCGCGATGTTCCAACCTTAGAGGTCATCCAAATCTACAAAAGGAACAAATAAATTCAAGTTAGGATCTGCATTTTAGGTACGATTTTGGAATTTGGTGGCTAAGTATATTATGATTTTTACTCTTTCTTTCCAACACAGCCTCAAAATTGAGGTTTTCAACATTCTAATATTCTGAAAATCTTAAGAAAATCCTTGAAAATTGCCAAACTTAAGAAGTTCAAGGTCTGATTTCAATAAAAAATCAGAACCTGAGAGTAACTATGTCCAAGGAAATTTAATTAAATTCATTCTAACTTGCTTATAGGGCAGAAAATGAGAAAGAGAAGAAGGAAAATTCGTTGTATGTATTCTTTCTCTTTGAAAACTTTAAAAGAATCAGGTAAGAAACCCAATAATCTGCCCATAAGATTCATTTTCACCTTCAAAAGAATGAGAAAGAAGGGAAAAGATGCTGCTTAAGATAGAAAATCAGAGGTCTGCCTCAGAAAATCTGTGAATTCGTTCTTCAAAACAGTCAAGAATCTTCCTCAATCTGTGTATGAACTTGTGAAAAATGTTGAAAATCTAAAAATCTCCCTTGAAATCACCTCAACCTGCAGAAAATTCTTCAAAAGCTTCTCCACTTCTTCAAAACTTCTCTTGAAATACTCTGTCAACTTGCTCTTGAAGTTCGAACTTCATATGATGAAATGAAATAATGAAAGGTATTTGTATGAAGTTCAAATTTCCTAATTAGAAACACAGAGGATCTTCTTAAATTTTCTTCTAATTTGTCCTTCATACATTGAACTTGGACATTTAGTCCTTCGAATTTGTAAAGCAAGTTTCTAAATTGGACCTCAGTGAACTGTCATCTCTTTGGCAAGTTCGAACTCTCCATTTCAGTTCAAAATGAAAGTTTCTAAATTGGTTTTCAGTTGCAATTCGAGTTCATTCTTCAATATTCTCTTTTCAAAAACTTACTAAATCAGCCATAGCTCGAACTTTTGAAGATAAATCTTGATGACATCACCCTCTTTCTTTCCAAATTAGCAAATATCTTATGAGGGCGGACTTTATTGATTTCATTCCTTACATAGGAAGGCGGACTTTGTAATGTTTGTGCACCACACATCATGCTAGGGCGGACTTCCTTCATCTTGTGCACTCAACCTCTTCATAGGGCGGACTTAGCAAAACATATGCACCTCTATGTTGGTTAAGGGCGGACTTTATTGAGTTCATGCCACTCCTATCTAGCTGTAAGGCAGACTTCATCACATTTATGACTTTAAGGAGGGCGGACTTTATCATGCTTAGGCACCACTTACCATCTCCTTCAAGGCGGATTTGACTTATCTTGGGTACCAAGGAGGGCGGACTTCATCAACTTCATGCCACATTGCTTACTTGCTAGGCAGACTTGCCTTGACTTAGGAACCTTTCTCATACCCTTGGGCGAACTTGGCGATCATTAGGAACCAAGGATAAGCGGACCTCAATAATCTTGTGCACCAAAGTAAGGGCAGAGTTCACCATTCTTGTGCACCCCATCATCAACTAAGGGCGGAGTTCATGACACTTGTGACCAAGTCAAGGTGGACTTGGTGAATGTTAAGGACCATATCATGAACGGACTTCATTGAACTTATGCACTATGAAGGCGGACTTGGTGAATTTCATGCACCATGAGATGAAAACTTAAAATCTTCATAACTTGTGTAGTTCTTCTCGGATTTGTTTGAAATTTGAAAACCACTCATCATTCATCCATTGAATTCCTTTGGATCCTTAAAATTTAGGAAATTGGCTTTTTTGAACAAAACTTGAATTTCAGAGGAATTTGACGATCATTTTCAGTGAATCCCAGAGCCAATGACGCAAACCCTAGATCCCCTTTCCAAAAATCGAAAAATCAAGCATCCCTAAAAAAATAGGAAAAGCTTTCTAAAAATAGCCATTTTGGGGATCACGCTTAAAATGCCAAAAACGAAACTTCCTAAAAAATAGGTAAAAGCAAAAAGCAAAACTTTCCAAAAATAGAAAGCTCTCCAAATCTACCCAAATCAATTGCAATCTTCGTCCTTCGGCCTTTCTGGGCTCTTTGATGGTGTCTAGACTCTGTTCTGACCTTAGTTTGCACAAATTGACTCACCACTTCAAAACTCAGACCATTCAAAACTGGCAATACCAATGCTGGAAGGTCACAAGGCTCTAACAAATACCCTAGAAAGCAGGAAAAAGGGGAGGGTCCCCATTCTTAATGCATTCTTAATGGGGTGATGTGTGAAAAGGTCACAATGGGGGGACATGTTTCCAGTACAACTTTTTTTCTTGGCCATCTTTAAGGGGGCAACATGGGATGATTGTTAAAAAAAGGATATTTAAAATAGTCATATGATAACATTGATAAAACATTCATTATAGACATTAGAGAACCTCAACACATAACGTTAGATTTGAACTGAGATTTCACATGAGAATTGACAAACAAATTAACAAAATTTAAATTCTTTATTGTCAATGTGCATATATATTATATAGGAATTACAACAAAATGTCCAAAGGCTGCAAGTTTCAACTACAAAATGACAAAATGAAAAAAATAGAAAATACATAGCTATACCTAATAAAAAATTGATGTTAGAAATTGAGTCATTGCCACTATGAGCAATTGCCTCAAGCAATGGAACCCTAACCAATCCTGTCTCCTCATCAACCTTATAGCATTTTCGGGATTGACATCCCAACTTGAGCTTGGTGTTAGAAGATATTCAAGGGTTTGTCAATTTTGTAGCTACGAGACACTATGTATGACCACCAACTTTTTCGATTGTCTAGAGGTAATATTGTTTTTCTTGACTGATTGGATGATACTATATGTGAACTAATTCCTCTTTGTAGTAAAGGAATCGACAACTTGTAGAAGGAGGTGAGTGGCAAGTATCCTCAACTCTGGTGCATCCTTGCCATGCAACATCTACCATCCAATAGGGTTGGTTTGAGCTAATGTAGCTCTATCCATCTTTGCCTCTATTTTCCTAAAGGTTAGACCACGAAGATTGACAAAGACAAGCCACTGTGTGCAAAGTAAAGAAGTTTCTTCATCAATATGCATTTTTGAAGGCCTTTCATTAGCCTTTCTTTTATCTCTTAATCATGAGATGGAGGCATTCTTCCAAGCCTAGTTACATACCATTTGGGATTTAGAGCATAAGCTCCCATATGAAGTGGGGTGTTCACAGTGTTCCACCATCGTGTCACTATCGGCCTAAGATATTTTTCATAAAATCCCAAAGTAGGATCCTTTTTATAAATGGCTTGTTTCATCTACCCAAGCATCTTATCAAAGGTCTCATAAACCTCTCCATGGCTGAGAGAATTTGTATTAGCATATCTTATGATTTGCTGAAAGAGCCCTTAGGGTTATTTTGTTTTACCAAGTTTACTAGGGTTCATAGACTTGATTTACCAAAATCAGATATTTGATCTTCAAGCATTTCATCACATTAACAATATTAAACTAGCAAATAGCAACGTGTAGAGTACTCAGAATTTCTAGAAGAATTCAGCTTCAAATAATTTCAGTACTAACTAGACAATCAATTTTTCAAAATCAGAAATCAAATGGAATAAACTCAGATTTGATTCAGGCTTACAAATTGCAATGGTGGATTGTTTGCAATGGTTTGGGCCTTTGTTTAGGCCGTTCAATGATTTTGATGTGTGAAAACCTCCAGTCAACAATGCCCAAGTTGTCCAAATCATGTAGGGTTTGATTCCATGTCTGAGACTGCAGAAGACAGGGCCTTGTTGTGACGTTTTCACTCATTGCCCCATTGCAAATGGGGACCCCTGTTTTTTTCGCTTTTTAGGGTTTTTTTTTTTAAGGTCTTTTAGGGTTTTGTTAGTTAGTCTTTGCATTTTGAGTGCTGTCGGGGAGATCAATAGGATAGCAGGTCCTGCTGGAGTGAAGTCCTGATCCTGAAATTTGGCTAAGTCTGGAATGTCCTGATCCTGAAATTTGACTAAGTCTGGAAACTGAAAAACCTCAAAAAACTAGATTTTGCAATATAATTCCTAGAGGTCTGAAACCACTCTCAAACACCCTGAAAGTATATATGGAATATAACTTAAAGTATAAGTGACATTTTTCTTATACTTAAAATGTTATATTCCATAAAAATTATCCTGATAGAGAGTTCAAAAAGTCAAATTTCGCTCCTGTCCTTCACTGAGGATCCAGAGCGAATTTCACTCCTGTCCCTCTCCAAGGGACCAAGGCAAAGCGCTCCTGTCCCTCTCCAAGGGACCAGGGCGAAAAGGCTTATTTGAGTCATTCCTGACCTTGTTTGGTCAAATTGGAACATCAAAGGCATCGTGAAGGACGAAATGAGCATGATAGAGCATCCAGACTTGACAATGAAATGATGAAGTTTTTGCCTAGAAGGTCAAATTCGCTCCTGTCCCTCACTGAAGGACCAGAGCGATTTTCTTTATATACACATTTTTAGACCTTTCTTAGACTTTAACTTTTATTCATAGCATGAAGTAAGGTGAAATCTTCCCTAGCAAAGGAAATTTGAGATGAAAAGTGAAAAGATTTGGCCTTAAAGACAAAAAATCGCTCCTGTTCCTCACTGAAGGACCGGAGCTTGAATTCCAAATTTGCATTATCCTTGCAAGATTTAAGTGATTTCGCGATTTGAAGAGGTCAAGAGAAGTATGTTTTGCCCGTTGAATATAACTTGAGTAGGCCACAAAGAAGAGGATCAACCCAAATGGCAATAGGCGCTCCTGTCCCTCACCAAGGGACCAGAGCGATTTTCTAACAAGGTAAATATCTTGCAAAGTAAAGGCAAGTTTCGTGTTTGAGATGAATGGAAGAGGGCGTAATGGATCCATTGAAGATTATTTCGAAGGCTAGCAAAGCACAAGTGAGCTCATAATAGCAAAATCGCTCCTGTCCCTCTCCAAGGGACCAGGGTGAAAATGTTCTAAGGCACGCTCCTCCTGAAGAACGAATGAATTAAACTCAAAGTTCCAAATGAAAATCCCATTTTGGACGTCCAGGAAGAGATTTTGAACGTGAAAGCAAGGAATACAAGGCCAAAAGTGAAAAAGCGCTCCTGTCCCTCTCCCAGGGACCAGAGCGAGGTTGTTAACAAATTGATGTTTTTACCATGCCTAGGCGCCAATGTCCTCCAAATCACATTAAATGCCAATTTCGCTAAAACTCCAAAATATTTAAAAAATTAAATTGACATTTAATAAGTGTGCATAGCATTTAATAATTAATTTTGGAGCCTTGGAAAATCGTTTTTTTTTTTATTAATTGAGGCATTTCGAAATTAATTATTATTAAATCAAAGTTAAAAGAAGAGCGCTTGAGTTATCCTTTTTATTGCTTAATTAAGTCGGCCTTATTCTTTTATTAATTTTTGTTTATTTTGGCCTATTTTCACCAAGTCGGCCTATGGGAGATGTAGAAGGTGAGCGCTCTATATATTGGAGGTGTTGTTTCACAATTCAAATCATTCACTCATCCTTTCAAGTGCGAAATTGGAGAGCTAATTGAAGGTACGAAATCTAGCTGGAGTGGAGCGAATTTCTACTAAGTGTGGAGACCAAGGAGGGCGAAATTCATCTTGAAGGCTATTGGAGAGGCAAATTTCTAGCTAGATTGGAGGATAATTTCCAGATTTTTTGAAGACATTTGAAGGCGAATTTCCAGATTTTTGAAGAGGCTAGCGGAGTTTATTCTTTTTCAAACTAGAGGAGGCGTACTTCATCCAAGGAAGGAGTATAAATCTTGCCCAACAAAATCCGGTCCTCTTCCTTCATTTTTCAAGGTTTTGTACTTAAATACTCAAAGGGAAGGTATGAAGAATCATTTTTTGAAGTTCTTATTCAAGACTTATTAGGATCCCATTGCAATTTTGTAAAGTCTAAGTCTTGAAGATCCAAATTCCATTCATTATTAATTTGAAAATGTGTAGTTCTTGATTTATCATGACTTTTTTCAAATTAATATCTTAAGTTTTACCGTTGAAAGGCCTTAAATTTCATGCTTTGAGGTTTGATGCTCAAAACACTAACTTTAATATTTTGTGTAGGCATCAAATGGAGATCCCAGAGTTGTAAAATCAAGCCAGATCAAGGACGGTCTCCTCCAAGGACGATCAAGCAAGGACAAGGGCGACCTCCTCCAGCCTAGCATCGACAAGAACGGCCTTCTTTGGACTAACGTCATCAAGGGCGACTTCTCCAATCCAGTATTCCAAGGCGAGGTACAACAATCATCCTGCACATCAAGGACACAAGAAGTTAGAACAAGGGTTCGTTGAAGAAGCAGATAGTTCCAGATGAATTAATTAAAGCTAGCTTCTCAACAACATCAAGTTGAATATTTACCAAATTACAAGTGTCAGACGAGGTGGCATCCTAGTCATCACTTCTCCAGTCAGTGTGGTCCACCTCAACATTTCTAGTTTCAATGTACCTAACTCATGGAAGGTGGCACAAACTCCGATGTACCTACCCCAGCTATCCATTGGTGGAATTTTCTAGAGAGGACATGTGTCCAAGCAATACAATTTTATCATTGGTCAAGCATTAAATGTTATGTAATGGTTGTAACAAACCCTAATTAGGGTTTTCATTGATGAATCTTGGCCATTGATCTCGAATTGATCTAAGCCATCGAATTGTATTGAGGGCACTATATAAGCCCTGGCATTTCATTTTGTAAAGGCCATTAGAAATTAGTTAGAATATAGTTGGAAGCAGTTAGAAGACAGATAGAGAGTAGTTAGAAGGTGATTAGCTAGTTGATAGAATAGCAATTAGAGTAGAGTAGAGAGAGAAGGCAAAGATTGTTGCCAAGATGTTGTTGTAAAAGACTTGTAACTTCATTGAAGAAATGGTGAAATTTATGGGTCGATTCGACAATTTGCATGGTCTCTATACTTCTCGTATTTGATTTCATGTTATTAGATGAGTGGAAGAAATGTGCTTGATTGATGGTGGAATTCGTATATCCATACTACTAGCAGTTTGTTGATTGCAGACTTGCCTTGTGTAGTCAACTGGAATCATTCAGCTTAAGCTTAACTTCAATTGTCGCTTCTTCATTGATATGCATCAACCTGATGGTGTCTATGCCTGCAGTGATGATTTGAACATCATAAAGCTTTCCTTCGAAGATCGCACTAACCTTGTGGAGATGGTCCTGGGATGTTCAAACAAGACTTAGTTAGAATTTCATCAAAGATCATTCATTGCTCCTGCATTCTTAGTATTAGAATTAGATTCTTTCCTCGCCCTCATTTTTTTTCCTTTTTTCAAATCAAAGCTAGTAAGAGCCTGTGTTCCAGCAATATTCAAAGCAGATCAGACGTTCAATCATCAAATTTAAGTCCCCTTGTGATTCCAGCAAATCACATCATACCACAGAGAGCTTATCCACACGTAGAGACCCTACATACGAGAACCTTGAAGTCATCCCGATTGATCCTTTTCGCGACATCTTCAGCATTCAGAGGCTTTACTCAAGAGAGGATAAGGTACCTTTAGGTATTTTATTCTGTGTTTGATAGTGTACAAAATACACGTCAACAGGCCTACAATTACAACATGTAGGGGTTTCTGTGGCTGCCCTTTGCATGACCCAGTTGTGAGATTGTCATGCGTTTCTAAGTTTGTTATGACACTAGTTTGCTTGGCTGAAGTTGATGGATGATGATGCTCTATTGATGGTCTGTTGCAGTGGCTTGAAGTCTAATGTATTATCTGATAGACCTACAACTATCTTCCAAGCATTCCTAGCCTTGGATTCAACAATGATTGGGTGTGATTAGGTGTGTGAATTGAATGACTTGCTGCCTGGTACAGCCACTGCAGACCTCCAAATTCGTGGCAACTTGTAGGAGAAAGTCTGATTTGTATCATCACTGAAAAGGGGCTAAACTGCATTGAGATTAGGAAAGTTGATTGAATGATGTTAGGGTTTTGCATCCCTACCTTCCAAGGAATATCCAGCTAGGATCTCTTCTAATTTTCCAATCAAAATTTACCTTTAATTCCCCCAGCCAGCAACAAAACTACATTTATACTTGTTTGTTGGATTTTTTAAAAATATGTTGGCCAAGAGAAGAAAGAGCTTGGCCTCAGAGAATTTTTTTTAATTATTAATTATATTTATATTTATTTGTTATATATTTATATATGTTTTTCCGCCGACTAGTTAAAAGGGGGATATGACAGTCCTCCCTTCCCTAAATTGCTTTCCCTCGAGCAATTTCAAGTTCGGGTGCTCAAAAATCTCTAGTCGTTCCCACATAGCATCCTCAAGTGGAAGATTCTTCCATTTCACCAAACATACAAGAATGACCATGTTTTTCAACTTCTTTTCTCTCACATCAATGATAGCTTCTAGTTTCAAAATCAATTTTCCTTCATCATCAATTGGCAGCAGCTTAAAAGATGGAGTAACTTGCTGTCCGAGGGCCTTCTTCAAGCATGATACATGGAAAATACAATAAATTCTATTGTTGACTGGAAGCACCAACTCATATGCAACCTCCCCAAACATCCTTATGATCTTATAGGGTTCATAAAATCATGGTTTTAACTTCTTAGCACCACTTCCTTTGAGGTTAGATTGTTTTTTGGGCTGTAACCTCAAAAATACCATATCTCCCACCTCAAAAATCCTCTCAGTTTGATGCAGATCAACATACATCTTTCGCTGGTTTTGGGACTGTTGTAGGTTCTCTAAGTGAAACAATCAACTCCATGAATGAAATAGCATCATAACCATAGAGTGCCTTGAAAGGATTCATATCTATAGACATGTGGTGAGTATAATTGTAGCAATACTCTCCAAGGTGCAACCATTTGACCCATAGTGTCTGTTGTTTTGTAACATAGTTCCTCAAGTAACCTTCTATCCATTTGTTCACAATTTCTATTTGCCCATTGGTTTAAGGATGACAGCTAGAGCTCAAGGTCAATTCTGTGCCCATTAATCAGAAGCTCTTGCCAAAACAAGCTAATAAATCTATTGTCCTTGTTACTTTTAATGTTGTTTGGCAGCCTTTGAAGTCTAAAAACCTCTCTAAAGAATAGATCAGCTAATTGTGGAGCCTTGTACTTTAAAGATATAGTGTAAAAATGAGCATATAATGTGAGCTTATCAAAAACTACATAGATACAATCCATACCTTGCATCTTCAGCAGTCCTGTGATAAAATCCATGGAGATACATTTGGAATGGGTACTGTTGTGAGTTATTCACACATCGCCTCATTGCAAATGGGGACCCCCACTTTTTTGCTTTCTAGAGTAGTGGTTAGAGTCTTGGCTATTAACCTTTTTGTTGGAGAGGCATAGTTGGTTGAGAAGCCGGGAGTCAGGAGGATTGCTCTTCTTTTGGGGGTGAAATGAGGTCAAATTGAACATAAAGAGAAAGAGGTTTGATGGAGGAACCTTCAAAGAACAAGTTTAATCAATAATGCTAATGTTTCTTCGATCATCCGAGTGACTTATATGCATTCCAAGTGAAAGGTGATCTCTAGGAACAGAATTTTGACTGAGTATCTAAAAATTTCAATTGCTCCCTAGTTGGAGCGAATTTTGCTTCTATTGCTCCTCATTAGGAGCGAAATCCCTCTCCATGCCCTCTAAGTCATTCGAACTACCTCTAATCATCATAAGATGTCTCAATTTGGGCAATAAATGCAATGCAAGATCAATAACCTTGAATGAGGTCAAGTATGTAGGCAACTTCGATTGCCCCTTAGTTGGAGCAAAATCTTCTTCAATTGCACTCATTTGGGAACGGTGTGGACTCCTTGAGCAACATTTGAGGGAAATGAGTGAGTTTATAAGCCTTTAACAACATTTTGATCATAGAGGAAGTGAGGCCTATCATAAATTTAACCAAAGAATGGAGAGAGATTGCTAGTAAGGGTTACTTCCATTGCTCCTTCTAGGAGTGAAAAACTTCAATTGCCCCTTTCTCAGAGCGAATTTCACTTCATTTGCCTTGAGCTGAAGGCAAAGTCACATTCAAGGTGAGTTTTGAAGACTTTTGGTGTATAGGTAATAGGAGCATAAACTAAGGCATAAAACGATGAGATTCAACTCAAAGGTGCATTTTAAGCTACTTCAAGTGCTCTTCTTTTGGAGTGAAATTCACTTCAAGTGCTCCTTATTGAGAGTGAAATTGTTCCTAGAGTGCACATTGAGCTTAGTTTGAAACACCTAAATAGATGGAATGAAGGAGAGTGAATAAGGAAGTGCTAAGTGTCAAATTTCAATCCACTTCAGGTGCTCGGTAGTAGGAGTGAATTCTACTTCATGTGCTCAAGTCTCAGAGCGAAATTCCTGTAAAAGCCTTTCTTGAGGTTAGTTTGACATCTTTTCATTAATCAATGGTTAAAAGACTTAAGAATGAAGGGAAGTGAGTAAGAGCGAGTTCAATTCCAAGTTTGAAGATAACTTCAAGTGCTCTAAGTTCAAAGCGAAATTCACTTCAAGTGCTCCTTCTTTGGAGAGAAATTTACTTCATGTGCTCTTCCCTTGGAGTGAATTTGCCTCTAGAGCCTTGAATGAGTATGATTTAGTGTATTTGAGTTGTCATGAGTGAAAGATAGTGAGCAAGACTTCGATTTGAGGAATCATTTCAATTGCTTCTTCTTTGGAGCAATTTCAACTTCAAGTGCTCCTCAGATGGAGCGAAATTTGCTTCATTTGCCTAGGGTAAGGAGCGAAATTGCTTATAGAACATTGCCTTGAGGTGATTTAATGTCTTCGTTTGCTTAGAAAGGAGAATTTTCGAATTTAAGTTGATGAAGGACAAAATTTGAGAGAACTTCAATTGCTCCTCTCTAGGAGTGAAAAACACTTCTATTGCTCTTTATTGAGAGCGAATTCCACTTCTTTTGCCTACACCTTAGAGCGAAATCATATACAAGGTGATTAATGAAGAGAATCTGACATCCTGTTGTGTGTGAAAACATGAAATTGAAAGATGAATTGATGAGCATGAATTCGGATAAGTACCCAAAAATTTCCATTGCTCCTTGAGTGGAGCAAAATTGCCTTCCATTACCCTCCTTTGAGAGCGAAAATCTTCTCAAGACTTATAATGATGTTTTCAAACCTTTTACATGGAGAGATGATGATCTTGAGGCATAAGAGGGCAAGATTGGTTGAGTTTCCTACCACTTCAATTGCTCCCTGATTGGAGCGAACTTCATTTCCATTGCCCTGATTTAGGAGCGAAATTCCCTCCCAATGCACTCATCATGCCTATAAAACACATACAAACCAAAGAATATATCAAGTTAGAAGAATTATCAAGGTTATATATTATGTATGTTTGATATCATGTTTGTTTTGTTTTGCAGATGGGAAAAAATGGTAATTGCAAAGAAAAAGGAGAGCAAGATCTACACCACCATGCAAAGGGGAAAACTTTATTTACAAGCACGAGAATGCCCAAGAGGAATCTCAACTTTCACTGCACCATGGAGACATGAAGAGATCAAAGGAATGTGAAGGAGAAGTCATACAATCACCCCAAGGCAAGCAAGCGAGGATGGAGGAATGACTCGACTACATCAATGCTTCCCACCACCACTACTTTGAGCGAACTTGAAATGTTGAGTATCAAGAGATATCTCTCAACATCCCTTCATGATGATCTACCAAGTCTACAAGTGCAAGTTGAAGTGGCATCCTAGTCATCATCCTACTCACTACTCACCAATCAGAGGAGTTCCACATCAGCATGTCCGGATTTAATGAACTAAGCTCATCATATGGAGACGCAAACTCCGAAGTACCTACCCCTATTATCCATCGGTCGAATATTCTAGAGATGACATGTGTCAAAATGTTGTAATTATTTCATTGGCCAGAATAGAGTTTGTTGTAACAAATCCTAATTAGGGTTTCATAGTAAAATCTTAGCCATTGATTGGGTTTGATCTTCGCCATTCATTGTAAAGAGCTCTCTATATAAAGCTCAAGCTCTTCATTTGTAAAGGTTAATAATAGTAAGAGAATAGTAATAGAATAGAGGAATAGAATAGTGAATAGCAATTAGAATAGAAGTTAGATTAGGAGAAGGCAAAGATTGTTGCCAAAAACTTGTTGTAAAGGACAATTGATTTCATTGAAGTTATGGTGAATTTGATTTGTTACTTCAACAACTTGCATGGTCTTTACTTCTCAATTCATTTTCATGTTATTTAGATGAATGAAAGATTTTTGTGTATGATCTATGGTGAAACTCCTAATCCATACCACTAGTCTCTTGCTGATTGTAAGTGCACCTTGCATGGTCAACTGGAATCCTTGAATGAGCTTAACTTCAATCGCTATTCGTACCTTGATATGCATCACCTTGATGGTATCCTTGTTATTGATAGTGATTCAAACATCATTTTTTAACCTTCCTTAGAAGATCACACTAAGCTTTGTGGAGTTGTTGCTTTGCATGTCAAAGCAAGGCTTAGTGGAATTTCACCAAAGGTTGTCCATTGTCTCTTGCATTCCTAGGAGTAGTGTAGTCTTCGTAAACCCTATATCTTTTGCCCTTTTTTATTCTCCAAGCAAGTAATTAGGATCTAAGTTCCAACAATTCAAGCATTTATGTACAACGTAAGTCCCCTTGTGATTCCAACATAATCACATCAAACCAACGAGCTTATCCACACGTCGTGACCCGACATTCAAGAACCTTGGATTTGTCTCAAGTGATCCTTAAGCGAATCTTCAACATTTGAGTAACTTTGTTCAAGAGAGGATAAGATACTTTTGGGTATTTTATTTTGTGTTCGCATGTGCCTAAAAAACACATCAACAGGTAGGGGCTACAACAAACTAACTATAAATACATGCTTTGTTTTATTTTTGTGGGCAAACCAAACACTCCCTAATATGCTTCAACACATCACCCTGGAGCTCTTTCCATGAAAAAGGCTCCCTCGCCTAAATGTCTATCTTGTAGTACCCTAGATGTCCAACATGAGTACTCATGACATGCCCTCAAAATCCTCTCCTTTATCTTCCTTTCTGATATAAGTTACACCCTATCCTTGTATAGGATGAACTCATCAATCACCTTGTCATCTTGTAACTTCTCATCCAAAATGTCAAAAGCAAACGTGTTCTTGGCATATTCAGCAAATTATAAAAACCTTCCAATCAGTAGATATATCAATCATAAAGTAGAAATAAGGATTTTTAGAGAGTGCATCAACTACCACATTATTCTTTCCCTTAAGATACTTATGTCAAAATCATAAGTTTGCAACTTACTTACCCACTGTTGCTGTCTATCATTCAAATTCTTCTGATTGAGGAAAAATTTCAAACTGTTATGATCTGTTTTCACCACAAACTTCCCACAAACCAAGTATTGATTGAATTTGGACAATGCATGAATGATGGCTAGCATCTCCTTGTCATGAATAGGGAAACTCTTTTCTGTCTCCTTGAGTTTTCTGCTCTTAAATGCGCTATGGGTTGTGTATTTTGCATCAAGACTACTCCAATCACCTCTCTTGAAGCATTACATTCTACAAAAAATGGATGTGAGAAATCTGGAATAGCCAAAACATAATATTGACTCATTATCTTCTTGACCTTGTCAAAAGCTTTGTGTGTTGAAGGGCTCCAAGAGAATGCCCCTTTCTTCAGAAAATCTGTTAGTGGGTTTGTAAGCTATGAGAACTCCATCACAAATTTTTGATAGTAACTACAAAGTCCCAAATCCTCGAGTGTGATAAATTCCTTGGTCTAGGCCAATCCTGTATTGCCTTGATCTTTTCGTCATCCATGCTAATCCGTTCGGCACTAATTTTAAATCCCAAATAGTATATTTCCATAAAACAAAACTCACATTTTGATTTCTTGGCATAGAATGAATGCAGCTCAAGTATGTCTAGCACCTCATCTATGTGCCTCAAGTGATCCTCCCACGTCTTATAGAAAATCAAGATGTCATTAAAGAAAACTAGCACAAATTTTCTTAATGTAAAATAAATACTTGATTCATGCATGACTGAAAGGTGGCAAGTGCATTGGTCAACCCAAATGGCATAACCAATACGTTGTAGTGCTCATAGTGACATTTGAAGGCTGTTTTGTGCACATCCTCATCTTGAACCCTTATTTGATGATACCTTGATTGTAAGCCAATCTTGGAGTACACTGCACCATGAAGCTCATCCATCAACTCATTGATCTTGGGTATGGAGTATCAATTTTTGATTGTCTTTTTGTTGAGGGCTCTATAATCAATGCACATCCTCGTAGTCTCATCTTTTTTCTTAATGAATACCAGGGACGAGACAGTGGGCAGAGGGGTTGGAACTAGGTTGTATCTGCCCCATGTCCAATAACTTTTTTTTAACCTTCTCAAGACCCTCCTTGTATCTCTTAGGGTGCCAATATGGAGTAGTGATGATAGGTTTTGCTTCTTCCTCTAGCTCAATCACATGTTATAAGCCCCTATCTAGTGGTAGACTAGGGTGAATTTCATTGAACAACTTGCTATATTTATCTAAGATGGATTGAATATCAACATGGTTGGACCTCCCATACTTGGATGGATCTATATTTGTAATTAGGCGTTCTGCTGTTGAAGCCACTTGATCTCTCCAAAAAGCTCTCTCCATCTTTTTGGCTGAAACCACCATAGGACCCCCATTGGAAAGGTCACAAAAAAAAACCTCCTTCCCATTAAATTTGAACTTCAACTCCAAGGTTTGATAATCCTGCCTGTATTTGCCAAGTGAGTGCAACCATTGCACTCGCAAAACCAACTTTGTCTCACTAATGCCAATTACAAAGAAGTCATCTTGCATCTTGTGTCCACCTGGATTTAACGCCAATTGCTGAATCCTTCGCTTGTAGGGAATAGTATACCCGTTTGCTACGGTAACATTAAGCCCTTCAAAATCTTCTATCCTCAAATCTATCTTAGCCACTAATCCTTCATCAATGAAATTGTGGGTGGCCCCCCTATCAATCAAAGCTGTTGCCCTTTGTCCTTGTAAAACTCCTTTAACATGGAAAGAGTGATATCTAGGTGCCCTTAAGAGTGCTGCAAGTGTGTCCCGTGGATGCTCTACTCCTTGGTCTTCCTGCTTATCCTCATCCACAACAACCTTTAGGCTTAGGATGATCTACCTCCAACCCTTGTCGAAAACCATTTCTATGTATTGTTTTTGTCCCTATCCCAATCACCCATGACTTTGCTGTCAAGAATCTCTACAATTGAAGCATAATTTTTTTAAGTTCATTCTTGGATTCCTCAACCTTGTTTGGTGTTGGGGTAGTGCTTTTGGTTGAGGAAAACTCTATTGAGGAGGCTTCCCGTGCTGAATCGGTGTTGCATTCTTGGAGTAGAATTTGCTTTTGGCCGCTAAATCCTCCAAGTTTAGGGCTCTCCTAATAACCTTCTGTAAACAATTCGAGTCAAATGCCCTTATCAAACCCTTGAGTGGTTTAGATTGGCCCTCTACAAAAAGAAATATAAGTCTCCTCTCTGTCACATTTGGAACCATCACTAATAGCCTTTGAAATTGCCACATAGTGTTCCACTGTACCCTCTTGCCTTAACTGTGATAGCTCTCTAAAGTCAATTTTTGGATCCTTCCTATCAAATCTCTCCATCAATCTTTGGCTGAACTCTTATAAGGTAGTGATTGAGTCATGTCCTTGGGTCACCAATGACCATGCCATGGTACCACCACTAGTGGGCTACACCTTTGAGATGCAAGGTGGCAAAATTGATGGCTTTTCTTCAAACATAGTAATAGAGAAGTATGTATCCAATTTCTGCAACTATGCTTTAGCTGAACAACTTCCCGATCCATCAAATGTAGGTATTGTAATCTTTCCCAAATGATGTTGGATGTCTCTGCAGTGCTGCTCTTCATACCTTCTCCTCCTATGTCCATTACTTGTCTTCATGTCATAATACTCTATAAATGTTATGTCATGGCAGATGGCTGGACTTAGAGCACTATAATTAACATGATATCTTGCCATTTCATCATCGGAATCAGGTGGCACTTGCGACTCTTCCTCAAGTGGGTCTTCTCCTTTTTGCAAGAATTTGGCTTTGAATGTCTTGGTTGCAGGATTGACTGAAACTCCGTTATTGGCATTGTGACTTCCTTCAGCACCATTGGATTTAGATCTCCTAGCACTCCATTGCTGGTTCATTTCCCTTGATGTCCTCACCATCTCTTCCATAAACTCCCTCATGGAGGACTGTAATTCTCTGGCCACCTCTTTGTTTTCATTTCTGATGACCTCTGGGAGGTTGATTTCTTCATTTCTCTGGCCTTAAATAATTGGCGCTTGAAAGCAAAATTTAAATGTTTGTTGGCCAACCAGCTAAAAGGGGGATGTGACATTTGCACAACAAAATTGATGGAGCAAACATATCTGCAAGTGTAAACAAGTTACAAAAATTAATATTAAAAAAAAGATAAAGAATTTTAAGACAAATGATAGAGTGAATGATATAATTAAGATTAAAAATAGTTTACAATTTAGAAACATTAGTAAATTTACTTCTTAAAAATTTAATAGTAAAACTAACAATTTCTTATTTCATTGTTGACCACCAATCATTATCGAGGAGTTTTTGTTTCATACTTCATTCGTTAGGTGTGCTTGCCTTCGACCATTTACTCCACTACTTCATGAACCTCCATTAATTGTAAAGCCTCACAACCTCTTACCCTTTGTCCGCCTATGTATAAATGATGAGAATATACTTTAGTATAGCTGCCTCTATAGTCTTTGCTGCACAAATGACATGGCCATATTCTACTCCCCCTTGATTCTATTTGTGTTGCAAATTGTGAGAGAGGTTTTTGGAGGTTAAATGAGCCTTTTTAATAAGTTTTGAGGAGTTTGAAAGGGTATTTAAATGGACTAGTTGAACTTGTTGAATTTTTCATTTTATTATATTTTTAATTATTGTGAGGGTTGTGTTAGGTTTAGGTATAGTTTAAAGGGGCGTGTGGGTCCTTGTGGGCCCATCCATCCCCTTTTTTGAAAATCAAAATCTTGTTTTTCTTTTTAAGATGCACTCAAAAAGTGTCTGCCATCCAACGGCTCCTTGGCATTCCCTATTTATATTTGGAAGTCCTGAGGACATTTCCAGATTTTGCAAAAAAGGGGGAGGGGGAGGGGACATTTCCTACCTGTCCCTACATCCCCAAATATAGGGAATGGGGGCATTTAGAGCAGGGGATGCATCACAGGGGAGCACATAATACTTGTGCATATCCTTAAGGAATGCCCTGTTTAGAGCTCTTGAATGATCACTATCAATGATGATTTGTATATAAATACACAATGCAGGCTGGTACCATAATGAAAGCTTGGCAGAGTTAAATGTTTCTTGATTTTGGGATATTTATCTGTAGATTTTCTCAATTTGCAAGGTGAAATTTGATTTGTGACACCTATTGGAATAATATATAGATATCACTGTTGTTGATGTTCAGATTTTGATACTGTTAAAATTTTCAGCCCTTTTTAATACTTCACATTTTATTAATAAACGAACTGCTATTGAGGACTATGGTTCCGGTTCATCTGTTAGGATAAACACCATATATTTGGGATATAATAAAAATTAACCTAACAAGATCGGTACTACAGTTCTGAAGATTATGGGGCTACGGGTACTGTATATTTCTTTGTGCTTATAGAGAAGCCATTTCTCTCTGTTAAATATTTTTATCTAATGCATACACACAGTATTATGATGATTTGAATATGCCTGTAATCTATCTAACTTGTCCAATCAAGATCTTGACTGTAACCACAATTATCGTTGAAACAATTTAACAGAAATGCCGGTCTAAACTATTCGGTTATGCTATCCAACTTTCCTCACAATGTACAGTTTCTGGAAATATTTATTCATGTCTAGTTTAACTTCATGAAGAAAGAAAATTGAATTCAATGGGAAGCTTGCCAAGACAGCTTTCGTTGAGTGGGCGAGCTTGATATTACCTCATTTCTAGTATGGTTTTAATTTGTTTCAGATCTTTGGACAGAAGTTTTATGCACATTGAAAGAGCATGTGTTTTTTTTGATCGGTAAAGGCAGGATATACCTGCATAATTTGTATTAATTCTCCAAAAATTATACAAAGATTGTTACGGTATCTTTCTACTACTGATGTTCCCATTTTCACCATTCCCTTCAACCCCTATTATCAAAAAATATAAACAGCTATGAATGGAACACCTATACACCCATTACAATTCCAAAATATACAGTCATAACAATTCATCCAAGATGTCTAATGCTCATCTAAGACGGAATATACAAACTATATCACAAAACTTCAGAGTTCTTAAAAATGCATCGGAATTTGTCAAAAAAAGATAAAATCCTATCACCCTTACTGCCCTTGCCAGTAATCTTCTGTAGAAAATTTCAGTTTCTTTGCGCTTTTGTTCTGCACTGGCCTTGTCTCCGGCGTCATGTTCACCTTCCGTTCCTACAAGTACTCTTTCAGGTAGCTCCACCCAGTCTGAGCTTGGGCTCATCTATCTTCCTTGTCACTGGACGTACACCGCATTAAAAATGGTTGCAACGGAGGGGTGAATTCCTCATCATGTAGCTAGTCCCCTCCTCTGGCTTTGAATTCCTCTCTAAGAATAGCTATGGCTATGAATGCCTCCAGACCATAGCACCACTGACCTTTGACACATTAATGCATAATCCAGCAAGCATCCTCTTTGCTCCCAAATTCCAAACACCAAGCTAATATCATGGATGCAATGTTAACATTGGTTCTGTATTTGTATTTTGCAGTCATAAACTCATCTCCCAAAAGCATTTTTAACATCTGCAGAAACATGGGGTCTTCAATGGAGATGTTTTTTAGTCTATCATATATAATTTTCCCAAAGAAGGCCATTTGTTGCTTCTTTGTTCTCAGGCTGAAATTTGCCTCCATTGCCTCTGCTACTCACCTACCCACTACTTTGTTTCTGCAAGAAAGATGAGAATTAATCATCACCACCTTTGCATTCTCCAATGAGTACCATTAACATGCTACAAATCTCTTAATGCACTCATCAAATCCAATAGCCTGGCCAAATTATCTCTCGGCTGTGGGATGTACCGACTCGTCATTAATGCAAGCCCCTTGAAAGTCCTCAATAACTTAACCACCATCATTATTATATAATGCGACTGCCCATTTCGATGACACATCCGCCACCCCATTTCCACTCGTGTAGGTGTGGGTTATTTTGAATTTTTAAAGGTTTGAAGTTTGGCTTTGATTAATTTTATATATTTATTTATGTTCCATATTTGAGAATCTCCATTTACTACTGAATCAACGATGATTTGGGAGTCCCCTTCTAGATGAAGATATGATATTGATAAATTGCTTGCCAAGTTTACAGCAAGCAATGCTGCTTTGGCCTCCACTTCACTATTAGTTCCATCCTCAATCTTCTTAGTTCCAATAGCCAAGATGTTTCCCATTCAATCCTTGGCCACACAGCCTGCCCCCAAAGGCCTGGGTTTTCCTGTTGAAGCTCTATCAAAATTAATTTTGACCCATCCTTCCTCTAGTTTTACCCACTCAAGGTTTTTGTCCTTCTAGAGGATGGATTAACCCATGCATTCCCATTAATGGGCGGCATTGAAAGAGTATGTTATTAACATTGTTCGGCAGCATTTCCTGAAACATTGGGTGTTCATCTTCCTACGCTGACGTTTAATCCTTCAGTTATCAGTGGCTAAAAACCTATCATGAAGATTGCTTCGATCATTTGGAAGCATGTTGAAGGCTGAGCTTTACAAGAAGGTTTGGCATTTATTGAAAGCTATAATTTGAGTAGACAAATACGTTTGCTATATTGTGTCTTGGAAAATAATAAATATGAACACCAACATACAATCTCACCATGAAGAATGCATCTATTTATTCTCTAATTAATAACCTACCCAATGAGTTATTTGGTGAGAACTTGAAATGCAGTTTTAGGATTTAGATTTCCATATGCAAGTCATGTTTGGGAATAATAATTTTGTTTCAGGTGTTCTGGAGAAAATCCAAATTGTGTAATGACGTCACTTAAGAGATCTATTCAGTTGATGCTACAAATATATTGATTTTTACTTTTAGCCTCTAATTATTCTAATGGGTTTGCTAATTACCTCTTAAAAACATAATTATCATTCAATTGACTCTCGATGAATGTCGTCTCATTTGCAGGCTACAAATTCTTTATTATGTAGACAATAAATGTGCAGCAAGGCAAATCGTTTTTCCTTCTTACCAATAATTTCAATTAGCGAAGGTCAGAAGTAGTCTAGTTGGGGTTGCTTGTAGGCAAAATCCAGGAACTATGAGCACTCTTTTTGGGAGGGAATTGCATTTATGATCTACCTACGGAGGGCTTCAAATTAAACTATTTGTTATACAACTAAAAAGGTCATCACCATATCTAGTTGTCAGAATTATGGATTTACAGCCTAGCAATACTGAACATAGAAGGACAAGGATTGTATGAAAAATTGCCATGGACTGTTCTATACAGTTTGAGGCCTGGCAAAGAATTACCAACCAGTTCTTGAACTGGAAATATCAAATCCCATTAAATTGGATAGACTATGATTGCCTTGCTGTCTCACAACTCTCAATTTAGGAAAAAAGCAAACAACTGAAATGTGAACTTAATGGAACATCCCACCATCCCCTTGAGTGCCACCTACCAAGAAGGCCATCCCCAAGATGGGGTGTCCAAAGGATGGTGGGATGGGATTAAACATTCCCTTGCCATCCCTTTGAACACCACCTGCAAGGCAGTGGCTATTCTCCCTACAAAATTGTATGTCTAAGGCATCATATCATGATTCTAACATACAATGTCATACAATTTTCCATACAATATCATTTTCTCCATACAATTGTATAGGTTATAGTGATGGGATCCTCAACAGCCACTAACATTAACATTTTGACTTTGCTAGATGCCATTTGCCATAATCAAGTTCAATTATTTTTTAATCTATTTTTGCCATTCAATCAGTTAAAACTTCAAAAGCACCAATTTATTTTTCAAAATATTGTTTCTGCTGCCCAACATGAACGACTCTTTTTTCGTAGAGTCAGACAAATAAAATTCAAGGGAGTGAGGAAACAAGGGCTTTGGCTCCTGCTTTTAAATTCGCTTTTCCTTAGACATGCCATTTTGTATGGAGAATTGTCACTACTCTACTTGGTACCATGGCACTATATATGGGTCCCCATATTGCTCTCACATTTGGGATGCCCTGGTACCATCTCCACATATTATGTGCCAGATAATGAGCTCTAGTTAAGACATCTTTTGAGTTGGGAGGGTATAAGTTAACCGCAACATTCCTTATATTAGTTATTGTCATTTCCAAGGCTGAAAGGACTGTGGCATTGAGATCCTCCAGCTTCTCACAAATAATGAGCTTTGTTAATCCAATGGATGCCTTTATTAAGGAGGGTGAAAGCAGTAATTATCTAGTCATGCTACTGAAACAATGGGTAATTATTAATGATGTTTGAGAGTTTGAGGGAAAGGTAGTCATAAGAAAGTGTCTGCTCTATTTTTCTTATGCCTTTTTCAGAATTGCTAAGCATAGATATGCAAGTCTCTATCTTGAGGAAAGAGATTACAACTTAACTAGAAATTTCTGTTTTGTTGAGGAGTCATCTCATGTTCCTTGTCTAGAAAAGATAATTATAGCTGCAGGGATGGAGCTAAAATTTTGTATGATTTTTTCTTTCTCAAAATCAAGCAAGACTACATTTGGTAAGATGGGTATAGTAATTGGCTTGGTCAACATGTGTCTGTTGGGAGTAACCAGGTTTCTGATTTATAGTGAATTCATCTAGAAATAGCAACTTTGGCCTCATGACAATCTCTAAGCTAATGTTCACTCTTTTCTTTTCTCTGCCACACATTCATCTCAAATGCCATTTTTTGATGGCAGTGTTTGCACATTCTTAAAGACCCATTTCTACAAGTGTATTCACTACCAATGCAAATTTTTCTAACCATGGCATTTATTAGGGAGTCTTAGATGAGTAGAATAAGCCATAGTTTCTTGCACGATCAAGGTGCCAATCGAAACATCATTTTAAGTTACATATGCCTATAATAACACAAAAATTAAAATCCAGACATTTGTATGCATAAAAACATCAAGACTTCCAAAAATTCCCTAAAAAGAACTCCATTAATGACCCTTGTGAGTAATATACATTATAATATTTACTACTAACGAGTAAGCTATGATTTACAAAATAGATGTTTTTCTATTGGCCATTTAATGCGATAGAGCTATGATTAAAAAAAACATTGGGTTTTCTCTTGGCTATTCAACTTGATAGATCTAGATTGAAATACATTAGCTGCTAGTCTAAATGATTAGCCACTTGATTGGTGCTACATTGGCGTAAAGGAAATTCAAATCTCATATTTCTAACATATTCTGTAAACTACCTATCAAAATGTTACCTATCTCATTTAAAGTTTAAACTACTTTGTAACATTGTAATGATACAGCATAAAAATAGAGATTAAAAACATTAATGCTTGCTATACAATTAAATAACTCAACCTAGACACATAAATCTCACATAAGCACAATAATAACAAGAAATAAAACTTGCAAGAATTTGATTAAAAAATAAAATGATAAGTCTAGACATACACAATTTTTCAAGTGAGCAAGTGATTAACTTGATGACTTATATAAACTCAATTGGTTTTACTTGCAAGGGCATCTTGAATAGTAGATTTTATAGACCCAAAGAGCCTCATGAGACCTTCGATAATAGTTTGACTTTCACACACTTCTAATAGATATTGTTACACTCAAATCTTGCCATATCCACTTGGCTAAAACATTGATGCCTTTTGAATTTGTTCCTTTCACAATATCTCAACAAGATAAAATTCAACATAATCGACATGGTTTTCAACAAGAGAATTAGTTACACCTAATTTCTTTTATCAACAGTTAACCACCCTCTCAACAAGATAAAAAGCTATAGAACTAGAACCTTATAGCTGCTACAAAACTCCTTTTATTTTGTGCAATTATGAATGATTGTATGCCTAAAATAGAGATTTATGTTATTAGTCGATTAAGAAAGTTATAAATTTTAAAGACATTCTATAAATAAACTAAACATGTGCATGTTGAGATACACATCATGTTTTTCATATGTAGTTTTCTTCACCAACATTCAATTACACAACATTGGTTTCCTCAATATATGAATCCCAACATTTTAATCACAATAAATCACGAATCAATTAAGGTCATAAATTTGAAAGACATTTTACAAATCATAAACTAAATATTTATAGGTTTAAACTACTTACTTTATGGCACTCTATAATGATGCACCATACAAATATAGATAAAAGACGTGAATGATAGCTAGACAATGAAACAACTTGATCTAGGCATAATTCTCATTAGAGCTCAATAGTATTAAACATGCAATAATTTTGATTTAAAGATGAAATGAGATTGCTAGACATTCACAATTTTCCAAGCAAGTGATGAACTTGATGACTTATTTAGGCTCAATTGGTTTTAATTGCAAAGGGATCTTGAATAGTAGATTTCATAAATCTAGAGGGCCCATGAGAGCTATTAGGGTTCAAGGCTTTGCATATCTTGTCAAAGCTTGAACAATAGTTTGAGTTTCATTGCTACTATTAGATAATGTTACATTCAAATCTTGTTATTTTAGCTTGGCTAAAACATTGATACTTTTTGAATCAATTTTCCTCTTCCACAATGTCTTTGACGAGATAAAAAACAACATAATCAACATGGTTGTTAGCAAGAGAATTAGTCATTTTGCACCTAATTTCTTTTATCAACATATAACCACTCTTTCAACGAGATAAGAAGCTTGTAGCTGCTATAAAACTTATCTTACTTTGTAGAATTATGAATGAATGTATAACTAAAATAGAGATTCATGTTATGAATCAATTAAGAAGGTTATAAATTTTGAAGACATCTAATAAATGCTAAACTATATACATGCATGTTGGAATACACATTGTGTTTTTCAACTTGTGATTTTCTTCACCAACTTTCAATTACACAAAAAATGTTTTCTCACCATATGAATCCAAACAATTCAATTACAATAAATTATGAATCAATTAAGGTCATAAATTTGAAAGTCAATTTACAAATCACAAACTAAATATGTGCAAGTTGAAATACACATTTTGTTTTTCAACTTGCAATCTTTTTCGCCAATATCCAAATGCACAATATATGTTTTATTAGTGTATTAATCCAAACATTAAAAATATAATTAATTATGAATTAACAAAGAAGATTATAAATTTCAAAGCTGTATTATGAATCATGAACTAAATATCTGCATTGTGTTTTTCAACTTGTAGTTTTCTTTACTGACATTCAATTATATAATTTTTGCTTCGTTGATGTAAAAATCCCAACATTCAATTATATAATATTACATAATATTGTATTCTTTACCAACATTCAATTATAGTTTATTCACCCATAGTGAAATATAGAAAAATCAATGACACCACTATGAAGTATGCATAACCAACTTTTCGATGATATCTCATTTAAAAAATTTTGATACTCTGGTGGGAAGTTATGGCCGTTTGAAAAACATTGACCAATTAGGGCTATAGGTGGCCAAATAAAGAACCTAGAGCTTAGCAAGTTGGTCGTCAATATGACCATAGGCTTAAAAAGCCTTTTTAAAAAAGCATTGTTGGGAGGCAATGGCATTGCCCCAATGAACTGCCTCCCAATGATGATGGTGGAATGCGTGGAGGGTGGGCAGTTGGTGCCCTAACCCCCCTCGTGGAGTCTTAGCCTTTGGTCCCATGATGTGACCTCAACTAGAGGTAATAAGTACTCGATGTTTTAAATGTTTTTTTTATAATTAAAAAATCTGAAAATTAAAAATTGAATGCCATCACTTTTACATAGTCAAACCCAAAACGATAAATTACATAGAGATGTACTTCTGAGGATGTGGAATAATTACACAAGAAAGAATATTCTAACTAAATATATTGAATTGATCACTAGAAAATTCTATGGATGCACAATGCTGATGCCTATTGTACATATTATACAATCAGTATGGCCAAGTATGAATCTATTTGACTAGAAATGGAGAGAAAAATCCTCTGATGCTCAAGGTAATTGTGTCAAAAATTGATGATTCAACAAGCGTTCCTAGGGTTCTTGGGCCTTCCGAACATAATGACAAGTTCTGTTTTGACTCAATCTACTAAGAAAAATCAGCTACCTCTCATATCTGGGAACCTCTTCCAACTTAAAACACTTGTAAGTTTGAAAACAAATATTGGATTTAGATGAAATGAAAGCTAACTTTGACTTTCTTAGATGTTCTAGACTCAATGGTGAGCTTAGATATCCTCCAACATGTGGAGAAATAATTTGCAATGAAAACCCACAAAGAGGCAAACCCCAAATTGGTTTTTTTTTTTCAAGTTTTTTTGATTCTCTATGTCACCATACAATGCAAGAGAAGAGCATACTCAACTTTACTATAAACCACCAAGTTCTCTCATTTGGAAATAGCTCTACCCTCATATTCCACATATGAGTTGTACACTCTAGGGCCAATTGCAATAACAAAGATGTCTTCCATATGAGCTGTAGACTTTGATACCATGTTGGAGTTGTAGACTCCAGGGCTAGTTGCAATAACAAATATGTCTTCCATAAGAGAAAATGAAAGATATTGAGATTGCTTGAATATTGAGATCTGTGATATGGTCAAAAGATTATCAATGGGACATTAGGATATATTACAAATCTACAAAACCCTTATATAAGCAAGGTGTGATGTAGTATGAGAAACTACATTGATGCAAATATTAAATGCTTAGGTAATTGATGCTCTGCAAAAAGGATTGTTAGGATATTGTCAAGACAAACACAAAACAACAAGCAACAAACAAGTGTTAGTGTTAGAAATCACAAATCAAACACTATCCGAAGCAAGCATATCAAGAGAGACACAAAACATAAAATAGAAAGCTTGATAAACCTAAGAAATGCAATAAGGCATCTCAAAATGCCCTCCACCATGCTTGTAGCTACTCCTCCTTTGTTCCTCTCCTCTCCAAGTTCCCAAATGAGTGTAGCTCTCAGTAGCTTTTTGCACTATTCTGGATGTCTTATGGAGGTTCAAGATTGTAAAATGGATGATTATGAGAATGCAAATGTGAGTAAGCTTAAAACAAGATATTATCTAATTATCTAATGTAAATATTAGCCCAAAAAGACAAATGTAGATGATTATGCTAAATGCTATCTAAATTTCAGTATAAATTAGATGCATACAAGATTTCAGGATCTGAATTATGAAGAAATGAGCTCTATTTATAGGTAAAATGGAGCAATGGACGATTGAGATTGAGTATTCTCATCAAGGGTCAAGATTGAGGGGTTTATGATCCATGTGAGGGCTTTCAATCCAATCCCAGGATGACAAATGTCAACATGAGATGGGTTGAGAGGAGAGGGATTAAACATTAAATGCTTGACATGATTTGAGGGTTAACTTGGGAGGTAAGGTTAATGTTGAGTTGAAAGAATAAAGCCATTATCCAATAAATAATGTCTTTATCCAATGGATAAACTCTTGTGCAAGAGTTAGTAAGGATAACCATGGTCAAAGCCATAAATGCTCGAAGAGACCCACGAGTCAAATGGAGGTTCAGTTAGAGGTAAAGTCTCTAACCATGGGGGCAAGCGGATTTGACCATAAATGGTTATGTAAGAGCCATTAGTGGTTTGGAAGACTTTAGAGGTTAGCTTGTTGAACACATAAAGCATTAAATGCTTTTCAAAGACTTGAAGGCTTTGAGAAGTGACTCCAAGTTGCTTAGGAATGTGACAATAGTTTGGGGATGGATTAGGCTAATTAGGAATGGTTTAGAAGAGTCTAGAAGGGGATTTAGGATTGCAAGTGGGTTTGGTGGGTGAGGAAAAATATGATTTAAATTAAAATAAAATTAATTTATTTCAATTGTGGTTGCAACTTGCATTTGTAGAAGAATTCAAGTGGGGGTGGGGTAGTTTAGTGATTTAAATAAATATTTATTTATTTATTTAAAAGAGGAAAGAGGATTAAATTAAATAAATAAGATTTATTCATTTAATTGTGAATTTGGTTTAATGAATTAATTTAAATAAATTGAATAATTTACTTAATTAATAGGATAAGAGTTTGAGGACGAATTAATTAAATATTAATTTAATTAACTGTTGGTTGGTGGTTTTTAAATCAAATAAATAGTAAATATTAATTTAATTAAATGGACAAATTTATGTGATTACATTTGCCCCTCTTTGAGATGGTGCAGTTTATCACGTCGTTTCAAAGAAAGAAAAATAGGAGTGAAGAAATATGCCCCATAAATGTTAATTTAATGGGTGGTATGCCCCCTCGAGAGATGGGTCGATTTTTTTTGAAAAATCGGGCGATCTCTCAAAAAAGAACGAGAATTGGCGGGGAGATAGAAGAGAAGAAAATAGCAAGAACAGTGAAAGAATGGAAGAAATCGGAATTAAAACGAAGAAATGAGAGGTGCTGAAAGTTCACAGGGACCATGGCGGTGAGCGGGGTAAAATTAGGTTTAGGGCTGAGGGTATATATGGAGGGGAAGGGGTAAAAGCAGGGTCATTTGCATCCATCTCCACAACAATTTAGAGCTTTGATAGTGACTTCTGGTGAAAGAGTGAGTAGCAGTCAGCATGCCGGTACCTATAGCAGATCATCGGCTAGAGCGGATCCGTCGATTCCAACGGCCAGATGACTATGGACCAGCGATACGCAAATTTGATTTTTTGCTTTTTATGCATTTTTCATATGTTTTTGCAAGTGTCCAAGTCCAACCAAGACAATAGCGCTAAAATCGGGTTTTAGCGCGGTTGTCACCTAGAATAACGCTTTTGTGCTACTATAGCACTATTGTCTAGTGGTTTTAGTGCTATCGGCTTTGTGTTAGCATAGTTGTATAGTATTATTAGCGCTAATGTTGTTGTAGCGTGATTAAATCATTGTTGTAGCGCTATCGCCAGGTTATGACGCTTTTGTATAAGTCATTTAACGCGTTTGTTTTTTTAGCGCTAGTGTGTAGTGGTTTTAGCGTGATTGTTAGCAGAATAACGCTATTGTCCGAAAAAATAGATGCCCCAGTGTTAGGAAAAAGATCTCCTAATGCCGATGTTGGGTGGATGGATGGATAAGTTGTTTTGAATCATAGCAGCTCCGTTGAGACTAGGTCATTATGATAAATGCCTGTTGTAGTCTAGGTTGGCCATGATTGCTTACCTGTTGAGACCCGAAGATACTTGATCAAAGTATCTGTTGATAGTCTAGGTTTAAACTTAAGAAAGTTTAAAACAAAATAACTGATGATGATGTTGATGTGTGTGCGTAGGAGGATCTTCTCGTGCTTCAAATGCGGGAGCGACATCCGGCCATGCAGCAGCTAGGAGATCAACTGACTGAGGTAGAGATTGATTGTGTCGCGACGACTGGACTATATGACATGATGTACATGCTCGTGATTCAGACGAATCGCGGACTAGTGACTGCATTAGCGAAGTGGTGGCACAGTGAGACCTGCACATTTCATTTATCGATGGGAGAGATGACCATTACACTAGAGAATGTGTGGCAGATTCTGCACATTCCTATCCGAGGGGATCTGGTGATGTATGACCGAGGATTGGGTACAACAACGGTACAATGGATATTCGATGAGGATGTCTATATTCAGGATGGCTCGATCGCGTGGGAGGAGATAGTAGCATTATATGAGCCATTACCAGCTGTTTTATCAGGCATTGTTGGGGGTTTGATGTGCCCCGATCGACGATCGCATGGACTGGCCGTGGGTTGGGGCTAGGTGATTGAGCGCATGGTGACAGATGGGACCCGCTATGCATGGGGCCATGTGTGCTATCGCACCTATACAAGGAGCTTCATGAGGTGGTTTACCGAGAGACGATCTTTCTAGGAGTCGACATTACTTTATTACATATCTGGGCATGGGAGCACCTGCCAGTTACACGACCGATATGTCTAAGATTCAAGGTGGTAGATCAAGCCTACGTGTATATGTACGGAGGTATGACAAGTCAGCCCCACTTGGGGAAGTTGGAGTGGTGGCGGTGGGCATTGGATGATCTGGATGCAGTGATATGGAGGCTATACATTGAGTGTGAGCCTTGGGAGGATGATGCAGAGGCTTTGCCTTATGTATTTATGACATGATATTTGACTGGTAGGACATCCTACAATGTTGAGAGACAGGTGCCAGGTAGAGTGATGAGGTAGTTCGGGCGGAGGCAGGGATTGCCGAGTGGATCAGGGGAGTATGCACGAGCGGTACGAGAGAGATTCCAATGGGGGCCAGTGTTACCGTATGATCAGGCCTTATCCGAGTTTGGGACTTTACAAGCGAGACCATGACATATGAGGCCGAGGATTGTGGATGCAATAGTGACAGAGGAGTACACGCAATATCGTACCGTGCATCCTATTCCACGCATTTCAGATCCAGTTGAGCCGATACCATCATTTGAGGATGATAGGAGACAACGACGGAGGAGAGGAGGTAGAGGAGTAGGAGGAGGTAGAGGTTTTGGAGGAGGAGGTGGTGGTGGAGGTTTTGGAGGAGGAGGAGGAGGTGGGGGTGGATTTGGAGGTGGAGGTGGTGGAGGAGGACGGTTACAGTGGAGAGGGAGAGGCGGGTAGCCGTTTCGACTGTCATAGGGTCCTTTGATTCAGGGAGGAGTCAGATTAGGTGCAGGGATATTGGGGAGGGAGAGGCACCTATGGATATGGGAGAGGGAGCTACTCGTGGAGGAGAGGGAGCTATAGGTGGAGGAGAGGATCCTATGGGGATGGGAGGAGGAGATCTGCGGGAGCATATGCTAGTATATATGCAGACTCGACTTACAACCACCGAGGCATGGGTGGAGGATTGTGAGGCAGAGATTGCAACTAGAGATGTTCAACTGTTTGCACGGGTGTCAAAGTTGACAGTAGTGAGGCGAGAGCGGGATGATGCGGTTGATAGGGTGATCCAGCTGTAGGAGAGAGTGCGGATCTTGGAGGGAGTACAGGGACATGGTCCGTCGACTGATTCGTTGGTGAGGGAGTTATGATAGGCAGGTGGAGAGGTTGACTATTGGCAGGGTTTATATGAGCAAGTGGTGCCATCCAGTCAGCGGGCACTGAGCTATTCGCAGATGCGTCAGGCGAGATCAGAGCGGTCTCAGAGGATGCAGAGTAGTAGTGGTGTTATGGGTCCTCCACGGCGAGATAGTGCAGGTGGTGCAGGGGGTAGTGGTGGAGCAAGTGGTGATGGGGTTGCAACATCTGGCTAGAGTGCCATTTGAGAGAGATTTATGTATTTTATTATATTGTCATTTTGGACTGTGACTTGGATGCATAGTAGTAGTGGTGTTATGGGTCCTCCACAACAAGATAGTGCAGGTGGTGCAGGGGGTAGTGGTGGAGCAAGTGGTGATGGGGGTGCAACATCTGGACAGAGTGCCATTTGAGAGAGATTTATGTATTTTATTATATTGCCATTTTGGACTGTGACTTGGATGGCTCTTGGTAGCCAATATTTTTGACATCACTGTACTCTGATACATGTATGTTTTTGCGAGATGATATATGATGTGATATATGAGGAGATCCCATATTTTGTGATGATATGCATGTTGATGACATGTATGGGTTTATGCAGGATAATGATTTATGCTTAGATGGATGTTTGTAGATGATTTTTCTTTCTATATGTGTATGATGAGATGATTTCTAGATGCATGTTTTATGGATGAGTTGCTGACATGTGTATGCAGGTTAATACATGTATGATGCGTTGTTGTAATGCTTTATGTATGTAATGCCATGATGACTATGTATGCATAATGATGAATGAATGATGATGCTTATGAATGGTTTATGTAAATGTTCATGCATTGCAAATGGATAAAAATAAAAAATAAAAATGTAAATACAAATGTGCACGTGATGATTTCTAAATGAACGTATTTTAAAATGAATGAACAAATGTTGAGACAAATGTTTATGTTATGATTCTAACCGACTTCAATTATGACTAAGTGAAATGATAATGCAAATAAATGCAACTAAGGGATAATGAATAACTGCACTTTAATGAAATTAAAAGGATAATGAATCCAAATGAAACTTTTAAGATGAGAATGAAATGAACGAGTATACGAATATACTGGATTGATAGATGAATTTACTTGACTAATAGATAAATAAATGCAAATGAAGTGCAACTAAATGAATCTAAATGAATGTAGTTTAAACAAACGGAAATGATGATGAATGATTTAAAAGACAACTAACTATGCCTAGATGACTAAATGAATGTACGTTAATGGCTAGTAATGGGAGTAAATGAAATGATGGGAAATTTAGGCAAAGGAATCTAAATGCCTTTATTTGCAATGATGAAATGATGTAAGGATGATAATGCAAGTAAATGATAATGAATGCAACTAAATGATATTAGATGCACTTAAATGAATATCTAAAATGGATGTAATGAACCTACATGCAAGTTAATGATAATGAACTAGATGCATTTAAATGCAGCTAAATGTAATGGAATGATGATGTCATGCGTTTATGATATATGAATGCAAGTTGGTGAGAAATTGCATGATGCACTGATGATGTATTAGAGAACTCTGTCATGATTGTATCCAAGACCAATTCATATTAAATAACTTCTCATATTTTAACTTGTTCACACTTGCATACAAAACCATAAATATGAATAATGAATGATCAAATGGATGAGCGATATGCAACGAAATGCAATATAAACAGATGAGATGAAATGACGATCCATAGTGCTTTATTTTTCATCATTGAGCATGTTAGTATCAATCTTGGATGAGGCAGTAGGAACCAAGTTTGGAGCATTGTACCTGTAAGCAAGCAAAATAGATAAAGAATATGGACCCTCCATTCTGGTTCATGTGCAAATGGTCGAGGTATACGCTGTAGTCAGTAAGCCATAGTGATCCATGACTAGATTTTTTGCATATGATCACGTAGCTTAGTGAAATTCCCACGTAGACACCATTAGTACATGCCCTAGAACATCATTGGAATAATTCACAGACGATAAACAAAATGATACTTAGGAACCATCCTGGCTACTCTCATCACTTGTGGATATCCCAAAGTAGCATAGGAACCTAATATAAATGAATAAATAACTTATCAAACTGACCAAGTACTTGATAGCTTAAACATAATTTTCTTGTCAAAGAAAATGTTATCATGTCTTTGTTTTGGTAAGGAAGGATGCATCCTTGTTAAGACAGTTGTGTGTCAATGTTGATTGTTTGGTTGATTTGAAAAGTGATCTTTGTTTGAGTATCTCAAAATGTTTGTTTCAATGTGTATGTAGAAAGGATATTATGCGTTGCCATGTTTTTGGTTGATTTTTTTTTTGATGTTTTATGATGCTTTTGGATTTTGAGAGTGTTTTTGAATGTTTTTGGATTTTGTGAGACAGTTTTGAATGTTTTTGGATTTTGTGAGATTGTTTTGAATGAATAAATCAATGAATCACAAATAATGTAGAATCCACTTCCATCAATAGGTTAGGAGTATTGCCCCCAGTTTAGATATTACTATGAAAAGCAGGATGCAAGACACATGAAGTACTATCCCTGATTGCAGATCAATAACAAGCCATGGTTTGACTGATGGATGAGTGGATGCAATGAATGCAATCACAACAAGTTTGAAAGACAATGGAGCCATAGCCTTTATGAGTGGCGCTTGTTTGCCAGGTTTTCACCATCGTACTTACGCAAGGTGCCACCAGAGTGGTTGTTCATTGTTTGGATGCATGATTTTTCTTTTACTATTTTGATTTTTTTGTATTTTCTTCAAGACATTTATCTGAATTTTTTTGGTGTTCTTTCTGATATGTATTGGAGCCTGATGCTCTATACAACTTATGTATGAAACCGTTTGAAGTGCATGTTGTTGATTGGATCTGCTACCGGTTCTCCTTCTAAAGTAGCCAACTGATATGCCCTAGACCCAAATACAACAGTGATAACATATGGACCCAACCAGTTTGATTCAAACTTTCCCTTGATGTTCCCTATTCGGTTGATTGCGAGGGTTCTCTCTTAGAACAAGATCACCTACCTCAAATGTGCGAGGTTTAACTCGATGATTATAGCTTCTGCTCATGTGCTGCTGATAGGATTTGAGGTGGTTGTATGCAGCTTGTCGCCTTTCATCAAGTAGTTCCAAGTCTTGAAGACAAGAGACTCAGTATGCTTCATCATCTATCAGATTATGCAAGGAAACCTGTAGAGATGGTATCTCGACCTCAATAGGAAGGATGACTTCTGCACCATAGACCAGTGAGTAGGGAGTTGCGCCTGTAGGGGTTCAAATGCTAGTTCGATACGCCCATAGTGATAGATTTAATTGAACATGCCAATCATGACCAACATCATTGACTGTCTTCTTGAGGATTCTCAATATGTTCTTGTTCGATGCTTCGGTCTGACCATTGCCTTGTGGGTAATAGGGAGTGGAAACACGATGCTGGATGTGAAACTTCTCATAGAGCTCATGAACATCCTGATTTTTGAAAGGAAGTTCATTATCTGTGATGATGGACATGGGTACACCATACCGAAAGATGATGTAATTAAGGATGAATGAGGCGATCTGCTTGTCGGTGACTTGGGTAAGTGGAACAACTTTGATCCACTTTGTGAAGTATTTGGTGGCGGTAATGATGAATTTGTGGTCGTTGGATGAAGATGGATGAATTTTACCCACAAGGTCAAGTCCCCATTGACAAAAAGGCCATGGTGTTGTGATTGGTTGCAATTCCTATGCTGGTGCATGTATCAAGTCTTCGTGAACTTGGCACTTCTTGCATTTTCTGACAAAATAGTAGGAGTCTTTTTCCATGGATGGCCAATAGTATCCAGTGCGCATGATCTTCTTTGCTAAGGAAGGACCGCTTGAGTGAGTCCCACAAATTCCTTCATGTACCTCTTCCAAGGCCTTTGTCATCTCATCCCGTTCGAAACATCAAAGGAGAGTACCATCAAGACTGCGTCGGTATAGGCTTTCAATAATGATGGTGTATCGAGTGGTTTGGCAAATGAAGGTTTTGCGTTGGTTATTCAATTGGTTAGGAGGAAGTTTGTGATCACGTAGGTAGGTGTAGAACTCACCGTACCATGGGGATTCAAAACTGGTAAGGCGACATATCATCTCGGATTTAGGGATATCATAAGCGGGAATCCAAAGCTGTTCTACCAAGAACTCATAGCGTGTTGAATTTCGTGGAAGATCTAGGAGAGATGCAATAATAGCCATAGTGTCAGCAAGTCGATTCTGATCTCTGGGTATTTGTTCAAAGGTGGGATTTGTAAATGATGCTTTTAAATTGTCCACCATTTGCTTGTATGACATGAGTTTATCATCCTTGGTCTGATATTCGTCTGTGACTTGTTGGATGACTAGTTGGGAGTCGCCATATATCTGTAGCTCTTTCAGTTTCCATTGTATGGCTAGTCTTAGTCCGATGATCAGGGCCTCATATTCTGCTATGTTGTTTGTACATGGAGAATTTAGCCTGTAAGACTTCGAGATGCTATCACCTTGAGGTGTTATAAACAGAATGCTTGCCCCTGAGCCATGCCTCGTATATGAACCATCAAAGTAGAGCTTCCATGGTTGTGTTGCTGTGATCATGAATATCTCTTCATCTGAAAAATTGGATACAAGAGGATGATCACCTATGAGGGGTGCATCGACCAACTAATCAATAATAACTTGTCCCTTGATAGCCTTACGGTCCACATACTTAATGTCAAATTCACTCAGAATCATCATCCATTTGGCCAAGCGGCCTGTCAATGCTTCTTTGTTGAGTAAGTACTTTAGTGGATCGATCTTTGCAATGAGTTGTGCTTTATGTGTTAACAGTTAGTGTCTCAGTTTAGTGGCTGCCAAGTTTACTGCTAGGCAAGCTCACTCAATAGGTGTGTAATTGAGTTCATAGCCGACCAGTGTGCGAGATATGTAGTAAACAACACACTCTTTCCCTTCTGCATTGTATTGTGCCAGCAGTACTCCTAATTCCGTATTTGTTGCTGAAATATAGAGTAATAGAGGTCTACTTGGATTTGGTGGGATCAACAAAGGTGTATTCATGAGATAGTCCTTAAGCATCTGGAATGCTTGCTGACATCTGACATCCCATTGAAAGTGGATGTTTTTGTGTAACAGATGTGTGAAGGGATGACACTTATCTGCTAGTTGTGGAATGAATCTTCGGATGGATTGTAGCCGCCCTTGTAATGTCCTTAGCTGACTGATGTTCCTTGGAGGTGGCATGTCCATGATTGCTTTGAACTTTACCGGGTCGACCTCAATGCCTTTGCTTGAGACAATGTATCCTAGAAGCTTCCTTGAGGTTACTCCAAAGACACATTTCTTTGGGTTGAGTCGAACATGATATTGTTCTAGTCTGTCAAAGATTTTATCTAATATTTCCAGATGACCTTCTCTTGTTAATGATTTTTCCAATAAGTCATCAACATAATCCTCCATTATGGTATGCATCATATCATGAAAGATGGTGGTCATAGCTCTTTGATAGGTCGCCCCTACATTATTTAGACCAAAAGGCATTACATTCCAATAGTATGTTCCCCATGGACATGTGAAAGTAGTTTTATGTTATCTTTTGGTGCGATCTTTATCTGGTTGTACCCTAAAAAGCCATCCATAAGAGAAAGCATGACATGTCCTACTGTTAGGTCCACGATCATGTCAATGTTTGGTAGGGGGAAGTCATCTTTAGGACATGCCTTGTTCAAATCTCAGAAATCTGTACAGATACGGATGCCCCCATTTGGTTTGCCGACAGGTACAATGTTGGAGATCCAATATGCATAATCAATCGGTCTAAGAAAACCAACATCTAGGAGTTTCTTAAGTTCTGCTTTGACTAGTACTGCAATCTGGGGGTGCATCTTGCGAAGCTTCTATTTTACTGGTTTATCTCCTTCTGCCACGATGAGGTGATGCATGACCAAATCAGGATCTAGACCAGGCATGTCTGCATATGACCATGTGAAGTTGATCTGATGCTTCTGGAAGAATTCTACAAACTTAGTTTGTTCCTCTGGAGTTAAAAGAGATGCCAGATGTATTTGGTGAGGAGTCTCAGGGGTCCCCATGTTGAATTCTTTTATTTCCTCGATGAGGATCGTTGATCATTCTTGATTTGCACTAGAGGGGAGGATGTCAACCCTTTCATCCGTAGGCGCCTCAGAGAGGTTTTCACCATTGGATATGCTCTTTCTTTTTACTTTTTTGGGATCAAATAGTGCCACAGTGTGGTTTTCATTGGAAGATCCATGTTTTACTGTGATATTTTTGCTGTTGAAAGGTTTGGCATCCGCCCCAAAGTATACTGCGCTATTAAGTTCGATGGGGAATCCAGCTTTGTAATCCCTGCTTGGTATGTTATCCCATAGTTCCAAAAAGTCAATGATCATCTCATTGTTTTGGAATTTGTCAAGGCATGGGGGATTAGGTTGGTTCCAATCAATGAGTTCGGGGTGGATAATGGGCAGACTTCATTGATCAAGTTCATAAGATGTGCCAGTGAGGGTTAAGACATTGCGGTGAAGGTCATTGATGGTACTCTCCCTATCAGAATTAGGCATAGGATGTGACGTAGGGTCTATGGAAGGTGTTTCCAGTTCAGGAACCCAAGAGGTTTTAATCTGTGCTTCTCCGTAAATTGGGATTTCTTTGCAAGGTGGAGGTGGTGATGCATCTTCCTCATCTGAAGTATTGAGATGTACAAAATTAAATTCCCACTCATGTGAGTCGGTCTTTGAGTCACTTACCAATATCCGATTACTATACCAAACCGGGATATCTTTTGAGTTAAACACTGTAGGCATAATCGGCCGATGTACCTTTGGAGATGGAATGGTTGGTGCTGCGGGGAGGATTATTGGTATCATTGAATTTGATACTGGGAGTATCAATGTTGTTGAATCTGCTGTTTCTGATGGAATTATCAGTGTTGTCGATACTACTGGGGGTTCTGATACTACTAATGGTGCTGTTGATGCGGTTGCTGCTGCTGATGGGGTTGGTTTGATTAGTGGTATGATTGGTGCTGCAGATGGTATTGATGGGATTCTCAGGCTCATTGGGGCAGTTGGTGCGGCTCTTGGTGTTGCTGATATAATCAAGGGTGGCCTCTTTAGAGTATTAGGCTGATATATAGGTTTTCTGGGTTTCCCTTTGAATTTGAGCTTAGGAAGAGCCTCCTTTTGAAAACCTAATCCAGTGTTATCTTTAGGCTTTAATTCAGGTTGCAACGACTCATGTCGTCCTTGCTTGCAAGGTCCCAAAGCACTCTGACCATCATGGCCCATTCTTTGCATAATGGTAAGGCCTTTGCCATATTGATCTGTGGGAAGCTTAGCCTGTGGGATTTCCGTGGTGATAGGGTCTTTATAGATCCATTCTGCTAAGTCCTCATATTTGGTCTCCTCTTCCTGACTCTTTCCAAGGATAAAAGGTGCTAAAGTGCATGTTGGCTTGATCAGTGGTCTTTGAAGTAACCTTTGAGGCTTACCATGAGTTCTAGGGGAAGTGGGTAGTTGCCCAACACAAAAGAGTTGGCTTAGATTGTATTCCCCAGGACCTTCCTCTGCCATTTTTATTTTTAGCTTCTCTTGCTTTGGTATAGTGGTGTTTGAACTAAAAAGTGAGGCTGGACTAACACATGATGTGGATGGGATAACTTCTCTGTTGTTGGGAACAATAATTTCTGGCTGATGGTTGATATTGTTACAGTATGCAAATGGATTTGCATCACCAAGGATTGTAATTTCTACACCGTTATGAGGAAACTTGATACACTGGTGATAGGTGGATGAAACAACTTGCATGGCATGTATCCAAGGTCTTCCTAACAAAAAATTATACGACAGAGGAAGGACCAAAACTTGACATATGATGTGCTTCACCACTTGGCCCACTCGAATTGGTAACATAACTGCTCCTTCGGAAGAACGTTCTGCATCATCATAGGCTTTTATGGTTATCTTTTTGTAGGGGTCCACTAATTCAACTACATATCCCAATGCTATGACCAACTGTAATGTACATATATTCAGGCCTGCTCCATTGTCAATCAAGACTCACTTGATCCTATGTTGGTTGATAAATCCTTCAATATGGAGTGAGGCGTTATGAGGTTGTTGGAAGGATGTATTGTCGCTTTCAGAGAAAGTGAGATATGGTGATGACCTTAGATTACCAACCATAGCTTGAAATTGATCTGTATTTAGATTGGCAGGGACTGACGCCTCTTGGAGAGCTTGATCCAAGATTGTTTTATGAGACGGGGATAGGCATAAAATCTCTAAGATGGATATAAGTGCGGGCGTCTTATCTAACTGTTCCACAAGGTTATACTCCTTTGGGATGGATGTTGTGCCTTGTGGAGCTGCTTTAATGGTGATCTTGCTACGATGCGTAACAACATTGCAGGTAGGGTTTGGTTCTTTGATGGTGATGGTTGCAATTTGTTCATTGGCATCATATAGGTGATTCATAGTGTAATTATAGGCGGCTCACGTACAAGAAGTTGTATCTGTGTTTCTCCCTGAAGTGGAAGGACCCCTTTGATCTTGTGATGGAAGCGGATTCTTAAACATGAGATGATCATTAATTGAGGTTTTTGGGTCATTTCCTTCAATTTCAATCTCTCCTTGATCAATAAGATCCTGAACAAGATCTTTCAATCTATGTCAGTTACTTGTTTTATGCCATTTCCATTGGTGGAATTCGTAATGGTCATTATCTCTCCACCATGGAGGTTTGACCTGAGGTTCATAGTTAGATGTCTTTGGTAAGGTCACTAGATTTGGAGAGACCAATTAATGCAACACTGTTTTGATAGGTTCCCCTAAGGGAGTGTATGTACATTTTGGTTTATAATTTTGCTATCGTTGTCTCGGTTCCTCTTGCAGTGCATTACGACCTTGATTTTGTGGAGGAACAACCATGTTGTTTTTAGGAGGGGCATTTTGCCCCGCAAATCGGACCACAGGTTGCACACTCTTTATGGTTCTCACATCTACAACCCCGTCATTGATGATGTTTTTGTTTTTATTCCAGAAGTTGGGTTTATCACTATTAAAACGTGGGCAAGGGCCATCTTTTCATTTATTGTATATCTTGATAAGCCCCTTTTTGATAAGGGATCATTCACATTTTAATCCCTAGGTGATCATGTCATTAAAGGAGTCTGTGCCCTTCATGTCTAGGTGGAATTCCATTTCATCGTTCAAGTTGGAAATAAATATTTCCACTAGCTCTCGTTCAGGTAGATGAAGAGAACATCTACTAGATAGTTGTCTCCATCGTTGCAGGAAAGTTGAAAATACTCCCCTGGTTTTTGCTTGGTATTACACAGATCCGCCATGGTAACATCACGTTCTATGTTGTGTGAATAATGTGCAATGGATTTTTGGATAAGTTCCTTGAATGTTCTAATGCTGCCTATTAATCAGGAAAACCATTGTGTGGTTGTCCCTCCCAAACTCTGAGGAAAGAGGCGCATTAGATATGTGTCTTCATATGCCACTTCTAAGCAAGCTGAGTGAAATTCCCTGACATGATCTCTAGGGTCTCCTTTTCCCCAATACTTTTTGAACTTAGGTGTTTGAAACCCTCGTGGAAAAGGTGGCATATGTAGATTGCTATCAAAGGGATAGGGACAAATATCATTAAGTGAAAACTGGGTAGTTTTCACACCACTATGGAGTTATTGGGCTAGATTCTCAATTTGTTGCCTCAACATGTCAATGTCATTAGGAGGAGGAGGAGGAGGTGGGGGATTTCCTTGATTAAGGTCATATCTAAAGTTAGCTCAACCTCTTCCACCCTCATTACAGCTATGGTGTTCCGATGTTTTCCATAATTATGCAGTATCAAAATCAGAGGGTAGTTTGGCTCCCTCTTGAGCAAGTCTCAAAAAATGAGCATCGACATTGTTTTTGAGAATTTCATCAAAAAGTCGATTGAAGAGGGGGTTGTGTTGTGCCCTTTCTATTGCTTCAGGAGTGGGAGTACTAGGGTTTTCATCATTTGCATTTCCTCTAAGGGCTTCTTGAAATTCATTGAGATTTTCATCCTCCTCCTCTTCGACCTCTAGTTGTCTAGTCCTTGATCTGGTTTGAGCCATTTTGCTTGAAAGTTATTTTTGAAGTTTGGTGAAAGTGATGACGAGTTGGTGATGGAATGAAAGATGAATGTTTTGTGAAGTGTTTATAATATGGATCTCTAACACTGAAGGTTTGATGTTACCAAAGTCCTTTTATGAATTGCTTGTTGTGTTTGTTAACAAGGTTGATATGATAAGGTATAGCAAGGTTTGAGATGTGTTACAAACCAAGCTACCTAGTAATGAGAGGATGCACTCATAGACTAGTTTTAACCTGCATAGAAATGCCTCTTAGGAAGAGTTTATCCTAGATGGAGAGACACTCTAAAGAGTGATGTGTTGTTTTGATTCAAACAATATCTAAAAAAAACTTAGGACAAGACCTTTTTATGTTTTGAGAGTTGAAATGGATTGATGATGTATGAATGCAAAAGTGGATGGGAACTTCAATAAAAACTTTGTGTTACAAATGGGACAAATTCTTCATCTTCTTGCTCAGGGGTTGGTGGTTCTTCCTGAGCTATGTTATATGTAATGCAGATGTCTGGAAAGAAAGCAAGGTTGATTTTTCCTCTGTTTTTATGATAACTCAAAGCTCTATATTGAGTAAAAGCTCTGCTGTTCAGAGACTCTTTATCGAACTAGTTGGATTTAACTTGAAGATATAGATGCATATGATGCAAGAAGGCTCCGTGTGAGACAAAATTTTATCTATTAAGATAGAAAAAATTCTTTCTTTTGATGAAAGCCTTTGAACTCAATGGTATTTTCTTCAAATTGATATGTTGATGAATATTATTCTTTCTCAAAATGTGAAGGATGGTCATATAATTTGATATCTGGTTTTCACTTTGTTTTGATTTTTGCCAAATGTTGGTTTTGAAAATTTGTGTTGGATGAATACTTGTTTTTGAATTGGTTTTGATTTTCTTTGACAAGAAAACAGAGAAACCACACAAACACAATAATGTTGCCTCAAAAGGCACAAATAAGTGTGGGTCTAAATCAACCCAATCTTTGAACTTTTTGACCCCTTTTCCAAATGTTTTTTGTGTATGTTTTTCCAAAAGCCTGAAGTCGGCTCAATTTATCACTGATCTGACACAAAATGAAGACACTTCAAACACACTTTATCCCTAAGGTCAAATCGCCAGTTGCGATAATTTTAGCCTACATCTTGATATTTCTTCAACTTTGGTACTACATACCTTATGAATCCTGCCGTAGCAGGTAAGGATGTGATATACCAAGTCTTGCACGAGCATAACATATAGATGATCCCTATGATGGGGGAGTCACCACTTTTATCAAGCTACAAGTAGCCTTTCAAAAAGCCCTATTTCTACTCAAGGAAATATGTATGGTGAGTATCTTGGGAGCAAAATAATCTATGCTCTTGCACTGAATTTATCACAAATATCATCAATCAATAGAACGAGTGGGTTTCTATATAAAGAGGTGTCTAGTAATGTTCGATGTTTTTGGACATAAGTTCATTTTGCAATGACTCACTTAAGAGCGTTGTAACTTGTGGTGGGGCCCATATGTCCTTTTGGCAAGTTACACTGTAGGAATATAGCTATACCCAAGGCTACATCTTTCACTCACACCTGATTTCTCTAGCGGCTCAAAGGATTTACCGCGCGAGGTTGTTCCCAAGAGTGATGTGTCTCTTGGCAGGCCTCTCTTAAAAAGATAAATTTTTTGAGTGTTACTAACATTGTTCTCTTGCACCTAGGACCACAAAAGCCAAGGGAAAGGATAGTGTGTGTTAGAAGTAGGGCCACTCGACAAACTTTGCACAAGTGTGCCATTTACCAAAAACACTTGTTCTTTTTAACCAACTTTATAGCAATGTGATCTAACTATTTGGAGATGTTGCTCCAACAAAAATGGTGTTCTTTTTAACTTCAAGGCAAAATGTTTTCTAATCTAGGAACTTGAAATCCTGGTCAACTGAATTGAGAACACATTTTGCTTGAAGTAAATCGATCGAACTTGAAGGGACAAATGGCTTGTTCTTTTTAATCTCGCCCAAAACGAAGTGTTGATTGTGAATTTTAGTTTGATGCAAGAAATAAAAATTGTCTTGTTGATTTTAAGCACCAAATTCAAATTGTCCGTAACTTGCAAAAATTAAATTTTGTTTGGTTTGGAGTTTTGTGGTTCTTTTTAATTGGACAAGTGAGATTCTTTTTAATTGGACAAGTGAGATTCTTTTTACAAGCCCAAATAAAATATGTGATTCATTTTTATACCCAAAAAAAGAAGTGAAGTTGATTTTAACCAAGAAAAGAAAGTGAATTCATTTTATCCTAACTTTAAAGACAAAGTTCATTTTATCCTAACTTTAAAGACAAAGTTAGCAACATAAATTAATTTACTTCCTAAGCTTAAGTTTTGGAAATCCTATGAAAATGGGGTTAGTCCAAACCTGCAAAAAGATAATTACTTAGTAAAATCTGAATGTTTGGTGGGCTTTTACAAGCCTAATATTTTTAGTTTTTTGGTTACAAGAATTTTTTTTTACAACTCTTTGTTACAATAGCGCTACTTTGTGTGGAAACAAAAACACTATTTAACAGGAAAGCACTAAATAACAAATGAAAGCGCTAAAAAAAGTTCAAACACGCTATAAAAAGAGACAAAAGTGCTAAAAGTACTATGTCAAACATAATGAATTCTGTCAAACAATGAATTGAAAGCGCTAAAACTAGACATGATAGCGCTATTTAAGGGTCAACAGTGCTATAAGAAGGACAATAACGCCGGTTGGGAGACAATAGCTCTATTATTAGGAACAATAGCACTAAAGTACCAACTTTCGAAGGCGCTAGAGTGTGAACAATGATGCTAAAGCGCGACCTGTGTGTCAATTAAAACATGAAAAAAGTTAGTAGTTTTCAAAAAAATATATCAGAAGGTTGCTTGTTCGATTCACATCATGTTCACCAAATGATGCTCTGCAAAAAGGATTGTTAGGATATTGTCAAGACAAACACAAAACAACAAGCAACAAACAAGTGTTAGTGTTAGAAATCACAAATCAAACACTATCCTAAGCAAGCATATCAAGAGAGACACAAAACATAAAATTGAAAGCTTGATAAACCTAAGAAATGCAATAAGGCATCTCAAAATGCCCTCCACCATGCTTAAGCTACTCCTCCCTTGTTCCTCTCCTCTCCAAGTTCCCAAATGAGTGTAGCTCTCAGTATCTTTTTGCACTATTTTGGATGTCTTATGGAGGTTTAAGATTGTAAAATGGATGATTATGAGAATGCAAATGTGAGTAAGCTTAAAACAAGATATTATCTAATTATCTAATGCAAATTTTAGCCCAAAAAGGCAAATGTAGATGATTATGCTCAATGCTCTCTAAATTTCACTATAAATTAGATGCATACAAGATTTCAGGATCTGGATTATGAAGAAATGAGCTCTATTTATAGGTAAAATGGAGCAATGGAGGGTTGAGATTGAGTATTCTCATCAAGGGTCAGGATTGAGGAGTTTATGATCCATGTGAGGGCTTTCAATCCAATCCCAGGATGACAAATGTCAACATGAGATGGGTTGAGAGGAGAGAGAATAAACATTAAATGCTTGACATGATTTGAGGGTTAACTTGGGAGGTAAGGTTAATGTTGAGTTGAAAGAATAAAGCTATTATCCAATAAATAATGTCTTTATCCAATGGATAAACTCTTGTGCAAGAGTTAGTGAGGATAACCATGGTCAAAGCCATAAATGCTTGAAGAGACCCATGAGTCAAATGGAGGTTGAGTTAGAGGTAAAGTCTCTAACCATGGGGGCAAGTGGATTTAACCATAAATGGTTATGTAAGAGCCATTAATGGTCATGTAAGAGCCATTAGTGGTTTGGAAGACTTTAGAGGTTAGTTTGTTGAACACATAAAGCATTAAATGCTTTTCAAAGACTTTGAAGGCTTTGAGAAGTGACTCCAAGTTGCTTAGGAATGTGACAATATTTAGGGAATGGATTAGGCTAATTAGGAATGGTTTAGAAGAGTCTAGAAGGGGATTTAGGATTGCAAGTGGGCTTGGTGGGTGAGGAAAAATAGGATTTAAATTCAAATAAAATTAATTTATTTCAATTGTGGTTGCAACTTGCATTTGTAGGAGAATGCAAGTTGGGGGGGGGGGTCGTTTAGTGATTTAAATAAATATTTATTTATTTATTTAAAAGCGGAAAGGGGATTAAATTAAATAAATAGGATTTATTCATTTAATTGATTGTGAATTTGGTTTAATGAATTAATTTAAATAAATTGAATAATTTTTTAATTAATAGGAGAAGAGTTTGAGGATGAATTAATTAAATATTAATTTAATTAACTGTTGTTGGTGGTTTTTTAATTAGATAAATAGTAAATATTCATTTAATTAAATGGACAGATTTATGTGACTATAGTAACTAAAGTAAATAAATGTCATAAAGATAAGATAAAGTTAATATCTTATCTAGACAACTTAAGACTCTTAGAAATAACACCTAGGACCCAAGTTAACTTGATATGTGAATATGTCCCTAGCAGGAAATTACAAGGCACAAGACCTTTACTAGGTACAACACATTATTCACTCTAACACCCCCTTTAAAAGCAACATAGGGAGAAGGAACTATTATGCAAATGATGCAAGGATACAAGATGGATCCTGGCTATGAGGCTATGTTAGGTACCCATGTACAAATGATCTCTCACAAATGGATAAAAGCAAAAAAATCACTTGGAAAAAACCCCCTCTCTAAAAGAGAGAGTGCAAATGAAAATTATGTACAAATGATAGAATAAATGATGTATGGAGGTCTCGACAATAGTGTTACAACAAGAGGTCAAGTACAAAAAATGGACACATATCTTTGACTTAGTCTTATGGTAGAAGAGGAAGCTATGCATTGCTATTATTCATTTGTATGGGATTGCACATGAGTAGTGGCATCATGGAATTGTGACACAAGGAGATCAACACATTACAATATATTGCAAATTTACACAAGAATAATTGTCAAATTGTCAAAATCAGAGCACTTTTTCCAAGGCCCTAAAAAAAAATTCCCAAACTTAGTCATACAAACTGTTATGTATAGAATATTCCCTATGTAGTCAAATATTCCATGCTTGCATAGGCTGGCATCATAAATCAATACGAAAGAAAAAGAATAATAATATTTATTTAATTTTTATATATTTTATTTAGAAATAAAAAAATTAGTGGGTCAAATATACCCTACATAGGGTACTATAGGCTATCCCTGGGTGCCACATGACACCCCCACAATGAGCCACTTGGTATGTCATCTACCACACATCCCTGTAAGATGATTGACAAAAGGAATATCACCTAGAATATTATTTTAAGAACCAATGCTAGCAAAACAAAGTCGTCAAAAAGAATATTACTCATATATTCTAACATCAACATATTCATACATTATTTCAATGAAAAAGAGCATATTTCATCATCATTTACTTTTTAGAATATATTGATAGAGGGTTGAATATTCCATCAACTTGTGTGTTGATGTCAATGTACCATTAAATTGATGTCAGCAAGTCGACCCCCTTATAGGCTCCCCCTCACCATTTGCTTTGATTTTGGAAGGTCAACATCAGATAGCCATAATTCAATCATTTGACCTTCAATGTGTGATTTTAAAAAAAATTTAGGTTAGAATTTTATGCTCTTCATAGTGGTGTAATTGATTTTATATGTTATTGTTTTTTTTTTTCTAGAATTTGCATATTCTTACAAGTGTTGTTGAGCAATTCTTATTTTTGGAACTTTTTGAGGTCTATTCTTACTCGTATGGTAACATTTTTGGGTTTCATTTATTTGAAAGTATATGATTTTTATTGTACTTTCTAGTGTTCTGATTGGATTGTTCTTATTTTATGTAATTTTTTTACTTTGAGCTTGTGACCAAATTTGGCATATGTATGTACCAAATTCAAGTCCACCTTGTTTTTGGAAAGTGGTACCTGTAATTACATTGAGCATAAAGTGCCAAATCATATATTATTGGGGGATTGCATGATTTTATAATTTTGGGGGCTTAATCTTGTGATTTTGCTGGATTAAGTCTCTTAATTGGTTTATTGAGTGACTAAAATTGAGGAGTTAATCATGGGCATCAAAAGACACCATTTTGTAATCAAATTGGATAAATGGAACTATAATTATTGGCGAGATGAAATCCTAACAAATTATAGGTGACTTAATAGCTTGCCCTATCTCTATGGACTAGTTCGTAGACCATCATCATATTGGAAGGGAGTTGTGTAGGACATAAAGACTGAAAAATACTAGGGGTAAATGGTTGTAGTTGGTATTTTGAAACACAAATGGCCATTGATGGTATTGAGCTCCCTTGTGATCTTATGACCAAACTTTGGGAGATGTATGGAAACACAAATGAACCTCCACTCCCAACGGATCCTCTCATGGACTTCTTGTTGCACTTGATGAGTTTCAATCAATTGGTGATAAAACAACTGCAATTCTTGATGAATTGGAAGGCTTTGTTTATTTTGATGCTAAAGAGACTTCTCCTCTTCCTATAGAGACTTCTATTGATATTTTAGTTTCTATGGATCCTAATTCAGATTTAGAGGTTTCATCTTCTTCATTTATAAGTTAATATCTTGAGGTTGAGGAATCTAGTAATTCCACATTGGCATAATCATCTATTATTCTTGCTTTATCGTCTTGTGATCACACAATTTCATTTGGGGATGATAGGTGTTATCAAATTGCATGCATTGAGATCTCATCTACTCATTCTTTTTATGATACATGTGTTGCTGTAATTTTGGCTTCTTGTGATTTACTGAAGTAGGACATTTATTGTCTTCTAGAGATGGCTACATGGGATGATCACTTGATAGACCTTGCATGTTTGTTCATATAGACCCACATTTCAAATTTGGGAGACACAATTACTTCCATTCACCTTCTCTTTGATGAAGATGATCCTTCTTTAGATTTTGGGAGAGAACACTCTGACCCTCTTGTTCATTCTATATATGATTATTCCTCATAGTTTGACATGAGTGTGGATACTTTTGAGTAGCATTTGAAGGGGGCTTGTTTATCTTTAGAGGAGGTATCTTTTTCTTTGGATTATGTTCTACATTAGTTTATAATATATTTTGGATTGTCATGTCCATGAATGTGGCCTAGAATGCTTGATTTGATGGTGGCAACTTTTAGTTTCAACATGGAGACACTTGAGAAAAGTTCAAAGACATCACACATCATCTTTCTTAACTCATCATCTATTTAAGAATGTGAAGGCATCTTGTGTACTATCTCGGTTTTGTTTCTTTAAAAGAAAGGAACATTGTTCAATGAGATTGCATCATCTTCAACATTCAATGTGGTGCAGGAGCACCCTAGGTTTAGTAGGTTTGGGTATCCAAAACAAGTTTTATTTTCTGGAGAACGGTTGTGATTGAAAAGTTATATCCAAAAATGCTCTTTTGAAAGGCTACAAGAAAGAATGAGGGTTTGTGAAGGAAAACTCACCAATTGGCGATAAAGGATTTGAAAGAGTGATTGTTTATAAGTGTTTTGTAGTTGTCCACCCCTACTCTGCATCAAATTGGCATCAAATTGGTATTAAATTCAAGGATCATGAAGACATAGTGGTTGATAAGTTTTTTTACTTTTTGCTTTCAAGGAGACATGTTAGTCACCCTCTAGTTTTTGTTCTATGGGATGGTCTATCATATACAATAGCCTGTGACAAACAAAATGAGGAATGTGATGTGTCTAAAGAAAGCGATGGTGTCAACACTAATGACACACTTGTTTGGGAGGTTGTTAAAGAAAGGTATTTGGAAGCTAAAGGCCCAAGGATTGCTGGGAAAGAGATTGTAGACTTGAGCAAGCAATGCTTGAGGGAAAAGGGAAGTATTGAGCAACATAATGATCAAACTGAGTTGCAGATGGAATATAGATAGTTTGTAAAGCATCCACTACAAGTGGAGCAATGAAAGAGGGTTGCAGATGTTAGAGAATGTAATGCTGACGGCACAAAGATTAGTTATTGTAGACGTATAAAAATGACCATATTCCTAAATGAATATTTTATGTTCATTTCTCTATTTAATTAAATCCAATTTAATTAAATTATCCACATTCCTCTATTTAAATTAAGTAAATTACTCAATTTATTTAAATTAAATTCACTATACCCATTTAATGAATAAATCATTTTATTCAATTAAATCCCCCCTATCCACTTTTAATTAAATTCAAATTTAATTAAATAGTTATCCCAAATTGAATAAATCTAATTTATTTAATTTCCCCAAATTACAACCAAATTGAAATACTTTATTTCAATTAAATCCTATTATCCCTCCACCCACTTGCAAAATCCCAAACCCCTTTCTAATCCCTTCTAGAATCTTCTAATCGTTTCTAATTAACCTAACCCCTCCTCTAAACTTTGTCACATCCCTAAGCAAAGGGAAGTCACTTCTCAAAACCCTCAAAGTCTTTGATAACCATTAAAGGTTTTCAACCTTCAACCACTAAATGGCTCAAAGTCTTTGATAACCATTGAAGGTTTCCAACTTTCAACCACTTAATCCCCAAAGTCTCCAATAACCATTAATGGTTAACTCAAACCCTCCTACATGGTTAAAACATTTGTTTTGACTCAACCTTCATCCAACCCAAGGGTCTCATCAGGCCTTTAATGCTTTGACCATGATTATCTCTTAATCATTTGCACAAAGGTTTATCCTTGGATTAACTCTTAATCCAGTGGGTAATCTTAATTTAGACTTGACCCTTAGCCTCTAGATAACCATGAGGTCTTCTTAGGCATTCAATGTCTCCAACCCCTTCTCTTAATCCAACCCTATGTTGACACTTGTCACCATTTCATTGGTGCCAATTACAAACATGGATCCCCAACTTTCAAACTCAACCCTTGATTAAACCATTCAATCTTGACCATCAATTGCCCTATTCTTGCTATAAATAGAGCTCTCATTCCTCCATTTGAGATCATCCTTCAAATTTGTAGCATCACACTTATGCTCAAATACATTCAATCTTTCTCATTTCATATATGCTCATCATTTAGCCTCTTTTAGATAGGAATTAGACTAAATATGCATGTTTAGAATAATTTCTTTATCATTTTAGCTCAATCATAGACTAAATATAGTATGCTAGGATAGTATTCATACTAATCTTGTCATCTTATCATTTAGTTTATTGCATTTCTAAGATCATACATAGCTTAACATACCTTTTACACTAAAAACTATCAGTGCATCCCTCGTTCTTGCATTTGCCATCCCTAAACCATTTTGCTCAGTGATCTAAGAGCAAAAACCTTGGTTTGAGGGACATTGTGAGATAGAGAACCATGGGACCCACCTTGGGAAGCTGAGTAATACGTTATTACTCCATAGCTTGCACCAAGAAGTCCTGTGTGTGTGTGTGGACTAGTATTTAACCAAATTTTCACATATTGAATTTTATCAGCCCACTTTTCCCGCATACATTTCTGGCACCCATCGTGGAAAATTTTGAAAATTTCAAAAACATTTTTAGAAGCCTTTTTCATCAAAAACCATTTTTTATCAAACCAGAGTGACAAACAAACCACTAAAACTATTTCTTGAGCTCAATTTGTGTCAAAACAAAAGTTGTCAGAATCCTAAACGAATCGCACAATAGAGGATGTCTCTCCTATCATAATCCGGAAAATTTCATCATCAGTATCAACAGAATCCTTTACCATCTTACGGATTTTTATCTCAAAACACTTGTTTAAAATTTTCAAATTTTCAAATCCAGTTTCCAAATCGGGAAGCTTTTATCCATATCATTTGACACGCTTTGTCGTGAAGGGGCATCTAAAAGCCTTCACTTTGATAGAGTAAGATTTGAAATTTTCAAAACAAGAATCAACTGAATCCAAACCAATCAAAGGAAACCATTGATCACTCATGCATGACTAATCCTCTTATTCTGAGAAGAAAGAACCTCTATCGTAACATCACGTTGAAGAAACAACAACCTAGTTTTTCCAAATTCATCAAGAGAAATAAGTTTTTATACATCAATCGTCAACTCTTCAAATCTCATCGGGTATTCCTTCATCATGTCAAACGTTATATCCAAAACAAATCTAGCGAATTTGACAAAGAGCCTTTGAAAACAAGAGCATACTGTCAAAAGTTTGCTTTTAATCAAACCATAAACTGCGGAGGAAAATTCAATTCAGTATTCTTGCCCGACGAGTGCATCACATACAACACATCTCGACCAGAACCACCAACCCCCAAGCAACACATCAACGAGGCTTTTGTCCCTTTCATCACTGAAAGTTTCTACTAAAATGCCTGTTACTCGCTCTCAGAGAGACAAACAAAGCGAGACACACGCAGAATCAAGTATGAATCGCAGATTATCAAATCCTTTTGAAATTCCACCCGTAGAAGAACCTGAAATTACTGAAGCACTTCTTCGGGAATGTCAGGAAAACCCTTCGTTCCAAAAGCTTGTAGAAAAACTCATGGAAAATGACAAAGAAAAATATCTGCTCATGCTCACAAGCAAAGGCGTTAAACTTCCTGAAGATTTCGACGCAAACATTTTTCAAACGGGGTCTTGACAATATGCATATCAAGAACAACAAAGAGAAGAAGAAGCTCACATACTTGAGCAACATATTCCAGAGCAGCACATTCCAGAACAACGCATACCAAAAATGCGTATGCCTAAACTCGAAACACCAGAGCAAAACATACCATTTACCACACCTTTTCAGCTGAGAACCAATACAAGGCAAGAACTCTTCCCTTGGCAAGATAATGCGCCTTTAGTTGCTCTTACTCAACAAATGCAAATGTTGCAAAGACAAATACAAGATATGCAACAAGGGACAACGGTATGGTACTCTTTAAACGAAATTTGTCCTTATCCATTTGACAGAAGATTGAACATGGTGCCTTTTCCTCCAAACTCAGACGTTCCCAAATTTGATAAATATGATGGAAAAAGTGATCCCCGAGATCATGTTCGAGAATTTTGCACATTGAGCCTTGAATTTGCTCATGATGACACCTATTTGATGAGGTTATTCCCCAGAAGCTTGGGAGGGCGAACCATGGAATGGTTATCCAAAATTTCACCACCTGTTAGATCATTTGATGAATTGGTTAACAAATTCATAACCCACTATTCCTACAACATCCAACATGCCATAACCATGCTAGATGTTTGCAACACCAAACAAAAGAACAACGAAACATTCATGGTGTTCCTTCAACGCTGGTGACGCATGGTATCACGATATCCTCGAGATATTCCCGAAAAGGAGAAAATGGAAATCTTCATCGATAACTTGAATGGCGAAATGAGTTACAGACTAAAACTTCAATGCATACCATCTTTCGCTAAATTGATTGAAAATGGCATTCAAGTGGAAGAAGCATGTGTCAAAAAGGGAACACTCAAATTCTACAAGGAAGGAACAAACTCATCAAACTACAATAACCAGAACAACACCAATCTTGACAAATCTCGATTCTGGACCTGAAACAAAAACGAAGGCAACAATGACTCCTATGATCCCAAATCTAAGCAACCAGTGCTTGCATTATCCGGAAATCCTCAAAACACGAAAAATCCTAAAAATGCTACTCCCAGTGCTAACACATATGCACAAAACACTGATTACGGACAACTCAACACAAACAACACCAACGATACTCAAAACAAAAACATGAATCCAGGACCTAACACCAATTCCCGCAACACGAACAATTTCCAAAAGCGCATCTTCACACCATTGGGACAATCATTAGAATCCGCATTCAGAGAACTTTTGGCAAACAAAATTCTGTCCTTGCCTCCAATCAACAACTATGAACCCCCAATTAAACCACCTTGGTGAAATGATTCACATTATTGTGATTTCCATCGCAACAAGGGTCATAGAACAAATGAGTGCATGCGATTGAAACACATAGTACAGGACATGATTGATCGAGGTGATTTAACGGTCGATGGTCTTAAAACAAATGGTGATCACGGAGCCTTCAAAAATCCTCTCCCAAATTACAACAAAGATGGAGCATCAACTTCAGATGATACACGCAGAGCTCGTATTAATCACATCTACAACAACACCATCAACCACATCTCAGCTGAAGATCATCAAGTCAATGTCATCACCATTCGAGATCGGCATGATCATGAATCTGTCAATGTAACAACCCGAACTCAGAAATATGTCTTGAAGGGACATACTGCACCTACAACTACCACAACAAAAATCCAATATGATTTGGTTAGCCAACTACGCAAGACTCCAGCTCAGATATCTATCCTGGAATTATTGAAACTATCACCAAAGCACAAAGACATATTGGAACAAGCGCTATTGGAAACAAATGTACCCCAAAATCTGGATACTGACAAATTTCAAGCCATGGTCGCCCATATGACAGGACCTCATAACCTCACCTTCTCAGAGCATGATAATACTTCCTTGAGTCATCCACATAATACTCCTCTCCATATTGAAGTCATTGTTTGCAAACACCGAGTAAAGAGAGTCTTAATAGATGGAGGAGCCGGACTTAATATATGTACTTTAAAGCTTATCCGTGCATTAGGCTTCTCAGAAGAATCTATTGATCCCTGCAAAAAGATCACTATCAAAGCATATGATGATGAGGAAAGATCCTCTAAAGGCACAATGATATTACCTATTCAAGTAGGACCAGTACAAAAGGATACTATATGTCAGGTCTTAGATATTGATCTAACCTACAATATCTTGTTAGGACAACCCTGGATACATGAAATGCAAGCAGTACCTTCTACGTATCACCAGTGTGTCAAGTTTCCTTATGATGGACAAGAAATCTCCATATCAACTGATCACAATCCATTTCAACATTGCAACGCAATGGGGGTAGCCCAAGACAGTTTAGTTCCTCATAATAGAGAAAAGCAGCGATCTTCAACATCAGATCCACCAATAGCAAAATCGAACTCCTTATGGGTAAACTTCAAACAGAAAATGCAAATCCAAGACCAAGGCATGGGAGAATACTCTTTGGAGCCTTTATGTTTTGCCAAATTGCCAACATCACCTAGATCGCATGGTTTGCCTACTACATCAACACATCTGGCCACTCAGCCCATCACTAAATTTGATGGTACCTTCATCCAATTGGGTTCTCTAGCACATGAATCAGAAGACAAGGATGTTCTTAGCTGGTTATACAAAGATGAGGAAGAAAATCATAGAGCAGCCGCTCTGGACATTGTTCTACCAACACACCTGTATGGAAAAGGCTACTTAATCATGAAGCAAATGGGATATGACGGTAAAGGACCTATTGGGAAACGCAAAGGAGTCACTGAACCTATAGATCTTCCTTCACAACCTAGTAGAAACAAAGCAGGATTGGGTTCTAAACTCACATTCCTATTAAAACGGCCACCACACACAACTACAAAACCTCAATGGAAGGTAAAGAAGAAGTACAAAGAAGAATCCTGGCAGGAAGCACTCTTTGAATCAACAGAAACAATCCGCAAGGCACGGGAACGTCAAGATCAGAAGTTGCATCAGGAAAAGCTTCTCAGTCATAAGAGGGCCCTATCTACAGTAGTAGCTCATATTCAAATACCGATGTCTCAAAAACAAATCATGTCATCTCCCGATACCATTATTCCTCCCCGAGGAAGCACAGTCTATGAACAAATCTAGCAAGTAGAAGACGGATCTGATACAAAATCTACAAAAACCATCAAAATGGTATCCATCATCAAAGATTTGTTTTCACCATACAACATACCTATTTACAACACATATAGAATCTGGGATGATGCCTATGAGACAGATTCCAATGAATATGAATGGGGTACCTGCTCCAATGCTACTACAGATATCCCTGATGATACTAATTCTATATCTCTTTCTTAAGAAGAGCATAACGCAGAAGATAGACCTCTTGAATTTGGACCACCAAATATCTATGACGCCAAGGAAAGCGAACATGAATATTATGAACAAGTCTATGTGGAAGATAATACCATCGAGGACCTCGACGAAATCCTGGATTTCTTTAAAACCAAGAACAATTACGATGCAAACTCTGTCCTAACACTCACAGTAGCCAAACTTGATCCACCCAACGATTCCTTACCACTTGTCTTTCCTGACCTCATCGACTGGGATGAACCTGAAATCCATGATATACCAATTTTCCCAGATGATGAATCTATTATCCATTACCTATGTACCGTAAATCCAGAAACAGGCTCTACCAGCAAACGAAATAACGATATCTATCAATCAGGGAGTGCCAAGTCTCTCAGTCGCAAAAATGAACCAAATAAAGGATCTGATGCTGAAAACCAGTCAATGGCAGCTCTAGATCATAAAAAAGTAAAAATAAAGGACGCATCTGAGGGTGAAAACCTTTTTAAGGCACCTAACGATGGGAGACTTGACACTCTTCCTGAACACTTTCATGAACGATCACCCATTTTGATTGAGCCCACTCAATCAATCAACATTGGTACCACAGAAGCAACCAGAAACATACACCTTGCAGAATCTCTGACAGAGGAAGAAAGATCGACATTCATTATCTTCTTTAAAGAACAACAAATTAACTTTGCTTGGTCATATGCTGATATGCCCGGAGTAGATCCACACTTAATCATGCATCACTTGTCCATTTCTACAGGAGCTAAACCAGTCAAGCAAAAGCTACGAAAGATGAATCCACAGGTGGCACTCATGGTCAAAACTGAACTAAAGAAATTATTGGACGTTGGATTCATTCGACCCATTGACTATGCAGAATGGATTTCCAACATCGTTCCAGTATCAAAACCAGATGGTAGTATCAGAATATGCACTGACTTCAGAGACGTCAACAAAGCTTGTCCAAAGGATGACTTTCCTCTGCCCAGTATCGACATAATTGTAGATCTTACAACAGGCCATGCAATGCTCTCACTAATGGATGGTTTCTCAGGCTATAATCAAATCAAAATAGCTCCTGAAGATCAAGATAAAACCGCGTTCACCTGTCCTTGGGGAATGTACTGTTGGAATGTTATGCCTTTTGGCTTAAAAAATGCAGGGGCCACCTATCAAAGAGCAATGACCACAATATTCCATGACATGATGCACACATTTATGGAAGACTATGTGGATGATTTATTAGCTAAATCCTTCACTAGAGCTGAACATCTTGGCATCCTAACAAAGATTTTTGATCGATTGGAGAAATTCCAAATCAGACTCAACCCTAAGAAGTGTGTCTTCGGGGTTACATCAGGCAAGTTACTAGGCTACATTATCTCAGCAAAAGGTATTGAAGTAGATCCAGCAAAGGTACAAGCCATTATGGACATGCCACCACCAAAGAATATCAGTCAACTCAGATCTCTACAAGGCCGACTTCAATCAATTAGGCAATTCATCGCTCAGCTGGCAGATAAAAGTCTACCATTTAACCATTTACTACACAAAAATGTACCGTTCAAATGGGAGGCCAAGTGTGCAGAATCTTTTTACCAAATCAAGCAGTACCTGATGAATCCACCAGTTTTGGTACCACCAGTCGCAGGAAAGCCTCTTATTTTATATATCTCAACAACATATATATCGCTGGGGGCACTATTGGCACAAGAAGATCAACAAGGAAAGGAACGGGCTATATATTACATCAGTAGGACATTGAATGGCTATGAACTCAACTATACATTCATTGAAAAGGCTTGCCTAACAGTGGTCTTCACATCTTAGAAGTTCCAACATTATATGCTAGCACACACCATCAAGCTAGTAGCAAAAATTGATCCTCTCTAATATCTACTCAGTAAGGCAGCTCTTACAGGCCGATTGGCTAAATGGGTCATGATTCTCAGTGAATTTGACATCCAATACACAGAAAGACGAGCCATCAAGGGACAAGCAATTGCAAATCAGTTGGCTGAAGCACCACTCCCAAGCAAACACACCATGGAGATTGAATTTCCAGATAGGGACGTTCTTACTCTTTCTACTAAACAATGGACCCTATACTTTGACGGATCCTATACACCACATGGTTCAGGAGCTGGCATTTTGTTCATCACTCCTGAAGGACACACTATACCAAGATCATATAGGCTTATGTTTCCATGCACAAATAATGTGGCTGAATATGAGGCACTGGTCATAGGCATCAAAATGGCCGTAGAATGGAAAATCACAGAGTTAAAGGTCTATGGAGACTCGCAACTGGTTGTCCATCAAATCAACAATGACTATCAGACAAAGGATGACAATCTACTACCCTACAAACGAATGGTGGATGACTTCAAATAGTATTTTGTGCACATCACCTTCGAGCAAATACCAAGGTTGAACAACAAAGTAGCCGATGCAATGGCTACAATCGCTTCACTACTACAAATTCTAGAGCAACAGAGTCGTTACGAGTTCCTAGTAGAGCAACTATTCTCCCCCGCCTATGACCACTCTGAATCCCAGGTTATTTATGCCCTGACTGGTTCAGATTCTCTATTATATGGACCAATATACGACTACCTCAAGCACAATATTTTACCCATTGACCAATCCCGTAACCAAAAATGTAACTTTATCCGACAAGCTGCCCGCTACACCCTTACCGCCGATACTTTGTATCGTCGAGGTCTCGATGGTACTCTTCTTCATTGCCTTGATCGTAATGATTCCAATTCTGCTTTACACGAGCTTCACGAAGGTATTTGTGGCACACATTCAAGTGGCACTACCCTTGCTAAAAAGCTTCTAAGGATGGGATACTACTGGCCTACAATGGAGAAAGACTCATATCATTTCGCCAAGAAATGTCCTAAATGCCAGATCCATGGCAATCTGATACATGCACCAACACAAGAACTACAACCATTTACAACATCCTGGCCCTTTTGTCAGTGGGGACTAGACTTGGTTGGCAAAATTCATCCTTCATCTTCAAATGGACACAAGTTCATTATAACTGCAAAAGAATACTTTACCAAATGGATAGAAGCAGTTCCCATGACCACAGTGATAGGGAAACAAATTGCCTCTTTTATCCTCAATTATCTGATCTGCAGATATGGTATTCCAAGTTCAATCATCACAGATAATGGACAGCCCTTCAAGAATCAAGATGTCTAAGAACTATGTGAAAAATTCAAAATCCAACATAGATTCTCTACACCATATTACCCATAGGGAAATGGTCAAGCAGAAGCATCAAACAAGACAATACTGAAAATCCTAAAGAAAACAGTGAATGATTCAAGCAAAGATTGGCACGTGCAACTCAATCCAGCACTTTGGGCATACAGGACCAGCATCCGCACACCTACAGAAGCAACACCATACTCATTGGTATATGGATTAGAAGCTATTTTACCCCTAGAGGTAGAAATTCCATCTCTTAGAGTCTCTTTGAAAGGCTTAATCCCAGATGAAGAGTATCGAGTTAACCGACTGCAAGAACTTGAGCTATTAGATGAAAGACGCCAACATGCTTACACTCATCTCAAAGCATATCAGCAACGCATGTGCATGAGCTACAATCACAAGGTCATTCCCCGCAAATTCAAGGTTGGTGACCTAGTCCTCAAAGAAAATCCAAGAAATCAGCAAGATCGAGAAAAGAAAGGGAAATTTGAACCTAACTGTTTGGGTCCCTATGTTATCATATCAGTCTATGGATCAGGTGCCTATCAACTAACAAATTCTGAAGGAGATGTGCTCGATGAACCAACCAACAACATCCATCTAAAAAGGTACTACACTTAAGTGGCCTAGTGCACGGAACAAGCCAAAATAAGCAAAAAAACAAAAAAACAAAAAAATCCAGAAAAAGCAAAAACAGAGAGTACAAATAAAAACAAATGGTGAAAACCTGGTAAACAGGCGCTCTTGTGAAAGAATGGCTCCTCTATCTATTTCCATGCCATTTTATCCATCAAAACATTATCGGCCATCGCCCGACACTTAGCCCATATCCATTCAGGACATACTTAGCGTAGTCACTATCCTGATTTGTCTATATATATCCTTTTACCACATCCCACCATGGTTTGGAAATCACTGTACATGATCATATCAAGGGGCACACTCAGCTAGGGGCATTAACTTGTTCAAACAACTTGCAAACATTCAAGACATCACAACTATTGCAAAAACTCAGAAGCATGACATCCAACAAACAAAACTACGCTTCATCGCAAAAACCAAACCAAAACAAATCACAAAAATACCAAGGATGGATGATTTTCTGAAGTACTAAATGTTGCATTCTTGCATACAGTCTTGACTAGTTTTGCATTTTGAAATTTTTAAAATTCTTGGATTCTCTTCCTTGTCTCACTAAAAGCTTCACAGCTAGAGATCGTGGGGAAACTTCAATATTTTCTTAGTCTTCTGTCTGAGAGGCAATCACTTGTACTGTGTGAATACTTGCCTCGAGACGTGATACATCACATATCACTGAAGGCCTGATTCCATTTCACGGATACTAATGATCTACTCTTGTTTGTTTACGCAAAACGCACTCAGGTCGTCCTGGTTCAATTATACCTTGACGCTTGTGCTATCTTGCAAAATAAAAAATCATGTAAATTTTTCTCAGGTCATTATGGTTCAATTATACCATTATGCTTGTATAAATTTTCAACATATCCTAAACAAATCAATGCTCAATGATGAAACCTACAAAGAAAGCAAATAACATATGGTTATATTGGATGACAAATACAGAATGAGGGATGCTCCACAAACATTAGTTGCATATCATTTTACAATTAGTTGCATATCATTTAAAGCATGTTTTCATATCATTTCAAAAACATTAGTTGCATATCATTTTAACATCATTTAGTTGCATATCATTTAACATCATGGCATATCATTTAGGCATGTTTGCATATCATTTTAACATCTCATTTTCAAGATACATCTCACAGCATATAAAAGTATACATCCTGCATCATACATTACATCATATATTTAAGCATTGCATCATCACATAAAATAACCCACATAACATGCATCCATATAAACACATCACATGATCAAAAATGGTGCCATATATATATATATATCTCAAAACTTATCCAAATGTACAAAATGTGTCCAAACACTATGTCCAGTACAAAAGAATACAATGCTCAAAAATACAACAGAGACCATGTCTCTCAGGTATGACTATCCCCTGACGGAGATGGTCTCGCTCCAGATGCACCCGCCCCTAGATCTCCAGGAGGGTCTCGTCTCGATGGCCTCGTAACCCCTCGACTCTCAGATCGCGATCCAGTAGCTCGAGATCGACTAGATCTCGACTGTGCAAAACTCTGAACTCACCGGTCCCTGGGTACTGCAGCCTCATAGTGCCGCCTATAATACTCTGCCTCCTGCGCTCTCAGCACCATCTCTCTTAGGGTGTCTCTCATCGGACCACCCGCCGCTGCTCTCTGCATGCTCGCCACCACCTCCTCGGTCGTCCCCACCTCTCTATCTCGGTGTCTCGTTCAGTAGTCAATTGAGAAATCTGCCACTGATAGGTCAAAATCTGTGCCTGCAGCTGCTGCACAGTAATATGCAAGGTTCGTATCTGAGCATCCTCCATATGACCTAGCACTCGAACTCGTAGCAGTACCTATGCTGGAGGAACCCCTCCCACTTGGCCTGTCCTCAGTACTGGAGGTGGGAGTACATCCGTCCTCCTCCTCTGTGTTGGTCGTCTAGGCTTGTCCTCACCCCCCACTGCAGCTAACACCTCCCCCACTCTCCCCTCTCCACTGGCTCCGATAGCCAATCCACTTCTCCCCCTGTCTATCCTCCCCTGTCTCACCGCTCTATCTACACCTCTATCTCCTCTCCTCACTATACCTCCCCGTCTCCCTCTGGCTCCTCTACCTCCTCCTCCTCCTCCATCATCCCCATCATCTCCATCGTCTCCCCCATCTCCCTCCTCCCCATATGAATCGAAGGCTGGCCTCATCTCCTCAGGATCAGAAATCCTGGCCACCGCCCGCGCAGCAAACAAACAAGCAAACTCATCTGTCATACCCACATCCTGAATCTCCGGGGCATAGTCCCATATCTGCCCAGCCAATCCCACAAACTCCTCCATCGCCACAACACTATCAATGGTCGGCCCCCAATCGGCCACATCCTGCTGCCATCGTGCATATAGGCACGCTCCCTGAGGAATCCCCTGCTGGCGCCCGAACTGCCTCAAAACTCGGGTAACCACAAACCTCTCTATGACGAACGGGGTCCTCCCGATCAAGTACCTCATCATGAATACAAAGGGCATCTCTAGCCCATCCTCGGCCCACACCTCACATCCTGTGTACAGTCTCCAGGTGACCATATCAATGTCATCCAACACTCTCCTCCAGTGCTCTAGTTTGCCCAGCTTGCGCTGGACAACTAGACCCCTGTATCCATAGGCATATGCACATCCTACAGGTCTGTCTCTGTCTGCTAGTGGTCTCGCTGCTGGAATATACTCCCAGCACCATACCTGTAATAATGTCACGCCAGCTAACAAACTGCCGTAACCGAGGTATACTACCTCATGTAGACCCCTATATAGATGAGCCAGCATTGCTGACCCCCATGCAAAGCTCTGGCCCTGAGTAACCATCTCCTCCAACACTAACCCCCATCCCACCGAGAATCCCTTTGACCTGCGATCAGGACAAAGGAATCCACCAATAAACCCTGCTAGAACGGATGGTAGGGGTGCATAGTCCAGGTCCAAAAACTCCTGCATGGGATCTCATAACCACAGACAGTATCATCCTGGAATATCCAACGTAGTGCCTCTGTGCCACCCTCCTCTGACTGCTCGTATGGTAGTAGTGCGCCTACCACAGGAATGCGCAAAATCCGATAACAGTCCTCAGGTGTGACTGTCATCTCTCCAGTGGCAAAATGGAAGGTGTTGGTGTCGCTATGCCACCTCTCTGCCAAAGCTGTCAAAAGCCCCCAGTTCACAGTGAACCGAGGCATATCCAGGAGAGAGGTCAATCCACATCTCTCAATAATATCCAGATCCGCTTGCGACAACCGCGGTATCAATGTCCACGGTCTGGGAAATCTCTCCCGTGACTGCACCACACCTAATCGCTCCTATCAACAAGCAAAACAATTCCAATATCAGTTTCCACATCAAATCGATGATATCAAAATCCAACTTACATCAACAACATGAAACAATTTGCTCATCTATATCAAAATTCAAAATCCTATCATTTCATATCAACTTGTAAAACAACTCAAGTTCTCAAAAACCATATCAAAACTTGTAACACAACTCAAGTCTCCACAATTACATAAACTTGTAAAACAATTCAAGTTTCCCACCCATATCAGCTTGAAAAACAACTCAAGTTTCCAACCCATATCGGCTTGTAACACAACTCAGGCTTCACACACATTGAACTTGAAACAGAACACGCAAACAAACCATATTTTGATCAAACACAACACATTGATATCTATACATAACTTGGAAAATCGCAAATCAAAACAAGTTATACCAACACTCATATTGGATAAATCCATCAAATCATGACAAGCAAACAAAACAAATTTTCCAATCGGCCCATCTTGCAAAATTTTTCAGATGCGCTAAAACAGATATTCAATGCGCACGCGCTAGGCTGTCTTTCCTACGCGCTATTCTATCTACCCTATGCGCTAGGTTAACACTACGCGCTAATCCTTTCCCCCCATGCACCACCTAACCCACCCTATGCGCTAGAATACCTCTATGCGCTAATTTATCCTTTCTAGGCGCTACCCGTTTAGCCCTATGCGCTAGGTCAATCCTACGCGCTAAACCCCCTTACCTATGCGAACCCCTACAACCCTTATGCGCTAGGTCTACCCTACGCGCTAACCTGTTGACCCGACGCGCTACCCAATGGCTGCCATGCGCTATTCTGCATGTATGCGCTATCCTATCTAGTTCGGACGCGACCCCTAAAATTCAACTTGATGCGCTACTCTAAACTTCGTATGCGCTAAAATACGCCCTAGACGCGCTAAACCGTAAAACCCGAACTTTGAAATTCAAAACATGACTAAAAATGACAAAATAAAAAGTCACAAAAGGGTAAAAAATGTTGACTTACTGGTGGTCCACGCGCTACAGGTCTCCGGTACCTCCGAACGCGCTCGAAACGGTGTCTGTGATAAGGAATAGGCCTTTTCTCTCCAGAGAAAATTCTCTTTCTTCAAAGTCAACAAAGCACAAATGAATCTAAATCAAGTCCTTTTCCCCTTTTATAAGAGGAAATTGACATTAGGGTTGGCCAAATGGACCTGTAATATGGTCGCGGTCTCCCCTATACCATAACATTTGTAACTTATCGGGAGATGAATCAATTTGCACACATTTCACATGCACAAAATCATACACATCATACGCAACTCATCAAATTAAATCAAAATTTTTCAAAATATTGATTCATCTCCCGAGGGGGCATCACCATCAAATATCGAATTTGGGGCATCACACATCATATCGAATCTGGGGCACGACTAGCAAATCAAAAGAGCGACACAAAAATTGCATTTGATCATAAATCATGATAAAACACATCATTTTCTTTGAAATAACATGTGCACACACGTCACTTCAAAGAGGGGCAAAATGTAGATGTATAAAAATGACCATATTCCTAAATGAATATTTTATGTTCATTTCTCTATTTGATTAAATCCAATTTAATTAAATTATCCACATTCCTCTATTTAAATTAAGTAAATTACTCAATTTATTTAAATTAAATTCACTATACCCATTTAATGAATAAATCATTTTATTCAATTAAATCCCCCCTATCCACTTTTAATTAAATTCAAATTTAATTAAATAGTTATCCCAAATTGAATAAATCTAATTTATTTAATTTCCCCAAATTACAACCAAATTGAAAATTTTTATTTCAATTAAATCCTATTATCCCTCCATCCACTTGCAAAATCCCAAACCCCTTTCTAATCCCTTCTAGAATCTTCTAATCGCTTCTAATTAACCTAACCCCTCCTCTAAACTTTGTCACATCCCTAAGCAAAGGGAAGTCACTTCTCAAAACCCTCAAAGTCTTTGATAACCATTAAAGGTTTTCAACCTTCAACCACTAAATGGCTCAAAGTCTTTGATAACCATTGAAGGTTTCCAACTTTCAACCACTTAATCCCCAAAGTCTCCAATAACCATTAATGGTTAACTCAAACCCTCCTACATGGTTAAAACATTTGTTTTGACTCAACCTTCATCCAACCCAAGAGTCTCATCAGGCCTTTAATGCTTTGACCATGATTATCTCTTAATCATTTGCACAAAGGTTTATCCTTGGATTAACTCTTAATCCAGTGGGTAATCTTAATTTAGACTTGACCCTTAGCCTCTAGATAACCATGAGGTCTTCTCAGGCATTCAATGTCTCCAACCCCTTCTCTCAATCCAACCCTATGTTGACACTTGTCACCATTTCATTGGTGCCAATTACAAACATGGATCCCCAACTTTCAAACTCAACCCTTGATTAAACCATTCAATCTTGACCATCCATTGCCCTATTCTTGCTATAAATAGAGCTCTCATTCCTCCATTTGAGATCATCCTTCAAATTTGTAGCATCACACTTATGCTCAAATACATTCAAGCTTTCTCATTTCATATATGCTCATCATTTAGCTTCTTTTAGATCAGGAATTAGACTAAATATGCATGTTTAGAATAATTTCTTTATCATTTTAGCTCAATCATAGACTAAATATAGTATGCTAGGATAGTATTCATACTAATCTTGTCATCTTATCATTTAGTTTATTGCATTTCTAAGATCATACATAGCTTAACATACCTTTTACACTAAAAACTATCAGTGCATCCCTCGTTCTTGCATTTGCCATCCCTAAACCATTTTGCTCAGTGATCTGAGAGCAAAAACCTTGGTTTGAGGGACATTGTGAGATAGAGAACCATGGGACCCACCTTGGGAAGCTGAGTAATACGTTATTACTCCATAGCTTGCACCAAGAAGTCCTGTGTGTGTGTGTGGACTAGTATTTAACCAAATTTTCACATATTGAATTTTATCAGCCCACTTTTCCTGCATACAGTTATGATTTACTTCTTTTAGAGGAGGGTCATAACACTGATCAAGAGTCCATACTTGTTGACATGATGGTTTGCTTGAGAGACAAGAAACCTAAAGTGAAGATGAAGCAAGCATGGGAATTTTTCAAAGAAGACAATATGTAGGAATTTAAAGACATTAGACAGAGATTTCAAGCATGGTTCTCAGGTTTCTACCCTCCATTCAAGTGGAACTTGAATCTGTTATTCGCCGAGAGTATGGTGTAGGAGCACCCTAGGTTTAGTAGGTTCAAAATTAGCATTTTGGTTTTGTTTAGTGTTCTTCCATGTAACAAGGTCATTTAAGACCATTTCATGTGTGTTGGAGTCCATATTAGGTCGCTAGGTGTGTTGGAGTGTCAAGTTGTCGATTTTACTAAAAGTTGTCAAATTTGCAAAACATGGAATATGAAGAGTTATAAGTTGTAAATGAGGGAAGTTGGATGGTTGTAACTGAGAAAAAGTAGTTGAGAACCATTGGTATATGTTTAAATAAGACTTGGAAGGTCGGACATCGAGAGAGGTGGTTGGAGATGGTGATTATTGAAAATCTTGAATTTGCAATAATAAAAATATCTTCGTTTTCTGCAAATCTGAACATTACCTTGCTATTCCTTTGCATTGTATATGTTTGTATGAATTGATATTGATCTGGAAATGATTGGGGATGAAATACCATTGAATCTACTTTCTTTTCCTTTTTGTTTCACTCAATTTCACTGAGTTTTGAGGAAGTTATGAATGTTTTAGTGGTTACCATTTTCAGATTTTCCTTGTAACTGTCATGTTGCACCATATTGTATGTCCCTGTATGGGCTTGTATTGGCTTCAAATCAATGAGAAAAGATGGATAAATAAATCTAGTTTCATTTTCTTTCAAATGGTTTGGCTCAATTTCATGAATATTTGCGGAAGTTATGATCATTTTTGTAAGTGCAGGTTTGAATCTACCCTAAGGTTACCAATTTTGGGGAAAATGACATAACTCTTATTTCCACCGTTGGATTTTGACAAAAAATTGAGGAAATATCTGTAATAAGGTCCTTTTAAATCTCGCTGCAGCGATTGGTCTAATTATTTGATTTGGGAAAGTTATATAGATGACTATTCTTTTCTTTTGCATACATATTTGTCTAATTAAGTCTAGTCAAGAAGCGACATAGTCAAGTTTTGAAGCATTATGTACAAAGAACCCTACCTTGATTTTGGGATATTTTCAATAATGGCCAAATGGGTATCTGAAACAATTTTTCTTTTCTGGAGATCGGTTGGGATTGAAAAGTAATGTTCAAAAATGCCCTTTTGAAAGGCTACAAGCAAGAATGAGGGTTTGTTAATGAAAACCCACCAATTGGTGATAAAGGGTTTGAAAGAGTGATTGTTTGTAAGTGTTTTGTAGTTTTCCACCCTTGCTATGCATCACAATGTCAAGCACCCACCATCTTGTATGAGACTCTTCTTCACTCTTATGGGGGAAATTTTTCCTTGCATGGTTTTTTTTCCATCTCATTCTTCATTGGCAACACTTTTTTCCATCTCTTTTGAGGAAGAGTTTTGTTCCAATGGGTTTTCTCCTTTTCTTTGTTTGTGAGAGATTGCATTACATTTATACATGGGTACCTAGCATGACCTAGTAGCTAGGATCCATCTTGCATCTTTTCATCAGTTTCATTTGTGTACATTCTATTTAAGGGGTGAAGGGGGGGGGGGGGGTGTTGGTGTGAAAGGGGCATTTTACCTAGCTAGTTAATCACCTAGCTACTATTCACACATGTTATTTAAGTTTACTTAGGGTACACATATGATAGTTATCACTTTATGTCTCAAGTCATAAGATTAAGACACATGTCATTATATTATACAATTCTATCATCATATTGTTTTATCAATATAAAATTTGTATATTTTGATAAAGTAGCATTATTATTTTATAGTTGATATTTCAAGAGTTTTCATGAAGTGCCTAGATCTTGGGAGGTTATATTTAACCAATCTTGCATGGTATAGAGCATTATATACCAACTCTTATACTTATTGAAGTCATACCAAAACCACCACCTTATCCTTTCGGCTCCCTTATCTTTACCCATGTTGTTCCTCTCATTATGAAGAAACAACAAATGTCCACCACCCATCCCCCTCCAACTCAAAATGGATTCAAATCTTGTTTCTAAAATAACCAATGCCTAATTTCCAATTGAATACTAAAAAACATGAACTAACAAGTAAAAGGATTAGGCCTTCACAACCAAGGCATCCAAGAGAGCCTATCCAAGTCAAAGAAAATCCTCTATTGCATGACGTTGGATACACATCCTAGGAACCCAAACTTAAAATATTGGTGCTACAAGTTCCTCCTAAGGAGGCTTCTTCCAAACCCTCAACAAGTGGCTTCCATTCCTCCTCTAAAACATATATTGTTTATATTGTTTTCCTTCATCCTCAATCATAACAATCCAAAATAAAAGCTATCCATCCCCCATATTTAAATCCACATTTACACATCTATCATCTTCACCATCCATCTTGAGTCCTTATGTGCCAAATTTAAATAAATATTCTTATTTATTTGATTATACTTTCCATCCATTTTCATTAATGGGCTAAAATTAATTAAATCACTAAACCCTTAAGGTTTCATCTTGAAATGATGGAAAATAATGGAGGAACAATAACTTAATTTGGAAGGTGGTCAAATGAGGTAAGCATTCAATTAGCCTATTGTGAAAATAGTGGAAAATTTCTAGAGGGTGGCTAGAAGTAGGATCAATTACACCATGCTACATTTTGATGCTCCCTCTTTACATAGATCTCATAGGAGGTGGGAGCTTTATTACAACATCAAATTCTTGTTATTAGTAGGTAACAATAGGGAAGGGGCTATTATGAAGGATCACAAGACCTCAATCGAAGAAAAAGTGGATATAGATCACATAATATTGGATTCTTTTAATCATGGAGAATGGTGCAAGATGTTGGTAATCACTAATCATTGATATGGAGCATTCCTTTTATATGAGCTTTTGCTTAAGTTTTTTTAATTTGTCTTTGTATTAAAGTTTCATGGTTATTATATCATTTGTATTAGTTTTATGCAAAAATATATTTTAATACATTCAACTAATAGTCAAATTATATGTCGATTGACTAACATAATAATATTTTAATTGTTATATCTTCTCAACATCTCAATGCTTATAAGATAACAGTTCTAATTTAAATCTTATAGAACTCTACTATTTTATATATATAACAACTATATTCAACACAAAATTTTCCTCTTACAATCATACCATACAATGCAATCATAATATCTTGAATCCCATCAAATATTTAATAGAATAAACAAATAAGCATCCCTAGAACCGTAGGTATTAAAAGTATGGGAAAACTATGTATAAAATACTTGGCTACTTGGCTACTTGGCTTCCACACCATAGAGGTAAAAAGTCATTCCATAAAATAAAACAAGACAAAGATATTGTGTTAAAATATCTTATCCTTTGATAAAAGATGGGTACAACTTGGATACTTTACTTAACAAACAAATTTCGTCCAATTCACCATAAACCCACCAATCCTACAATTTGGAGAAGGTAGAATATTAATACATTTAGAATATGAATATATTTAGAATATCAATATAAATTAATATATTTAGAATATATTAATTCATTAGTTATAGAGATAATAGAATATTAATACACTTAGAATATGAATATATTTAGAATATCAATATAAATTAATATATTTAGAATATATTAATTCATTAGTTATAGAGATAATAGAAAGTAAATTTTTTTTATGAATAGTCAATTTTATTAATATTTAAATAAAAGTACATTATTCACAAAAAAATAGGAGGATACAGGATCGAACACGGACAACACTCAAAAGCAAAAGCAACACAAGAAAAACCGCTAAATGACTAAAACAATTACAACGAAAAGTAAAAGAGGATCACGATCATCCTTAAGACCCCATACATTATTATTGTTCGAAAAGAACCACCTTTAAAAGTAATCTCTCAACCTCACAATAATAGAAGAAAGTCAAGTTGGTATTCTTTTTCTCTAAATTTTTTTAAAATATTGCGTGTCCTTTTTGGTAGCTTACTTCTCACGCAAAATATATTCCACAAGCAGACAAAAGTAGAGTGGGAGTTCATTATTGATTGATGTCTTTATTTTTTTTAATAGGACAAGCTTTCTTTTTCTTTTCTTTATCTTATCTCAGTGGGAATCACATGTTATGATAAAAAGAATCACAAAAATCTTGAGATTATTAAATTTAGTTTTAGGAGACAATGTGTACAAATACAAAATTTCATCTAATATTTTATTCCAATTCCAACCACTATGCTTGTATTATTAGCATGCGTAGAAAATGACTCTTTTGAAAGAGCCAACCAAAAAATAATAATATATTTCTAATCACTCCCCTAATTTTTTCAAAGTGGTTATAATAGAGTGCACCTAATAAGGATTTTTCTTTTTATTAATTATTTTTCCCTTTTCTTAATTTCTTGTCCTTGTTATTGTTGTTCAATTACTTGCTACTTTGTTTTCTTCCTCCATTTGGTATGAATAAAACATAATTACTTGGACAAACATATCTTTTCCAATAATACAACTGTAATTTGGGTGTCTTTTTAATCAATAAGGTTTGTTGATTTATCATGAATCAATCTTTTTTTCATTGGGTTTTTAAAATGGTTGGGCAAAGTATTTTTAAGTGTTGGATGAAGTCATTTAAGGGAAAAATATGTACCGGAAAAAAATATTGAGAATTGTCTTAATCTCAAAAACAAGAGAGCAAGAACACAAGTAATGGACAATTTGGTATTTAACAAATATATAATTAGAAACATGAAATTTTCATATTTCATAACGTTTTAGCAGTTTTTTTCTTTCTAAAAATTGACTATGTAGATTTTAATGTCTACCATTTCAGATCAAATTCTGTGATCCATCATCTGAGAATGAAAGCTCTCTTCTCACGCTTTCATTCCCTTATGATGGATCATAGAGTTTGACTCGAAAAATTAGACATAAAAAATCTACATTGCTAAATCTAGAAAAAATAATAGCTAGAAATATAATATTATATATCGTATTTTCAAAGTTTAAGATGATAGATTTATAGATTGCATAAACTGTTATTTTTAGTACTTTCTGATTGAATAAAACTCAGAAAATCAGAATTAGTTTAGACTAGGTTAATTAATTTATTGTTTTCCAGACTTAAGCATAATAAAGGAAATGAAAAGCACAAGGACAAAGCACAGTTACCCTGGGAAAACCTCCTAGGAGGAAAAACCCAGCCAAAGGATCCTCAGATCTGATTATGATTTTGAATTCAACTGACCATTACACACTTATCTGGAGTATAGAGGTTGCAGTCACAAGGAAGAAGAGATAGAAGCCTTCACAATCAGTTTGCTAATGAAGATTATGATTTGCAGTCCTCCTCATCGGATTTTTCTGTGCGTAGCAAGGGTAGCAGCACCTTTCAAGTAGCTCATAGTCCTTCAATGGAGTTCTCTATATTTTGGAGATGGTCTGCTGCCTTTTATGAAGTTCGCTGTCTTCAATTGGAGATCTGCTGCTATCTTATGAAGTTCGTTGTCTTCAATTGGAGATCTGCTGCTATCTAATGAAGTTCGATGTCTCCTATTAGAGATCTGCTACCATCTAGTGAAGTTCGTTGTCTCCTATTTAGAGATCTGTTGCCATCTAGTGAAGTTCGCTGTTGCTAACTGCCTTACTATGAATTTTGCTTTCACCGAATATATTTTGCATCTATATAAAAACTGAATGATGATAATGAGAAGTATATGATACATTTATAGGAGTCATATTACTTCTTAATTATGTTGGCCTTCTTTGCAATCGAACATTTTATTTATTTTAATTCCTCTTAAGTAAATTGAAATAGGGTCGGCTCTATCAAGGAGGCGAGTTGGGTTTGGGTGAAGTGTGGAAGCTTTTTAGGTGAGCCGAGAGGTATTGGGCCTGGCCCTATATGATGGAGGCGGATTCCAATGTTGCCCAAGGCAATTGGAATCCGCCAGCCCTAATTACCAACAACAATCCCTCTTAATTAGGGAATAGAATCATAATCATAATCTTCTAGCTTGCACACAAGCATAGACTAGATCCACCTTGCATTGCTCACAGAGGGTGGAGATGATCCTTTTCTACCATCTTACATTGCCCGCAGAGGATGGCCAAAGGTTACAATACCATCTTACATTGCCCGCAGAGGATGGTTTAACAATTACACTTCTCCCTGAGAAGTTTTACAATACCATCTTACATTGCCTGTAGAGGATGGTTAATAATTACACTTCTCCCTAAGAAGTTTACAATACCACCTTACATTGCCCACAGAGGGTGGTTAACATTTACAATACCATCTTACATTGCCCGCAGAGGATGGTTAAGAATTATACTTCTCCCTAAGAAATTTACAATACCACCTTACATTGCCCGCAGAGGGTGGTTTTATACAATACAAAGTATCACTGAAATTGAGACTCCCTCTCAATCGGAGTTTCATTTTCCACAATACCAAGTCTATCCCTGAAGTACACAAACTTCACTTTGGATAGAGGCTTGGTAAGAATATCTGCAACCTACTCATCAATGTTGACATACTTCAGCTGAATAACACCTCTTTGCACCATATCCCGAATAAAATGATAATGGGTTTCCACATGTTTTGACCTGTCATGAAACACTGGGTTGATAGACATTTTAATACAACTTTGGTTATCACAGTGAATAATTGTAGGATCCCATGGCTGACCAAACAACCCAGCAAGAAGCTTACGAAGCCACATTGCTTCTCTGGACGCTACACTTGCTGCAATATACTCAGCTTCAGCAATACTCAATGCCACTGAGGATTATTTTCTGCAAGCCCAAGAGATCACTGCAGAACCCAAGCTAAAACAAATACCAGAGGTGCTTTTCCTGTCTTTGACGCTTCCAGCCCAGTCTACATCAGAATAACCTTCCAAGGTTATTGGAGTGTTAAGTGGATACTTCAGCCCAAAACCAACTGTGCCTCGCAAGTATCTTAGGATATGCTTGGCTGCAACAAGGTGAACATGCTTGGGAAAACTCATGAACTGGCTGAGAGCATTTACAACAAAACATATGTCTGTTCTAGTGTTAACTAGATACATCAGTGATCCAATCAATTGTCGGTACTCGGATGGATCTGCAAATTCAAAGTTAGCTGCAGAAACACTTAACTTCTTTAAGTTAGATTCCATAGGAGTAGACATTGGTTTACAATCCATCATTCTAAATCTTTTCAAAATGTCAATAGTATACTTCCCTTGACTTAGAAAGATTTCGTTAGATCTTTGCCATACTTCTAGACCTAGGAAATAATGCATTAGACCTAAATCTTTCATTTCAAATTCTGAAGCTAGTTCTTTCTTGCATCTAATAATAAGTTCATCTTTACCAGTAAGAAATAAATCATCCACACAAAGAACTAGAATTAACATTTCATCATTGGCTACTTTAAAGTAAATGTTAGGGTCAGCATCATTTTTCCGAAAAGCCTAGACTTAGCAAATATTTATCAATTCTTTCATACCAAGCACGAGGAGCTTGTTTAAGACCATACAAAGCTTTCTTTAACCTGCACACATGGGTTAATCTATCTTGAATCTCATATCCCTCAGGTTGCTCAATATAGACTTCTTCCTCAATGACACCATTGAGAAAGGCAGTCTTAACATCCATCTGATGTAGTTTCCAACCCTTAGCAACAACAATAGCAATTATTGTTCTAATGGAAGTATATCTAGCAACAGGAGCAAATGTTTCTTCATAGTCTATGCCTTCCTTTTGGAAAAAGCCACGTGCTACAAATCTAGCCTTATATTTTTCAATACTACTATCAGCATCATGTTTAATTTTAAATAACCATTTAGAGGAAACAACAGATTTACCTTTGGGTCGGGGCACAAGGTCCCATACATCATTCTTGATGATTGACTGATATTCTTCATCCATAGCAAGCTTCCAGGCATGATGACTTAAGGCTTCTTCAACATTGCAAGGTTCAGTTTCAATGAGATTACACATTAAAGAAACGTAGTTGGAAAATACTCGAGGTCTCTTAGTTTCACGGAAGGTGCCACTTGGAGCAGCAAATCTTTTAGCTTCTTGAATGGTGTTTCTTACCCAAAGAGGCCTCTTTTTGGTAACGACAATGTCATTAGGAATATCAGTGGGATTCATGGGTTCTAGAGGATCATCATGATCATCTTGAGGTGGAGGTTCAACTTGCTCCCTCTGAATCTTAGGGTTAGTATCAACGTTTATATTTTGACTATCATTAGATTCATCAATAACACAAGAACCTTTCGATTTCTTAAAAGCAATGTCTTCTTCAGATGTAACATCCCTACTTACCTCAACGTACCTTTGACCTAGGATGTAAATCTTGAAGGCCTTGGAGGATTCACTGTATCCGACTAGCATGCCTTTCTTTCCGAAGGGTTCCAACTTTGATCGCTTTTCCTTGGGCACATGAACATAGACGGGACTTCCAAAGATTCTGAGGTGACTAATGTCTGATTTGGATCCCATGAAGGCTTCTTCCGGGGTCATGTTCTTTAGAGCACGATGAGGACATCTATTCTGGATATATACTGCTGTTCTAGAAGCCTCATCCCATAGATAGGTCTACAAGTCTTGATCGTGGATCATAGCCTTTGCAACCTCCACAATGGTCCTATTCTTTCTTTCAACAACACCATTTTGTTGAGGATTATATGGAAAACAAAACTCCCTCTTAATTCCTGACTCAACACAAAAATCATGAAAGCTACCGGAGGTGTACTCACCTCCATTGTCAGATCTTAAACATTTGATTCTTTTACCAGAGAAGTTTTCAGTTAATGCTTTAAACTCCTTCAATTTACTTAAGACTTCATCAAATTCTTTAGATTTCAAGAAGTAGATCCAAGTTTTCCTAGAGAAATCATCTATGAAGATTACATAATAAAGGAATCCACTAGGAGATGCTATAGACATAGGACCACATAAATCAGAGTGAACAAGTTCTAGTTTGTCTTTAGCTCTATTTTCACTTTTATGAAATGGACTTTTAACATTCTTACCAATAGCACAACCTTTACAAGTGTTATCATGAACTTGACTGAGTTTAGGCATACCTTTAACTAACCTTTCAAGGGATGGAAGGGCTTGATAATGTAGATGTCCAAGTCTTCTATGCCATAACTCACAGGATTCTGGAGCCTCATTAATGAGGGCTTGAATAGGGTTAGTAGAGAGCTTATAAAGACTATCATATCTATGGCCAATTATACAAGCATATTTAAAACTATCTTTCTTAGACCAAGCTAGAACTTTTCCCTCAGAAAATGCAATTTGATAACCTTTATCTTCTAAAGCAGAAATGGAAATTAGGTTTCTTTTAATTCCAGGAACAAACAATATATCACTGAGATGCAAGGAAATACCGGAATCTAATTTTAGAGAAGTAGAGCTAGAACCTCTTACCGAATAACGAGCGTCATCACCAATTACCATGTGAAGGCTGGTATCCTTTTCTACTAGGCCTGAAAGATGATCATAGTAACCTGTGATGTGTCTGGAGGCACCATTGTCAATCAACCATGTATTTCTATCTGAGGGAACACTGCTAGATAGAGCAGAGATGAATAAGAAGTCATCATTTTGTTCTGAGACTTCATTTAGGTTTGCTTCACTTTGGTTAGGGTTAAACTGACATTCCTTAGCATAATGACCGAATTTGTCACATCTAAAACATCGCACACACGAAGTATCTCTTGGTTTCTTCCAAGGGTGTTGGGAACTAAATGATTTGGATTCCCAATTTCTTTTAGGATAAGGTTGCTTCCAATTTCCCCTTTTCTTGCATTGAGCTGCAAGCATGTGATGATCATCTACATGGGGGCTCTTGGATTGACTCCTTGTGATGAGGTGAGACTCTTCTTGGATGCAATCATTCTTAAGGCGATCAAGAGAAGGTAACTCAAACCGACCACTTATGGTTTGGATAAATGACTCCCATGAGTGAGGTAGACCATTAAGGGCAATCATGACAAGGTCTTTGTCTTCCATGTTATGGCCAATTAAACTTAGCTGATTCTTTAGTTCTAAAATTTTCATGAAGTAGGAAATAACAGAATCTTCTTTAGCCATTTTGATATTAAGTAGTTGTTGTCTTAACGTAATTGCCCTACTAAGATTGTTAACTTCATATGTACCTTGTAGATGACTGAACATTTCCCTTGCAGTGGTGAATGAGGCAATAGAGGTGACGAGGTGGTCTTTGATTGAATCAATGAGAATCTTCCTGGCCTTGACAACGTCCTTTTTGAATTGTTTCAACTCAGCTGCATCCGAAGGCTCAATTAGCTCTTTCGCTTCTATGAATTGGAGAAGATCTTCTTCCTCAAGAGCCAACTTGATTCGAACTTTCCATGCAGTAAAATTTAGATTCCCATCAAGCCTATCTTCAACTTTCAGCCCCATTGACCTGATCTGCAAAAGCTACAGCAATCTAAAAATAAAGGTGTACTGAATTTTAAATCTGAAGATTGATCTAACCAATTAGCTCTGATACCATGTTATTTTTAGTACTTTCAGATTGAATAAAACTCAGAAAATCAGAATTAGTTTAGACTAGGTTAATTAATTTATTGTTTTCCAGACTTAAGCATAATAAAGGAAATGAAAAGCACAAGGACAAAGCACAGTTACCCTGGGAAAACCTCCTAGGAGGAAAAACCCAGCCAAAGGATCCTCAGATCTGATTATGATTTTGAATTCAACTGACCATTACACACTTATCTGGAGTATAGAGGTTGCAGTCACAAGGAAGAAGAGATAGAAGCCTTCACAATCAGTTTGCTAATGAAGATTATGATTTGCAGTCCTCCTCATCGGATTTTTCTGTGCGTAGCAAGGGTAGCAACACCTTTCAAGTGGCTCACAGTCCTTCAATGGAGTTCTCTATATTTTGGAGATGGTCTACTGCCTTTTATGAAGTTCGCTGTCTTCAATTGGAGATCTGCTGCTATCTTATGAAGTTCGCTGTCTCCTATTAAAGATCTGCTGCCATCTGGTGAAGTTTGTTGTCTCCTATTTAGAGATCTGCTGCCATCTAGTGAAGTTCGCTGTTGCTAACTGCCTTACTATGAATTTTGCTTTCACCGAATATATTTTGCATCTATATAAAAACTGAATGATGATAATGAGAAGTATATGATACATTTATAGGAGTCATATTACTTCTTAATTATGTCGGCCTTCTTTGCAATTGAACATTTTATTTATTTTAATTCCTCTTAAGTAAATTGAAATAGGGTCGGCCCTATCAAGGAGGCGAGTTGGGTTTGGGTGAAGTGTGGAAGCTTTTTAGGTGAGCCGAGAGGTATTGGGCCTGGCCCTATATGATGGAGGCGGATTCCAATGTTGCCCAAGGCAATTGGAATCCGCCAGCCCTAATTACCAACAACATAAACTCTATGTTAATGGTTACTAAACGATCAAGTATTTTGTAAATAAAATATTCAAACAATTCATGGCATTTCGTTCAAGTCTTAAGTTTTATTTATTAAAGATAAATTTATAGTTTAAATTTATAATAATAATTAACATGGAAAAGTGAACATCAACAAAACAATCTGAAAAGATGGTATAACTTGTCTTTCCATATAATAGGCAAAATTCTCGCTCTGAAAGCATATCATTCTTTGTTGAACTTAGCGAGAATTCCAATCCAACCTTAATAAGGATAATATGGTATGAGAAATGTTCAGGATTAACTTGCTTCAAGAAATTATGAATCTAATTCCAAGCAAGGACAACATGGATTGCTAACCCCAAAATATATAAGAGATGTTTGAGAGCCTACTAGTGTTTGTTACGATTAAGTTGTCATCTACCTTGTAAATCCTATGACATGGTTCCAACATCCTTGGAAAATATCCTAAGGCACTTAGAGTGTATTAGGAAATTATTTGTAATATTTTTTCTCACTATTGTTTGTAATACATTCATGAGGGGTGATGGGTTCCATTAGTAGTGGTCAAGGTGGATTGTGAACACAATTATTTTTCCTGCACGTGGAAGCCTAGAATGGGATAATTAATGACATGGGAATAGGACAAATGGGTGACCTTTGGGCTTTTCCAAGTGGGTGCATGGAAGAAACAATAAATGTCTCTTGGTATTCATCATTTATTGCATTTAATGTAATATTTATCTTCAATGTTTGGGCACCCAAGTTGATGGCAAAGTATTTGAACCAAAAGTAGCATCCTTTCAACTTTTGTGGAGGTAATCCAAGGGTTGAGGATGTTTGGAATGAATCTAGACTTTTTGGGATGTCTTGTTTGGTGTGGAGCTCTTGTCATTCTATATAAACAACTCTTTAGATGTAGAATTTATGAGGAATAGTTGAATGTAGAGTTACTTTGCAGGAACACTTGCACAAGTCGGATGTATAAGGAGGTTGTTCACAGGTGCTACCATGCTAGAGGCAAAGAGGACAATGTAAGCGAATGTATTGTAATCATATTTATTTGTTGATAATGCATACTTGGACTCACTTCTTGGTATATTTTTTTTCTCACAAGGGTTTCTCCAAATAAATCTTGTGTTATGTGATAATCTAATGTTATTGATTTGTGCCTCTTTATTTTTTTGTATTAAGTATCATAGAATCACAAAGCTCATGTTTTGCTCATTCGAGCATCCACATTACAAACTTATTACAAATACTAGCTCCTTTCGAGCACCAAACTAGAAATAACAATTGGAAGACCAAGGTTCACAACTTAGAAATCCACTTTAAACAATGAGACAAATACAACTAATGGAAGACCAAGAGTCACAACTTAGAATTCTACACAAAGGTGTTCCTCATCGGAGTTGAACTTGGGTCTCCACATTGAGAACTCAATGGTTTAACCAACTAAGCTCAACCCCTTGGACTTTTGTGCCTCTTTATTGCTATCTTAAGGTGATGTTATGCTTTTTTTTTTTTTATGTTATAAGTTCACATAAGATACTATTAATAATTAATATAAAGCTGATTTTTATCAGCATAAAGAAGAATAATCTAAGCATGTTTTTTTTCATGTTGAAGGAAAATTAATTTCAAATTAGCTACCTATTTTCTTGTAGTGGGATGACTCAGATGTGGACGATCTATATCCATGATATTTTTTCAATGTTAATGTAAACTTTATTAGTTAGCCTTGTCTATAGTCATTTGAGAATCGGTATGTTGCATTAAGATAGGAGGATGTATATATATATAGAGACTTGACTACTCCACAATAACTTCTCTTATTCTTTTCAACTCAAAATTGTTTGCCTATAACAACAATGAATGCATTCTTGCAAAATACATCATTTGTATTTAATATGTTGTTTCCAAAATCTATATTTTACATTCTTTATATCATGGGACCAATACTATGCCTACACATTAGGGTATCAAAGTGGACGCTAAAGGAAGCCATGTTTCATTCCTTGGAAGTTTCTCAATCTTTGTAGGCTTCACAAATTTGAAAGAGTGTCTTAAGAGACCTAAGAGAAAAAAATATCACTATGGTAGAGAGATTATCAAAATCCACAGTGCTTAGGAATTCTATGTTTAGAATTAAAGAATGATTTGGGGTCCATCCACAATAAACTCTCTTGATTTTTTTCAAGTTGAAACTGCTTGAAAATGATCTAAAAGAAAACATTCTTGCAAAATGCCTAATTTGTGTTTAACATTGTTAGGAAATAATGCATCAATACCAAATTCATTTAATCCATTTAGTACATACTACCACGAGAGAAAAGCATGAATAAAATCTTATAGAATAACCATAATGCATAGATTAAATAGACAAGACACAAGATAAAACAATATATACCCTAGAAAAACCCTCAAGAGGGAAAAACTTAGCCTCCAAAAGCATCCATACTCCATCTATTATCCAATAAATAAATAGTACATGCACTTATAAAGTTACAATGAACAGTTCTAAAATATCAAGGCTCTCCAATGCATCCTCCATATTTCCAAGCATGAATCCACACATCTCATGCCATGCTCCGCATATGCATTCCCTAGGAAAATTCAATGCCATGACAACCCATTCACCCCTTCGACCTTAACCACTAATCATGTGCTTACTTTTATAGACATAAGCTCACACAAATACAACCAAATGGTAAAGTAAAACCATGTGACTCAAAATCATGAGTTCGCAAAACCATTGACCCTTCATTTGATATGGGTAATTTGTCATATCTGAAAATAGTTTGAGGCATATCAAATCTATCGATCAACACTCATCAAGGTGTGATAAGTAATTGAAAAATAAAGAACTGATAACAATCACAATGATATACACATTGAAAACAAGTAGCTGCATACTCTCTCACAACATGTCACCAAACTCCTTCCAAATCATCATATGAACATTGAACTCCTGAAAGAAATCATAGAATTATGAGAGAAAAACTATAAACCACAACATCTTCTTCTATCAACACCTCAAAGAGCAGTACTATGTCAAGTATGATCTCTTTACAACCACAAATGAAAATCCATAACAACACCCAATCATTTAATCTCATATATCAAACACAACATATGCATTATGTAAAATGCCAATCATAGATGTAAGCCTCTCTAACCAAGAAAGGTCAAATTCAAAGTAACCATTCTCAAAATAGGAAATTGGACCAATAACCATAGCCTAAGATCCTCATAATCATATCATAGTATCAATAAATATGCACAAGGAAATAACCATGCCAAAACATCCATCAAAATGAATGCTCCAAAAATGTCTATTTATAGCTCAAGATTCATATCTATGAAAAATAAAACATAAAAGATAAGAAATTTAAAAACAAGAATGGGGAAATACCTTTCCAATGATAAACTAATGAGTATACCAAGTGTAGGAAATGTGAATGCTCCTCCAGATAACCAAGTCATCATGAATCACTCTAAGAACAATCTCCTTTCAAGTCCATACCAAGTGAAAGCTCCTTGGTCCTCTTGCTAAAACGTCATACTGTCTCAATACACATATCTAATCACAAGAGAATTAGCCTCACCTAAACCTCCAAGTCTCCATGAGTACTTGCCAATGATCAATCCATGTTAAAACCCAAATGTAATACAATATCAAGAATTTCCAAGAAAATGATCAATGTACTCAATACCAAGAGAACTAAATGAGATCAATTTTCAAAGTTTCAACCATGGAATCATCATGATCTAACCATCTCCTCCTAGGAGATCACATGAAACAATGCACACATCCTAGTCTTAAGAGAACCTATATCATGCCAACACTCTAATATGCACAAACAAGTTTATATGATGACATGAAACCAATCATGCTTTAAACCAAGCATCAACATCTCCAATCACATGAAGATAACCATCTCCTAATAACGAGCCTACAAATGTGAAATAACCTTTCAACAATGATGAGATCTAAGAGCTCCTCCAAAATATCTACAAACATTGAAAAATATCATCCATCATTAGGTGATGAATCCACATCACTAAAAACAACTCCCATTGGACCATGATACTAAGTCACACATGAAATTATGATAAAATACCTCCTAATCTAAAAATCATCTAGGTCCACAAACACAACTAAAATGCCAACAACACCAAGTGGAACCAAGATCTCCAAAACAAAAAGATGAATCATCACCATCAAAACCTCACATAAAATAGTGTATCCAAGATATCCATGACATCAAGATAAACATGCTACAAGTCCTAATAACTAACTATCCATGTACTCTAACCATCCATTATCTAATCCCAAATCAAACATACCAATGAGCAAATGATCACATACAATGCCAACGAACAAATTTTTCATCAACACTAAATCAATCACGTGGATATAAATAGCCCACATTTGAGTCATCTCACTACAAGCAAATGGACAGCTAATCCATAACTTGCATAACTTGAAGGCCTAATAAATTAAACATGAAAAATTGTCATCATATTGGTAACCTACAAACTAAGATATCAAAGAAGATAATCCTATAGACTAGATGAATCAAACACCAAATCAACCACATATCCAATTTTCCAAACAAGTCCACAAACAAGTAACTATAGTCAAGGAACCACATAGGCATATAGGAGATAAGAACAAGTTCCTAACAACAAACCACACTGCTGCCAAATAACCAAATACATGATCATTTCATTTCAATGCTCAAATATACTTGCATATCCATCACACCATAACCATCACCATTATTGTACCTATACTCAATTCTCCCTGTATAAAGACTCCAAGTCTCCATGCATGTCAATCCATGTCTTTAAACTAAAAGATAACCACTATACTTGTCATCATCAAAGTACAACTATGAAAACACTTATAAACTTGTATCAAGAAACACCAATGTAAAAATCAACTATATCATCATAAATATACATAAAAATATACTCCCTCAAGGTTTTACAGCCTCTTGATTCATTTGGATTCTCATTGAATCACAAATTGAATTTGGGACGCCTACATGTGATCAATCAAGTACCAAAATCATTCACACCAAAAATTAAAAATTTGCATGATTCATTGTGTAGAAGACTCCAAATGCTCTTCAATGCCTATTTGAAATTACAAATCTAATTTCATATGCAAAAGTCATGAGCATTACCGTGTCTAGGAGAAACATTTGAATTCAAGGGCTCAAAAGACGATCAAAATGAAAAAATTAGGAGGCCAAGCCTATACCACTATGTACTGCTTGGAAAGATCTTTTTGCCAACTATTAGAAGTAAAAAATATGACATTATGGGTGAAAGTTATGTCCAGAAGAAAAATGCTCCATTATGCTTGCAAAGTAGCTTGGGGACAATGTCCATATAGTTTTTATAGTTTGTTGATGCCAACATGAGATCATGTTGACATCAACAACACTGTTGGTTTATACGAATGTGTAGGTTGGGCAATAATTTGAGCGACAAAATCCAAAACTTATCAAAAAATTAAAATTTTAAATTTTAAAATTTTTGGTTTAAAATTCATGGGACTCGATGTGCATTTTAAATAGGGATTAATTTTGTTTTGCAAGTGATTTTTATTTTAGGTCTACAAACCATCGTGGGGCTACGAATAATGCTTCGTCAACCCTTTGGGTGATTGGGGCCTTGCCAAGGAACTAAGCCCCTTTCAGTGTGGGAACTTGTCAATACTATAAATATACTATCAATGCTACAACCGCATAGGTTGGGGCAGGGTGGGTACAAGGTTTGCAAACCTTGCTCCCCTTAATTTTCTTAATTATAATTTCACAGGTTTTAATTTAAAAATGTGGCTTATAATATTTTTTCCAATTTTTTTCTATGACCTTGACAACCTGGGCCACTATATGACCTGACCCAAATAATTTTTTTTCTTTCTCATCTTAGCCAAAATAGGGTGAATTTTATGGCAATGTTTGTTTATCGATCATATTGGATCCAATGGTGAGGTCCCTTTTGTCCCAAGAGGTCATTTGAGAAACTTCCACCACAAAACCCTCTTATGTAAGCATATTCAGAAAAACCTTTTTGACCTAAATTTTTTCAAACCCTATATCTACAACAAACCCATTATAACAACAAACCTAAAAACCCTATATATGGAAATCGACAACCTACAAATGTGTTCCATGCCTTGTAATATCTCAGATCCTTCCTACATAGCCATGAATTCAACTTTGCACTAGATTTACTCAACCAAGGGTTATAACTCAAAAACTTGGGAGCTCACACCTCCCATAAACATGAAAACTCTAGTACCTCTTTGACCTACAACTAGATGTGATTCCCTCCATAATAACCTCTCTTATTTTTTCAACTCCAAACTATTTGATCAGAACACAAACAATTGCATTCTTACAAAATGCCTCATTTGTCTTTAGCATATTGTTGCCAAGATCCATATTTTACGTTCTTCAAATCATGGGATTGAACTAACTGCACCACAATGTTGAGGCAGGTAGATGAATAATAGAGGAGGCCTCATCTCATCCCCCAAGCATCTCAATCCATCTAGCTTACATGGTTAGTCATTTCATGTTACTGTGCCAATCATGATACAAACATAGCAGACTATAGAGAGGTTTTATGCACAAGGTGTTCCATCCATTTACACTCTACTTCAACATCACATTCTTCAATGGTCAAATAGTCAATAGCAATTTCACAATTTATCCCTTACCCAAAAAGTGGTAACTACTGAGGTTCATTTTTTCCCTAAATATTGTATGAACTAGCATGACCCACTAAAGGAGCTAAGTTAATAAACAATGTAAAGGTGTAGGTTCATTGCCAAGAGCTTGGAGTGTATGTACACCTATAACCATTTGAAACATTTTTTACATAGATATTATATATATATATATATATATATATATATATATATATATATATATATATATATATATATATATATATATATATATATATATATATATATATATATATATATATATTTCTCACATGGGGAGAAGATCATTCCTATATTAAGGGTACATGTTCAATGATTAGTTGATTAGTTGAGATTGATTTATTCCTAGTAAAGTTATCCTATCATTGACACATTATTTAATTTGATGTTTATTTTCTCAATTTATGTAAGAAGTGTAATTCAATTCCTAGACATCCTCTAAGATACATTCATGTTGAGATCAACTCTCTATATGATTTTATTTTTAATTATTTTTTTACTGCTTTGTAACAAACAAACTATTGAATAAACAACATATATTTTATATCATTTTTGATATAATTAAAGATTTGATTAGTGAAAAATTATAATCTTTATATCAGCATGCCATGAAACCTATAGATCCAATTAAAGTCATGTAAATTCTACTGTTCATGATGTTTGTATTTTTCTTTTCTGGGTTGCACTATATGATATTTTTTATCATCAACGTTTCAAATCATACTACATGATCCATCATGAAAATGATAGATCCATTTTACAATTTTATAAAGATTTATTTAAAAAACTTAATTACAAATAATATGAAAAAATAAAAAAAATTTGTGCTCTATTTGTTTCTTCCCCCAACCATTCTAGATAAGAAGAGGAGAGATGGAAACTCATCCTTAAGCAAAGTACAACCCAATCAGATATATTTTTTATTTTATTTTACAAGGAACCCTACTTTCAATCTGATCTAGTCAAGCTTAGCACATGTGAGACTTTATTCCTTTACCACTAAGTAATCTTTCCATACATTTTAATAAACTTGAAATTTCATTATAATATTTGCGTTCAAGATTGAATTTTCCTGCAATCCTGACGAATATGCCAATCCGATTAGACAACGACGTGGCCATCACGATCCATCAATCGTCGTACGACACGTGTCCAGAATCAGACAGGCACCAGGCAGTACCGTGAAAGGCAGGTGTGCGTGCACGGACAGATAAATTACGTGGCAGCCAACGATTGGCCAATTGTTAGGGTGGGACCCACAATACGTCAGATGACGTCATCAGCCGGCAGATGATTGCGGCTTAGCTGAACAACCGCCGGTCGTTTAGCGTGCAACCGCGTTCCGCCGCCGAACGGGAAAGGATATATATACATATAATATATTTTTACGGAAGTATATACACATTACGTATATGTCTAAGATTGCAGGCGGACATCATCGACGGCAAGTATCTCGTTCCTAGGAGTTGGGGTTGAATCTGGGGCGTCCACGTGGCTGATTGATCAGCCGTTTAGGAATGTTAAGCGAGTTTTTAATTAGTGGGGAATTAGTCTTTGATTTGGGTTAGTGCCTGTGTATGGTATATAATGGATGAGGGGGGCAAGCGTAAGATCCAGAGTGGTGAGGTTGAGTGAGTTTTTTTTCTGGTTTATGCGCCCTGAAGCAATCCCCTTTCTGTAAATCCCTCTTCTTTGCATCCCATTCTGTATTCATTCGTCTTCTTCAGAGGGTCCCAATTTTTGTTTTGAGAGTCTCGGAGCTTTTCTGTTATTTTTTTAAATACCCAAAAGCTTCAGAAGTAGTGGATGTTTCAGATCCGGATCCAATTTGATTTCTCTGCTTTTCTTTTCTTGTTTTATACTACCCATCAGATGCAATTCTGCTCTGTGTAATAAATATTTAGTTTGTCATATTTGTGGGTTTTTTTTTCTTTCTTAATTTTAGTGTTCCCTGGTTGTGGGTTTGATTCATCATCCAGGTAGTTTAGGTGTATAAGGATTTAGAGGAGCATTTGTTGTTCCATTAGAGGCATCGTTTCAGAGCCTCTGCAAGGGAAGAGGAATATTTTTTAAGACCTCGTCCCTTTTTTAATTTTCTGAAATTCAGGCAAGATTGTTTTTTGACCTTGCTCTGAATTGTGTCTTCTTTTATATTTTGTTGGGTCATTTTATTTTAGGCTGTAGTTTAGGCATATAATACTGGCAGTCACAGGTGCTTGTTTGATTTCTAATTTTGACATAAATCAGCAACACCTGAGGTGTGGAAGTCCTTTGTAGAATTCCAAAATTTGCCACAGGTTTGATCATAGTGCTAACATGGCAACAGCTAGGGCAGACTTTAATAATAGTAGCAGCACAGATTTGTTCATGAGTGAGGAGTTGTTGAAAGCACTTGCACAGAATGCTTTTGCAGCTTCAAGCTCACAGCTTTTTGAAGAATCTGCATCCAGTTCATCTTCCCCTGTTAATGAAGATGTGGGTTTAGGTAGTCTAGGAGCCAGAGAGAGATATGTGCCCTTTTCTGGACCTGGTTTTTCATATGGGTCTTGCTCATTTCTCCCTAATGGAGATGGATGCAACCAGCCTGATGGTCTGGTGTGGTGCCCAAATTTTCAAGGGCTAGAAGCCACCACCAGCCAGGCTGGGGATTCCATTTACGGGTCTAGTCTACAGCAGCCTCCTCTGGCTCTGTATCAGTTGTTCCCAATACACCAGATTCAAGCCCAGCTGCAGATCATACAAGAGCAAGAGCAGCAGCAACTTCTATGGAAGCAACAGCAGGAGCAGGCAATGGCTTATCAGCAACAATCACAATTCAGGCAGTGGAATGATGCAGTGGCAGTAAATCACCACCATCACCTTGGCCCTAGAAGCCAGCCCATGAAGCATGTGGGTAAACCACCCAATGGTGGTTCTGGTGTCTCCAAGCCCACCAAACTTTACAGAGGGGTAAGACAAAGGCACTGGGGCAAGTGGGTGGCAGAGATTAGGTTACCTAGGAACAGAACAAGACTATGGCTTGGGACCTTTGATACAGCAGAGGAAGCAGCCATGGCCTATGACAAGGCAGCTTATAAACTGAGGGGTGAACATGCTAGGCTTAATTTTCCAGCCTTGAAGCATCTTTTGCAGGGAGATTCAAGCCCATCTTGGCTGGGGAATTCACTCTTTTCCCCTGCCAAACCCGTGCTCCAATCTTCTGTTGATGCCAAACTGCAGGCAATTTGTGAAAGCTTGAAACAACAACAACAACCACCTCAACAACCTTCTGTGGGTAATGAAAACAGCAGTACCAGTACAACATCATGTGTTTCTGAGGAGGAACCAACATGTGCAGATGAGAGTTTGGGCTCTGTGGGACTGTGTGGTGATGTGAAGAAGAACGATTTTGTATCTGTGAAGTCCGAGTCTCCATCATCTTCTGATAGTAGTAATGACTCCACCATCACTGTAATGAGTTCAGCTGGTGGGTCGGGCACTCCATCAAGAGGATGTAATTCGGAGGCAGAGGCAGAGACAGAGATAGAATCAGATACCTTTTGTAGCACACCATCCTTCTCTCCATCAATGTGGGCAGAGCTTGATGATTATTTGCTAACTATTCCTCCCTTTGAGGCAGACATGAACTGGGACTTGTTGTCCTCTGTAGCTTAGACATGACATTTTCTTCTTTGCTGTTACTGTTAGGATAAATCCATGAACTCTACATCACAGGCTTCTGCAATTTATTAGACTATAGTTTATGTAATTATACTTATATGTACTCTGTAATAGGGGCTGGCATGCCCTATAAATAAAAAAATTATTTGGTGCAAGGAAAGGCTTGTTTGTTGCATAATTTTGGGTTTCTTTGTATCAATCATTTGCGCAACTGATAAGGAATAGTCATTTAAAAAAACTTGGTGATTAATATTAATAATTAGGAGAGCTTAAGAATGGTTCATGGGATAGTAAAACTGTAATGAAAAATAAAGAATACCGAATGAAAGAACAATTGTTCAATTGACTAATATATCCAATTTCCTGAAAATCTTTACTGCCAGATCGAACGGTTTGTGGTTCTGAAAATCTTGACTGGCAGGAGTTGAAAACATATTCTGTACATGGAAAAGCCAACTGAATTTTCTTAACACAGTCAGGTAATTTAGGTTTGCTCCACAGTTAAGATTTGTCTTTCTTTTGCTGTTATTTCTAAATTCTATTGTGTTAGTATTTTTCACCAATCTTTAAATTATTCTAAGTTCTTGTTGGAAATTTTCTCCTCTCTTTCTTTTTCCTATTGAAGGTATTCTAAAGCATACTTAAAAGTTTGTTCTTATATTTTAATCAATTTTAGTTATTAATTTCATACTATAAAATTAATTTTATTCTTATTATTTAATTAGTCTGATTCTTCTTCCAGTTAATTAAATAAATTAAATCATGCTGATATTTAACTAATTAAAAAATCAGTTTATTTATTTAATTAAATTAATATCATCATTCTTTTATTTATAAACATTAGTTGTCTAATATGTATATTATTCATTTATTTAATTTAAAAGTTTATAAAATAATAAATTAAGTCAACATTTAATTGTAGCCATCCAAATTATCAAATCAGTTATAGCCATCCAATTATAAGTACCAATCAAAATCATGACATTTCTCCTTGAATGTTATTTGCGCGAAGGTCTACGAGAGGCGTGCGTGTGGGCTAGGGTTTTTGTGCCCTAGCTTTTGATTTTGATTCTTCTGGTTTTGAGCGTCGGGGGGGAGGGTTTCTTCGTGCTCTTTGGGGGGTGGTTAGTGGTTTGCAGATTGCTGTTGGTGTTGTTGTAATGGGGGGTTGGTGCCAGGGTTTGCGGTTGGGCACTGTGGAGGTATGGCAAAGGTTTCCAACAGTTTGGTGGTTGCTGGGGTAAAAGATGCCCCATGGTCTCTCTTTGGGCATGCATGCTCAGATGTTAGATTCTTCTTTTGTGGGGGAAAGTTCCAAACTCAAGAAGGTGAATGGGTGTTTGCCACAGAGTGCAGATCGTTTGGTTCTGGTTGTTTCTCCCGAATTGGTGATGGAGGATATATCAAGTTTCTTGGAATCTGTATTTCTCTATCGGCTTTGGAATCTTGGATTTGCGGGTCCTAGTAGGTTGATGGTGATATGCAAATTATGTTGGCTACAAATGGTTATTTCATGGTTGATTTTTCTTCCATCTCGTATTGGAATAGAGTTTTTGAGGGAGGGCCCTACTTTTACAATCATGTTGGCTTGTTCATCAAGCCTTGACATGTGGGATTTAATTCTGCTGAAGAACTGTCCTCGAGGGTTTCTGTTTGGGTTTGTTTGCCACAACTTCCTTTGGAGTTTTGGAGGGAGGATATTTTTCAATGAATTGCTGCTTTGTTGGGGAAGCCGACTGCTATTGCCCAACATACCCTTGATAAAAAGGTTTTTTCTTATGCTCGTATTTGTGTTGGAGATTGATCTAAATATCCCATTGCCGAATTCTTTGGAAATTTGTCTTGGCTCTGCTTCTTGGGTTCTGCAATTAGATTATGAGTCCCCCCTTTTTCAATGTTGTATCTGCCATGAGTATGGACACCTTCAATGCCAATGTCCTAGGGTAAACAAATCTGCTGGGGCTTCTTCTACTCTTTCCTTGGCTTCGATGGCAGATAAGGGGGGATAAAGGTAAGGTTCCTATGATGGATGGTGGGCCTAATTGTCAGTCCCAACCGGTGCTAAGAGGGGAGGGGTGAATCAACATTTTACCGGTTTTACTAAATTAAAACCTTTTTATTCAAGTCTGCACTAACTTAATATTCATCAATACAAACAGTTATTGCAAGAGAACATGCATGCATGAAAAGATACACAATAACACCAAGATTTATCTCGTGGAAACCCAAATGGGAGAAAACCACGGTGTGAGTAGAAACTCACAAAATTTGCACTCTTCTGGAGTATGCCCGGTGAGGAGCCATCCCTGTTAGAAGATTACAAAGACACTGTTAGGTGCCACTCGGTTAAGGGATTTTATTTAAGGCCTGTTAGTGCCTTTACCCTGTTAGAGGTAGCCTTGTTGAAGGACTTAGGATCATCAATTAAGATGTCACCCGGTTAAGAGATTTTACAAAGGGACCTGTTAAAGTCCACCCGGTTAAGGGATTTTGCGTCCTCCACTACCGGTTCATCCTCTTATACTGGTTTGTAGTACTTCCATCAAGCCTCTTTTCTTGTTTGCCAATGAGGCTTCGGTTTGCATAGGACCTCAAGCCTTCTTTCCAAAGTCACCTTTTGTGACTTCATCATCATCAGAATAGCCAACTTGAAGATCTGACCTTAACACCGATCTTCTTGAATGACAGACCGGTTAGCTTAGTCTGTCTTCCCTTGAGCCGATTGAACCTTGATCATCTATCTCTGATGCTTCTTCAATGTTATTTGCAAGCCATCACCTTTGCTACTAAGATACACCACTCCACCGGTCAGGGTTAGTCATCAATGACAAATCTCAGCTAATATACCGGTTCACTGGATTAACCGGTTTACTCAATATCAGTGATGCCAACACTAATAAGGATGGTTTTATACCTGTTAAGCCAAGGGCTAAAGGGAGAGGTCAAAAGCGGTCTTACAAGGATAGACAGAGTGAAGAGGATTTCAACCCTTTTGAGGTCTTGGATAATCTGTCTTTGGAGGAGGGGATTCCTGTAGAGGTTTCTTTTGGGGCCACTGCGATGGGGATTAATATAGTGCCGAAGCAGGGGATTGCTGTTAAGGATACACCTATGGTGCATGTGTAGGAGGATGTTGGAAATTCTGGTGATTTTGCAGGTTTGTAGGATGATATTGTTTTGGAGGATTTAGCTGAGGAGGTGTTGACTTCAGCTAAAGGAAGGGGGTCTTCTCAGCCTCTAGGTGTGCAACAACGCCACCTTAAGAAAGGTCCCTTTGATACTTCTTCTAAAACTGGTCGCAAGAAGGATCTAGAAAAGATTAAAGTTACTGGAGATTTGTTGGTGGAATCTGGGGTGGTTAAGCGCATTGATGTTCATTTCTCCCAACCTCCTCCATGATTATTCTGTCTTGGAATGTAAGGGGGTCGAATAACACCTCTCGTCAAAAGGCTATTCATGATTTGGTTGGTCTTCATTCTTCAGACATCTTTGGTATTCAGGAGACTAAGCTTTTCATTGATTTCATGCTTCCAGTATGCTTCTCGTATTTGGTTTTCTAGTCAATGCCAGTGTATTGGTTCTCGGGGTAACTCTAGAAGATTGGCTCTTTTTTGGGATCCACGTAAGATTTTTCCTCTTTGGTGGATCTCTAGTCATTCTTCTATTTCCATGGTGGCCAATGCTTTGGAAATTGGTAAGACTCTTTTGGTCACTAATGTTTATGCTCTAATTGATATCCATGGTAAAATTTAGCTTTGGGCTCATTTAAGGTATGTCCTATTATGTGCTCCATATCTTCCTTGGGTCTTAGCTGGTGATTTCAATTCTGTGTTGAGTTTGGAGGACAAGAGAGAGGGAGTTGCCTAGGTTTGGTCCTGCTTCTTATCTTTTTCGGGTAAATGTGGATTCTTTTGCTTTAGTTGATGTTAAGCCCCCTAATGGGATTTTCACTTGGAATAATAGATAGTGGGCAGGAAGTGATCTCTGAAAGGTTGGATAGATTTCTTGTCTCTAGTTTTTGGGTGGGGGCAGCTTGGTTACTTGCTCAAAAATTCTTCACTGGAGGGGCTCTGATCATTGGCCAATTAAGTTTTCAACTTCTTTTTTCACAATTCCAAAGAATCCTCCTTTTAAATTCCAGCTTATGTGGCTTCAAGAGTCTTCCTTGCATGATCTTGTGGTCCAATGGTGGAGAGATGGAGGCCCTGCTTATGGTACAAATATGTACTCATTTGTTAAGAAGCTTCAATATGTGAAGTATCAACTTAAGGGATGGAACAGGTTGTGTTTCGGCAACCTTCAGGCCAAGAAAAGAGATGCTCAGGTGCGCCTTGATGTGATTACTTGCCAAATTCAGGATTTTGGTTTTTTAGAGGCTCTTGGAAAAGTTGAATCCCAGGTTGTGAGAAATGTGGAGGAGTGGGAGCTTCGTGAGGAGATTTTTTGAAAACAAAATGCACAGATTGAATGGCTTCAGAAAGGTGATAGGAATACTGCTTTCTTCTATCATTCTGTGTAGGCTCGTTGTAATAAGGGTTATATTTCTTCTCTACTTAATTTTGTAGGGATTTCAATTTCTTCTTTGCTAACTTTGTCTCATGAATTTCGTTAGTTTTACTCTATTCTTTTTGCTAAAGATTCACCCCTGGCTGAGGATGATGAGAATATGATCCTTGTTTGCATTCCCTCATTGATCACCAATGTGATGAATGATTCTCTCGTTCGCTCAATCTCTTTGCCTTAATTGGAAGAGGTTGTGTTCGGAATGAACAAGGGTAAGGCTCCAAGTCCCGATGGTTTTCCAATTGAATTTTTTCAGGTATTTTGGGATATTATTAATCGAGATTTGTTGGAGGTTGTTCAGGAATCTCTTCACAGTAAACAAATGTTGTGAGCCCTCAATACTACTTTTCTGGTTTTCATTTCTAAAATGGATGGTGTTGATAAGCTTGAATTCTTTCAACCTATTGCTCTTTGTATTGTGGTGTACACGATTATTACTAAATTGATTGCAGAGAGGCTCAAAGCTTGTCTTCCTGTAGTCATTTCCGAGGAGCAAGGGAGTTTTGTAGCTGGTAGACAAATTCTGGATGTGGTGGTGGTGGCCTCTGAATTCATTCATTCTATGGTGACTTCTAAGGAAAAATCTATGTTCATTAAGTTGGACATGGCCAAAGTTTATGACAGAGTTAAGTGGCGCTTTCTTGAGAAGGTTCTTTTAGCTTTTGGTTTTTATCCAGACTGGGTGAGTTGGAATATGAGTTGTGTTATTTCTTCATCTTTTTCAGTTGTTGTGAATCGAGAACCTTCAAAGCCTTTTGGCACCACTAGGGGCCTCCGACAAGGGGACCCTCTGTCTCCTTATTTGTTTATTATTATGGTTGAGGGGTTGGGCCGATTTCTTAAGTTTCAAGTTTCTCAGGGCTTGCTTCATGGTTGGCATTGGGGCAATGGTTTGCCAAAGCTTTCTCATCTTCAGTTTGTGGATGACATGACACTTATGGCGATGGCTCTAATTCGGGAGGTTGAATCATTTAGGCAAGCTTTGGATACCTACTGATGCTCTGCAAAATGGACAATGTTAGACAAAAGCTCGTGGTCGTATAACACACAAAAACACAAGAAACAAAGACAAACGTTAGTGTTAATCAACCAAAAACAAGTTTAAGCAGACATACCAAAATAGACACTAAAAACATGATGAAATATTTAACTATGGAAGCAAATACAACAAGGCATCTCCAAATGCCTTCTACCACACTCTTAGCTCCTTCTCCCTTGTTCCTCTCCTCTCCAAGTTCCAAATTAGTGTAGCTCTCAGCAGCTTTTTGTACTATGGATGTCTTATGGAGATTCAAGATTGAAAATGCTTATAAACTTATGCTATGCAAGTGTAAAAATAAGCTAAATATGAGATGCTATGAAATGAACTAAGATTTATTTTAGTCCAAAATGACAATATATTTGTGATTTTATGCTAAACTGCTCTCTAAAAGTGACTATAAATTAAATGCATACAAGTTTTCAGGATCTGGATTATGAAGAAATGGACTCTATTTATAGGAAAAATGGAGCAATGGATGGTTGAGATTGAGTAATCTCAACAAGGGTCAGGATTGAATGATATTCAATCCATGTGAGGGCTTTCAACCCAATCCTAGGATGACAAGTGTCAACATGAGATAAGTTGAGAGGAGAGGGAGTAAGCATTAAATGCTTGACATGACCTGAGAGTTAACTTGGGAGCTAAGGTCAAGGTTGGGTTGAGTGAATAAATTCTTTATTCAAAGAATAATGCTTTTATCTAATGGATAAACTCTTGTGCAAAGGTTAAAGGGATAACCATGGTCAAAGCAATAAATGCTTGAGGAGACACATGGGTCACATGAGGGTTGAGTTAGGGGTCAAAGTCCCTAACCATGGGTGCAAGTGGATTTAACCATTAATGGTCATGTAAGAGCCATAAGTGGTTTGGAAGACTTTAGAGGTTAAATTGTTGAACACAAAGCATTTAATGCTTTTCAAAGACTTTGGAGTCTTTGAGAAGTGACTTTAAGTTGCTTAGAAATGTGACAATAATTAGGGGATAGATTAGGCTAATTAGAAAGGGGTTTAGAAGAATCTAGAAGGGGATTAGGATTGCAAGTGGGTTTGGTGGGTGAGGGAAAATAGGATTATTATTAAAATAAAATTAATTTATTTCAATTTGTGGTTGCAACTTGCATTTGTAGGAAAATGCAAGGGGGGAATGATTTAAATAAATGTTTTATTTAATTTATTTAAAAGAAGAAAGGAGATTAAATTGAATAAATAGGATTTATTCATTTAATTGATTTGTGATTTTGGTTTAATGAATTAATTAAAATAAATTGAATAATTTATTTAATTAATAGGAAAATGTTTGAAGATGAATTAATTAAATATTAATTTAATTAACTGATGGCTAGTGGTTTTTAATCAAATAAATAACAAATATTCATTTAATTAAAATGGATAGATTTATGTGACTACACCTACCTTGTTGCTTCAGATTAGAAGGTCAATGAGAAGAAGTCTTCTATTTTCTTTTTTAATACTCCTTCGACTATTCAAAGGCGGATTGCAACTATTTTGAGGTTTTAGATTGGGTCTCTTTCCTTTGTTTACTCGGGTATTCCTCTTGCTATTGGTAGACAACCCAAGTCTTCCTGACAGATTTTGCTTGATAAGTTGCATAAGAAGGTGACTCATTGGACTCACCTTTAGTTATCTTCTGCTGCCAGAGTGACTCTTCTTCAATCTGTTATTCAGGCTCTTCCTATTTACAGGTGTTTTGTTCAGACTGCCCCTTTGTAATTCCTTAAGGAATTTGATGCTCTTTCACGATAATTTCTTTGGAGTGGGAACTTGTTGTCTACTAAGTGGAGCCTGGTTAAGTGGGAAACTGTGTGCAGACCAAAGAAAGATGGCGGTCTTGGATTATGTTCTGCTATTTTGAATGGGAAATTTCTTGCAACTAAGCTATATTGGCATTTGTGTACCAGCCAACATCAGCTGTGGGCTTGGATTCTTACCCATAAGTATCTTCCATGTGTTACTTCTTTTGGTGTTCCTCACTTTCCTTTGGAAGGGAGGGGTTCTATGGTCTGTCATACTTTGAAAGTGGGGGCTCAGTTGGTTAAGAGCCGACTTTTTTGGATCTGTTATTGGGGGTCATAAGCTCTTTTTTGGTTTGATTCTTGGGATGGTCACCCTTCTATTCTTTCTTCATATCCTCACCTCTAGTCCCTTTGTGATATTTTTACTGTTGCAGGCTGGGACCCAATTGAGCATTATAAGGTTGCTCAAAATTGTGGGTGGGCTGTTAGTAAAGTACTCTTCTGAATAGCCTCCAAGAGGGTTAGAGGTGGATAGGCGAGAGTTGGCTCAGATTCTTGCTGCTCGTGCTTGCAATGCTTTTGGTGGGACATGATGTTTTGGCTTGGATTGGTAATGATTCGTTTGGGAACTACTCAATTTCTGCTGGATATGGGCAACTTGACAGACAAATGTTTGGTGACGTTGAGGTCCCTTGGTGGAAACATGTTTGGCATAATTTTTCATGGCCCAAGTGCAATTTCTTCATGTGGTTGGTGGTTCAAAATACGTGGGATAATTTGTGCAAGTGTGGTTTTCAGGGCCTGTGAATGTGTGTGTTGTGTTGTAATAGTGAGGAGAGTGTTTCTCATCTCTTTTTTCAATGTTTTTTCTCTAGGGAAATTTGGCATTTTTGGTGGGGTGTGTGGAATAAGGCCTGCTTGCATGTCTCTTCTTTGGATGAGTTCTTTGATCGCTGGGGCAAGGCCCCTGTTACGACCTCATTTCTTCAAGTTGCTTGGGCTCTTGGCCCCTCCTTTATTATAGAATATTTGGTTGGAGAGGAACTATCAAATCTTTCAAGATGTGATGTTGGTGGCTCCTCGCTTGTGGTGGAAAATTCTTCATTCTTTGGGAGAAACTGTTTCGGCAAAATGTGATTTGTCTAAAATAGTGGAGTTGGTCAGGATAGTTCTAGCACTGTTCAGTTTATAAGGGTCTTCATACTAACAATTTGATGGAGGCTCTTGCCATTTTATATGCTATAGAACGTGGCTGTCATCTTGCGTGGAGAAGGTTTATTTGTGAGTCTTATTCCTAGGTGGTGGTGAATTTGTTGAATAGGAAGACTTTCAAAGATGTTAGTTGACATTTAGCCTTGGTTTTTAAACATATTCTTAATTTGCGTGCTTATTTGGATTCTATTACTTTCACTCATATTCCTAGAGAATGGAATGAAGTAGCAGATTGTTTGGCCAAATGGGCCTCTGATCATGTACAAAATTGGAACATTGAGGATATGGGTCAATTATTTTTGGATTTGGCTCATTTTTTTTTTGTTGTTGTATTTTTCTTGATTTTTTGATCTTTTTGAATAGCTTGGATGGGTAAGGATGAGGATGAGTGGATAGTGGATGCATAAAGAAGGGAGGACTCAAGCATCTAGCTCCATGGATGGTATACCTTAGTATTGCTTTAAATTGTAGGCATGCTCATAGATGTTGGTAACAATAACTGGGGAGATGAAATGGATAGGGGATGGAAGATAAGGATTAGGAAAGGATTGGATTAACGGAATGAGATTGTAAAAAATGGATGGGATTTTGAAAAATTTGTGGAAGATCAACATTGGCACACACCTTGAAGGGTGGTGGAGTAGTGGAGGAGAGGATTTTGGATTAGATGGAGGATAAAGTGTGGATTTCAAGAAATGAGGACCTAAAATAGAAGAAGGGGATGGTGGGGTTGGGATGGTGGATTTTGGGACATAAGGACCCAAAATGGATTTTGAAGATGGAGTGTTTGATTTATGAATGGATGGAGCTTTTGGATTAGCAAGTTTGGATGCCAATTTTGATTTTACTTTGGGATGCATTGCTTCTTTGAGTAGTTTGGGAATACATATAGTTTTTGATTTTTTCTTTTGGGGCCTTTGTGACCTTTTTGATTTTTCTTTCTTTTAGATCATATTTTTCTTTTGAGCATGTCGTTTTGAGGGGACATGTTGATCCTTTGATTTTTGTGGATTTTGAGCTTTATGATTTTTATATTGGGCATCCAAATTGCTTCCAATGGCAATGGGATGGGTGAATGAGGATGAATGACTTATGGATTTTATGGATGGTGGGATGATGGAAGGAGAGTGTTCGGAGGCATTCAATGATGTGTGCCTTTTTTGATCTTGCTTAGGGATTATTGAGGTGATAGGGTGGCGGATGGAGGAAAGTAAGGACCCAAAATGGATGGAAGGAATGGAGGATTTGGCTTTGGAATATAGGGTCCCAAAATGGATGTGGATGACGAGGGATAATGGGATTTTGATTTGCATGGACTTTTGGATTTAGGAGGAATAGAGGATGTACCAACATCTTTAGCATTAGCTTGATGACCCTTATTATTTCAGAAGCAAGATGCGAGTCCATTTTGAGGGGGATGGGATGTGGAAGGAAGATTAGGATATTTAGATGGATTTGGATTATGACATGGAGATGAATGGATACTTTGATCTTTATTAGGGAGGGTACCATGAGATGGAGTGGGAGGGGTAATTGAATCATGAGATGGAAGAGGATCATGCGATGATGGGAGAGGATTGGATGTAGGAATCATATGATCGTGAGAGGGAGTGGAGGGAATGATATCATTAGATGGAGTGGAGGGAGATGCACCATGAGATGGAGAGGATTCTATGCTAGCATGCTTTGGAACAAGGTTTTGGCATTTTTGGAGTTGTGGAGATTGTGTGATGGAGGAGGATACGAGAGCTTCGATGTAAGTAGATGGAGGAATGGGGGTATCATGAGGTGTGGGGTATTGAGATTTTTTTTGAGGTGGAGGTGATTGGGGTGGATGGAGGACTTGAGGAGACTTGGAAACTTTGTTTTGAGGTGGGGATTTTTTCTCCTTTGCTAGCATGTCTTGGATAAGATTATGGATGATGGATTTGGAGGACGTGGATAATACGGATTTTGGAGGATTAGGATTAGATGGAGAATTATGTTTAGATGGGGGATGAGGATTGGATGAAGGATTAGTATAATGGATTGGGGAATTAGGATTAATGCTTGGAGGACTATGGAGTAAAGGAATTGGATGGGGAGTAAAGGTAATGAATGTGTTGTAAAAGGATGGGGATTGGGATGTAGATGGGAGGAGAGATAAAGGTATATATGTGGATGAGGGATAATATGGAGATACAGATGGGGAATAAGATGGATTTCACTTGTCAAAGGTAGAGGAAGGATAAGAGATATGATACAGATTGGGATTAGGTGCAATGTGTTGAGGTGGGATGGATGAAGGTATGATAGGTGGATGAGAGATCATGGGATTGACTTGGTAGGCAGGTTGAGGTGGTTCGTGAACTTCCTTAAGCATCTGCTCATACCAAGCTTTGAAAATCTGAGTAGCCATGTTGAAAATGACGGATTAGATTAGAATTGGATAAATATGAGGATTAGGACTTGGCTTCGAATGATGATGGGTTTAATTTGATTGGATTTTGATTGGATTTGTTTTGGATTGGACTTGATTTGATTGGATTGGTCCTTGGATTAGGACTTGATTGGATTGAATTGGATTGGATTAGATTGGATTGAATTATACCTTAGCCTTTAGATTAGGACTTAGATGGGAATTGATGATGAATTGGATTTGATTGGATTAAAGGATTGGATGATTGATTGATGAAGGGTTGGATATCCAGATTATAAAGATAGATGGATTTGATTGATTGGAATTTTGGAGATTTGATTGGATTAGAGGAAGAATGATTATGGAAGAATGAGTAGATAATAGGAAGAATAAAGGGGGAGGCTACCCAAAGTCAGATGGATAATTTGGACAAAAATATTAGTTGAGGAAGGATGATTGTTTGAATGGATGAAAGTGGATTGGGGATCGGAGAATGAATTGGATGCATAGAAATGGATTAAGGATTTGATGATGACAAGATGGAACTTGAAAAGAGGGAGGATTGATTGGTTGGAGGAATGATGGACTTGGAAAGAGATATCAAACAATGAATACACATTGGCCACTGACGCACATAGAGAATCCAAACACGACGTGCTATCCTAGGAAGTTAGATGAGGAGGAAAACCTTTGCTTGCTGACTCAGGTACACACCCAATAGTTAATCTGAATACGGCTGTTGGGTCTCACACAATGGATTCCCAATGCCGTATTAGCCGACTCCAAATGCTAATCGGGGCATGATATGGCAAGTCTTTTGGGGGAGTTACTATCTCCCTTGCACAAAGATTATCCACCTTTCAGAGGTGAACCAGGTGGCTTTTATTCTTAGGGTTTTTATCATGGATTTCTGTTTGAAGACTACTCCTTGTAGTCGTGCAAGCGCGATTGAGGCCTATAGCCCTACAAAGTACTAAGAAAGATGTAGTCACGCAAGCATGATTAAGACTTCAAGGGGCTCTACAAAGTGCTTGTAACGTCATAAATTGTACGCACTTGCTAAAGCAGTACAATTTCACACCTAGTTTAGCACCCGCCTTGGCGCAGTTGCATTTTGCATTGCATTTCCCCTTTAGCACTTAATTAATCAAATTAATTAGGTCTAAAGGTTCTATTTCATCATTTTCCACATCATAAAGTCAGGCCCTTTCATTAAAGCGTGCCCCTTTCATTTTATTCTTCCAATACACTACTTAATCAAAAACCCTAATTAGGCCCTATTCTAAGCTTGGGGGCTTGATTTCGGGGGTCAAAACATCTCGAAATCACCTGTAACTTCGGGATTGTCTCTAAAATCATCATATCTGATGGCCCTGAAAATTTGGTGAAAAGTTGTCGGGACCGTGGCGCCCGGAGTGCACACGGTCCCGGACATTTTTCCCAAAATTTTAGGAGCGCGATCCAATCATAAAATAAAGCTTAACCCCAAGAAATTGGCGGGATATTCAATCTCTAGGTCGGCCAAAAGACGAAATTATGACCTAGGGTTTCATACATAAGAGCTCTCTTTCTTCATTTGAAGGGATCCGAATTTTGTTTTCAGGGGACCTCATATGCAGCGAAAGAGCAGAACTTTGAAGACTTCAACAACTTTCAACATCCTTCTATCAAGCATTTATCAAATCCATTCATCCATTTAGGGCTTGGAAGACATTGAAGAACAATAGGAGATCACCGACTGAAGATTGGCTTGTACCTCTCCCTTGGGGGTTGGGTATGGTTTCATGTTGTTTTCATGTCTTTGCATAAGCTTCAATATATCATTTATCCATGCTTTAGATCACTTTGCATCTTGATTTAGAGAATTTACATTATCATTAACAAGCAATTAGGGTTTACTTTCTAGGTTGCTCTAGTTTGCTTACTTGCATTTTAGATCTTGCACACACACAAGGTTTGCACACACATTACTTTTACAATACAACTTGGCTATTCGTGGAGGTGGAAATCACCGAAGCGGGGGTTTGACTAAGGCAAAACCCTATATAGCCGCCCAAACATCCTTTTCAGATATAAGTGCAGGTTTCAAGACTCGGACGACGCCGCAGGTTGCAGATCCGGAAGAAGCAGGTTGAGACAGCACCCCACATCAAATTGCAGAGTAGAACACCAGGACAGGGGTGTGGGGCGCCCTGGTCCCTGGGACAGAGGCGCTGGGCGCCCTGGTCCTCCTGACAGATAGCATTTCAGACAGTTTCCAGAGTGCAAAACAACAGTTTCAGGTGCAGAATCAGGACAGTGGCGCCCGCGCCCCCGTCCTGAACATTTCCACTCAGATTTTGACTCCGGGTACGCATTTGCATTCTTGTCTTATCTTTGTATTTACAGCTTTCCATTATTTAAGTTCAATTCTGCAATCTTGTTATTAGTTCATACTTGCATTCTAGGGTTAGGAATTGAACTTGCATAATCTTACCTTTCAATTACAACAAAGGAATAGAAATCCTAATAGGTAGCCCGTGGCTCTCTCTTTCACAAAAAGAAGTAGCCAATTGTGTGATACCTCTAGGCTCTTTCGTATTCTGTAATGTGTGACAAAAGGTAGGATTAGGGCATGATAACCTAGTCTCGCTTTTTCCCCCACACAGTGCTCAATATGAGAGAGAACTCTCAAATAGCTCCATCCTCTGAAACTTTCATCTCAAGAGGCCTATTTATTATAGCGAGTCGGAATGCCCAGGTCCGACTGTACTCTCTTGGGTCATTCCCCTCTCACCAATGTCTAAGCAAATCGGGAGGGTAGGCCCGCTAAGGGTAAAAACGTGCAAGCAAATAAGAAGAGATTCGAGGGTTTGGATTTCTGATTGTCTATGTAATCAAGGGCATACTCTCCTACCTCTACACTTTCCTCAAACACAAAAAGCAAGAGTTCTTTTACCCCTAATTAAATCTAGGTGCCTAGAATAAAAAGATTAAGAAAAACACAATGTTTGGTTGGATTTCCTTAGGCAACTTGCAGAAAATCAGATTAGTAGTTTTTTATCATGTCTCTAACTGCTTGGGCAAGACCTATACAACTCAAAAATCTGATTAATATAGACAAAATTTTGCAAAAACAGTGCTAGCGTTGGCTGCAGACACCCGCGCTAAAGCGCTTGTGTAGGCATCGAAACGCCCGCGTATGCACTGTAGGGAGTCCAAAAAGAGAAAAACGAAAAAATGCAGAGAAGTACAAAATTAAAAAACAAATAGAATATACTTGAGGCGGACGCGCTGAAGCGCGAGTGTATGTGCACGTTGAAGAGCGTACGCTCCCACTGAAACAAGTTAGCACAACCGAAAACTTGAAATTTTAAAAATTCAAAAACGAGTGGGATTCTGCCAGAGCTCTCGCGCTAAAGCAACAATTTCAAAATAAAAATGATAGTTGGATGCAAAAAACTAACTAATTTTTTTTTCTTCTGCTTTTTAGTGTGTTTTCAATTACTAATTCTATAATAAAAATAGAAGGTGGAAGAATATAAGAGAGAAGAAGGAATAGGATGACGCTGCAGGCGGACGCGCTGTTCTGCAGACCTGCAAAAGGGCGGGTCAAAATTTTTAAACTCCCATCCCACGCGCTAAAGTGCGTGCGCACGTGCCAAAGTAGGTAACACTCGCGCTGATCTCATGGCAGTCGCGCTAGTTTGTGGTCGCGTGTGCTGTTTCGACACTTTTGAGCAAAAACACACAAAAAATCCAAAAAAAATTAAATACTAGGGACGTGGGTCCCACCGGGCGTGCTAGAATGAAGAGGGGAAAATGAGAAAATGTAGGATTGATAGTTAGTATTCAAATAAAACATTCAAACACATAATAAACCACTTATACCTTGTTATCTTGCCTTCTCCATCGGATTAGACCTTCGGTGGAGTGAAGAATGCGCCCTTTCCTCACTTGAGTGGTTCGGTCCTCGATGGGGATGTGGATTGCTCTCCTTTTCTCAACAAGAGGGATTGGATTTGATAGGATTTGGATGGATATGAATTGGAAGATTGAAGGAAGAAGCTAAAAGAGAAATGGGCAGCATGAGAATGCTATGGAGGAAGTGGATCCTTTTGTGAGGAAATGATCCTTCCATTTATAGATTGGAAGAGGCCAATGAAGGGCCAAGATTGATTTTCTTATGGAGGGTTGAGATTGATTTGAAATGGTGGGCATGGATCAAGGATGCCTTGGGAAAATAAACAGGAATGTAAAATTCCTTGAGAAGAGGGGGAAAGGAAATTTCAATTTCAAAACGAGAATTAAAAATTCCAAAATAAAGGATGCATGGAGGGTTTCGAAGAAATTTGAATATATTTGAGAGGCTCAATGTTGATGTGACATGAGTGGGAATTTTAAAATTGGAGAATAATGATAAGCATGATTATGAGAGATTCTAGAAGGATTAATTAGGTTGAGTGGGATTAGGAAAAAGTGATTTGTAGGAATCACATGAATAGGTTAGTTAATTAAAATTAATTAACTGAGTGGGCTTAGAGGAAATAATTATTGGAGGGAACTTTTAAAAGAATAGGAGAAATAATTAATTTATTTGATAAATTAATTAATAGTGACAAGATTAATTAAATTGGATTTAATTAACACTGAGAGGAATAAGGATGACACAATTAAATCAATTAATTATGTTGACAAGCTTAAATTAATTAAATATTGATTTTAGGTGTCTATACACACACACACACATACACATATATATGCACACACACACACACACATACATATACATACATATATACATATACATACACACACATATTTATATACATATACATATACATATACATATACATATACATATACATATACATATACATATACATATACATATAGAACAATTAGGGAAGACACCCACACTTATCTCCATCCTTGAGCTCTTACGCATATCCCCCACACATAAAGCCATTCTTGACAAAACTTTGAGAGACACTTTCGTCCCCACTGATCCGAACGTGGACCAGTTTCAAGCCATGGTCGGATACCTTTCCGTTCCACACTCCCTTACATTCACAGAAGCTAACGACGCCTCTGTAAGCCAACCACATAATGCACCTTTACACATTGAAGCCTTCCTCCACAAACATTGAATAAAACGAGTCCTGATAGATGGAGGAGCTGGTCTTAATAGATGTACTTTGAACATAATAATACAATTGGGATATTCAGATAAAGCTATGAATGCTACAAACAAAATTACCATCAAGGCATATGATGATGAAGAGCGTTCATCCAAGGGCACAATCACCTTACCTTTGAGAGTTGGGCTAGTTACCAAGGATGTGGTTTGTCAAGTCCTTGATCTAGATCTCACATACAACATACTCTTGGGATACCCATGGATTCATGAAATGAGAGCCGTCCCATCTACATATCATCGATGTATCAAGTTTCCACACAATGGAGTTGAAGTGACTGTTAAAGCTAACCTGAACCCATTCATATATTGCAACAATATGCGACCTAGATCAGAAATAACAATCCCAGTCAATCACGAGGCTACTCCTTCATCAACATATGTTGATCCAGAATCCTTGAAAGCTTCTACATCAAAACAAGTAGATATCAAAGAAAAGTTCAAGATTAAAGACATGGGATGTGGTGAGTATATATTTCATGTTGATCAGCTCCCACTATCTCCTAACACATTTAGTTGACAGGAACAATCTATAAACAATTTGGAAGGAATTGGGTGTGAACCACCTAGTGTTGTGGCTACTAAGTCTAAATGCAAATCTCCTCTAGTGGTGCAAGCAACTCTTGATATCAATAGTCCTAAGAGTGGCTCTAGCGAATAATCTATTGAGCATATCACCAACCCTCTTGAGAACTCATATAGCCTTACCATTTCATCCACTCATTTCATTTCCACTCCTCTCCTAGACTTGGATCAACAAGAATCACAAAAGCCCTTACTCATTAGGGATCAAAAATCAAGATATGAAAAGAAAAATCTAAAAGTCAAAAATAAAGAGAAGTCCTTCAGTTCAAATCAAAATCAAAAGCTATTGGACTCTGCAAAAATCAAAGTCAAGGATAAAAATACTATGAAAGAAAAAGTACAAGAGTTGATCTCCCCTAATACCAAAATAACTGGGGGTAAAAGTTCTACAATTTCAAGTCAAAAATCATACTTGTTGATCCTAAGTCTCCATCATGCCATCCTACTTTCACTTCTTTTCACAATCATAAGCCTTCATAACTCATTCGCTTGTTTTGCACATCGATTCCCTTCTGGTGATACATCATGGACCTTTAATGGAGCTTCCTCAAGGGATTTTGTTATTAGGAATGCCCAAACTTCTTTAGGTGACATGCATATGGGAAAACGTAGTTCACACGCTAGTAATTCTATCTCAGTTCCTGCATCAAGGAAGACAATCAAGGGAGAAACATATCATTCAGTCAAGGAACATCAAAGCTACAATCAAAAGGTTAATCCCAACACATTTGAGGTTGGTGACTTAGTTCTCAAGGAGAATCCTAGAAATCAGCAAGACAGAGAGAAGAAAGGCAAGTTCAAACCAAATTGGCTTGGTCCTTACATCATCACAGTAGCCTATGGATCTAGTGCATATCAGCTCTCAACTCCAGATGAAGAACTTTTGGAGGATCCTATCAACAACATGCACCTTCGCAGGTTTTACACATAGCTCTTCTAGAAATATCCTAATTCAAAAAAACAAAAAAAAATAAAAATACAAAAATATCAAAAAATTCAAAAATACAAAAAAATCATAAAAAATAAAAAATTGTTACTTGGTGAAAACCTGGCAAACAGGCGCCTTGTGACACAATTTTTTTTTGAAAAATAAAAAAAGTAAAGAGAAATAAATTCGTCCAACGGTGAAAACCACTTTGGTGGCGCCTTGGGTAGGTACCATGGTGAAAACCGAGTTACTGACGCTATGTGTAGAGACATTGCTCCTCCCTCTTTCAGGATTCCATTTCATCCTTTCACTTTGCACACACTCACAACCTATCCGTCCATATTAAAACTTACCCATTCCCATCATGGCTTGTTATTGATCTACCTAAGATTGGTTAGCCATTCATAATAATCCCTCATTTTCACCCCTTTCCATCCATAATAAAGCCGCTCCTATCTGTGGCTAAGGCAAATCCCAAGTCTAGTGATGGGTGTGGAACTAAGAGCATCACACGTTCAAAGGAGTACAATTTCTTCCAGTTTTCTTTAGTCTATCCATGCACAATCCACAATAAAGCAACACTTGCATCACAGATCCACAATAAAGTTCCTCTTTCTTCATAATAAAGTATCAGTTTCAGATGAGACACAACAACAACGGGTTTCAACAAATCAACTCTTTCAAACAGACTTAGACAACATTATGGTTCAATGCTATCTATCCTTTTGTGAAAGTAAACATTGTGACCACAATCAAATAAGACTTATACAAGTGACAAGAGACACTAAACTTGAGGACTACAGTGCATGGTGTCGAGTCTTGGTTTTCTTTTGATTTTATCTTTTTGGTGACATGTCTTTTAGCTTTTCTAGGATGTCTTTGACTAAAAGGGTGAGGATGGGGTATCGCCACCTATTTTTTTTGCTATCTATGGATTGTCTCTTAGTAATTTTGTCCAAGGATATGAGGACACTGTGAGTCTAGTATGAATTGGGGCATTCCTTGTTTGCGACAGTCTCATCTCCATGCAAACGGGTAGAATGACTTTCTAGGTTGAACATATATCTAGATTGTCATAACCTATTTGCCATAATAAAGCTCAATGATGATAACGCACAAGAAGCTCTTTCACTTTCATATCTTCTATCTTTCATCCCCCTTTCTTGATTGACCTCTATAGTCCTTCTTGAGTACGTATAGCCTGCTATCACATGACTGAGTATAATGACACGCCAAAAATATTTGCATTTCATGTAGTTTGCACCTGCATTATCACATGTTAGAATTTCATACATACATATAGACATCACAATTGCATCTTATCCTGCACACAACACATGTTAGCACATTTTACATTTTCATCATATTCATCTGCATTTCATACATTCACATTTACATATGTGTAATATTAAAAACATAAAAGAACAAAAATATTGCATTGCATCATGTACATATTTGCATCCATATCATAAAATCATCATCATAAAACATATAGAAGCATCACATAGGTACACATGCATATGCCTGCCGCAAGGATGATTCATCTCATATATATATATATATCAAAATTATAAGTGTCATGATACAATGATGTCAAAATACATATGGCTATAAAATCACTTGAAGGTGTCTACATCATCATACAAAATGGTACACAACTGATACATAGGGAGCCCTCTAAGGCTATGATGAACTCCCTCCCTCGGAGCCAGCTGGCCTCAACAGAGTTTGAGCCCTGGAAGGATCTTCCCTAGGATCATCTCTCGTACCCCCTCTATCTGGTGGTGGTGGAGGACCCATAACCCCACCGCTAGACGCCTGTCTCCTATCTCTCCCTCTAGTTGTCATCGTCGCCTGCGACGGTCTCCGGAAGCTCCTAGCCCGCTGATTTGGTGGCACCACTCCATAATACAAGTCTCTCTAGTAGGCTATCTCCTCCCCTACCTACAGAACATAGGTGTATCTGCTCCCTGTGTCCTCTTTTGCTTGCCTCCCTACCTTCAGTGCTGTCTCAACCTCTGTATAGCGCTAAATAACCCGATCCCTCTTCCGCTTAGTGTCCCTCAGTTGTCTCCCTCTCCAGATCCTGGATCTCATCTGCTTGTCCTTGACAGATCTCCCTCAAGGATCTCATTCCTATCTTGGGGCAACTTTGTATCAGTTCATCTTATCTTCTTTGAAACAATGCGACAAGCTGCAATGTCTCAAAGTGGGGCAAAATGTAGACACCTAAAATTGTCTTGTCTAATTATTTAAGCCTAATTCTTCTATTAGTTAAATAAATATTTATTTATTTATTTAATTCATTTATCCTCTTCTAGCCTTATTTCTCATTTAAATAAATACCTTTATTTATTTAAATTATCATTTTCTTAAATTAAATAGATACTTTTATTTATTTAATTGATCCCACTTCCTCTATTAAATAAATAAATTTTTATTTATTTAATTAATTCATTATCCTTTTCCACCCGAGACACATGTCATTCATCTCTTAATTCCTACACTACCTACCCTCTCATTATTTTCATATTTCCTCTACCTACCCTCTAATCATAGCTGATCATATATCTTTTACACCTCTCAATCTTATCCCTCCATTTCCTACAATGTCTTCTATATAAGAGGGCACTTCTCTCATTATCAACCCTAATAAGCTAATCAATTCAATTCAATTCAACTACTAACTCCTTGACTACGCTTTTGAACTTTCACGTGCGATCAAGCCTACTTACAACTACATTTCCATTCTTTGTTGAGCTCTTGTGCACACATAAAATCTGAGAGCAAATGTATCAAGCAATATCAATGGAGATAGGAAGAATGGAGATCCAAATCCTATTGGACATGTGATGGTATAATCTTTGTGATTTCATTTGATTTGCATTGTCTTAGGTAATCTTCATATGTTATGGTGGATCTTTATTGTTGTTAGGTTAGGGTTTTGTGGTTGAATCTATTTAGTCTTTCAATGTTGTTGTTTCCATTTTCACGATAAACATTTTGGCATGCCTCGTGAGACATGGATTTTTGTTAGGTCTATGTTTTTTGCAGGTTTTTCTAACCCTATATTACGGTTTTGCAAAACAATTTGGAGAATAACCTTGTGCTGGTAGGGTTTTGGACACAAAATCAAGATCTTGAAGAGATCTGATCTGATTTCAAAAATGGCTTGGAATTTTTACACCAAATTTTGTTGGTAGGTTGAAGACAGTATCAAGCGCTCTCAATCCAAAATTCAGAATTTTTGGAGCACATTGCATTTTCCATGAATATTTTATGAATTTTCATAAAAAATTAATTTTGAGAGCAAATGAGAGAATTTTTTAGATTTTCTTACATTTTTGGAAATCTCTCAGAATTATACACAGGATCTGTTCTTTGTGATTTTAATTTTGATGCAAAATATTTCCTTAAAAATCAGATCTTTAAAAATTAGGGTTTTTCATTATTTTGATTAGATCTCACAAAAGGATTTGAATTTTGGCATAAAATTTGTTTTGAAGGTCAAGAACATTATCAGAGGTGCTCGGTAAAAAAATCATATTTTGTGGAGCATATGTGAATTTTCTATGAATTTTTTATGCATTTTCATAAAAATAATAATTTTGAGAGCAAATGAGCGAATGTTTTGAATTTTCTTACATTTTTGGAAATCTCTCAGAATTATACACATGATTTGTTCTTTGTGATTTTAATTTGGATGCAAAATATTTCCTCAAATATGGGATCTTTAGAAATTAGGGTTTTGCATTACTTTGATCATATCGCACAAACTGCTTATAATTTTTGTAGGAATTTTTTTATGCATATTTGGAAGGCTATCAGAAGTGTTTAGTAAAAATTTCAGATTTTTGGGATCAATTGTGAATTTTATATGAATTTATTATGATTTTTCATAAAAAAATAATTTTTGGAGCAAATTAACAAATTTTTTGGATTTTCTTACATTTATGAAAAAATGTCTTGAAATTTTTTTTTTTTTTTTTTTAATGATTCAAAATAACCCATGGAATAATCAGATCTTTGAATCATAAAAAAAAAACGTCTTGTCGAAGGCCCCTATTTCACAGTCTTTTGGATATAAAATTTACCTAACTTGTGTGCTTGCAGGAGGGGTATTATTGCAAAACTACTAACAAATCTTTGTTGCAGAATTTTGGCAAAGGTTTTTGATCTTTATTTGTGTGCCTTGTTTTCATAGATTACCAAACACTTCAATTGGTGCACTAAAATTGAACCAGTGTCTTTTATGTCTTGGGCAATAAGCTCTTTGTTTTTAATCTCTATTGGGTCTGTCTCCCTGTGTGGTCATTAGGACTACTAGTGAGGAGAGAATGACCCAAGTGGTAGCGAGGAAAACCCACCTCTTCTGAACCACTATAAATAACTGTATCCATGGTGAAAGCCATGGGTAACGTGTGTTGATTAGTTCATACCGACACTATGTCTCCCCATAAACCCGTTTGATCAAATTTATTTGATCAGTTGCAGGGCGTCAAGGATGTCATTGAAAAAGGCTTAGCAACAGAAATTGTGTTGTTTGATGTAAAAATGTTTTGCATACACTTGAAGACACAAAAGACACAATGTTTTGATGTTTGATCTTGAATGTTTATATGTTTAAAATAAGATAAGTACAATTCTTATGGTTGGCCAAGACAATAGTTGTTGATCCCACATGGGGTTTCCCCCGAGGCTACACTATTCGGAGTGGATACTTAGATGCTTGACTCCATTGACTCCACCCTCGACACTCACTTCTCTGAGGCAGCCAAGCATCAGTCCCCATGAAAACTCCCCGTGGTGAACTTTGTATCTCTACTAAGAACCGTATGTGTGTGGGCTGCTCCAAAGGTCTGACCTCCTCCCCCAACAACTAGAAGGATTTGGCTTTCTAAAAAAAAGAGGTGCTAGTAAGGGCATCCGCTCGTGTGGCCATACATGCGACACTTTCAACTCTGTAAATACAGAAGGCTCCCAGCCAGTAGGGGTTACATCCTACAAATGATCAAATAAATTTGATCAAACGGGTTTATGGGGAGACATAGTGTTGGTATGAACTAATCAACACACGTTACCTATGGCTTTCACCATGGATACAGTTATTTATAGTGGTTTGGAAGAGGATGGATTTTCCTCACTACCACTTGGGTCGTCCTCTCCTCACTAGTAGTCCTAATGACCACATGGGGAGACAAGCCCTCTAGAGATTAAACAAACAGAGCCTATTGCCCAAGACACAAAAGACACTGGTTCAATTTTAGTACACCAATTGAAGTGTTTGGTAATCTATGAAAATAAGACACATAATAAAGATCAAAAGAAAACCCTTGTCAAGATCTTGCAATAAAGATTTGTTAGTAGTTTGGGTTGTTTCAAATGATTACCCCTTCCTGCAAGCACACAAGTTAGGTAAATTTTAGATCCAAAAAGACTTTGTGAAATAGGGGCCTTCGACAAAACGATTTCCTTTCAAGACAAGCTGCACCAATTTTGTTAGCTAGATCACAAGAGGGTAGCCCAAAATAAACCAGATCTGAAATCCAAATGACAAAATAAAGCCTCAAAACTGGATCAAAAATTGAAAATGCAAAAATCTAAGACACAAATGTGGCTAAACCTAACGCAGACGCGACAGAAAATCGCAAACACGTCTAAATTTGTCGTAGATGCGCCTAGATCACACAAACGTGGGTCTCAAACGCAGACGCGACTGAGAGATTCACAGACACGGTTTGAAATCACAGACGCAACCTTGTAATCTGCAAAATAAGATAAAATGATGCCAAATGCAAACGCGATTACGAAGATCACAGACGTTGAATAAAAGCAAAAATGCGGTTACAGGATGCGCACACGCAGAAATGTCGAAAGTTGTCGGAAATGTCAGATCTATAACTTCAAAAACACAAAATCTACAACAAAAAATGTTAAATGCAAAAGGGACAAGTGTCCCACCGGGCGTGCCAAAATGTTTATGGTAAAAATGGAAACAACAATATTGAAAAACTAAATAGATTTAACCATAAAACCCTAGCCTAACAACAACAAAGATCGACCATAACATATGAAGATTACCTAAGACAATGCAAATCAAATGAAATCACAAAGATTATACCATCAGATGTCCAATAGGGTTTGGATCTCCATTGATCTTGCTTGATATATTTGCTCTCAGATTTTATGTGTGCATAAGAGCTCAATAAAGAACAAAAATGTGGTTGATAGCTAGATCACATATGAAAGTTCGAATGCTAGAAGGCTTCAAAGATCGATTAGGGTTGATAATGAAGGAAGCATCCTCTTATATATATAGAACACTATAAGAAATGGAGGGATAAGATTGAGAGGTGTAAAAGATAAATGGCCGGCTAGGATTAGAGGGTAGGTAGAGAAAATAAGAAAATAATGAGAGGGTAGGTAGTGTAAGAATTAAGAGATGAATGACATGTGTCATGGGTAGAAAAGGTTAATGAATTAAATAAATAAATAAATATTTATTTATTTAATAGAAGAAGTGTGATCAATTAAATAAATAAAAATATTTATTTAATTTAGGAAAAGGATAATTTAAATAAATAAATGTATTTATTTAAATGAGAAATAAGGCTAGAAGAGGATAAATGAATTAATTAAATAAATAAACATTTATTTAATTAATAGAAGAACTAGGCTTAAATAATTAAATAAATAAAGATATTTATTTAATTAAACAGGACAATTTTAGGTGTCTACACACACAGACATCTCATTTTCTTTCATATATACAATTTAATAATTTGTAACTTAAAATTTACAAACATTTTATCATGTGTTAACATAATATTTAGGTAGTGAATGACATGCACATCTTATACTATGTAGTCACTCATCATTGAATAACATATCATCCATATATTCAAAACATAGTCAAAATTGATAATCATACATTCTAGACTACATTGAATAACATATCATCCATATATTCAAAACATAGTCAAAATTGATAATCATACATTCTAGACTACATGAGTATCCTATTTTCCTATAGATAATCAACAATGATATAAGATTTCAAGGATCTCAGTCCTATATATTAAAACATGTGTACAAAGTTATTGAGTTGATCAAGTTCAATAACAAAATACACAAATAACAAAATATACTATCCTTGCTAAGCATCTTAACAATAATAAAATAATAGTAAGTTCTATTAACATACATAGAGTGCTTCATACATAATCATTAGGTCTAATATTTCACTATTGTAAGTAACTAGGTGAATTGAATTTTAATTTTAATTCAAGAATGATGATTATTTAAGTAAATTTATAGACATGATTATTTTTCTAGAATTATGAGGATTCCCCCTAATTCACAACCATGTAGGATCCCTAAAATAATGAAGTGTATGATAATCGCTATTGTTGGGAATTTTCTTATGAAATAAAATTGACACTGTAACATTGTGTGTAATAGAAAATAATTTATATAATTTTGCAATCTAGAAATTGTTTTAATTTTTAGAGGTTATTTCTCCTATAAAAATAACATACCCCCATGTCTGATAAGAATTTATTCGATTTCATATTATTCAACTCCAACCAACTTGGTTAAACAACATTATATATTCTAAATATGTTAAAATGATGCAAGGAACTATGGGTTATTGGTCCATAACTTAACCTTTATTAAATATAGGTGGATTATTTTTATACCAACATGTTCCTACTAAATTTACATAATCCATACAATAAAAATAACATACCCCCATGTTTGATAAGAATTTATTCGATTTCATATTATTTTACTGCAACCAACTTGGTTAAACAACATTATATATTCTAAATATGTTAAAATGATGCAAGGAACTGTGGGTTATTGGTCCATAACTTAACCTTTATTAAATATAGGTGGATTATTTTTATACCAACATGTTCCTACTAAATTTACATAATCCATACAATAAAATATAGACTAGAGTTGCTAGTTCTTTTCTTGAATTGGGTTTTAATGTAAATTATCTCATACGTATCCCTTTAATTTTTAAAAATAACTTTCTATTTGACTATCTTATATTTTAAGATGAAATACTTAGATAGAATTCTTAATATGTATTAATAATTTTTCTAAGTTACTTTCTAAATCCAAATTATCCTCATCAACCAATAGGTTAAATAAGCTGTATCAATACAATGCAAAAATAATTTATTTAATATTTGTGAATTACGTATAAACTATATCAAATCTATAAGAGATATCTATGCAAAAGATATATAATATATAATATTTTATGTTAATCACCTTCAAAATGTGGAAATCTAGATTAATATCCAACTTATAAGAGTTAGCTTATCAATCTTACTCCTTGTCATGTTATATTGCTCCTAGATTACATATATGTTTTAGTACTTTTATAATTAGTATATTTTCAATAATTTAATTTTCTATTATTCTTATTTTTAAAATTTTAATTACAATTCTAAATTGAACAATCTTTGCTTTGTGTTTTTTCTTGTGACTTTTGACTTTAATTTTGTTTTGCTTCGGGGTTAACTAGAAACATCACCAAGGCCCAACTCTTTTCTAAGGATAAAATAAACCCCATGCTTGCATGTGTTACTACACATGAATGTCCACCAATGCATAAGCCCAAGCATAAAAGTGTTACTACAAGTGAATGTTTGGCCCAAATTGTCATTCATCATCTTGCAATTTATTTTATAATATTTTTTTCTTTATTTTTGTAGTTTTTATTAATTTATTTTTAAAAAAAAATATATTTACCATTTTCTTTTACATAATATCATTTGTGTAACCATTTCTATACACTTTGATTATGATCCTCATTCACGGTGAAGAATAAAAGGTCAAAATCTAATGTCTCAAGGCACGGGAGTATTTTTGTACATCCAATCAAATTCTTTTTGTTATTATCTTGAATATTTTTCGTTAATGAGTGTCATACAATATCATACACAAAACTAGAGTTTCTATATAAGGGACATAGTCCGCTATCCATCTAACCAATTTATCATATTGATAGGTCACTTAAGTTGTTAGAAATATTAATGTACAAAAATATGACATCCAAAAATTCTTGTCTATCTATTATGACCCATGGAAGTGTCATATCTCTTATTGCAATGGCTAACAATCTTGAGACCTCTGAAAGAAGCAACAAAATTCAAAAAACAACAATACACACTTTAAAAGGATGCCCTATTCATATTTTGATTATCCTCATATGCAATGGACCATTGCAACAACAAGAATTGATAATCATCTCTTCCAAATCTCTTGTATATATTATTCTAATTTAAAATTTTTCTTGATGCCATTTATTCTATTTGATTTATGACATATTCATACACAATTTTACATATTTTTTTCTAAAACCAAGACCTCTCTGGAATCTACTTGAAAATATATGTCTCTTGAACCATAATTTACAAAAAAGATATCTACAAATGTGAAAATTTGCAACTTAAATGAATCTTTAATTTCTTTGAAATTCTATATAAAACCACTGCATTTATAGAGACACCCTTTTTTTTATAAGCATCGCCATTTCAAAAGGTATGGTTCTTGATAATTGGTTTTAATAGAGTATGACCTGCTCTAGTTGCGTGAGATTGCTAGGTAGTGTTATATTTTATGAAAAAATAGCTTTCAATGCCTTTAAAAAACTATCAATCTTGCTCTTACATAAAGAATATTATCATTAAATATTGATTATCAATTATGTGCAAGAGGAGGAACTAAGCAATTTGGGGGTAGTTGACCCATTTATTTAGATGAGTGAGGTGACATTGGAATAGAAAAATTTAAATAGTTGGTTGAAAACGTACTAAATATTGCAGACTGCAGACGTGTCTGTTTCATGACAACAGCTATCTTAAACTTCTGTCGACTGAATCAAACAGCCATGCTTACCTTATCGTAGGGTGTGAGTAGTGTTGAAATGTGGCGACTGATCAACAAAGTACTATACACTCAACACGTTATAAACGCATGTTATAAGCGGCTGGGATGCTTAAGGCATTGGTAAGGTTGATGTACTATTTTTGCTGGATAATAAGAAAGATTGGACGGCTGTGTATGGTGGACATAACCTATTCTGGGTGAACCACGTTAAATATCTGTGTTATCTGTGTCCTGTTTTATTTCTTTATCTTTTGTATTTAAATCTGCATATAATTGTTAGTTCATATTTGCTTCGGATCTGCTTGAAACCCTAACAATTGGTATCAGAGCGAGATTTTCTATAAATTGGCAGGACTTTCAGATTTGAGTGGGAGCAATGGAGGATTCCAAATTCAAGGTCGAAAAGTTTAACGGCCAGAATTATCAGTTATGGAAAATGCAGATGGAGGATTACCTGTATCAAAAGGATTTGTGGCGGCCATTGGAAGGAAAGGCAAAGAAACCGACCACAATATCAGATGAAGAGTGGGACATTTTAGATAGAAAGGCACTAGGATCCATTCGATTGTGCCTTGCGGCGTCTGTAGCATTCAATATAACAGAAGCAAAAACGACTGTAGATTTGATGGCAACATTGGCTAAGCTGTATGAGAAACCCTCGACTTCGAATAAGGTATTTCTTATGAAGCGTTTGTTTAATTTGAAAATGAGTGAGGGAGGATCTGTAGCGGAGCACTTAAATGAATTTAATACAATTACTAGTCAATTGTCTTCGGTAAAAATTACCTTTGCAGAAGAGGTTAGGGCTCTCTTGATTTTATGTTCTTTGCCAGAAAGCTGGAATAGCTTGGTTATGGCTGTAAGTAACTCTGTCTCTGGTAAAAATACTTTGGTATTTGATGATATTGTTGGTGTTATCCTAAGCGAGGAAATGCGAAGGAAAAGCACAGGTGAGACTCCAACATCATCGGGTAGTGTTTTGAATGTGGAGAACAGAGGAAGATCAAAGGAAAGAGGAAAAGGCCCTGGGAATGAGAAGTCACGAGGGAAGTCAAAGAAAGGACGCTCTCAATCTAGAGGAAAGAAAGATTGCTGGTACTGCGGAAAGCCTGGTCATCTAAAGAAAGATTGTTGGTCTCGAAAAAACAAAGAAGGAGACAAAAATGAAAATGACAGTAAGGAAGCTAATATTGCAAGTAATACTTTACAAGATGCTTTAATCTTATGTTTGGATAATGTTAATGATTCCTGGGTAATAGATTCTGGGGCTTCATTTCATGCTACACCCCATAGAAAATATTTTCTAGATTATGTTCAAGGTGATTTTGGACAAGTATATTTGGGTGATGATGAGCCCTGTCAAATTGTTGGAAAAGGAAAGATAAAGATCAAGTTGCAGAATGGTAATGACTGGTTTCTGCAGGAGGTAAGACATGTTCCTAATTTAAGAAGAAATTTAATTTCTGCAGGGCAACTAGGTAGTGAAGGTTGCATAGTTACCTTCTCAGACAGTATGTGGAAGGTCACTAAAGGATCATTAGTAGTAGCTAAAGGTGCGAAGGTAGGCACATTATATCTGTGTACTGGTAACACTTACTCTACCTTAGCTGCTACAGATAAAGTTACTGCAGGGACAACAACAATAAATGTTGCAAGAACAGATTCGATAATGTGGCACCATAGGCTTGGGCACATGAGTGAGAAAGGGATGAAAATCCTTCACTCCAAAAATCTATTGCTAGGACTAAAAAAGATTGATTTAGAGTTCTGTGAAAACTGTGTTTATGGTAAACAGAAAAGAGTCAGATTTCTCAAGGTTGGGAAAGAGAAGAAGAGTGAGAAGTTAGAGCTTGTACATTCAGATGTATGGGGACCGGCTCAGGTATCATCTCTTGGTGGCTCTTGTTATTATGTTATTTTTATTGATGACTCAACCAGAAAAACATGGGTATATTTCCTAAAACAAAAATCAGATGTTTTTGAAACTTTTAAGAAATGGAAAGCTTTGGTTGAGAATGAGACAGGAAAAAAGTTGAAGTGTCTCAGATCGGATAATGGAGGTGAGTATTGCAGCAAAGCATTTGAAGATTACTGTTCCTTAAATGGGATTCGAAAGCAGAAGACAGTTCCAGGAACTCCACAAGAAAATGGTGTGTCAGAGAGAATGAATAGGACCATCATGGAACGTGCGAGGAGCATGAGATTGCATGCTGGATTGCCCTTACATTTTTGGGCAGATGCTGTACATACTGCTGTCTATTTGATAAATAGAGGACCTTCAACCCCTTTAGATGGTGGTATTCCAGAGGAGGCATGGACTGGTAAAAAGGTAAATTATTCTTTTCTAAAAACTTTTGGTTGCGAAGCTTTTGTCCATGTTGATAAAGAAAACAGAACCAAGCTTGATGCTAAATCTCAGAAATGTACCTTCATTGGATATGGGATAGATGAATATGGCTATCGGTTATGGGATTTTGAAAATAAGAAAATAATTAGAAGTAGAGATGTTATATTCAATGAGAAGGTTATGTATAAAGAACAGATGCAGGAAAATAAGCATGAACAGGACAAACAAGAATATGTGGTGTTGGATGAGATTCCTGAAAATGAAATGCCACAGGTACCTGATGCTCAGCAACAATAGATTGTCCCACAAACTCTTGCAAGTGTTAGATGTTCTACGAGGACAAGTAGACCCCTTGAAAGATTTTCTCCTTCTTTGTATTCTATTTTATTAACAGATTCTGGTGAACCAGAAGAATATGAAGAAGCAATGTAGGTGGATGCCAAACAACAGTGGCAGCTAGGCATGAAAGAGGAGATGGACTCCCTGATGAAAAATAAGACTTGGGACTTAGTTCCTTTACTTGCAGAAAAAAGAGCCTTGCCTAACAAATGGGTTTATTGACTGAAGGAGGAGGAAGGAGGTCAGAAAAGATATAAGGCCAGACTTGTGGTAAAAGGTTTTGCACAGAAAAAGGGTATAGATTATGATGAAATATTTTCTCCAGTTGTAAAAATGACTTCAATTAGAACTGTACTTAGTCTTGTGGCTGTAGATGATTTACATCTTGAACAATTAGATGTCAAAACAACTTTTCTCCATGGAGATTTGGAGGAGGAAATTTACATGTTGCAACCACAGGGATATGAGGTCAAAGGTAAGGAGAACTTGGTGTGCAGGTTGAAGAAAAGTTTGTATGGCCTAAAGCAAGCACCCTACAATGGTATTTAAAATTTGATAGTTTCATGGATGAACACGGTTATCATAGATGTCATTCTGATCATTGTGTATATTTTAAGAGATTTGATAATGGCAGTTATATTATCCTGTTGCTTTATGTTGATGACATGCTTGTTGCTGGGTCTAACATGCAACATATAAATGATCTTAAACAGAAATTAGCCAGGTCATTTGCTATGAAGGATTTGGTTGCAGCTAAGCAAATTCTCGGTATGAGGATTACACGGGATAGGAAAAATAGAACCTTGAATTTGTCCCAAAGTGAGTATATAAAGAAGGTGTTGAAAAGATTTAACATGCAGGATGCAAAAGCAGTTAGTACACCTTTGGCTAGTCATTTCAAATTGACTAAGGAGATGTGCCCAAAGGCACAGGAAGAGGTTAATAAAATGTCTAACATCCCGTATTCATCAGCTGTTGGCAGTCTGATGTATGCAATGGTATGCACAAGGCCAGATATTGCACATGCAGTGGGAGTTGTGAGCAGGTTTATGAGTAATCCAGGTATGGAACATTGGAATGCTGTGAAATGGATTCTTCGGTATTTGAAAGGAACTACTATGAAGGCATTATGTTTCAAAGGATCTAATGCTGCTCTAAGTGGATTTGTTGACTCTGATCTGGCGGGTGATATTGATTCACGGAGGAGTACTACAGGGTATGTTTTTACTATAGGGGGAACTGCAGTCAGTTGGATTTCTAGGCTACAAAAGGTTGTTGCACTTTCAACCACTGAAGCTGAGTATGTTGCTGCTACAGAAGCCAGCAAAGAGATGATTTGGTTGCAATGTTTTTTGAAGGAATTGGGTCAGACACAAGAGGATAATCCATTGTATACTGATAGCCAGAGTGCCATTCATCTTGCGAAGAACTCTGCTTTTCATTCAAGGACAAAGCACATTCAGCTCAGGTACCACTTCATCCGGACTATTTTGGAGGAGGGTCAGTTACGGCTTGAGAAGATTCACACAAGTGAGAATCCTACTGATATGTTCACAAAGGCAGTTCCACAGGAGAAGCTGATTTCTTCATCAGTTTCTGTTGGTCTTCTTGATTGATAATTGTGGAATTTATACCAGTCAAGTCCTAGTGTTTTATCCAGCGGATGTTGCATGTACAGTGGTGTCGTGTAGTATCAGTCTCCAAGTGGGAGATTGTTGAAATGTGGCGACTGATCAGCAAAGTACTGTACACTCAGCACGTATCCTCGCCGGGGTCCAGGGCCGGGCCGAGCCCCGGGCAGGGGTTCGGGGGCGGCGGCCCCCGAGAAAACTTTTTTTTGCCATTTTTTTGTTGATGAAAACCGACATTGTAATAAAACCCTAAAAAAGGCCGACTTTGTTTGTTGCCCTAAAAATGCATGTTATAAGCGGCTGGGATGCTTAAGGCATTGGTAAGGTTGATGTACTATTTTTGCTGGATAATAAGAAAGATTGGACGGTTGTGTATGGTGGACGTAACCCATTCTGGGTGAACCACGTTAAATATTTGTGTTATCTGTGTCCTGTTTTATTTCTTTATCTTTTGTATTTAAATCTGCATATAATTGTTAGTTCATATTTGCTTCGGATCTGCTTGAAACCCTAACAAGTAGAACCAGTTTTTTTTCTTATATATATATAATAGTCTTGTATGCTGCATAGATGTCTCCCAAATGATCCACATCTTCTAACTAATGTTTTTCTACAACAAATCAGTCACAACGTTAACTATGAGGAAGAAGTCCCTCATAAGAGTTATAGTTTGCATATAAGTGTACCTTCGAGAAAGGTAAGTTGTGGTCACACCCTTGGGAATAAGATCGACTATAAAACTCAAATAGCATATATGTATGAATTTTGACAATTTTGAATAGAAGTGTTGCTTATATATCATATCTTTCAACACTGGAATTTAGCAATTGGGAGTCATCTTCACAAGACATGACCTGTGATGCACAATGTTCTCAACCCTTCGAAATGAGGTAGAGTTCCTTTAGGGAAGAAACCTACAAAAAATTGTTCAAATATTTGGGAATCAAACATTATCGACCAAAATCTAAAGTTCTTAATGCTACAGGGAGATCGAAATTCCAAATAATGATCATATTAGACTAAGTGTATGTGAATTATCATTCCTACCTATAGTACTGTTTTTATTGAACAAACCTCGATTAATATATTTTAGAATTATATTAGACACAAAATTAAAATTTCAAAGAGTAGGTCCCTACTATTTTTTCAATATTTCTATAGATGTTAGAAAATCTAAAAAGTTAAAAAAAATATAATCTATAGAGTGAATTGATGAAAAAATAAATGACATTAACTTAAATAACTCCAAGTCACTTCGAATTAGAATTATAGGTGACTTCGTGTTCCCTTATTTAACCTTGTTTTTTAGCTCTAGGAAAAAAAATGGTGGAAACCTTAATTTTATGACCTACTCCAAATAATCTTAGGTGTGGACTACATAGAAGCTTTAGCATATCCTTGATCAACCCTTCAAAACCCACAAATAAACATGAACGTGATAGAGATATCCACTTCACAATTCAACCTCCTGAACAAAAAAGAACATTTTTTTCTTGTCTTTTGGATGCCAATATCATACTCTTATATCACATGCAATGGAATAACTCCACCAGCTCTTATATATACCATATTTATGCCTTCAATATTATCTAGGTTGACTTAAACTACCTATATATTTGATTACATTAATAATTATATAACTCAACGAAGAGTTGTTGTGGCCAAAAGATAATTATTCATAATCCTATGCATACTATAAGATTAAATAGAAAATCTCAAATAATTTAATTTTATAATCTTTCTATTAAATATTATTTCTATGATATTATGATTTACTATAGCATTTTTCTCTATCATTTTTAATATGGCATTAAAGCATGTGATGTTTATATCCTACAAGTGGGGAATCTACTTAGACTATATAGAAAGAAATGTGATCTACCTATGGTAGTGGGATCTAGTAGGAGGATACATTACCAAAGAGAGTGTGGTTGAGTATAAAGGTGGCCTTTGACTCGTAGTTTTGTCTAGATTACTTTGTAGATTTATTATGAATTAATTGTTGTAGTAATCATTGTTATGATTGTTTGCTAGTCTATCTGCTATCATAACATCAAGAGAAGCTTTGATAGTGATCTTACAATGGGATACTTGAACAAGCCGTGCATTGGGATTTAAAAATTATCATTATTTCTCTAAAACATAATGTATACAAGAACAAATTGATGTCAATTTTATGATATGCGGTGTCGATTGTGCAAAGATATGTGCTTGGTTCTTTTTTTTTAATGGTAAGTGCTACCTTTTATGGGAATAGCTCCCTATAAAGATATGTGCTTGGTATATGATCATCCCAAATGATTTAATGTTATAATTATTATGTATTATTACTCTACTATTATAATTTAATATCATTAATGTTTTCCTCTATTATTTTTTAACACACTTCATTTCAAGCATCTCTCCATGAATGAATGAATGAATTGCACTAAGATTCTCCATTTCTCCATTTTCCCTTCACTAAACACCTATAGCTTCTTATACAGTCTTCAAATTACGTACTTCAACTACACGTGCTATAAACCTAGCATCCTTTCATACTGTGAACATGCTCTTCTCTATCTCCTTTCCATCATCTTGATTGTCAAGAAGTAGAGAGAATCATTAGCAATCTAGAAAAAATATAAGAATTCAACATATCCGTAGCATAATCTTTAATCTATTCACAACATATACTCTTATGGAATGAAATTGTGTCTCTATGATTTAATTTTTCCACTTATCTGTGCTGTCCACTATACGTTTTATCTGATATGGACCATTATTTAAATTCTTGGGCATCACTTATATTCACTCACCAGCCAATTATATAATGATGATGTTCGAATAACATTTTATCACCTACCTTGTTCTTACTTCACTGGAGTTGGGAGGAATATAAGCGATTCTTATGTTATTCTATACTGTCCTACAAAAGAAGACTAACAATTTCTCGAATTTCCTTCTGAAGTATGTATTTAAAGTTTTGAATAGAATAAAGGAACCCATGAATGACTTTTTAAGGTTTTGGTTGCTGATGAAAGAGAATTTGTATGTTCAAATCACAGTCTCTTATTGTTAGAAATAGCTTTTGTTAAATGAATTATAGGAGGGGAATCCACCGACTTGTACAGGACGAACAAGTCTTTTGTCATTGATAAAACTTATTATTATTATTAGCAATGTTAGTTGAAGATGAGAAATTGAATAAGGATGAAATTATTTGAAAAAAAAAAGAATGAATAGTGGTGATTCACACATGAGGTCCTAATTTACTTGGAAACTATTTATTTTTCCCAGTATTCTAATTGAGTACATGGTGTAGGAGAAAAAAAAAGATTCTAGAAGCAATTTTCGAATTCACAATGCATGGTCAAATGTAACCACCACTATGACAAGTTGTAAGGAATATGTCTTGCATGAAAGAATTTCAAATTCAAATTTAATAATGCATGTAACCCCCACTTTTGCATGGAATTATTTTGAGAAAAAATAAAATAAAATATTGGAATCATTTAATTCTCTTGTAGTGAGAAATGACTCTCATTTTCTATATATTGAATACAAGATTTCTGAATAAGGGAGAGTTCATGGTTTTATGTAAAAGTAGTTTTTGAATTTTTGAGAAATTGGTTTTTGAATTATGTTAGTTGTAGGATAAATTTTGTTAGTATTTTACATGGTATGAGATAGGATTTTAGGGATTTTGGAGAAGATCTTACCAGGAAGAGGATTGAAGAAGATTGCAGGGGAACGAGAGTCAATTCAGCAACAATGATTTCATTCATTTAGCAGATCTAGGTTCCAATCTCCTTTTCTTTTTTTATTCTTATTTTTATGTTTTTTTTTCAAAAATGGGAAAAGAAGGAGAGAGTTTATATTTGCATGCATGCTGTTTTTTTTATGGAAAAAATTATGTAGTTAAAAGAAAAAGTATTTTGATATTTTGTTTGAATCTGAAAAAAATGGGTTAAATAATATAAGGGTTACATTTCTCATCCTTCTCAAAAAAATTCTTCCTTAAATCAGTTTTTTACCTTATCTACTTTTACCAAATAGATATGTATATTTTATTTTTCTTTTGATCAATTAGTTATTAATTTTCTATTTAGTTTTTTTTTTTTAATATTTAAACAAATGTACACATTATTTAAATTCATTATTGTAGGAACCCTTTGTTCCTATATTTTAAAGGTTAAAAGAAAGAGAAAAAAAAAGGGGGGCGGGGGGATGGGGGGAATAGATTATAGGGGGGATGGGGGGAATAGATTATATATATATATATATATATATATATATATATATATAATCTATTCCCCCCCTCCCCATATATATATATATATATAAAAGGGGCGGGAATATATTTTATATATATATATCTTTGGTTAAGAGTAAAAAAATAAAATTAATTAATTAATTAAAATTAAAATTTATTTATTTCGTTAAACTAAGAAAATTTGATTTGTGCATTTAAGTTTATTTATTTGAATTTAGGTTAATTTATTTAAGATTAAATTTATTTATGTTTTGAAAATTTTCTAAATGATTCAAATGTTGAATCTATCCACAAAAGATGTTGGAAATGGGTGCAGGGTTTGTTTGTTTTTTTATTTTTTATTTTTTATTTTTTTATTTTTTTATTTTTTTATTTTTTTATTTTTTTATTTTTTTATTTTTTTATTTTTAATTTTTTAATTTTTATATTAGAAACAGAGACATTTAGGATTATACTACATTACATCAAAATTTTGTTTTGAGATGGGTTTTTATGTGCAAATGCTTGTAACCATTTTCTCTAGTAAAATTACATAAATACTTACAACAAAATTGATAAAAGACTTCCCTGTGAGATTCTGTATTTTCTGTTAGTAGACACAAGGTTTAAGAAAAAAAGAAATACATACAATAGAGAAAATCAGTGCAATGGTATGAGAACTAACATATGAAATGGTAAATAATGAAACATTAAACATAATAATTGAATGTAAATGAATGAACATAAAAATAATAATAATATTGTGAGATAATTCTCCCAGCAAAGACCGACCCCAAAGGTCGTGTCTCCCCAAACGCTACAACAAGGGGCACAAATCACAAATCCCCTTTGGGGAATTGTCCCTTCAAATCTGCATTTCAAGGGTTCCTCTTGCCTTGTCTTTTTTCTTGCAACAGATCTGGTTAGGGCATTCAAGAAGAAAAATATAAATGGAAATTTTAATCAACCTTCTTGCAAAGCAAAATTTGTGCAGAAACATAACTTCCCTTAGCATGGCAATGGATCCACTCTTCCTTGTTGCTATAAAAAGCCATAAAAGAATAATAAAGTAAGACATGTAAAAAAAAAAAAAAAATGAAAGAAAGAAATAAAAATAAGGCAAAGTTTAATCTCATTTGAGTAGTTTGCAACCTCATTTCGTTGGTGTATTGCATCCTGCTGGTCTTTCATTTTCTTTTCCTGCTGGCTCTATTCTCACCTTCCAAACGTTGCCTGCATTCTTTTAAAAGTTTATCCAAAAGTAGTTAAAAAAATAAATATATAATAGTTTATGTTGAAAAATAGAAATATCAATAGTTTTAATTATCATTACTATTTTATGGATTTTAATATTAGTTATTATCATTTAATATAAATTTTAATTATTAAGTTCGAAAATAGAAACATCAACAAATTTAGTCATCTTATAAATCTTAATATTAGTTCTTACCAATTAATATGCAATTTGTGACCATTTAATTTGAAAATAGAAAGGGCAATTAATTTGGTCATAATTACCATTTTTGGATTCCAATATTATGGTCAATCAATATAAATTTAAGTTATTCTTTTATTTTTTCTTATTAGACCACTGTGATGTAATGAGGGTATTTAAGATAACAATTTTGTAGGACAATTTTATTTAAGACAAATTTTAAGTAATATATTTGTTGATAAATATAAAATTAGATAAAACAAGTAAAAAATCAATTAATTAGTAAATTTACCATTGATTTGGTTGGTTGTTATGTTCTCTTGTATAAAATTAATTTTGTCATAACCATATTAAATTAATTGCTTGTTTTATAAATAGATATTATCACCCTTAATTCTAATTTACACCAATAGTTTTGAACCAATGATTTAACTCGACTTATTATTTAAATTTCTTGAGAATATTTTGTAGGACAATTTTATTTAAGACAAGTTTTAAGTAATATATTTGTTGATAAATATAAAATTAGATAAAACAAGTAAAAAATCAATTAATTAGTAAATTTACCATTGATTTGGTTGGTTGTTATGTTCTCTTGTATAAAATTAATTTTGTCATAACCATATTAAATTAATTGCTTGTTTTATAAATAGATATTATCACCCTTAATTCTAATTTACACCAATAGTTTTGAACCAATGATTTAACTCGACTTATTATTTAAATTTCTTGAGAATTAAAATTTAGAATGATAAGAGATAAAATAGTTTTGAAAATTGCCTTTTTGATAATTAATAAGTTATCTAAAAAGCTTTAAAACTTTCTTATTAGAGTTTCCCTATTAAAGCTTTAAAACTTTCTTATTAGAGTTTCCCTATTAAAGCTTTAAAACTTTCTTATTAGAGTTTCCCTATTAAAGCTTTAAAACTTTCTTATTAGAGTTTCCCTATTAAAGCTATAAATTTTAAAATCAATTGTTAAATTATATTCATTAAAAAGAATATTCTTAATTCAAGTGTTTGAAAAAATTATTAAAAATAAAAGAAAAAAAGAGAATTTATTTATTTTTATATTTGAGAAATTGTTTGGTAAAGTTTACTTGTAACCTTATTATGTGCACTCTAATTATTTAAATAGGACTTTACATTTAAATTATTTAAATGCGACATGATCTTTATATTTGGGATATAAATGGATAAGGAGGTATTTATAAGTAATATGTTGATGATGAATTGTAGTTAAGAGATCAAAGAACATATGAAATAGATTATTATTAATTAAACATTTCACTTATTATTGAATAAAATATAAGTTCCTTCAAATTATTTAATTATTTATTATTTAAGTGGAAACCTTATTCTTTGAATTATTTAATATAGTGTATATAATTTAGATGAGTGTTTAGTATGTACATATTTAGATGCTAAGTATTAAAAGTTAAAAGGATTTATCTTCCAAATTAGATGTGTTTAGATTCATAGTCTCCTTAAAATAATTTGTGCAAAATGATTTAATGTTAGTTAAAAAAATAAAAACTAAAATTCTTATTTAAAGAAGTTGAACATTTGTTTGTTTATCATGCAAGTTAATTTTCAAGGGGTTGAATAATTGTTTGTTTCTCATGCAAGTTACATTTCATTATTAGTCTTTCCTCTTCAAGAAATAATATTAATAGATAATTTGTTTATTTTTACCTACAAAGGGTCACAATGGTCTAAATTGAGGGATCAAGTGACCACAAGTCTATTTGAGTCATTTTTGATGTTTTAGAATCAAATGTAATCATTTTGGGGGACTATGATAGTCTAGAGTCTAAGTTAGCTGAATTATGCAAAAGTTGTCATATTGTCATGACAATTTTGCAATTTTTGTAAGTCGTGATTCTCCAACAGTCAGTCAATTTGAAAAATAGTCGGAGGAGGTTGTGGTCGTTTGGGAGATATCTTTAAAGGCCCCAAACACCGAAGGATGTATGTTGGTTGATTTGGAAAGAAGTTGAAGAATAAAGAACTGTTGGAAACTCGGAAAAACCGTCTAGTTTCTGTTGATTGCATACTGAAGGTAGATTGACAAGAATGCTCATGACACAGTTCCTATAAATAGATCATTTTATGTATGTTTTTATTTCAGTGTGAAGTCTTGAAGTGATCGCTGCCCTATTCTACAAGCAAATCTCTACCGGGTAGCCTAAAAACCTTAAATCCCTAGGGTTTGACTGCAATAATGGGTTTTGGCCTATCAATCCTTAACTGAACACTATGCCATTATATGATATGATAGGCCACTATATCATATGTCAGTTCCAAAAGCCATTAAGAGGATACAACAGAATGAAGAGGATGGAGAACTAACCCTCGGTCTAGCATCTCTATGTGACAGACCAGTTTGATGAGTGCAGTGCGTGAGAATTGAGTGGTAGAGAATTGGGAAAGGGTTTGAATGTGGTAGAAGAGTATTTTGGAGGTTTACATAAAACTTTATGGTCAGTGATGGTCACCCATTAGGAGAACCAAACCAGTTTGTGAATTGTGTTCAGTTAAATAGGCCTAAAAGTCCTATTAGGTCTATTAGTGCAACATTGGATGGAATATTTGCAAGTTGGACTAGTACCCGAAACTGAGATATTGTTGAGAAATCACAAAAGGGTATCTGAAAATATAATTTGTTTGCTTAGATCCCTAGTGTGTCAAAAGTTATCACCCAATTCCCTCAAATGGAGGCCTAATTGCAACCGGTTCAATTTGTGGGTGAGTGAGTCAAAATTGATGTTTCGGTGGACCTAAACCATGAAATCCTATTTCATTTGTGTTAAGATGATGTGAGAACACCCCTCCAAGGGTCATTGTATTGAATTGGTCAAGTGGGCCATTCAAAACCTAAAGCCTAGTAGTAGCCCACTCATGTATGTAAGGGTGTGGGTAGTCACACAAGAACTTGATAAGTGTTAGTTGTTTGTAAGTGGACATAGTGGAGACTTTGGCTTTTCCATGGTGTTGTTTGGTTTCATTTAACCATTGCTTGACTTTGTGTTGTGTAAGGATCTTTAGAATTAGGGATTACCGGTTGAGTTTGTGAGCCTAAGAGGTTGGTTAGTTCAAGGTTACCTCCTTGCGGTCTATTGCCTCCTCATCCTATTGGTATCAGAGCAGGATTTTTGAAGATCACTTGGGTGGTGTGGTCTTAGTGTATGTCAAAGGAAGAGATTGAAATAGGGGATGAAAAAATGCCTTCTAAGAGTATGTCACAAGATGCAGTGAAGAAGTTGATTGAAGAGATGCTTGAGTCCAAGCTTGAAAAATTGAAAAAGACTAAGGATAAGGAAGATGGAAGTGACACTGATGAAGAAGGGGATAAAGAAGATGGGGAATCCTCTAAGAGGGTAGAGGAGATACCTGCAAATCAAAGGGTATTTGTAGATGCCTTGAGGTCAGTCAATCCGGACACCATTGATGGGTTGCCTATATATAGTGGAAGTATGGAGGCAAAAGAGGTGATCGACTGGATTGAGGCATTGACTAGTCATTTTGAGTACAAAGAAATCCCTGAAGATAGGAGAGTTAAGTTAGAAAAAGCAAGGTTGAAGGGGTCTTCTCTTACATGGTGGAACTATGTACAAGGGGAGAGAGTTAAGGAGGGAAAAAGTATGATAACCTCCTGGGAAAGGATGAAAGATAATGAAGAGGGGAAAAGACTTGTGAGGTGGATTAGATAACAAATATTCAGATCAAACATATAATCACATGAAATCCAAAGACATAATTTGAAATGCTCAAAACAAGAATGAAATGCATATACCTCACAAACCAGTACCTTCTCCTTCGGATGGAGCTTGATAAAGTGAAGGCGCCCTTGGATGATGCTCCCCTTGATGTGCTCCTCTTGCTTACTTGATGTGGATGGCTCTCCAATGTTGTGCACAATATGAAATGGATTCTAGGAGGATGATATGGACAAAATGGTTAAGTGTGGATGAAATATGATTTGGACAAAATGGCTCTCCTCTTGCTTGCTAAGATGATTTCCTAGGCTCAAAAGGGCAACATAAGATTACTGAACTTGGAGATGATCAATGAAGGGATGGAGTCCTTAATTTATAGGAAGAGGAGAGGAGGAATGGATGGTTGGGATGGATCCAAGATGGAGGGCTAGGATTGCTTGTGAGCCCACACAAGGTCCAAGAGAGGGTGTGGAGACCAAGAGATATGTCTTAAAGGTATTTCTTGTCTCCACACTCCTCAAGGTGCATTGGGAAGACTTCCCAAGGTACCTTGAGAAGAGCAAGGTTCATTGGGAAGACATCCCAATGTGCCTTGAGAGGAGCAAGGGATGTGACATTCCTTGAAGAATGGAGAGGAGTTAAAAATTCTCCAAAAAGGGGTGATCATGGGGATTAGAGGAATAAGAAGGAATTAAAAATTCCTTGGGAGAGGAGATGCCTAGAGGATTGTGAGATTTTGAAAATCTCACATTCACCTAGGAAAAGAGCATTAAAAGCTGGTGGCTGGATGGAAGGGACAAGGGGTTGACTTTGTGGCTAATCACGACGATTAGCCACTAGCAACTCATTAGGAGGGGATTAGAGGAAATGTTAGGTGGGATTAGGAGTTGTAGGAGGATTTGATTAGGAGAGAGAAGGAGTGGAGGGAGTTTAAAATTAGAAGAATAAGGTTAAGTGAGTTTAGGGAGTTTCTAGAAGAATTTATTAGGTTAATGATGAATTAAGAAGATGATTTGTAGGAATCATGTAGGTTAAATAATTAATTGAAATTAATTAGCCAAGAGGAAGGTTTGTGAGGATTTAATTTTTTAGAAGAATAAAGAAAGGGATTGATTTATTAAATAAATCAGTCACATACTATAGTGACAATATTAATTATATTTAATTAATATTGAGGAGAATTTGAATTAACATAATTAATTAATTAATTATGTGAGGAATTAAAAATAATTAAAAGTAATTATTTTTAAGTGTCTACAGATAAAGTCAAGGCACAATTCATGGCCATTGACTATGAAGTGCAAATGTATAGAAAATTGCAGAACCTCAGACAAAGAGACCTTGATGTGAATGCATATACGGAGGAGTTTCATAAACTCAATCTCAGATCAAAGAGACAAGAAGAGGAGTCTGAGAAAGTGGCCAGGTACTTGAGCGGCCTAAGGATGAAGATCCAAGATGAGATTAGCATCTTGGCATTGAAGACAATGAACAAGTATTTTCAATTGGCCCTAAGGGCAGAAAAGAAACTAAAGAGAAGAAGTGAGTAGGGTAATAGAGGTAAAGGAGGGAGAAGTTTCAGAGGTAGGGTCAGTTTTGGAGGAAGAAGTCCTAACCAAAGGTCTAGTGGTGAGTCTAGCCAAGGAGAGCAAGTTGGAGACTCAAGTACAGAGGAGGCTACCATGGGAGAATACCAAATGGAAGAGGTGGGACAAATGGATTAGGGAGAGGATCCAAGTTCTCTAGTATGAGATGCTATAACTACAATCCGATGGGTAGCTGACCTACAAGTGTATAGAGAAGGCCTCAAATTCTCATGGTGGTGAGAGGAGAACCACTTTGACTCAAGAAGATGCAAGGACTGTGACATCTCCTGAAGTGAATTTGACATCAGAGATGAGAGAAAACCTGATGATCAAGAGGACACTTCTCAAGGAACCAGTGAAGTTTGAGCCACCCCAAAGAAAGGCTTTGTTTAGAGTCAACTGCAAGATTCAAGGTAAGGTTTGTAAAGTTGTCATAGATTCAGGGTCTATTGATAACATTGTATCTTTGGAAGTAGTAAACAAGTTGAACTTGGAAAGGATACCCCATAGTTGAACATATAGGATCAGTTGGTTGAAAAAAGGGCAACACATACTCATCAATGAACAAGCATGGGTAGAGTTCAGTATTGGGGGGTATAAGGATTAAATTTTGTGTGTAATTCTTCCAATGGATTCTTTCCATCTTTTTCTTGGCAGACCATGGTAGTTTGACAGAAAGGCTCATCATGATGGAGAAAAGAATGCTTACTCTTTCCAAAAGGATGGTGTGACCTTTAGGATACAGTCAGTGATAGAAGAGGATCCACAACATGTAGGATCTAGTGTGATGATGGTGGGAGAAAAAGAGTTCCTAAATACACTAAAGGAGGAAGGTGGAGTAGGTTTTTCTTTGATTGTGAATCCCAAGGAAGAAAGGAAGAAGGGTGTGAGTGAGGTAGGACCTAAGGAGGTCAGGGAACTGCTAGACCGGTACAAAGGAGTGGTTGCAGAAGATATACATGATTTCCTCCCACCTATCAAAGATATTAGTCATCAGATTGATCTCATACTGGGAGCAATACTTCCTAACAAGGCAACATATAAAATGACCCCACAACAAAATGAAGAGATAGCTAGGCAAATTCAAGAGCTCCTAGATAAAGGGTTAGTGAGAAAGAGCCTTAGCCCATGTGCAGTACCTACTATTTTAGCCCCAAAGAAGGATGGGAAATGGAGGCTTTGTACTGATTCTAGGGATATCAATAAGATAACCATCAGATATAGGTTTCCTATTCTAAGGATAGAGGACCTAATGGACTATTTAGGGGGAGCCACCTATTTCTCTAAAATTAACCTCAAGAGTGGGTACCATCAGATAAGGATAAGAGAGGGGGGTGAATGGAAGACTGCATTCAAAACCAATGAAGGGTTGTATGAGTGGCTTGTGATGCCTTTTGGTCTTTCAAATGCCACTAGCACCTTTATGAGACTAATGAATGAAGTGTTGCAGAAATTTATAGGGAAGTTTGTGGTAGTCTACCTTGATGACATATTGGTGTTCATTAAGAGCAAGGAGGAGCACTTAAAACTCTTGGAGGTAGTCTTGAAGTGGCTGCAAGAGTAGAAGTTAATGATAAATTTAGAAAAGTGTGACTTCATGAAGCAGGAGTTGGTGTACTTAGGCTTTGTCATCTCTAAGGGTGATTTGAAGATAGATTCTTCCAAGGTAGAGGCTATTTTGAACTAGCCTACACCTAAGACAACCAGAGAGGTAAGAAGTTCTCATGGTTTGGCAACATTTTATAAGAAATTCATTATAAATTACAATGATATTTGTGCACCTATGTTCTCAAGGGTGGTGGTAAGGTGAAGTTTGTGTGGACCAAAGAAGCAGATAAGAATTTTGAGTGTTTAAAATAGAAAGTTGCCAAGTACCCAGTCCTAGTATTGCCTGATTTCAGTAAGGTCTTCACCATTGAATGTGATGCAAGTGGATTGGCTATAGGAGCAGTATTGAGACAAGAGGGAATACCGATGGCCTTTTTCAGTGAAAAATTAAATGAAGCAAAGAGGAAGTATTCCTCATATGATTTAGAGTTGTATGCCATGGTACAAGCTCTAAAAAAGTGGAGGCATTACTTGCTTCCTAAGGAGTTTATTGTGTATACTGACAATCATGCTCTTAGTTTTTTGAATGGACAGGAGAAGTTCAGTCATAGGCATATGAAATGGGTTGAAAGTATTCAAGCATACACCTTCATCATCAAGCAGAAGAAAAGGGTAGCCAATAAGGTTGCAGATGCTCTAAATAGGAGGGTGTTGACAGTGCAAGAAGTGTAGTTGCAGAGTATGGGTGTTGAAGCACTCAAAGGATTGTATGAAGAGGACCAAGATTTCAAGGAAATATATAAGGTATGTTGTGAGTTTGTAAATGCTTTTCATGGAGAGTTTTATGACTACACCTTGCAGGATGGCCTTTTGAACTCAAGGGACGTCAGTTATGTATCCCTAAGTGTTCAATGAGGGATAATGTAGTAAAGGAGTAACATAGTGGTGGTTTAGGAGGTCACTTTGGGCTAAATAAGACTTTGGACCTAGTTAGGAGATTTTACTTTTGGCCAAAGATGCAGACTGATATCAGAAAGTTTGTGGAGAGTTGTACTATGTGTCAGAGAGCAAAGGGGGTCTCAACCAATGTAGGGTTGTACCAACCTTTTCCTATACCAAGTAGACCATGGTAAAGTTTGAGCATGGACTTTGTGATGGGATTACCCAAGACAAAGACAGGTCATGATAGTGTGTTTGTTGTGGTAGATAGGTTTAGTAAGATGACTCACTTTATTCCTTGTAAAACCATAAATGATTCTAGCTATATTGCAGGATTGTTTTTCAGAGATATTGTTAGAATCCATGGGTTGCCTTTGAGTATTGTATCTGACCGAGACAACGCATTTGTAGGGCATTTTTGGAGAACCTTGTGGAAAAGGTTGGGTACAAATTTGTCTTTTAGTTCATCCTATCACCCTCAGACCGATGTACAAACTGAAGTTGTGAATAGCTCATTGGGAAATCTTCTTAGATATTTGAATAAGGATCATGGCAATAGTTGGGATGTGGTGATACCTCAGGTAGAGTATGCCTATAATTATTCAACAAATAGAAGTGCAGGTCTGAGTCCTGTTGGCATATGTGCAGAGTATGTTGACATGATGATATTGTATGTTGTCATTGATGTCAATATGATGAAGAGTGAACCGGTATATTGAAGTAAGCACTTGCAAGAGAACCGGTATGATGTTATGAACCGGTATATGTGAAAAAGTGAAGTGGTATGTTTGTCCAAGTGAACCGATATGTTGGAATGTGAACCGGTATATGGAATGTTTTGTATCAAGGTTTCATATGGTATGACTACCGGTTGGTAGTCTTAGCTTCAGGGTTTCTGGTTAAAGTGTTCTATGCTTGTGTGATTCAACCGATGAAATTGTGTGATGAGTTAGCATTGTAATGACGAACATATTGTGTTGCCATGTTAGCCTTGTGTGCGTGAAGGATCTTGCATGAAAGAGATTGATCCTATCTACCTTGGGAATGTGAGAAGTCTCTGTAAACAATGGAGAATGTGTGATGGGTTATCAGCCTCCAAGAAGCGGTGAAAAACGAACGTTGGAGAAGGTCTTGAGATCTGTTTAAGACTGTTGTAATCAATGCAATATGATCAATGGTTAGGACTGAACCGACTGAATTGCTTAACCTAAATGTTTAGGGTTTAGGGTTTATGCTACCGACCTATCTGTTTCCTATAAGGTCGATGCTATTTTTCATGTTGAGGTTGTTGGCAAATGTTGTGTGTGTATCTAAGTGCAAAGATACGTGATTCTTGCCAGACCAGATAAGAGAATAGATACTTGCAGAGTCTGAGTGCAGAAGGAAGGAACTAAAGCGGATCTGCATTGGCATTGAGTGCTATTACCAGATCATTGTAATCCCTGTTGACCTCTAACCACTTCAACAGTTGGAAAATCCGTTAGCAGGGTAGCTTTAACCAGCTTGTTGTAAATCCTTTAACAGGGTGACTCAAAATATTTGAGTTCTAAAAATCCTCTAACAAGGTAACCTTTAACAGGGTTTAACCCTTAACTGGGTATTTTAGCCATCCCTTAACCGGGTGATCTCTAGTAGGATTGGTTCCTAACAAAACCTATTGTAAAGTCTTTAACCGGACCAGGCTCCTAACAGAGCGGAATTAGAAAGGGTTCAAAGAAAAGCTTGTGGGTATTCATCCCCACCGTGGTTTTTCCCAGTTGGGTTTCCACATGAAAAATATGTGTGTTATGTGTGATGCTTTGTTATTCTTTGTTAAGCGGTAAAGAATGTTGAACCAGTAACTCTTTACAATTCTGTTGGAGTATTACTAGTGTATGCATATGGGTGAAGTGGAAATAAGATGTTAGATTGTGTGGAAAGATGAGTTATCAATTTATGTCTTTCACTGTGCTTAACCGGTGGTATTCTGGTTTAGACCGGTGTTATTGCTTGCCAGTCAAAGTGTAGTGTTCTCAGTAAAACCGGTTCAAGGAAAAGTGTTTTTCTCAGTACAGATTCACCCCCCCTCTCAGTACCGGTTTGGTACTAACTGTTCATCATTGATTCATCAAGTCCTTTTGAGATTGTGTATGGTAGTCATCCAATATGAGTTTTTGAATTGAGAGATATCCAAGGGTTGGACAAGAGGAGTGGACATGCTGATGAATTTACAGAGGCTATGAAAGAGGTGCACCAACAAGTCAGAGACATCTTACAATAGAACAGTCAAAAGGTTAAAGCAAGAGTGGATTAGAGAAGAAGAGATGCACAGTACCAAGTGGGTGACATGGTCATGGTTCATCTTAGAAAGGACAGGTTGTCCAAGGGAAGCCATAGAAAGTTGATGGTGAGAAGGATTGGACCTTGTAAAATTTTGGATAAATATGGTCCTAATGCTTACAAAATTGAACTCCTTGATGATATTTCTATTTCAACTATATTTAATGTTTCTAATCTAACATTGCATAGGAGTCCCACTGCAGGAGAACGTGTAGGTGAATCTGTCCAGGAAAGTGAAGAATGGATAAAGCACTTACCACCTAAGGAGCCACCTAAGATGGAGTGCATTTTGGACACCAGGGAAGCCAAGAAAACAAGGCACAAGTCCTATTTTGAGCACTTAGTTAAATGGCAGGGCCTTCCTGACTCAAAATCTACCTAGATGCTGGAGGAAGATATCAAAAAGCAGGGTGGTGATTTGCAACAGTTGGTCTCTAAGAGGATTTGAGACAAATTTCACCCAGGGAGTATGGTGCAAGAGCACCTACCTATGAAGGCATGAACCAAGAACAAGATGATTTTATATTTTCCTAGAAGGAATGTAATAAGACCCTATGGGTCCTTTTTGTAATTCAATGTCCTAGGAGTGTGACAATTTTGTCCATGTTTGGGTCAAATTGTCATCTAGGGTCTAGTAGAGCAAATTGAGTCAATAAGGGCCACAATGGTCTAAATTGAGGGATCAAGTGACCACAAGTCTATTTGAGTCATTTTTGGTGTTTTAGAATCAAATGTAATCATTTTGGGGGGCTATGATAATATAGAGTCTAACTTGGTTGAATTATGCAAAAGTTGTCATATTCTCAATTTGTTGTCATGACAAATTTGCACTTTTTGTAAGTCGCGATTCTGTAACGGCCAGTCAGTTTGAACAATAGTTGGAGGAGGCTGTGGTCATTTGGGAGATTTTTTAAAGGCCCCAAACATCAAAGGATGTATGTTGGTTGATTTGGAAAGAAGTTGAAGCATCAAGAACTGTTGGAAACTCTGAAAAACCGTCTAATTTTTGTTGATTGCATACTGAAGGTGGATTGAAAAGAATGCTCATGGAATAGTTTCTATAACTAGGTCATTTTACCTTTTTTTTTTTCTTTCAGTGTGAAGTCTTGAAGTGATTGCTGCCCCATTATACAAGCAAATCTCCACTGGGTAGCCTAAAACCCTTATACCCCTAGGGTTTGACTACAATAATGGGTTTTGGCCTATCAATCCTTAACCAAACATTCTGCCGTTATAGGAGATGACATGCCACTGTATCATATGTCACTTCTAGAAACTAAAATATTGTTAGTGGAGGTTTAAATAACATTTCATGGTTAGTGATGGTCACCCATTAGGAGAACCAAACCATTTTGTGAAAGGCGTTCAGTCAACTAGGCCTAAAAGCCCTATTAGGTCTGTTAGTGCAGCATTGGTTAGAATATCTGCAAGTTGGACTGGTACCAAAAACTGAAATATTGTTGAGAACTCTTAAAAGGGTATCTGAAAATATAATTTATTTTTTAGATCCTCAGAGTGTCAAAACTTATCACCAGATTCCCTCAAATGGAGGCCTAATTACAATCGGTTTAATTTGTGGTTGAGTGAGTCAAAATTGATGTTCCGGTGGACATAAACCATGAAATCCTATTTCATTGGTGTTAAGATGATGTGAGAATACCCCTCCAAGGGTCATTGTATTAAATTGGTCAAGTGGGCCATTCAAACCCTAAAGCCTAGTAGTAGCCCACTCATGTATGCAAGGGTATGGGTAGTCACACAAGAACTTGAGAAGTGTTAGTTGCTTGTAAGTGGACATAGTGGAGCCTTTGGGTTTTCCAAGGTGTTGTTTGGTTTCATTGAACCATTGCTTGAATTGGTGTTGTGTAAGGATCTTTGGAATTAGGGATTACCGGTTGAGTTTGTGAGCTTGAGAGGTTGGTTGGTTCAAGGTTACCTCATTCTGGTCTGTTTGCTCCTCATCAGTTGTGTACCCACCATATAGTTTACATTAAACCATAATTAGAAATCAGAAATACATACTCTATGCCTTGATCCCATGCCGAAACATGTATGTAGGCAGTCTAGGGACGAAGTTGTCACTTGTACTCAGGCATTTAGGGATGGGGTTTAGGATTTGGTTAAGTATGAGTTGATCATGTTTTTTGAAGGGTATAGTAACACTAATTGGAAGATTAAAAGTAATTCAATGCGTGCTTATTCATTTGACTTCCTGAGGCTTTAGGCCAAATTCTGAGGCGGAACTCAAGCTTGTTATTTTTATTTATTTTTATATACTTCTAAAGACGACGACCTTTGTGCATTCCTAGTAGGGGAGTGTAGTCTTTAGAGAGTGATTCATGACTCGGATCGTCCTGATGAGTCAAAAGTCTCTGGCCAGAGCATTTCCTATTCTTTGAATAGATGCCTACTTTGTTTGGGTAGATGCCTATCCCAAATTGGATAGATGAAACCCCCTTGTCCTGTATGGACATATGCCTAACCCGTATGGTTAGATGCCCATATCAGTTGGATGGATGCCTATCCTATTTGGATAGATGCTCAGTGTATGCAATTGAATTAAACACAATTAAAAACAAGTGGGAACAAGTAATTATCAATCTAAAAATAAATAAAAATCAATTGAGATTTTTTTTTGTATTAAGTTAAGTGGGTTATTACATCTTTGCAGAATGTTTTTTAAAGAACGTTTTGTGCGTGCAAAAGTCAAGGAATATTATTCTTTTGTAGGAAACAGATAGGGATTGGAATTTTTGTTCAATGAACAAAATAAAACATTCTGGTAAGAGATGTGCTTCAATTAGAAGGGAAGTTGAAGTTTTAAGATTCTAAGAAGTGTCTCCAACACCACTATTCAGAACATCATAGTATTTAATGTCAAGGTGCACATTAGATTGGAGGGCATTCAAGAAATGCGAGGAAAACATAGTTTCCACATTTTAATATCCAAATGTCTCTCCAAACATTTAAGAAGTGTTTATGTTAAAGGATAACCTAATGTCACTTGTTAGATTGAAAATAAAAAAACCATTATTCCACTCAATCATATGGCTAAAATAGAAACTAGTTAAATTAGAAGATTACGTCATATTGCATTTTTAAGTAGAATTATTTTTTCTTTATATTTATTGTAAGATTGTCATATCTTGTTTGAAGGATCAAGGCTAAATCGAATGAAACAACTTTTTTTGAAAAAACAAACCACAACACCAAAGATGCAATAATAATACGTTGCACTTACACTACAACATTCAGACAAGTGTCATGTGGAATATTATGACACAAAGGTACTAAAAACCATAGCAACATTACCAAATCAATGGAAAGGAACATTATGACACAAAGGTACTAACAACTATAACAACATTACCATTGCATATGCAAGGTGGCACTAGGAGAAGACCAAACAATCAGGGGATGAATCCATCATGACGAACCTATGAGAGGGAAGGAAATCCACCTATGAGATGATAAGGTACAATCCTATGATCTCATTCTCTTAGAATACCATACAATGATAGGATGAGAGAATCATCGACCTCCAATCTATACCAAAAAACACATTAAAACCCTAGTGACATACTTAGAAACCAACACCTATGATATAATTCTTAGGAGCCAATACTGCTCAATTAGATAATAAAACATTGACATCCAAGACAAGAAGTAGGATGAGGGCATGTTTTCCTTCAATCCACTCAAGATGGCCAACGATAATCAAAATACATAAAGGCTAACTTACACAAGAGGTTGCCTAACTAGGAGGCTTTAGTCCCTCTCAACCTCATTAGTCTTTAATGACTGGGGGTTTGGCTTAAGTCATTCCCAAATATCAGGATAAAGGCTTGACCTTTGACATCCAACACGCTACCAGAAATTGAGGTATTTGGGATAGGCCTTCAACCATAACCTCAATACATCGAGGTGTTAGGGGTAGGCTTTCGACCTTTCTCTTGAGGTTATCAGGTTTTAAGGATAAGCATTTAGCCTTTCACTTGATGTAACATGGGTGTTGAGGGTAAACCTTCAATCTTACCTTTGTTGTTATTCAAGGTGTCAGATTACCTTGTTATCCCAAGGACATAACCACTAAGGTAAAAATTTAAGGGATAAAGCCTGACGAACTTAGAGAATTTTGAAGCCTAGAAGAGAGCCTTTAAGAAAATCGGGTTTTGGCTTAACAAATCCTCAAAGTATTTGAACTTGTAATGTGAAAAATCAATGCTCAAGGCTTGATAAAATTATAGTGAAAAAGGCCACACTTCAGGGATTTAGGTTTGATGATAAGCCTTTCCTCATACCAAGAGGAATCTTAATTGTTGGTGTCAAAGCCTAAGGGCTAAAGCCCAATAGCCTTAAGGAAAAACAATGCCACTAAGAGCTCATCGATGATTAGGGTTTGACGATAAGCTAAATATCCTTTCCATAAAATTAGGGAATCCCTTAAGGTGAAGGTTCGACAAGTAAAGACAAAATACTTAGAAAATATTTATAATCTTGAACAACTCTACAATGTTAAAGGATATGATTTAACTCCTAACAAGGGGCAAGTTCATTTTAGGTCCAAAATACAAGTTCTTACTGTAGCATCAGAATTAGGAATCATCAAAGCAATATATAAAAAGACATATTAATCATTATTAGCTCAATTACAAACACATATTGCATGATCTAATCCTAAGCACACTCAATAGAGACATAAAAAACAAAGCATTCAAAAGCAAATATCATGCAAACTGGATGACGATTTGGATGCTTCTTCCATGCGGTTCCATTGTTCTTCTTTCCTCTTCAAATGGATTTGTGGATCTCACCTACAAGTGCACAACATACAATTGAAAGCAAGATTGATATTGGTTTGTTGATCAAGAGTACTAGAAGCATAAGTTCGATAGTTTGATTAGGGATTCAGGATTAGCTTTGATTGAAAATCATCCAATTTATAGAAGAATTGGATAAATGACAAGATTAGCATGATGCAATTCAAATGGAAATTGCAAATCAATATGACAAATTATGCACTTTCCATGCACAATTTGATTGATTGATAATTGATGACAAATTATGACACATTCTATGTCAAAATTGATTGATTATCAATTATGACAATTTATGACAAATTGAAATGTCATTCCCATAGAATTAGGAGAGAAATAGGAGGAATTTGAAATTAGGAAATTAAGAAAATTAGAAAATTGAAATTGATGACAATTAGGAATTAGAAATTGATGGAAAAATAGGAAATTAGGAACTAGAAGAAATTAGGTAAATTAATTAATAATTTGTCATTTATTAATTAATTTACAAGAGGAAGAATAATTAGCCAATTAAATAAAGATTTAATTGTAATGAGAAGACCTAGGATTAATAAATAATTTAGTAATCCTAGAGGAAGAAATGACAAATTAGGTTACATGAATAAATCATAAAACCCTAGAAGATGAATTAGGTCTTGAAATATAATTGACTCAATTTGATCTGATTTTGGATTGATAAATGACCAATGTGATAAACGATTTGACTGAAAAATGTGCCAATTGACGAGGAACAATGACAAATTGATCCAAATTGACATAATTGAGACAGACAACGATCGATAGCGAAATGATCGCAAAATGACAAAATTGACAAGAGAACAAGGATCGATAACAAAATAGATTGCAAGACGACAAGATTGAAAATGACCACGATCGATGACAAATCAATCGCAAAATGACAAGATCGAACATGACAACGATCGATGACAAATCGATCGTTAAAATGACAAGATTGATGACAAATCGATAAGAGGACAAAACCCTAATTAGGATTGACGATGTCCAAAATGATAAGATTAATAAGAGGACAAAACCCTAATTAGGATTGACGATGTCCAAAATGATAACAAATTAGCATGCACATTGATGCGATAGGATGAAATCGATCAAAATCATGATTGGATAGTGTTGTTGACAAGACCAAATTCGAAGGCGAGACAGAATGAAGAATGTAGAAGAATGACTCGATGTTCGCAAATGATAAAAACCAAGTGCGTGACATAGGAGAAATGTTAATGCGACGCAAAAACCTAAAATGAGGCAATGCGCAAATGTTAAAGTATGACCTCGCAAGCGTTGACCATTTTTAGGTGTCTACATTTTGCCCCTCTTTGAGACAATGCGATTTTAAGCGTTGTTTCAAAGAACAATAATGAAAATGCCCCAGACAATGACAATGACATATGCATGCCCCCTCGAGGAATTGGCCGGAAACATGCAGAGAAGAGGCCAATTGATCGATAAGAATGATAGAAAATGATAGGATCAAACGGACTGCCAAGACTGACCGAAGAAATGTTAGTAAGCAGAAATTAGATAGAGGACAGGTAGAGATGAAGAAAAACTTGTTTTCATCAATGCACAGAAGTAGGTGAGAACCTTTATTTGATATGGCAAAATGGATGCAGCGCTACATGGCATTGAAGGCCAGAGCTGAAATGCAACCCTTTTTGCAAAAGACAGACACATCACAGATAAACAACAATCACAACAAAAAGAAATAAAGGGACCATGAACCATCCTGGTCACTCTAAATCACTCAGTGACATCATCGAGCAACATAGGAACATGACTGAAGCCAAAGATAAATCAATAAAAAGATAAGATGCACAAATTCCAACAAATCAAACAAACATCTTGATCTTCATTGTCAAAAGTTGAAAGTGCTGATAGGACGATCATGCTGTCTGGTTTCAGGACATGTGGCACCCCGTCTAAGACAGGACACAGTCTGGTTTCGAGTATACCACACCCTGTATAAGGCCCATGATAGTAGAGACAAGGACAAATGATATTGATGGTAACGTTCGATTGATAAGACAATGTTGATCAGTTTGAATGTCTGGTTTGATTGAAAAGTTCATCTGTTTATGCATGATTTCAATAAAGCACAATGTTGAATTGCGAGTTGTTGGATGGATGCTCAGTGATCTATCTATGTACAAAAAGGGATCCTTTATTGCAAAATGCGTGTTTTTGGATTTTAATGTTTTGAAAATTTTTTTGTTCATTTTTTTCAGGACTTTTTATGATTTTTAGGGATTTTCATTTTTTTAATTTTTAGATATTTTTTCAGGACATTATTCGATTTTTTTGAGATTTTTTCAGGACATTTTTCAATTTTTTCAGGACATTTTAAATTTTTTTTGAAATTTTTTCAGGACATTATTCAATTTTTATGATTTTTTTAAGGACATTTTTCAATTTTTAGCAAGGCAAGGAATATGATGGATGAATAAAATAGGCTTGCTGAAATGATGGTGGATAGAGGGAAGACAAAGGCCTTTTATCATGGAGACAATACAGATGCAATTTCCAAGGGCTATGGCGTGATGGGACAAGAGACTAGATATGACAATGTAAAGCAGGAACATGGCATGAGGGACATGTCAAGAGGTGTTTGAAACCATGTTTAAATTTTGCGTCCTTATGTCAGATCAAGATCAAGGAATGAAAAAGAGTGTATGGATAATGATAAGATATGGATAGGATAAGCAAGACCAAGAATGGATAAGGGACATGGATTGCAGGTCGGGATTGGCTAAGGGACAGTGGCAGAAAGTTGCAATAAGCCAGGGAATATGGATGAAAAATTATAATAAGCAAATGGATAAATGACCAAAAGCTATGATGGACTAAAAGCTACAAAAAAGATGCATGATGCTCATGACGATCGTCAGCCTTGTCAAGATCAAAGGTGGAAAAAGGAAATGGACATGAAGGACAATAGGGTATGAAGGGTAATGACATGGGTTCGATAGGATAATGGAACAATGAAGGATAAAAGGATATGAAGGAGGAAACCTGCCCCCAAGTGTGGTGTGCAAGAAGTTCATGGATTACGCATGATGCCTGTTTGCCAGGTTTTCATCACGGTACTTGCCCAAAGCGCCTGTTTGCCAGGTTTTCACCAATGAACGAATTATTTTTCTTTACTTTTTTTCTTTTCTTTTTTGTCTTTTTTTTTTTTTCAATTTTTTTTTTTCAATTTTTTGGATTTTGACTTTTTTAATAGAAGATGGACACATGATAGGGGATGGAAGAAGGACTCAAGCGTCTTTTTGTTTGGATAGTAGCCTTGAAAAAAAATGGACCATGACCTTTAAAAGTATGCTCAAAGACGTTGGTAGGATAAGGACATGGAAAATGACATGAAACTAAGGCAAGGATTTATGCAAAGGATTGGATCAAAGGGATTGAAGGATGAAACATATGCATTGGATAATGGATAGGGTATTGGAAGAATTGTACTTCAGTGGATGGAAATGTTGGCAAGATCGACATTGGCACACACCTTAAGGGGTGATGGACTAATGGAGGAAAGACGTATTTTGGATATTGAGATTTTGACGAAGGAAAGGCTATGGATTTTGGGACATAAGGGCCCAAAATGGATGAAGAAGGTGATGGAGGAATAGACTTGGGAGGTTTGGATGGAGGAATAGCAACTTTGGATGCCAAGTTGGATTTTTCTTTTTGTGCTTCAAGAAGCTACTTTGGGATCCACATGGTTTTTGATTTTTCATGCTTTTGTGGTTCATTGGAGTGCATTGCTTGCACAAGGGATTTAGGAACCCATATATATTTTGACTTTGCTTTATTTTGCTCAGTGGGCCTTTGTGGCCTTTTGTATATTTCTTTTTCTTTAGAGATCAAATTTTTATTTTTTTTGACATGTCGATTATATTGGACATGTTGATCCTTGAATACATGTGAATTTCTAGACTTATGACTTTTATACTTGGCATCCAAATTGCTTGGAGGGGGAAAGGAATGCATGGATGGATATGACTGAAATGGAGTTCTTTTGGATGGATGAAATTTACTCAAAGATGTGTGCCTTTGCTGATGTTGCATAGGAGATGGAGGGATATAGGGACCTAGAATGAATGGAAGCGATGATGGGGAAGGTGGACATTTGGATTTTGACTTTGAAGGGATACCAACGCCTTGAGTGTGAGCTCTGTAGCCATGACCATTAGTATATTCTTTGATATGAAGGGGTTCTTGCTCATGAAGGTCTACTCCTTTGCCTTTATGAATATCTTGACTTGTAGGATACTCTTTTCCTTGGGAAGAAGACGCGAGTCCATTATGAGGTGGATATGATATGAGAGAAATAATGAGATCTTGAAGTGGATCGGATTGAACCAAAGTGGAAGAACCCATTATGCATGTCGAGGGTTCATGAACATCTTGCACTGACACGTTAGAATCATGAGTGGGATTAGGATCATGAGGGGGACTAGGATTTTGTAGTGGACATGGTTCAATGACAGGCTCTTCAAGAGGTAGAATGGGAGGAATAATGGGATCATCAAAAGAAATGGGATCTTGGAGTGTATATGGAGTATTAAGACAAGGAGATGGAGGAACAAAAGGATCTTGTGGAGGATTTGAAGGAATAATTTGATCTTGACAAGGAGGACGCTCATTGGAATCCTCTTTAAAGGTGCTTTGCTCTTGACTTTCAATGGGATCATCGGAAAGGATGGAAGGGATATCTGGAATGTCAATGGGATTGGAAAGGATATCATGTTCATGAAATGGAAGGGGATCGTTTGGGATTGGATGAACTGGGATATCTTGAGCTTGCTTGGGAAAAGGAGTGTCAATAGGACTTTGGATAGGATGGACAAGAATAGGGGAATCATCGTGAGTGTCTGGGAAGATGAGATCCTGGTCAACAATTGGATGGGATGATAAGGTTTTAGGATCTTGATCTTGATTTTCTTTAGGACTCATTTCTTCATGCTCTAATTTATCCTCTTGACATGAGGTTGGACTTTGGATATGCATGGGGGATTCTGGCAAGGGATCAATGCTTTGGCATGAAGGAGATGCATTTCGAACATTTGTGATGGATTCTGGCAAGGAATCAATGCTTGAACATGAGGAAGAGGGACTTCAAATGGGGTCCTTTAAAATAGGTAATGGCAATAAAGTGCATGGTTGCATTGGGTCTTGTATTTCTGAAACATGACAAGGATGTGCATCATGAATTGGATTATCTTGGCAATCAATTATGGATAGCCCTTGGGTAATTGCATCCTTGGGGGTATTGTTTGATGAGGACAATATGGAAGGTTCTTGTGAAACTTCTAGAGGTGTAGGGATAGATGCCACTGGAGAGTCAATTTGCTTGCGAGGGGATGAGACATTGCTAGACATAATTGTATTATCTTGATCTTCCTCAAAGAACTCACTTGGTAATTTCCTTAAGAGCATTGCAATAAAGCCACCTTTCTTTCGAGGTTTTGACATGGTTGTATCTGGAATTTGAACTTGTTTGGCAAGAATTTGGTTATGATCTAATGTCATGTTTTGATTTTGAACTTGGTTCAATTGTTTTGACATGTTTGAAACTTGGGTTGGTGTGTGCTGCAACCTTTGTTTTTGAATGTTTGGTTGTGGTTGTTGACATTGATATTCCACCATTGGTTGAACCATTTGTTGACATTGTATAGTTGGTTGGACATATTGTTGAAATTGGACCATTGGTTGTGTTGGTTGTGTAAAGCGGAAAATCGCGGTCGAACCCTAGTTGTTCTCCCCTCTTCTAACTCCGAGGAGAGAGAAGGGAGGTTCGCTAGGATTCGATGGGTTTTCACTTAGGGGGAAGACTTTACATTCAAAAGAGGGGTTGAAACTCATAAGATTCAATCCCACACAATGTAAGATTGGATGCTAAATGAATTTCAAGGGTTTGGAAAGCAAAGCTACCCTCTTTTGTAAAGAATGTTGATTAAGGAAATTAAGCTAAGGATGCATAGAAAGTCATAAAGATTCGCTTATAAACTGAGTTTAGGTTATAGGATGAAGCTGCGGACCTGGAATTAGCAGTAAAATGTCGATAGGGCGCTGTCCTGCAAATTTGAGCAAAAGTTGTCGGGACGATGGCGCCCGACGCCACGGTCCTCCGAAAAATCCGCGAAATGAAGGGGGATCTGTTCGTCTTTGCACAAGGATTCCAGATTTTCAATTTCAGCCGCGTACCTGCAACCTACACACAGAAAAGCGAAGACAATTGGGGGGTTAGGGATTAGGGGTTTGCCTTTAGGTCAAACCCCAATTTTGGAATTAACCAAGAAATGAGCAAGAGCTGTAAATGTAAATGACTGTAAAACAAGTACTAATACCTTGTTCTAAGGATGTTTGTATCCTTATGTGCGAAGGTTTAGATGTTGTATGTTGTAGTATGTGGCATGTAATAAGTGATCTCCTCTTCAATGGTTGAATCCTTGACTTGAATGCAACACTTAGCCTTGAATGGAGACTTGGAATGATCAATTGCTTGAATGCTTGAATGCTTGAGTATAGTTTCCACGCTTTTCACATATGTCCTTCTCATGCCAAATGAGAGAGAAAAATGTAGTTTATATACTTGTCAATTAGGGCTGATAGACTGATTTTCCCGACCTTAGGCCGAGCAGGGAAGTATATTTCCAAATTGCAATCAAAAAGACCCGATATCACTTAGGAAACCGGGCCCAAAATAGGACCCAGGGACCAGGGCGCTGGGCGCTCTGGTCCCACCTCCGGGACAGCGGGGTGCAAGGAGGTTCAGGCCAATGGTGCTTGAAAAATGCAGTTTTTAGTGTCGTGAGCAAGTTTTGGGGTCTCCATTCAGGTTGCGTGTTGCGTCGCCATCGTGAAGACCGAAATGCAGTCGAAATTGCAAGTGTCGCAATTTTAGGATGCTACATTTAGCCCCCACTTTAGCGGGAGTATGTATGCTCATACTTCCAGTAAAGTACAAGGAAACAACGTTGAAAGACTTTCACCACGTCAAGGAGGCAAGACACACCAAGCCCCCAGTGGACTAAGGATCTTACGACTTCGATTGACAAAGTAAAAGGGAAGATCATGAGGGAGAACCATGACTGTCAGTAGTAAGGTTCCCTCACTATGAGTCATGCAAAAGAAATACCAAAAATCTTCAAGACAAAGCTAAGTTTGCCAAGAAATTTTCAAGTATCTTTGAAAGGATAGACAAGGTGTATGCCCCCCTACGTTAAAGCGATCGCACATGCCTCAACGGGGGTGATTGTTTTAACGTAGTGATACACATAAGAAATGAGAAAGGAAAAGGAGCACGTTATCGCAAAGATTTAGCCCCCAAGTGTGAGATAAACCCAAGGATAATAGACACAAAACACAAAGCACGAGGTGACTTCGCTTTCCTCGGGGTCAGTATGCTGTATGATAAGTCATGTATATATCATATGGATGTATGCATAATTGTTCTTCATTCCCCAATCAAGGAAGGTCACCTAGAAGAAGAGAACACATGTGTCTTTTGAGTCAACATGAGAGAGACCAAAGAGATCTCAATGCTTTGCATCGTCCTCAAGTAGACAACACTAAGGACAACAAATAGAAGAATGAGAATAACATATAGAAGAAGTAACAAAAGAGAGGGGGAGAGAATCTGCTATGCTAATGTAACTAGTCTAGCACGTCATCTACCCCCCGATCTTGCTGATCAATGTTTCGGGAAGGCAGGGAACACGCTAGAGGAGGAACATCCAACACAGCAGATGGAGCTATCACAAGATCCAAACAAGGGCTATGTTCATGTTCCAAGCCACATTGTTCTTGTCTAGGAGCTAGGATAAGTGCTTTAGAAAATTCATTAGATAAATGGTTATCGACATCAACAAGTTCATATTCACTATCAGAAGCAAGAGGAGTAACATTTTCATCATGCATAACATTTTCATCTATATCATCATCAAGATTTATAAAAATAGGATCTTTAACTCGTACAGGATCAAGACCATCATGCATCTTATGTTTAGGAGATTTAGGCTCAATATCCGGCTGAGGAGAAAATGGAATAATGCTTGTTGAAGGTGTTTTTGGAGATTGTGAAGTTTGAGAAGCAGCTGCTTGAGCCCTAAGACGACGCTTTCGTCGGCGTTCCCGTGCAGAACGATTACGTCTAGTCTTAGTAGGAAGTGTAGAAGATAAAGGAGGAGGAATGTTCTCATCCTTATCACTTGGGTGTTTAGGTTGTGGTCTCTTAGGCTGGATAATAGGAAAAGAAGATGGTCTCTTCTCTCTATAAAAGGCAGGAGGAGGAACTGCTCCATATAAAGGAAGAATTTTTGGTTTAGGAAGAAGACCAAGTCCATCATGACGAGGAGGTATAGGTCTACTTTTAGAAGATTTATTAGGCATAGACATAGTCACATCCATGGGGATGGGTTGGGAATCTTCTTGAGGAAAGACATTAGTTTTGTCTTTCAAAGGAAGAATTTCCTTCTCAAGAATGATAGGAATGTCAAGTTTAGGTGTTCTAGGTTCACTTAGAGATAGGATCATATCTGTTTTCCACTTTTGATAAGATTTAAAAAGATGATCACTTCGCGGAGGAAGAGATTGGAATTGTTTGGGCCAAAAGTAATCAATAGGAACACTAGAGGTTCTTTCAGCTGGTTTAAAGAGACTATGATTGACAGTAACAACTTCACCATTATGGGGAAATTTAAAACACTTGTGAATAGGAGAAGCAATAGCTTTCATGGAAGATAGCCAAGGATAGCCAAGCTTCACACGAAATTGTTCGGAAGATGGAATAATAGCAAAGTTCACATCAAGAGATTTATTATGAACCTCAATAGGCAATGTAATAGAACCAATTGCAGGAGAAGAAAATGCATCAAATATTTTCACAATCACATCTGTTTTGTCATAGATCACTTGATTCAATTGCAAAGTAAAAAGAAATTCTTCAGTAATAACATTAATCATGCACGAAGGATCAATAAGCACTCCACGGCAAGGTGTATTTTTGACTTTTGCAACTATGTATAAAGGACCATCAGGTGCCCTAATGGTTTCACTGGAATCAAATGTGATGGAAGGTTTTTTAGGGATTTCTTGCTGCTCTACAAAGTTAATCACATTCGGAGTCATAGACACAAGACCATCAGATGAGAAAGAGGAATCATTAGCCTCAATCGCATTAGAGGTATGAGAGGTATGAGAAGGTAATGGATCAGTAAAAATCTGAAGATTTTGGTTAGGAGGAGCTACAGATGTGTTGCCTTTATCATTCACTCCAGAAACAGAAATAGTATTATTATCAATCAAATCTTGAATTTTACCCTTTAAAGAAAAACATTTTTCAGTATCATGACCAGGCTGACGATGAAAGTGACAAAAAGATTTGTGATCAAAATAAGGTGAAGTAATCTTTGCAGGATCAATTTGTCGTATAGGAGGAAGAGTAAGCACATTTTGTCCCAATAACTTATTCATAATATCATGCAATGATTCATTCAAAGGAGTATACTTTCTTTCTTTCCTAAAAAATTTAGAAATAGGAGGCACACCTGATGCTGCATTCACATTGTTGTTGATGATGTTTTCATTGAATTTGATGGAATCTCTCTTCGGTTTAAACTTCCCAAATGGTTGTTGACTGCTATCACCCTTATCACTCGGAGCCATAGGATGTGATTGTTCCATTTGACTCACAGTCAGTTGATAATTGTGAAGAGTGGCACACAACTGTTGGAAAGAAGTAAACTCAGAAAACAGAAGTTTGTCTCGAATATCTTTTTGCAAATTAGAAATAAAGATTCTTTGAATATCATTATCAGGCACTGGAAAAGAAATTTGAGCATACAAATGCTTATATCTACCAATGAAATCAGTCACTTTTTCTTTAACACCTTGTTTACAATGCATTAAATCAATCAAAGTAACTTTAGGACTTATATTGTTTTGAAATTGTTGAATGAAAGCATTTGCAAGTTGTTCGAAAGAAGTAATAGAATAAGAAGGCAACGAGCAATACCATTGTAGGGCTTTGTCTCTTAATGTTCTGGTGAATAGTTTTGCAAGTAACCTTTGGTCATAAGCAAAATCAGTACATATTGTTTGAAAAGTCTTAACATGTGTTAGAGGATCTCCTTTACCATTATAAAGCTCCAAATGCGGGATTTCAACATGTTTAGGAGGGATAGCTCGAACAATATCAAGAGAAAGTGGGCTCGCAACATCAAATGTGGGCACACTAAACTTAGATTGATTCATAGAGGCAATTTGTTGCTGTAAAGAAGAGACAGTTTGTGCAAGATTATTAATGGTAGCTTCAGTCGAAGAGTTCATATTAGGTGTGTTAGATTGAGATGGAGGTGTGATGTTATTGAAAGAAGGTAAAGAGTAAGGTGGTGGGACCCTATGATAGTCAACCATAGGAGATGATTGGATAGGAGGAACACTACAAGGAGGAATGGAATGGTTAAATGAATTGCCCCCTTGCGTCATGTTCATTTGTGAAGATGTAATAGGAACACTCATTGAAGGAATGAATGAAGAAGTCGGATTGAATGAAGGAATAGGGTTAATTGAAGAAGGAGGATTGCCCCCATGACTAGTGATCACAGGAGGAATGTCTTGTATAGAAGTAGCCATTATGTTTGATGTAAAGGTAGGTATACTAGCAATAGAAGTGGTCAAAGGAATAGAATGATTGACTTGTGTAGGAGGCTATGTATAACCTAAAGATTCAGCACAACTCTTCATAGGCATCACGTTCGAATTCACAATGTGTGAAATACCACGCAAAATATCAATTCCATTCTTATCACTTTGAAGCATGTGTTTTAGACCCTCAATTAAAGGAAGAGCTTGACTATCGGGATACTCATGAGACATCCATTGGTGAAAATCGTCAAATTGGTTATCCAATTTGGAAAGTTGTTCAACGGAAACTTCATGGAGAGATTCTTCATCATTCGGAGGGTTAGAGGAATTACCCATGTCCTCGTTAAAAAGGCTACTCAAATTAGGTTCCATCTCCTCGGTAGTTAAACCTCGGAAAGACTTAATTCTACGGCTTCTTCTAACGGGAATAGTGTAAGTAGGGCTTACTGTTGTAAAACTCATGCACTAGAGAGAGAGAGAAGATTTTGATTTTAGAGGTAGCAATTTTCAGTAAAAACAGCCAATCTTCCAGATTTAAGCTGTTAAATGCAATCACAACAGTCTCCCGAAATTTCGGAAAAAATCTTCGGGACCGTGGCGCTCGGAGTGCAACACGGTCCTTGCAACTTTTTTCGAAATTTGCAGGGATGAAAGGTATGATGATTTTAGAGCTAATCTGAAAAAATTGAGTGATTTTACGATCTGTAGATAGGCCAAATTAAAGTTGCAATCTCAAAATTGAACCCTATCAAGATTGTCGAAAAATGCAAAATTTGAATTTTGAAAAAAGAGAGGGAAACTGAAATTTTGAATTTTATGATTTTAGAGGGAATGTCAAAAGCAGTGCAAGTTTTGAAATTTAAAAATTGATTCAATTTCACACAAAATTCAATTTTGAAAGTGGAAATCAAAGTTGTTGTAATTAAGCACTTAATTTCAAAAGTGACAAATTGCAAGAATTTGAATAAAGCACTGAAATTTTGAATGAATGCAAACACAATTTTCAGATTTAGGACAGTAAGAACACAATTTTGACACAAAATTTCAATTTCAACAATTTTTGAATGATTAGGAGCCTTAAACCAAGCAATCACAAGACCAACTTTGACCGTAATTTTGAAAGTGTTATAATTGACAAAATCAGCCAAAATTCTGGATTTTAACAGGAAAATACAGCAAGATCTCGCTCCCGAAATTTTGGAAAAAATGTCGGGGACGATGGCGCTCGGAGTGCAACACGGTCCTCGCAACTTTTTTCCAAATTTTCAGGGATGCAAGATATTGTGATTTTATTACAGAATCCAAAGTCACAGATGATTTGGAGATGTTTTGATCGGTCAAATTGTCAAACAAAGGTTGAATTAAGAGGGTTTCAAAAATTAGGGTTTTGACATTTAACCACTTAATTTTCAAAATTAAAGTACAGATATAAATTGATAATTTATAATAGAAAACAGATCTGAAGCAAGCATTAATAATTAAACATTTCGCAAGTTCAATGTTCAAAAAAAAGAAAATTTAGGGTTTTTATGCAATCACCTCTAAAATTTTGCAAAAGATCAAACATGGAAATGTAATCAAGGAATCAATTTTCAGATCTAATCATGAATAATCAGAAAGGATGTTCACGTCGGGTTCACCAAAATGTAAAGCGGAAAATCGCGGTCGAACCCTAGTTGTTCTCCCCTCTTCTAACTCCGAGGAGAGAGAAGGGAGGTTCGCTAGGATTCGATGGGTTTTCACTTAGGGGGAAGACTTTACATTCAAAAGAGGGGTTGAAACTCATAAGATTCAATCCCACACAATGTAAGATTGGATGCTAAATGAATTTCAAGGGTTTGGAAAGCAAAGCTACCCTCTTTTGTAAAGAATGTTGATTAAGGAAATTAAGCTAAGGATGCATAGAAAGTCATAAAGATTCGCTTATAAACTGAGTTTAGGTTATAGGATGAAGCTGCGGACCTGGAATTAGCAGTAAAATGTCGATAGGGTGCTGTCCTGCAAATTTGAGCAAAAGTTGTCGGGACGATGGCGCCCGGCGCCACGGTCCTCCGAAAAATCCGTGAAACGAAGGGGGATCTGTTCGTCTTTGCACAAGGATTCCAGATCTTCAATTTCAGCTGCGTACCTGTAACCTACACACAGAAAAGCGAAGACGATTGGGGGGTTAGGGATTAGGGGTTTGCCTTTAGGTCAAACCCCGGTTTTGGAATTAACCAAGAAATGAGCAAGAGCTGTAAATGTAAATGACTGTAAAACAAGTACTAATACCTTGTTCTAAGGATGTTTGTATCCTTATGTGCGAAGGTTTAGATGTTGTATGTTGTAGTATGTGGCATGTAATAAGTGATCTCCTCTTCAATGGTTGAATCCTTGACTTGAATGCAACACTTAGCCTTGAATGGAGACTTGGAATGATCAATTGCTTGAATTCTTGAATGCTTGAGTATAGTTTCCACGCTTTTCACATATGTCCTTCTCATGCCAAATGAGAGAGAAAAATGTAGTTTATATACTTGTCAATTAGGGCTGATAGACTGATTTTCCTGACCTTAGGCCGACCAGGGAAGTATATTTCCAAATTGCAATAAAAAAGACCCGATATCACTTAGGAAACTGGGCCCAAAATAGGACCCAGGGACCAGGGCACTGGGCGCTCTGGTCCCACCTCCGGGACAGCGGGGTGCAAGGAGGTTCAGGCCAATGGTGCTTGAAAAATGCAGTTTTCAGTGTCGTGAGCAAGTTTTGGGGTCTCCATTCAGGTTGCGTGTTGCGTCGCCATCGTGAAGACCGAAATGCAGTCGAAATTGCAAGTGTCGCAATTTTAGGACGCTACAGGTTGTATATGCTGGAAATGTTGAACAATTGGTTGTATTGGTTGAAAATCTGATTGATAGTAAACACCTTCTTGTTCTTGTTGTGAAGGCACATAATGTTGAAATTGATGTTGTCTCTTTTCTTGAAATTGTTTCATCATCTCTATTTGGGAGAGGAGAGCTGGTATGTCTGATTGTTCAAGAAGAGATCTTACATAAATTGGCTCAATATTTGGATTTCGACCTGGAAATTTTTGAAACACTTTAGACATTTGTGATCTATTCTTCGCAATGTTTTTCACTCTTTGTTCCAAAATCTCATTTTCTTGAGCTAGTTTCTCCTCTAGTTTTTGTATTTGGAGACTTGTTTCATCATAAAAAGTTTGATCAATATTGCCTTGTTGTTGGGTTGGATAGAATTGTGATTGCATTGTCGGTTGATACGTCAAACTTTGTTGCATCATTGGTGCTTGGAACCTTGTTTCAATAGACATGTCACTATGCAAATGCAATATTTTTGGATTTTTTCAAGGACAATATATGATATGCAACTAAATGCAAACTAAAATAGACGAAAATGCAATCTATGGCAAGAATGCAACCTATGTTTTTGGTTGTTTTGGAGATTTTGACAAACTTAATGAATGCAAATCTAAGAGAGGACCCTTAGGAAATTGGAATGATGTCTAGACCTCAAAGGACAAATGACAAAGTCTCCCCTATATGCTTGGATACTAAGCTAGGTTTGACCAAATGACAATAATGACATAAAGAGAAAAGGTTTGATAAGGTATAGACTTCTTAACAATGACTTAGGGTTTATCAAAGATTTGGATTACTCAAGTATGACAAAGCCTAGTTTTTGAGACTATATGCAAAGGGACAATTACTATGCAAGTGACCCTAATATGATATGATAATGACCTAAGCTTGATGAAGAGAGCTAGGGTATGCAAATTTGAATGAATGACAATGGTATTACTCTAATGCAAGAGGACACATGCAAATGAATGACCCTTATTGATATGCAAAGGAGTAAGACTTAGGTGAAACCTAACCTTGGTAGTTGACAATGAATTTGCAAAATGCAAACCTAGGATGAACCTAAATGCAAGTGACATGAATGTTAAGACAAGATTTTGAACAATGTTTGATAATCATGTTTGAAAGTGTTTTGAAGTTTGTTGGATGAAATGCTCTTATGTTTAACCTTGTTTTGAATCAATTTGCCTTGTTTTTGAAATGAGATGCAATTCAACTTTTGACAAGCAAAGAATACAAGATATTGCAACTTAGACTCAAGACAATCATGCTCATTTCCACATTTCTTATGGTAGGCAAAGACATTAGGTACTTGAGAGGTAGACTCATTATGAGATTCAAGGAGAATACATAGATGCTTGACCCCACGGGCTCCCCTCCACAGCACTCACTTCTCAGGGAAGCCAAGCATCAGTCCCCATGGAAATCTCCCCATGGCGAACTTAGTATCTCTTCCAAGTATCCGAATTTGTCCTTCTCAAGCAACTAGAAGGGTTTTTGGCCTCTAAAAACAAGGTGTTTAGTAAGGATTTCTGTTAAGCATTACTCCTTGATGTCACGCAAGCGTGATTGAGACATTAAGCCCATCAAGATACCAAACAAATGTAGTCGCGCAAGCACGATTTAGACCAAGAGGCCCTACTTAGATGTTGATATGAGAAAGAGTCCAAGGGTCATCACTTCCCAAGTAACTACAATTCCCACGTAACACTTCCTTCAAAGCTTTCGCTCATCGGGTATTTTTTTATAGTGAGTTAGAATGCCAAGGAATTCTAGCCGTACTCACTTTGGGTCATCCCCTTCTCACGATTATCACTTGCTTGCAAAAGCAAAGTGGTCGGGAAGGCAGGCCCTCTAAATGTGACAGACAATCAACAATACAAGCATGGTATCGAAGATCTGGATTTCTGATCACCCTAAGAAGGATGAGAGCATACTCTCCTACTCCAATGTCATACTCAACAATCAAAGAAAACAGATGTTCATTCCAACCTATTTAGAAACCACTAGGTGCCTAAAAATTAAATGCAAACACAAAGTTTGATTGTTTCTCTAAGGCAACCTGCAAAAACCCAAGTTAGGAGTTTGATACGCTTATTCTTTGACTTTCGAATCTGCACAAAGCGTGTTAGTAGTTTGATTTATTGTCTTTGCCATGCATATGCCATGGTGTTGCACAGAGAATTAGTACCAAAAACCAGAATGCAAAAAAAACAAAATGAAAACCACAAAATTTTTTTTTTTTTTTTTTTTTTTTTACACAAGCGCAGAATGCATTTATACAGGTGTAGAATGCATAACACAGGCGCAAGTTGTCTTACACAGGCGCAGAAGTCTCCAGAAAACCTTGCACGACCCTGTTTTTGGGTTTTTGGCCTGCAAATCAACTCAAAAGCACTCAAAAACACAATAAAGGGATTAGAAGGTTAGTGTTCACGTCGGGTTCACCAATTAATGTAGAATCAGAATTAGGAATCATCAAAGCAATATATAAAAAGACATATTAATCATTATTAGCTCAATTACAAACACATATTGCAATGATATAATCCTAAGCACACTCAATAGAGACATAAAAAACAAAGCATTCAAAAGCAAATATCATGCAAACCGGATGACGATTTGGATGCTTCTTCCATGCGGTTCCATTGTTCTTCTTTCCTCTTCAAATGGATTTGTGGATCTCACCTACAAGTGCACAACATACAATTGAAAGCAAGATTGATATTGGTTTGTTGATCAAGAGTACTAGAAGCATAAGTTCGATAGTTTGATTAGGGATTCGGGATTAGCTTTGATTGAAAATCATCCAATTTATAGAAGAATTGGATAAATGACAAGATTAGCATGATGCAATTCAAATGGAAATTGCAAATCAATATGACAAATTATGCACTTTCCATGCACAATTTGATTGATTGATAATTGATGACAAATTATGACACATTCTATGTCAAAATTGATTGATTATCAACTATGACAATTTATGACAAATTGAAATGTCATTCCCATAGAATTAGGAGAGAAATAGGAGGAATTTGAAATTAGGAAATTACGAAAATTAGAAAATTGAAATTGATGACAATTAGGAATTAGAAATTGATGGAAAAATAGGAAATTAGGAACTAGAAGAAATTAGGTAAATTAATTAATAATTTGTCATTTATTAATTAATTTACAAGAGGAAGAATAATTAGCCAATTAAATAAAGATTTAATTGTAATGAGAAGACCTAGGATTAATAAATAATTTAGTAATCCTAGAGGAAGAAATGACAAATTAGGTTACATGAATAAATCATAAAACCCTAGAAGATGAATTAGGTCTTGAAATATAATTGACTCAATTTGATCTGATTTTGGATTGATAAATGACCAATGTGATAAACGATTTGACTGAAAAATGCGCCAATTGACGAGGAACAATGACAAATTGATCCAAATTGACATAATTGAGACAGACAACGATCGATAGCGAAATGATCGCAAAATGACAAAATTGACAAGAGAACAAGGATCGATAACAAAATAGATTGCAAGACGACAAGATTGAAAATGACCACGATCGATGACAAATCGATCGCAAAATGACAAGATTGAACATGACAACGATCGATGACAAATCGATCGTTAAAATGACAAGATTGATGACAAATCGATAAGAGGACAAAACCCTAATTAGGATTGACGATGTCCAAAATGATAAGATTGATGATAAGATTAATAAGAGGACAAAACCCTAATTAGGATTGACGATGTCCAAAATGATAACAAATTAGCACGCACATTGATGCGATAGGATGAAATCGATCAAAATCATGATTGGATAGTGTTGTTGACAAGACCAAATTCGAAGGCGAGAAAGAATGAAGAATGTAGAAGAATGACTCGATGTTCGCAAATGATAAAAACCAAGTGCGTGACATAGGAGAAATGTTAATGCGACGCAAAAACCTAAAATGAGGCAATGCGCAAATGTTAAAGTATGACCTCGCAAGCGTTGACCATTTTTAGGTGTCTACACTTACATACATTTTTAACCAAATTAAAAATTTCTTAAGTTCACTTTACCACATACACCCTAAAGCATAAAAGAATATTCAAGGTAAAATAGTGTTCAACATCAAGTCACATAACCAAATAACAATATCAATATTATTAACATTAACATAACCATTTACAATCCATCTCATTACAAGAGGTCCAAAGTTCAATATTGTAGTTACAACTTAGGACTCAATTATACTCCAAAATCAATATTAGATATATTTATATAAATATTAAAAGAATGAAACATAAATGAACTAGTACCAAGGTAGTGCCATATTTGGTCTTCTTTTGTGATCTTCTATCCTCAATGGTGGTTTTCATGCCACTTGACCTCATGGAATCAAAAGATCCAATGTCACCATGCTAGGAGACAGTCGCACCAAAAACATAGGGAGAGAGCTTAAACAAACACCATAAACAATGTATACATGCTCATACACATCATACCAAGTAAATACCAATAACAATAAGGGGAAAGTATAATTCCTGATTGGGAATCAACACCAATTGCACAAAATCAAACCACTTGTAGACACTTAAATTAATTATTTTAATTAATTAATTTAATTTCCTCGCATTATTAATTTATTAATTATGTCAATTACTATAGTTTCTCAATATTAATAAAAATATTAATATTGTCACTATAGTCTAGTTATTGATTTATTCAGTAAATCAATCTACCTTTATTCTTCTAAATCCCTAAAATTAATTCTCTCTAAATTCCCCCCTTTAATTAATTAATCTCAATTAATTAATTGATCCAGGTGATTCCTACAAATAACCTTTTCCTATTCCATCATTAACCTAATGAATTCTTCTAGAAACCCCTTAATCTCACTTATCATTATTCTTCTAATTTTTAATTCCCTCCACTCATTCTCTCTCCTAGTCAAATCCTCCTACAAATCCTATTTGTCCTAATCCCACCTAATCATTCTTCTAATTCCTTCCCTAATGAGTTTCTAGTGGCTAATCCTCATGCTTAGCCACAAAGTAAACTCCTTGTCTCTTCCATCCAACCACCTTCCTTAAATGCCCTTTTCCTAGGTGAATGTGAGATTTTCACATTCCTCTAGACATCTCCTCCAAGAAATTTTTAATTCCTCCTTATTCCAAGTCAATTCCTATGATCATCATTTTGAAGAATTTCTAATTCCTCATCCCCATCTCTCAAGGAATATTTTATTCCTTTCTCTTCCCTAGGTACATTGGGAAGTCTTCCCAATGAGCCTTGAGGAGTGTGGAGACAAGAAATGCCTTTATGGCATATCTCTTGGTCTTCACACTTGTCTTGTCACCTCCTCTTGGGCCATGTGTGGGCTCACACGGAATCCTGACCCTTCATCTTGGATCAATCCTAGCCCTCCATTTCCTCTCCTCTTCTCCTATAAATTGAGGACTTCACTCCCTTATTTGACATCTCCAAATTAGCTAAGTTTATGCTGTCCAATTGAGTCTAAGAAATCTTCCATAGCATCCAAACTCTACCCAATTTTCCATTTATCCATCACTTAGTCAAAATCCCTCATCCATTCCATCTAATCATCTTGTGCACAATCTTGGAGAGCCATCCACATTCAACAAGGGAGCCAATCCAATTAAGTCAAGGAGGGGCGCATCCTTGGCTTCATCAAAGGCTCAGTCTGAAGGAGAAGGTATAGATTTGCAAGGTATAAATAGTTTGTTTTGTGTTTTTATATGGTTTGTTTGATGTTTTCATGTCTTTGTGTGTTTGAATGCTTTATTTGCATACTAACCATCTAATCTCGCCTTGCTTGTTTTTCCCCTCTTCACCACTCACATTTGACATATTCACTAATGAAGAAAATCAATACATCATCATTGGGCATGATCATCAATGTTATAATCCAACAATCAGTAATGGAGAAAACATCCATAAAAATCAAAGATACAAGACTAGATACTAGAAAGAGAGTATGGAGTGTTATCACACACATGCTTGAAGGGATGACATCACGTAGAACCGAGTAGTCCTCTCATACAAATGAGAATACTTGATCTTACAAGTCTAAGACTTTACAAGAGGACATGTCTTCCACAAAAATCCTTAGTCTACACAAGCATTGAAGGCATGGGAATAGGAATCCATTATCTTTGTTATTTAATTATCCACGTTTCATTAGTTTACACTTAACTAGAGAATCCTCACTAGTGATTTGTAGCATGCCATTTTGGGTTGGGGACACGTTAGGAGCCACTCCCATCCTACTTTCTAACATCCATTCCTTGGTTCAACACATTCACAAAAAAATCAAATATGGCACACCAAATAATGCATAAAAATCATGGCATGGATTTTTTCTTGAAATTGAAAAAATAAATTCCAATACAAACCCTTACGAATATCCATGAGGGAGACCACTTTCTCTCATTTCAAAATATTCAATTTCATTTTCAATATTCAATTTTTCTCAAAAAAACATTCGATTAAAAATGAAAAAAACACATACAAACTTCATTAAAATAGCTTGAAAATTTACCCAAAATTATAATTTCCAAACTAAAAAATCTAAAAGTACCCTATCAAAAGAGTTAACTTCCTTTCAAGAGAGATATACTTCCCTATAAATTTGGATTTGTGTTGCAAGGATGTCAAAACACCCATTAATAGGTCCATAGTTACCTATTTTAGATTTGTAGATGATTTTTTCATTTCCATAAAGAGTTTGGATCTAAAATTGTGGAATTGATCTTGTTCTTTACTAGAGTTACATATTAACATAGCAAAATTATCAAAAGGACCATAATTGGATTTCATTGTTTTTTTTCTAACTCATCTAAGAGAAACAATTTTGAGTTATAGTTGAAGTAAAAAAATTAGACAATTAGCTATCAACTACCCAAATCAGCTTTATATTCATTGAATCATATTCTCATAGTGTTTAACAACTTCAATGCAATTATAGCTTAGAAGCTATAGGTTATGTAATTACAATCTAGATTGACAAGGGCTTGAAGATAATTGATTGCAATACATCTTATTGGATGTCCCTGTAGACACTTAAAAATAATTATTTTAATTATTCCTCGCATAATTAATTAATTAATTATGTTAATTCAAATTCCTCTCAATATTAATTAAATATAATTAATATTGTCACTATAGCATATGATTGATTTATTTAATAAATCAATCCTTTTATTTATTCTTCTAAAAAAATCAAATCCTCACAAATCTTCCTCTTAGCTAATTAATTTCAATTAATTAGTTAACCTACATGATTCCTACAAATCATCTTCTTAATTCATTCTTCTAGAAACTCCTTAAACTCACTTAACATTATTCTTCTAATTTTTTATTCCCTCCACTCATTCTCTCTCCTAGTCAAATTCTCCTACAAATATTAATGCCACCTAACATTTCCTCTAATCCCCCTCCTAATGAGTCGTTAATGGTTAATCATCATGATTAGCCACAAAGTCAACTCTTTGTCCTTTTCATCCAACCTTTAGCTTTAAATGCTCTTTTCCTTGGTGAATGTAAGATTTTCGAAATCACCCATTCCTCTAGGTATCCCCTCTCCCAAGGAATTTTTAATTCATTTTTATTCCTCCAATCCCCATGATATCCTTTTTTGGAGAATTTTTAATTCCTCCAATGCATCTTGTGGAGTGTAGAGATACGAAATGCCTTTAAGGCATATTTCTTGGTCTCCACACCCTCTCTTGGAGCTTGTGTGAGCTCACAAGTAAATCTTAGCCCTTAATCTCGAATCCATCCTAGCCATCCGTTTTTCTCTCCTCTTCCTAGAAAATAGGGCTCCATCCCTTCATTCAAAACATCTCGAAATCTAGTAAGTTTATGTTGCCCTTTTGAGCCCAGAAAATCATCTTGGCAACTTGATCATCTCATCCTTATCATTTTTCAAATCCATTCCATTTGTGCACAACATTGGAGAGCCATCCACATCCAGCAATCAAAGAAGCACATCAAGTGGAGCATTATCAAGGGGCACCTTCACTTCATCAAGCTCAATCCGAAGGAGAAGGTAAAATAGCAAGGTGAAATGGTCTTTTAATGATATTTTAGCATTCTGCATGTTTATTTCGTTATGTTTTGATCATTTGAACTTCAAATCTGTTTTCCCCTCTTCTGTCCCCACTCAAATTAAATTTTGGTCTGCCTAATCTAATGAGTATTCAAGTCTTTACACTCTTAATAAAACCTACATTTAGATTGTATGAAATGACTATTCTTAAATATCTTCAAGTTCAATAATATAAGACTAATTTTGGTCAATAGAATAAGACAATCAATACAAATTTTACTATAAATAAAATATTAATTTATTATTAACTAATTGACTATTAATCAAAATAATATTTAAATAAAATAATACAAAACTTCAGTGACATAACCTTCCCGAAGATCTCTAATGAAACACTCCACCTATAATTATAATGAATGAAATAGGGAACCCTAAATTTTTAAGAACTCTCTAGCCAAAGTGGCTAAAACAACTGGTGTAGGGGATGGTGTAGATTTATTCATTCTTTGTTCCTCTCATTGTGTAGGCATACCTTCAGCAATTCCCATGGCGGGTACACGCTTATATGTCGTGCTAATGGTAGCAATGCAGAATCCTATAAAAATAGTACTGGAATTTCATTTGTGTCGTGCAATCCATTTGTTCCTAACCTGAAAAGAAGCTTCGCTTCTACACTAATAAAATCTTGCACTGTATTGTTAATTAGAATGACAACAAATGATTTAAGTGTGCTCTCCTTGTCCAAAAGAAGAAGAACAATTTCAGGTGGGTTTAATCGTTTTGGATGCTTCCATTTGAAGCTTTAATGAAGATTTTTTTTTAAAGATTTACTAATAATTGACCAAAGCTAATGCATCCCGTTTCTTTTGTATTACATTCAACTACGTGGAAAGTAAGGAAATGGTTTATCAATCAAGCTTTTTACTGTTTTCTATTTTTCATCTCCATTTGTATAGTTTGGATGATTCACTAAATATTATCGATATTCCTTTCAAGAAGATGAATACTTTGCCACCGCCCATACCAAGCATTATGATTGCAAATCGATGATAAGATGATGAGAATAAGGTAGGGCGGTGAAAAGCAAGAGGAGGATAAGCATTCTAGGAATGGCTAAGGAATCAGCTTAGAGAAGGGAGGAATATGAAAGCAAATCTTATTTTTATATAATAGTTTATGGCGATTCTTAAATCAATATAAGATATACATTAAGCAACATATTTAGAGAATGTCAGTCAATTTTTAGTGTTTAACACTGCTAAGTCTAAAAGTTAAAGCTTTGTGTATGTAATTTTAAGTCATTCAAAGATATACTGAGATAAACAATGACGCTTTAATTACTCCACTCCATAACCCTTTTGTCAAGAATAAAACACCACAATCTAAATCTCGAAACTTACTTATTTTGCTAGTGTATCCTCTACCAGGGTACTAGGTTAACTCAAGTCAATTTTCTTTATTTATTCTATGGATGATAGGAGACTTTCAAGTACCTTTTCTAGTTTTGTTTAAGGATTTTAGGCTACTTGAAATTGGATTTATATTTCTTTAGGTCTTTTAGGCCTAAACTTTTTCCATGCCATGATTTAATTTTTCCACTTTATCTGTGCTGCTTTATTCCTGTCCACTAGACTTGTTATCTGATATGCACCATTATTTTCTTGGGCACCACTTATATTCACTGACCAGCCAATTATATAATGTAATGATGATATTCGAATCACATTTTATCACCTACCTCGTTCTTAGTTCACTGGAGTTGGGAGGATTACAAGTGATTGTTCTATACTGTACTAGAAAAGAAGAAGAACAATTTGTCCAATTTCATTCGAAAGTTCATATTTAAAGTTTTGAATAGAATAAAGGAATCCATGAATGACTTTTTAAGGGTTGCTGAAAGAGATTTCATGATAATTTTCCATTGGACTTTTTAAGCGTTGCTGATGAAAGAGAATTTGTATGTTCAACTCACAGAGTCTTATTGTTAGAAATGGCTTTTGCTAAATGAATTATATGAGGGGAATCCTAAACTGAAATCCACTGACTTGTACAGGACGAACACGTCTTTCCAGAAATGTGAGGAAAAACATAATCTCCACGCATTAATATCCGAATGTCTCTCTAATCATTTATGTAGTGACTATGTTAAGGCTAAAACAATGGCACCGGTTAGAATTGAGATATAAAGCAATTAAATAAGAAGGTTTAAATGAGGGCGTGGGTTTCAATTTTGTTTATGTTATATTACATTTTTTAAATGGAATTTTTTTTTTTATAATATTGATTGTAAGATTGCTACGTTTTGTTGGAAGGATCAAGGTAAAATCTGATGGAACAGTCTTTTCTTGAAATGACAAACTATGATATCAAGGATTCAACAACAATATCTTGTACTTACACTACAACATGCATAAAAGTGTGGTGTGGAATATTATGACTGAAAGGTATTGACAGCTATAACAACATCACCATTGCATATGCAAGGTGGCACTAGTGGAAGACCAAAGAGTTATGGAATAAATCCACCATGACGAACCTATGAGACTAAAGGAACATCTCCTATAGATGATTAGGTACAATCCCATGATCACATACTCTCATAGCACCACATAATGATAGGAAGATAGAATCATTAATCTCCAATTTATACCAAAACACATTTTAAAACTCTAACAACATACTAATAAACCAACACTTATGACATAACTCCTAGGAGCCAATATTACTCAACTAGATGATAACATGATCGATTCCTAAGACAAGGAGTAGGATGAGGATACATTTTTCTTCAATTCACTCAATAGGGCCAACGGTGATCCTCATATATAAAGGCCAACCTACACAAGAGGTTTCCTAACTAGGAGGCCTTACTCCCTCTCAACCTCATTAGCCTTCAATGGTTAACCCCATTTGACTTAACTCATCTCCAAAGGATGGCAAGAGTCAGGATGAAGGTTTGACCTTCAACCTCCAACATGCTATCAACAATCAAGGTGTTAAGGGTGCCCACTTCGAGGGACTCTATTTCTCCATTCTTCCTTGCTTGAGGTGTCCTCTATCATTTGAGAATTAATACATTTCTATTCTATTTTAACTTTTCAGTGACTCCCACATTCTCAACAACTTCTACATTCTCTTCATCTTTAGCTGCCAAATTTGCCAACCTATTGAACTCCAAAATGGTGTTTTACCTTCCTCACAATGAGTTGGTACATATTGATTTCATTTGTCCCTATCTCTTTATTTTCACCTCTTGGCATTTCACCTTGAATTGACAGATGCTCCTACATTGGAAAATTATGAAAAGGATCCAGATTGAGTTTTATCATTTTTTTTTCTAACACACCAAATAATAAAAATTTAATATTATAATTCATACATCATGGTGAAAATAGTAGGGGACTAACTATCAACCACCAAAATCAGCTTTATATTCATTGGATCATATTCCCCAAATGTAATTTTAGTGGGAAAACATCACTTGTCTTCTTTATCGTATCTAACAACTTCATTGTAATTATATTTTAGAAGCTATAGGTTTTTTAACCGATAGTCTTTTTAAGTGGACTTGCCAATCCACAATTCACCACAACCTATTTCACTCCTCAAAACAAACTTAGCCTATTGTTAAACCATTTTCAAGTACAACTTCTAGGCATTTATAAATCCACCAAACAACTTTTCTGTGATTAAAATATCATTTCATAAGTAGTGAATGAATTAATAAAGTGGTTCATTTTCCTTAAATTTTGAATAAGTTAATAAAGTGGTTCATTAGCCTATTGTTAAACCATTTTCAAGTACAACTTCTAGGCATTTATAAATCCACCAAACAACTTTTCTGTGATTAAAATATCATTTCATAAGTAGTGAATGAATTAATAAAGTGGTTCATTTTCCTTAAATTTTGAATGAATTAATAAAGTGGTTCATTAGCCTATTGTTAAACCATTTTCAAGTACAACTTCTAGGCATTTATAAATCCACCAAACAACTTTTCTGTGATTAAAAAATCATTGCCACTATAAATTAAAAAATCATTTGCTAAAAATTTGGACACACACACACACACACACACATATATGCATTTATAAAAATATATATACATATGCACACACACACACACACACACACACACACACACACACACACACACGTATACATATTGATGCAGATGAAAGGGGAACAAGCCAAAAACAAAGTTCAAGTGGTCAATATGTTAGTCTCAACCAAAAACCGAAACCAAATGAACTCTAAACTTTCAAATAAATATCAAAAGAGATTTAAAAACCACACAAATGAAAATTAAAGCATATAGATGTTGTAACAAGAGATTACAGAGAATTGTGGAGAGTGCTAATGTCAAGGTGGATGAGCTGAATAGAAGTCAAATCAGAGTTTACGAGAAGGAACCGGTGGTGGAAATGATTATATCTGAATCGTTTGCACCTTTAGCGAAACATAGTGTTGAATCAGTTACTCCGGCAGTATCAGAAAATTCAACAGTAACTGAAGAACCGACAAGAGGAATAGAGAGTCAGAGGACTCCTAGGTATGTGAGATTGAATCATTCAGAAGATCAGATCATTGGGGATAAGAACAATGAAGTGATGACAAGAAGACTGACAACTAATGAGGTATGTTTAATTTCTCAAGTTGAACCGATATCTTTAAATGAATCATGTAAATATAAATGTTGGTTGAAAGCTATGGAAGAAGAATTAGATCAGATTGAGAAGAATAACACATGGACTTTAGTTCCTCGGCCTAAAAATAAGAATGTTATTGGAACTAAATGGGTTTTTTAGAATAAATTGAATGAGGATGGTCAAGTTGTAAGAAATAAGGCTAGATTGGTCTTTAAAGGATATTATTAGAAGGAAGGAATTGATTATGGAGAGACTTTTGCACCTGTAGCTAGGATTGAAGCTGTAATATTATTTCTTGCCTATGATGCCCATAAAAACTACAAGGTTAATCAGATGGATGTTTAGTGTGCATTTTTGAATGGGGATCTTGATGAGGAAATTTATATTGAGCAACCTGATGGTTTTTCACTTTCAGATGATACAAACATGGTTTGCAGGTTAAGGAAAGCTTTATATGGATTAAAATAGGCACCTCGAGCTTGGTATGGAAGGTTGGATAAATATCTTTTGAAGCTTGGTTTTACTAATGGTAATGCTGACAGTAATTTATATTATAAAATCACTGATGATGATAGACTGATTATTGAAGTATTTGTTGATGACATTATTTTTGGAGGTAAATATAAGTTATGCATGGATTTTTCTAAGAATATGGAGAAAGAATTTGAAATGTCTATGATTGGGAAAATTAATTTTTTCTTAGGTTTGTAGATTACGTAGACTGACAAAGGTATTTTCATCTGTCAAACTAAGTATGCTAGGGAATTGTTGAAGAAATTTGGTATGGGAGATTCTAAACTGGTAAATACTCCCATGGTTACAAGTGAGAAATTGACAAGGAAAGATGTTTCTGCACCGGTAAATCTTACAAGATACAAATCTATGATTGGAGGTCTGCTTTATTTGATTCAGACTAGGCCTGCCATAATGAATGCTATTTGTATTGCATCTAGATTTCAAAGTGATCCTACAGAAAATCATGAAAGTGCATTGAAAAGGATTTTTAGATACTTGCAAGGTAGATCAGAATATGGTTTGTGGTACCCTAAGGATGATAACTTTAATTTATGTGCATATACAAATGCTGATTGGGCTGGAGATGTTGATGACCGGAAAAGTACATCCAGTGGAACTTTCTATCTTGGAAAGAAGTTGGTTTCATGGATCAACAAGAAACAGTCATGTACTTCTTTATCTACTGCTGAAGCTGATTATGTTGTTGATGCTACTAATTGTAGACATGTTCTATGGATGAAGCAAATGTTGAAGGATATAAAGGTGGATTGTGATGCACCAGTAATTATTCACTGTGATAACTCTGCTGCTATTGATATATCAAAGAATTCGGTATTTCATTCTAAGACAAAGCACATATCTATCAAGTATAACTTTTTGAAGGAGAAGGTGGAAGAAAATGAAGTCAGATTGGTTTATGTAAACACTAAAGAGAAGATTGCAGATATTTTCACTAAACCTTTGCCTAAAGAACCATTTGAGTACCTGAGAGATAGGTTAGGGGTTTCTGTCCCTCCGACATAGAAGTGATTGATGCTTTTTGGCATCAGTCCGGTATATATTATCAGAGATATTATTCATTCTGGCACTGATGTGGGGATGCTACTACTCAGGGGGAGTAGTTATCTTTGAGTTTTGGTGGTTTATGTTTTTGCTTTGATATTTATGTCAGATTTCTGGAATTGATGTCAAAGGAGGAGAGATATTGATGTGAAAAAGAGAAAAGAGAATTGTATACATTAGGGGGAGAAATATATGTATAATTCAGTGCTTTACATAGATATGATTCATAGGGGGAGTTTGGTCTTTGTTTTAGAACTTCATTGCTATATCCGTATGTGGGAGATTGTTGGTTGTCTTCCATTGGGGGAGACTTGTTTGGCATTTCTTGGTACTTAGATGTTTTTCACATCTAGTGTTGCCATCAATGCGAAAAGGGGAGATTGTTGGCCATTTGGAGGAATTAATTATGTGTTGCATTGATGGGTCAGTGCAAGAAGATGAGTCCACTTTTTGGCCAAAAAGTGGAAGTGTTTTCCCTGTTTTTCAGTTTTTGTCTCATTTGAGCTTAAATTTTGAAACACTTAGAAATTGAATCTTGGAAAAAGTCAGCAAAGTAAAAGATATCCCTCTGAGTGTACTTTCCAAATATGTAATTTATTTTAATACCCACATAATAAAAAATAACTTTTTGAATGGAGTTCTAAAAACTGTTTTAAAAATGCCTGTTTCAGGACCATACCATGCATGTGTACGACCCACACTTTTTGACACAATTAAAATTATTTTCTCAAACCGTTTTGGGAAATGGTTTGTAACACACTGAAGATTGATGAGCATATTTTTCTGTATTTTTTTTCCAATATATTTTTTTAATTAATTTTTTAATGGCCGTAATTATCTTTTTAAAAATTTGACGTGTACAACCCACATAATTTGATGTAAACTTAACATTTTTTGAATTTTTTTTTTTTTTAAAACAAAAAATAATTTTGTGTAGATTGATGACATAATTTTTTTTTCAAAATTTATTAAAATAAAAAAGTTATTAAATTAACAAAATTAGTTAATAATTCAAATTTATAGACCCGATTTAGTATAAATTAAATGAAAAATAGTTAAAATAATTAATTTTTAAATAAATTTAAATATTTAGAATCTAGACAGTATAATCTGAAATGGGTTTTAATTTTGTATAAAAATTCTCTGATTAGAGAGACGTAAACTATTTCAGAAGTTCATATTTGTGCTTTCATTCATGGAGATTTGAATTTGCAGGTTCATGTCTTAGGTGTGGCCATCCCAGGCCTATCCCAGACATAATCCTGAGGCAAGTGGCGGGTTGTGGATTCAAATTCTACTGAATGGTCCGTTTATAAAACGACGACCCATTCCATTTTTTTACCCGTTGGATTTAATAACGGGCCCCCTGTTTCTAAATAACCGTCACTGTAAAAAAAAAGACAAACTGCACCGATTTACCACACTATCATTGAAATCCGTACTGACAAAGATTTTTTACATCGTTTGGCAGTACTTTTTGATATTTTTACATGATTTTTTGAAGAACTCAGTAAAAAGGTATTATTTTTTGAAGAGGAGTTTGTAAAGATGGGTTCTAAGCAACGCCAAAAGAAAAAAAAGAGGACAATGACAACAGACAAAATTCAAGCACAAAGAGAGAAGGAGGAAAAAAGCTAAAGAGATTGAAGATCACAACAACGACAATTGAATAACACTTCTGAAGCATCTAGTTCAGTGCCCGTTGTAGATGAGATCATTGAAAACATCATGATGGATGCAAGAAATGTAGAACCAAACACGGGTATGACTGTTGATGCAAATGTTCATGTGGATGCGAATCCTGCTATGTTTTTAAATCCCGATGACTATGATGCCAATCAAATTGCTGATTTAAATGAAGCTGGATATAAATTTCATACACCAATACGAAAAGAAATAAAAATTGAAAATATTACACCACCCTCTCTGAAAGAAAATAAATGTAATTTGTTTACTATTGATAGCAATGTGCAAGATAATCTTAATGGGTTAGTTTCTTGGAGACAAATTAGAACACATGCAAACAAATTATATATACAATTATTTATAATAAAAAATTGGATTCCAATGTCAATTAATGCTACAATTAATAAAAATGTTAAAAATGTGTAAAGTCATGAAAAAAAAAGGTATTTATGCAAAACCAAAAAGAAAAGATGAATCATATAAGCAAGTTGTATCTACTATTGCCAATGCCATCGATTCTATCGGAAAAACAAGTCGATCTAAAGATAAGAATGCAACACGTAGAGCTATAATGACTGCTATAGTTGACAAAATGATTGTTAGTAAAAGAATGTTAAGTGATATAAGTGGCTATTTGAACTTACATCGTAGAACCTTGTCAAGAGCGGCCAAAAGAAGAGACACAATTGAAATTGATCCACTATTTACCATTGTTGGAGTTTTAGTGGTAGACTTCAAAGGTTAGACATGAAATTAAATGATGAAACTAAACAATTAATTGCAAAATTTTGGTATGATAACACTAGAGTTTCATCAAATGCTAGAGATGTTTTAAAGTTAAGGGTGGGATCAAAAATTCGTTATCCTCATCCAAAACATCTTCTTGACATGACTCAAACTGAATTCTTTAAAAAATTTAGTGATGAATATATGTTAATGAATTTACGAATTAGTCAAAGATCATTTGAAAAATGCAAACCCTAGTATGTTAAAATCAATAAACAAAGAATATCTTGTTGTTGTAAAACTCATGTTCAATTTTGTTACTATTATGATGTTTTTCGATATATACGTTGTATGTTGCATGGTAATGATCTTGTGTAGGATTGTGGTGTTTATGTTCCACCTGAAACTATAAAATATTTTATTGGAAGTTTATTTTGTAAACCACCTAATGAACAATTATTTCTTTCCAGTTCATGCATTTATGGCCTTTGCAATTTATGTGGGAACTATTCTTTGATAGGTGAATGTTTGCATGAACATGTTTCATTTGAGTTTGGACAAAAAATGGTTGATGTTAGGAGATTTAAAAATATAGAATACCCTCTAAAGGATGGAAAGATGGGGAAACGTTTAGAATTGATTACAAAACAGAATAGTGTGAATGCATTTATTAGTGAGTTTAAAACTCATATTGCTCCAAAATATGTGAAACATTCTCAACATGCCTGATGGCTTGATGGACAATTTCGCATATGCAAGAACACATTTCCAATTGGAACAATAGTATCAGTTGTGGATTTTGCAGAAAATTATACTCTAAAACCACAAGAGGAAACTCAATCATAATACTAAAACTCAGTGCAAGTGGCCATATTTGTGCACATTATATATAGACATGACCATGACAGTACATAAGATAACATAAATTTTTTGAGGGAGTATCATTTCTATGTTAGTGATAATCGATTACACTCTTCAAAGTTTGTTCAGCATTGCTTTGAGGTTTTTAATGATAATCTTAAGGAAAGAGAAATTGACATAAAACAACATATGATATGGTCAGATAACTGCACTGGACAATTCAAAACTGCAAGAATGTTTTATTGGCTATGCAAAGTTCACAAGATAACTAATGTCCAACATTTATGGAGTTTTTTGAAGCAGGACATGGTAAGGGGGAACATGATGGAGCCGGTGCCTATGTAAAAAGAGCTCTTGCTAGAGAACAATTGAAATTTGAGGATGCAAGGAAATTCAGAGATGCTCGTGCAGTTGTAGATTGGTGCAATTCAAAGTTGTCAAAAGGATCAACTGAAAACTTTGCAATTCAACGTTTCTTCTGGTTGATAGAGGAAGATAGTATTCCTATTCGGAATGATTGTAATACCATCATTGGATCAACTAAATGGCATTCGTTTAAGAGTTCTAATTCAAACACATGGACTATATTCATAAGGCAACTTGCTTTCTTTGGTCAGTTTTGTGTTTCCGGAGATTGGGAATTTTGTGAGAATAAAGAATGGGTTGAAGAATGGCAACAAAGATCATTGACACCCATAGATGCAAATGATCCGCATGAAAGAATTGATGAAGATATGGATTAGATGTTTGCATCAAATGACTATGATCGCATTTCAGATCTTATACAACAAGGTAAAATTGTTTTTGAAATTTGTTTTGATTTATTAAATAGTACATATATATGAAATCTTCCAGTGTATATTTTTGTTTTTATTTCTCATTAAATATTAAAATAAAATTGTTTTGTGCACATGAAATGTCTATGTTGTTGTTGCACCAGAGGACAATGAAGAGGGGATAGAGTATTGGTTGGGTCAATGTGTAGAGCCAAAACATAAGCTAACCACTCCTCGAGTAGATGATGATGGTTATGACTATCCAACAGGATCTGTGGTTGTTGTTGGCACTTGGATACACAAATATCTAACAAGAAAGATTGGATTGCCCGCATTTGAAGATTATGAATTACAGAAAAAGATTATACATTACTTGCATTTGGTAGTGGCAACTAATATAAAATTGGATAGATATCGTGGCAGGCCTGCTAATAAACAATTATGGACTCTCCATGGAAGAGCACGAGACAATTATAGATGCTTTGCAAAAGAGAGAGGATGCAGATGGTATAACAGAAAGAATATCAAGTAAGTTATAATTTGAACCCTTAATCCACCTCCCTTTTAAAAGCCGTGATGCATATTATATATAGCATTTTAAATGATGCATCATAATTATAAAATATAATCTAGTAAAATTTTGTTTCAGGTCTACCACAAGTAGAAGGCATCAATGAAAACAAAGTTATTTGTGCATACTTTATGTTTCATTTTGAATAATTACAAGTAAGTTAAATTTTTGTACCCTTAAGGCAAATCCCTTTGTATTTTAAATTCAATGCATCCTAATTATAAAAACTAATCATCTGTATCTATTTTTTCCAGGTCTCTCAGAGTAGACTTGGCCTCAATGACTACTATATTGTTTGTGCATACTTTATGTTGTATTTTAAATTCAATGCATCCTGATTATAAAAACTAATCATATGTATTTTTTTCCAGGTCTCTCAAAGTAGACTTGGCCTCAATGACTACTATTGTTTGTGCATGTACTTTATGTTGTATTTTGAGAGATATAAATCCTTATTATTATAATTTAAATAGACTGTTTATTTTATTTTAGATATGTCTTCTTGATTACATTTTGTGTAATATACATAAATGAGAGACTATTGGTCAAATTTATGAATGAGATAATTATGTTTTAATCAAGTTCTATTCAATATATTTATTTTGATACTTTTCTAGATTATCATCATTATTATTGTAATGGTAATTATATATTTGATTATATATTTTGCTTATCTACGATGATTAATACTTTTTAATTTAGAATATGTTATAATTATAAGATATGTTTCGATACTTAGTTCATGATGTACACCTTTAGTTTATGTAATCACAAGAAGTATTTAAATAAATTTCCAAAAATAAAATTACAAGTCCACATAATCCATATAAAGTTATTTAAGCACAACTTCCATAAATAAAATTTCAAGTCCACATAATATATAAAGTATGCACAAAATATATATGATCTAATATGCACAAAATATAATTTCACATAATTTCAAGTCCACATAATATCTAATGGGAACAATGCACATAAAGTATGCACATAATTTATATATGATCTAATCCTATTATGCAACTATCCATATTATATATAAAGTATGTGCAGGTGTAAACAAATGTGTAAAGTCCATAAAAAAGTACATATCAGAGCCAAATAAACAGTAAAATTTAAAGTCCACATAATCCATATAATATCTAATCCATATATATATATCTAGATGGTAACATGATGAACTCCACATAATATCTAATGTGCACAAAATATATAAAGTATGCACAAAATATATATGATCTAATCCTATTATGCAACTATCCATATATATAAAGTATGTGCACGTGTAAACAAATGTGTAAAGTCCATAAAAGAGTACATATCAGAGCCAAATAAACAGTAAAATCTAAGTGCTATCATCAATAAAATCTCGTGGTCTCTTGTCCCCGGGACATGGTCTAGATCCACCCATCTCATGCTGTACAAGAAAAAAATAATATTAAAATACTTGAAATTAACTATTAAAAGAATCATTTATCAAATCTAGTTATAATTCATAAATTAAGTTACAAACTTACCATATGCTCATCAGATCCTCTAGCAGTATCTCCTCTAGCAGTATCTTGTGCAATATCAACACCAAATGTAGCGCTAGCTAACTCCTGTACAAGGTCAAGTTCAAAGTGTCCAATTAAATCTTAAATTAAGAGTCAAAATAAGATCAAATTAAGTATTACATATTAATACCTCAAAGGATGTCGATGTGCGTTCAAATTGGCTCTGATCAAAATTATGAGGATAACCTATCCTAATGGCAGTGTCCACCTGCATACATGCATTTAATGAAATCATATTTAGTGAACATATATATGTGTACTAAATAATTTCAAGTTAAGTTACAATGTTGTAAGATTTCATATTTAATTTATGAATTATAAGATACATACCATAGATGGTGTCATAGTAGTCAGACCCTCTTCTCGATGTGATGTAGAGGGTCCCTCATGACCTGAATCCTGGAGAAAGAAGCATTCAATGTATCAACATGAAAAATTATATAGTATACGATGATAACATATTAACTTAAAAAGATAGTACAATGTCTAGATAGAAATTTATACTATACCCCTTAAGGTGTGCCGAGTTGTGTTCCAGTAGATGCAATATTGACTCTAATATTAGGTGTAGTCCTTATCTACATAAATAAAATTTATTTAATGAAGTATTAGATTGTATAAAAAAAGGCATGCACTTAATTTATACCTATATTTAGTGAAGTATTAAAATATTGACATGTACATGTATATATATCTATACTTGGTCAAGATGATCATCTGAGCAAAGAAAATCCATATATGATGTCATCATACTATCATTTGCTGCATCATGCTCAGCTGGAACTGAAGCAGATCCTACATCAGCAGTAGGACCTACACACGTCTCATGACAACTCGAACACATATGTGGCATCCATCGAGGAGCGGATGCCATGTGAGCAGCTTGCTCACTCAGGTTACCTATGAGAGAAGTCAAAGCATCTAATGTCAAAATGAATGATGTATTTTGGACATCTGCAGGAATCGATGGAGCAACAAGTGGAACTATGGGTGGATCTGGTAGGGGATTATTACTCCGTGCCCCTAATCTATGCTGTGGCATTCCATGACCAACACCCTGGAATGACTTAATGTCAAAATAATTTGGTTTTTGGTTCATTACAAACTCACAGTATAATTTCTTCAAAAAATAATAAGGGATCTCATAATTATGATGTGGTGGATAATCAAAAACCATCACCATCTATCCCAAAAGTGTCTAGCCATTTCTGGATGCACACACCACCTAATTGAAATTCTTTTCTGGTTAGGTTGCATTCGTTCTCTTATTTCTGGGTTAATAAAATATGGACATAAATGAGCTTTGGTTATTTTCAGATCAGTGATTTGCCTATAAGTTAAACCATCGACATAAAAATCACACAACTCTTGTCGTCGTCTATGAAATTGATCTAATTGAGAATCAATAGATCTAACTGACTCGACAACAGTTTGCATTGATTTTGCAAACTCTAGAAGATGGGGTGGCGTGATTGGCTCATTTTGGATAGCAGCAATATTTTGTTCAATCACTTGTAGGTTTTCATTAATTCGTTCTCTTAAACGAATTTCATCCAATATAGGGGGTGGAGGTGGAGGTGGAGGTGGTGGTGGTGGTGGTGGTGGTGGAGGTGGAGGAGGAGGAGGAGGGGGATGTGGTGGGGGATTTTCACCTAATAGTTCATCTATGTCAAAGACATCCATGATAACAAAGAGCTCTTGCATATATAAAGATATACATGAATTATATACAACTCTATGTCAAAGAAGAATCTATTTTAGTTTAAAAAAAAACATTTATAAATAGTAACATTTCTATGTTGCTGAATGAGATACACATGAAATATAATATAATATTAAACTTAAAAAAATATACTTGTACATACTATTGAATCTTTAAATATAAAATTTGCGCACAAAACTTAATAAAAACTTTCAATAAAACTTCATAAATCTATTATATATTCAATTTAATGCATTCATTTATTGTAAAATGCATCAACTATTAAAATAAATATAAAATATTTCATACATAAGATCAATAAAGAAGTGGGAAATAAGATGATACTCCTTCTAGTGTAAGAATATATAAAGATTGATGATAAGTGCTTAAAATGAGATATTGAAATGTAAGATCATTATGCTCTATAAACCAAGATATGATCATATGATCATCATGTGAGGCACAATCATATGATACTAAGATGAAAAAATGCGTGATCAAATAGTGATAATCTATTATATTCTCTAAAATAATAGGTCAATGTATGAACATAAGATATAATTTTATATATAAATGGAAGGATATACAAAAATGATCTAAAGTGATAAATTTCCCAATGTATGAGCATGAGATAATACTTTAAGAAGATAGATTAACCAATATACAAACATAAGATAATGCTTTAATAAGATAAAAAAACCACTATATGAACATACATGTGAAGCAAATAGTCTTGAAGATCATAAGATAGAACACAGATTAAAGTATAAGACATAAATCATTATGGAAAATTAGTCTAGTTACTAATAAAGATTAGATAATGTAAAAATAGGAGATAATTTACACATGAAATAAAAGTAGGATTAAAAAAGGAAATCAAGTGAGAAAATATTAAACATGCCCTACAAGTGGGGTAATAGAATACATGCACAAATTCACGGAAGTATAAGGATCTAAAGTGATAATAGAATACATGCCCTACAAGTGGGGTAATAGGATCTAAAGTGATAAATTGCCCAATGTATTAACATAAGATAATACTTTAAGAAGATAGATTAACCAATATACAAACATAAGATAATGCTTTAATAAGATAAAAAAACCACTATATGAACATACATGTGAAGCAAATAGTCTTGAAGATCATAAGATAGAACAAAGATTAAAGTATAAGACATAAATCATTATGGGAAATTAGTCTAGTTACTCATAAAGATTAGATAATGTAAAAATAGGAGATAATTTACACATGAAGTAAAAGTAGGATTAAAAAAGGAAATCAAGTGAGAAAATATTAAACATGCCCTACAAGTGGGGTAATATAATATGAAGTAAACATAAAAGATTAAATTATGTGATATCTAGTGGTTTCTCTTTTATGTTATGTGTCACCTCAATGTGTACATTCACTTTGTTGGCGCATCATTATTTTCTTGCATTTAGCTAACTATTGTATTGCATATTTGTACCTAGAGGATAGGATAAGATTACTTGGGTAGATATCTACCTAGGTAGGCATCACATGTTCAACTCATACTCCCTACTTTGGTAGAGATGTGGATATATGTTACTCATCTTCTCAATTTTTTTGTAAGAGTTCTTTGTAAATAAGATTTTATATATTAGAATTTTCCTAAAACATGTCTCAAAATGATTAAAACACTTGAATCAAGGTAAAAAACTAGGAATGTGAGATACATGATATGGATGATGACAAGGATGGTTGAGAATAAAGAGAATTTGAATGGATTATGGTATACTCCTAAGTGTAGGGTACTTTTAAATTTTTTTTATACATGACGCCAAGGTACTTGTCCAAGGTGTCATAAGAATGGTTTTCACCCATGAATAAAAAAATTATGTTTACTTTTCTCTCTTTTTTAATTTTAATGTAAGACCAAATCCTTTAGGTGTGGATATGTTAAATGATACACAAGATATTTATAAGTTTTTAAAAATCCAATAATAGGACCAACTATGGACCTATTATGCAATGTCATGGCATAATAGGTCCATAATTGGTCCTATCATACTAAGTAAACATGTTGAATTAGCATAGTTTAAGTGTTGGAGATGAATTAGATGATGAAGTTGGCAATTCGAGAAAATCATGTCATGTTGTGGCTTAATAGGTCATGTTATGGACTTGTTATGCCATGATGGCATAATAGGTGGACTGTTATGAAATGTCATGGCATAATAGGACCTATTATGCCATGATGGCATAATAGGTCCTACTATGCCATGACATGATATAATAGGACCAACTATGGACCCATTATGCAATGTCATGGCATAATAGGACATATTTTGCCATCATGGCATAATGTGTCCTATTATGTCATGACATGACATAATGTGTCCATAATTGGTCCTTTTATACCATCACATGACATAATAGGACCATAATAGGACCTTTATGCCATGACATGGCATAAACCTAAGCCTAAACTTTGATATCTAAAATTTGAAGAGTACTATTAATTAATTTTAAGGTTATACTAATAGTGGTAAGTTTTGTATTGCCTACTGAGGATTAAGAACAATTTTGGTACATATGTTCGGTTTTGTTTCGATTTCCTTTTCGTTTTTATTTTTGTTTCGATTTCGTTTTCGTTTTTTTGTTTGTTTTGATTTTGTTTTCGTTTTTTTTTTGTTTCGATTTTGTTTTCATTTTCATTTTTGTTTTGATTTCGTTTTCATTTTTGTTTTTGTTTTGATTTCGTTTTCATTTTGATGTTTCTGAGATATCTAATTTGATATTTTGTTTTGTTAACTATCTAGGTTTGGTTTTGATTTGTAAATTTGTTGATTAGGGTTTAGGGTTAACTGTTGAAGAATATTTCAGATCAAAATCAAGAATTTACAAATATAAAAACTAATTTATTTATAGGCTACTTTAAAAAAAAACTAAAATAATACAAAAAAACTAAATAATACACAAAAAATAGGAAAAATATACAAGAAAATTACAAAATGTTAAAATAGATGACTGAATGTGTACCTGGGATAGTGGTGGAGGTTTGAAATGGAATCCACAACACGGGGGCCCATTTTTGATCTCCTCTTCTCAATTTACTGTCATGGTGAAAATGAAAAAATTCGCCCAAAAAAATGGTAAAAATACAATTTAAAAACAGGGGCCCGTTTTATAACAAAATGGGGGCCCGTTTACTTTAACTTCAGGCCCCCGTCACCTTTCAGATCGGGAGCCCAAACCATTAATGGGCCCCCATTTTTTAAAAATGGGGGCCCGTTTTGAGGAGCGCGTTTTCCAACGCATAGATTTCTGCGAATTTGTGACTGATTAGCTTGCACTTGCCCTGATGTTTTGTCATTGATGTCAACACTAGTTATTTTGGATGCTTTACTGACACCCTTCTAGTCCCGGTAGGATGTGTGGTTTCTGATTGGATTGGATCCGACATGATTCGATATGCTCGGGTACGATCTAGTTATGGAATTGGCTTATTTTGTTGGCATTATACACTCAGATGAGAATAGTTGATGTTGTCATTGATGGCAACCAACTGGTAACATGGTTCACAGACTATACCAACAATAGATTTCACCTACCGACACCGGTAGTCACAACAAAGGTTCACACCAGTATCCAGTTACACTGTTAGCAGATTATACCGGTAGTCCAAGCCGACTTGGAAATAATATTGTTTATGCGAAATGTTTTGTATTGTAAATATATTTGTATAGCTGACATGATGTATTGTAAAGACTCATATATGTATGAGATCTTGTAGGTCATTTTAAAATGTAATTAGGTTTGTATGTAAGCGAATAACTGTATATGCATTTTGATGTATTTATCTTATGAGTGAATAAGAGCAGCGTAGAGTAAAGAAAGGTTTATGGCAGAGGTATCAGATAGAGCTTAAACCGCTACTGAATCCAGCATTGCAGATGCTATTTTGACTAGTACATTGTTATTGGATTTAACCATCCAATTGTAGTCAATGGGACTCCATTTTGTTGTTGAGAAATGAGCTCTAGGCTGTTGGCATTCCTGCATGTGCAGGCCCCTATTACATACTAAGTAATATTTATTCATATTGGCCAGTGAGTAAATATTGTGGGTCACAAATCCTACTGAGGTTTTTCCCCTACCAGGTTTCCTCGCCAAAAATATCTGTGTTATGGTGTGCATTGATGCTTATCTTTTGTTTCTCTTTACTACATTATTATTTGCTTATCGGTATATTAATTTGAGTTATAAAGTTGCAAACAAGTTTAAATATTTCATCTACCGATTAGACACTGATTCACCCCCCCCTCTCAGTGCCTTTGGAACTGATCAAGTATCTAACATATCCAGGATATTCGTGCTCATATTCAGTAAGTTGGTTTTGGTTTGGTGATCGGATGTTATCCTCCTTGGTTAGAAGCTTGGTTTGTGGTTCCAACGAGGGTTTCACCGGCAGAGCTTTGATGAAGATCTTTGATGATATGCATAAGTGGTGTTGGTGCAGCTTCTAGTATGGATTCAGGATGCTATTGGTGATCATGTTCGAGACTTGGCGGATGGAGATCATTGCTTTAGCGTGTGGACCTATATTGGGTCTCGGTTGGTCTAGGTTATGGACCGACTTAATGTAACATGTGGATTAGAGCTCTCAATGTGTTTCCGAGATGTCTTATGTGTTGAATATTATTTGTTTGGTCTAAGGCCGACATGTTTTATAATTATGTAATTGGTTTATTGTTTGGTGGCCAACCTGATTGTTTATGGTCGAGGGTTTGTATATATATGATGTAAGATCTCATTGTAGATCATCATGTATATGGCTATGGTATGTGATATGGATATGTAATGTACGAATAATGCAATATCATTTAGGTAGAGGATTTGGTCAATCATTGGAGATCGAGTTGGGTTCATGTAAGAGGATTTAGTTCTTCGGTATTGAGTTTAACCGGAACTATACTCAGGCATAGGAGATGCTATCTTTGCAGTTCATTCATTCTTCCAGATTGTAGTTTGGATTTCTATGTAGTCAGTGAGTCTCCTTTTGTGATGAGTAGTGCGCTCTAGGCTGTTGGCCTTCCTACAAGTGCAGGCCCCTCAATTGTAATTCACATACTTACTGCAGAAGTATTATCTGATTGTGGGTAGACTTTCCATCATGGTTTTTCCCTTTACCGGGTTTTCCACGTATAAATCTTGGTGTCATGTGGATGGTATTTATTCTCTGATTATTGTTTATGCTTAATTGGTTTAACTGCTATTCCGGTATTTTGTTTAAGCATTCTGGTATTAATGATTTTGGTTCTGGTATTAAAGTTTTAATTGCTAAATGCTCTGGTAATCTGTGACAACTGATTCACCCTCCCTCTCAGTTGTCTTCTGGTTATTTGAACTATCTAACACTTTACCCATATGTTTTTCTATGGTGTCAGTTTTTAGCTGCAACCTAATTTCCTTGATATGTTTCCAAGTGCAAATCTTACACTTGCATTCTATTGGAGGCTCATCTTCAATTGGATTCTCCACTGGTTCAATGAATGGATACGTTGATGCCCAATTAATTTGAAAATTCCTCAATAACATACCTCACTCCTGATCCTTTTTTGATTTTAGTTGATCCTTTTTTTATTTGGCTTTTGTTTTCCCCTTCCATGCATTATCATCTATGACATTATCACCCAAGTATATTATATCATTCCGGCTAACTTGGGTATCTACCAGATAATCTTCTTCAAGTTCATCCTAATCTGAGATATCAGGTTCGCCGCCGTCTTCAACATGCGGTGTAGGTTGTGAATTTTGTACTTGTACTTGTGATGATGTGCCTTCTTGATTTTCACCACAATATTTGCCAAAGCCAAAGTATGAAGACAATGTTCTGTGTTTTGTGGGCCTCTCATGGCCTTCCCCACATTCAGGATTCCTACCCTTCTTCCTATTCGACATCTCCAATGAAATAAAGGTTGCAAAAAAAAAAAGAATTTGTTGAAGAAGTAATAATAGACTATAAAGTAGAATATATGTTTCATTGGCCCTACAACCTACAATCTAGATGTCTGAGGTCTCCCGGCTGACCACTTGGCACTGACGGGTCCCCATTGATTAAGAATGAACTCAACAGTGCAAACATATATAGATAAATTCAGAATAATATTATAACACTTCAAAAATATGATCACTCACCTTTAGGTCACTAGCAGTCGCCAATGCAGTCAACAACAATGATTTTCCTTGGTCTGAAACTTTGCTATTGATCCGAATTCAGAGCCTAGAATCCACCAGATTGTGTAGAGATAGATCTGATCTTTGAATGTATTTATACCAATCCTTATATGGTGAATTCCATGGGAATTTTATATGGTATACAAATATTTGGCAAATCCCGCTTAACTATAACACGACATGTTATTTTTGAGGCAATTATGGCTCGTCCAATTAATTGGCAAATACAATAGAGTTGGCGAAAATTGGGGTGAATGGAGACACGTGTTGGCAAAATGTCGGGCGAATTGGGTCGTCCTGGCTAACAAATCTTCATATGGCTATGGGCGAATTATGGTCGTCTCTTAAGGAAACCTAGGAGAGTGTAGGTGAGAAAGTTAAATTTACCGTGTGTCCACCGTATATTGTATTGGCGAAATCCTTGCATAGAAACAATTAATTACATAAAACATATTGCGATCGGGCCGTGAATTTGATGGAAATTGATAATGTTCTGGTGACATGGCCACCCCTAGTCGGTACAATATATTCACCATTTCCCAGGTCGCCGACGTGAAAAATTCGCCACTAAAGTAAACCCTAAATACATCTTATTGGATGTCTCCACTCAAATTAAATTCTTGACTGCCTAATCTAATGAGCATTCAAGTCTTTACAGTCTTAATAAAACCTACATTTAGATTGTATGAAATAACTATTTTTAAATATCTTCAAGTTCAATAATATAAGGCTACTTTTGGTCAATAGAATAAGACAATCAATAAATTTTTTACTATAAATAAAATATTAAATTACTATTAACTAATTGACTATTAATCAAAATAATATTTAAATAAAATAATACAAAACTTCTATGACATAACCTTCCCGAAGATCTGTAAGGAAACACTCCACCTAGAATTATAATGAATGAAATAGGGAACCCTAAATTTTTAAGAACTCTTTGAGCCAAAGTGGCTAAAACAACTAGTGTAGGGGATGGTGTAGATTTATTCATTCTTTGTTCCTCTCATTGTGTAGGCATACCTTCAGCAATTCCTATGGTGGGTACACGCATATACGTCGTGCTAATGGTAGCAATGCAGAATCCTATAAAAATAGTACTGGAATTTCATTTGTGCCGTGCAATCCATTTGTTCCTAACCTGAAAAGAAACTTCGCTTCTACATTAATAAAATCTTTAAGTGTACTCTCCTTGTCCAAAAGATGAAGAACAATTTCAGGTGGGTTTAATCGTTTTGGATGCTTCCATTTGAAGCTTTAATGAAGATTTTTTTTTAAAGATTTACTAATAATTGACCAAAGCTAATGCATCCCGTTTCTTTTGTATTACATTCAACTACGTGGAAAGTAAGGAAATGGTTTGTCAATCACGCTTTTTACTGTTTTCTATTTTTCATCTCCATTTGTGATAGCTCTATAGTTTGGATCATTCACTGAATATGGATATTTCTTTTAAGAAGATGAATACTTTGCCACCCCCCATAACAAGCATTATGATTCCAAATCAATGATAAACTTGCTAGTATTGTCATCCTAGTACATGGGAGATGAAAAAGCAAGAGGAGAATAAGCATTCTAGGAATGGCTAAGGAATCAGCTTAGAGAAGGAATATCCTATCTTTATATAATAGTTTATGGTGACTCTTAAATCAATATGTAAGATATACGGCCAGTCTTAAATCATACATTAAGCAACATATTAAGTTTAGAGAATGTCAGTCAATTTTGAGTGTTTAACACTGTTAAATCTAAAAGTTAAAGCTTTGTGTATGTGATTTTAAGTCATTCGAAGATATACTGAGATAAAACAATGACGCTTTAATTATTTCACTCCATAACCCTTTTGTCAAGAATAAAACACAGCAATCTAAATCTCGAAACTTACTCATTATGCTAGTGTATCCTCTACCAGGGTACTAGGTTAATTCAAGTCAATTTTCTTTATTTATTCTATGGATGATAGGAGACTTTCAAGTACCTTTTCTAGTTTTGTTTAAGGATTTTAGGCTACTTGAAATTGGATTTATATTTCTTTAGGTCTTTTAGGCCTAAACTTTTTCCATGGCATGATTTAATTTTTCCACTTTATCTGTGCTGCTTTATTCCTGTCCACTAGACTTGTTATCTGATATGCACCATTATTTTCTTCGGAACCACTTATATTCACTGACCAGCCAAATATATAATGCTGATATTCGAATAACATTTTATCACCTACCTTGTTCTTAGTTCACTAGAGCTGGGAGGAATACAAGTGATTCTTCTATACTGTACTAAAAAGAAGAATAACAATTTGTCCAATTTCATTCGAAAGTTCAGATTTAAAGTTTTGAATAGAATAAAGGAATCCATGAATGACTTTTTTAAGGGTTGCCGAAAGATATTTCATGATAATTTTCCATTGGACTTGTTGGTTGCTGATGAAAAAGAATTTGTATGTTCAACTCACAGAGTCTTATTGTTAGAAATGGCTTTTGCTAAATGAATTATATGAGGGGAATCCTAAATTGAAATCCACTACTTGTACAGGACGAATAAGTCTTTCCAGAAATGTATGAAAAACATAATCTCCTGATCAGAATTTTTTTTGAATTATATATATTTTTTAGGTTAGTTTATCTATATGTTAGTATTTTGCAATTTTGAAGGTCTTAAGGGCATTTTTAGCCCCTGCCAGCTGAAAGCTATCCTCTTTCAAATGTGGGTCTACATCTCTTGGAGACCTTTCCAACGAGATCAACGGCTAGTAGTTTTGAGTCCCGAGTAGAAAGTTATGTCTAGTTGAAGTTAGGATAAATTTTCATATAGTTTTTTTGAAAATTTCGTAGTTTTTAGATTTTATTATGTAATAAATAAATGTGACTGTTGGGCTTCGATTCTCAAGAAGTCTCTGTGACCCTTGGAATCTCATGAACTTCTATATGTTGGATTTTCGAATGAAATAGATTACTTTTTTTGGCTTGCTTCAATTCTATGATTTCTGGTTCTTGTAAACAAAATTTACAATACCGCAGGTTCTCACTCAGGTGTTGTCATCCGAATCCATAATTCGGATCATCTCCACACATTAATATCCGAATGTCTCTCTAATCATTTATGTAGTGACTATGTTAATGATAAAACAATGGCACCGGTTAGAATTGAAATCAAAACCATTATTCACCTCGATCATATGGCTGAGATAGAAAGCAATTAAATAAGAAGGTTTAAATGAGGGCGTGGGTTTCAATTTTGTTTATGTTATATTAGATTTTTTAAATAGAATTTTTTTTTTTTTAATTGATTGTAAGATTGCTATGTTTTGTTGGAAGGATCAAAGTAAAATTTGATGGAATAGTCTTTTCTTGAAATGACAAACTACGACATCAAGGATTCAACAACAATATGTTGTACTTACATTACAACATGCATAGAAGTGTGGTGTGGAATATTATGACTGAAAAGTATTGACAGCTATAACAACATCACCATTGCATATGCAAGGTGGCACTAGTGGAAGACTAAAGAGCTATGGAATAAATCCACCATGACGAACCTATGGGACTGAAGGAACATCTCCTATAGATGATTAGGTACAATCCCATGATCACATACTCTCATAGCACCACACAATGATAGGATGATAGAATCATTAATCTCCAATTTATACCAAAACACATTTTAAAACTCTAACAACATACTAAAAAACCAACACTTATGACAGAACTCCTAGTAGCCAATATTACTCAACTAGATGATAACATGATCGATTCATAAGACAAGGAGTAGGATGAGGGCACATTTTCCTTCAATTCACTCAATAGGGCCAAAGGTGATTCTCATATATAAAGGCCAACCTACACAAGAGGTATCCTAACTAGGAGGCCTTACTCGCTCTCAACCTCATTAGCCTTCAATGGTTTGGCCCATTTGACTTAACTCATCTCCAAAGGATGGCAAGAGTCAGGATGAAGGTCTGACCTTCAACCTCCAACATGCTATCAACAATCAAGGTGTTAAGGGTGCCCACTTCGAGGGACTCTATTTCTCCATTCTTCCTTGCTTGAGGTGTCCTCTATCATTTGAGAATTAATACATTTCTATTTTATTTTAACTTTTCAATGACTTCCACATTCTCAACAACTTCCACATTCTCTTCATCTTTAGCTGCCAAATTTGCCAACCTATTGAACTCCAAAATGGTGTTTTAGCTTCCTCACAATGAGTTGGTACATATTGATTTCATTTGTCCCTCTCTCTTTATTTTCACCTCTTGGCATTTCACCTTGAACTATCAGAGGTTTCTACATTAGAAAATTATGAAAAGGATCTAGATTGAGTTTATCAATTTTTTCTAACACACCAAATAATAAATAATTTTATATTATAATTCATACGTCATGGTGAAAATAGTAGGGAACTAACTATCAACCACCAAAATCAGCTTTATATTCATTGGATCATATTCCCCAAATGTAATTTTAGTGGGAAAACATCACTTGTCTTTTGTATTGTATCTAACAACTTCATTGTAATTATATTTTAGAAGCTATAGGTTTTTTAACCGATAGTCTTTCTAAGTGGACTTGCCATTCGACAATTCACCACTAAACCTATTTCACGCCTCAAAACAATCTTAGCCTATTGTTAAATCATTTTCAAGTGCAACTTCTAGGCATTTATAAATCTACCAAACAACTTTTCTGCAATTAAAATATCATTTCATAAGTAGTGAATGAATTAATAAAGTGGTCCATTTTCCTTAAATTTTGAATAAGTATACTAAAAATCATTGCTACTATAAATTAAAAAATTATTTGCTAAAAATTTGGACACACACACACACACACACACACACACACACACACACATGTATACATATTGATATACATGAAAGTGGAACAAGCCCCCCAAAAAAGCTCAAGTGGTCAATATGTTATTCTCAACCAAAAATCAAAACCAAATGAATTCTAAACTTTCAAATACATATCAAAAGAGATTTAAAAAACACACAAATGGAAATCAAACAAATTAAAATAAGGGAGAAGAGACTCCCTAATATGCTTCCATGATGCTCTTTTTGCCTCTCCCTTGTTCTTCTCCTCTCCAAGATCCAAAACTTGCTTGAGTGTAGGCCTCAGTTTTTAGCATGTAGCCATGGATGTCAAGTGAAGGATTGAATGTGGTTGAAAATGTAGTTCTATTGCTATACAAATGCACAAGATTGAAGTGCTATGGGAAAGCTAAGTTAAATGCTTATATAATTATTGTAACAATGCTCACAAAAATTCTTCCTCCTTTGCTTGAGGATGAGGGTTCCTTTTATAGGCAAAATAGTTGATTGAATGGTCAAGATTGATCTAGCTTAGCAAGGGCTAGGATCGCATGATCCTCAATCCATGTTTGCAACTTCCACCAATGCAATGATGGCAAGTGACACAATGAGAGGGTTTGAGAAGAGAGGGAAGAAGCATTTAATGCTTGAGAAGACATGAGGGTAACCTCATGTGGTTGGGTTATTGGATAAAGCTATTATCCAATGGGTAAACTCTTGTGCAAGGTTTACCCATGGTTAGGCCTTGATCAAAGGGACAAGACCCATGTGAGTTAGTGTGTTGAAGAAGGGAAACATTTAAGACTTTGTAAGAGTCTTAAATGGGTGAGATGATGGGTTGGGGGTTAATTATGGGTTAGGATTGTGCAAGTGATTAGAAGGGGGGTTTAGGCTAATTAGAAGGGTTTAGAATAATCTAGAAGAAAGGTTAGTCAACAAGTGGGTGAGGATAAATAGGCTTTTAATTAAATAATTTATTTAATTAAAATAGTGGTGCAACTTGCATTTGTAGGAGAATGCAAGTGGATAAGCATTTTAAAATAAATATTGATTTATTTAAATAGAGATTTGTTTTAGGGATTTTAAATAAACGTTAATTTATTTAAATGAGAGGAAAGGGGGAATTAAATAAATTGATACATTTATTTAATAGTTGGACTATAGTTAGCAATTTAAATAAATTTATGAAATTTATTTATTTAAATTAGAAGCATAGGTTGGAAATTACTTAATTAAATGTGAATTTAATTAATAAAAGAATATTATATTATTAAACAAATATTAAATATTTATTTAATTTAGTGGACAAATCTATGTGTCTACATTTGCCCCTCTTTGAGACAGTGCAGTTTATTGTGCCGTTCCAAAGAACAATGGATAGGCATGAGAAAAATGCCCCAGGGATGTTAGTTTAGTGGATGGTATGCCCCCTTGTTAGATGGGTTGAAAATTTTAAAAAATTGGGTGATCTCTCTCGAAAAAAGAAAGTAGTGGGGGGATGATAGAGTAGAGGAATCTGGATCAAACGACAAAAGAACGGAGGAAAATAGGGTTAGTATGGAGAAATGGCAAGCCTTGGAAGGTCCCGGGGTCCATGATGGTGAGTGGGGCGAAGAAGGGTTAGGGCTAAGTAGGGTATATTTGGGCAAGAAGGGGTAATTTGTCCTCATTTGTACACACCTCCATAGTGATTTTGAGCTTTGACAAAGACCCTTTTGCGAGCAGCCCATAGCAGAAAAGATGGTGGTTCCCATAGTAGGTCAGTGATTTGAGCGGATTCAAAGGTATTAGTGGCCAACCGACTACGGTCCCCCGGTAAGTCCAGTTCTGACTTTTGTGATTTTAGCTCATTTAATGCATTTTTGATGCAAGAGCATCCCTGGTTCATGGCAATCTTGCATCACCCAAAAATATTTCTTTTCAGTTTCTTTATTCTTTTCATCAATTTTATTTTTGAGAGTCTTGTGGAGCTGGATTTGAATTTCATTCTTGTTCATCTTCCTTGTTTTGGATCCACGTTTCATTTGGATCTCTTTCCGCCATGTTATCGCTTCCAGATTGGCTAGCAATTTCCTGTTTTCCCCGGATGCTTGAGCTTAATGGCTAGTTGGTGTTCCCGGATCTTGCGAAGCAATTCCTTGATTTGTGGAGCTAACTTATCATGTGTGGGATGATCTTCGATGCCTGGCTGACCCTCTTGTTGGTCCATGCTTCGTAGTGATTCTTTTCCAGAGGATTTTCATCTCATCTTTGGGCTGACCTATCTTCATGTTTCATTTTCCTTTCTTTGGGGAATGTGATCTTTCCTGGCCGACCCGAATGTTCCCGAATGATATATAATTATGCATTTGGTCGTAGCAGATTAGTATTCAAGATATAGAACCGTAGATTATAATTTTAATCTGATGTTGCTTCCAGAATGATGCATATGGATGTATTTATGTAACAAGGAAGTTGCCTGCATGTAAGCCGAATGTTACCGACAGTTGCATTTGAATCAATGAATTGATGCACGCTTGATCTGGCATTCTCTCTCTCTCTCTCTCTCTCTCTCTCTCTCTCTCTCTCTCTCTCTCTCTCTTGTGTTGTATTGTGTTGTTTTGATCTTGCTGCACGGACCAAACTTCCTCTTTTGGGATCCTCCTTTCCGTGGCTGCAACAATTTTTTAGCTAGTTGAAGTCGAACTAAGACAAAGGTGCTAAAATTGTGTTTTAGTGCTTTTGTTGCCTGTTGTAGCACCTTTTTTCCGCAATGGTGCTATTGTAGGGCAGTTCTGGCACTTTTGTTAGTTTAGTGCATTTGTTATGTTGATTTAGCGCTTTTGATTTTTCTTAAGTTTTAGCGCTATTGATAGATTGATTTAGCGCTTTTGCATTTTTTTGAAGTTTTAGTGCTATTGATAGTTTGATATAGCACTTTTGGGAGGTAAAATAGCACTTTTGTGCATTCTAGCACCTGTAATAGGTAGAATAACGCTTTTGGCACTGTCTTGAGTGGTTGTAGTTGTGATTGCCGCAATTAGATTTGGATTGTGACAGTTGATGTCAGTTTTCTGTTTTAGGCTATTTGTTGTGTTTGCGAGACTCATTGTACCTATAGACACTCAAAATTGGTTATCACTCCTATATCGCTAACCTAATTTTTAACATTTCTTCTAAGTCACATTTCATCTTCATCATATGTTGACATTGTGTCATTCCTTTGGTTTTGGTTCATTTCAAATCCAACCCTAATCCGTCTTGTTCATTCGCAGTTGGTCCTAAATCATTATAATTTGCATTTTATCATTTTCAAATCATTTGAATTGGTCTCATCTTGACAATTAGACTCAATTCCCTCTTTGTTCATAATTAATGAGTCATTAATTATCAACCTCTTTATCAATCAATTTCACTCAGTCCTCTGTGAGACTCTATCAGCCTTTCATGGCACTTTATCAATTATTTATCAAGTCATTGTCAATTGGTCTCATCAATCTTATCAGTCTTTTATCAAAATCATTATCAATTTTGGGCCTTCTTCGATAATTAAATAAATTCAATTTATTTGATTACCTAATTCCTAAATACGAATAATAAATTAATAAATTTAATTTATTAATTTATCATATTTATATTCTCATATGCAGATAATAAATTTTATCTATTTAATTATCCCATATTTATCTTTTCAACCTGCTAATTTGGAAACATATGAGGATAATCAATATTGTTTATTTATTAAATCCCCATATTATCTTCCTCGATTTGATTCTAGATTTCTTCTGCTCTCTCTCTCTCTCTCTCTCTCTCTCTCTCTCTCTCTCTCTCTCTCTCTCTCTCTCTCTCTCTCTCTCTCTCTCTCTCTCTCTCTCTCTCTCCTAACGGAAACTCTTCTATGTGTGTGATCCTAGCCGTTGATTCTTCTTGTCTTCAAATTAATCTTGTTCGTTGATTCAAAATCCTCTTTCCTATAAATTCAGCTCTCATTGCTCATTTTGTCCATCCACATTTTGAATAATTATATGTTGTCAAATTAACTTCAAATCTTTGAATCTTCTTGCCCTTGCTTTCAACACATTTGCAATTTGGAGTTTGAGAGCCACATACCATTTGATTAGAGAAGAAAGAAGGAGCAGCGAGGCCTTCATCGAATGGAGTAAAATTGGTTTGATTTCCTCTAGTTTATTTAATTTCATTTGATGACCTTGTTGTGAATGCGCCTGACTTTGCATGGTTTTGTGTATTTTCTTGTTGCAGTACCTGTTGAGACTAGGCAATTGATGTAAATGCCCGTTGTAGTCTAGGGGTTTGTGAGTCTAGTTACCCGTTGAGACTTGAGATACTTGATTAAAAAGTATTTGATGAAGTCTAGGTATTAACTAATTATGTGAGCAACTTAGAGGTTGACATTGTCACTTGATTGTGTTTGTAGGAGGACCTAGGTGTGTTGCAGACCCAAGAGAGCCATCCTACCACTCATCATTTGTGGGACCAGTAGTATGACCTGGAGATTGGTTGTGTGTGTTCAATTGGTTTATTTGACACAATGCATTTACTTGTTATATTTAGAATATCACGGATTGCTGACTGTGCTAGCTGAGAGATGGCATAGCGAGACTTACTCCTTCGATCTACCGATGGGAGAGATGTCAGTCACACTGGAGGATATATGGAGGATTTTGCACATTCTGATCATAGGTGAGATAGTGACCTTTGAAATATCGATGGGTGAGGATGCATTGTGACGTATCTTTGCATATCCTAAGCTAGAGGTGTATGATGGGTCAGTGCCATGGGATGACATTCTAAATTTTTACAAGCCACTTCCTACTGTGCTTGCTGGTATTGTCGGTGGTTTACTATGTCAGGATCGAAGATTGCATGGGTTGGGCGTCAACTGGGGAGAGGTGATTGAGTGGATGGCAAGCGATGGGACCCGATATGCCTGGGGTCCATGCGTGCTAGCTCATCTGTATAGTGACTTGCATGACGTTATATATCATGGGATTACTTTGTTGGGTGCCAGGATCACATTGCTACACATTTGGGCATCAGAGAACTTGCTTATCTGCCAAACGATTTGTATGAGATTTAGGGCTATTGATGAACTCTATATGTATATGTATGGAGGTTTGATGAGTTAGCTCCAGCTGGGCAATCTAGAGTATTTGGGCCGAGTATTGGATGACCTAGATTCAGTGATATGGCGACCCTACCTAGACTGTGAGACCTGAGAGGACGATGCCGATGCTATGCCATATATATATTTTACTCGGTTTCTGATTGGGAGGACATCATATATCATTGAAAGGCACCTATTGGGCCGGGTGACGAGATAGTTTGGGTGGGCACAGGGTATGCCAAGGGGATTAGGTGAGTATGCTCGTGTGGTTTGGGAGAGATATAAGTGGGGACCAGTGGTTCCTTATGATCAAGTCGTAGCAGAGTTTTGAAGCTTGCAGCCGAGGCCATGGGCATACAAGGTAGATATTGTAGATGCGAGGGTCACCGATGAGTATGCGCAGTATTTAGCAGCGCATTCATTTCCGCACATTTTTTGACCCTGTAGAACCTGTACCGTCGTTTGAGGATGAGAAGGCTCCTCGAAAGGGGAGGAGGAGGAGGATATTGGATGGAGGAAGAGGAGATGGGGGTAGAGGTGGATATCGGGGTGGAGATGGAGGTTTTGGAGGAGGTGGAGGAGGGGTAGGAGGCAAGAGAGGTCGACTAGTCTGATTGTTATAGGCTTCACCTGTATAGGTAGTAGTAGTAGCAGGGGTAGAGGCAGTGGGTAGAGCGGGGGGAGGCAGTTGGGGCAGTAGGGGTAGAAAGATAGGGGGACCTTCAAGATATGATGTTGATTCAGTTATAGGCTCATCTGACTACTATGGAGGCTCAAATGCAGACTTTGGAGGAAGAGCTTGATGATAGAGATGCAAAGATAGCTGCCCGAGATGTTTAGTTATTCACTTGAGGGGTTGAGGTGTCTGTTATTCTTAGAGAGTTTGATGATGCCATAGACCTCCTAGCCTAGACACAAGAGAGGATTCGATTCTTGGTGTAGGTATAGGGTCAGGGTTTGACGCTCGAGGCTATGAGGGAGATGCGGTAGGCCGATGCAGAGATTGATTATTGGAGAGGGCTATATGAGAAAGTAGTGCCCCATTGTCAGTGGGCTATGAGTTATTCCTAGATGCGACGAGCCAGATCAGAGTGCTCATAGAGAGCATAGAGTAGTGGGGGTGTCATGGGTCCTCCCCCTCATCCAACACTTTCAGCCGATGGTGTCCCATCCACATCTGATGAGAGTGTTGCCTAATACTTGTATTTGTTATTTTGTTACATTGTTACATATTGACACTTTGATGGCTCTTGGTAGCCAATATTTTTGACATCATTGTACTCTAATACACATGTATTCATTTTTTATGAGAGATATATGATAGATCTCCTTTTTGATGGCAATGATATGAGATGTTTATATGATTTATTGCTTATGAAGGATGTATGTTGGTGTTGATTTTTTTGTGATATGCATGAAGTATGATGGATCCTAGATGTGGTATGATGATGCATGTTATTTATGATGATGATTCAGGATTATTTTGATTTGATATGATAAATGATGCAAATGTTTTTGATATATGTTATGCTGCTTATGCAAATGATTCTGATTTTGATGCTATGATGCTTATATTGATGTATATGCTTTTTATATGGTTCTATGATGTATGTAACGCATTTTGATGATGAATATACATGTTGTGGATGCATATGTTGACAATTTATGATGCTGGAGGACCTAATTTGATATGACGATTCATGTGATTAATGCTATATTGAGAGATGATGATGTTATTATATAATGAATGTGATGAATAGTATGTAATAAATGCAATGTTTGATTGTTGATAAAATGATGAAATGGAAGGTGTTGTTTTATGATATTGATGATGCATGTAATGAATGAATACATGTAATGATGATGTATTTAATAATGATATAATGAATGTATGATGATGATATAATAATGATATAATGAATGATGACGATATAATTAATAATGAGATAAATGAATGATTCGTAATAATGAAATGTAATGAATGACATATGTAATGGCACTAAAATGATGGTGGATGACTCTTGATGAATGCAAATGATGATATTATGTAAATGATCCTATAATTAATGGATGCAAATGATGATATAATGTAAATGAATGCAAATGATGATATAATAAATAATGATATAAATGAATGATTCTTAATGATGAATATAATGAATGACATATGTAATGACATTAAAATGATGATGGATGATGTTAGATGAATGCGTATCAAAGTACTTCATCATGAATTTAAGAATAGTCGTACATACTTAGCTTTCTCATAGCAAATCTATCCCTTGCATATGCATGCTTACAAAAATATTTACAATGTATGAATGAACAGATGTATGGGCAATATGCAACAAAATGCAATATATATACAAATGAGATGGAAGGGGAAAACCATGACTGATTTATAATTCTTTATTTCCTTATGGAGCACTTTAGTACTGATCTTGGCTGAGGTATTAGAAACCAAGGTTGAGTGTTCCACTTGTAAACAAACATCGCAGTCAAGGAAGGTTCCCCTCCATTCTGGTTCATATACGCATGGTTGAGGTATACGCTGTAGTCAGTAAGCCATAGTGATCCATGAACTTATATTTTTGCATAGGATCCCATATCTTAGTGAACTTCCCACATAGACACCATAGTATTTTCCCCAAAACTTAATTGGAACAATCCGTAGACATAAAACAAAGAAAAAGATATCATGAACCATCCTAGCCACTCTAATCACTTGTGGATATACTAGAGTAGCATAGGAACCCGATATAAAAACAAAAATCTGACCAAGTGCCTATTAGCCAAACAAAATCTTCTTGTCAAAGAGATATGTTATCATGTCTTGTTGTAAGGAAAGATTGTATCCCTATTAAGATGGTCTTGTGTATGTTTTGCTCAAATGTTTCACTATTTATCGACTTGATAGTTGGTCATTTTATAGGTAGCTCAAATGTTTTTTATGTGTTTGACTGGATGTTTATGTACAAGGAACAAGTTTATTGCAATGTTTTTGATTGATTTTGATGTTTTTATGATGTTTTTGGGTTTTTTGAATGTTTTATGAATGGTTTTGGAATTATTTTAGGATATTTTTCGAATGTTTTTGGTCTTTTTGAATGTCTATGATTTTTTTGAAATTATTTTAGGACATTTTTCAAATGAGTAACTTGGCGAATCACTAGTTTTGAGTATCCACTCCCATAATATAGGTTAAAAAGTTGCCCCCAGTTAGGTGTTAGTGAGAAAGCATGATGCATGACACATGAGGCAATAACCCTGATTGCAGATCAATAACAAGCCATGATAGATATGATGTATGAGTGGATGCAATGGATGTGATCACAACACATCTGAAAGACAATGGCACCCGTTTGCCAAGTTTTCACCACCGTACTTATCCAAGGTGCCACCGAAGTGGTTTTCATCATTTGGATGAATGATTTTTCTTTACTATTTTCTTGCGTTTTTTAGGACCTTTTCTGAATGTTTTTGGTCTATTTTAATGTTTTAGGAGCCTGATGCTTTGTAAAAATTATGTATAGAATGTTTTGAGATGCATGTTGTTGGTTGAATCTGCTAGTGGTTCCCCTTCTGAAGTTGCTAACTGATATGCCCCAGACGTGAAGACGATGGTGATAACATATGGACCCAGCCAATTGGATTCAAATTTTCCCCGATGTTCTCTTTTTGGTTGATTGTGAGGATTCACTCTGAGAACAATATCTCCTACCTCAAATGTGTGAGGTCGGGCCCTATAATTACAACTTTTTCTTAGGCATTTCTGATATGCCTTAAGGTGATTGTAGGCAGCTCATCGCTTCTCATCTAGTAGTTCCAAGTCCTGAAGATGGGAGACTCGGTGCTCTTCATCATTAGTTAAATTGTGGAAGGAGACCCATAGAGATGGAAATTCAACCTAATTAGGTAGGATATATTTTTCTCCATAAACAAGTGAGTATGGGGTTGCACCTATAGGGGTTCGAATGCTAGTTCAATATTCCCAGAGTACGAGATTTAAACAAATATGCCAATTACGACCGACATCATTGATTGTCTTCTTTAAGATCCTCAATATGTTCTTGTTTGAGGCTTTTTCTTGACCATTTCTCTATGGGTAATATGGGGTGGAGAAATGATGTTGGATATGAAATTTCTCACAGAGTTCTCAAACATCCTGATTTTTTAAGGGAAGTCCATTATCTGTGATAATGGACATGGGTACACCTTACCAATAGATGATTTAATTTAGGATGAATGAGGTGATCTTCTCGCTAATGAATTGGGTGAGTGGAATGGCTTCAATCCATTTTTTGAAGTAAGCAGTGGCAGTAATGATGAATTTATGACCAATGGATGAAGATGGATGAATTTTACCCACAAGGTCAAGTCCCCACTAACAAAGGGGCCATCATGTTGTGATGGGTTGCAGTTCTTGCATTGGTGCATGCACGAAATATCCTTGTACTTGGCACTTCTTTCACTTTCTAACAAAGTAATAGGAGCCTTTTTCCATGGAGGTCCAATAGTATCTTGTCCGCATGATCTTTGTAGCCAAGGAAGGGCTTCTTGAATGAGCCCCACAGATACCTTCATGTACTTCTTCTAAAGCTGTGGTCACCTCACCTTGCTCTAAGCATCGGAGGAGAGTACCATCGTGACTTCATTGGTATAGGGTTTTGCCTATGATTATGTATTGAGCGGATTGGCATATGAAGGTTTTTCATTGATTGTTCAATTGGTTTGGTGGAAGGATTTGATTGTGTAGGTAAGCGTAAAACTCACCATACCATGGGGAATCAAAAACGATGAGTTGACATACCATTGCATATTTTGGGATATCATAAGCGGGGATCCAAAGCTGTTTGACTAAGAACTCGTAGTGTGTTGAGTTCTATGGAAGATCGAGAAGAGAGGCTATTGTAGCTATTGCATCTGTAGCTTTAATTTTCTCTTGAGGAATCTGATCGAAGGTGATAGCCGTGAAAAATTCCTTGAAACTATCAACCATTTTCTTGTAAGGCATGAGATTATCATCCTTAGTTTGGTAATCATCATTAACCTGTCGGATGATCAACTGTGAATCGCCATATACTTGTAGCTCCTTTAAGTTCCATTTTACGACTAATCTTAGTCCTATGATCAAGGCCTCATAATCTTCTATGTTGTTTGTAGATGGGAATGTGAGCCTATATGATTTTGGAATTCTATCACCTTGAGGTGTGATAAATAGAATGCCAACTCCTGAACCATGCCTAGTATGTGACCCATCAAAATATAGCTTCCATTGCTGTGTTGGCATGACTGTGAATATTTTCTCATCTGGAAAATTTGAAATGAGATGATAGTCTCCTATGAGTGGTGCTTTAGCCAATTGATCTACAATGAATTGCCCTTTGATTGCTTTACTATCCACATATTCTATGTTAAACTCACTGAGGATCATAACCCACTTTTTCAAGTGACCTGTTAGTGCTAATTTACTGAGTAAATACTTGAGTGGATCTATCTTGGCGATGAGTTTTATCTTATGCGTCAACATGTAGTGCCTCAGTTTGGTTACTACCAAAATTACTGCGAGACAAGCTTGTTGAATAGGTGTATAATTGAGTTCATACCCTACTAGTGTCCTGGAGATGTAGTATACTGCACATTCTTTTCTTTTTGCATTATGTTGTGCTAGTAATACCCCTAAGGCCGTAGCCATAACTGATATGTATAATAACAAGGGCCTGTCTAGAGATGGTGGTGTTAGTAATGGTGGTGTCATCAAGTAGTCCTTAAGCTACTAGAATGCTTGCTAGAAGTTCTCTTCCCATTTGAAGCGAATATTTTTATGTAGCAGATGTGTGAAGGGATGATATTTATTGGCCAATTTTGCAATGAACCGATGGATTGACTGTAGCCATCCTTGTAATGTTCTCAACTGGTTGATGTTCTTAGGAGGTGGCATCTCCATGATCGCCTTTACTTTTGCAGGATCAACTTCAATTCATTTGTTTAAGACAATGTATCCTAGGAGCTTCCTGGAGGTCACTCCAAAGACACACTTCTTTGGATTTAGGTGGATATTATATTGTTCAAGTCTGGTGAAGATTTTGTCCAACACTACAAGGTGATCCTCTCTTGTTAATGATTTGGCTAGTAAACATCCACATAGTCTTCCATTAGTGTATGCATCATGTCTTGGAAGATGGCAGTCATTGCCCTTTTATATGTGGCTCCTTCATTTTTGAGACCGAATGGCATCACATTCCATTAGTATGTTCCCCAAGGGCATGTGAAAGTGGTTTTGTATTGATCTTCTGGGGTGATCTTAATCTGGTTGTATCCTGAAAATCCATCCATGAGAGATAGCATCGAATAACCTGCTGTTAGGTCCACAATCATATCAATATTGGATAGAGGGAAGTCATCCTTAGGACATGCCTTGTTTAGATTTCTGAAATCTATACACATACGGATGCCCTAGTTGATTTTTCCATTGGTATGATGTTGGATATCCATTATGTATAATCAATTGGTCTGATGAATCCCACATCTAACAACTTTTTGAGTTCTGCCTTCACTAATAGTGTGATTTGAGGATGCATTTTCCTAAGGTTTTGTTTTATCAGTTTTGCTCCTTTTGCTACTGTCAAGTGATGCATTACTAGATTTGGATCCAACCCTGACATGTCCACATATGAATAAAGAAATTTTATTTTTCGCTTCTTGAAGAATTTCACAAAACTAGGATCCTCTATATGAGTTAAGGATGTCGCTAAATGGATTTTATGAGGATTCCCCTCTAATCCCAGATTGACTTCCTTTGTCTCCTCTGTTAGAATGGACGATCTCTCCCGGTTCATGCTGAAGGGGAGAATGTTAAACCTTTCATCCTCAGTCACCTCAAAGAGGTTTTCAGCTTTTGATGCATCCTTTGGTTTTAATGTTTTGGGATCCAGAAGTGCCACAGTGTGGTTTTCACTTGAATATCCTATTTTGATTGTAATATTTTTGCGACTGAAAGGTTTGGAATTATCTCCAAAGTAATTCACATTGTTGTGTTCAATATCATACCCAACCTTGTGATACCTGCTGGGTATGTTATCCTGTAATTCAAGAAAGTCTATTATTGCCTCATCATTATGGAAGGTGTTAAGGAACGGGGGATTTTGTTGGTCCTAGTCAATAAGTTTTGTTACTACTTATCAAGTTGCCATTAGTTTTATATCCAAAGTCATTCTATATACTCTAGTCGGTTACTACTACCGAAACATTTAGTCGGTATGCACAAAATAGTCGGTTATAGAAGAAAGTAGTCACAAAGCCCAGTATGCATTGAGCTATCTACCGAGTATCATTCCATGTCTACCGAGCAAAAATAATGATACACTGAGTGAAACATGTTACCAAATTCATTGAATCTAGACAGACATGGGAAAACATGTTACAAGATCGAGGAACATAGAATCGTTATCACATTGGAAATTGCACTTAAGGATTGTGTATGATTTTGAGGTCATCTAACCAATGAAATATTTTATATAGTTATTCATTCAATAAATCATGTTTGTAAGATCAAAGCAATGAATCAGATCACCAACATAAGAGATCTATTTATACAGAGGTGTATGAAGCAAGACATGTGTGATAGACAGAGATATACAGAGGTGTATGAAGCAAGACATGTGTGATACATAAGAAAGCACTAAGTGTTATGACTGTTACAGAGACACAGAGGTCACCGAGAAGGATTTTAGAGAATAGTCAAAGAACAGAGTAAACAAAAGGGTTTACTGAGTCACTTTATGGGTTACTGAGGTATTCTATAAGCAAGGTAATCTTATTTTGAGAACATAGAATCTTCTATAACATTCCAGATGTAAAGTTGCAGATATTTTTAAAGATTTTATTGAAATATTTTGAAGTTGTAAGAGAAACCTTTAACAGGGTAAAATACTCTAACTAAGTCTATAAATTGTAAAACCTCTAACCAGGTGCAACATTTAGTTTAAGTGTTGTAAAATCCTTTAGCAAGGTAGATCTAACAGATCTTGAAACTCCTAACAGGGCAAGCTATCAGAAATAGCTGAACATGTAGCTCTAACTGAGCAGCCTTTATTATTGCAGTAGTGAAGTTGTGGGTGCCATCCCCACTGCAATTTTTCTCTCTAACCAAGAGTTTCTGCATAACCAAAATATATGTGTTATGGAGTGAATCATGTATGATTGTTATCTATTTGTTTTAGCTTTATGTTATGTTGCAGCAGTTTTTGGTTTATGCATAACAATAAAGTTATTATTGATAAAAAGATTTGAAGTACTGATTCACCCCTCCCCTCTTAGTACATTAGCTCTCCATATTGGGCCTAACAATTGGTATTAGAGCCTGAATCTTAGAAAAAGGTTTAACAACCTAAAGAGAAAGATCTTATCAATGGAAGGCTATAAACAATCTCAGAGAATTGTGTATCTGCAAGAAGAGTTGGATCATGCTAATCAAGTGACTGCAGACATGCAAAGACAAATGCAAAAATCATTGAAAGTGAGAAGAATATTATCTGATGATTTGCAGGACTCTCAAGAGTTAGTGGAACAAATTGAAACATCATCTGAGAATAGTATATCTGAGGAAACTGAAGAAATGATTGGAGTATTGAAAGAAAAGAACAAAGCACTGGTTGATAAGCTAAAAGCAATAAAAAGAGGACATGAACATTTCAGCACATAGATGACTGCGAATCTTGATGCATTGAGGACAACTAAAGATAAAGTAAGATATCTAGAAAGAGAAAAACAATAGCTTGAAGCTTTAGTATTTGAAAAGAATGAAGAAATTACAAGGTTGACTGGGATTCAACAAAATCTGTCAGATCAATTAGGTTATGCACATCATGAAGCAAATATGAAGGATGATGAGAATCAAGCATTGAAAATTGAAGTATCAAGGTTGACCAATGAACTTGAAATAGAAAATAAATCCAAGGAAACACTGAAGAAGAGCTATGAAGCATCAAAGATGTTGGATGAGTAACTGAATACAAGAAGACCCAACAAAGAAGCAGGACTCAGTTACAAAGGAAAAGACTCTACCGAGAAGGGAATTCATACAACCGAGAGAGGAGAATCATCAAAACAAGCTAGAAACAAGAAGCACATCAGAAGAAAGAAGCTTATTTGCAACTACTGTGGAAATCAAGGTCATACTGCTAACATGTGCCAAATCAGAAAAGGTAAGAAACTGAATGTCACTAAGTCTAATGGTTATTGTTATAATTGCAATAAATATGGTCACACATTTAACCAATGTAGGACAAAGTCTGTTAACAATTATCAGAAGGCAAAATTCAAAGGTTTTTGTAAAACTTGTAATATATATGGACATAGTATCGAGAAGTGTTGGCTTAAGCAAAAGAACTATATGTGGTCTGCACACCGAGCAAATACTAGAGGTTACCGAACTCACACAGATCCTTATCGACAGTATTCTGTAGTACCATGGGATTACAATAAAAGGATATGGTGTGAATGTTGTGGAAGATATGGACATATAAGTGCCAACTTCTTTATAAGGTTTGGAATGAACAACCGAAGATCATGGAGAAATCTTGGTATGGCATGTTTTCATTGTCACAAAGTTGGACACTTGGCTAGAGATTGCAGAGATCAACCTAGAGGAGACACTGAAGAAATAAAAGGCAAATTACAGATGATGTGGGAAAAGAAGGAAATTGTGTTAAATGAAGAAAGCACCTTACCTACCGAGTTAGGTGTACCTATTCCAAATTAATTGGTAAAGGTATGAAGGGAATGCATTCTCTCAAAGATTAAGTCTTAACAGTTCCTATTTTATCATGCACTTAATTCAAAATATGCATAGTTAAAGATGCATTAGAAAGTTTGAAATTCTATCAAAGTCTTTTGGAGCACTATACAGGAAGACTGTCAAGTCGGTGAATACAGGAACCCTGTCAAGTCGGTAAATGAAGAAAGTCTGGTTACTCGGTTAAAGCGCAAAAAGGAAAGAAAGTTTAGTGGAACCGAGTGCATTTAATGTTTTTTGACCTAACCTGCATGGAGATCGATAAGGTATATTGTGTACTTAAAGCATTTACGCGGTCATTTTTCACTCACCAAGTTTTCAAGAGATCAGAGCAAAGCGAATCAAAGGTGATCAAACCACCTCCCGAGCGAATTTCAAAGGTATTTACATCAATCTCAATGCATTGTTAAGCTGGTTTACCGATCATATCAAGTTGTTATTGTCTGCTAAGTGTGAAGCATCTGGCATTTGAAAATCTTCAAACCCTAAGGATCTTGTATTAATTCTTATCTGAAATCTGCAATGGCACCTAAGATCCAGAATCCTGTTGTTGTTGAGAACATCAAAAAGTCCTCACTGAAATACTCTTTAACTCCCAAAATTGCATCTAAACCGGATGATAAAACCGTATTTTCACTCATTCTAGATAGAGTTTTATTAGTCGAGGATGTGAGATTCTTCACTAAATGTCAAGTTGAAGAACTAGGTCACGTTGAAATCAAAGACACATATGATGAATTGTGCACCGATGGTAAAATGGATAGCAAGTATGAGCACATTAAGATCGAGGGATTGACTGAAGCCCTAACCTATCCCTATGTCTTCAAACCCCAGTGGGTCAAGTTTGTTTTGAGCAGAGTTCATGATGACTTCATGTGGCTAGAAGAGAAACCGTTTAAGATCACCAAGGAAATCATTCATTTGATCATCGGTTACCCTATTTATGATCATGCCCAAGCTCAGAAAATGATATCACAGAAGGAATTGATCAGTTTAACCGGAGTAGAATCAGATTGCAGAGGACTGAAACTGAACAATGTCACAGATGCAGAGCTAAAGTTTGCCATTAGAGTAATAGGTTATTATTTCTTCCAATCAACAAGGGAAAATAGTGTACCCTGTGCAACAGTAGACTTAGCTTATAAAATTGTGAAGAAAGGCATGAAAATTGATTTATGTGAGGTATTGTTGAAAAACCTATTTGAGAATCTCAATACCATAAGGAAGACAAAGAAGAACAATTTGGCCAATACACTAAAGTTTGGATCACTGTTAATATGCATGTTTTTCTATTTTAAAAAATTCTTTCCATCAGTCGGTAAAGTTGTTTGGGAACTACACCGACCAATCACCCATCAAATCAATGACTTCATCAAGAAGCTAGGTGATAACTTTAATGATATTATGGATGATTACTTTAGCAAGTTTCAGGAAAGGATGCATAACAGATACCGGATTCCACCCAAGCTATTGGAGAAATACAAGGATGACATATGTTTTGAAGTGGACACTGATTATTGTTATGTGAATGCTGTGGAACCAAGAACTCAATCTTTGCCACCTATGGGTTACGAGATTGATTTTGACATCACACAACAACAGAGAGATGCATTTCTGACATTACCAAGGCATGCTACCGAGCTGAGGTATGGAACATATGAAGAAGTGAAGGAAAAAGTAAAAATGAGCATTGTAGTACCCAAAGCTACAAGGAAGGCAACAAAGATGATAAAGGAATTAATGGAGAAATTCGGAGAAGATTCTTCCTCCACACCTACCAAAGGCACTATAGTAATCACCGAAGAGGAATCTGAAGCCCAAGAGGCAGCTATAACACTTAGCACCGAATTGCCTAAGGGAAAAGTGTTGAAAAGAAAGAAACAGGATACATCAAAGGTATCACCGACTCCTCCTGCAAAGAGACCTAACACAAGAGCATCTGCATCTTCACCGAGTAAGAAAACAAAGAGTGTTGCCGCACCCAAGGTAACAAAAACTTACAAGAAATCTACTCGGAGACTCATTTTGACCAAAGAGTCTAGTGACACTGAATCTGAAGATGCAAGCAAATTTCAGATTGTCAAGAGCAAAAAGGTAAATGTACATAGTATTGAAAATTTTTGTGCTAATCTGAAGCAATATGGTGGATTTGGAGCATTCAGAAATGTTAAGTATGAATCCAGATCTGATGATGAAAAGAGACAAATAGAAGAAGTTGTCATCTGCACACTATTGAAATTCCAATTGGCCCCATTGGAATTATCTAAATCTCTTCCAAGTGAATTATATTTGCATATTGACAATAGGTGGAATATCTTTTCCTAGACATGTCGGTAGATGAGATCACCGAACATCTGAAAAACTGCCACACAAAATTCCTAGTCAAGCAAAGAGCTTTAAAATTGATGAATGGCCTTTACTTGGATGTAGAGAATGAGACCAAGGAAAAATGGCAGGAAATCTTTCGAATCAAGAGTGCTGGTGAACAAGCTGAAGTTGAAATAGTTGATTTTACCGAAGAAGTTCCTGATATCACGGAGCAGGACCCTGCTGACACCATACAAGTAGATGAAGATATCATGGATACAGAGGCACCGTAATAGGAAATGAGAGAAGGAAATGCATATGCCAAACTGGTATCCAGTGAATCAGTTTTGGAACAAGTTCAGCCCTATCTTCTGGTCAATCAGCCTATTTCAACCGAGGCCCCTAAGGATACGACGCAAGGCACAAAAGGTCACAAGTCAACAATAGGAGAAGCTACTTCTCAAGAATAGACCTCTCAAGCTCCTTCCAACACTGAAAATGTTGCAACCGAGACACCAAGCTCAGAGACACCAAAGGACACTACAGAGGCTAAAGAAACCGACCAAAGTGTTGCCTCTACCGAGCAAATGACCGAGGGTCAACAAGCCTCACAAGCCATTGTTTTAGTCCAACCAATGAAAGGTAAAGAAAAGAAGATGAAAAAGCATAGTTTCAAATTAGATTTGTCAAAACCAATAGTGTTGCTCAATGTTGATATATCCAAATTAAAGGGGCAATCACTCATTGAATTCGACAAACTATGCAAAGCCAAAGCTGAACAGGAGAAGCAAATGGCTATTCAAAAGAAAAATAAAGTACTTCAGAAGGTGAAAGCACTCTTAACCGATATGCTACATGAAGCTATAGTAACCAAAGATGTAGCCATCCACATTCAACTGGATGAACTCCTAACCAAGATAGAGACATCTAGAGTAGATGCATCCGAATATTTGAGCAAGTTAAAAGACAAGGAGCTCACTGCAAAAATGATTGAAGAGGTACAGAAAGCTATTGCCATTGGCAAAGTTAAACTTGTCAAATTTATTGCTGAGTTGACCCCTCAACTCAAGCACATTCTTTATTTATTTCAGAAACTCTGTACATTCTCTTTATTTATTAAAGATATCAAGAATAAAACTGAAGTAATTGAGAAAGAGATCACCAATCTCTCTAATAAGTTGACCATTGAGCCACATCCCATTTAGAATTTTTATACCAAGCTACAACAGCTCATGGCTCAATAATTGGAACTAAGGAACGAAGAACACAAGATAAGGATGGACAAAATGACACTTCAAACATTATTCCTTCCTCATCTTTCATCCATCCAAGAACAGATGAACAAAGCTACCTCCCTATCCACTCAGCAAGAGGGAAGCACCTTAGATGGACTAATTTCACTGTTAGTTGACATTACAGCTCAGAATTCACTTATGAACAGTGTTAAGGATGCCCTCTCTGCCGCGCTTACCGATGCCAAGATAAAGTACAAATCCATTTTTGACCAGTTGCCACCACCGAATGGTAACTAAGTTCAGATGTTTGTCAAAAAGGGGGAGTGAGTATCATATCAAAGTATATAGGGGAATGTAGTATACAGGGGGAGTATATACCGAGCAAAACAGAGTATTCAAATGCAGAGTCAATTTTGACAGGGAACAGAGAACAAAGCAGTGAACCGAACAGTTATCACAGAACATTGATCACCGAGCATGCAAAATCAGAGTTTTGTACAGTATATTGATAAGGGGAGTATATCTAAATATACTATTTCATTGACTAATGTATATACTATCTGTTTAGTCAAATTTTGTAAGTATATAGATTATTGCGTTATGACTTTGAAAGTAGTTTTGTCAAACATCTCAACTAATGTCAAAAGGGGAGATTGTTACTACTTATCAAGTTGCCATTAGTTTTATATCCAAAGTCATTCTATATACTCTAGTCGATTACTACTACTGAAACATTCAGTTGGTATGCACAGAACAGTCGGTTATAGAAGAAAGTAGTCACAGAGCCTAGTATGAACCGAGCTATCTACCAAGCAGAAATAATGATACACCGAGTTGATATACATCAAGTGAAACGTGTTACCAGATTCATTGAATCTAGACACACATGGGAAAATGTGTGACAAGATCGAGGAAAATAGAACCGTTATCACATTGGAAATTGCACTTAAGGATTGTGTATGATTTTGAGGTCATCTAACCAATGAAATATTTTATATAGTTATTCATTCGATAAATCATGTTTGTAAGATCAAAGCAATGAATCAGATCACCAACATAAGAGATCTATTTATATAGAGGTGTATGAAGCAAGACATGTGTGATAGACAGAGATATACAGAGGTGTATGAAGCAAGACATGTGTGATACATAAGAAAGCACTAAGTGTTATGACTGTTATAGAGACACAGAGGTCACCAAGAAGGATTTTAGAGAACAGTCAAAGAACATAGTAAACAGAAGGGTTTACAGAGTTACTTTATGGGTTACCGAGGTATGCTATAAGCAAGGTAATCTTATTTTGAGCACATAGAATCTGCTATAACATTCTAGATGTAAAGTTGCAGATATTTGTAAAGATTTTATTGAAACATTTTGAAGTTGTAAGAGAAACCTTTAACAGGGTAAAAGACTCTAACTAAGTCTATAAATTGTAAAGCCTCTAACCAGGTGCAACATTTAGTTTAAGTGTTGTAAAATCCTTTAGCAAGGTAGATCTAACAGATCTTGATACTCCTAATAGGGTAAGCTATCAGAAATAGCTAAACATGTAGCTCTAACTGAGCAACCTTTATTATTGCAGTAGTGAAGTTGTGGGTGCCATCCCCACCGCAGTTTTTCTCTCTAACCAAGAGTTTCTGCGTAACCAAAATATATGTGTTATGGAGTGAATCATGTATGATTGTTATCTATTTGTTTTAGCTTTATGTTATGTTGCAGCAGTTTTTGGTTTATGCATAACAGTAAAGTTATTGTTGATAAAAAGATTTGAAGTACTAATTCACCCCTCCCCTCTCAGTACATTAGCTTTCCATATTGGGCCTAACAAGTTTGGGGTGGATAATTGGCATCAATTAGGTTAATCTCATAGGAGGTATCAGTTATGGTTAGGATGAAGGTATTGAGGTCATCATTAGTACTCTCCTCTTTGCAATCAAGCTCAGGAGGTGACCTATCTCTCTTAGAAGTATCCTCAGTATCTGGATCCCAAAAGGTTCTGATCCATGCATCTCCTTCAGCTCTTTTATCTTCAAAAGTATTAAAGGAATCTTCTTCAGATTCATGTGAAGCTAAAGAACCCCATTTGTATTCATGTGAATCCATCTCAAAATCAATTTATAGAACTCTGTCACTGTATATTAGAGGGATGTCTATAGGTGTGAAAGGTTCGTCAACAACTGCTACAGGTATACGGGGTTGCTGATGTTGCTTGGGTGTTTGAAGTGGACAAGAGTTGTATCCTCGGAGTGACAGGTTTTTGTGCAACAAAACCCTTTTATTTGTTTGTTTTATGTGCAAATTTCAATTGAGAAGTGCTTGCGTGACTTGGATTTTCTGATGTTGTAGGTTTGTCTACAATGGACATTAGCATGACTTTGGGAGTGATGGATTTAGAAGTTGTCTACTTTTGTTTGTTTTTAAGCTTGAGCTTAGAAGATCTCTCTGAACTAGAATTGAATCTGAGTCCCTTTTTATCTCTTGGTGTTAACAAGGGTTTTAATGGCTCTTTTACACCTTTCTTGTGGGATCCCAATGCACTATGGTTGTCATAGCCCATCTTTTGCACCATAGTAAAACCTTTGCCATATTTTTCTATAGGGATCTTGATCTGTTGTTTACCTTTGTTCGAAGGGTCTTTGTAAATCCAGCCTACCAAGTCTTCATCAATAGTTTCATGTTCTTGTGATCTGCCCGGGGTGAATCCATCAAGTTTATCAACATTTGCTACAATAGGTGGCTTGAGAAAAAATGTGGTTTTCCATGAGTCCTAGGTCAGAGGGGTAATTGGCCAACACAAAAAAGTTGGCTAATGTTATATTCTCAAGGGCCTTCATCCTTTACCTTCATCTTCAGCTTGTCTTGTTTAGGTGTAGGGATCGGTGTACTGGTGAGAGAAGTTGGGTGGACGTATGATGATGAGGCAATGGCTTCTCGATTGCTGGGCACCGTGATATCTAGTTGATGCCTTATATTTTTGCAAAAGGATTTAAATGGGTTAGTATCACCAAGGATAGTTCTTTCCACTCCATTATGTGGAAATTTGATGCACTAATGGTAGGTGGATGGTACTACTTGCATAACATGAATACATGGCCGACCCAGTAGGAGATTGTATGGGAGAGGGAGGTCTATGACTTGACAAACCACATCCCTCACCATAGGTCCTATCCTTACTGGTAGAGTAACACACCCTTTAGAGGAACGTTCTGCATCATCATAGGCCTTGATGGTGATCTTGTTTCTGGCATCAATTTCTCCTTCTGCATACCCTAATGCTGTGATTAATTGCAATGTGAAAATGTTAAGGCCAAATCCATTGTCAATCAAGACTTGCTTGATTATGTGTTTATGTATGAATCCCTCAATGTGGAGAGGGGCTTTATGTGGTTGTTGAATGGATGCATCATCATTCTCAGTGAAAGTAAGACATGGTGATGATTTGAGACTTCCAACAATGGCTTGAAATTGATCTATGTTTAGGTTGGATGGAAGTGACGCTTCTTGGAGAGTTTGATCAAAGATAGTTTTATGTGAGGGTGATAGGCACAAAATCTCTATTATTGAAATGAGTGTTGGTATCTTATCCAATTGGTCCACAAGGTTATATTGTTTGGGCACATATGCCACTCTTGATGGTGCTCCTTGTATAGTAATCTTGCTACGATGGGTAACAACCTTGCATGCGAGATCTTTGCCTTTGATTGTAATGGTTGCACCTTGTTCATTAGAATCGTAAAGGTTATTGACAATATAGGTATATGGTGTGTGGGTAGAGTTAACCGTGCTATCTTGGTTCTTACTTTGATGGGAGGGGCCCCTTTCTCATATGATGGGAGTGGATTCTTGAACATGGTGTGATCCGTATTGGAAGTTTTTGCAATGTGTCCATCCACTTCTATGTCACCTCGATCAATGAGGTCTTGAATGATTTCTTTTAACCAATGACAATTGTTCATTTTGTGTCCTTTTCCCTTGTAAAATTCACAATATTTGTTATCCATCCACCATGGAGGTTTATCCCGTGGTTTGTAGTTTGATTTTTTAGGCAACGTGATGAGATCAAAAGATATAAGTTGCTGTAATATATTTTCAAGAGGTTCTTGCAAGGGTGTATATGTAGGTAGAGTACCTATTCTTAAGTGCCTCTTGCTGTGTGTTGGGAGCTTGATTTCCTCGATTGTTTGGGGGATTACCTTGGTTTGTAGTGTTGCTGTTATGATTATCCACTTTCTCGACAATTTTGACTATTGGTTGAGTGATTTTGATAGCCCTTGCATCTACAATACCATCATTAATGATGTTTTTGTTCTTGGACCAAAACTTGGGTTTGTCATTGTTGTAGGCTAGTTGTGGACTGCCTTTTTTGTCTTTGTAGATTTTGACAAATCTGAACATTTGACTTCCAAGTGGAATTCCATCTCTTCATTTAAGTTTGAAATGAATATTTCAACTAATTGTTCCTCAAGAATGGGGATGAACGTCTGCTAGAAAGGTGTCTCCATCTTTGCAAGAATGTTGAGAATAGCTGTCCATTCTTTTGTTTAGTGTTGCATAAATTAACCATGGATATATCACATTCTATGTTGTGTGCATGATGAGTGAGAATTCTTGCACTAAGTCATCAAATGTCTTGATTCCACTAGGAAAGCATGAAAGCCATTGCATAGCTAAGCCTCCTAGACTTTGGGGGAAGAGGTGCATTAAGTACGTCTTGTCATATGCAACCTCTAAAAAAGTAGAGTAGAATTCTCTCAAATTGTCTCTTGGATCTCCCTTTCCTATGTACTTGTCAATTTTTGGAGTCTTGAAATTGCGTGGGAAAGGAGGCATGATAATGCTCCTATCAAATGGATAGGGACTGTTGGCAAGAAATACTGCATTATTGTTCAAATGTTGTCATTGATGACAACTAGAGTAGATATTCAATCCCTACTTCATGATTCATTCATATAAGAAGAGTGATTGAGGTCCGGTGAGATAGAATAGGACATCCGGTAATGTATAGTAATTTGGTTGGTAGTTCAGGTGTGTTGAGTATGATGATATGATGAAAACAATAAGGATCCAGTCAACTACTGAGAGGGGGGTGAATCGGTAGATAGAAAACAAACTAAAATTTTGCCAAACTTAATCCCAACTCATAAATCAATCACTGAAACTAATCGTTTTAGACACTATATCTAAAACTTTAACTCCATTGTCAAGCTTTTACCAGTTGACTAAAATATCAATTATACAATGTAACAAATCTCAAACTCACATACCATTTAACCAAAACATTAAACCACTTTACTATCATCAGTAATAGCTCATTTCAGATTACTTCTAGTCATCTAATCATATCTAAGTGGATTTACTAGTTAATCATAGTAGCCATATCAAAACATAACCATAAAATCATTCACTACTTGAGTTAATCATAGTAACCATATCAAAACATAACCATAAAATCATTCACTACTTGACACAATGATTTTTGACATGGAAACCCAAATGGGAAAAATCACGGTGGGGATGAATACCCACAAGTATTTTGAACTCTTCTGAAGTTCGCCCTATTAGGAACCAAGCCTTGTTAGAAGCTTATACAATAATGTCTTTTTAAGAATAGATTCGGTTAGGGACCACCCGGTTAAGGGATTGACTACAATACCTTGTTAAAGGCAATACCCTGTCAAGAGCAACCTCGATAGAGGATTTCAATAGCCTGGTTAGAGGATTTAGATAACACCAAGCCTTTTAAAGCTTATCCTGTTAGGGGATTTAACTGTTGTAATTGTTAGAGAACAACAGGGTCTTTGCTGATCTGGTAATAGCACTATCTTTCTTTGTTAGATCCTTTTCTGCTCCTATCTGCCTTCAAAACATTCCGCAGACACTCTTTTTGGTTTGGCAAAAATCACACTACCATACTTAAAAAAAATTTCCAACACAATTACAAAACAACTCATCGACCTTATAAGAAAATACAATAGGTCGGCAACACATCACAAAACCTACAACTCTCATCAAGATTACAAACATATTAGTTCAATCATGACCGTTAGATTACATAGCAATCATCTACACATTGTTCTAGACAACTTCAACCGCTCCTGGATCACCACTCATCGAATCCTATAACTCATCACACGGTTATACTTCATGCTATGCAATTGCTCATTCCCAAGATAAACAGTTATCTTCACGCACTAAAATCACTTTGAAAATCATCACGTGCATCATGCATACATGGCATCTTCATCTCCAATCACCATTCAATCATAGATCAACATAACTGATTCACCAAGCTCCATTGGTTAGGGTTTGGAATATCAACTGGTTAGGGTTACCGGTTGATCATTCTGCTTGAAATACCAATACCGGTTTCCAACGATGCTTTACTACCGGTTGCATTACTAGATCACTACCGATTGTAATACAACTCCATTACTGGTTACTATTGACATCAATGATAATATTCTACTTCATTAATGAAATATTCATGCAATGACAATAGAGTATTTGGTGTTGCGGATCTTGAAGAAGCATTATGGATGTGTAATCTACCTTATTCTAGGTTTATGTGATCTACTAGTGACTTTTGAGTAAGTTGGAAGGTCCATTATACGGGTTTTTGGTTGGAACAATGCTCATCATCAGTAACGTGTGGATATTCATTGTGCGGATTGTGCAAAGTAATTTTGACGATTATTTGTGTGTCTGAGGATGTTAAGCCGACATGTAGGAAGTGTATGGTCAATTCCTTTTGGTCTGCTTATGCATTTGAGATCGCGTTGAGATGACTTGATATACATGTGTCATTTGCATGCTATACATTTTTGGGCTGACATGAAGGACACGTAATTTGGCGTTGCAGATATAAAAGAGCAGTTTATATGATGATTTTGTAGATCAGTTTTTGTGTGGACAGTGGTTGTGAGCGAATTTGTGTAGTTTCACGTGCACAAGTAAAGGATTTGTGCTTTGAAATTTAGCAAAACAACAGAACGGAGTAGTGTATCAGATCAAAGTACTTTGTGCTTAACTGGAGCTGTAATTTGGCATTTGCAGATGCTGTTTATCAGTTCAGACATTCCAATTATTCTTTGTAATCATTTTATAAGGTAGTGAGCCTTCCGAGGTTGTAGCGCTTATTGTAATTTGAGAAGTGAGATCTAGGAAGTGTGCTTGAATGCATGCACATTCCCCTTATGTAACATTTCTATACTTCTAACAGAGTACATATTGTTACTACTTATCAAGTTGCCATTAGTTTTATGTTCAAAGTTATTCTATATACTCTAGTTGGTTATATCTACTGAAATATTTAGTCGGTATGAACAGTCCAGTCGGTTATAGAAGAAAGTAGTCTCAGAGCGTAGTATACACCGAGGTGTCTACCGAGTATCATTCCATGTCTAGTGAGCAGCAAAGATGACACACCGAGTTGATATACACTGAGTGAAACGTGTTACCGAATTCATTGAACCTGGACATACATATGGAAACGTGTTACAAGATCGAGGAACATCTAACCGTTATCACATTGGAAATTGCACTTAAATATTGTGTATGATTTTGAGGCCATCTAACTAATGAAATATTTTGCATGGTTATTCATTCGATAAAATATATTTGTAAGATCGAAGCAATGAATGGATCACCGACATAAGAGATCTATTTATACAACATGGATTAAGATCAGACATATACATGTAGCATGACAGAAAGAAAGATATAGAAATATATGAAGCAAGACATGTGAAAGCACTAAGTGTTATGACTATTACAGAGACACAGAGGTTACCGAGAAGGATTTCAGAGAATAGTCAAAGAACAGAGTAAACAAAAGGGTTTACCGAGTTACTATATGGGTTACCAAGGTGTGCTATAAGCAAGGTAATCTTATTCTGAGCACATAGAATCTGCTATAACATTTCATATGTAAAGTTGCAGATATTTGTAATGATTTTATTGTAATATTTTGAAGTTGTAAGAGAAACCTTTAATAGGGTAAAAGACTCTAATCAAGTCTATAAATTGTAAAGCCTCTAACCAGGTGCAACATTTAGATTAAGTGTTCTAAAATCCTTTAGCAAGGTAGATCTAATAGATCTTGATACTCCTAACAGGGTAAGCTATCAGAAATAGCTAATCATGTAGCTCTAACCGAGCAACCTTTATTATTGTAGTAGTGAAGTTGTGGGTGCCATCCCCACCGCAGTTTTTCTCTCTAACCAAGGGTTTCTGCGTAACCAAAATATATGTGCTATGGAGTGAATCATGTATGATTGTTATCTATTTGTTTTAGCTTTATATTATGTTACTGCACTATTCAGTTTATGCATAACAGTAAAGTTATTATTGAGGAAATGTTTTGAAGTACTGATTCACCCCTCTCCTCTCAGTGCATTAGCTTTCCATATTGGGCCTAACAATTGGTATCAGAGCTTCAATCTTGGAAAAGGGTTTAACTGCCTAAAGAGAAAGATCTTATCAATGGAAGGCTATAAACAATATTGGAGGATTGTGTATGTGCAAGAAGAGCTGGATCATACTAATCAAGTGATTGCAGACATGCAAAGAAAAATTCAAAAATCTCTTAAAGTGAGAAGAAGATTATCTGATGATTTGCAAGACTGCCGAGGATAAGGTAAGAGATCTAGAAAGGGAGAAACAACAACTTGAAGTCTTAGTATCTGATAAGAATGATGAAATCACAAGGATGATTGGAATTCAACAAAACCTGTCAGATCAACTAGGTTATGCACATCATGAAGCAAATCTGAAAGATGATGAGAATCAAGCATTGAAACTTGAAGTATCAAGGTTGACCAATGAACTTGAAATAGAGGAGAAATCCAAAGAAACACTGAAGAAGAGTTATGAAGCATCAAAGATGTTGGATGAGCAACTGAACACAAGAAGACCCAACAAAGATGCAGGACTCGGTTACAATGGAAAAGACTCTACTGAGAAGGGAATCCATACTACCGAGTGAGGAGAATCATCAAAGCAAGTTGGAATCAAGAAGAACATCAAAAGAAAGAAGCCTGTTTGCAACTACTGTGGAAATCAAGGTCACACTGCCAACATGTGCCAAATCAGAAAAGGTAAGCAACCGAATGTCACTAAGTCCAATGGTTATTGTTACAACTGCAATAAATATGGTCACACATCTAATCAATGTAAGACAGTTTGTTAACAATTATCAGAAGGCAAAATTCAAAGGGTTTTGTAAAAACTGCAATAGATATGGACATAGTATCGAGAAGTGTTGGTTTAAGCAAAAGAACTATATGTGGTCTGCACACCGAGCAAATGCTAGAGGTTACCGAACTCACACAAATCCTTACCGACAGTATTCTGTAGTACCATGGGATTACAATACAAGGATATGGTGTGAATGTTGTGGAAGATATGGACATATAAGTGCCAACTATTTTATAAGGTTTGGGATGAACAACCGAAGATCATGGAGAAATCCTGGTATGGCATGTTTTCATTGTCACAAAGTTGGACACTTGGCTGGAGATTGCAGAGATCAACCTAGAAAAGACATTGAGGAAATAAAAGACAAATTATAGATGATTTGGAAAAAGAAGGAAATTGTGTCAAATGAACAAAGCACCTTACCTACCGAGTTAGGTGCGCCTATTCCAAATTAATCTGTAAAGGCATGAACGGACTGCATTCTCTCAAGGTTAAATCTTAATAGTTCCTATTCTATTATGTACTTAATTCAAAATCTGCATATTTAAAGATGTATTAGTAAGTTTGAAATTCTATCAAAGTCTTTTGGAGCACTATACAGGAAACCTGTCAAGTTGGTGAACATAGGAAACCTGTCAAGTTTGTAAATGAAGGAAGTTTGGTTACTCGGTTAAAGCGGAAAAAGGAAAGAAATTTTAGTGAAATCGAGTACATTTAATGTTTTTGACCTAACCTGCATGGAGCCCGATAAGCCATATTATGTACTTAAAGCATTTACGCGGTCATTTTTACTTACCAAGTTTTTGAGAGAGAAGAGCAAAGCGATTCAAAGGCAATCAAACCTCCTACAAAGCAAATTCAAGCTATTTACATCAATCTCAATGCATTGTTAAGCTGGTTTACCGATCTTATCAAGTTGCTATTATCTGCTAAGTGTGAAGCATCTGCCATTTTGAAATCCTGAAACCCTAAGGATCTTTAGTTAGTTTTTTAATCTAAAATCTACAAATGGCACCTAAGATCCAAGATCCCATTGTTGTCAAGAATGTTGAAAAGCCCTCACTAAAATACTCTTCGACTCCCAAAGTTGTATCTGAACCGGATGACAAAACCACATTTTCAGTCATCCTGGACAGAGTGTTATTAGTCGAGGATGTGAGATTCTTCACCAAATGTCATGTTGAAGAACTCGGTCTTGTTGAAATCAAAGACACCTATGATGAATTATACATAGATGGTAAATTGAATAGCAAGTATGAGCACATTAAGATCAAGGGATTAACTGAAGCCCTAACCTATCCCTGTGTGTTCAAACCCCAGTGGGTCAAGTTTGTTCTGAGCAGAGTTAATGATGATTTCATGTGGCTAGAAGAGCAACCGTTTAAGATTACCAAGGAAATCATTCATCTGATTACTGATTACCCTATTTATGATCATGCTCGAGCCCAAAAGATGATATCACAGAAGGAATTGATCAGTTTAACCAGAGTGGAATCAGATTGCAGAGGATTGAAATTGAACAATGTCACTGATGAAGAACTAAAATTTGCCATTAGAGTAATAGGTTGTTGTTTCTTCCAATCAGCAAGGGAAAACAGTGTACCCTGTGCAGCAGTAGACCTAGCATACAAAATTGTGAAAAAGGGAATGAAAATTGATCTTTGTGAGGTGTTGCTGAAAAACCTGTTTGAGAATCTGAACACCATCAGGAAGCCAAAGAAGAACAACTCAGCAAATACACTAAAGTTTGGATCACTACTTGTATGCATGTTTTTCTATTTTGAAAAATTCTTTCCATCAGTCAGTAAAGTTGTTTGGGAACTACACTGACCAATCACCCATCAGATCAATGACTTCATTAAGAAGTTAGGAGATAATTTCAATGATATTATGGATGATTACTTTAGTAAGTTCCAAGAGAAAATGCATAACAGATACAGAATTCCACCCTAGCTAGTGGAGAAATACAAAAATGACATATGTTTTGAAGTAGACACTGATTACTGTTATGTGAATGTTGTGGAACCGAGAACTCAATCTTTGTCACTGATGGGTTACAAGATTGATTTTGACATCACACAACAATAAATTGATGCATTTCTTACATTGCCAAGACATGCTACCGAGCTGAGGTATGGAACCTATGAAGAAGTGAAGGAAAAAGTAAAAATGAGCATTGTAGTACCCAAAGCTACAAGAAAGACAACAAAGATGATAAAGGCATTATCGGAGAAGACTCTTCCTCGACACCTGTCAAAGGCACTTTAGCCATTACCGAAGAGGAATCTGAAGCCCAAGAGGTAGCTATAACATTGAGCACCAAATTGCCTAAGGGAAAAGTGTTGAAAAGAAAGAAACAAGACACATCAAAGGCCTCACCGACTCCACCAGCAAAGTGACCTAACACTAGAGCATCTGCAGCTTCACCGAGTAAGAAAGAAAAGAGTGTTACTATTCCTAAGGTAACAAAAACCTTCAAGAAATCTACTCGGAGACTCATTTTGGCAAAAGAGTCTAGTGACACCGAATCTGAGGATGCAAGCAAATTTCAGATTGTCAAGAGCAAGAAGGTAAAGGTACATAGTGTTGAAAATTTCTGTGCTAATCTGAAAGAATATGGTGGATTTGGAGGATTTAAATATGTTAAGTATGAAACTAGGAATAATGATGAAAAGATACAAATTGAAGAAGCTGTCATCTGCACACTTCTAAAATTCCGGTTGGCTCCATTGGAACTATCTAAATCACTTCCAAATGAACTTTATTTGCATATTGATAATAGGTGGAAGTATGCAATGGACTTTGAGAAACAGATCAGAGAAAGAAGTCTGGTACATCTCTTTCCTGACATGTCAGTAGCTGAAATAAAGGAACATCTTACAACCTACAACTCAAAGTTTCTCGTCAAACAAAGAGCCTTAAAACTGATGAATGGGCTGTATATTGAAGTAGAAAATGAGACAAAAACATAGTGGCAGGAAATCTTTAAAATCAAGGATGCTGGTGAGCAAGCTACAGTTGAAATTGTTGATGTCACCGAGCAATATCTTGATGTTACTGAGCAAGACCCTACTGACACCCTTCAAATAAATGAAGATATCATGGATACAGAGGCACCGGAACAGGAAATGATAGAAGGAAATGCATATGCAAAACTTGTATCTAGTGAATCAGTCTTGGAACAAGTTCAGCCTTATCCACCGGTCAATCAACCTATCTCAACCGAAACTCCTCAGGATACAGATCAAGGCACCGAAGGTCACAAGTCTACAATAGGAGAAGGTACTACTCAAGAACAGATGTCTCAAGCACCATCTAGCACGGAAAATGTTGAAACTAAGACACCGAGTATCGAGACACCAAAGGACTTTACAGAGGCTAAAGAAACCGACCAAAGTGTTGCCTCTACCGAGCAACCTACCGAGGGTCATCAAGCCTCACAAGCCATTGTCTTAGTTCCATCGGTGAAAGGTAAAGAAAAGAAGATGAAAAAGCATAATTTCAAAGTTGATTTGTCAAAACCAATAGTGTTGCCCAATGTAGACATATCAAAATTAAAGGGGCAAGCACTCATGATTTCAGTGAACTATGCAAAGCAAAAGCTGAACAAGAGCAGCAAATGGCGATTCAAAAGAAAAATAAAGTACTTCACAAGGTGAAAGCACTCTTAATAGATATGCTACCTGAAGCTACAGTGTCAACAGATGCACCCATCCACATTCAAATGGATGAACTCCTAACAAAGATAGAGACATCTGGAGTAGATGCATCAGAATATTTGAGCAAGCTAAAAGACAAAGAGCTCACTGCAAAAATGATAGAAGAGGTATAGAAAGCTATAGCTATTGGCAAAGTTAAACTTGTCAAATTTTATTGCTGAGTTGACTCCTCAACTCAAGCACATTCATTATTTATTTTAGAAACTCTGTACATTTTCTTTATTCATTAAAGACATAAAAAATAAAACAAAAGCAATTGAGAAAGAGATCACCGATCTCTCAAATAAGTTGACCACAAAGCCAAATTCAATTCAGAATTTCTATACAAAGCTACAACAGCTCATGGCTCAACAATTGGACCTCAGAAATGAAGAACACAAAATCAGAATGGACATAATGACACTTCAGACATTATTCCTTCCTCATCTTTCATCCGTCCAAGAACAGATCAACCGAGCAACATACTTGTCTACTACACCGGAGGGAAGCACTCTAGATGGCTTAATATCGTTATTGGCTGATATTCAAGCACAAAATTCTTTAATGGACAGTGTAAAGGATGCACTCTCTGTCACTCTCACCGAAGCACGAACCTAGTACAAATCCATTTTTGACCAGTTGCCACCATCAAATGGTAATTAAGTCTTGATGTTTGTCAAAAAGGGGGAGTGATACAGTGTTAAGGGAGTGATATAGTATTCAAAGCATCAAACAAAAGGAGTGTACTATACAAGGGGAGTATACCGAGCAAAGTATCCAAGTGCAGTGAACCGAGCAGTGAACAAAATAGTAAGCAAAGAACAAGTGCAACACACAGAACATTGATCATCGAGCATGCAAAATTAGAAGTTTTGTACAGTATATCGATAAGGGGAGTATATCTGGATTTAATATTTCATTGACTATTGTATATACTGTCAGTATAGTCAAATTTTGCAAGTATATAGATTATTGAGTTATAACTTTGAAAGTGGTTTTTGTCAAACATCTCAACTAATGTCAAAAGGGGAGATTGTTACTACTTATCAATTTGCCATTAGTTTTATGTTCAAAGTTATTCTATATACTCTAGTCGGTTATATCTACCGAAATATTCAGTCGGTATGAACAATCCAATCGGTTATAGAAGAAAGTAGTTTGAGAGCGTAGTATACACCGAGGTGTCTACCGAGTATCATTCCATGTCTACCGAGCAGAAAAGATGACACACCGAGTTGATATACACTGAGTGAAACATGTTACCAGATTCATTGAACTTGGACATACATATGGAAATGTGTTACAAGATCAAGGAACATCTAACGGTTATCACATTGGAAATTGCACTTAAAGATTGTGTATGATTTTGAGGTCATCTAACCAATGAAATAGTTTGCATGGTTATTCATTCGATAAAATATATTTGTAAGATCAAAGCAATGAATGGATCACCGACATAAGAGATCTATTTATACAACATGGATTAAGATTAGACATATACATGTAGCATGACAGAAAGGAAGATATAGAAATATATGAAGCAAGACATGTGAAAGCACTAAGTGTTATGACTGTTACAGAGACACAGAGGTCACCGAGAAGGATTTCAGAGAATAGTCAAAGAACAGAGTAAACAAAAGGGTTTACCAAGTTACTATATGGGTTACCAAGGTATGCTATAAGCAAGGTAATCTTATTTTGAGCACATAGAATCTGCTATAACATTTCAGATGTAAAGTTGCAGATATTTGTAATGATTTTATTGTAATATTTTGAAGTTGTAAGAGAAACCTTTAATAGGGTAAAAGACTCTAATCAAGTCTATAAATTGTAAAGCCTCTAACTAGGTGCAACATTTAGATTAAGTGTTGTAAAATCCTTTAGCAAGGTAGATCTAACAGATCTTGATACTCCTAACAGGGTAAGCTATTAGAAATAGCTAACCATGTAGCTCTAACTGAGCAACCTTTATTATTGCAATTGTGAAGTTGTGGGTCCCATCCCCACCACAGTTTTTCTCTCTAACCAAGAGTTTCTACGTAACCAAAATATATGTGTTATGGAGTGAATCATGTATGATTGTTATCTATTTGTTTTAGCTTTATATTATGTTATTGCACTATTCAGTTTATGCATAACAATAAAGTTATTATTGAAGAAATGTTTTGAAGTACTGATTCACCCCTCCCCTCTCAATACATTGGCTTTCCATATTGGGCCTAACACATATTAATATTGTGGGTCTCAATCCCACTGTGGTTTTTCCCTTAACCAGGTTTTCCACGTATAAATGCTGGTGTTATGGTGTGGTGGATATTTTCTTTATGTGTTTGCATCTTTCTTTTGTTGAGTTGCATTAAGTGGTTGTAGAAATAGATTAAGAATGTTAAAAATAGTAGAACACTGATTCACCCCCTTCTCAATGTTCCTTGATTCCAACTGGAATAGATATCTTTGAGAGCATATCTCTTTTGTGACCTTCCCAAGTTCAATTATTGGGAAAATTATTGTACTTTTTGTCTCAACATATCCATTTCTGTGGGAGGAGGTGGGACGTTCCCTTGTTGATAGTTGTTGTCATCATAATTGCGGGTATTCCTCACCCTCCCGTTGTCTTGATTTCTTTCTTGCTGATGACTATGTTGGGTTTGTTCTAGTGCTTCCCTAAGTTGTGATACATCAAAGTCTAAATGGAGTTTTTAACCTTCTTGAGAAAGTCTTAGGAAATGGGTGTTAGCATTCCCCTTGAGAATCTCATCAAAGAGTTTGTTGAACTTGGGATTACTAGTTGCTTCTTCCATTTCCTCTTGTGTAGGAGTTTATGGGTCTTCTCCCCCAAAAAATTCTCTATGATGAAAGGGGTTGAGGTCTTCTTTCTCTTCTCATATTTTATTTTGTTGGCATCTTTGACTTTAAGACCTAGTCCTAGCCATATTTGAAGTTTGTATTTGTGGAAGTGAGATGAGTGAAGAGTGAGTGGTTGATCCCCTTCTTATAGTTCCAAGAATTGATGATGGTGATGATGAGTTTGAAATGTTTGTGGATGAGTGATCTATTACACTAAAGTTTGGATGGTAAGAAATTTCTCCTTGGGATTTCTTGTTTGGTTTTCAATTATCGGGTGATGAGGTGTAGCAAGGTTTGTGTTTATAAATCACAAGCTACCTAACCATGAGAGGATGCACTCAAAATCTAGTTTTAACCTATCTATGATGCTTAGTAATTCCCCTTGGGATGATTAATCTTAGATGTAGAGACTCACTAGAGAGTATCTATTATTGTGTTTAGCAATATACGAAAGAACTAAGGACAAGACATCTTTGTGTTTGAGAGTTGAATGAATTTTTGATGCTTTGTAATGAGTGTAATCCTTGATTCTAGGTGGAAAATATGGAAGATGCTTTTTGATTAAAAAAAAGAATACAAAATGTGGAAGATGTGTGTTTAGAATCATGATGAAGAAGAGGAAATGTGAAACCTTGGAATTTTGTCTAAATGATTGTGAGTTGTGGAATGTAAGATAGTGGATTAAGAAGATGAGTTGATGAAAGACTACCCTAGATGGAAAATGACTCAATAGGCAATTTCTTGTTGAGGTAGATATGACAATGAGATTTTACCACTTCTATCGAGAGATTGGGATAAGGAAGATCTATGTTGAAAGGAAGATGTTTTTAAAGATTCCTCATCAAACTCATTTCCATGACCATGTAGATAATCGTGAAAATGGTGAAGGAATGTTCAATGTTTGAACAAGAGTTTGCAGTTTATGTAGAGAAATTTTATCTTCTTTAAGATCTCTCTTTGGATAGATTTCTTCTTCTCAAGATGACGATAAGGATTTATTGATATGCTTGAGGGATTTGATGATATATGACACATTTGTAAATCTTGTTGTGATTTGTTTGTTTTAGATCATTGTTGGGGTGTAACTTGTTTGAAATTTTTGATTTCTTTGACAAGAAGACACGTCAAGCACACAAACATATATAAACACTTATTTTCTTTGATAACTTTGGATTAAATTTGATGAAATGTGTATGTTTAGGATATTTTCAAAACATTTTGGATCTTTCAAATCCTCTTGTGTTTTTCATAGGTTTTGAACAATTGAAATACAAATCAGTTAGACTCTTCTATTGTCAAAAAGGTCATTCATAATATCATAGCCCACATTGTGATACTCCTTTAGCTCAAACAACCTCATCACACTCGAGGGTGTGCTCATTTTTTTGTCTTTTGTCATAAGTTGAACCAAAGAGAATTGCTCCTCAATTGGATCATTTTCTTGGGAGATGTATGGTGATTGTCTAGGGGGCTGATTCTTGCCCACCCGCACTATGATTTTACAAATGTTTGGATAAATGACTATTTGGCCTCTATGCTTAAGGTTCCTTGTAAGGGTTCCATTCGGTGCGCCAATGATAAGCTCCCTCAAGAGGCTTCCCAACCTTTAGAACAAAGGCTTTACGTATCACTAAGATACTAGGGGAAGGCTATCAATGTACACTATCGTTGGATGTGATTTTCATCACAATCCACATTTGATTAAATAGTGGGTTGGAATGCTTGGTGTTAGCCATTCCCCACTTAGGTCGTTCCCCTGTCACCGGCCTTATGGGATTCTCAAGAGGGAAATCTTGCTAAAGGATTCATCCTAATTTGCAAAATTGGAAGTGAGTCTAGCATTTTTATCACCCAATTAAGGGGAGAGCATAAGTCTATCACAATACAAAGAAGACATGCTTTTTTCTTTTTATCCCTTCATTGCATTGTGATCTAATTGCTACTTGGAAGTGTTTCTCAAAAAAACATGGTGTTATTTTTAACCAAGATAACACAATGAAGTGTTCTTTTTCACCAAAAATCATAATACTTTGAACCTTGAAAAACTTTGGAAAAACCTTGCAAGAATGGAAATATGACTTGTTCTTTTCACCTTGCAAAATGAAATGTGACTTGTTCTTTTTACCCTTTGTAACAAGAAATGAAATTTGTTTGTTCTTTTTAGATTGCACCAAGATAAGTGTGATCTACTTGCAAAAATAAAGGTTTTGTCTGTTGTTCTTTTTAACCTTTTGCAAGAAATGAAAGATGAGTTCTTTTTAAGCACCAAAGAAAAATGCAATTCTTTTTAGAGAGCACCAAAAGAAATGTGTGATTCTTTTTAAAACCTTTGCAAAATGAAAGATGAGTTCCTTTTAAGACTTTAAAAAAAAAAAGAAAACTTGAAAAAAAAGTCAATTAAACTTAATGTAACTCCATTGAACCTGCAAGAAACATTAGTACCTGCAAAACCTTTGAAAAATTAGTCAACATTGTGGGCTCAAAATCCTAGAAATTTATTTTGTGTTACACAAATTAGCTCTCTGCCTGTTACAAAAGTGTTACTCTGGTGAAACATAAGCACTATTTTGGTGAAAAAAAAAGCACTGAAATAGAGAGCAAAAACACTAAACTAAAGGAAAAGTGTTAATACAAATCAAAAGCGCTACAATAATTAACAGAAGAGCTAAACTTGCAGGTAGATGTTAGAATGGGCATTTGTAGAAGCACTAAAACTCATAACAAAGGCACTAAATCATGTGTCGAAAGTGTTAAAACGTGACCTATGCATGAAAAATCTGCAAGTTCAAAATTTTTATTTAAAATTTGAACTTCCTATTGTTGATGATGGAACTCAAGCCCCACGGTGGGTGCCAAAATGATGCACATGAAAGGAGAACACACCTAACACAAAGGTCAACTTTTCAATATGTTAGTCTCAACAAAAATTCAAAATGAAATGAACTCTAAACTTTCAAATACACATCAAAAGGAATTTGAAAGTATTTATTTTTTTAATGCCTTGTGAGCAAGCTTTCAATAACCTTTACACAGTAATATGCTTCAAACATAGAGGCATATTCACATCTACAACTCAAGCGACTCCTTCCTTGGTTGAGCTACTTCCAACTTGAGGGATTTGACTTCATTGAACTGCACAAGTCATTTTCTCTAACCAAATCCAAAAGAGAAAGCAACATGATCAACACTAGTTCGATGTGTTTTAGAAGTCATCAAATTTATTTGGCCTGATTGTGATGTATGTATCCTAATCAAAGAATTTGTGAAAATCAAAACATATATAATTTATCTATTTGCATGCCTTCCATGTACAAGTTATATTTGTTGGTGTTTGTTGTAGATATAACTTTGTGTTGTGTATGTTTGTTTTAGTCTCTAGTGTGTGACTGAAATGTAGGTGAAAGTTGACATAGATGTATTTTTCCATTAGTGACACTAATTTAAGTCAAAGCGTGCACTTTATAGATGATTTCTATACTTGATAAGAGTTAAACATTTATAATTTTTTGTGTTGAAATTGCATGAAATTAAGAAAGGTTCTTTGCTTAAATAGAAAGATGCATAGCTAGGTAAAAGAAAATCTATGTTCTGTTATAGGAAAATGGAATGTGTCCCTATCCCCATCCTAGTCTTTTTTTATGATTATATTTTTAATTTAATATAGCCATATCCATATTCATTTACTCACAAAACCTAGTTTGAAAATTTGAGTGGTATCACCACACATATACCATTACCCATACCCCATCTATCTAATTAAGTATGGACATGTATAACTTTTTACTTTGTCATCTTCAAATTTTTCCAGGTTCTTCAAAGGAATATAATTGTTTAAAAATAATGGAGGATAACTAAATTTTTGATACAATTTGTATCCACTTAAGTTTCACCTTAGAGATTAAACCCACAAACTCATTAGGCTATCATGCAAATATAACTCAAGTTAAAGCACTGTTTGTACCGATTATACTATAACCTCCCTTACCGTTATCTTAGATCACTTCCCAATCCTCTATGCCAATAATCAAGACCGATTGCAGATATTTACATTAGCATTCTATCGATCAAGATAACATCACAAAACCTTTCACATCACTTATCTGTTATATCTCCCATATATCCACATCATACAAAATGACCTAACTCAGATTGACTTATATACCCATTTACATGAATAAACACAAATGCCTTATGCTGGCTTACAAACATATCATAAAAGATAATACACATGTCATCCCAGATAAAATATAAACATAAAACAATATGACCATTGCTGCTTCCACGCTTGCCGGATCAATCTCCTATGTCGGCCTTCGAATACCGGTTCCAAGTTTGTCGGTTCCCTGAATGTCAGTGTAGTGAATACTGGTTACCTTGATTTCCGGATCTCCCATGAAGTGTGTTGCCATCAATGACAACACTTATAACCCGGATGAGTGTCAATTGCCAACAATCTCCCCCTTTGGCATTGATGGTAACACTCATGTGAAAAATGAATCGCTGAAGTGCTGTACCGGTTCCCATTCAAAAATTGATCTCCCAAAACTAATCTCAGAAGACTACTCCCCCTGAGCTATACATTACTTCTTATGTCCCTAGACATTTTTCACATCCACCTCTTCCCCTTTGACAACAATGCCAAAGACCGGGGCAAAAAGAATAAGAAATGAAATTCTATACAAACCAAAATGTGATAATGGGATCTAGATATACTTAAAAAATATCCAGATAAGCACCCTTAAAAAATACCAAATAAGTATCCCAGCCAGATTTCAAAGTTCCAAAATAGATACAAACCCATTCGGAATGTAAGCATGCAGTTCTTCCTCTGTTAGGGTTGCCAGTGTGGGCAAACTCATCTGTTCCATACACTCCCACTTATGAAGTAACAAAGTATTTAGCCGGGGACTTACCAAACCTCTCAACTCTCTGGCTCGTCGGATTAACTTATCTTTTTCCTTCTCCAAGGCTGAAATTTCAGACTCTAAAAGTAAAATTTGACCATCAACCATGCTGGTCAATGATTCAGTACCATTAAAATTGACTACAAGTTGTTCCAACTTGTCCTTATCCTCCTTAACTTTATTATCCAGGTTTGCTATTAGTTTTTCTATGTTAGTGCAAGGCCGGTATATTCGACTGCATTGATGAAGAGCCTCATTAGTCCTTGTCATCTCATCTATCAACTTAGCCTTGTTAAAATTGACTACAAGTTGTTCCAACTTGTCCTTATCCTCCTTAACTTTATTATCCAAGTCTGCTATTAGTTTTTCTATGTTAGTGCAAGACTGGTATATTCGACTGCATTGATGAAGAGCCTCATCAGTCCTTGTCATCTCATATATCAACTTAGCCTTGTCGGATGTGATCATGCTATCACAGGTGATCTTCCTAGCTGCATTATACCTTTCCACCAACTACCAGTTTGACACTTGTTGAAGAGTTTTATACTCTTTGGTAGTGTGCTCAGTCAAACCTTTCAACTTACCAGATGGACTAGCTACCTAATCAATCTTGCATTCTGGTGCAAGGTGCTGCAAAATAGGAATAGCTTGCTCAATAACCTGCTTATCTTTTGACCCTTCCTTCCTTAATTTCAAAGTTACAACAAACATCAATTCAAAATTGCTTAGCTGCTCAATGTTCTTATTTCCAAGATGACCAAAATCTTCTTGACTGGGTGAGTCAAGTGCCAACAACAAGGGACAAACAACCGGTGAAGGTGTCGGTACCCAGACCTTAGTCTGATCAGCCTAACCTTCTACCTTCTTATCTACTTTATCCTTTACCTCCTCAGCATCAGTGGCTTCACCACTTGGTGTAGTTATTTCCATTGCCTCAACCTCATGAACTTCAACTGTATCAACATCAATTACCGGAGGATTATCTACCGGTTTATTGATCTCGACATCCTGTACAAGTGTAATTGCCAAAGGAATGTCCTCAAATATTTTTCGTTCCAAAACCGGTGGATCTTGACCTAGTAAACCTTTACCTTTAGCATCAACCAGGATGTATAGAATGTCAGACTTAGGCGAAATATTTGGTGATGTAAAGAAACCTGGTTTATCCACGAATAATTTAACCCTAGCCTCATGAGTTTCCTTCACAATTTCATTTACTCTTCCCACCATAAGACTTATATGCGGGTGTCTACTCTGGAAAATTGTTTTATTAGAAAACTCTAGACACTGTTGCATCTCTTCATCAGTTATAGCACCACAAACAGTTAGCAATTCCTGAATCTTAATATGCTTATCCTCCTTAATAGCCGATAACCTCCTAACATCTAACTTATTAAACAAATCTGCTAGTATTTGAGTCTCAATTTCAATTAAAGCTTTCTTATATATGTTTAAATATAACAAAACTGATTCCTCAATCTCCTTTTGTTCCTTATCATCCATATCACCATAATAGTGCTATATGTTACTCAAAATACCATCCTCTGTGATCTGATCAATCAATTCGGCAACAAAAAGAGGAGCAATAATCTTTACATTTTTACCAAATTCAAGAGCAATATCTAAATCTGATCTCTTTTTCTTACCAGGGTGGGAGAAAAATCCTTGGCCAGTTTCCTTTTCTCAGTAGGCTTCCTCTCCTTCAAAATTTTCTTTTGAGCTACCGAAGGAGTGATTGTGGATTTCTGCAGCTTCCCTTCCTCGGGCTTCTTCCTCTGAATCCTCATATAGATCTTAGGAATCTTCAGGATTTCTTCCTCAGTGTAAGAACCAGATTCAACAGGAGCAATAAATGTTTCCTGTTTCTTCCTCTTAGATAAACCCTTACCGGTTCCTACTGTCGGAGAAGCCTGAACAACTACCGAAGGAGATGTCTCTACCAAACCAATGATTTGTTTGATTTCATAGGGAATCCTCTAGACAACCTATCCAACCTTCTTGATTTGCCCTTCCCTTTTGTTCTTGCCGAAACCAATATTCACCTTAGATTCCTTCTGCTTAGTTGTTCCAAGTGTTTTCTCCTTCTCATCAACCGAGGCATCTATAAGCATCTTGGCATAAAGGTCCAAGATCCATGCATCAACCTCATAGCCCATCTCAATAACCTAGATATTCCTAGGTTGCACTGCCTCCATCAAAGTTTCATCCTTTTTCATCATGAAGCATATGCCGGTAGAGTATTTATCAACAATATGCTTAGGGATCCTTTCCCTTTTCTTCACAGCTTTCTAAAATGCCTTGAAATAACCCCACAAAATGGAGTCTCTGTCCTGTCCCAAGTTTCTCAATGCATCCTTGATCTGTTTACCTATTGGTATATCAAAGGCCCATTGCCTCTTACCAGATCTCGATTTCTCATTCAAAAAGAAAAGCATCAAACAAAAAATGAGATTTCCATACCAGAATGTACCTTTCTTATCTCCGTTAATATTTCCCAAATTATATATTAACTTATCACACATCCACTGACAAAGATCATATTTCTCATTTTCTTTCACCATCTCGTGTGCACAGAAAATATAGGAATTGGAAACAAAGTTCAATTGGTTTGATTGAGTTACCTTGTATCCAACTACCATGCTTGCAAATTGAACAACTTTATCTCTGATAGTGCTAATTCGCATCGACCCGTTGTCAGAGGTGGCACCGGTTAGCTTGTTCACCTCATTGTTCAGAATCTTCCTCCTACTCGGTGTCTGTCCGAACTGGGGTAAGCCGGTGATAGCACGAATCATCTCCTTGGTGATTTTATAGGGCCGGTCAAGCCACATTAACTCACCATGGACTCGGCTTAGCACATATCGAATCATCTCATCCTTAAACTCGGGCATCTCCAGAATGTCAGTGAAACCCCGATCCTTCAGAATTTGAAATTCCGGTTTAATGAGTCCATCCTTGTTCAACAAAGTAGATAGATACATTGATTTAATCTTTGATGAATCCAAATCATCCAGAGTGCAATAAATATATATTCTCACATCTTCCACATAAAGAACTCCGCCAGGAACCCTAGAAAATGCGTCGATAGAGTCATCGACCTTTTCAATTTGAGGGCATTGTTTGAATTCCAAATGTGGACGACCCTTAATATCCACAACAATAGGGACAACCACATTTTCTAGAGTGGGAGCAGATCCAGAAGCCATTTCGATTTCAGAAAAAATAGCATGAAAACAGAGAAAATACCTCACAACCAAAGCTGGTGAAAACCTTTGATAAATCTGCACATAGAATACTGGAAATCACTGGAAAATGCTTGTAATCGCCTTGATCACCTTAAAATCGCTCTTCTTCGCTTTGAGTACTGTGTGATCATAAATGAAGCAACTTATCCCTTTTAATCTGCAAAACCCTAATTTCCCATTGACATTAATGCATGCCGACATATGATCCTGAATACAAAATCCATTATCTCAACGCCGGTGAATCTCCAGACTATCTTCACCAAGATCTGAAACAATCTTTTAGATCTCTACCTAAGGCAATGTAGGATCTGTCACTAATTTGCCTCCCCTAAGGCTAAGGCCTTAGTTACCGGATAAGTTTCCTACCAGTGCAGGAACATTTTACTCTGCCGATTGAGTAACTAGAGAATTTACTTCTACTGATTGATATTCAGACTTCCTAATCTACTGTTTAGCATGAGCCTGCCAGATCTAATCAACCTATTTCTTTCCTTTCTCATTTGATGTGTCATTCCCTTCCGTTGTATTCTTGCTTCTGCAATATTTGGCAATATGTCCTATTTTGTTGCATGCATAGCAAGTAACATTGTTCTTTTGAATTGCCTTGTTGAGTCCTTGACCATTCTTCAACCTACATTGATTATCCATATGTCCAAACTGTCCACATGCATGACATCTCACATTCATTCTACAATCTTCTGTCCTATGACCATACTTACTACACTTTGAACACTAACCGCGAACAACATTATTATTCTGATTTGCTCTATTTCGGCATTGACTTTCTCTATGACCAAACTTATTACAAACAAAGCATCTACCATTAAATTTATGTGCATTGGGTTGCCTTACAGATGATTTCTGATTCCGGTTGTCTGGTGGATTCCCTTGATTTCCCGTACCGAAGCTTTCTCCATGCTCAAATCCAAGACCTCTAGTATCTCCAGTGTCTCTTTGATCCTTCAATAATTCATCAAGCCTTGCAAAACCGACCCTGAACTTTTCTTTATATTCATTTGCAGCATCCATATCACTTCTTAGGATTGACATCATTCTTTCCAACTCTTGCTCATTGTTCTCTGATTGCACCAACTCAGATCTCAACACATCATTCTCATGCGCCAACCTAATGCATTCCTCATATCTATCTTTCAGTGACATAGCAAGACTTTCCTCATTCTTCTTCCGATCTTCAATCTCCTTGGACATCCTCATAGTCATGGATTGCATTTCATTCTTCATGGAACCATTCTCCTGACTCAGCTTTTGACATAATTCCTTAAGGGCATTCTTCTCTTCATCATCCGAATTCTGTAAAAGTTCCTTCCTTTTAGCTTGAGCAGATGATAACCTCTCCTACAGGGTAAGAATGAATTCCTTTGCAGAATTCAACTCATCTTGCAACTTCAAGTTCTTCAACCTTTCAGCATCATAGTCCTCAAGTGCTACTTCAAGTTCCTTCTACAGACTCATCTCCATGGATTCCGGATTTAGGATCTTCCTGAAGTTGTTAGACTTATTATGAGGCGCAAGGCTTTGATACCAATTGTTGGAATCCAAGAACACTGAGAGGGGTGGTGAATTAGTGTTCTGCCAGTTATTAACAAATCCACTTATTAACTGGTATGCATAAAAAAAGTAACAACAAGTAATATCAATGCAACCACATGAATCAACACCATAACATATATATTTATACGTGGAAAATCTCAAAGAGGAAAAGCCACAGTGGGATTGGAGACCCACAATATCTATCCACTGGTCAAATAAATAAATATTACAAGAGGGGCATGCACATGCAGGAAGGCACACTGCCTAGAGCACACTGCTCATCACAAAAGGAGCCTCATTGACTACAGATCCAAATACTGGATTAAAAACTTAATCTGAACTCGGAATGTGCATCTGCTATGCTGGATGAGTTCTGGTTAAAGCACCGTCTGTACCAGTTATACTATAGCCTCCATTACTTGTATCTTAGATCGCTTCCCAATCCTCTAGACCAATAATCAAGACCGATTGCAGATCTTTACATTAGCAATCTGTCGATCAAGATAACATCACAAAACCTTTCACATCTTATTTTTTATATCTCACATATATCCACATCATACAAAATGACCTAACAATGACTGATTTATATACCCATTTACATGAATAAACACAAGTGCCTTATGTCGGCTTACAAACATATCACAAAAGATAAGACACATGTTGACCTAGATAAAATATAAACATAAAACAATATGATCGTTACCGCTTCCACGCTTGCCGGATCAATCTCCTATGTCGGCCGTAGAATACCGGTTCCAAGATTGTTGGTTCCTTGAATGTCGGTGTAGTGAATGCTGGTGTAGTGAATGCTGGTTACCTTGATTGTCGGATCTCCCATGAAGTGTGTTGCCATCAATGACAACACTTATAACCCGGATGAGTGTCAATTGCCAACACAGAGGACAAGTGGACTCAACTTCCTCCAAAGATGTAGGAAGGTTGGTGAGAATATAGGGAGGTTGAGGAATGTGTGTATGTACACATTATTTGAAGAATAGAATGAATGTTGAAGATAATGATGCATTTTAATATCTTTATCCACATGATTGATGAGTTGGCAAAGAAGAAGTGATGTGGAGATGAGGGGAGTTGGAAAAGGAGATTAAAAAATTAAGAAATTATTTAATTGATGAGACCATAAGATAGTGGACAAAAGAATAATTAAATATAATTAATTGATTAGAAGAAAGGAATATTAATTAATTACTAAAATATTTCAATTAAATTAATTAATAGAAGAATATGAAACGAATTAAATAAATTAACTATTTAATAGAAGAATAATTATTAAATAAATATAAAATATTCTAATTACTCATAGCCAATTTTATGTGTATACACAATTATTATTTGTCCAAATCAAAATTGATATTTATATTCAAAACATATATAGAATTATATTACATTATACAATTAACTATGTAATAAATTAAAATACATTTAAATTCTACCTATGATTTCCTATTGGCATATCCCTTGAACCTCCTCTAGGTGCAAGTGCTAGTTTAATGGTAATATAGATTCATTAGGGTTCAAAGAAAGTTGTTTAGTATACATCTTATTTGGACATCTCTACTAAAATAAACTTCGCAATCACTTAACAAAATGAACATTCGATACTTCATAAAATTAATATAAATTTGATATCGAGGTCATATGAAATAGCTATTCTTAAATATCCTCTAGTTGAATAGATAAAAGTGAATTTTGATCCAAAAAAAAATCAAAATGGATACAATTACTATTGATAGTTTGACATGATATAGTCTACCCAAAAGTCTCCAATGGAACACTCTAAACTATTATTTTAAGAAAAGAGTTATGAAAGTCCAAGTTTTAAGAACTCTCAAATGAGTGAAATAACTTGTTTCATATGAATCAACTCACTCAATTACTAATCCCTTTATGACTAGACAATTATCGATCCAAATGTGATTTATTCCTATGATATTCTTTCTCCTCATCAACAAACTTTCATGTAATGGTGATGATGCAAAAGTCTATTAAAATATTCGACTTTCGGTTGCATCTTCCTTTTATCTTTTTATCTCTTCTACATGATTGAAATATTGCACTCTACTATTTATTGGTTGGCAAAGACAAGGAATTATTTAACAACACCTCTCCTTGTCCAAAAGAAAAACCAACAATTTTAAGTGATTTTAATTGTTTTGGATGCTTCCATTTCAACTCACTCAATTACTAATCCCTTTATGACTAGACAATTATCGATCCAAATGTGATTTATTCCTATGATATTCTTTCTCCTCATCAACAAACTTTCATGTAATGGTGATGATGCAAAAGTCTATTAAAATATTCGACTTTCGGTTGCATCTTCCTTTTATCTTTTTATCTCTTCTACATGATTGAAATATTGCACTCTACTATTTATTGGTTGGCAAAGACAAGGAATTATTTAACAACACCTCTCCTTGTCCAAAAGAAAAACCAACAATTTTAAGTGATTTTAATTGTTTTGGATGCTTCCATTTGAACTTATTGTGAAGAAATTTCTGAAGATTTGCTAATAATTGACCAAGCCAATACATACAATTTTTTATTACATTCAACTATGTGGAAAGTATCTTGTCCACGAAATATTTTATTGGTGATAGTTGTATAGTTTGGATGATTCAATGAATACTTTGCCACCGCCCATAAGAAACTTTCTGATTGCTCAAATAAAAAGCATGGCAATAAATTTAATCTTGTTTTGTTCAAATTTTGCTAGTATTATTCCGAGGATAAACATTGTAGTAATGAGTAAGGTTCAATGCATTTGACAAGTGAAGGAATCTTAACACTTGGTTTACATCAAACCTTGGATTCGCTTAGAGAAAGCAGGAGGAACCTGAAAGAAAATCTAATATCTATATAATAGTTTATGTGTAGTTTTAAGCTTTTGTTAAGTGGATATGTAAGATACACTGGTATAAAACTTGATACTGAATGCTTATAGTCTTTAAATTTTTTTTTAATACTTTCAACATAATATTTAAAAAGAAAAAAAATAGTTTTAAGGATAAAAAGGTTAAAATGTAAGTTATTAATAAAATATAATTTTTATAGTTTACTATCTATATATTAGTTGTTAAAAAAATGGTTTGCATATATATATTTTTTGAGATTTTTTTAATGAAATCATTTTTTTATTAAGAGGATTAGATTCTATATTATAAATAAATGAGGTTTATCCATTGATTTTGTTCATTTTGTGATATTAAATTTTTATAAAATAAAATTGTTCATACTTATTTTACTCATTTAATTTATAATATAATAATATAAATAATAATAAAATACTGTATGGAATATTTTTTTGATGAATACGTGTGTCTATTAGATTAAAAATATATTACACATGTATCCACAAAAAAATATAGGGGGACAAGCAATCACCCCTCAAAGTCACATGGCTAGTGCCCAGAAGGTAGAACCAAAGTCACATGGGTAGAGCCTAGAAAGAAAAATAATAATTACACAAAATAATAGCCATATGGGCTAATCTCAGGTAGAATAAAACCATAACCAAACTATGTAGCAAGAGCAACTCTAGGTGACGAAGAAGGATCCCTGTCATCTGGTTTACCCCATACATTAGTGAGGTTTGGGGTGATGTCAGGTAAGGAACACCCCTCACTAGTGTTCATCTCTCCCTCTTCTTTATATTTAGTTCACTTCGACTAGATAACCAAATCCAATCAAGGGAGCCACTTTGAGGACTCTGGCCAATGACCACCACTATTAGTTGAAGGCCACCCATTGGCACCATGGTAAACAACCCTACACCATCTAAAGGCCACATGGAGGAAAAACCTTCATGTGGAGGAGAAGAAGAGAACAGTTGAGCCATGCCACCTCTGCCACTAGAGTGGTGGTGATGGGCTTGAGATCTTGGTGAGTGAGAGTGTTGACTAGAGAATCTCCAATGCTGGTTGCCATGAGATGAAGATCGACCATGTGAGGTGGAACCATTTGAGGACACCTTGGCCACAACACACAGGGCATTACCCCAATGTCATGCTATAAATTCATGTTCAAGTGAACAAAGTGGCTTTGGAGGTCTCTCACCTTTGTATGCAATAATTAAATTTGAACTATTTATGCATTTAATTGTTGATAATGTATTGATATCTCTCGACATTTTTTGCATAGATGTATTTAAGATATCTATGCGGGTTATATTTGTTTAAGAGTTATTTTATTTACATTGTTTTATTTAATGTTATTAATTTTCTACAATCCATATTGTTTTTTAAGTTAATTTTTTTTGATTTGATTGTGTGTGTGTGTTTTTTGCATCAATGTTTTAGATCACACTCGTTAGCAAGCTCAAGGAGTAGAAAGCTCTCTAACATCCTTATGATGGATCACGAAGTGCAATCCAAGTAGAAATCTTTCTAATATCCTTATGATGGATCATAGAGTGTGATCCGAAAAGTTGATGCAAAACACACACACACACACACACACACACACACACACACAATTATTTAGTTTTTATTTTATTTTGAAGAACTAATTTTAGTTGGGGAAAAGAGAAGGTAAAAGCTCTAGTCTTAAATTGATCTACAAGATGTTTGCAATTTCTTTTGTACATTCTTTATCAATAGGATTTTTACACCATTCATAATGTAAATGACATTTATGCTATCTTTCATTTTTTGTTTAACCATTATTTTCTTGATGTTTCATTTTAGATCTCATTGTTAAAAAATATAAGTGTTATCAAGAGTTTGTGAATGCTCCTCTTATTTTCGAATATGTATTTTACTCAATAGATTGGTACCAAGAGGAGTAGAGAATTGTGATAAAACTATCATATGATTCTCATGACAAGAAGCTCCAAAAATATGTTCATGTCTAACCTCTTCTTGTAGAGTTTCACTTTTTCCATTCTTGAATTCTTCGTATCTAGTCTACATATATGTGGGGTAAAAATTCCCTTTGAATCATTTGCATATTCTCAAGCTTCTTTTTTGTAGGCAATGTTGTGAAAATATTGTCAATGTACTATAATTTTTGAAGCAAAACATGTTATATTCTTTAATCACGTGCAATGTTTCTCATCATTCTCATTGATTGCTAAAAAAAAATATTATTTTCTTGATCCTGAAGGAAGATTTATGATTCATCAAAAATAACCTCATCATCCAAATGATACACTTCAACAAATTTTGTTGAATCCATCTCTATGGTATCAATAATATCTTTTCTTTTGGATGTTTGAGCGATTTTAATTATGAATTCCCCTTCTTTAATGCAACAAGTGCCACCATTGTGATAACAAAATGAAAGAGTTTTTCTTTCTTTCTTTTATACCTGTTCACTCTTATCCAATGTTTCAGGTGGAGAAGGGCATATTTCCTTATTTCATGCTCTATATATAATATTATTCAATCATTATTTTGTACATTAGTAATCCAAATCAAAGGTCATTTACAAATTTAGATATGATAATTGCATGTACTACTATTAATGTATCAAGTTCTCATGATTAAGAGAATCTTTTAGCTATATATATCATTATTTGGTTTTATTTAATTTTTCATAGGTATCCCATTTTCTCATATTTGATGGATTTTTTTTTAATTGGATTTAAAATTTTTATTTATAGGCATAGACACATAAAATTGTCCTGTTTAATTAAATAATTTTTATTTATTTATTTAATCCTATCTTCTATTAATTAAATAAATCTTTATTTGTTTAATTAATTCATTTACCCTTTTCTAGACTTTATTTATTTAAATTATCTTTTCCCTAAATTAAATAAATATTTTATTTATTTAATTGGTCCCACTTCTATAAATTAAATAAATATTTATTTATTTAATTATTTCATTACCTTTTTCCTCTATGACACATGTCATTCATTTCTTAATTTTCCTCTACCTACCCCCTTCATTATTTTATTATTTCTTCTCCCTACCCTTTAATCGTAGCCGACCATTTATTTCTTTCACCTCTTAATCTTATCCCTCCATTTTCTAAAGTATCTTCTCATCATTATCAACCCTAACCAATACTTTATGCAATCAAGCTTTCTTGCGATCAAGCGACTTCACAACCACAATCTACTCTTTGTTGAGCTCTTGTGCACATACAAAATTGAGCTCTTGTGCACATACAAAATCTAAAAGAAAATATATCAAACAAGATCAATGGAGATAGGAGACAATGGAGATTAAAACCCTACTTGTCATGTGAATGGTATTATTGTTTCAATTTGTTAATTTGCATGTTCTTAGGTTTCTTTATTGGTGTATGGTGAATGTTTTATTGTAGGACTAGGGATTGTTTGTGGTTGGATCTTTGTGGTTTTGCAATAGTTTGTCATCATTTTTCACCTCACACAATAGAAACTCATATTTGATAGATTTTCGTTAATCCTAACATAAATTTAAATTGGCTTTAAAATGTTTATTTTCTAGGATAGATGTATGAATGATCTAACAATAGCGTGTCTTACTTTTTAGCCTAAATTAGACAATCAAATGCTGTAATTTTCAATTTTTGTCAATTATAAGAAACAAATAGTCAAGAATTTTAGGATGATGGAAACTAATGAAGTGTAGTATGTAGATTCAAATGATAATTCTTTTTAAGAATTATTTCTATCATTTTATTTTTATTTCTCAGACATTTTTTAGATTTTTTGCTATATTAAATAATAAGTGTCATTATTTTGAATATAATATAAATTTTGTTGCAAATGAAAGCTTCACACTATCTTGAAATTAAATCATTCAATCTAGTGTTTAATGTATGGATTTTTCACCATTTTTTATTAAATATTCTAGTTATTATTAATTTTTAGTTAGTAATAACACAAAATATAAACCTATATTATTCTATACATTTATCTTAGTATTTCACTTTTCTTTTTCATTGATGAAAGGACATATATGTGAAGTGAAATACATTTTTTTGAGATCTTTTAATAATATTTGTAATGTTTCTAGTGTCTTGAATAGAAATAATTATTTTTTATCATGTTTCTAGTGGCTCTCCCCTCCTCTATTGCATCCTTGTTCGCTTCCATTGTGATGTACCTTTCTTGGTTGAAGGACTTGACCAAGCTCTTGGTTGGCTCATTTGATCACCCCTCTTTGTTCTCTTGGGAGGAGCTTGACATGTCCTTGGACAAATTCGATCTTTTTGAGGGCAAATCCATCATTGGTGGTTTTCTTCTCAAATCAGAAATTCTTGAAGACTCGGTCTCTAGGTTAACTGATTTCCATGGTGAATGGTCTGCATGGAGAAGGTCCTGATGCTGTCCACAAATGGGTTCAAGTACATTTTTCAAATATTGGTGAACTACTTGCTTCTTGTGTTCTGGCTTGCTGCGATGCTATTTTTGAGCATTGGTCAACCCTCATGGTCCTCCCTTTGCTTTCCACTCTCTTATTTCCATTGCAAGCACTAAGGATTCCTCTTAGAACCCATGAGGGTGGTTCTATTGTTTTTGTCTATTTTGTATTATCTCCTCCCAATTGGCTCTTTGGTTTTCTCTTACTATTGATGGGAGCTTTTTCTGATGTAGATCTTGGTTCCTTGGTCTTGGGGTTTTTTGTTCTATTTATGTGGAAGATCGATTCTCTCCCTTCCAAGTCGTTTCCTTTTCTTTTTTGTAATCTTTCCTCTTTAATATATATCTACATGCCTTGGCCTTTTACTTAAAAAGAAAAAAAAGTCAATACAAAAAATAATAAAATATGATAATAGAGAAAGAATAATAAAAATTATATTTTCAAAAAGATAATAAAGAAGAATACATACCTGCAAATACTTTTTCAAATGATATTTTTTTGTTCCCTTTAAAAGTGAAGCAAAGTTAATTTTTGTCACTATTTAAATAGTATAAACTCTAGAAAGAAAAGAAAAGAATCCTTTATTCTCGTCACTATTTAAATAGTATAAACTCTAGAAAGAAAAGAAAAGAATTCTTTATTCATTGTAGTAACTTGAATTTTCCTTATGGTTCTCCATTGCTTAAAGGCCCAATTTTAAATCACATTTAATATTGTTAGGATAAATTATTATTACATTTTTTAATAACTAGTCTGAGATTATACTATTAGCATGTTATAACTCTATTAACTCTATTCCACTTGTATAAATGCTTTGTTATATCAATTGAATGATTTATAATGAAAATTTTACCCATTTTTCTCCTAGAAATTAGTATCAGAGCCACTGGGAGCATGCACAAATTGGTGATATTTGTGTTAGGGTAGAGGTAGACTAAAGACTTAGGGATGATCAGGATGCAATTACTTGATACTTTGTAAAGAAATTTCCTTGAATCATAAATAATACATAACATGGTGAATGAAGAGGTGAGATAAGGAAAGAAAAGCATAGATAATGAAACAAAGGAGGACTAGAAAAATATGTTTTTGTTGAAAGATTTATTATTGGTCAGGGATGATCTACATATATTGTTGAAAGAAAATAAAGGTTCAAAAGGGTGTTTCTTTATTTAGTATAGTGCATAGAGAAGAGAACAAGGTTTGGACTATAATATTATAATATTTTTCCTTTTTGTAACTCCCTTCGATAGGATTTGAAGGAGTACAATATCATAGCATTCTAGGAGTATTGCTTGTTATTTAGTGAGAATTTTTTTTCATTTAAGTGTGATCTAATTTGAATGTATCATTATAGGGTTTAATATCATAGGCCATTCATTTTATAAATTACTATATATTAGAACAAGAAGTGTCACTCCAATGTCACTCCAATGTCTTTGATATGGATACTAGATAATGGATTAACAAGTGTAAGGTACAAAAACACTCAATAGAGAGTTTTCGTTGTTATTTTTAAATGTACACTTTGTGAAAGAAAATAATGCAAGTGAATAGTCAAGATGTAATGCACACATAGTCATTTGCATAGATAGTTTGGTATAGCCAAAATCTATGAAAGATTTAAGCAGCATTTTTGAATATAAAGATCTGGAGTTTATTTCTCATTGGAGATATAAGAGGGAGATATTGTGTCAAGGTCTAATTTAAATAGTTTATTTAAATTTTTTGTAAGAGTATATATAATTATGCTGATATAGAGCTTGAAAATAATTGTATTTAAGATGAAAGTAGGAATATTTATTGTGAGGACCCTATTTGATATCATCGAGGTTGTTCATGGTAATCTTGCAAAATAACTTGTTTACAAGTGTCCCAGGAATAAATTTTATTGGGATTTTAGATGTTGTAGTAATTTTTGTGATGCTACTTTTGGATAAAGACCATAGGGGTTGTTGGAAATTGGAAGAATTGATTATGTCTTGCATTGATGGCAACATCGAGTGTTTTGGTTGTTTACCGGCTTCCGGTAAGTTCTAGTAGAGTGGTTGGTTTATGATATTGATCTGGTATGCTTTGGTATGCTTTGGCTTTTGGATTTGGTTTAGATCTATCATTTATGCTTTTCAGATGGGTATCATGATCAATTGGTTCGGGATTTGATGACTCAGGAGCTATCGTAACTTCTAGTAAGCCTTTTGGTCACCAGTAAGGGTTCTATCGACAGAGCTTTGTTGAAGACCTTTTGATGCATGTGATAAGTGATGTGGGTGCGGCTTCTAGATGTCTTTTTGGATGTTGTTGGTTATCTTGTTCATCTTCCTGTTGATTGGTGGTGTTGGATTTGGGTCTAGACCTAATGCTATCTTATTCGGCTAGGTTATGGACCAGTTTATGTAACGTGTTGGTGGATGATCCCGATGCGTTATTGGTTGGGTTTATTGATTGGATTATGTTGTTTCGGTCTCAGGTCGACTTGGTTGATCATTAGATTGCGGGTTTAAGTTATGAATTTATTGTATTATCTTATAGGTGGCTGACCTAATTATTTAGGTCTCAGGTTGGTATAAATATGATGTAAGACCTCTTTGTAGATCATGGGCAAATTCATGGGATTAAGGGATTATCTATGTGTGAATAAAGTTATAATCATATGCAGTGGTTTTTGGTCGATCATAGGTGATCGAATTGGGTTGGTAAAAGAGGTTTAAGACCTCTGGTACTGAGCTTAACCGAAACTGTACTCAGCCATATGAGATGCTATTCTTGCAGTTTATTCTTCTTCTGGATTGTAGTCATTGAGGCTCCTTTTGTGATGAGAAGTATGCTCTAGGCTGTTGGCCTTCCTACATGTCAAGGCCCCTCTTATTGTAATCACATACTTACTGCAGAAGTATTATATGACTGTGGGTAGGCTTCCCACCGTGGTTTTTCCCTTTACCGGGTTTTTCGTGTACAAATATTGGTGTTGTCTTTTGTGGATGGTTGGTAAATATTTTGTGGTTTATATTTGTTCTTAACTGTTATATCAGCTATTCCGATAATAAAGTTTTAATGCTTAAAGTTCCATTATCTATTGACAACTGATTCACCCCCCCCCTCTCAATTGTCCTCCAGTTATTTAAGTTGTTTAACAATTGGTATCAGAGCCTGGTCCTCTTTGCAGAAGCTTAACCGCTTGAGGAAGATCCTATGGAATCTAATAGTGAAAGTTCATCAAGTTCATCTGCTGCTATTTTCCGAAGAGAAATTCCTAGGCTTGATGGAACAAACTACAGAGTATGGAAGATTCAGATGGAGACTCATCTGAGATGTCTTGGCAAGGAGACTTGGGAGATCACTGAGAATGGCTATACACCTCATAATCCGACATCTGGAAATCCTCCTCCGACAGGCTTGGATAAGGACATTGAAAATGATTATAGGGCTAGAGAAGCCCTTTTGTGTGCACTTTATGATCATCAAATTATGGGACTATCTGACAAATCAACTGCAAAGGCTATATGGAATAAATTGGAGACTTTGAATGAAGGTGACCCTATTGTTAAAATTGCTAAACTTGATGGTTACCGGGTGAGATATGAGAACTTGATGATGGAAGAAGATGAAAGGATTATTGCTTTTATGGAGATAATTAATGAGATTGTCATGGGAATTTAGTGTTGTGGTGGATCTCTGAGTGAAGATGAAATAGTTTCTAAAGTATTGAGAACTTTGCCATTGGCTTATAAGATGAAGGCTACTGCAATTAATGAGTTGATAACTATGGAAAACACCTATATTAATAGGGATACCTTGGCTGGAAAGTTATCTGCTTTTGAGCTTGAGGAATTCATTCCTTCTGGAGTTGCAAAATCTGAACCTCCTTTTCATGCATCTGCATTATCTACCGACAAGAGTGATTGCAAAGCCTTATATGCTAAGGAACTGGAGGAAATGAAGAAAGAAGATGAAGAGTTTGAGCAACTTGAAGCCCTATTTACTAGAAGAGTACCTAAAGGTCCTGCAGAAAGTAAGTATGAAGGAAAATCACCTTTTAAATGTTTTGCATGTAACACGATAGGTCATTTTGCATCTAGATGTCCTGAAAGGAATTCAAGATTTGAGGAAAGAGTTAGAAGATCTCTTAGGCCTAACCATGATTATCAGAACAAGCATAAGTACGGGAGAAACAAAGACATCATACTACTATGCTGATGATGAACTGACACAAGATTCAGCTAGTGGATCTGGCAATGGAAAGGAATGGGTATTTTTGGCTATCAAGGAAGATGATCCAGTACCTAAAGAAAAGGCCCTTTTTGCTAAAATTGAAGACAAGGATGAATGGGTGATAGATAGTGGATGTTCACATCATATGACTGGAGATAAAAATAAGTTTCTATCTTTGCAAGATTTTAATGGCAGTCTGGTTAGATTTGGAGATGACAATTGATTCATGATCAAGGGAAGAGGAACTATATCACTTGATGGTAAGCATGATATTGATAATGTTTATTATGTTGAAGGTCTAAGGTATAATATTTTGAGTGTAGGACAGTTGGTGGATAATGGATTACAACTATAGTTCAAGGATGGAAAATGCAAGATTATCAACAGATCTGGATTGGAGATTGCAACTGGTACTCAGACTAAAGGTAACATCTTTCATTTGAACTCCAGTGAGAATACATGTTTGATTGCACAAATTGATGAGAGTTGGTTATGGCATAGGAGTTTGTGTCATGTGAATTTTGATTGCATTGTAAAGATCAGTTCTACTAAGACAGTTAGAGATATAACTAAGATTGTGAAGCCCTATAATCTTGTATGTAAGGAATATCAAATGAGAAAGAAAATCAAAACTTCTTTTAAAAGTATACAAGACAAATCTAATGACGTTCTTGATCTTATTCATAGAGATTTATGTGGTCTTGCTAGAACCAAAAGTTTTCAAGGTGATGGATATTTTATGCTAATCATTGATGACTATTCTAGAATGATGTGGGTTACTTTTCTAAGGGAGAAATATGAAGCATTTGAAAAGTTTAACATCTTTAAAGCTAAAGTTGAGACAAAAATAGTATTGAAGATTAAATGCTTAAGGTCATATCAGGGTGAAGAATTCACATCCGATGAATTTAAAAGTTATTATGAAAAGAATGGGATAAGGAGATAGTTATCTGCACCCCAAACACCTCAGTAGAATGGAGTTGTGGAAAGGAAGAACATAACTATCTTGGATGCAGCTAGAACTATGATGATGAAAGCTAATCTGCCTCATATCTACTGGAGAGAAGTTGTGATCACGATGGTATACACATTCAACAAATTTCATATCAAGGGTGACACCGGTAAGACACCTTATGAGTTATGGTTTGGTCATACACCTACAGTTAAGTATTTCAAAATCTTTGGTAGTAAATTCTATATCAATAGAGATGATTCCATTGGAAAGTTTGATCCTAGATGCGATGAAGGGATATTTTTTTGTTATTCTAATGAAAGAAAAGCATATAGATGTTATAACAAAAGGCTGCAGAGAATTTTGGAGAGCACTAACGTCAAGGTGGATGAGAAAAATAGAAATCAAATCAGAACTTATGAGAGAGAACCAATAGTAGAGATGATCATAGCTGAACCGGTAGCACCTGCACCAGAATAGAATGTTGAACCAGTTACTCTGGCAGTATCAAAAAATTCAGCAGTAACTGAAGATCAGAGCAGGGGAATAGAAAGTCAGAAGACTCCTCGGTATGTAAGGTTAAATCATTCAGAATATCGAATCATTGGAGATAAGAACAAATGAGCGATGACAAGAAGACGGTTGGTAACCGATGAGGTATGTTTAATTTCTCAAATTGAACCGACATCAGTAATTGAAGCATGTAAAGATGAATATTGGATGAAAGCTATGGAAGAGGAACTAGATCATATAGAAAATAATAACATATGGACTTTAATTCCCCGACCTAAAAATAAGAATGTTATTGGAACTAAATGGTTTTTTAGGAATAAATTGAATGATGATGGACAAGTTGTGAGGAATAAAGCTAGATTAGTTTGTAAAGGATATTCTTAGAAAGAAGGAATTGATTATGATGAAACTTTTGCTCCGATAGCTAGGATTGAAGCTGTAAGATTATTTCTTGCTTATGCTACCCATAAGAACTACAAGGTTTATCAGATGGATGTTAAGTGTGCATTCGTGAATGGATATTTTGAAGAGGAAGTTTACATTGAGCAACCTGATGGATTTTCACTTTCAGATGACAAAAACATGGTTTGCAAGTTAAGGAAATATTTATATGGATTGAAACAAGCCCGCAGAGCTTGGTATACAAGATTGGATAAATATCTTTTGAAGCTTGGTTTCACTAAAAGTAATGCTGACAGTAATTTATACTATAAGATCACTAATGATGACATATTTATTGTTGAAGTCTTTGTTGATGATATCATTTTTGGAGGTGAGGATAAGTTATGTATGAAACTCCCTAAAAAATATGAAGAATGAATTTGAGATGTCTATGATTGGGGAAATGAAATTTTTCTTAGGTTTGCAGATTACTCTGATTGATAAAGGTATTTTCATCTATCAAACTAAGTATGCTAGAGAGTTGTTGAAGAAATTTGGTATGGAAGATTCTAAACCGGTTGGTACACCTATGGTTACAATTGAGAAGTTGACTAAGACAGATGCATCAGCACCGGTAAATCCTACAAGGTACAAGTCTATGATTGGAGGTTTGTTATATCTGACTCAGACTAGACCGAATATAATGAATGTAGTTTGTATTGTATCAAGATATCCAAGTGATCCTAGAGAGAATCATGAGAGTGCGGTGAAAAGGATTTTCAAGTATTTGCAGGGAACAACTGAATTTGGTTTGTGGTATCCTAAAAATGATCCGACTTTACATTATGTACATATATAGATGCTGATTGGGTTGGAGATATTGATGTATGAAGAGCACATCTAGTGGAGCTTTCTTTCTTGGAAAGAAACTTGTTTCTTGGATCAGCAAGAAGCAGTCATGTACATCTTTATCTATTGCTGAAGCTGAGTATGTTGCTGGTGCTACTAATTGTACACAAGTTCTATGGATGAAGCAAATGTTGAAGGATATAACGGTGGATTGTAATGAACTGGTAGTTATTCACTATGATTACTCTATCGCTATTGATATATCAAAGAATCTGGTATTTCATTCTAAGACAAAACACATATCCATCAAGTATAACTTTTTTAAGGAGAAGGTGGAAGCAAATGAAGTTAGACTGGTTAATGTGAACACTAAAGAGAAGATTGAAGATATCTTCACTAAACCTTTGCCTAAGGAATCATTTGAGTACTTCAGAGGCAGATTGGGGGTTTCTACCCCTCTGATAGAGACCTAAATGATGTTGATTGGCATCAGTCTGACATGCACTTACATAGCTACTATTCATTCTGGATTGATGTGTTGGTGCTACTACTCAGGGGGAGTAGTCAGTTGTGTGGTTCAGTGGATTTGTGATTTTTCTTTGATGTTTATGTCAGATTTCTAGCATTGATGTAAAAGGGGGAGAGATATATGTGAAAAACAAATCTTAAAAGAATATCAGTCAAGGGGAGAGATCAGATCTTAACAAAGATATCATTCATAGGGGGAGTTTGTTTCTTCATTGTTATATCATATTTTGGGAGATTGTTGGATGTCTTCCTTTAGGGGAGACTTGTTTGACATTTCTTGGCACTTGGATGTTTTTGACATCTAGTGTTGCCATCAATGCCAAAGGGTGAGACTGTTGGCAATTGGAGGAATTGATTATGTGTTGCATTTATGGAAACACTAACTGTTTTGGTTGTTTACTGACTTCTAGTAGGTTTCGGTAGAGTGGTTGGTTTATGATATTGATCCGGTATGCTTTGGATTGTGGATTTGGTTTAGATCTGTCATTCATGTTATTCAGATGGGTATCACGATCAGTTGGTTCGGGATTTGATGACTCAAGAGCTATCATTTGTTCTAGTAAGTCTTTTGGTCATCGGTAAGGGTTTTGTCGATACAGCTTTGTTGAAGGCCTTTTGATGCACGTGATAAGTGGTGTTGGCTCAGCTTCTAGATGGCTTTTAGGATGCTATTGGTTATCTTGTTTGTGTTCTTGTTGATTAGTGGTGTTGGATTTGGTTAGAGACATAATGCTATCTTATTCGGCTAGGTTATGGATCGGTTTATGTAACGTGTTGGTGGATGATCCCGATGCGTTACTAGTTGGGTTTATTGATTGGATTATGTTATTTTGGTCTCATGTTGACTTGGTTGATCATTATATTGTGGGTTTAAGTTACAAATTTATTGTATTATCTTTTAGGTGGCCAACCTAATTGTTTAGGTCCTAGGTTGGTATAAATATGATTTAAGATCTCTTTGTAGATCATGGGCATATTCATGGGATTAAGGGATTATGGTTATGGGATTATCTGTGTGCAAATAAAGTTGTAATCATATGCAGAGGTTTTTGGTCGGTCATAGGTGATTCAATTGGGTTGGTAAAAGAGGTTTAAGTCCTCCAATATTGAACTTAATTGGAATTGTACTCAAGCATAGGAGATGCTATTCTTGTAGTTCATTCTTCTTTCGGATTGTAGTCTGGATTTATTTAGTAGTCAGTGAGGCTCCTTTTGTGATGAGCAGTGCACTCTAGGCTATTGGCCTTCCTACATGTGTAGGCCCCTCCTATTGTAATCACATACTTACTGTAGAAGTATTATCTAACCGTGGGTAGGCTTCCCACCGTGGTTTTTCCCTTTACTGGGTTTTCCATGTGCAAATATTGGTATTGTCTTTTGTGGTTTATATTTGTGCTTAACTGTTATATCTATTATTTTGGTATTTGGTTTATTTATGTATTCTAGTAATAAGGTTTTAATGCTTAAAGTTCTATAATCCGTTGACAATTGATTCCCCCCCCTCTCAGTTGTCCTCCGGTTATCTGAGCTATGTAAAAAGGGGCTTCATTGGCTAGGTAACATTATATCACATGCATTCATATTGGAGGGTTTAACATCCCCCAAAAAAAAAACTATTATATTTCTTATTTGGTGAAAATAGGTGGGTTTTTAATTCGGGATATGTATTGGTAGGGTAGGGAATTTTTTTTTTGAAAATAGGGGGATTCTTTAGTATACCATGTACACATGTGATACAACCCAAGTTCACGAAGTGAATCCCCTATGATACAAATAACAAATGTCACATCTGGAGAATGGAGTAATTTACTTCATCTCAAGCTAGCTTTTAGATTTGAGATGGTACTTTGCATGAAAAAAACTTTTTCTTACCTTGTTTTTTTCTGATATATTTTAAGGTTACATATATTCTGAAGTTTTTTTTTTTGAAAATAGGTAAGGGGTTGAGAGTTGAGCTCAATATAGATTGTTGTCTATATATTTCACAAGACTCTGATCAATAGTTATACCCTTATGAGGTTCAACTTGATGGAGACCTATGTGTATAGATCTCAATATGGATTGATGTCTAATAATTTAGTGTATGTGATTTAGGCTCGTTCAAAGAAAATAGAACTCGACAATTCAATTTGGAGCTACACCCTTATGAGGGTTATGAGGTAACTTGATGGAGGTATACCTAATTCAAGTTTTGTTTCTTCAATGAAATATCTTCTAATAATATATATATTATTTTATACATAATACTTGCAGGTTTTGTGATGCGCACCTTAATGGGATCTCTTGGCAAGGTGAGATTTATGTTGTGTTTAGGGAAAATTTATAGGAGCAATGTAATAGGGAGAATGCTAGTATAAATTATTATTTCATTGTTTAATAACTACTATGTGGTTATGGGGATGACCCTACAATGTAGCAGTTAGCTACAAGCCTCCTACATTGGAGGTATTCGGTTTGAGTCTACTCGAATGGTTGTTAGCTCCAGGGAAAAACTAAATTACCGCTTCAACTATGGATTATTAAAAAAAAACTACTACGTGGTTATACATTTAGCATTTTATAATTGTATAAAATTTATTCCTCTTATGTAAATGCTTTGTAGTATCAATTGAATGATCTATAATAAAAATTAATACCCTAATTTTTGTCTCAGAAATATTTGGATGAGGACTTGCAAATTTACTAATTATAGAGGTTTCCATATTGGATATCCCTCTATCTATAATAATATAATGGATTTAGATATTTTACTCACCTTGATTTTAATTTCTTCAACAATAATGATTAAAGGGCTTAATAAAAACCCTTTCTTCTTGTAATAAGACATTTTTTTCTAACAATATGACCCATTTAGATTTTGATTACACTAATTGATCTCCAAAAGATTCTCCACATCACTAAACACTACTAGGTGTTCCTAACTCATGAAAATATCTAGGAACCTACTTGTTTCTTTCAAATACTTTACTTTCCACCATAGTAACTAGATATTTGACAGTATACTTTAACTCCTTGGTCCATATAAGGTGGTGAGTCATCCACATTGTTACATATAATACAGTGTTAGTGATATAGTAGGGACTACAACTTTCAATTCTTGGTTCAAAATTTCAAAGATTTTTACTGCATATGTTTTTGAGAGAGAAATGGTGAAAAACTTGATAATCATTCATTCATATGATGCAAAGATTTATATAGGCATATGTAGTTGAGCAATTAAGTGAGAAATTTAGTAGTTAATATAACCACACTTACATCCATGCAAATACATAAACATACTTGTTGGAAAGAGTAATCACAACTATGTATGTGAGTGCATTCACATCACCTCATAAGAATAACTACAAGATTTAATATTTGAAGACTTTTATTATTAACCTTATCTTTTCTATCCAGATCTTCAATCTTATCTTATCAATAATTTGTTAGTTTGCAACACCCCATGTGTTTCCCATGTTGCATAGATCTTGAGTTATCATTCTTTTATGAATTATATTATTGACAATAACTCCTTTGTAGCTATTTAGTTTACTATATATTGTATTAGTATTTAAATATTCTACTTACTCTTTACAGTCCAACTCTGTAGAGATAAATGGGGATTATAAGAGCTATGAAGTTTAGATGTAATCTTTCAATCTACTTAATCGAATTTTTAAAATCTTTCTTTTATGCTCCCTTTATTTTATACATTTGGTATCAAAGCCTAAAGATCTTAGAGAGCTCATTATATCTGAGAGCTTGGTTGATCATGAGAGGAGCAGGATGATAAAAATAATTTGCATCCAATCAAAGAAAGAGTGGAGATTGTTGCTAAAATATATTGGAGTTTTTGAAAGTGAATGTGCATAAAGAGCTCAGCTATAGCTAAGTAGAAAGAGCCAACAAAGAGATCACTGGTAAAATTTTAGAGAATCTTGGAAGCATCCAAAAGACAAAATCCATAATTTTTCAGAAGTAGAAGCAAACACCAATTTTGTTTTTTAAAATGCAACATCATTTATGTAGTTTTTGTGTAAAGAGTCTATTGAAGAGTACTCTATTTTCTTAGTTAAGGTAGTAGCTAATATATGTTTATTGTGTTTTCTTTGTATAAGCATCAACTCCATCTTATAAATATTTAAGGATCATAGAGACAAGTTGGTTGAATGTAAAAGAATTTGTTTCCTAAGTCATTGTTTGAAAGGAAGATTGCAACTGTTGAAATTGTAGCAACAAAAGAATGATGTTGTTGCAAATATTTTTTTTAAGGGAAGTACAAAAAGAATTCCTTTTTGAGTTTTGAAGTCTAAGTAGAAGAGGATATCATGCAAAGAAGTTCATAAAGAGAATTTGTAGATCATGGATATGTGTAAGATCATGAGGGGCCAAAAAGTGGTGATATTTTGACTAAAGTCCTAATTGATAAGATGATTGAAAAATATCTATCTTTCAAATGGTATCAATTTTTTTGAATTTGAAACACATGTCACATTCTATGCTTCCTATATTATAGGATTAAAATAAAAATAAAATGAATTTCATAAAGTTTTGACCAAGTTATGGTGGTTAGACATACATGGTGTTATATTTTTTAGAAGTTGTTGTTAAAAAATCATAATTAATTATGTATTTAAAAAAAAAATACAAAAAAATATGTGTCACATTTGGACATGATCCGTCTAATTATATTTAAAATCTTATAAAAAAAATTATTATTTGATTGTGGTTACCTACGGTGGTCAGACAAACACCTGGTTCTTATCTTTTTACTAAAATTTTAGTACTACTACATTGAAATTTTAAATTTTTGTCAAATAGATTTTTTTTCTTCTAGAAAACAACCAGTATCATAGAAACTACATTCAACTTTCTATAGATTCTATTCATACATATTTTTGAAATAACATTGATAACTTATTCAATTTTTTACATCAAGTTTCCTAACTCTGTTTTTTTTATTTTCATGTCACTTAAGGGCTTGTTTGACCCACCATGATCCTACACATAACCTCATATTAAATAAGAAAAGAGGATTTATAGAAGTTTGAGGAGATATAAAAGAACCAACTATAGCCATAGTCAAAGTAAAGATTGAGAGTTATTTTAAATGGAGGTGGTGTGTGAAGTTGATAGTCACTCTCAATTTTATTAGAGCTAGTTGTTGGAATAGCTTTGAGTAGAAAAAATAATTGAATTTATAGCAAAAGGGTTTGGAATTGTTGTAGCACTCAAATATTACCTGTCGGCCACTAGTTGAAGATCATTGCAAGGGAGATCAAGAAGTTCTCTACCATTAGTTAAAGAAGTCATCAAAGTTTGATATAGCCATGACTCTTAAAGGAAATATTATGAGAATGTGAAAAGTTTTGTTGGACATTGTTGTTGCTAGGATATATTGTTGTCATTGATGTCAACATATTCATGTGTCTTGGTGTTGCAAAGAGTTATTTGGTGTTCTGGTGAATGCATTGAGATGATATGCATGGTTTATCTATTTGGGATGCTGGAAGATTTCATTCCTTATTTATTTCAATGATCCAAAAGATTGCTTGATCATCTTATTTGATCCGGTTTATAGTTCAGTCCTTTTGTGCAGTGGTTGAGTGAGTTTGGTATTTTCTTCGGTGAGCTCCAGTATGATCATATTTGTGGTTGCGGATATGGGAGAATGTTTTTGATGTTCATGTGTTGTTAGGGGTTCCACAGATACTGAGAGGGGGGGGTGAATCAGTATCTGACCGGTGATTAGAATTTCTTGACTTAAAACATGCAGAACATAATATAACAGTGTACCGGTATGCAAGAAATAATGCAATAAATAGAATCAAGTACATCCACATGAAAAGTACACCATAACACAAGCTGTTAATGAGGAAACCCAGAGTGGGAAAAACCTCAGTGGGATTTGTGACCCACAATATTCACTCACTGGCCAATAAGAGAATATTACTTACAATAGGGGCCTGCACATGCAGGAAGGCCAACTGCTTAGAGCTCACTGCTCAATGGGAAGTCTCACTGACTTACAATAAGGATTATACAAATCCAATATCTTGTACTGCTTTACAATAGCATCTTCAATGCTTGATTCAGTACCGGTTCCTGCTTTGTTCTTTACATATACCCTTTGAGCTATATTTCGCACATTAGGTTTGCCTAATATTTTCCTTAATGCTTCTACTTCGCATTCTTCACACATTCTTCACACATTATAAAATGTCTACAATGATCTCTTTTATATATAAGAGTCATTTTACAATTTGCCAAGTCGGCTTACAATAATAAACAAAATATTATATAACAAAAATCCTGTTGGCCTTTGTGCCGGTATACTTCCTTTCTTCTGTGTCGGTGCCGGTGTCCTGAGTGTCGGTGTAGAGTGTGATCTGCTGATGCCGGTATAATGTCTTTGCCGGTGCCATAGGATTGCATGGTTTCCATTAGTGACAAAACCTTCAATCACATACAATGTCTCATTGGAGTGTGCATATGCCAACAATCTCTCCCTTTGGCATTGATGGCAACACTCATGAGAAATTTCAAAAAGTATCCAAAAATGTGTAGTCCATAAATGTTACCAAAAATGTGTGTGCTCCCCCTGAGCATATGATTCCTGTGATTTGAATTTTCTCATCCCACTACTCCCCCTTTGGCATCAATGACAAAGGTTGTCAAGATGTCAGCAGAGTTTGTGGTTTCAACCTTGTAGCTGGGTAGTTATAATTTGAAAAAGATCTCCCAAAATCAAGTTTATACTATCCATAAACTTCTTGCTATCTTTTATTGCTGTCTTTGTTCTCTTCACTATACCGGTGAGATGCTGCAAATGCTCTGCCGGTGTTTTGCTTCCCCGTATTAATGCCTCAGAAATTTCCTTCCACAGAGATGCTAGATAGTCCAATCTTGGACTTAGTTTAGATCTCAAATGTTTTGCCTTATTTATTATTCTTTCTTTCTCTCTTTCCAATTTGAGTAGTTCTTCCTCAAAATTTGTTATCTTCTCCTCAAAAACTGATAGTGTATCAGGTGAGTTGACAAAGCTGTCTGCAAGTTTATTTATCTCATCCTGTACCTTGCTCATTTTCTTGTCAACATCTACAGTCAAAAAGTTTGTTTTATAGGTATCTTTATATAGATTTCTGTATTCTTTCAACAAATTACATAGTTCCGGTAGAAGTGTGTCAAAATCTCTATTACACTTCTTTATTTCCTCATCAAAGAATTTCGGTTTTTCAATTTCTACCTTATCCTTCACTGACTCTTCCTTTATTTTCTCAATGTTTTTTGAGATATATTTACACAATGTATCCAATTGTCCTAAAGAATCTTTGTTATCTATATTACAGTTGGGAGCAATTACCTTCAAAATTGGTATGGAATCATCAATTGCTTTGTAAGCTTGTGAGCTGCAGTCGGTTATTTTCTTGATAGAATCTAATAACACTTCAGTCACATTTGTTGATTTATATACTGATGATGATCCAAAAATTTGAGTACCGATGGAAGTAACCAAGCTTGTATCGACCTCTAGTAGGTCTGTTTGTGTCTACATTTCTTTAAGCACTGGTTTTCCTACTTCACTAGTTGCCGGTGGCATTGTTTCCTTATGTACCTGTTCCAATTGTTGTTGTTCCAGAGACTTTAGCTCTATTTGTTTCTCTGTATGTTTCATTGACTCAGTCTGTGTGTCAGTCTCTGCCTTTTGCTCTTTATCTTCTGCCAGTTTATCTGTTTCCCCTGCTACTGGAGGCTCACTAGCCATATCTAACTTAACAGTTGTATCTTTGTCAACTACTATGTTGATCTTCTGAGTATCAACATTCATAGTATATAGGACTTGAGGATTAGGATTATTATCCTCTATATCCATACTCTCAGCTGCCAGTTGATCTTCAGTAGTTGTTGATTTTACCGGTGGAGTATTTAAAGATGGTGGGGGTAAGTTGTCTCTAACCTTGATACTTGGTGGTCCACCAACTTTACCTTTCCCCTTGTCTCTATCTTTCTGATATACCTTTATAGGTTTAGGATTCCTATACTCTTCTTGTTTTTCTTTCTCAACCAGGAATATATTCCATCCATCTTCTGTTTCCTCTGTCACTTCATTAACTCTTCCTGCCATTAGTGAAATATGCCGGTGTGCAGTAGAGAATACTAACCAGTTGGCCTTTGCAATCAGATCATCAATTTCTTATGGAGAGTTTACCAGATATACAGCAAGTAACTTCTTAATTTTTATTTTCTTATCCAATTCTATCACTGCCTGTCTTCTTGCCTCTAGTCTTTTGAATAATTCATCAAGAATTTCATTTACTACTTCCATCAAAAATTTCTTGTACATATCTATGTGCAATATAACACTGTTCTCAACTTGTTCTTTCTCATCAGTTGTTAGAGTGTCATAAATTTTCTCTATATTTTTCAGTTTACCTTCCTTTGTGATTTCATTCAGTAGTATATCAAGATGAGCCAAGTATTTGTTTGTCCTTTTCTTCTTCTTGGGTGTCAGTTTCTTCTTTGGTGTGGCCTTTCTAACCGGAGATCTCACTGCTTGTTGCTTTTGCCTTGTCCTCCTAGGTGAAGGTGTGGTTGTTGGTGAGGGATCTCTTTTCCTTACAACACTTTTAAAAGTTGCAGGCATGTCACTTCCTGAAGAAGTACCTACCGGTGATAGGTGAGTTTTAGGTTGTGGAGCTGCTAACTCATCCTCTGTTATGCCGGTTTTCTTCAATACATCTTCCTTACTGGCTTTTGCTTGTCTGGACCCTTTCCTTACAACTGCCTCAACCTTTTTCACTCTTTTCTTTGATTGAATTTGGCTTTCTATGGTTTCAGCACTACCAAATATTTCTTCTTTTGGATCTCTGGGGGCTTCCAGAAGTGCTTTGGCATATGTTTCAACTATGTGATCATCTGTTTCATAGCCCATCTTGGTTACCCAAACTGTCCTTGGGATGACCGCTTCCATCCAGATTTCATCTTTCTTGATGACAGAGCATATATCATCTTTGTATTTGTCTACAATCTTCTGTGATAACCTTACTCTTTTCTTCATTTTAGCTTTTAATGCTTGAAAGAAGTCATTAATATTTTTTTCCTTGTTCTCACCCATTTTATTGAATAGTTCAGTCAATTGTTTGCCTATAGGTATGTCATATCCAAGTTCTTTGTAACCTATACCAGGAACCTATTTTGTTATGTGTAGCATTAGGCATACCAACAAATTTCCAAATCTGAAAGTTCCTATCTTGTCCTTCTTGATCTTTCCAAGATTGTCAATTAATTCATCCTTTAACCATTCACATATGTCAATTTTTGCGTTATCTGTTACCATATCATAAGCACTCTTAATGCATAAACTTGAAACTAAATTTAGACTATTAGCATGAGTTGCTTTATACCCTAATATCATACTGATGAATCTCACATTGATATCTTTTACATCATTAACCCTTAGAGACCTCTTGTCAAATGTTGCACCAGTTAGGTCTATAACTAGGTCATTGGAAACCTTCTTGGTTTTATCTGGCCTTTTACTGGTGGTCGGTAACCCTGTGACAGCTTTCACAACTTCCTTGGTGATCTTATGGATTGCATCTAACCAGAAAAATTCTCCATGTACCTTGCTTAAAACTATCCTAATCACATCCTTTGGAAATTCAGGAATGCTAAGGATCTCTGTAAATCCTGTGGTCTCAATGATTTTGTGTTCATCTTTAACATTGCCAGTATCATCACATATGATGGTTTTATACATGGTTTTAATTTCCTCATTTACTAACTCTTCAATGTTGCAGTGGATGTACATTTTGGGGTCTTCAACATATACAACTCCCATAGGAATTTGAGAAAAAGCACCTAAGGTATCATCCTTCTTTGCTATCTCGGGAACTAACTGAAATACGGGCCTAGGTCTTTTTATTACTTCAACAACAGTAGGTTTTCTATGTATTCAATTGTAGAGGTGGATGCCATGATTAAATACCTTTTACTACCTTGGATGGATGATTGCTTGGAGTGTGTTTGCTTCTTGCTCAAAATGCCTTAGCTCGGAGTCTTCGTGCTCTTCGAAAATTTGAAATCATGGTGAAATGAAATGGAGCCAAAACCTTAATTTTATAATGTCTTTTCGCCATCTACCACATTAATTGCATGCCGGTTAAGTATTCACTTAACATTGTTTACTGGTAATAAGTAATTTCTAACTTCTTATCTTAACCGAGGGAGTAATAGCACATGTGTCATTAGATTGCTAAACCCTCAAGGAAATTTTCTTCAATTAGATGAAGAACTTCCTGCCGGTGGAGCACTACTCTGTCCTTTCAGTGAAGCATCACTCTGTCCTGCTGGTGAAGCATTGGTTTGTTCTACCGGTGGAGGAGTATTCCCAATATTTAGATCAGCTTTCCTAATCCATTGTTTTCAGAATTCTTGCTTAACCTCTTCAACTTTTTGTTTACCTTTCAAGCTAGAACTTTTGTTGTCTACCGATGTTCCTTTACTTCTACAAAATTTAGCAATATGCCTAATCTTGTTACATGCATAACAAGTTACATTATTCTTCTGAATAGCTTTCCCATAACCTATGCCGGTTTGTGTTCTGCATTGATTAGATAAATGTCCAAATCATCCACAAACATAACATCTCACATTCATTTTGTAGTTTTCAGAGTTGTGACCTTTTTTGTTACATTTAGAACATTGACCGGTGGGTGTGTTGATATTCTGATAATTTCTAGATCTACATTCATTTGCTCTATGACAATACTTATTACAATTAAAGCATTTTCCATTGAATTTATAAGCATTAGGTTGTCTTACCAGTTTTTTGTGATCCTGAGTATTTGCAGTACCATAGCTTTCACCAACTTCAAAGCCAATTCCAGAAGTGTCACCTTTAGGTTTTTGATTCTTTAGCAAGGTGCCAAGTTCCTCTGAGCTTTTCTTGAATTTTACTTTGTGTTGATTTGCAGTTTCAAGTTCTCTTTCCAAGATTTCTTTTTGTCTCATCAGTTCATTTAAGTCATTCCGAGTATGCATCAGATCTGTCTTCGACATGTCATTTGCATAGCTAAGTCTTGTAATCTCATTTGTTGCATCACTTAGTCTTCTGGTCAATTCTTCTTCATTTTTCTTCCTATCCTCAATCTCTTTGCAAAACCTCATAGTCATATCTTGCATTTCATTTTTTTTTGTCATGATCTCTTGTTTCAACTTGCTTATCATATCATTAAGTGATTCCTTTTCATCATTCTCATTTTGTATTTTTTCACAAAGTTCTCTTCTCTTATTTCTTGCAACAGTATAATTTTGTTGAAGTGCCTGAATGATATCCTGAGCTGCCCTTAAATCATCTTCTAGTTTGATATTTTTCAATTTCTTTGTATCATAGTCTTTAAGAGCTCCTTCAAGTTGCTTCATTAGATTTTCCATCTTTACCAGTGTCAAGATCTTCCTTAAGTTGTTAGGCTTCTGAAAATAGAGGACGAGGCTCTGATACCAATTGTTAGGGGTCCCACAGATACTAAGAGGGGGAGGTGAATCAGTATCTGACTGGTGATTAGAATTTCTTGACTTAAAACATGCAGAACATAATATAACAGTGTACCGGTATGCAAGAAATAATGTAATAAATAAAATCAAGTACATCCACATGAAAAGTACACCATAACACAAGATGTTAACGAGAAAACCCGGTGTGGTAAAAACCTCGGTGGGATTTGTGACCCACAATATTCACTCACTAGCCAATAAGAGAATATTACTTACAATAGGGGCCTGCACATGCAGGAAGGCCAACTGCCTAGAGCTCACTACTCAATGGGAAGTCTCACTGACTTACAATAAGGATTATACAAATCCAATATCTTGTACTGCTTTACAATAGCATCTTCAATGCCTGATTAAGTACCGGTTCTTGCTTTGTTCTTTACATATACCCTTTGACCTATATTTCACACAATAGGTCTGCCTAATATTTTCCTTAATGCTTCTACTTCGCATTCTTCACACATTCTTCACACATTATAAAATGTCTACAATGATCTCTTTTATATATAAGAGTCATTTTACAATTTACCAAGTTGGCTTACAATAATAAACAAAATATTATATAACAAAAATCCTATCGACCTCTATGCCAATATACTTCCTTTCTTCTATGCCAGTGTAGAGTGTGATCTGCTGATGCTGGTATAATGTCTTTGCCGGTGCCATAGGATTGCAAGGTTGCCATCAATGACAAAACCTTCAATCACATACAATGTCTCATTGGAGTGTGCATATGCCAACATGTGTATCGTCAATTTAGATGGTTTGTGATTTAGTGATCTACAAGCTATCTTTCTAGTCTGAATTGTTGTTGTTAAGTGTTCCTGTGAGTTAGCATGTTGATTGATGAAGATTTGCATGTGGTGTTGGTGAAACTATTGAGGATGGTTATAATGTGCTTGTTGGTGTTTCATTATCGCGTCCTATTTTTCTTGGTGGTTCACATTGATTCTGATGTGTGTTCTTGGTGATTTTATTGATTAGGTGATATTCTTTGTGTTATGTAGTATTCTTGGTGGTGTAGCGTGTTGTGGTTGATGTTCGTGAGATTTCCAGTGGTGATGCATGTTTGGAGATTTGATTTAGGTCCATGCTATATCATGTATATCATTGTATTGGTCCAGTGGTTCACATATATATCAAGTGATGTAATTTTGTAATTGAGAGTTGAGGGTTTGGCCGACTTTGTAGTCAAGGTTGATGAATTGTATATATAGGTGGTAGAGTCATGTAATTTGAGTGTCGATGTTGTGTTTGCATTATGGGAAAGAGGTATATGTGGTGCATAAGAAAATTTATCATTCGGTGTGGTGCATTGAGCAAAGGTTATTATAGGGAAGACAAATGTGCTTAATCAAAACTGTCATTAGGCATAAGGAGATGCTATATTTGTAGTTCATGTAATCCGGATTGTAATCCGAATATTATTGTAAGGTAGTGAACCTTCCCCGAGGGTTGTAGCCTTCTGGATCACCTTGTTTTGAGCAATGAGCTCTAGGAAGCGTGCCTGAATGCATGTGTATTCCCTATTGTAATATTTATACATACTATTGTAGAGTATCATCTTATTGTGGGTAGGTTTCCACTGTTGTTTTTCCCTTAACCGATTTTTCCACATCAAAATATTGGTGTTATGTGTGTTGGTGCTATTATGTTTAGATATGAGATTGTGCTTGATTTGATTAATCCACCAAAAACTTATTCACCGCCCCTCCTAGTTTTCCTTCTTGGTTGTGTGTGTATGAAAAGTGGACTTGTATCTGTATCTGAAATACACAACAGAATAAAGTCATTAGATGCATGGTTAGTAAATCAATAACCAATGAATAATAAACCATTACAAAGTGACCCATTGCCTTCTAGTAGATGCGAGTTTAGATTTCTCTTTTCTCTTAGATTGCTAAGCTATCCAGTGACTAGACAAATACCTAAATGAAGGATTTTTAAATCTATATGACCATGAATATGAGCTAAATGGATGCAAGATTTAAGCTAGATATGCAAGATTAATCTAACTTGATTTAAACAATATATGAATATTTAAGCTAGATGATTTAAGCAATCTGAAATAAATAATATGCAATATCTCAATGCAAATTCTCAATCAACCTAGAGAAAAAACAACATAATAACAATATATTCTCCAGGATCTTTGAATGAGAGATGAGAGACTAAATTTCTAGAAAATTCAGAAAGAAATCAAAGGCTGAGATCAAATGATGATGAGAGGTCAAGATTTTCCAAGAGGAAGCACAATCCAGGTGAATTGATGTGATTGGATGCTTTTCTCAGTTTTAAAGGAAATTGAACTAAAATTAAGATAAAATCAGAAAAAAACTGATTTATTCTCTATTTCATTCAATTTTAATATTTAATTGTTTTAATTGCTTTCTTTGAGATTATTTATCAATTTTTAATTTGTTTTTCAAGATTATCTCCAATTGATTTTTTTTCTCAAATTTTTAACTTTTTTTGTCAATTAATTCCTTTTTTTATTTGTTTCCTATTTTGAAGATTTGTGCTCATAATTTCTAATTCCTCTTTCTTGATTTGTTTCCTTTTTTTGAAGATTTATGGTAATTTTAATTTATTTTTCAAATTAATTCCTCTTTTTGATGATTTAATGGCAAATTGATTTATTTAATTAAATATGCAAAAGATATTTAATTAAAATAAATAAGAAAATTGTTTAAAATGATTTACATGGAATGATTTAATTAATTAAATAAATATTTAATTAATATCGGTTGATTAATTTTGCCATGTGACATTTGATGATTAAAGAATTAATTGTGTGCTCAAGATTTATTTAATTGCCTTTGGTTAGGACCTTGGTGACGTTGTCGAGATTAGGGGCTAATGGTTTAGATGACCATTTTTAGGGTATTACATTTGCCCCTCTTTGAAATAATGTGCGAGCAGTGTGTTGGTCCAAAGAAAATTTGATGTCTAGGAGATACCAGTTCTAAACTTGATTGATCATGAACCAGATGAAGAGCGAGGTATTTTGAAGTGATGAAACTGAACAGAGTTGATTAAAGCGAAAACGATCCCGAAGTTGATTGAACTATGAACAATAAAGAGCAAAGATACCTAACTTGAACTTGATTGAACTAGATACAGTGAGCAAGCATAAAATCGATCTTGAACTTGATGGATCAAGATACGATGAGGGAAGATAAATTGTCTAGCTTGATTCAATGTGATGAAACTGAACACCTACTTAGATTGAGTGTATGATCAAAGATACTCTTTAAACCCTTGATCGAGTTTAAACGAATAATCAACTTGATGAAAAGCGATGAAACTGATTAACGTTAAGAGACTAATTTAGACGAAGGCAAATATCAACTTGATTTGAAGTGATGAAATTGATATGCCCCTAGCAATTGATTTGATGAAGCTTAGCTGCTTGAAGATTTGAAAAATTTCTCGACATTTGAAGATGTGAGGTCATAAGGTCATGAGTATGCCCCCTCAGGAGCAAAAATGAAAGATAGCAAGGGTACATGATTATAGGCAATTGTTTAGTGATGATATTAATTTGAGCACGAAAGTGATTCAGAGGAATAAAATTGAGATTCAACGTTGATTAACGAGAAATTGAGCGCAAAGTGAAGAAGAGAATTAGCAGTTGAAGAAAGTGCTAAGTGGTCCAAATTTTAGAAATTGACTAGCAGAATGATCTCGAATTTCAATTTCGATCTCGATAATAGAATCAGGATGAGAAAATTAGCTAAGGGTACAATTTTCATGTCCATCGGGGCAAGTTGAAAAATTAGGGTTTTGGCTATATATGGGGTAAAAGTGTCATTTTCAGTTCATTTTAACCCTCCAAGTTTGAAAATTCAAAAAGCCTTCTGTGAAGAAAAATGGTGGTTCCCACTCATGTGCATCAATTTGAGCGCTAGAGATGACATAATCGACCTCGGAACTATGAGCCAAGGGTAAGTGACCGATCTTAAGCCTGTTATTCATTTCAATTTTCAATTTTTTTGTTGAATTTTTCAATTTTTTGCATGTTGAAGTCGGGCGTTTTCGTTTTGTCGTGCGAGACAGGATCCTGTCTCGTACGACAAACTGATTAATTTTCTTTTGTCATTTAAAACCACTAGTTTTGTCATATGAGACCTACCCTTTTGTCGTACGACAACATTCAAAAGAGCCTACTTTGTCATTTAGGGGCTAGTCTTGTGTCGTATCAGAGTCTTTTGTCGTATAGGACCAATTCCTGACTCGTACGAGTTGCTGCCTCTGTGGTGTTTTGTCGTTTGGAAAATAGTGAGCATTTTTGAAGGTGTAAACTTGAAATTTTGATTTTGCAAATAATGTAGTTGGATTTGCATGATGTTTTGCTTCCTTTATAGGCTACTTTGGAATGTTTCCTAATGATCTTTTGTTTGATTTTTGCAGGTTCTATTACCCCATGTATTATTCAGATGTGTATATCTACCTATGATGGCATTAGTTTGGTAGTTATCAGATATAGGTAGGGCACATATTGATTTGGGTGGATTGACTCACCTTTTACAATTTCTTGATGTCCGTGTGAATCATGGTATGCTCACGACATTAGTTGAGAGGTTTCATTCAAAGCATAACATGTTTCATTTTCCATTTGGGGAGATGACCATTACTCCCAAGGATGTATACCGGATTCTCTGTATCCCTTTTGCTGGGGACAAGGTAGATTATGATTCAGCACAACGTCCTGGCCTTCTAGCCCTGAGGCAGGTATTTCATGATGCAGACATCCTGACTCATTGCATAAGTTGGGATGAGATGATGACCAGATATAGTGAGGACTTTCCATTGGTGCATCTTGGCAGGTTTTATCGGCTGTTTTTGATGCCGGATAGGGGGCAGTAGGGGTTTTTGTGTGGATGGGGCAGGATGTTGGAGAGACTCATGGAGAACCCGCAGAGGTTAGGATGGGGTTCTTGCATATTGGCACACGTGTATCATGAGATGCATGAGATTGTCTACCGGGAGGGGAAGAGAATGGCTGCCAGAGTTTTGATTTTGTAGGTATGGGCCTGGGAACATCTCCTAGTATGCAGGCCAATTATTGATGAGGCTAGAGATCCACAACAACCCATAGTTTATAGATATGCTAGATATGTGACGCAGCCCCATCTGGGCAAGACAAATTATTGGAGACAATAGATGGATGACTTGATAGCTGTGATATGGAGACTATATAGGGGTCTGGAGCCTTGGGACAATTGGAGAGTTGTACGCAGAGACCTCTTCAATACATGAACTCTCATAGGAAGATCACAGACAGTGGTTGAATGTTTTGTTGTTAGTTGAGTGATGAGGCAGTATGGCAGACCTTAGGGGTTCTTGCAAGAGTTTATTGCATACGCCCGTTATGCCGATGAGGAGAGGCAGGGATGGGGACCGAGGCTATCATACACCTTGAACATGTAGGAGATAACTGGGTTACAACAACTTAGGTGGGACTATCTGGATGATATTGCATATGCAGGGGTATTGCTCCAGTACAGGGATTGGTTCTAGTAGCATCCATTCCCAAGATTCACGGATCTGGCTAAGAAGGCACCTCACATAGAGGAGGTAGAGGATGATGCCCCTACATAGGGATAATGACATGGACAGAGGGCCTAGTCTCTGAGGCGGGTAGGTGGTGATCCTGGTGCTAGCAATAGCGGGGTACCAGCTGGTGGTAGGTAGCAGAGAGGAGAGGGCAGATCCCTAGGGATGGTTGGAGTGAGACTGAGTGGAGTGAGGGTGATAGAGGGTGGAGGAGAGGAGGAGAGATCAACATCGAGACATGTTCAACAAAGGAGAGAGGATCAGGAGGGAGCCAGAGGTGGATATGGAGGAGGAGATGGAAGAGGAGATGGAAGAGGAGATGGAGGCGGAGAGCTTGCGAGGGAGCAGGGGGCTGACACAACATGGTTGATGAGAGCATTCCTAACAGGTTTGCAGTCACAGTTGACAGTGGCACAGACTCAGTTGCCGGAGTGAGACTGATAACTAGTATAGATTAGAGCAGAGAGAGATCATCAGGTCGTGATGATGATGGCAGAGCGAGACACTCTGCAGTAGGAGGTTCTTCATCAGACGAGTGGGGCAGCCTATTATGTTGGGTCTTATAGCGTAGCAGTTATATTAGCGTAGTAGGTTGTACCATTTTCATAGTATATGACTTGATCAGAGGGAGCTCGGGCACCTAGGCAGGATCCGGGTCAGTAGGCTCCACCTCCTCCACTACCTGGCGATGAGGGAGAGGCATAGAGCTAGATTTTCTTTTTGTAGCTCTGATATTTTTTGCAGACACACCCATTTTTTTGTAGCCCTTACAATCACTTCAATGGGAGTTTGTATATGTCAGTTGACATCATTTTGTATCCTGAGACTTGATCATTTTATATATACGAGATCTTGATTTGACTTCATTGTACTTGTGTCAATCAATTTATGAGATGCTTGTCTATATGCTTTATTCTATATGTATGCATAGCTGTTTAGTATGGATATATGTAATGCAGATGAATATGGATGTTTGTTTTCATATGCAAATGGAATGAATGGAAATGAGTAATGAGTAGTGCAAGTTTTTTAATTTTTCAATGCAATAAGATGAATGCAAATGAATGATAGTGAATGTATGAATCTATATAAAATGCTTAAGTATGGAGCTAAAATATCTCTATACACAAGTACTTGATTGGAGAAATGGTGAAGAAGATATCACTTAGCTAAGAAATGATGACGCTTCAAACTCTCATTCAAAAGATAAAGAGATCATTGTTACCATACCGAAATCACTCTAAATTCACAAGATGCAAAATGAAATGCAAGATGAGATGTAAAAGTGAGATGCAACCGAAACCTAGTCATTGGATTTGGAATGCTTAATTTTCATCACTGAGCATTTTACAACCACAATAGGCAGATTAGATTTCCTTTCTTACATGTGCAATATTAATTATCTTGTCCACAATGACCCTTTTTCGTTCATATCCTTGGATAGATTTCACAGGGACCTGGATTGCATGATAAATAAACTCTCTCAAAACAGACAAAGAAATGATGGGAACCTCCCTATAGCATTCAAAGAAGCATAGTCAAGGTATGTGTGGCATTTTCACCTTGATGTGAAGGCTCTTATCACAAACACCCAGCTAATTTAGACGTTTCCAGATCATCGAAATCATTCCTACAAGCAGAAAACAAAGAAAATATTATGCCCCCAATCCTTGCTCCTCCTAGTGAAGATAGACTTCCTTGAGTTACTCAAAGGGATAATAATCAAAAACCAATATAATAGACAACACACAAAGGAAATTTCATGCATATCTCAAATAGTTTACTGATTGTTTTCAATTTTGTTGTTTTGCTTGTGTACTCAATGATAAAACTCTTTAGTAGTCAGGAGACAAATGACTGACTCAGAGTGGATGACCAGGTTTCATTGACGTAAAGTCAACTTGGGTGATGCTTCTTAGGACATGTAAATTCCTCAGTCGATTACCCTAAGACTAGGACATTGATTGGTTTCAAGCCACGAGGGTCCCAAAAGAACCAGGATGTCATGAAAGTGACTAAAAGATATTTACAAGATAAAGAAAAGATGCAACATTTAAGTACAAGAGATAAGACTACCCTGGACAAAATCCAGCAACCATACTGATCTATATCATTGTTTTGATTTGATAATTGATTGGAATGTCTGGTTTCAAAGAGTAAGTACCCCATATAAGACCGATCTATCTGGTTTTGAGTGTACTCTTTCTTGTATAAGACATGTTGATGTTTGATAGAGTTTGATAGATTGATTAACAAGACATGCGATAAGTTTGATTGCAAACCTTGAGATTTTTTTTGTGGTTGATTTGGTTTGAAGGATAGTCTATGCTTTCTTGCTTCAATTTTTTCAGTTTTTTTTTATTTTTTATTTTGTGAGTTTTTAACTTTTAGGATTTTGTTCAGGACATTTTATGATTTTTAGGAGTTTGTTCAGAACATTTTATGATTTTTAGGAGTTTGTTCAGGACATTTTATGATTTTTAGGAGTTTGTTCAGAACATTTTATGATTTTTAGGAGTTTGTTCAGGACATTTTATGATTTTTAGGAGTTTCTTCAGGACACTTTATGATTTTTAGGATTTCTTCAGGACTTTTTTTATTTTTAAAATTTTTTCAGCTATGCCCCCAATATGAAAAACTATATGACATGATGATCTGTAGAATGCATATGGAGACAATGAATTTTTTGATATGATCTATATTAATGCAATAGGCATGATGAAGATGCATTCCTATTTGAACAAGGATGACCATGTTTGTTTAGCACTTTGTAATATAGTAATTGAATTGGAGGTACAAAACATTTCATAGATAAGCGGTCAGTCGGTCCTTAAGGTCCCTTGGAACATCCAAATTAACACACTTAGTGACTAGGATTTACAAATGGAGACACAAAAAATTCCCCATAGATTCTTGAAACTTTGATCTTCTTTTGCCCATGTGAGTGCAAATGAGTTAATTCCCGCTCTTGTGTTCACTAAAGATCCTTAGCATCCTATATGACTAGCTACGTGGATTATCCTAACTTCAAAAGCATCCCGAATAGAGCCTCGCTGCCAGCAAGATTTTAGAGCTCCAATGAGGTTATAGACTGTAATTTCTCAAATATTTCTCCATTGCCAGTAGGTGTACATAGCCGTGATGGAGTTACTTGCATATTCCCATAGTCAAGCTTTTTGTCGCACTTGTATGCATGATATTTTATTTATATATCATTGCTCTTTTTCCTTGAGATGAATATTTGGCATAACACTTTTCTTTTTTTATTTTCTTGCCTTGACTTGTAAGTAATGAAACCTACTTAGGTGTGACAATTACAGCGGCACTGTAGTAGAATGTTAGATTTTTCACTAGTCATATGATCAACTAGGTGTCTAGAATGAATTAGAGATTTTATTAATGTGTTTGAGATATAGCAATTGATAGATTTTGGGTTAACAAGTCTCAAATAGTGAAATCACTACCCAACCATAAGTAAAGCGTCGTCACAGGGTAATGTTGGAAAATGAATGACCTTAGGATCTCAAGGACTTCATGTCCAAATATCTAAGAAAGGACACAACCCTTGTTTGTCTTGAATGCAAACAAATGATAAACTTGGATAGTTTCCTTGTTTGATGAATGCTGCTATATGCAAATGCAAAAATTTTGTGAATGCGATGCATTTGAAAAAGAAACTATATGCAATGCAGTGCTTTTTAGAAAATGATATGTAGTGCAAAAAGAAAAACTAAAACTAACCCAACCCTTAGATATACATATTTAAGTTGCATGTTTTTCATAGGGTCAAGGAGTTTTGTGTAGGTATTTCATTGGTCCAACTAAGTGTACATGTCCAGCATTTCCAATGTAGATTTCCTTAGTTTTTGGATTTGGTGATGAAGCTAGGGTAAAGTCTTATGCAAAGGATCGGATAAGGGTTATGGAAGGATGAAAAAGAGGTGTTGGATAATGGATAAGATATTGAAAGTTTGGTGCATGAGTAAATGGAAACGTTTGCGGGATCACCATTGACACACATCTTGAGAGATGGTGGATTGATGGAGGAAAAGTGGATCTCAAATTGTGAGATTTGTATAGAGGAATAACCAGGGATTTTGGGACATGAGGATCCAAAATAGATGAAAGAGGTGATGGAGAAATGGATTTGGAAGGTTTGGATGGAGAAACAACAATCTTGGCTATTGATTTGGATTTTTCTTTAGACTATTGTGCTTCAAGGAGACACTTAGGGATCCACATGGGTTTTGACTTTTCATGCTTTTGCAGTTTCTTGGAACGCATTGCATCTACAAGTGCCTTAGGAACCCATATAGCTTTTGATTTTGCTTTATTTTTCTTAGTGAGCCTTTGTTGATCCTACACAAGGGATGGAGGAATATAGGGTCCTAAAATGGATGGAAGAGACGAAGGGGAAGGCATGTACTTGGATTTTGGTTTAGTAAGGATACCAACATCTTGAGGAATGTCACTAGGACCATGACCCTTAATATTGTCTTTAGCATGGAGGGTTTTTTCCTTGTGAAGGTCTACCCCTTTGCGTTTATAAATATTTTGACTTGTAGGATCATGAGAGGGCTTTGTAGGAATGACAGATCCTTGAGGTGAACATGGAGGATTATGACAAGGAGATGAAGAGATACTTTGACCTTGACATGGAAGAGGATCATCTTAGAAGAAATGGAAAGGTAAACGGGGATTATCATGGGATTCTACGGAGCTAGGATCTTTTTCAACCATTGGATGGGATTGAAGAGTTTTGGTGTCTTGATCTTGATCTATGATAGGACTTGTTTCTTCATTTTTTAGATTATCCTCTTGACATGGAGCCACTTCTAAGGAAGGGGTAGGATTGTGCATAGGCATAGGGGATTCTTGGAAGGTCTCCATATTTTGGCATGATGGGGAAGCATTTTGGAAAGGGCCTTGTGTAGTGGGAATGTTTGGAATTGGACTGCATGATGACATAGGATCTGAGATTTTTAATTCATATGAGGAACTTATATCAAGATTGAGATTATCTTGAATTTCCATAGGAGATAAACCCTGGAGGTCAACATGAAAAGTGTCATCATTAGGTTCATTGTTTGAAGGAGATGGTATGGATTGTTGCTGAGAAGCTTCAGGAGATGAAGGCATCATGGAAGAGATGGAGGCTACATGTAAGCCATTGCTAGACACAGGTTCATAATTTTTATCATGCTTGGAAATGGTTCCTTCTTTTTCTTTAGGTGAGTCATTAGGATATTCAATTTCAATGACATCATTATGAATGAGATCTTGAATCTTATGTTTTAATTCTAGGCACATTGAAGTCTCATGTTTGTTATGTCTATGATATGCACAATAATTACTCAAAACTTCACATCCCCATGTGGTCGTTTTAGGCAATATGATAAGATTGTGCTTAAGAAGCTCTTCCAAAGTTGACTCAATAGATTGCCCCAAAGGTGTAAACTATCTATCTGTTGGATATTTGGAGGAAATGTCTTTATGTCTTGGTGAAGGTGTCTTGTGAGCTTGTTTGAGATTTAGTCTTTGATTGTCAATTATTTGTTGTTCCATCTTATGTAATTGTTTTAGCATTTCTTAAAGTCTAGTGTTCTTGATATCATGAATTGTTATCTCAAGAGGTGTCATTGAATCTTTTTGTTGAGCTTGAATGTCATATATTTCTCTCTTGAGATCTTGAATTTGTTGAGCTAAGGCAGCCATGGGCTTCTTACTTTTGTCAAAAATTTTAGAAGAGCTTCTTGGTTTGAATAGACATTTACAACCGACGAGACCGAGAGTTAGATGTGTTGCAGAAGTCAAGATCAAATTGTAGTTAGTTGTTCGTTTAACGTAATGATTGAATGAAGTAACTAAGATCTGGTCTGGTTTCAAGAATGATCTATTCTATGTAAGACGTTATCTAGGTTAACTTAGGTTTGATAAGATGTTGTTTGAACTAGCTGAGAGATGATCGACAAAATCATGCAACACAATGGCAGGGGTACACTATCAAGGTTGTTTATGCTCAGGAGAATTATAACCAATTTTAGGCTCATTGTAGATGGTTTTTAGGCAAGTTTGACTATTTTGGACTGACAAAATCAGAGATTCGTATGATAAAATTTCTAGGACCGGATGACAGTTTAACAGCTTCAGGAAAATGATAGTACTATTTCGTACAAGTTGCTGCCTAAGACCGTACGACAGATGGGTATGTCTGAAATGACAAATTGATAAGTACAATGTTTTATCATACGACACAAGATTCATGATAAAATGACAGTTCTCAGACCTGGACGACAAACAATCAGGGCTTGTACCACACAGAAACTAGGCTCAAACGACAGACTATTAGGACTGATGGAATATCGTATGACACAAAATATGAAGCAAAACGATAAAACAAAAGGCTCATACGACTGTGTTTGGATAAAGATTAAATGTTGAGTTTTTGATGACTGAGTATGACCAGTTTTGAGGTGGATTGAGTTTACACTAACTGAAAAAGACTAGTTTTTGACACTGACAGAGTTTATCATTGAGTTATTTGGTATTGTTTTCTCCATTTTGGTATTCCAGTTTTAGTTTTAGGGATGAAAACACAGAAAACACGCAATACGAATAATAACTTCAATCACAACATGCAAAACCCTATGAAAGTTGGCTTAGAGAAGAAAACCTTTGCTTGCTGACTTAGGCACACACCCAATAGCTAATCAAAATATAGCCGTTGAGTCTCACACAATGGATTCTCAACGCCATATTAGCCGACTCCAAACGCTAATGGGGGCATAATATGGTAGGTGTCTTGGGAGAGTTACTATCTCTCTTGCACAAATATTATCAACCTTTCGGAGGTGAATCGAGTAGCTTCTAATTTGAATTGGAACTAGTAAGGGGTCCATTTGGCATGTCGAGGTATAAACTCAATTAAGAGGTCTCCCAGCCTTGAAAACCAAGGTTTAATATACCCGAAGGTACTAAGGAGAGCTATTCCCGAGCACTGCCGTTGACTTGAGGTATACCCGAAGGTACTGAGGAGAGCTATTACAAAGCGACCCATTGCCTTCTAGTAGACGTGAGTTCAGATTTCTCTCAGATTGCTAAGCTATCCAGTGACTAGACAACACCTAAACAAAGGATTTTTAAATCTATATGATCATGAATATGAGCTAAATGGATGCAATATTTAAGGTAGATATGCAAGATTAATCTAACATGATTTAAGAAATATATGAATATTTAACCTAGATGATTTAAGCAATATGAAATTACTAATATGCAATATTTTAATGCAAATTCTCAATCAACCTAGAGCAAAAATAGTATAATAACAATATATTCTCCAGGATCTTTGAATGAGAGATGAGAGCCTGAATTTATAGAAAATTCAAAAAGAAACCAAAGGCTGAGATCAAATGATGATGAGAGGTCAAGATTTTCCAAGAGGAAGCACAATCCAGGTGAATTGATGTGATTGGATGATTTTTTCAGTTTTAAAGGAAATTGAACTAAAATTAAGATAAAATCAGAAAAAAAACTGATTTATTCTCTATTTCATTCAATGTTAATATTTAATTGTTTTAATTGCTTTCTTTGAGATTATTTATCAATTTTTAATTTGTTTTTCAAGATTATCTCCAATTGATTTCTTTTCTCAAATTTTTGATTTTTTTTTGGTCAATTAATTCCCTTTTTAATTTGTTTCTTTTTTGAAGATTTGTGCTCATAATTTCCAATTCCTCTTTCTTGATTTGTTTCCTTTTTTGAAGATTTATGGCAATTTTTATTTATTTTTCAAATTAATTCATCTTTTTGATGATTTAATGGAAAATTGATTTATTTAATTAAATATGCAAAAGATATTTAATTAAAATAAATAAGATAATTGTTTAAAATGATTTACTTTAAATGATTTAATTAATTAAATAAATATTTAATTAATATCAATTGATTAATTTTGCCATGTGACATTTGATGATTAAAGAATTAATTGTTTGCTCAAGATTTATTTAATTGGCTTTGGTTAGGACCTTGGTGATGTTGTCGAGATTAGGGGCTAATGGTTTAGATGACCATTTTTAGGGTATTACAGGTTGCTGCTAACAATTTGTATCAAAGCTAGATCCTCTAGAAGAAGCTTGACCGCTTGAGGAGATCCGAGATGTCAACTTATGTGTGTTAGACAACTCAGATAACCAGAGGAAAAATAAGAGGGGGGGGGGAGGTGAATCAGTTGTCAATAGATTATTGAACTTTAAGCATTCGAATCCTTATTATTGGAACACATAAAATCAATACTGGAATGCATAAACCAAATACTGGAATAACTAATCTAGCAATTAACAATAAACATAAATCACAAAATAGTTACCATCCATTCAAAACACATGACACAAAGATTTGTACGTGGAAAACCCGGTAAAGGGAAAAACTATAGTGGGAAGCCTACCCACAGTCAGATAATAATTTTACTAAAGTATGTGATTACAAAATGAGGGGCCTGCACATGCAGGAAGACCAACAACTTAGAGCATATTTCTCATCACAAAAGAAGCCTCTCTGACTACAAAATAAATCCAGACTACAATTTGGAAAGAAGAGTGAACTACAAAGATATCATCTCCTATGCCTGAGTATAGTTTTGGTTAACCTCAGTACTGATGGTCTTAAACCTCTCTTACTATACCAATTCAATTACATATAATCAACCAAAACTCTTGCATATGATTACAATATTATTCGCAAATAGATAATCACATAACCATCCCATAATCATAATCACATGATCTACAAAGAGATCTTACATCATATTTATACCAACCCAAGACCTAAACAATTAGGTTGGCCACCTAAAAGATAATACAATTAATTCATTACAATAACCCACAATACAATGATCAACCAAGTTGGCCTAAGAGTGAAACAACATAATCCAATCAATGGATCCATCTGGTATTGCATCGGGATCATCCATCAACACGTTACATAAGCTGGTCCATAACCTAGCAGAATAATGTAGCATTAGGTCCGGTCCTAAATGCAAAACCACCAATCAACAGGAACATGAACAAGATAACCAACAACATCCTAAAAGTCATCTAGAAGACGCACTAACACCACTTATCACGTGCATCAAAAGATCTTCAACAAAGATCTACTGGTAAAATCCTTACCGGTGACCAAAAGGCTTACTAGAACAAATGATAGTATCTAAGTCATCAAATCCTGAACCAACTGATTGTGATATGCATTTGAATAGCATGAATGACATATTCAAATCCATTCCACAAACCAAAGCATACCAAAGCATACCGGATCAATATCATAAACCAACCACTCTACTGGAACCAACCAAAAACCGGTAAGTAACCAAAATAGTCGGTGTTTACATCAATGAGAAAAAATTAATGCAACACTTAATCAATTCCTTCAAATTGCCAACAATCTCCCCCTTTGGCATTGATGGGAATACAAGATGTGAAAAACATCCAAGTGCCAAGAAATGCCAAACAAGTCTCCCCCTATGGAAGACAACCAAAAATCTCCCACAAAATGATATAGCAATGAAGCTCTAAACCAAACTCCCCTAATGAAAATATCTCTCCTTTATGTTTTTCACAAGAATAACTCTCCCCCTTTGACATCAATGCCACAGATTTGACATAAATATCAAAGAAAAATCATAAATCCTTTGATTCTTATAGCTGACTACTCCTGCTGCGTAGTAGCACCACCACATCAATCCAGAATGAGTAATAGCTCTGATAATGCATACCAGACTGATGCCAATCAGCATTACTCAAGTCTCTACTGGATGTGCAGAAAACCCCAATCTATCTCTGAAGTACTCAAATGATTCTTTAGGAAAAGGTTTAGTGAAAATGTATGCAATCTTCTCTTTAGTGTTCACATAAACCAATCTGACTTCATTTGCTTCCACCTTCTCCTTCAAAATGTTACTTGATAGATATGTGTTTTGTCTAAGAATGAAATACTAGATTCTTTGATATATCAATAGAAACAGAGTTATCATAGTGAATAACTACTAGTTCATTACAATCCACCTTTATATCCTTCAACATTTGCTTCATCCATAAAACTTGTGTACAGTTAGTACCATCAGCAACATACTCAGCTTTAGCAGTAGATAAGGAGGTGCATGACTACTTTTTGCTGATCCATGAAACAAGTTTCTTTCCAAGAAAGAAAGCTCCACTTGATGTGCTCTTCCAGTCATCAACATCTCCAACCCAATCTGCATCTGTATATGCACATAATGTAAAGTCATCATTTTTAGGATACCACAAACCATATCCAGTTGTTGCCTGCAAATACCTTAAAATCCTTTTCACCACACTCTCATGATTCTCTCTAGGATCACTCTGATATCTTGATACAATACAAACTATATTCATTATTTCTGGTCTAGTCTGAGTCAGATATAACAAATCTCCAATCATAGACTTGTACCTTATAGGATTTACTAGTGCAGATGCATCTTTCTTTGTCAATTTATCACTTGTAACCATCAGAGTACCAACTGGTTTAGAATTTTCCAACCCAAATTTCTTCAACAACTCTCTAAGATACTTAGTTTGACAGATGAAAATACCTTTATCAGTTTGAGTAATTTGCAAACCTAAGAAAATTTTCATCTCCCCAATCATAGACATCTCAAATTCATTCTTCATATTGTTAGAGAATTCCATACACAACTTATCTTCACCTCCAAAAATGATATCATCAACAAAGACTTCAATAATCAATATGTCATCATCAATGATCTTATACTATAAATTGTTGTTAGCATTACCTTTAGTGAAACCAAGCTTCAAAAGATATTTATCCAGTCTTCCATTCCAAGCTCTAGGGGCTTGTTTCAATCCATATAAAGCTTTCTTTAACCTACAAACCGTGTTTTTTTCATTTGAAAGGGAAAATCCATCAGGTTGCTCAATATAAACTTCCTCTTCAAGATCTCCATTTAGAAATGCATACTTAACATCCATCTGATAAACCTTGTAGTTCTTAAGTGCAACATAAGAAATAAATAATCTTACAGCTTCAATCCTAGCTACCCGTGCAAAGGTTTCATCATAATCAATTCCTTCCATCTAAGAATGTCCTTAACAAACCAATCTAGCTTTATTCCTCACAACTTGTCTATCTTCATTCAATTGATTCCTATAAATCCATTTAGTTCCAATAACATTCTTATTTTTACGCTGGAGAACTAAAGTCCATGTGTTATTCTTTTCTATTTGATCTAATTCTTCTTCCATAGCTTCCATCCAACATTTATCTTTACAAGCTTCAATTACTGTTGTCGGTTCAACTTGAGAAATTAAACATACCTCATCAACTGCCAACCTTATTCTTGTCATCACTCCTTTGTTTTTGTCTCCAATGATCTGATCTTCTGAATGATTCAACCTTACATACCTAGGAGTCTTTTGATTTTTGGTTTCTCTACGCTGATCTTCAGTTACTATTGACTTTTCTGATAGTGTCAGAGTAACTAGTTCAACATTTTGTTCTGGTGTAGGTGCTACCAATTTAGTTATGATCATTTCCACTGCCGATTCATTCTCATAAGTTCCATTTTGACTTATGTTATGCTCATCCACCTTGACATTTGTGCTCTCCATAATTCTCTGCAATCTTTTGTTATAACATCTATATGCTTTGCTTTCATTAGAATAACCAATAAATATTCCATCATCACATCTAGGATCAAACTTTAAAATTGAATCATCTCTTTTGATATAGCATTTACTACCAAAGATTCTGAAATACTTAACTCATAAGGTGTGTTACCAATGTCTCCTTTGATATTAACTCTATTGAATGTGTATACCGTCGTGATTACAACTTCTCTTGAGTAGACATGAGGCGGATCAGATTCCATCATCATAGTTCTTGCTGCATCCAAGATAGTTTTGTTCTGCCTTTCCACAACTCCATTGTGCTGAGGTGTTTGGGGTGCAGAAAACTATCTCCTTATCCCATTATTCTCACAATAGATGTTAAATTCACCGGATGTGAATTCTCCACCCTAATCTAACCTTAAGCATTTAATATTCAATCCTCTTTCTGTCTGAACTTTAGCTTTAAATATTTTAAACTTTTCAGATGCTTCAGATTTCTCCCTTAGACAAGTAACCCACATCATTATTGAATAGTCATCAATGATTAGCATGAAATATCTTTCACCTTGAAAACTTTTGATTCTAGTAGGACCACACAAATTAGTATGAATAAGATCAAGAAAATCATTAGATTTATCTTGTATACTGTTAAAAGAAGTTCTGATTTACTTTCCCATTTGACATTCCTTACATGCCAGATTATAGGGCTTTATAATCTTAGGTATATATCTAACTACCTTAGTAGAACTGATATTCACAATACAATCAAAATTCACATGACACAACCTCTTATGCCATAGCCAACTCTCATCAATTTGTGCAATCAAACATGTCTTCTCACTAGAGTTCAAATGAAAGATGTTACCTTTAGTCTGTGTACTGGTTGCAATCTACAATCCAGATCTATTGATAATCTTGCGATTTCCATCCTTGAACTATAACTAAAATTCCTTATCCACTAACTATCCTACACTCAAAATATTATGCCTTAAGCCTTCAACATAATAGACATTATCAGTGTTATTCTCACCATCCAATGATATTGTTCATCTTCCCTTGATCATGCATGCTTTGTCATCTCCAAATCTAACCAGACCACCATCAAATTATTGCAAAGATGATTTCTTTTTATCTCCAGTCATATGATGTGAAAATCCATTGTCAATTACCCATTCATCCTTGTATTCAATTTTAGCAGCAAGGGCTTTCTCTTTAGGTACCAGATCATCTTCCTTGATATCCAAAAACACCCATTCCTTTCTATTACCAGTTCCACTAGCAGAATCTTGTGTCAGTTTATCATCAGAATTGGTCACACCTTCCTCATCAGCAAACTAGCATGATTTATCTTTGTTCCTCTTGTATGTATTCTTGTTCTGATAATCATGGTTAGCCCTGAAAGAACTTCTAGATGTTTCTTCAAATCTTGAATTCCTTTCAAGACATCTAGATGCAAAATGACCTATCTTATTACATGCAAAGCATTTAAAAGGTGATTTTCCTTCATACTTACTTCCTGTCGGTCCTTTAGGTACTCTTCTAGCAAATAATGCTTCAAGTTGGTCAAACTCTTCATCTTCTTTCTTCATATCCTCTAGTTCCTTGACATATAAATCTTTCTAATCACTCTTTCTGGTAGATGATGTAGATGCATGAAAATCAGGTTTAGATTTTATAGCTCTAGAAGGTCCAAATTTGATGGGATGGGATGAGATAGACTAGCCTAGCCTATGCTCTTGGATCCTTTCCTTGGATCGCCAGGTGTTCTAACCACACCCTAGGGTCTCTAAGACTCCCCCTCTTGTGGAATCCCCTGACCTTGACCAATTCACCCACCAACAACTTGAAAAACTACTCCTAAGGTCTCACTTACTAATGAGATTCAAAGATCCCTTACTTAGGCTAATAAGGGTTTGGCTTGTTCCACACCCTCCTAGGTCCTAGCAAGGTCAAGATAGGTCTTAGAGATGGTTTTCCATCCATTCATGTCCCCTCAAGAGGTTTCAAGCTTCCAACCCCTTACTGATTTCACTATTTTGTCTTTTGCCTACAAAATAGGGCTACAAGGATTGTGTCCAATTAGGCCTCCTATCCGGTCTTTTAGGGCTCCCTCTTACAAATGATGAATATGCTTGTGAAACTTCCCAAAAAGACATACTATTCATTTGGCAAGGACTCAAGGATTTTTCTAGTTTTGGGCCTCCAAGTGTCTGTACACTACCCTAGGTGGGTTTTAAGGTTTTTTAAGGGTTTTAAAGAGGGTTTTTAGGCCTGGCAGGGTCACAGTGCTGGTTTATTGATCTCACCACCTTATTTGGATTAGTGGAAGCTCCTCCTTCTCAACAATGGTGCTCCATTCACCCCTTTACAACTCCTCCAAACGGTGCCTCCTCCTTTGTCCTTCCTTGCTCTCCAAGATCTTTGCAACTTAACCCGTCCTAGCCGGGCACAGTCCAATCTCACCTAGGAGTGGGTCTTTAGATGGCCTCCCTGCATCTTTAAGGGCCCTTCTTACTTTGAAGTAATGTATAGGGTCTGCACTCTCATTCTCCATGGTTTCATGGTGATTCCACAATGGGGAATGGAGTTATGAACCCATTGACACAAACCAGTCCAAAACTGGACAGTGAGAAGCAAGTTTACAAAATATTTACAAACACACACAACCTGCAAAACAAAACCTAATATAGATGCTCACAATGGAATTAAATACACCATACAAGACACTCAACATACTTTTTCTCAAAAATCAATCGATTAATGATCTTGTCTTACTCCATTTGTGCCGACTGGTAACTAAAATTGCAGTCACAGTCAAGTCACCTTGCTTGGGCCGTACAACAACTGACATCCAGCCCATTATCTTAGGGTTTGCAACTACTTATAATACCCTTTCCTTGGTCTGTGTGCCCATGTTAGGGTTGTCCACACTAAACTAAGGATTTTTACCTTCTAGGTGGAAAAGTTGCTTGACAAATTTGAAAAGTTGTCATGCAACTTTTGCAACCTTTGAGCAACTTTCTCAATGTTGCTTTTCTTGACTCCTAGGCCCACATTGAGCTAACCTAAGGCCACCACCATGCTAAGAAGGACCCTAAACACCTCAAAGGCACACATACCCTCTACTTTCAAGAAAAACTCAACTTTGACTTAAGACCCTAGGACCTCAACTAGGACCTAAACTAGACCCAATGAGCACATGGCTCTTATTGTATATATAATGGCTTCTTAAAGAATCAAGAACGCAATCAAAATCAAATGGTGGGAGCCCTTTGAAGGGTTCTCCTGCACCATACTCCCCCTCTGCAATAAACTAAGGAATTAGGGGAGTGAGAAGAGCCAGATCAATGCCAAGCTTCTTGAACTTGCTCTCTTTAACCCCTGTAGCTTCAGACACAGGTTGACCTGCCCACTTTACCAAGTGCTCCATGTAGACCTAGTGTCTAGTAGACTTCTTCACCCTTGACTCCAAGATCTCCTTTGCTATGGGCTGCTTCACTTGAGGTAAGGCATTCACATCCAAGTCTTGTAGTACCTTGGCTTGATTGTCCGTCTGCTCTGCTATCTCACCCTTTTACATGATTAGATCAGCAACATTGAAGACTGGTGAAATGGCTAAGTCTGAAGGAAGATCAACCTTGCAGGCATTCTCACCATATTTTGGCAGAATTCTACAAGGTCCTACCCTCTTCATTTGCAGTTTTGTAGGCTTACCACTTTGCATCCTAGCTTTGCTCAAATGGACCATCACATAGTCACCCACCTTGAACTGGACCTCTCTCCTTTTCTCATCCATTTTGGCCTTCAGTTTTTGAGTGGATTCAAGGATGGCCTTCTTAACCTTCTCTTGGACTTCCTTGATGGTTTGAGTGAAGTCCTGCTAGCCCACTCTTCATCTCCATGGAACCTAGTTCCCTGAGTTCACACACTCCCCTTGGATGTCTACCATAGACAACCTCAAATGGACTTCTTCTAGTGGTCCTATTTATAGTGTCATTATATGCATACTTTTCTTGTGAAATGATTATATCCCATGTCTTCCCATACTCCTTAGTTAAACCCTCAACAAATTGCCTAACACCAAATTAATGACTTCAGTTTGACCATCAGTTTGTGGATGGTAAGATGAGCTAAATGAGAGATTAGTTCCTAGTCTCCTCCATAATGTTTGCCAAAAATGGCCCATGAACTTGCTGTCCCTATCTGAAATAATGCTTAAAGGAAGTCCATGAATCCTTACAATCTCCTTAAAGAAGAGATGTGCATCATAGCTAGCATCATGTGTAGTTCTACATGGAATGAAATGGCTCATCTTGGAAAATCTATCTACTACCACATAGATGCTGTCCATACCTGTCTTTGTCTTGGGGAGTCCTACTACAAAGTCCATGCTTATACATTCCCAAGGCCTATTTGGGACCGGTAATGGTTGATAGAGACCCGCATTACTTGATCCTCCTTTTGCTCTTTGACACACACCACATTGCTCCACATACCTTTTCACATCTCTTGGCAACTTTGGCCAATGGTAGTACCTTTGTACTAGATCCAAGGTTTTGTTGATCCCAAAGTGTCCACTTAAACTGCCATTGTGTTTTTCTTGGATGAGGTTTTCCCTCATGGATCCTCTAGGCACACATAACTGATTACCTTTGAACAAGAGACCATTTTGGAGAGTGTAATCTGCATACTCACCATGAAAATGGTTCTCAAACTCCTTGCAAACCTTGTCGGCTGATGAGAAGTCTTCATCTCCTTCATAGAGGTCCTTGAAACCTTCTATTCCTATGCTCTACAATTGTAACTCTTGAACTGTCAACAACTTCCTGCTTAAAGCATCTGCCACCTTATTGAGTTGCCCCTTCTTATGCTTGATGGTGAAGGTGAAGGATTGGAGGTATTCCATCCATTTCAAATGTCTATTGCTAAGCTTCTCTTGAGTGTTAACGTAACTCAAAGCCTGGTTGTTTGTGAACACTAGGAATTCCTTTGGGAGTAGGTAATGCCTTCATTTTTTAAGAGACTACACTAATGCATACAACTCTAGGTCATAGGCTGAGTACTTCTTCTTTGCTTCATTGAGCTTCTCACTGAAAAATGCCATAGGTCTTCCCTCTTGACTCAATACACCCCCTACTGCAATTCCACTTGGATCACACTCCAATGTGAATAGCTTGTCAAAAGTAGGTAGGAGTAGGATAGGTTTTGTGGCTACTTCCTGCTTCAATAATTGGAATGCTTTATTAGCCTGCTCAGTCCATTTGAACTTAGTTTTAAGGCCTCCTTTTATGGTGTCAAGGACTGGTGCACATATGCCACTGAATTTCCTCACAAACTTTCTATAGAATTGGGCTAAACCATGGAAACTCCTAACTTCAGTCCCTGTCCTAGGGGTAGGCCAATTCAAGATTGCCTCCACTTTGCTTGGATCCATCTTCAAGGTTCCCTTAGACACCACAAATCCCAAGTAGACTAGCTCTTGCTTCAAGAAGTCACACTTCTCTAGGTTGATTGATAACTTCTCTTCATGCAACCTCTCTAAGACTAACCTCAAATGCTCAAGGTGCTCCTCTTTGGTTCTGCTATAGATGAGAATGTCATCTAAGTACACCACCACAAACCTGCCTGTGAAGTCTTTTAACATCTCATTCATCAACCTCATGAAGGTGCTTGGGGCATTGGTGAGTCCAAATGGCATCATAAGCCATTCATACAACCCTTCTGTGGTCTTGAAAGCGGTCTTCCACTCATCACCCTCCTTAATTCTAATTTGGTGATAACCACTTTTAAGGTCCAACTTGGTAAAATACATAGCACCTCCTAAATAGTCCATCAAATCCTTTATTCTAGGAATAGGAAACCTATACCTTATGGTGATCCTATTGATTTCCCTTGAATCAGTGCAAAGTCTCCACTTGCCTCCCTTCTTTGATGCTAGCACTACCAGGACTGCACATGGGCTAATGCTCTTCTTGATCAGTCCTTGTTCCAATAACTCCTACACTTGCCTTGCCACCTCCTTGTTTTGGTCAGGTGTGAGCTTATATGCAGCTTTATTAGTTAGGGATGCACCGGGAACAAAGTCTATTTGATGGCTTATAGACCTTCTTGGTGGGAGTGTTGCAGGTGCTCTATCACTCACTATGTCCTTATACTCTTGCAACATTTGCTTCACCTCCTTGGGTAACTTTTCCTGCAACTTGTCTTCCTCCTCCTTTGACTTCACAAAGATGGCACACCTCACTATCTCCTCCTCATGTAGCAAGTGTAAGAACACTTTACCAGTAGCCAATAAGACACTAGGTGTTCTTGAGGTTCCCTCTTCATTCTCTATCAAAGACTGAATCTTAAATGTTTTGTTGTCCTTCTTGAAGGAAATGGAGTTCTCCTCTCCATCATAGATCACCTTCCTATCAAATTGCTAGGGTCTACCTAGTAATCGGTGACAGGCATCCATGGCTAACACATCACAAAGGATCTTACCCTTGTATCCTCCAATAGAGAACTCTACCCAAGTCTGTTCATTGACTAGCACACTCTGCTCTTGATTCAACCATGTCATTTTGTAAGGGTTAGTGTGGGGTATCCTTGTGAGTTTAAACTTCTTGGTTGCCTCCTCTGATATTATGTTATCAGTTGACCTTGAATAAACTATCACCTTGGAAACTTTACCAAGGATCTTACATCTCACCCTAAACAATGCTCTCCTATGCTTAGGTTCATTCTTAACCGGCTGTCTTATCAAGACCCTATTGAACATTAAGTTCTCTCCAATCTCTGATTCAATATGGTCCACCTCAGGTGTCTTACTGCTTGATGTGTTTTCATGTGCATAAGCAACCCTCTTTCCACTGTTGGATGATGTAGGCTTATCAAGGCATCTATAGGCTGGGTGTCCCAATTGTCCACAGTTGTAACATTTCATGGTTGCAAAGTAGGAGTTACCCCTGCCGGTACCTCTATCCCTACTTGGACCACCTTGTGCACCTCTTCCTCTAGAATGGCCCCCTCTGAGATTGGCTTCACTGCTATGCTCAGTCAACTTGGCTTCTCCTTGCTTCCTTTGCTCATTTGCCTTGCTTTGGTAACCACCTCGGTGATTCATTTGTTCTCTACCTCTGCCTCTACCCCTATTATTAGAGTCTCCTTTCCTTTTGTTCCTCTCTTCCACCTTGGCAACAAGCTGATGACACTTTTGGACAGTGGTAGGAGTCCATAGGCTTATCTCCTCTTGAATGTTCCACTTTAGGCCGCTTAGATACCTAGCCAGCTTGATAGATTCATCTTCTTGGATTTTGGATCTAAGACAAAGGTTTTGAAATTCTTTCATGTAGGAGGTCACATCAAGGTCTTTTTGCTTCAATCCCTATCTCTTCTTATGAAGTTGGACTTCATAATCCTCTGGTAAGTAGTTCTCCTTGATCTTACTCACCATGGCCTTCCAATTGGCAATAGGTAGCTTCTCCATGCTAACTCTCTCTTCTTGCAGTTACTACCACCATGTCAAAGCTGCTCCCCTTAGTCTTGATTTGGAAACTTTAACCTTTTGAGCTTTTGTCACTCCCTCACACTCAAAGTGGTTCTCCATACCCTCAATCCATTCCATGACAGTGTCAATGTCCATCCTTCCACTGAAATGTGGCAATCCTTCAAAAGCTTTGGTGTTCAAAGCCTTAATAGCCTTTACAAATGGTTCTTCATTAAACAAGGGATTTAGTTCAGGTATAATGTCATCTATGTCTATAGTCTTCTTGCCTTTATCCTTGGTGTCTTCACCCCAAGGTCCATCTGTCCTCTGATCCACCACTTCTTGCAGCTTGTCCCTTATCTAACTCATAACTTCTTCAAGGAGTCTATTCTTCTCCTTCTGCTCTTCTACCTCCCTAGCCAGCTCTGCATTAGTGACCATTCTACTCTCCCCTACTGATTCACCAATATATAGAGACATGTACGGTCCACCAAATCTTTAACTTGCTCTGATACCAATCTGATGGGATGGGATGGGATAGACTAGCCTAGCCTATGCTCTTGGATCCTTTCCTTGGATCACCAGGTGTTCTAACCACACCCTAGGGTCTCTAGGACTCCCCCTCTTGTGGAATCCCCTGACCTTGCCCAATCCACCCACCAACAACTTGAAAAACTACTCCTAAGGTCTCACCTACTCATGAGATTCAAAGAACCCTTACTTAGGCTAATAAGGGTTTGGCTTGTTCCACACCTTCCTAGGTCCTAGCAAGGTCAGTACAGGTCTTAAAGATGGTTTTCCATCCATTCATGTTCCCCCAAGAGGTTTCAAGGTTCCAACCCCTTACCAATTTCACTATTTTGTCTTTTGCCTACAAAATAGGGCTACAAGGATTGTGTCCAATTAGGCCTCCTATTTGGTCTTTTAGGGCTCCCTCTTACAAATGATGCATATGCTTGTGAAACTTCCCAAAAGACCTACTATTCATTTGGCAAGGACTCAAGGATTTTTATGGTTTTGGGCCTCCAATTGTCCATACACTGCCCTAGGTGGATTTTAAGATTTTTTAAGGGTTTTAAAGAGGGTTTTTAGGCCTGCCAGGGTCACAGTGTTGGTTTATTGATCTCACCACCTTGTCTGGATTGGTGGAAGCTCCTCCTTCTCACCAATGGTGCTCCATTAAACCCTCTACAACTCCTCCAAAGGGTGCCTCCTCCTTTGTCCTTCCTTGCTCTCTAAGACCTCTGCAACTTAACCCTTCCTAGCCGGGTACAGTCCAGTCTCGCCTAGGAGTGGGTCTTTAGATGGCCTCCCTGCATCTTCAAGGGCCCTTCTTGCTTTGAATTAATGTACAGGGTTTGCACTCTCATGCCCTATGGTTTCATTGTGATTCTACAATGGTGAATGGAGTTATGAACGCATTGACACAAACCAGTCCAAAACTGGACAGTGAGAAGCAAGTTTACAAAATATTGACAAACACACACAACCTACAAAAAAAACCTAATCTAGATGCTCACAATGGAAGTAAATACACCATACAAGACACTCAACACATTTTTTCTCAAAAATCAATCCATTAATGATCTTGTCTTACTCCATTTGTGCTGACTGGTAACTTAAATTGCAGTCACAGTCAAGTCACTTTGCTTGGGCTGTACAACAACTGACATCCAACCCATTAGCTTAGGGTTTGCAATTACTTATACTACCCTTTCCTCGGTCTATGTGCCCATGTTAGGGTTTTCCATGCTAAACTAAGGATTTTTACCTTCTAGGTGGAAAAGTTGCTTGACAACTTTGAAAAGCTGTCATGCAACTTTTGCAACTTTTGAGCAACTTTCTCAATGTTTCTTTTCTTGACTCCTAGGCCCACATTGGGCTAACCTAAGGACACCACCATGCTAAGAAGGGCCCTAAACACCTCAAAGGAATACATACCCTCTACTTTCAAGAAAAACTCAACTTTGACTTAAGACCCTAGGACCTCAACTAGGACCTAAACTAGACGCAATGAGCACATGGCTCTTATTGTATATACAATGGCTTCTTAAAGAAGCAAGAACACAATCAAAATCAAATGGTGGGACCCCTTTGAAGGGTGCTCCTGCACCAAAATTCCTCAATTTCAAAAGTAGATAACTTCCCAACCAAGGTATCCCTATTAATAGAGGTGTTTTCCATAGTTCTCATCATATTAATTGTAGCAGCCTTCATCTTATAAGTCAATGGCAAAGCTCTCAATACTTTAGAAACTATTTCATCTTCAGTCAGAGATCCACCACAACATTGAATTCACATGAGAATCTCAGTAACTCTCTCCATAAAAGCAGCAATCCTTTCATCTTCTTCCATCTTCAGGTTCTCATACCTCACCCGATAACCATCAAGTTTAGCAATTTTAATAGTAGGGTCACCTTCATTCAGAGTCTCCAATTTGTCCCATATAGCCTTTGCAGTTGATTTTTTAGTTATTCCCATTATTTGCTGATTAGAGAGTGCACAGAAAAGGCCTTCTATAGCTCTACAATCATTCTCAAGCTCCTTATCTAGGCCTGTTGGATTAAAAGGTGTTACTCCTTTCTCAATAATCTCCCAAATTTCTTTTCCAAGACATCTTAGATGAGTCTCCATCCGAATCTTCCATGCCCTGTAATTTGGTCCATCAAGCCTAGGAATTTCTCTCTGAAAAAAAACTACATATGTATTTGATGAACTTGAACTGTTAGATGTCATAGGATCTACCTTAAGTGGTTGAGGTTCTGTAGAGAGGACCAATATCTAATATCAGTTGTTAGATAACTTAGATAGCCAGAGGACAACTAAGAGGGGGGGGGGGTTTGAATCAGTTGTCAATAGATTACAAAACTTTAAGCATTCAAATCCTTATTACCAGAACACATAAACCCAATACCAAAATGTATAAAGAAAATACCAGAATAACTGATATAGTAATTAAGCATAAACATAAATTAAAGAACAATTACCATCCATTTAGAACACATGACACCAAGGTTTGTAGGTGAAAAACCTGGTAAAGGGAAAAACCATGGTGGGAAGTCTACCCACACTTAGATAATACTTTTGTAGTAAGTATGTGATTATAAAATGAGGGGTCCGCACATGCAGGAAGGCCAACAACCTAGAACGCACTACTCGTCACAAAAGAAGCCTCACTGACTACAAAATAAATCCAAACTACAATCCAAAAAGAAGAGTGAACTGTAAAGATAACATGTACTATGCTTGAGTACAGTTTTGGTTAAGCTCAGTATTAGAGGTCTTAAGCTTTTGTTACCATCCCAATTTGATCATCTATGATTGACCAAAATTCTAGGATATGATTACAACATTATTCGCACACAGATAATCACATAACCATCCCATAACCATAATCCCATGATCTACAAAAAGATCTTACATCATATTTATACCAACCCGAGACCTAAACAATTAGGTCAGCCACCTAAAAGATAATACAACAAATTGATAACATAAAACCACAATCCAATGATCAAACAAGTCATTCTAAGACCGAAACAACATAATCCAATCAATGAATCCATCAGGTATCACATCGGGATTACTCATCAACATGTTATGTAAGTCAGTCCGTAACCTAGTAGAATAAGGTAGCATTAGATCCGGTCTTAAATGCGACATCACCGATCAATAGGAACATGAACAATATAACCAAAAGAATCCTGAAAGCCATCTAGAAGCCTTACCAACACCAATTATCACATGCATCAAAAGGTATTCAACAAAGCTCTGCTGGTAAAACCCTTACCAGTGACCAAAAGGCTTACTAGAACAAATGATAGTATCTAAGTCATAAAATCCCAAACAAACTCATCGTGATACACATATGAATAGCATGAATGACAGATCCAAATAAATTCCACAAACCAAAGCATATTGGAGCATACCAGATCAATATCATAATCCAACCACTCTACTGGAACCAACTGCAAACCGGTAAGCAACCAAAACAATCAATGTTTCCATCAATGATAAAACATCAATACAACACATAATCAATTCCTCCAAATTTCCAACAATGTGTTCAAGAAGGAGAGTCCTAGATTTTATGGAAGCAATCATACTGTTTGGAAGGACCGGATGGAAGTTCACTTGAAATTTCTTGGAGATGAGTATTGGAAGATCACAAAGAATGTTTACAATGTTCCTTAGAATGGACTGGTCAATACTGCTAAGATCAAGGATGTTGAACATAACATAAGAGCTAAGGAAGCATTGTTGAGTGCCTTGACTGATTTAGAGATGACTAATGTGATGGGTTTGTAGACTGCACATGAGATCTGGAAGAAACTAGAGACCTTGTATGAAGGAGATGCACAAGTTCAAGTTGCTAAGTTGCAGAATTTGAAAGGGAAGTATGAAGCATTGAAGATGGCAGAAGATGAAAACATATCAACCTTTATGGCTAAGGTGAATGATCTTGTCATGGATATCAGATGTTCTAGTGGAACCCTTGAAGAAGATGAGATTATTGCTAAGGTGTTGAGATCATTACCTCCTTATAAACATAAAGTAGATAGTATTGATGAGATCTAGAGTGTGACTACTGTGACTAGAGATATGTTGTTTGGAAAGCTTATTGCATTTGAGTTGAGCAAATTTGGAGAATCACATGGAAAATCTGAGACTGCATTCAAAGCCTTTGTATTCAGGAAGCAGAAGTATGATCTGGGAGAAAGTTCTTGTTGGGTATCCATATTTGTAAGAGAGAAGAGAGAGATGGAAGAGAAAGAAAGAGAACTTAATTAGCTTGAAGCCCTTATTGCTTGGAGATTCCCTAAAGGAGTCGGTAAGTATGATGGAAAGTTACCTCTCAAATGTTTCTCTTATAATAAGTAGGACATTTTGCTTCTAGGTGCACCGAGAGAATGTCTAGATATGATAAACATGATAAATTTGAAAGACATGATAGATCTGATAAGAATGATAGATATGAGAAGGATGGTAAGTATGATAAGCCCTATAAGCCATACCAAAAGTACAAAACTAAGAAGAGATGCTATTATGCTGTTGATGAAGGTGTAATAGATGAGGAATCTGAGAATGGGAATTCAAAAGATGAATTTGTATTTATTGCTATTAGGAAGATAATCCGGTATCAGTGAATCCTATAAGGTGCATTGTTGAGGAGGAAGCTTTAGCTGCTAAGATTGAAGAGAAAGATGAATGGATGATGACAATGGTTGTTCACATCATATGACAAGTGATCAAAGCAAATTTGTAAGTATAGAAATGTATGATGGTGGAATAGTGAGATTTGGAGATGACAAAGCTTGTGTGATTTGTGGTAGAGGTTCTATATCTTTCAATGGTAAGCATAATATTGATGATTTCTTGTATGTTGAAGGTTTGAATCTTAATCTTTTAAGTGTTGGATAGATGGTTGACAAGGGATATGATTTGCAATTCAAGATTGGTAAATGTAAGATCCTAAATGCCTTCGGTATAGAGCTTGAATCAGGTACTAAGACTAAAGGCAATATCCTTCACTTGAATGCTGGTGAGAAAAGTTATTTGATTGCTCAAATTGATGAAAGTTGGTTGTGGCATAGGAGAATGTGTCATGTTAATTTTGACTACATGGTAAGGATAAGTTCTCTATGTGTGAAAAGTGGAATAAATCTGTATCTGCAAGACACAACACTTCAATCAAGTCATTACATGCATGGTTAGACAGATATAATCAATGAATAACAAATCATAGCAAATCGACCCATTGCCTTCTAAAAGATGCGAGTAGAAGATTGCTCTCAGATTATAAGCAATACCAGTGACTAGACAACATCAAGACGAAGGATTTTATCTATATGAACATGATGAATGCTAGATGGATGCAATATTAATGTAACAATATTTTTGCAATATTAAACTAAATGATTTAATCAATATGAAACAATTAATATGCAATATCTAAATGAAATCCTAGAGCAAAAGGAGTATAATAACAATATATTCTCCAGTCTCTCTTTGAATGAGAGATGAGCCTGAAATTATAGAAAATTCAGAAAGAAACCAATAGTTGAGATCAAATGATGATGAGCGGTCAAGATTTTCCAAGAGGAAGCACAATCCAGGTGAATTGATGTGATTGGATGCTTTTCTCAGTTTTAAAGGAAATTGAACTAAAATTAAGATTAAATCAAGAAAAAATTGATTTAAAGGAAATTGAACTAAAATTAAGATAAAATCAAGAAAAAACTAATTTATTATCTATTTCATTCAATTTTAATATTTAATTGTTTTAATTGCTTTCTTTGAGATTATTTATCAATTTTTAATTTGTTTTTTTCAAGATTGTTTCCAATTGATTTCTTTTCTCAATTTTTAATTCTTTTTTGTCAATTAATTCCTTTTTTGATTTATTTCCTTTTTTGAAGATTTGTGCTCATAATTTCCAATTCCTCTTTCTTGATTTGTTTCTTTTTTTTTTTTGAAGATTTATGACAAATTGATTTATTTAATTAAATTAATTCCTCTTTTTGATGTTTTAATGGAAAATTGATTTATTTAATTAAATATGCAAAAGGTATTTAATTAAAATAAATAAGATAATTGTTTAAAATGATTTACTTGGAATGATTTAATTAATTAAATAAATATTTAATTAATATTGAGTGATTGATTTTGCCATGTGACATTTGATGATCAAAGAATTAATTGTGTGCTCAAGATTGATTTAATTGCCCTTGGTTAAGACCTTGGTGATGTTGTCGAGATTAGGGGCCCATGGTTTAGATGATCATTTTTAGGGTATTACATTTGCCCCTCTTTGAATTAATGTGCGAGCAACGCGTTGGTTCAAAGAATAGTTGATGTCTAGGAGATGCCAGTTCTGAACTTGATTGATCACGAACTAGATGAAAAGTGAGGTGTTTAGCTTGTTTCGAAGCGACAAAGCTGAATGAAGTTCGATTAAAGTGATACCATTCCTGAACTCGATTGAACTAGGAATGATAGAAAACAAAAGATACTGAACTTGAACTTGATTGATCAAGAAGCGGATCTTACTGATCTAGAACTTGATTGATGTAGACACGGTGAGTGATGATAAAAATCGATCTTGAACTTGATTGATCAAGACACGATGAAGATGAACTGTTCAGCTTGATCAAGAAATGAATACTGAACAACTTCTTAGATTTAGTGTGATCAAAGAAACTCTTTAAACCCTTGATTGAGTTTAAACACATAATCAGCTTGATGAAAAGCGATGAAACTGATTAACGTTAAGAGATTGATTCAGATAAAAGACAAATATCAGCTTGATATGAAGCGATGAAACTGATATGCCCCTAGAAATTGATTTGATTCAGATGATCGAGAGATTTCAACTTGATATAAAGTGATGAAGTTGAAATGCTCCTAGCGATGAGGTCTTATTTGATGTTTAGCAAAGATTAGCTACTCAACTTGCAATGAAGATTTGAAATTTTTCTCGACATTTGAAGATGTGAGGTCATAAGGTTATGAGTATGCCCCCTCGGGAGAGAAATTGAAAGATGGCAAGGGTACATGATTTGTAGGCAATTTTTTAGCGATGATAAGGTGTTTGAGCACAAATTGATTCAGGGGAATTTTTGAAAATTTTGCATTGAGTGATAAGATTAAGCGCCAAGTTGATCATAAAGTTGATGTGTAGAAATTAAATTGACATTCATCATTGATTAACGAGAAAGTGAGCGCAAATTGAAGAGAGAATGAGCAGTTTGATGAAAGCGCTAAGTGGTCAACATCGTGAAATTTTGATGAGAGAATTGATGTTAGATTTCGATTTCGATCCCCAAAATAGACTCAGGACAACCGATTTACGAGCCCTTGATTTGATTGCATTGTACTTGTGTTGAATGATTATGAGATGTTGTTATATATGCTTTACTCTATATGTATGCATTTATTTTCAGTATAGATGAATGAATGCAAATGGAATATGGGTTTTTATTTTTGTTTCTTTTCATATGCAAATAGATGAATGTGTAATGAGTAATGAGTAATGCAATTTTTTTTCTTTTTTCTATGCAATAAGATGAATGCAAATGAATGATAATGAATGTATGAATCTATATAAGATGCTTATGTATGCAGCTAACATCTCAATACACAAGTACTCGATCGGAGAAATGATGAAGCTTCCAATGCTCATCCAGAAGACAAAGAGGAAGCATTGTTACTATACCGAAATCACTCCAAATTCACAAAATGCAGAATGAAATGCAAGATGAGATGCAAAATGAGATGCAACCTAAACCTAGTCACTGGACTTTGAAAAGCTTAATTGTCATCATTGAGCATTTTACAATTATAGCACGCAGAATAGAGTCATTTCTTTTCATGTGCAATATTAATTATCTTGTCCGCAATGACCCTTTTTTTCTCATTCATATCCTTGGACAAATTACGCATGGATGTGGATTGCACAATGAAGAAATTTCGTCAAAATGAACAAAGGAATGATGGGATCCTCCCTGTAGCATTCAAATAAGCAGAGTGGAGGTATGTGAGGCGATTCCACCTTGATGTGAAGGCTCTTATCATAGACACCCAGCTAATTTAGATGTTTCCAGATCATTGGGATCATTCCTACAAGTAGAAAACAAAGAAAATATTATGCCCCCAATCCTTGCTCCTCTTAGTCAAGGTAGAATTCCTCGAGTTACTCAGAGGGAATAATAATCAAAAACCAATATAGAAGACGACACACAAAGAAAATTTCCATGCACAGCTCAAGCTATTTAGTGATTGTTTTCCGTTATGCTGTTTTGCTTGTTAACTCAGTGATAAAACTCTTCAGTAGTCAGGAGACAGGTAATTGACTCAGAGTGGACGACTAGGTTTCACCGATGTAAGGTTGACTTGGTTGATACTTCTTATGACATGTAATGTGCTCTTGTCGATTAACCTAAGACTATGACAATGATCGATTTCAAGCCATGAGGGTTCCAGCAAACTAGGATGTCACAAAAGTGACTGAAAGAAAAGATGCATGAAAGTGGGAATGCCAATGTTGCATTGATAGATGGAGCGCTTGAGTACAAGAGGCGCCTGTTTGCCAGGTTTTCACCTGGTTGGCAAAGATTCATTTTTTTTCAGGACTTTTTCTAGTTTTTAGGATTTCTTCAGGACATTTTCTGATTTTTAGGATTTCTTCAGGACATTTTTTGATTTTTAGGATTTCTTCAGGACATTTTCTGATTTTTATGATTTCTTCAGGACATTTTCTGTTGTAAAAGCTGCTGGAACAGAGAATATCTAGGTGAAGAATTTCTTTATATGGATGGTGTTAATTCGTTCACAGAACTATTCTCCTTCTAATGTTGAGAGTTGATAGGCACCAGAGCTGAAAGCTGTAGTGATGATATAGGGACCCAGCCAATTGGGTTCAAACTTCCCTTTGTTATCTCGAAACTGTTGATTTTTAGGATTCTCTCTGAGAACTAAGTCACCAACCTGAAATTCTCAGTGTCAAACTTTCTTATTATATCCTCTTGACATTCTCTTTTGATACACTCTGAGATGATCAAATGCCACTTGCTGACGCTCATCCAACAATTCAAGCTCTTGCAATCTAGATATTCTATAGTCTTCATCAGTAAAAAGACCTTGCAAGGAAACTCTTAGAGATGGTATTTCTACTTCAATGGGTAATACTGCTTCGGACCCATACACCAAAGAAAAAGGTGTAGCCCTAGTAGGTGTTCTGATACTTGTTCTATAAGCCCACAGTGCAGGATTGAGCTGCAGATGCCAATCCTTCCCAGATTTGTTCACTGTTCTGTGCAAGATAGTCAGTAGGTTTTTATTAGATGCCTCTGCTTGTCCATTACCTTGAGGGTAATATACTGAGGACCAGCGTTGTTTGATTTTAAACTTCTCACAAAGTTCATCTAGATCTTTGTTCTTAAATTGTCCTCCATTGTCTGTTATAATTGATGAAGGTGTACCATACCTACAGATGATATAGTTAAGAATAAATAGAGCTACTTGTTTTCCTATTTCCTTGATGAGTGGAACTGCTTCTACCCACTTAGTGAAGTACTCAGTGGTAGTGATAATAAATTTATGTCCATTAGATGACGCAGGATATATTTGGCCTATTAGATCGAACGCCCACTATTGGAAGGGCCAGTGCGTTACAAATGGTATAAGATCCCTTGCAGGGGCATGGATAAGGTGCCCATGTAACTGACAATTTTCACAGGTTTTAGAAAATTTTATGGCTTCCTTCTCCATGTCTGGCCAGTAGTAGCCAGCTCTTAGTAGTTTTCGTGCTAAATTTAGACCGTTCGAATGAGATCCACAAACACCTTCATGAACTTCGGATAATGCGTGTTGGGACTCCTCAGTTTCTAGACATCTAAGAAAAGTATTATCTAAACCTTGCCTTAATAAGTCATTAGCAATGATGACGTACTGTGACATGTTTCAGATTAGGGTTCTTTTTTCATTTCGGGAAAGATTGGCAGGGACAACTTGGTCATGTAGGTAAGAGTAAATGTGGCTATAACGAGATGTGTCATGTCCAATAATAGAACAAACTACCTGGGACTCAAGAGAATCATAGGCAGGGTAATGTAACTCTTCCACCAAGAATTCAAAGCAAAAATTAGACTCATGTAGCTGTGGTAAAGATGCCAAAGTAGCCATTGCATCCGCTGCTCTATTTGCTGTTCTGGGTATCTGCTGAAATGATACATAAGTAAAATATTGCTTGAGGTCATCCACCATCCTCTTGTAAGGCATTAGTTTCTCATCTCTCATCTGATATAGATAATTGATCTAGTTGATAATGAGTTGAGAATCTCCATAGATGTGTATTTCCACGATCTTCCACTCGATGGCCAACTTGATCCCGTTTACCAAAGCTTCATATTCCGCAATGTTGTTTGTGCAAGGGAAGAGAATCTTGTAAGCTTTTGGAATTGAGTATTTCTGGGGAGTAATAAATAGTATCCCGACACCAGAGCCATGTTGAGTAAAAGACCCATCAAAAAACATCTTCCATGATTGTTCAGTAAGGTGCATGATTGATTCATCTGGGAATTCTATATGTAGGGGTTGATCGTCTTCAAGTGGAGCTTCAGCAAGTTGGTCTATGATAACCTGCCCTTTGATAGCTGTACGTTCTACATATTCAATGTCAAATTCTATAAGGACCATGACCCATTTGGCTAGTCTTCCTGTAAGTGTTGCTTTACTGAGAAGGTACTTAAGTGGATCAATCTTGGCTACCAGCTTAATAGAATGTGCCAACATATAGTGCCTTAATTTTTGTGATACAAAGACTAATTCTAAGCATGCTATTTCTATTATAGTGTAATTCATTTTATATGACACCAATGTTCGGCTGATGTAATAGATAGCTCGTTCCTTTTTATTGTCATCCTGCTGTGCCAGAAGTGCCCCCAGTGAAGTATCTGTAGCTGATATGTACAGGATCAGTGGCTTACCTTGAATCAGTGGCATTAATATGGGTGGATTAGAAAGATATTTTTTGATTTGATGTAAATGTAGTTCACAATCTTTATCCCAGTTGTATTGAATCCCTTTCCTTAATACCTTCATGAAGGGTTGAGCCTTGTCAGCTAGCTGAGATATAAAACGCCTTATGGACTGAAGATGACCTTGTAGACTTCTCATCTGACTGATATTCTTGGGTGGAGGCATGTCCATTATAGCTTGGACCTTTTTAGGATCAACCTCAATTCCCTTTTTTGAAATTATGTAACCAAGTAATTTTCCTGATGTGACTCCAAATGCACACTTTTTTGGATTTAAGCGGAGCTTGAATCTTTCCATTCGATCTAATATGAGGCCTAGCTCTTGAATGTGTGTAGATCTCTTCATAGTTTTTACCAGGGTGTCATCTACATAATCTTCCATGTTTTTATGCATCATATCATGGAAAATAGTGGTTACTGGTCTTTGGTAAGTTGCTCCTGCATTCTTTAGACCAAACGACATAACATTCTAGCAGAAGGTTCCCCATGCACATGTGAAGGTTGTCTTCTCTTGATCTTCAGGTGCTATCTTGATCTGATTGTAACTAGAGAATCCATCCATTAATGAATACATCTCATATCCAGCAGTCATATCTACTATCATGTCAATGTTGGGCAATGGAAAATCATCTTTTGGACATGCCTTGTTGAGATCCCTAAAATCTATGCAAACTCTAATAGATTTGTCTGCTTTTGATATAGGTACTATGTTGGATATCCATTCTGCGTAGTCTATAGCTCTAATAAATCTAGCTTTTAGCAATTTCTCTAGTTCAGCCTTGACTAGTAGTGCCACATGAGGATGCATTTTTCAGAGGTTTTGTTTGACTGGTTTAACTCCTGGCATAATACAGAGATGATGCATGATGAGATCAGGATCTAGTCCTGGCATATCTGAGTATGTCCATGCAAAGTTAATCTTCTTTTCTAAAAATAGATTGGTGAAATCTTTTAACTCTTCTGCTGATAGTGATTGGGCTAAATGAATGACATGCGGTATGTCTTGACTCCCAATGTTGATTGGCTGAGTTGGTTCAATCAATATTGAAGATCTCTCTTGGAAGTGGTTCAATAGTATATCAAGTACCTCACCTTTAGGCACCTAATAGAGGTTTTCACCTTTGGGTACGTCCTTTATTTTCTCTTTTTTAGAGTCTGACACCGCCACAATGTGGTTTTCGCTATTAGATCTTTTATTCTTATTTTTCTTGATTTTGCGACTAAGATACTTGATATCTGCTTCAGTCATGTTTTCATTTTGTTCGCTAGTGGAAGAGTACATGGGTTCAACTGCATTGAGATAGTAGGCTAGTGTATAGTCATTGGAAAAAGTAGGCATGTTCAAGGGTTGGTTATAAAGAGTATTATCAATTAGTTCTGGATGTATTAAGGATAAGGTTGGTACAGGCTCAAGGGAGTTCATGGTACTATCATCATTGTTTCGAACCGACCAGTCGAGTTCTAGAATACTACCTTGCGTATGTGTCTCGAGACCAGGAAGAGTTATGACACGATTATTGTCATTCATGTTAGTATTTATTGGACCTAACTCAACTGACCTACTTCTAGAATTGTCATCTACTTCAGACTGGGCTACATACTGTGGTATAACAGTAGATAATATTTCATTATTCATGACAGAGTAGTCATAATGCATTGTTGAATAGTTGTCATAGATAGAGCTCATGTCTGAGCCATCAGAGTCATAGGATGGAGTTGCTGACTCATCTTCAAGTGGTTTAGTGAAGGTATATATAGTATCAACACCCACATCCTTGATGCTGCAAGTTCCTTCTTGATTTGGTTCATTGATTGCTTGCATTTGACACACTTGTGGACATGACTTTGACGATTCTGTTAACCCCTGTCGGCTGTTCCATTCAACTTCTTTTGGACTGATGACTGGTTCTCTTGCTCTAGCTTCTAGTTCTTCTTGTGTGATTCCATACTTGATTTTTCCTATCTCATTAGGAGAATTGGTAGGTGAAGGACTTGCTTGTGTCCTTTCTTTCTTCAGCTGTCAATCATAGTCTTCTTGTCATTTTAATCTAATTTCTTCTATTTCCTTTTGCATTCTTAGGTGTATCAGCTCTTGTGCATAATGTGCGGTATCCCTGAGTTCTTCAAGCATTTCTATAGTAGATGTATCTGAGATGTGATCTGGACCCCATTCATACTCATTTGAATAAGTTTCTGAGTCATCTACTTGTTGTCTGCCAGTATATGTGACCAGAATGTTCAGTGGTGCAAACAATTCTCCGATTCTGTATATTTCATCTCTCATATCCTCTGGAGCATCTACTTCATGTGGTATCATAGTTGATACAATTGGAACTTGATTACCATCTATTTCCTTTGCCTGGGTGGGTAGTTCTTTTTGTTCACCATCACATTCCTCCTGAGTTTGTTGAGTATTAATTTCTTGTGTTGTTAGAGGTAGTACCTTTTTCTTCCACTTACGTTGATGGCAAGGTGTGTGCTTCTGATCTGATGACTTTCTTGGATCATATCCCAATCCAACTTTATCATTGGTTGACTTAGTTTGTAGCTGAATAGGTTCAACAATACCTTTTTGACATTTGCCGAGAGGACTAGTACCTGAATATCCCATGCGTTGAAGCATCTTATAGCCTAGACCATATTGCGTTGGAGAAATATCACAATGTTGTATTTCTTTATCTGCACTATCTTCTTTGAAGAGAGATTTAAGGACATCATCCCCTTCTATTTCATCTGCAAGAGAAGTAGAGGATTGTATAAAGGTACCATCATAAATGACTTTTGCAGTTGAAGTTTGTGGCCTCATGCCCTCTGATGGTTTTCCTGACTATCTTGGTGATGGAGGAAGAGACGTGAGTGGGAGTATAGGCTCTATCTTGTAACCATCCATGCCAGTGTTTGTGATTTTCAGTTTCTTTTCCAAATCTTTTAGTAGAGATTCTGAACTTTCAGCTGTGGAAGCTTCTCTATTATTAGGAACAAAAGCATCAACACCTTGTGTTAATGCATTGCAGGCATAGCTTGTATCGGCAAGAATACTGACCTCTACTCCATTATAAGGAAACTTCAAACATTGATGGTACGTAGATGGTACTGCTTTCATTTCATGAATCCATGGCCTACCTAGTAAGATGTTGTATAAAAGATGAAGATCCAAGACTTGAAAAATGATATCTCTCTCCACAGGTCCTACTCTGATTGGTAATGATACCAGCCCCTTAGAATTTCTTTCTTCTTCATCATAAGCCTTGATTGTTATCTTCTTTGTTGGATCAATAAAATTTTCAGAGAATCCCAGCTGTGTTAATAGATTGTAAGTACAAATATTCAACCCAACGCCTCCATCTATCAAAACACATTTAACGCGGTGTTTATGGATCATGGCTTCAATGTGTAATGGCTGGTTATGTGGATGACTCAGTGAGTTATCATCTTCTTCAGAGAATGTGAATATCTAGAGAACATCTTTCTCCATCATTGGAGGAAAGTGAGAAAGGGTTCTCCTATCTTTTGTGTGGTATTGCAAAGCTCTATCATAGTGACTGGGTGACGAATGTTGTATGAGTATTGTTGTAAAAATAGTTGGATTAGTTCTTCAAACGTTTTTATCCCTTTGGGTAGACTTGCGAACCATTCCATTGCTTGACCTCCTAAACTCCTTGGGAAAAGGTGCATGAGGTACATTTGATCGTGCATGAACTCCATACAAGCGACACAAAACTCTCTGACATGATCTTGAGGATCTGAGGTACCATCATACTTGTCAAATTTTGGTATCTCAACTCGTGAAGGAAATGGAGAAATGTAAAGGTTTTTGTCAAATGGGAATGGGCATATTGTGTCCAAAGAATATTGTTTTGGTGTTTTATCTTTGCTTTCTATTCCTGTGACTGTAGTTTGTAATGCTTGCATTTGTTTGCTCATTTTTCCCCATGGCGTCTCTTCCTCTTTAGCAACGAGGGCCTCCACATTATAACCAGTAGGGAGTTTGGCACCTTGTTTTGCTAATTCTAGGAAATAGTCTTCTTTTTCCCTAGCCATGATGACCTTCATCATTTTCTGGAATTCTTTATTATTCTGACATCTATGTACTTTGCCTTCAGGAGGTTTAGGAAGCTCAGATGTAGTTGATGAATCACTGTCAATGGGATGATTGCTGAAGTCATCGTGAGTGTTTTGTTTATTAGCTTCTCTTTCTTGTCTTTCCCCAGACACGGTGGGAGATAGGGGCTGATCGAAGATTGGTATATCGTAAACTGGTATCTATGATGAGGACGGTATCTGTGACGAGGACAGTTTATTGTAAAAGGGGTTTTCTTTGAAGAACGAATTGTCTTTGGTTGAAAAGGGGGTTTCTTTTTCTTTGTCCTTTTTGTTGCGAGAACTTCTTGTTTGAACAGGCATTTCCAACCGACAGGATCGAGAGAAAGATGTTTTGTAGAAGTCAAGATCAAATTGTAGCTAGTATTTCATTTAACGTAGTAATTAAGAGAAGTAACTTAAGATTTGGTCTGGTTTCAGGAATGATCTATCCTGTGTAAGACGTTATCCAAGTTGACTTAGGTTTGATAAAATGTTCATTTGAACTAACTTAAAGATGATCGAAAAAATCATGCAACGCAACGGCAGAGGTACACTATCAAGGTTTTTTATGCTCAAGAGGATGGTAACCAATTTTAGGCTCGCTGTAGACTGTTTAGACAATTTTGACAATTTTGACTGATAAGATCAAGAATTCGTATGACAGAGGATTGGACAGAGACTAGATTCTGACAGACAGAGTTTCAATGACTGACGACTACTAGCTTTTGATAAGGATTGATGTTTCAATGACTGACAGAGACCAGTTTGGACACAGACAGAGTTTATCAGTGATTTTGTTTGTTGTTTTCTCTATTTTTGGTATTCCAGTTTTAGTTTTAGAGATGAAAACATAGAAAACACGCAAGATATATAATAATTCAATCACAACATGCTAACCCTATGGAAGTTGGCTTAGAGAAGAAAACCTTTGCTTGCTGACTTAGATACACATCCAATAGCTAATCAGAATACGGTCATTGAGTCTCACGCAATGGATTCACAATGTCGTATTAACCGACTCCAAACGCTAATGGGGGCACGATATGGCAAGTGAGAGTTACTATCTCTCTTGCACAAAGATTATCAACCTTCCAGAGGTGAATCGGGTAGCTTCTATCTTATAGTTCTTAGTCAGGAATTTTGTTTGAAATTACCCCTTGAAGTCACGCAAGCATGATTGAGGCCTATAGCCTGACAAGGTACCAAAACAAGATGTAGTCACGTACACATGGTTGAGACCGTGAGGCCCTACAAAATGCTCGATATGAGAGATCTCAAAGAGAAAACTCAAATAATCCCATCCTCTAGGACTTTAATCACCAGAGGCCTATTTATTCTAGTGAGTTGGAATGCTCAGGTCCAGCTGTACTCACTTGGGTCATTCTCATAGGGTGATTACTTTTTCCCACTGTGACAGGCCCGCTAAAGGTACACAAATCTCAAAACTTAGAAAAAAGCTTCGAGGGTCTAGATTTCTGATTGTCTATAAAAGACAAGAGCATACTCTTCTACCTCTTAGATTTTTCTAAAAACATGAAAGACAGGTTTGTTCTTTAACCAGATAGCAATTTAAGTGCCTAAGAAAATACTAAATGAATACACAATGTTTAGTCGATTCTCCTTAGGCAACTTGCAAAACCAATATGTCAGTAGTCATTTTCTTCTTGATTATTTGGCAAGCGTATGTTTGATTGATAGATTCTTTGACAAGCGTCCTGCAAACATTAAAAGCCCAAAATTAGTTGCCAAAATAACATAAAAAAAAATCATCAAAAGAAAATTCTATCATGTAAACTGTAAATTAAACTAATCTAACAAGAATTTCCATTTTATGACTATCCTAGTTATGACAATTTTTGATAGTACTACACTCTATCATTTATAACTTTTGAACCATAATTAATTTGGAAAATCTCTTCGGTGGAAATGTGGAAAACTTGTTTTTACAAAACATATTAAAATTTGGGTGAGATCCAATGGTTCAATAAATAGTTATGCCCTCCGAACCGAGACCATTTTTGACTGTCACAGAAGAATAAGTAAAATGATAGTCCTGCACTCTGTCAATCATAACTTTCAAAAAACAATATTTAGGAAAATCCATTCAGTGAACTTTTAGACAGCTTGATTTTAAACAACATATCAAAAAATGGTTGAGATCCAATGGTTCAATAAAAAATTATTCTCTTCAAATCGAGACCTTTTTTGACTATCATAGAAGAATGAGTAAAATAACATTCCTGTACTCTATCAATCATAACTTTCAAATCCAAAATATTTAGGAAAATCCCTTCAGTAAACTTGTAGAAAACATTATTTTACAAAACATATCATAAATTGGTTAAGATCCAATGGTTCAATAAAACATTATGCTCTCCAAACCGAGACCATTTTTGACTGTCATAGAAGAACAAACAAAAATAAAGATTTTTAACTGCAAATTTAACACATGTTTATTAGTTATAAAAAATAAACATTAAATTTGTTCAAAAAACATTAGAAATCTTGTAGTTGTGGGTTTGGGCCCCACGGTGGGCACTAGAAATGTGTGTGTGAAAAGTGGAATAAATTTGTATCTGCAAGACACAACACTTCAATCAAGTCATTACATGCATGATTAGATAGATATAATCAATGAATAACAAATCATAGAAAATCGACTCATTGCCTTCTAAAAGATACGAGTATAAGATTGCTCACAGATTAGCAATACCAATGACTAGACAACATCAAGACAAAGGATTTTATCTATATGAACATGATGAATGCTAGATGGATGCAATATTAATGTAACAATATTTTTGCAATATTAAACTAAATGATTTAATCAATATGAAACAATTAATATGCAATATCTCAATGAAATTCTAGAGAAAACACAATATAATAACAATATATTCTCCAGCCTCTCTTTGAATGAGAGATGAGCCTGAATTTATAGAAAATTCAGAAAGAAACTAACGTTGAGATCAAATGATGATGAGCGGTCAAGATTTTCCAAGAGGAAGCACAATCCAGGTGAATTAATGTGAATGGATGCTTTTCTCAGTTTTAAAGGAAATTGAACTAAAATTAAGATTAAATCAAGAAAAAATTGATTTAAAGGAAATTGAACTAAAATTAAGATAAAATCAAGAAAAAACTTATTTATTATCTATTTCATTCTGTCATGCCCAACTTTTGGGCACGAACGGAAATTTTTTTTTTGAAAAATACTTACTATTTAACGACTTACTTAACAAATAAAATCAACTAAGTGTGATTAACTTAAATGGATAATGCATTTTGGGTTGGGTCTAAACTATATTCGCAAACGATGAGTAATTAAACTCGATTGGGCAAGATGGTTTACTAAGTTATCAACGAGCAAATATTCCTCCAAAAAGGAAACCCACTAAGCATCATTAATAAATAATTAAAAGTCCAAGTGTAACGATTAATTTCAAATTTAGGCGTTTTTAAAATTTAGCTTATCTTCTTATCCACTAGAATTTTTAAGTTAATATTCATCGTAGTTTAAGACACCTTATTTAATTGAGACCACCATAATTTATAATTACGTTATAATCATACACAATATTTGGCCCTCTTGGCCCTACTAGAAAACTTAGTGTTGACACCCCCTTATTTTTATTATTTTAATCTAATCCACCTAATATTATAATCCTTCTATAAAGTTTTCTCTGCTTATGCCCAATATTTAACATAAGTATTCAAAACTTATCTTTACATGTAACTATTTAACTCAAATTAAATGTCCAAACGATCCCACTTTTATATATATATATATATATATATATATATATATATATATATATATAAATATAATTTTACATAAATGTTTATACACACACACACACACACACACACACACACACATATATATATATATAAACAACTAACTATTCTCATTTACTAAGTTGTTATTCCAAGGGGATTGTAGGGGTTTAAATCCCTTCTTCCCCTTTTTTTTGTTTTATTTATTATATTACTCCCATCCCCCCCCACGCACACATAATCTTACTCTTTAAAACTTATAAGGCGTTGCCCTAACCCGAATTAGGGTTAGGGCGACGTGAATAGCAACAAGTATTTTTTTTTTATCTTTCTTTATTCCCAAATCTCTGCGTGTGCTGCGTGCAGGGGAAAGCGGCGGACGAGGCGAGAAGGGCAGCGAGGGTTTTGGAGTGGCGGCGAACACACACCAACTGCGCTGCGCATAAAGGGGGGAATGAAGGCGGTGGTGCGGGGAGCACCGCAGCGCTGCGGACGGCGCCGCCCACAAGCTGCGGCTCCCACAGGCTGCGGGTGCCGCAGACTGCCGCCGCCGCCGCCCGAGGGCGCGGCCCTCGCAAGACCGATACACTAACTGCTTGCTGTGTTAAACGTTTTGTGTTTTTTTTTTTTCCTTGCGATAAAAACGGGGTTAATACCCCCGGGGTGTGTAACGCGGTTTTCACCTGCTATTTCGCTTTCTCATTTTTTTTTTAAAATGCAACATGTATATATTTATATATATATATATATATTCATATATATATATATGTATATATACATATATATACAGGGTAATATGGATATAGTTAAAATTTCTCAGTCCTGGTCGGTTCCTTTTTTTTAAATAGTATATATATATATATATATATATATATATATATGAATGTATATATATATCAATATATATGTATATTCATATATATATATGTATATATATATATGTTTCTTTTTAAAATGACTTGTTTATCAGGTCTCTTTTTTTTTTTGTAATGTAATATTAACAGTGCTGTGAATTTTTTTTTTTTAAGGGAATAAAACAGAAATATATATATATATATATATATATATATATATATATATGTATTCATTTATCATATTAACAGTTTTCTTCATTTCTTGTACTATTAAATTCTGTAACAAAACATTACTGTGTTATTTTGTTATAACTGATTTTGAAGAACAATAAATAAAATATATATATATATATATAGATATATATTTATATATATATATATATATATATATAATATATATATATATATATATATATATATATATATATATATATATATATATATATATATATATATGTTTTATATTTTACCATTTAAGCTACTTGAAAACCCCTTTTAAAAAGCCTAAAGAGCCATTCATTTATTCATAGCAGATTGCTTAATGAGAAAAGAACCTATATGTATTTATATTTTTTTTTTTGTGTAAATCAGTTTGTTCAAACAACACTAAAAAAAATAAACATTGAAAGCTAAATGTTTTCCCCCCCCTTTTTTTTTTTGCAAGGAATAAACTAATTTAATAAACTTCTTTTTCTGCAATAACCAGGAAATAAAGGACTATTTTCATTTAAATTTACAGCAACCTAGTTTTATCTATTTGCAGAATACATGTAAAATAAAATGCATCTACTTTTCCTTTGTAACATAAAATTTTTCATAAAATCTAATACATTACTTTTTCATTTGCAACTACTAGAAATAGGGATATAAAACAACAAATATTTCATTATCAAGTAGATATCAAGTAATTTTATGGATACAAAATAATCATGAATACAAATGGGTTGAACAGCCCTACAATGTATTTCTCTACATAGTTACTTAAAAAAAATAATACATCCCTTTCTCTTTCTAGAAAGTAAATACTAGAATTTCTCACATTCTCCTTTTAGACGCTACAACATTGAATCCTTCCATTTCTTCCCTATATATTTTTTTAAAACATTTCTTTTTCTGCAACACAAAAACAACAACATAACCCTTTGATTCTTCTTTTCCCCTTCCTCATGCAACCTGCAATAAAACACATTTTGACCATGGGAAGCTCACCTCCCAGCCTAGGCTTACTAGAAGCCACCCCCAAGCTTGGAGAACCAAGCACTAGATGGGTTACATACATACAATCCCCACAACAAACATAGGAACGCATTTACATTCAAATATCCCTTCCCAAGCTACACATTCACCACTTTCATGGTGACTCTTCCATGGGTGGAAGTGGACCAAGTACCTATGGGGAGAATGCATGCCAAAACAATACAACATAAGCCACCTCATGGCAACACAAATGCAACCAAGAATTCTTCCTCATTCCTTATGCCCCCCAAAAGGCTCAAGGCCATATTTACTCCCCTTATGACCTCCAAATGCATACACAAGGCTATGCATCAAGGGTCACCAAGGACACCCTTGAGAACACTCTCCACAAGGAGAGCCTCTCACCCATGGCTGTCATACTCCTTCCACCCCAAGATCTTCCTACCCTCCCAAGAGTAGGAGATCTTGGACACTCCCAAAACAATAAGAACACAAACAGAATACAAAGAAGAGAAACTACACATCTCAACAATAAAAAACTTCATAATACACATTCTTACAAACAACTCTTTTCTTTCACAAGACAACACAAACTAACATTTACAACATAACAAGAGGAAGAAAGAAGTAACCAACCTTATTCTGCCAAAAGGTTTGCTAACTTTAGTTGGGGATGAGCTGCCCAATTCCACACTAACTTTCTCCAAATTTCCACTAAAAATGCCAAACTCCTACTAACTTTTTCAAAACAAGCAAAATCTCCAAGAAAGGAGAGTGGGTGATTACTCACTAAGTTTGCAAATTCTTGCCTAAGAAGGCCTCTCACACACTTCCCAACCCCTTGGGTGAGGTGTGAGTTCCCATTGGTTGCACTTCCCAAACTCTTGCACATTACTCAAATTGGAAAGGGAAAAGGTGGAAGAGGATGGGGAAGAGAGTTTAACTCCTAAGGGGAAGGTTCTCTATCCTAGGAAGAACTTTCTAAGTTCAATTTTCGTGCATCTTGAAAACACCACTTTTTGAAGTGACTTCATAGTCACATGGGAGAAGCCACATGTTTCAAAACACCCCTAACCCTTAGGTATACCCTTTGGACCTTTGGAAAAGCCTAAAAACTTACCCTAGGAGTCCATTAAACCCTTTGGAAACCCCATTGAAGTTTACCTACGGGTCAAGCTTGAGTTGACCACTCCCAAGACTCCCTACCCAAGGCAGATTTGGGACCACACTCATGTTTTTGAATGGCTTTGGTAGAAACAAAACTCCCTCCAAGAGACAAGTCAACATCAATGACACTTAATCAGCACATGTGTCAAGTGACAGAACAAAAATACAATATAAAAATTACACATGGAAAATTGGTCTCTTGAAGGATTACACAATTACATATAAATTAAATTTTACACTCAAGCATTATACACATCACAAATAAAATACATTACAAGGGGGGGGGTGTTGTCTCTCCAAATAGACAACTCCCGGCTTAACAAACGCACATTGGTCTAGGCTTGGTTCTCCATTAAATTCCATGGTCACATGGATAATTTTCCTGCACATCTCCATTAACACATTAGTAACTCCAAATAATCACATTCATATATAATCAAATACATGGATTCCATAGCACATCAAACACTCATACATTAGGCAACAATAATTCAATATCTCATTTGTTTCAAATTCAATTTCTCATAAGCAATTAACATAATTTTCTCAAAATTGGACCATTCATAAATATGCATCTTTTTCTTTCATCAAAATAAAATCCTGCAAATTTCCAATAATGACATTCACCATCATAATGTAATTCTATTCTAGAAATCATATCTAAAGTTTCATAATCATCATGCATGAAATAAAACATCAACAAATGTCAGTGTGATCCAAATCATGGAATCATATAAGTTCTAAGTCCATAATGCATCAAATAAAGCATCCATAATAGTCTCAATATGTAAATAACCGAAAATATCAAACTGAATCGGGGTAGGGCCTCACACATTCAATTTTAATATTTAATTGTTTTAATTGCTTTCTTTGAGATTATTTATCAATTTTTAATTTTTTTTTTCAAGATTGTTTCCAATTGATTTCTTTTCTCAATTTTTAATTCTTTTTTGTCAATTAATTCCTTTTTTGATTTATGTCCTTTTTTGAAGATTTGTGCTCATAATTTCCAATTCCTCTTTCTTGATTTGTTTCTTTTTTATTTGAAGATTTATGACAAATTGATTTATTTAATTAAATTAATTCCTCTTTTTGATGATTTAATGGCAAATTGATTTATTTAATTAAATATGCAAAAGATATTTAATTAAAATAAATAAGATAATTGTTTAAAATGATTTACTTGGAATGATTTAATTAATTAAATAAATATTTAATTAATCTTGAGTGATTGATTTTGCCATGTGACATTTGATGACTAAAGAATTAATTGTGTGCTCAAGATTGATTTAATTGCCTTTGGTTAAGACCTTGGTGATGTTGTCAAGATTAGGGGCCCATGGTTTAGATGACCATTTTTAGGGTATTACAAGTTCTACCCAAGATATTAGAGATATGCATAATATTGTGAAGCCTGCTAATTCGGCATGTAAGGAATGTTAGATGCGAAAGCAAACAAAAAAATCATTTAAGAGTAAACTGTATTCATATAATGGATTTCTAGATCTAGTTCATATTGACTTATGTGGTCCTACTAGAGTGCGAAGCATGCAAGGAGATAAATATTTCATGTTGTTGATTGATTATTATTCAAGGATGATGCAGATTACCTTCTTTAGAGAGAAATCAGAAGCATTGGAAAAATTCAAGATATTCAAACCTAGAGTGGATACTGAGACTGGATTGAAGCTAAAATGCTTGAGATCTGACAGAAGAGGAGAATTTACATTAGGAGAGTTTGATACATTCTGTGAAAGGAATAAATTCAAAAGACAATTATTTGCTCCTAGAACTCCTCAGCAGAATGGAGTTGTTGAAAGGAAGAACATAACTATCTTAGATGCTGCAAGGACTTTGTTGATTGAAGGAAATGTTGCACGAACCTTTTGGAGAGAAGATGTTAGCACTACTGTTTACATATTCAACTGGGTGCATATTAAATGTGATTCCGGTAAGACTCCTTATGAGCTATGGTTTGGTCATGTTCCTATAGTGAGATATTTCAAATTTTTTGGAAGAAAATGTTATATCAAGAGAGATGAGGATATAGGAAAGTTTGATGCAAGATGTGATGAAGGAATCTTCTTGAGATATTCTACTAAGAGAAAGGTCTACTGGTGCTATATAATAAGAGACTGAAGAAGATAGTTGAGAGTGTAAATATAAAGGAAGATGAATATCTTGGAAAGTAGATCATGTTGGCATATGTGCAGAGTTTGATGACATGATAGGATTGTATGTTGTCATTGATGTCAATATGCTGAAGTATGAACTGGTATGATGGTATGAAGTGAACCGGTATGATGATTGTATGTTGTCTACAACAAAAGCAGAATATGTAGCAGCATTTATGAACTGCACTCAAACAATTTGGATGAAGCATGTATTAAGTGGTTTCAAAATCCCTGTATCTGAATCGGTGAGTATATTTTGTGATAACACAAGTGCAATTAATATTTCCAAGAATTTGGTATTGCATGCTAGAACCAAGCATTTCGAGCTTAAGTATCATTTATTGAGGGAGAAATTTTAGAACAAAGAGGTTGTATTGGAACATGTTTCCAGTAAGGAGCAGTTAGCAGATATATTCACCAAGCCTCTACCGAAGGCTACATTTACCTATTTAAGAGGTGAATTAGGGGTGCTTCCCCTTCCAGAGGTGAACTAAAAGTATGTGCTCCACATCAGTCAGGTATTGCATTGTCAAATCTTTTCAGGATTGGTGTTTTGAAGGATGCTACTCCTCAAGGAGAGCAGCATAGTAGATCATGAATGTTTGTGCCTCCACTTTGGCATTGCTGTCAAAGGGGGAGAAGATGTGAAGCAAAGAAGATATCTGCAGTATTGAAGACATATTATGGAAGAATATATAGAGATATCTTTGTGTATTTCCATCAATTCTAAAGGGGGAGATTGTTGGCATATGTGGAGAGTTTGATGACATGATAGGATTATATGTTGTCATTGATGTCAATATGCTGAAGTATGAACCTGTATGATAGTATGAAGTGAACCGATATGATGATGTGAACCGGTATATGTGAAAAGGTGAACCGGTATGTTGGAATGTGAACCGGTATATGCAAAGCTTGTATTGGGGTTTCATTTGTTATGACTACCGGTTGGTAGTCTCAACTTCAGGTTTTCTGGTTGATGCATTCCAAGTTTGTGTGATTCGACCGATGACATCCTGTGATGAGTTAGCATTGAAATGAAGATTAGATCGTGTTGCCATGTCAGCCTTGTACGCGTGAAGAATTTCCTTGAGGATCTTGCATGAAGAAGATTGATTCTATCTACCTTGAGAATGTGCAAAATCTTAATAAATGGTGGAGAGCTCATGATGGGTTATCAACTTCTAGAAGTGACAAAGAATGAGCGATGTAGAATGTCTTGAGATTTGTTCAAGATTGTTTTACGCTATGTAATGTGTTTAAATGGTCAGGATTGGACCGACTATATTGTTAACCTAGAAGCTTAGGGTTTTAGGTTTTTGCCACCGACCTAATTGTTGTTTATAAGGTCGATGATGATTCTCATTTGAAGTTGTTGGCAAATGTATGTGTGTGAAGTGATTCTTGCCAGACCGGTGCAGTGAGTAGAGATATGCAGAGTGTGATTGCAGATGTAAAGGAACTAAAGTGGATCTTCCTTGGCATTAAGTGTTGTTATCAGATTAGTGTATTACCTATTGACTTCTAACCATTTTAGTAGTTGGAAAATCCCTTTACTAGGTAGCTTTAACAGGGTGACTCAAAATCATTGACATAGATCTTGAAGAAGATTGATCTAGTGGAGATAGGTAATCCGGATATTGCTGATGCCGGTGAAGAAGTGCAAGACCCTGAAAATTAGAACAATCAAAAGACTCCAAGGTATGTAAGATTGAATCTTTCAGAAAATCAGATTATTGGTGATAAAAAAAGTCGTGATGACTAGGAGAAGGATTGTTGCAAAAGAGATATACTTGATTCGAAAGATTGAACCTAAAGATGTTGTAGAAGCGTGTAAGGATGAAAATTGGATAAAAGCAATAGAAGAAGCGCTAAATCAAATTGAAAATAATAACACTTGGGAGCTTGTTCCAAGACCTAAAGACAAGAATGTTATTGGTACTTGTTTATGGTAAAAATGGAAACAACATTATTGAAAGACTAAATGAATTCAACCACAAAACCCGAGCCTAACAATCAACAAAGATCCACCATAACATATGAAGATTACCTAAGACAAATGAGAATCAACAAAATCATAAAGATTATACAATCACATATCCAATAGGGTTTGGATCTCCATTCTTCCTATATCCATTGATCTTGCTTGATATATTTGCTCTCAGATTTTATGTGTGCACAAGAGCTCAACAAAGATGAAAATGTGGTTGCAAGTAGGCTTGATCGCATGTGAAAATTCAAAAGCATACTTGGGGGTTGAATATAATGATTAGGGTTGATAATGAAGGAAGTATCTCCTTATATAGAAGACACTATAAGAAATGGAGGGATAAGATTGAGAGGTGTAAAAGATAAATGGTCGGCTAAGATTAGAGGATAGCTAGAGAAAATAAGAAAATAATGAGAGGGTAGGTAGTGTAGGAATTAAGGGATGAATGACATGTGTTTGTTGGCATTCTACACTCTTATGAGAATAGTTGATGTTGTCATTGATGGCAACCATGTGGAAACCAATTGAAATTCATTTGGTAAGCCATTGGCAGTTACTGGCACTGACAGGTACTTCACCGACAGAGGCAACAATGCATACTGGCACCCCAGTCGATAGGGAATAAACTTTTGTTTATTGTATTTTAATGTAATTAGCTTTTGTAAAAGCCAACATGATACATTGTAAAAGACTCATATATGTATGAGATCTTGTAAGTCAAATGTATGAGAGAATGTAGAAAATAAGAAAAAGGAAGGATGTTATATGCGAATGCATAAGGCAAATTTTTTATAAGGTTTTGGTTATAAACTGAGAATAAACTAATACTGAACCTGGAATAGTTGATGCTGATTTGAAGCAGTACATTGTATTGGATTTTGATAATCCATTTTTGTAGTCAGTGTGACTCTTATTGAGCAATGAGCTCTAGGCAGTTGGCCTTACTACATGTGCATACCCCTCATTGTAAGTAATATTTATTCATTGGCTAGTGAATGAATATTGTGGGTCACAAATCCCATCGAGGTTTTTCCCACACCGGGTTTCCTTGTTAAGTATCTTGTGTTATGGTGTGTTCTCTATGTTGTATCTGTTATTCTTATTTGCTGCATTAATTTTTATTTACCGGTACATTGTTTTGGGATGCAAAGTTCTTAATAAGTTTAAATATTCTAGTAACTGGTTAGACACTAATTCTCCCCCCCTCTCAATGTCTTTGGGACTATCATTAATCCTAACAATTGGTATCAGGGCCTTATCCTCTATTTTCAAAAGCCTAACAGCTTGAGGAAGATTCTAACACCGGTATAGATGGAGAACTTAAGAAAATAATTGGAAGGAGCTCTTGTAGATTATGATGCAGAGAAATTGAAGAATATCAAACTTGAAGATGATATGAGGAATGCACATGAATTCATTCAAGGACTTCAGGAGAATGTTGGTATAGCTTGAAATAAAAGAAAATAACTTCATGAGAAGATGCAGAAAGATGATGATGAAAAGGAAACTCTTAATGAACTTGTGAACAAGTTGAGAATAGAGAACAATAATATGAAAAATAAAATGCAAGATATGACTATGAGGTTATGTAAAGACATTGAAGACAGGAAGAAGAATGAAGAAGACTTGACTAGGAGACTTAATGATGCTGGAAATGAAAATTTAAGACCCAATCATGAAAATGATATGCTGAAGACATATGTAATTCACATGCAACATGATATAACTGAGCTTATGAGACAAAAGAGAATTCTGGAAAATGAGTTGGATACTGCAAATAAACATAAAGAGAAATTCAAGAAAAGTTCAGAGGAACTTGGTGATATGTTGAAAAATCAGAAACCTAATGGAGACACTAATGGACTTGGATTTGAAGTTGGAGAATATTGGACTATCTAGCATCTCTGCGAAAGGAAATCTCAGAGGCATTAGCACAAGGAAGTAAAACACCAGCAGAACAATTGCAGCATCTCACCGGTACTGTGAAGAGGACTGAAACAACAATAAAAGATAGCAAAAAGTTTATGGATAGTATAAACTTAATTTTGGGTGATCTTTTTCAAATAATAACTACCCAACTACAGGGTTGAGGATATGGACAGATGTAACTACAAACTCTACTAACTTCTTGACAACCTTTGTCATTGATGCCAAAGGGGGAGTAGTAGGAAGAGAAAGTTCAAAGACAGGAATCATATGCTTAGGGGGAGCCCTTCATATTTTTGGTAAACATTCTTTTTGGTAAATTTTTTGGACTACACATTTTGGACACTTTTTGAAATTTCTCATGAGTGTTGCCATCAATGCCAAAGGGGGAGATTGTCGGCATATGGACACTCCAATGAGACATTGTATGTGATTGAAGGTTTTGTCATTGATGGAAACCTTGCAATCCTATGGCACTGGCAAGACATCATACTGGCAAAGCATTACACAGGCAAGACAGTGCACCAGCATCAACAAGATCACTCTACACTGGCATTGGCACCGACACAGAAGAAAAGATGTATACCGGCATAGAGGTCGATAGGATTTTTGATATGTAATATTTTGTTTATTATTGTAAGCCGACTTGGGAAATTGTAAAATGACTCTTGTATATAAAGGAGATCATTGTAGACATTTAGAGAGGTAATGTAGCGAGCATAAAGAAAATTATTAGGTAGACCTAATGTGCGAATTATAGGTCAAGGGTATATGTAAAGACCAGAGTTAGAACCGGTACTGAATCTAGCATTGGAGATGCTATTGTAAAGCAGTACAAGTCATTGGATTAGTATAATCCTCATTGTAAGTCAGTGTGACTTCCCATTGAGCAATGAGCTCTAGGCAGTTGGCCTTCCTGCATGTGCAAGCCCCTATTGTAAGTAATATTCTCTTATTGGCCAGTGAGTGAATATTGTGGGTCACAAATCCCACCGAGGTTTTTCCCACACCAGGTTTCCTCATTAAAAATCTTGTGTTATGGTGTTCTTTTCATGTGGATGTTTCTGATTCTATTTATTGCAGTAATTCTTGCATACCGGTATACTGCTATTTTATGTTCTGCATGTTTTAACTTAAGAAATACTTATTACTGGTTAGATACTAATTCAGCCCCCCCTCTTAGTGTCTGTGGGAATCGTAACACTGTGCAGTCGTCAGATCATCTTCAAGTTTGATATTCTTCAATATCTTTGCATCATAATCTACAAGAGCTCCTTCCAATTGTTTTCTTAAGTTCTCCATCTATACTGGTGTCAGAATCTTCCTCAAGCTGTTAGGCTTTTGAAAATAGAGGATCGGGCTCTGATACCAATTGTTAGGATTAATAGTAGTCCCAAAGACACTGAGAGGGGGGGAGAATCAGTGTCTAACCAGTTACTAGAATATTTAAACTTATTAAGAACTTTGCATCCCAAAACAGTGTACTGGTAAATAAAAATTAATGCAGTAAATAAGAATAATAGATAAAACATAGAGAACACAACATAACACAAGATATTTAATTAGGAAACCCAGTGTGGGAAAAACCTCAATGGGATTTGTGACCCACAATATTCACTCACTACCCAATGAATAAATATTACTTAAAATGAGGGGTATGCACATGCAGGAAGGTCAACTGCCTAGAGCTCATTGCTCAATAAGAGTCACATTGACTACAAAAATGGATTATCAAAATCCAATACAATGTACTACTTCAGATCAACATCAACTATTCCAGGTTTAGTATCGGTTTAATCTCAGTTTATAACCAAAACCTTATACAAAATTTGCCTTATGCATTCGCATATAACATCCTTCCTTTTTCTTATTTTCTACATTCTCTCATACATTTGACTTACAAGATCTCATACATATATGAGTCTTTTACAATGTATCATGTCAGATTTTACAAAAGAAAGTTACATTAAAATACAATAAACAGAAATTTATTCCATGTCAGCTGGGGTGTCGGTATGCATTGTTGCCGCTATCAGTGAACTGTTTGTCAGTGTATGTAGAAGTCTATTGTCGAGGCCAGTAACTATCGGTGGCTTATTAGATGAATGTTAGTTGGTTGCCAGATGGTTGCCATCAATAAAACCATCAACTATTCTCATAAGAGTGTAGAATTCCAACAATCTCCCTCTTTGGCATTGATGGCAACACTCATGAGAAAAATCAAAAACTGTTCCAAAAACTGAAGTCCAAAAAAGTTTACAAAAATATGTGCTCCCCTTGAGCAAATGATATTCTCTAAATAAGTATTTTTCTCTCCATTACTCCCCCTTTGAAATCAATGACAAAGGTTGTCAAAAATAGTCAAATGAGTGCAAAAATTTCACCTCAAAGTTTGTAACTGGTTGGTTACAATTTGAAAGATGTCTACCAAAACCAAATTTAGACTCTGCATGAATCTTTTGCTATCGGTCAGGGTTGCCTCAGATTGTTTGATTGTGTCGATGAGATAGTGCATGTGTTCTTTTGGTGATCGCTCTCCTCGAAGTAATGCCATAAATATTTCATTTCTCAGAGAGATAAGATTGTCCAGCTTAGGACCAAGTTTATATTTAAGTTCTCGGGCATTAGACTTAATCCTTGCCTTCTCTTTCTCAAGTTTCTCCAATTTTTCCTCAAAACCTGCTATTTCCTGCTCAATAACTAATATAGGTTCAGATGAACCAGTTATGTTATCAGCTATGTCATCTATTTCTTTTTGTACTTTTCTGATCTCCTTTTCTAAGTCCTCTGTCAAAAGATGGGGTTTGCATGTTTCCCTGTAAAGCTCCTTGTATTCCAAAATTGTAGTGTTCAGTGTCGATAATATTGTATTCATGTGTTCTGTGCACTTCTTTATTGTGTTTTCAAATAATTTGTCCTTTTCCTTTTCAACTTTCTCCCTGAAAGTGTCCACATTGACCTTGTCAATGGTTATTACATTATCAGTAATAAATTTTGAGTGTGTGTCCAATTTTCCTATAGAATACTTAATGTGATCAGTGTTACAATTTGGTGCAATCAACTTTAGAACTGGTAAAGTGTTATCAATTGCCTTGTAGGCCAATGCATTGCAGTATGTTATCTTCTTGATTGAATCTAATAGTACTTTAGTAATATTTGTAGGTCTGAATTCACTTGTTATGCTATTCAGAGGAATAATGTGACTTGTTATGCTTGTAACAGGATTGTACATATTGCAAAATTCTTAGAAGCAAGACTACACCGACAAACAATAAAGGATCCAATTTGGAAGGTAAAGAAAAAGTAGATGAGGTAAAGGAAGAATTTTCAAAGAAGAGAGATCAGAATGTTGATGAAACTATCTCTATACTGGTAGAATAGAGTAATCCTCCACCAAAAGGAGATTATTGATCCAATTAAGAAGTAACCCATTTTGGGGGTATCACAGAAAGTTGAAAATCATGCAGAGTACCCTCGGTTGATGGTGAGAAGATAGATTTCTTCTTTACCGGCAGATGTGTTAAGTTTTCACTCAACTGACGAGGAACACTTAATGTAGTTGTTGAGAGAAATTTCATTATAAATCAGCTAATTTCCCTCTTTTTTGACACATCAAACATTCGAATTAGCAGAGAGCACGAAATTTGAGTGAAGGCATTCAAGGCAAAGGTGCGAAGTGATTTCTCCAAGCATTGAGAATATTTTCAAGCAGCTAAAGGTATTTTTCAATGGCTTCTTCTTCTACTCCCAAATTTTTTTAGAACCCTACTATTGTGAAAAATAAGAAACTCCCTAGGCCCGTGTTTAAGATAATTCCCAGAATTGCAAAGCAAGATGACTCTATAGGGGCATTCTCTAAAATTCCTAAAGGTGTAGCATTTACAGAAGACCCTAAGATTTATATACATTGCAACATTGAAGAATTAGGTTTTGAGGAATTGATGAAAATGTTTAAAATGGTAATTTGCGATGAAAATGGTGCTGTTGAACCTGAACACAAGATTGTAGAAACTCTAGGTTTTGTTGAGATATTGAATATCCCTGAATTTTCAGAGGATGTAGTTAGGATTGTTTTAAGTAGAGCACATGGAGATTTCTTATTGTTGGATTATGTCTGCAAAATAACTGAACGAGCAATTAGGGCAGTAATTGGTTTACCCTCAACTAATAAAAGACCTAATAAAACTAAGAAGATTCCCAACAACACAGTGATAAGCCTAACTAGAGAAACATCTGACAGTAGATCACTAAGAGTGAATGATATTAAGGACATCAATGTGAGATTTGTAATTATGGTGCTAGGATACAAGACTACACATGCAAATACGCTAAATTCAGTTTCTAGTCTATGTCTACACAGTGCTTATGAGATGGTTAACAATAATGCAATGATTGATGTATGCGAATGGTCGAAAGATGAACTTATTGACAACCTAAAAAAGATCAAAGGTGACAAGAAAGGCACATTCCGCTTTGGAAACCTTTTGGTATGTTTAATGTTGTGTTTCACTAAGGAGGTTCTCGGTACAGGACCCAAAGACTTTGGTTATGATATACTGGTAGGAAAATAAATACAGAAAGCTTTCACTGGCATGGGAATTGCAAAGGACAACAACATAATTGAATACTTTAAAACTTTCTAGGCTAAAATGAAAACTAGAGAAATATTACCATAGAGTATAGTAGACAAATATGACAAAGACATTTGTTTTGTTATCAAAAAGGATGAGACATGGATGGAAGTTGTACTCCCTCAGAATGTATGGGTGACATAAATGGGATATGTTGTAGATCTTTACATTCTTGAGACATATGCTAAAGCATTACTAGATGCACCTAGAGAACCATCAGAACAAGTTTTTGGCAGTGCTGAAACTATTGAAAGTGATCTAAAAAAAATTGAAGCAAAGGAAGAAAAGAGAAAAATTTATCAGAGATGCTTCTAAGAAAGTAAAGGAAATCAAGGATAATATAATGAACATCAGTGGCATATCGGCTAGTGATCTTGAAGGACTGCAACCGAAGGCACACATTTCACCAGTTGGCACATCTTCCAGAACTGACAGTGACAAGGCAACAGAGTTTAAGAGAGTTGAAAGGAGTAAAAGAAAACCTTCACTAGTACCCTCTCCTTCACCTAAGAGAACAAGTACCTTAAGGAAGAAACAATAGGTAGTAAGGGAACCAGCCAAGAAACTATCTCCTAAGAAGAAACAAAAACCGGTGACTCCTTCATTGGATAATATGTTGAATGAAATAACTGATGATGAAAATTTGGCTAATGTGAGTAAACTGTATAATTAATTTAATGATTCTGACAAGGAAAGCATTGAGAAAAGTATTATTTTACAGTTGGACATATATAAGAAAGTCTTAATTGAAGTTGTGGACGATTTACCAAATGAACTGTATAGAAGATTGGATGAAAAAAGGATAGCAGTGATGGAATTAAATAAGAAACTAAAAGTTGAAAAAATTCTAGCTATTTATCCTGTGAATTCAAAAGAGGAAATTGATGAATTGATTTGTGAGGCTAATAGATCCATTGTTGCCAGTGGGCACCGACAAGTAAGTTTAATGGCAGGAAGAGTAAATGAGATTGCAGAAGAGACTGCTGATAACTGGGATATATTTTTTGTGGAAAAAGAAAAACAAGAGGAAAGGAACCGACCAAAGAAGACATTCAAAGTATATCAGAAGGATAAGGATAAGGGCAAAGGAAAGATTGGTGGAATTTCGAACATCAAGATTACTGATAATATACTGCCACCACCTTTGGATACTGCACCAGTACACATAGATGATACATCGATCATTGACACTAAAGGTATCACACATGATGATACAAATCTTGAATCTGAGATACTTTTTACCATGAATGTGGATACTTAGGTAGTAAATATTGTTGTGGATAAGGATAGTACAGAGGTTAAGAATGGTAATGTTGACAGTGGCAACATAGCTGAGAAACCGATAGAGATTGTTGAGGTTGAGATCCCAACCCAACAGAGCAACCATCAGATACAAGAAACCTACTGAAGGAAAAGATGCTGACACAAGGCCATCGGAGACTGAGATACCGATAGAACTTACTGAGAAACCTACAGAGGAAGAGGTACATACTGAGGCAGAGAAACCGACAATCACTGAGACACCCAAATAATCAGACAAACCTTTATAGGTTGAAATGCAAACTCAGACTAATCCACCAGAGGTAAACACAAAGAAAATGGTTACTAATGTTGGAAGCACAGAGGTAATAAAGGTAATTGGTCAGACATCAAGAACTTCAACAAGTGAATTCAGACCTACAAATATTACTAAAGTACTATTAGATTCAATCAAGAAGATAACAGACTGCAATGCATTGGCCTACAAGGCAATTGATAACACTTTACCAGTTCTAAAGTTGATTGCACCAAATTGTAACACTGATCACATCAAGTATTCTATAGGAAAATTGGACACACACTCAAAATTTATTACTGATAATGTAATAACCATTGACAAGGTGAATGAGGACACTTTCAGGGAGAAAGTTGAAAAGGAAAAGGACAAATTATTTGAAAACACAATAAAGAAGTGCACAGAACACATGAATACACTATTACCGACACTAAACACTACAATTTTGGAATACAAGGAGTTTTACAGGGAAACATGCAAACCCCATCTTTTGACAGAGGACTTAGAAAAGGAGATCAGAAAAGTACAAAAAGAAATAGATGACATAGCTGATAACATAACTGGTTCATCTGAACCTATATCAGTTATTGAGCAAGAAATAGCAGGTTTTGAGGAAAAATTGGAGAAACTTATGAAAGAGAAGGCAAGGATTAAGTCTAATGCCCAAGAACTTAAATATAAACTTGGTCCTAAGCTGGACAATCTTATCTCTCTGAGAAATGAAATATTTATGGCATTACTTCAAGGAGAGCGATCACCAAAAGAACACATGCACTATCTCATCGACACGATCAAACAAACTGAGGCAACCCTGACCGATAGCAAAAGATTCATGCAGAGTCTAAATTTGGTTTTGGTAGGCATCTTTCAGATTGTAACCAACCAGTTACAAACTTTGAGGTGAAATTTTTGCACTCATTTGACTATTTTTGACAACCTTTGTCATTGATTTCAAAGGGGGAGTAGTGGAGAGAAAAATACTTATTTAGAGAATATCATTTGCTCAAGGGGAGCACATATTTTTGTAAACTTTTTTGGACTTCAGTTTTTGGAACAGTTTTTGATTTTTCTCATGAGTGTTGCCATCAATGCCAAAGAGGGAGATTGTTGGCATTCTACACTCTTATGAGAATAGTTGATGTTTTTATTGATGGCAACCATCTGGAAACCAACTAACATTCATCTGATAAGCCACCGACAGTTACTAGCCCCGACAATAGACTTCTACATACACCGACAAACAGTTCACTGACAGCGGCAACAATACATACCGACACCCCAGTCGACATGGAATAAACTTTTGTTTATTGTATTTTAATGTAACTATCTTTTGTAAAATCCGACATCATACATTGTAAAAGACTCATATATGTATGAGATCTTGTAAGTCAAATGTATGAGAGAATGTAGAAAATAAGAAAAAGAAAGGATGTTATATGTGAATGCATAAGGCAAATTTTGTATAAGGTTTTGGTTATAAACTGAGCTTAAAACGGTACTGAACCTAGCATAGCTGACGCTGATCTGAAGCAGTACATTGTATTGGATTTTAGTAATCCATTTTTGTAGTCAGTGTGACTCTTATTGAGCAGTGAGCTCTAGGTAGTTGTCCTTCCTACATGTGGAGGCCCCTCATTGTAAGTATTATTTATTCATTGGCCAGTGAGTGAATATTGTGGGTCACAAATCCCATCGAGGTTTTTCCCACACTGAGTTTCGTCGTTAAATATCTTGTGTTATGGTGTGTTCTCTATACTGTCTCTGTTATTCTTATTTGCTGCATTAATTCTTATTTATCGGTACACTGTTTTGGGATGCAAAGTTCTTAATAAGTTTAAATGTTATAGTAACCGGTTAGACACTGATTCACCCCCCCTCTTATTGTCTTTGGGACTGTCATTAATCGTAACAGTGTCATAGGTGGAAAAGGCTAATGAATTAATTAAATAGATAAAGATTGATTTAATTAATAGAAGAAGTGGGATCAATTAAATAAATATAAGTATTTATTTAATTCATGAAAAGGGCAATTTAAATAAATAAAGGTATTTATTTAAATGAGAAATAAGGCTAGAAGAGGATAAATGAATTAATTAAATAAATATTTATTTATTTAATTAATAGAAGAATTAGGCTTAAAATAATTAAATAAATAAAAATATTTATTTAATTAGATAGGACAATTTTAGGTGTCTACATTTTACTCTTGTTTGAGACAATGTAGCTTGTCGCGTTGTTTCAAAGAAGATAAGATGAACTAATACAAAGTTGCCCCAAGATGGGAATGATATGCCCCCTCGAGAGATTGGATGAAAATGTCTGGAAAGATCGTAGATAATATCTTGATAAGAAAGAAAGGGTAGAATGGACTGATCAGATAGGATAGAGTGACAGAGTCATGGGATAAAGAAGTCTGACTTGGGAGACTAGGGATAGGGTAGTCTATAAGATAGACTATAAGGGGAAACATCCTCATTTTCATCCACACATTGAAGAGATCAGAGAGCAGAGAGAGCAGAGAGAAGTCAATAGTCAGCAGCGATGGTATTGGTGCACATATTTGATCGTGTTTGCCGATTTCAGAGGCCAACAGATGCAGAAGAGCCGGTAAGTACCACAAAACCTCCTTATACTTTGTCGCATTAATTATTGTCATAAATGCATGCTAGGTGGTGCAATAAATGTGCATTAGGTAGGTCTTAGAAAAATGTCAAGAAGGGTAAAAAATGCTAAGGTGCATCTGCGTTGGTGCGAGGTGCGTCTGGGTAGGATAGGCACGTTTGTGTTTGTGCGAGGTCCGTCTATGATTTCACTAGCATTTGTGTTCAATGCGAGCATGTCTGTGCATTTCAGGCACGTTTATGTAGGACATGCATGTTTGTGAATTATGTTAGTGCATTTGTGTCATGAATGCATGTTTATGTCTTCAAGGTCGAATCGACAGTTCTATGATACATACGCTGTCAATTGGATAAGCTGCTGAGAGGATACACTCAAGAAGGTCCTCTGGGGAAGACTAGAATAGTATATAGGGCTAGGATTGACAATTCTGTGATAGAACATACATTGCCAATTAGGAAACTACTCAAGAGGATACACTCAAGCAGAGGCCTTAGGATTGGATAGATCGAGGCACTTTGTGATGAACATGGAGTACCAAATAAATTGACAATTCTATGATAGAACATACATTGCCAATTGGATAAGGATGAAATTGATAATTCTATGATAGAGCATACATTGCCAATTGGATAAGCTACTCAAGAGGATACACTCAAGCAAGTGCCCGAAAGATAGGATCAAAGCAGCACTTTGTGATGAATAGGGAATGCCACTAGGATAGAAAGAAGCACTTTGTGATGAATAGGGAATGCCACTAGAATAGGAAGTAGTACTTTGTGATGAACATGGAGTACTAAAAAGTGCAGCACTTTGTGATGAATAAGGAATACCACTAGGATAGAAAGCAATACTTTGTGATGAATAGGGAGTAACACTAGGATAAAAAATAACAATTTGTGATGAACAAAGAGTACCACTAGGATTGACATGATTGATTTGCTTGACTACATGAGGACCTACTTATGTTGGAGTAATGAGAGAGATTCCCTTTGACTCAAAGTTTACGACCAGAGCTAACACTCGAGGATAGAGCAACAATTCAGGCTATGGGCTTAAGATATATTTTGTATGTGCCTAAGTTTTGGGCGAACATGGGTTTGCTGACTACTTTAGCTAAAAGATGGTACTCAGAGACATGCACATTCCATTTGCCGATGGGTGAGATGATAGTCACCTTGGAGGATGTGTATATGATACTGAGGATACTGATCGATGGGGAGTTGGTTCCTTACGATCGAGATGGAGACAGGGACGCACTGAGATGAGTGTTTCAGGATCCAGGACTAGAGATGAGGGCTGGACATGTGGCATGGGACACCATGACATAGATAGGATTGGCGCTACCAGTGGTGCTGGCAGGAGTGATCAGTGGATTCTTCTGTCCGAATAGAGCGACATGAGGGTTGGCTTTGGGATGGGGGAGGACACTAGAGACATTGGTGACTAAGCACACCAGGTTTGCATGGGGGTCGTGTCTTCTGGCACACATGTATTATGAGCTGCATTAGTTTGTATATCACAGATCAATAGGATTGGGTTGCGGAGTGACACTATTGCAAGTATGGGCATATGAGCACCTATCGGTTACACGTCTGATACATTTTAAAGGTAGGGGACATGGGTGCAGTTATGTACATCTGGATGATATGATTATGCCATAGCCATGGATTGGGAGACTAGAGTACTAGCACAGGGTTATCGATGAGATAGACAGTGTGATATGGAGGCCTTACTTAGACTGTGAGGAGTGGGAGGATGATGTAGTGGAGTTGCCGTATGTATTTTGGAGCAGGTATCTGATTGGTCAGACACCGTATGTTATTGAGAGGTAGTTGGTAGATAGGGTGGGCAGGCAATTCGACGAGATACAACGGATGCCATGGGGGTCAAGGATGTATGCACAGATAGTAAGGGATCAGGTGAATTTGGGGCCATTGCTTTCTTATGATCAGGCTGTGACATAGATGGTAGAGATGGTTCCCCTTCCTTGGGATATATGGGAAGATATAGAGGATGCAGGCATGGATGTAGAGTACACTGCATATTGGGGAGAGCATCCATTTCCATGGCTGACGGTGGAGGTGATGGAGATGATAGTGGAGATGGTGGAGGTAGAGGTCGACGGTGGAGGCTGGGCGTAGTGGTAGAGGAGAGAGTGGCTCTGAGGAGAGAGGGCAGAGAGGAGAGATAGGCTCAGCAGGTTCACATAGTGAGGGGAAGAGGTGGCTTGCCTTTACAGGTGCCAGCAGCACAGGTTCCTAGACAGGTACAAGCTCCTACATAGGGACAAGGATGGGGACAGGGGTTGGAGTAGCCATAGGGATAGGGTGAGGGGGAGATGAGGAGGATGAGTTACTATCCTTGAGGGAGATCTACCATAGACAAGAAAATGAGATCCTGGATCTGGAGAGGGAGATAGCTGAGGGACACCGAGCGGGAGATGGATCAGGCTATTCAGCGCTATATAGAGGCTGAGATAACACTGAGGGCAGGGAGGTAGGTAGCAGAGGACACAAGGGTAGGATACACTTATGTTCTATGGGCAGGGGAGGAGATAGCCTACTAGAGAGACCTATACTATGGAGTGGTACCACTAGATCAGCCGACTAGGAGCTTCCAGAGACCATCACATACTATGACAACCACTGGAGGAAGAGATAAGAGACAAGCATCTAGTGGTAGGGTCAAGGGTCCTCCACCACCACTAGATAGAGGGAGAAGGGGCAAGAGAGATGATCCTAGGGTAGTCCTTCTAGGGCCCAGACTTCGTCGAGGCCAGCCGACCCTGAGGGAGGGAGTTCATCATAGCCTTAGAGGGCTCCCTATGTATCAGTTTTGTACCATTTTGTATGATGACAGCTTCGAGTGATTATAGCCATATATATCTTGACATCATTGTATCATGATACTTATGATTTTAATATATGTGAGATGATTCATCTTTGTGGCAGTTATATGCATGTGTACCTATGCAATTTTTCAATGTGATGCTTATGATATGGATGCAAATATGTACATGAGGAAATGCAAAATTTTTGTTCTTTTATGTTTTTAATATGTTATGCCAATGTGAATGTATGAAATACAGATGAATACAATAATGTAAATAACTATTTACATAATAAGAATGTAAAATGTGCTAACATGTGTTGTGTGAAGGATGTGACGCAATTGTGATATCTATATGTATGAAATGATAATACGTGGTAATGCAGGTGCAAACTACATGAAATACAAATATTTTTGGCGTGTCATTATACTCAGTCATGTGATAGAAGGATACATGAACTCAAGAAGGACAATGTAGGTCAATCAAGAAAGGGGGATGAAAGATAAAAGATATGAAAGTGAAAGAGCTTCTTGTGCGTTATCATCATTGAGATTTATTATGGCAAATAGGTTATGACAATCTAGACATAGGTTCGATCTAGAAAGTCATTGTACCCATTTGCATGTAGATCAGACAGACAAGGAGTGCCCCAGTTCACACTAGACTCATAGTGTCCTCATATCCTTGGACAAGTCATAGCATTACTAAGAGACAATCCACAAACAACAAAGAAAATAGGTGACAATACCTCATCCTCGCCTTTATAGTCAAAGACATCCCGGAGATAAAATCTCTAGTCAAAGACATCCTCAAAAAGCTAAAAGACATGTCACCAGAAAGATAAAATCAAAAGAAAACCAAGACTCGACACCAACATCCACTATAGTCCTCAAGTTTAGTGTCTCTTACCACTTGTATAAGTCTATTTGATTGTGGTCACAATGTTTACTTTCACAAAAGGATAGATAGCACTGAACCATAATGTTGTTTGAGTCTTTTGAAAGATTTCATTTATTGAAGCCCATTGTTGCTGCTGTGTCTCATCTGAAACTGAATGAATCCATGAAACTGATACTTTATTACAGAGAAGATGAAACTTTATTGCGGACTGGTGATGAAAGTGTTTCTTTATTGTGGATTGCGCACAGATAGACTGAAGAAAATTGGCAGAAATTGAACTCCTCAAAACATGTGATGCTCTCAGTTCCACATCTATCAGTAGACATAGGATTTGTCTTAGCCACAGATAGGAGCTGATTTATTATGGACAGTGTAAAGCGGAAAAATCGAACCCTAGTCATTCTCCCCTCCCCAACTCCGAGGAGAGAGAAGGGAGAGTCACTAGGGTTGATGGTTTTCACTTAGGGGAGACTTTACATTCAAAAAAGGGGTTGAAACCCACAAGATCCAATCCCACGCAATGCAAGATTGGATTCTATATGAGTTTCAAGGGTTGTGATAGCAAGGATACCCTCTTTTGTAAAGAAAGGTGGAAAGAATGATTGAACTAGGAATGCATAGAAAGTAGGAAAGATTCACTTATAAGCTGAGATAGGAATATGATATGTAGCTGCGGACCTGGAATTAGTAGTAAAATGTCGAGACGGTGCTGTTCTGCAAATTTGAGCGAAAGTTGACGGGACGATGGCGCCCGGCGTGCACACGGTCCTCTGAAAAATCCGTGAAACGAAGGGGGATCTGTTCATCTCTGCACAAGGATTCCAGATCTTCAATTTCAGCCGTGTACTTGCAACCTACACACAGAAAAGCGAAGATGATTGGGGGGTTAGGGATTAGGGGTTTGCCCTTAGGTCAAACCCCAGTTTTGGAATTAACCAAGAAGTGAGAAATGCTGTAAATGTAAATGACTGTAATGTAAAACAAGTACTAGTACCTTGTTATAAGGATGTTTGTATCCTTATATGCGAAGGTATAGATGTTGTTGTATGTTGTATGTTGTATGTTGTAGTATGTGATCTCCTCTTCAATGGTTGAATCCTTGTCTTGAATGCAACACCTAGCCTTGAATGGAGACTTAGAATGATCAATTGCTTGAAGGAATGTTTGAATGCTTGAATGCTTGAATGTTTGAATATCGTTTCCGCGTCTTGTACACATCTCTCCTTCCCCCTTTTTCATCCACCAAAGTGGGAGAGAAAAAGTAGTTTATATACTTGTCAATTAGGGCTGATAGACTGACTTTTCCGACCTTGGGCCTACCAGGAAGTGTTATTTTCCAATTTGCAAACTTAAAGACCCGAAGCCCCATAGGAGACCGGGCCCAAAATAGGGCCAGGGACCAGGGTGCTGGGCGCCATGGTCCCACCTCCCGGGACAACAGGGTGCAAGGAGGATCAGGCCAGGGTGCTGAAAAATGCAGTTTTTGGTGTCATGAACAAGTTTCGGTGTCTCCATTCAGGTTCAGTGTTGCATCGCCATCATGAAGACCCAAATGCGGTCGAAATTGCAAGTGTCACAATTTTAGGACACTACATTTAGCCCCCACTTTAGCGAGAGTATAAGCGTACGCTCATACTTCTGGTAAAGTACAAGGAAACAACATTGAAAAACTTTCACCACGTCAAGGAGGCAAGATACACCAAGCCCCCAGTGGACTAAGGATCTTACAACTTCGATTGACAAAGTAAAAGGGAAGATCACGAGGGAGAACCATGACTGTCAGTAGTAAGGTTCCCTCACTATGAGTCATGCAAGAAAGATATCAAAAATTTTCAAGGCAAGGTTAAATTTGCCAAGAAATTTTCAAGTATCTTGAAAAGATATGAACGGGATGTATGCCCCCCTACATTAAAGCAATCGCACACACCTCACCGGGGGTGATTGATTTAAGGTAGTGATACATATAAGAAATGAGAAAGGAGCACGTTATCACAAGGATTTAGCCCCCAAGTGTGAGATAAGCCCAAGGATAATAGGCACAAAACACAAAGCACAAGGTGACTTCGCTCTCCTCGGGGTCAGTATGCTGTATGATAATTCATGTATATCATATGTATGTATGCATAATTGTTCTTCATTCCCCAATCAAGGAAGGTCACCTAGAAGAAGGGAACACATGTGTCTTTTGAGTCAACATGAGAAAGACCAAAAGAGATCTCAATGTTTTGCATCGTCCTCAAGTAGACAACACTAAGGACAACAAATAGAAGAATGAGAATAACATATAGAAGAAGTAACAAAAGAAATAAAGGAGGAGAGAATCTGCTATGCTAATGAAACTAGTCTAGCACGTCATCTACCCCCCGATCTTGCTGATCAATGTTTCGGGAAGGTAGGGAACACGCTAGAGGAGGAACATCCAACACACCAGATGGAACTATCACAAGATCCAAACAAGGGCTATGTTCATATCCCAAGCCACGGTGTTCCTGTCTAGGAGCTAGGATAAGTGCTTTAGAAAATTCATTAGATAAATGGTTATCAATATCAACAAGTTCATATTCACTATCAGAATGAACAGGAGAAGTAGCATTTTCATCATGAATAAAATTTTCATCTATATCATCATCAAGATTTATAAAAATAGGATCTTTAACTTGCACAGGATCAAGACCATCATGCATCTTATGTTTAGGAGATTTCGGCTCAATCGTCGGCTGAGGAGAAAATGGAATAATACTTGTTGAAGGTGTTTTTGGGGATTGCAAAGTTTGAGAGGTAGCTGCTTGAGCTCTAAGACGACGCTTTCATCGGCGTTCACATGCAGAACGATTTCGTCTAGTCTTAGTAGGAAGTTGAGAAGATTGAGGAGGAGGAATGTTCTCATCCTTATCACTTGGGTGTTTAGGTTGTGGTCTCTTAGGTTGAATAATAGGAGAAGAGGAAGGTCTCTTCTCTCCATAAGAGGAAGGAGGAGGAACTGCTCCATATAAGGGAGGAATATTTGGTTTAGGAAGGAGACCAAGTCCATCATGACGAGGAGGTATAGGTCTACTCTTAGGAGGTTTATTAGATATAGGCATAGTCACATCCATAGGAATAGGTTGGGAATCTTCTTGAGGAAAGACATTAGTTTTATCTTTCAAAGGAAGGACTTCCTTCTCAAGAATGATAGGAATGTCAAGTTTGGGTGTTCTAGGTTCATTTAGAGAAAGGATCATATCCTTTTTCCACTTTTGATAAGATTTGAAAAGATGATCACTTCGCGGTGGAAGAGATTGGAATTGTTTAGGCCAAAAATAATCAATAGGAACGCTAGAAGTTCTTTCAGCTGGTTTAAAGAGACTATGATTGACAGTAACAACTTCACCATTATGGGGAAATTTCAAAAACTTGTGGATAGGAGAAGCAATAGCTTTCATGGAAGATAGCCAAGGATAGCCTAGCTTCACACGAAATTGTTCGGATGATGGAATAATAGCAAAGTCCACATCAAGGGATTTGTTATGGACCTCAATAGGTAATGTAATAGAACCAATTGCAGGAGAAGAAAATGCATCAAATAGTTTCACAACCACATTTGTTTCATCATAGATCACTTGATTCAATTGCAAAGTAAAAAGAAATTCTTCAGTAATGAAATTAATCATACAAGAAGGATCAATAAGCACTCCACGGCAAGGTGTATTTTTGACTTTTGCAACTATATTCGCTTGTATACAGAGATAGGGACACGGGATGAAGCTACGGACCTGAAATTAGTAGTAAAGTGTCGACATGATGCTGTCCTGCAAATTTGAGTGAAAGTTAATGGGACGATGGTGCCCGGAGTGCACACGGTCCTCCGAAAAATCCGCGAAACGAAGGGGGATCTGTTCATCTCTGCACAAGGATTCCAGATCTTCAATTACAGCCGCATACCTGCAACCTACACACAGAAAAGAGAGGACGATTGGGGGGTTAGGGATTAGGGGTTTGCCTTCAGGTCAAACCCTGGTTTTGGAATTAACCAAGAAATGAGAATATTGTAAATTTAAGTGTTTGTAATGTAATCAAGTAATGATACCTTGTTGTAAGAATGTTTGTATTCTTACATGTGAAGGTGTAATGATGTTGTATGTTGTATGTTGTAAGCGATCTCCTCTTAAATGGTTGAATCCTTGTCTTGAATGCAACACCTAGCCTTGAATGGAGACTTAGAATGCTCAATTGCTTGAAGGGATGCTTGAATGCTTGAATGTTTGAATGTTTGAATGTTTGCCTATCGCTTCTGCGTCTTGCACACATATGTTTTTCCTCCTCATTTTGGGAGAGGAAATGTAGTTTATATACTTGTCAATTAGGGTTAGGAGACTGATTTTTCCGACCTTAGGCCGACCCAGGAACATTATTTTCCAAATTGCAAACTTAAAGACCCGATGCCCAACAAGAGACCGGGCCCAAAATAGGGCCAGGGACTAGGGTGTTGGGCACCATGGTCTTGAGGGACCAGGGTGCTAGGTGCCATGGTCCTGAAGGACCAGGGCACTGGGTGCCATGGTCCCACCTCCTGGGACAACAGGGTGCAAGGAGGATCAGGCCAAGGTGCAGAAAAATGTAGTTTTTGACTTCGTAAACAGGTTTCGGTGTCTCCATTCAAGTTCAACGTTGCGCCGCCATCATGAAGACACAAATGCAGTCGAAATTGCAAGTGTCACAATTTTAGGACACTACATTTAGCCCCCACTTTAGTGGGAATATAAGCATACACCCATACTTCCGGTAAAGTACAAGGAAGCAACATTGAAAGACTTTCACCACGTCAAGGAGGCAAGATACACCAAGCCCCCAGTGGACTAAGGATCTTACGACTTCGATTGACAAAGTAAAAGGGAAGATCACAAGGGAGAACCATGACTGTCAGTAGTAAGGTTCCCTCACTATGAGTAATGCAAGAAAAATACCAAAAATTTTCAAGGCAAAGCTAAGTTCGCCAAGAAATTTTCAAGTATCTTGAAGAGATATGAACGGAGTGTATGCCCCCTACGTTAAAGCGATCGCACATGCCTCATCGGGGGTGATTGCTTTAAGGTAGTGATACACATAAGAATTGAGAAGGGAAAGGAGCATGTTATCACAAAGATTTAGCCCCCAAGTGTGAGATAAGCCCAAGGATAATAGACACAAAACACAAAGCACGAGGTGACTTCGCTTTCCTTGGGGTCAGTATGCTGTATGATAATTCATGTATATCATATGTATGTATGCATAATTGTTCTTCATTCCCCAATCAAGGAAGGTCACTTAGAAGAAGGGAACACATGTGTCTTTTGAGTCAACATGAGAGAGACCAAAAGAGATCTGAATGCTTTGCATCGTCCTCAAGTAAACAACACTAAGGACAACAAATAGAAGAATGAGAATAACGCATAGAAGAAGTAACAAAAGAGATCAAGAGAGGAGGAGAGAGTCTGCTATGCTAATGAAACTAGTCTAGCACGTCATCCACCCCCGATCTTGCTGATCAATATTTCGGGAAGGCAGGAAACACGCTAGAGGAGGAACATCCAACACATCAGATGGAGCTATCACAAGATCCAAACAAGGGCTATGTTCATGTTCCATGCCACGTTGTTCTTGTCTAGGAGCTAGGATAAGTGCTTTAGAAAATTCGTTAGATAAATGGTTATCATCATCGACATATTCATATTCACTATCAGAAGAAAGAGGAGTAATATTTTCATCATGAATAACATTTTCAGCTATATCATCATCAAGATTTATAAAAATAGGATCTTTAACTTGCACAGGATCAAAACCATCATGCATCTTATGTTTAGGAGATTTTGGCTCAATTTTCAGTTGAGGAGAAAATGGAATAATACTAGCTGAAGGTGTTTTTGGGGATTGCAAAGTTTGAGAAGCAGCTGCACGAGCTCTAAGATGATGCTTTCATTGGCGTTCATGTGCAGAATGATTTCATCTAGTCTTAGTAGGAAGTTGAGAAGATTGAGGAGGAGGAATGTTCTCATCCTTATCACTTGGGTGTTTAGGTTGTGGTCTCTTAGGTTGAATAATAGGAGAAGAGGAAGGTCTCTTCTCTCTATAAGAGGAAGGAGGAGGAACTGCTCCATATAAAGGAGGAATATTTGGTTTAGGAAGGAGACCAAGTCCATCATGACGAGGAGGTATAGGTCTACCTTTAGAAAGTTTATTAGACATAGACATAGTCACATCCATAGGGATCAGTTGGGAATATTTTTGAGGAAAGACATTAGTTTTATCTTTCAAAGGAAGAACTTCCTTCTCAAGAATGATAGGAATATCAATTTTGGGTGTTCTAGGTTCACTTAGAGATAGGATCATATCTTTTTTCCACTTTTGATAAGATTTGAAAAGATGATCACTCCGTGGTGGAAGAGGTTGAAATTGTTTAGGCCAAAAATAATCAATAGGAACGCTAGAAGCTCTTTCAGCTGGTTTAAAGAGACTATGATTGATAGTAACAACTTCACCATTATGGGGAAATTTGAAGCATTTGTGAATAGGAGAAGCAATAGCTTTCATGGAAGATAGCCAAGGATAGTCTAGCTTCACATGAAATTGCTCGGATGATGGAATAATAGCAAAGTTGACATCAAGGGATTTGTTATGGACCTCAATAGGTAATGTAATAGAACCAACTGCAGGAGAAGAAAATGCATCAAATAGTTTCACAACCACATTTGTTTTGTCATAAATCACTTGATTCAAATGCAAAGTAAAAAGAAATTCTTCAGTAATGACATTAACCATACAAGAAGGATCAATAAGCACTCCACGGCAAGGTGTATTCTTGACTTTTGCAACTATATATAAAGGACCATCAGGTGCCCTGATAGTTTCACTGGAATCAAATGTGATGGAAGGTTCTTTAGGGATTTTCTGCTGCTCCACAAAGTTAATCACATTCGGAGTCATAGACACAAGATCATCAGGTGAGACAGAGGAATCAGTAGTATCAATCGCATTAGAGGTATGCGAAGGCAATGGATCAGTAAAAATCTGAAGATTTTCGTTAGGAGGAGCTATAGATGTGTTGCCTTTATCATTCACTCCAGAAACAGAGATAGTATTATTATCAATCAAATCTTGAATTTTACCCTTTAAAGCAAAACATTTTTTAGTATCATGCCCAGGCTGACGATGAAATTGACAAAAAGATTTGTTATCAAAATAAGGTCAAGTAATCTTTGCAGGATCAATTTTCCTTATAGGAGGAAGTGTAAGCACATTTTGTTCCAATAACTTATTCATAATACTATGCAATGATTCATTCAAAGGAGTAAACTTTCTTTCTTTCTTGAAAAACTTATAAATAGGAGGCGCACCTGATGATGTTTTCATTGAATTTAATGGACTCTCTATTTGGTTTAAACTTCCCAAATGGTTGTTGACTACTATCACCCTTATCACTCGGAGCCATAGGATGTGATTGTTCCATTTGACTCACAGTCAGTTGATAATTGTGAAGAGTTGCGCACAACTGTTGGAAAGAAGTAAACTCAGAAAACAAGAGTTTTTCTCTAATGTCTTTTTGTAAATTAGAAATAAAGATTCTTTGAATATCATTGTCAGGCACTGGAAAAGAAATTTGAGCATACAAATGCTTATATCTACCAATGAAATCAGTCACTTTTTCTTTAACACCTTGTTTACAATGCATTAAATCAATCAAAGTAACTTTAGGACTAATATTGTTTTGAAATTGTTGAATGAAAGCATTTGCAAGTTGTTCGAAAGAAGTAATAGAATAGGAAGGCAACGAGCAATACCATTGTAGGGCTTTATCTCTTAATGTTCTAGTAAACAGTTTTGCAAGGAACCTTTGGTCATAAGCAAAATCAGTACATATTGTTTGAAAGGTCTTAACATGTGTTAGAGGATCACCCTTACCATTATAAAGCTCCAAATGTGGAATTTCAACATGTTTAGGGGGAATAGCTCAAACAATATCAAGAGAAAGTGGGCTCACAACATCAAATGTGGGCACACTAAACTTATATTTATTCATAGAGGCAATTTGTTGCTGTAAAGAAGAGACAGTTTGTGCAAGATTGTTAATGGTCGCTTCAGTCGAAGAGTTCATATTAGACGTGTTAGATTGTGATGGAGGTGTTATGTTATTGAAAGAAGGTAGAGAGTAAGGTGGTGGGACACTATGATAGTTAGTCATAGGAGATGATTGGATAGGAGGAACACTACAAGGAGGAATGGAATGGTTAAATGAATTGCCCCCTTGCGTCATGTTCATTTGTGGAGATATAAGAGGAACATTCACTGAAGGAATGAATGAAGAAGTTGAATTGAATGAAGGAAGAGGGTTTATTGAAGAAGAGGGATTGCCCCCATGACTGGTGATCATAGGCAGAATGTCTTGTATTGAAGTAGTTATTATGTTTGATGTAAAAGTAGGTATACTAGCAATAGGAGTTGTCAAAGGAATAGAATGATTAACTTGAGTAGGAGGTTGTGTATAACCTAAGGTTTCGGCACAACTCTTCATAGGCATCACATTTGAATCCACAATGTGTGCAATACCACGCAAAATATCAATTCCATTCTTATCACTTTGAAGCATACGTTTTAGACCCTCAATTAAAGGAAGAGCTTGACTATCAGGGTATTCTTGAGACATCCATTGTCAAAAATCATCAAATTGGTTATCCAATTTTGAAAGTTGTTCTATAGAAACCTCATGGAGAGCTTCTTCATCATTAAGAGGATTAGAGGAATTACCCATGTCCTCGTTAAAAAGGCCATTCAAATTAGGTTCCATCTCTTCGGTAACTACACCTTGGAAAGACTTAATTCTAAGGCTTTGTCTAACAGGAATAGTGTAAGTAGGGCTTATTGTTGTAAAACTCATGCACTAAGGAGAGAGAGAAGATTTTGAATTTTAGAGGTAGCAAATTTCAGTAAAACCAGCCAATCTTCTAGATTTAAGCTGTTAAATACAATCAGGACAATCTCCCGAAATTTCAGAAAAAATGTTTGGGACCGTGGCGCTCGGGGTGCACACGGTCCTCGCAACTTTTTTCAAAATTTGCAGGGATGAAATTTATGATGATTTTACAGCTAACCTAAAAAAATTGAGTGATTTTACGATCTGTAGATAGGCCAAATTAAAGTTGCAATCTTAAAATTGAACCCTACCAAGATTATCGAAAAATGCAAAATTTGAATTTTGAAAGAGAGGGAAACTGAAACTTTGAATTTTATGATTTTAGAGGGAATGCTGAAAGCAATGCAAGTTTTGAAAATTAACAATTGACTCAATTTCATGCAAAATTCAATTTTGAAAGCGGAAATCAAAGTTGTTGTAATTAAGCACTTAATTTCAAAAGTCACAAATTGCAAGAATTTGAATAAAGCACTGAAATTTTGAATGAATGCCAACACACTTTTCAGATTTAGGACTGTAAGAAACACAATTTTGACACAAATTTCAATTTCAATAATTTTTGAATGATTAGAAGCCTCAATCCAATCAATCGCTAGACCAACTTTGACTATAATTTTGAAGGTGTTAAAATTGATAAAATCAGCCAAAATTCTGGATTTTAGCAGAAAAATATAGTAAGATCTAGCTCCCGAAATTTTGGAAAAAATGTCGGGGACGATGGCGCTCGGGGTGCACACGGTCCTCGCAACTTTTTTCCAAATTTTCAAGGATGGAAGATATTATGATTTTATTGCGGAATCCAAAGTTACAGCTGATTTGGAGATGTTTTGATCAGTGAAATTGTCGGACAAAGGTTGAATCAAGAGGGTTTCAAAAATTAGGGTTTTGACACTTAACCACTTAATTTTCAAAATTAACGCACAAATATGAATTGATAATTTGTAATAGAAGGGCAGATCTGAAACAAGCATTAACAATTAAACATTTCACAAGTTTAATTACTTAAAAAGAAAATTTAGGGTTTTTATGCAATTAACCTCTAAAATTTTGCAAAAGATCAAACATGGAAATGTAATCAAGGAATCCAATTTTCAGATCTAACTATGAATAATCAGAAAGGATGTTCACGTCGGGTTCACCAAAATGTAAAGCGGAAAAATCGAACCCTAGTCGTTCTCCCCTCCCCAACTCCGAGGAGAGAGAAGGGAGAGTCACTAGGGTTGATGGTTTTCACTTAGGGGAGACTTTAAATTCAAAAGAGGGGTTGAAACCCACAAGATCCAATCCCACGCAATGCAAGATTGGATTCTATATGAGTTTCAAGGGTTGTGATAGCAAGGATACCCTCTTTTGTAAAGAAAGGTGGAAAGAATGATTGAACTAGGAATGCATAGAAAGTAGGAAAGATTCACTTATAAGCTGAGATAGGAATATGATATGCAGCTGCGGACCTGGAATTAGCAGTAAAATGTCGAGATGGTGCTGTTCTGCAAATTTGAGTGAAATTTGACGGGACGATGGCGCCCGGCGTGCACACGGTCCTCCGAAAAATCCGCGAAACGAAGGGGGATCTGTTCGTCTTTGCACAAGGATTCCAGATCTTCAATTTCAGCCGCGTGCCTGCAACCTACACATAGAAAAGTGAAGACGATTGGGGGGTTAGGGATTAGGGGTTTGCCCTTAGGTCAAACCCTGGTTTTGGAATTAACCAAGAAGTGAGAAATGCTGTAAATGTAAATGACTGTAATGTAAAACAAGTACTAGTACCTTGTTATAAGGATGTTTGTATCCTTATATGCGAAGGTATAGATGTTGTTGTATGTTGTATGTTGTATGTTGTAGTATGTGATCTCCTCTTCAATGGTTGAATCCTTGTCTTGAATGCAACACCTAGCCTTGAATGGAGACTTAGAATGATCAATTGCTTGAAGGAATGTTTGAATGCTTGAATGCTTGAATGTTTGAATATCGTTTCCGCGTCTTGTACACATTTCTCCTTCCCCCTTTTTCATCCACCAAAATGGGAGAGAAAAAGTAGTTTATATACTTGCCAATTAGGGCTGATAGACTAACTTTTCCGACCTTGGGCCGACCAGGAAGTGTTATTTTCCAATTTGCAAACTTAAAGACCCGAAGCCCCATAGGAGACCAGGCCCAAAATAGGGCCAAGGACCAGGGCGCTGGGCGCCATGGTCCTGGGGGACCAGGGCGTTGGGCGCCCTAGTCCTGAAGGACCAGGGCGCTGGGCGCCATGGTCCCACCTCCCGGGACAGCAGGGTGCAAGGAGGATCAGGCCAGGGTGTTGAAAAATGCAGTTTTTGGTGTCATGAACAAGTTTCGGGGTCTCCATTCAGGTTCAGTGTTGCATCGCCATCGTGAAGACCCAAATGCGGTCGAAATTGCAAGTGTCACAATTTTAGGATGCTACAGACAGAAAGGGTTGTGAATGTGTTCAAGGTCAAAGGATGAAATGGAATCCTGAAGGAAGGAGGAGAAATATCTCTACACATGGCACCGGTGACCCAATTTTCACCATTGGACAAAAATGTTTTTCTGTTTTCCAATTTTTTTTTTGTCAGAAGGTGCATGTTTGCTAGGTTTTCACGAACTAACGATTTTTTATGTTTATGATTTTTTGTCTTTTTTTAATTTTTAATTTTTTTTTATTTTCTTGTATGTTTAAAAATTTATTTATTTTTAATTAGGATACTCTGAAGAACTATGTGTAAAACTTGCGAAGGTGCATGTTGTTTATAGGATCCTCCAAAGGTTCACCAAGTGGAGTTGAAAGTTGATATGCACTAGATCCATAAGCTACTGTAATGATGTAAGGACCAAGCCAATTTGGTTTGAACTTGCCCTTTTTCTCTTTGTCTTGCTGATTCTTAGGATTTTGTTTTAGAACTAAGTAACCTACCTCAAATGTGTGAGGCTTCACCTTGTGATTTTAACTGCAACTCATTCATTGTTGATAAGCCTTGAGATTATTAAAAGCAATTTGTCTTCGTTCATCCAATAGTTCTAGTTCTTGCAAGCGAGAGACCCTGTAGTCTTCATCATTGATAATGTTTTGCAAAGAGACTCGTAAAGATGGTAACTCGACCTCAATAGGCAAGATAGATTCAACACCATAGACAAGTGAAAAAGGTGTGTGAACACTTGTGTGATAAGCCCAAAGTGTGGGATTAAGTTGGATATGCCAATTGCGGCTAGCGTCATCGACTATCTTTTTTAGGATTTTAAGAATGGTTTTATTAGACACCTTAGCTTGACCATTACCTTGGGGGTAATAGAGCATGAAGAAATGATGGGTAATATGGAAGCGATCACAAAGTTCATGAACATCTTTATTTTTGAAGGTACATCCATTATCGGTGATGATGGAAATAGGAATACCATACCGACAAATGATGTAGTTGAGAATGAATGTAGCAATCTATTTTCCAATGACTTATGTAAGAGGAATGACTTCAATCCATTTTGTGAAATACTCAGTAGAAATGATGATAAATTTGTGGCCATTGGAAGAAGGAGGGTGAATCTTGCTTATGAGATCGAGTCCCCACTAGCAAAAGGGCCAAGGAGTCGTAATCGGTTGAAGTTCTTGTGCTGGCACATGGATAAGGTCTCCATGAATTTGACATTGCTTACATTTCTTGACAAACTAATATGAGTCTTTTTCCATATTGGGCCAGTAATATCCAGTCCTGATGAGTTTCTTGGCTAAGGTAGGACCACTAGAATGTGGACCACATATCCCTTCATGAACTTCATGTAACACAATTTGAGCTTCATCCTTTTCTAAACATCTAAGAAGAGTGCCATCTAGACTTTGATGGTATAGGATATTGGCTAAAATGACGTATCGAGAAGATTAGCGAATGAAAGTGCAATGTTGGTTGTTGGATAAGTCAGGAGGAAGGGTGTTGTTATGAAGGTATGTGAAAATGAAACCATATAACTAGGAATCAGGAGCAACGACACATATTATCTCATTAGGAGTGACCTCATACGAGGGAACCAAAAGGTTATCCACCGAGAACTCATAGCGGGTTTCAGTCTGTGGTAGATCAATCAGCGAGGCAATAGTAGCCATGGCATATGCGGCTCGACTCTGCTCTCTTGGTATCTGCTCAAAGGTTAACTTCATGAAATATTGCTTTAGGTCATCCACCATTTTTTTGTAAGGTATTAATTTTTCATCCTTTGTTTGGTAGTCATCAATTGCTTGACAAATTATTAGTTGAGAGTCCCTAAAAACATGAAGTTCCTCTATCTTCCACTGAACTGTAATCTGTAATCCAGTTGTTAATGCCTTGTATTTTTCTATGTTAGTAGTGCAAGGAAATGATAATTGATATGATTTTGGAATGGAATCCCCTTGAGGTGTGATGAAGAGGATGTCACTGCCTGCACCATGCTGTGTGTATGAGACGTCAAAGTATAGTTGCCAAGGCTTCATGTGTGATACCATCAAGATGGATTCATCTGGAAACTCTAAAGTTAGAGGAGCATCATTTATCATGGGGGCATTTGCTAACTGATCTACAATAGATTGTCCTTTTATTGCTTTTTTGTCCATATATTCAATGTCAAATTCACTCAAGAACATCACCCATTTAGCTAGTCGACCAGTAAGCATCACTTTATTGAGAAGGTACTTCAATGGATCGATCCTTGCGACCAACTTAGTTTTATAAGTTAGCATGTAGTGTCATAAATTTTGTGAAGAAAAGACCACAGCGAGACATGCACGCTCAATTGGTGTGTAGTTTAGCTCATAGCCTACCAGAGTATGACTGATGTAATAGACTGCCTTTTCTTTACCCTCAATATCTTGTTGTGCTAAGAGTGCCCCCAGTGTTGTTGATGTAGTTGATATGTAGAGTAATAGGGGTTGTTCTTGTTGAGACATGGACCAACTAGGACTAGAACCTAGGACCTTCCATCTCTGCTGGAGTGCTCTACCACTAAGCTACTGGCCCCTCTTGGACCAGTCCATCATCGGTCAGGGTGTGGCTTATTTCCAACACCAACACCCCCCTTAAGCCACACTTCTCATGTGCTTGGGGCTCCTAGCCTAGACCTAGCTCTGATACCATGTTGAGACATGGACCAGCTAGGAATCAAACCTAGGACCTTCCATCGATGCTGGAGTGCTCTACCATTGAGCTATTGGCCCCTCTTGGACTAGTTTATCATCAGTCTAGGTGTGGCTTATTTCCAACACCAACAATTCTAGAACTGGTGGCATCAAGACTAGTGGATTCAGAAGATAATCTTTGAGTATCTGAAAAGCCTGTTGACATTTATCATCCCATTTGAATTTGATGTTTTTGTGTAGCAAGTGCTGAAAAGGATAACATTTATTTGCAAGTTGTGCTATGAATCTTCATATGGACTGTAGTCTTTCTTGCAAAGATCAAAGTTGACTGATATTTCATGGTGGTGGCATCTCTAGGATCACCTTGACTTTTGTTGGATCAACTTCAATTCCTCTTTTTGAGACACTGAATCCCAGGAGCTTCCCAAAGGTTACCCCAAAGACACATTTCTTGGGGTTTAATCTTACTTTTTATTTTTCTAACCGATCAAAAATGATTGAAAGTATTTTTAAATGTGTATCTCTATCTATTGATTTTCCCAAGAGGTCATCAACATAGTCTTCTACAGTTACGTGCATGAGATCATGAAATATAGTAGTCATGGCTCTTTGATATGTAGCACCTGCATTCTTTATCCCAAAGGGCATGACATTCCCGCAGAAAGTTCCCCAGGGAAAACTAAATGCTATTTTGTGTTGATCCTCAGATGCAATTTTTATTTGATTATATCCATAGAATCCATCCATCAAAGATAAAATTGCATGACCTGCTGTGAGATCTATGATCAAGTCGATATTTGGCAATGGAAAATCATCCTTAGGACAAGCTTTATTGATGTCTCTGGAATCTATGCATATTTTGATGCTACGATCTAGCTTATTGACTGGTACTAAGTTGGAGATCCATTCAAGATAATCAATTGGGCATATGAATCCGACATCCAATAATTTTTCAAGCTCCACCTTGACTAATAATGCCACTTGTGGATGCATCTTTCTTAATTTATGTTTCACTGGTTTTGCCCCCAGTTTAGCTGTCAAACGATGCATTACTAAATCCGGATCCAGTCCAAGCATATTAGCATATGACCATGCAAAATTGATTTGTCACTCTGTGAAGAAACCTATGAACTTCAGTCTTTCTATTTCTGTCAGAGATTGTGCCAGGAATATGTTATGTGGAATTTCTTCTGTACCAATGTTTGTTTTGATTGTCTCCTCTACTAACATAGATGATTTTTCTTCATATGATACTGGGAGAATGTCAAGCCTTCCATCTTCAAGTGCCTCAGAGAGGTTTTCAGCCTTAGATACGTCCTTTCTTTTTACTTTTTTGGGGTCAGACAGTGCCACAATGTGGTTTTCACCATTAGACCCATGATTTGTTTTTATTTTTACATTTTTGCGACTGGAAGGCCCAACACCCTCACCAAAATATGCCATGTTGTTGAGTTATATAGTATATCCCACCTTATGGTCCCCAAGTGAAAGATCATCTCGTATGCCTAGATAGTCAATAAAGGCTTCATCATTTTGGAATGTGTTGAATTGTACAGGTCCTTCATGGTCCAAGTCAATAAGTTGGTGGTGAACAAAGGGAAGGCCTTTAATGTTTTCAAAGTCAGCGGGACTAAGGGTGAAGATGCAGTTATATTCAGGTATGTCAAGGTCATCGTTGTCACTCTCCTCATATGTCTCAATACTGAATGAGTCCAAATTATCATTAGTAAAAGTGCATTTGGAGATGGGTGTCCTCATCCTTCATGATTTCAATCTAGAACCTAGAGGCAAAGACTGTGTGGGATCCTCAAGGGTTGTTTCTTGACCAACTTTGAATTTTCTATAAAATTCCTCTTCTTTTGTGGGTTCACCTAGTTCTATGAATGTCTCGTTGAGTTCATAGTCACTGGAGGATTTGTCCGAACCCCATTCCCATTCATTAGAGTCAATGGAATAGCGGTTCTCTTGTTGATCTTTGGAAGCCTTGATTTGTATTGCTTCTTATACCTTTTGAGTATTTACCCTGGAAGATATGAAACCAAGCCCTTTCGAGCGCTCTTTTTTAAATGTCAATTTTGGTTGCAAAGGTTGAATGATACCTTCCTTTCTTAAGCCAAGAGGACTTTTACCATCATACCCAAAATTTTGTAGGATCTTGAATCCTTTGCCATATTTTTCACATGGTATGATGATGTGATCTTGTGTACCATCTTTAAGGTCTTTGTAAAGCATTTTGTATAAGTCTTCTTCCATTTCACCCCACTTTTGGAAGATAGTAGGATCCCATTTGAGTGTAATGATAGATACCCGTTTAGAAGGATGTGGTCATCCATATTCTTTTGGTGAACTCATAACTCGTCGTAAGCACATGGTTTGATTCAAAGTGTATTCACCCATGCCTTTGTCTTGATATTTCCCTTTAAGCTCACCTTGTTTTGATGTTGAAGGTTTTAATGATTCAGGGTCAATGTATGTAGAAGAAGGGATAGCTCCTCTATTAATTGGAATGATTGTCTCAGCTCTTGGTCTCAAGTTATTGTAGTATATAAATGGATTGTGATCACCATTAACTGTTACTTCAACTCCATTGTGAGGAAACTTAATGCATTGGTGTTATGTAGATGGGAATGCCCTCATCTCATGAATCCAAGGATGTCCTAGCATATGTTGTATGTGAGATCCAAGTCTAGGACTTGACAAACCACATCCTTTTTAACTGGCCCAACTCTGAGAGGCAAGGTGACTATGCCTTTGGATGAATGCTCTTCATCATCATATGCCTTGATGGTAATTTTGTTTGTAGCATTCACAACTTTGTCTGAATATCCCAATTGTATTATTGTGTTCAAAGTACATATATTGAGACCAACTCCTCCATCTATCAGGACTCATTTTATCTAATGTTTGTGTAGGAAGGCTTCAATGTGTAAAGGTGCATTATGTGGTTGGCTCATAGAGGCATTGTCAGCTTCTATGAATGCAAGAGAGTGTGGAACAAAAAGGTATCCCACCATGGCTTGAAACTGGTCCATGTTCAGATCAGTGAGGATGGAAGAGTCTCTCAAAGTTTTGTCAAGAATGGCCTTATGTGCAGGTTATATGCGTAAGAGCTCAAGGATTGAGATAAGTGTGGGTGTCTTCCCTAAATGTTCTACAAGGTCATACTCAGGTTTGGTTGATGAGGAAGAAGTGTTTTTAGTTGGAGCACCTTGCAAAGTGAATTTACCTCAATGATTTGTAACATTACATTAACAGGTAGGTTTGGAAGAATATCCATTGGCTTTTAGGACAACCTTGGGTCTTTGGGTAGAATTTTTAGGTGTTTTGTCCTTGATGATAATGGTAGAGACATAATTGTCCATCAAAATGTGATTGACAGTTGAATCATAGTTATAGAATTCTCAAGTATAGTTGGTCTGCTCATCTGTGGCTTTAGCTTTTCCCTTGTCATGTTCTGGGAATGGTTCTTTAAACATTTCATGTTCTTGATTGGATGAGTGTCCCTCGATCTCAATGTCACCTCTATCAATAAGATCTTGTATAATGTTCTTCAGCTGATGAAAATTTCCTATTTTATGGCCCTTTCTCTTGTGATATTCACAGTATTCATCATCATTCCACCAATTTGGTTTGACGTTTGTCTCATATGGAGGCATATCTGGAATTGTTATTATTTTGTTTGCCACTAGCTTCTTGAAAGCTGACTCAAGTGGTTCTCCCAATGGGGTGTATTTTCTTCTTGTTTTTGAAGTTATTTGAGTATTCACTTGATTGTTTGTAGAGCTTGATCTAGAAAAAATGATTTTGGGTCGTACTCTATTGACATCAACAACACCATCATTGATTGTGTTCTTGTTTTTATTCCAAAATCTTGGCTTGTCTTTTCCTTTAAAATACTCTTTATTTTCTTTGAATATTTTAATTACTCCTTGTTTAATTTGGACCTTCTCTATTACTAAGCCTTTTTCAATGATGTCTTTGAAGGTGGACAAGCAATCTTTCCTTAGATCATAACCAATTTCTCTGTGGACATTTTGGGTGAAAATATCTACCATTTGTTTTTGTGAAATTTCACAAAAGCATCTGTTGGCTAGATTCCTCCATCTTTGTAAAAATCATGAAAAAGACTCTCCATCCCTTTGTTTGGTGTTGCACAAAGTAGTGACTGATATGTTCATCTCTATGTTGTATAAGAAATGTTAGATAAATGCCTCTGCTAAGTCACCCCATGACTTAATTCCAGGTGGAAGTTGGGAGAACCATTCCATAGCTTGATCAGCTAAGCTCTGTGGGAATAATCTCATCAAATATGTCTCTTTTGCTGCTACCTCAATGCAAGCTGTGAAAAACTGTCTTATTGTAGACATCTAAAAATGGTCAACGCTTGTGGAGTCATACTTTAACATTTGCACATTGCCTTATTTTAGGGTTCTTGCATCGCATTAACATTTCTTCTATGTTGTGCACTTGGTCTTTATCATTTGCGAGCATCGAGTCCTTCTTCTGCATTCCTCATTTTTATCGCTTTCAAATTAGGTCTTGTTGATAACAAATCTTCAGTCATGATTTTGGTCGATCCTTGTCCTTGTCAAATCACATCATTGTTGTGATCGATTCATCATTGATACTTGTCCTTGTCAATCACGTTATTTTGCGATCGATTCATCATTGATACTTGTCCTAGTCAATCTTGTCATTTTGCGATCGATTTGTCATTGATCCTTGTCCTTGTCAATCTCATCATTTTGTGATCGATTTGTCATCGATCCTTGTCCTGGTCAATCTTGTCATTTTGTGATCGATTTGTCATCGATCCTTGTCCTTGTCAATCTCATCATTTTGCGATCGATTTGTCATCGATCCTTGTCCTGGTCAATCTTGTCATTTTGCGATTGATTTGTCATTGATCCTTGTCCTTGTCAATCTCATCATTTTGTGATTGATTTTTCATCGATCCTTTTTCTTGTCAATCTCATCATTTTGTGATCATTTCATCATCAATCTTTGTCCTTTTCAATCATGTCAATTTGGATCAATTAGTCATTGTTCCTCGTCAATTGGGGCCTATCAATTTGATCTCCTTGTCAATCTTGGTCAATTTGTCATTGATTTTTGTCACCCAATCTCAATCATTTATCAACATTGGTCCTTTGTCAATCAGAATCATGATCGAACCTACATCAATTATCTTTTGTCAAGACCTAATTGTCGTCCTTGCATTTCTAATTCATCTTCTAGGGTTTTATGATTTATTCATTTAATCTTGTTTGTCATTTTTCCCTCTAGGTTAAATAATTTATTTATTTATCCTAAGTCTTCTTGTCACAATTAAATATTTATTTAATTGGCTAATTAATTCCCCCATTTTTTGTGAATTAAAGAATGAATGAAAAATTAATAATTAATTCACCTCATTTTCTAATTTGCTAAATTCAATTTCCACCTAATCAATTCATCTCTAGTCTCTCGCTATTTTTGTGCTTTGGTGGAAGCATGAATTTCTCATGTGTCATACCGTTGGCATAGCAAGATGTCATAGGCTTTTAGTCCTCTAACCTTTGCATTGGCAATATGTCATAATTCATGACATAAAAGGTGTCATAACCTTCTTCCTTCAACTCAATTTTGCCATTTTTGAAATCAATTGCCTAAAATATCAATTTCTTGCTAATCTTGTCCTCTCTCCAATTTGTCTATAAATTGGATGAGTTTCTTCAATAAAAAAAGGACATTTTTTTGAATCGAATCAATTAATCACATTTTTGAGTAACCTTATGCTACAGATTTCATCAACAACTTGCTTTCCACTTGAAAATGCACTTTGTAGGTGAGAACAACATCAAATTGGAAGGTGAAAGAAGAACAATGGAGCCACATGAAGGAGATATCTACATTTGGTTTGCTTTGATTTCATTTTGAATATCTCATCTTCATGTTTTCATTGATTAGATTAGGATTTTTTTCATTGTAGTTTTAGGTTTTGTGGTTGTCCTAATTGTTATTTGCTTTGATGAATTCTCAATTTCCTAGTCTACACTTATATATCCCTTGGGATCCCATTTTCCTCTGTACTTATCAAACTTAGGTGTCACAAAGTGTGTAGGAAATGGAGGCATTGGAATGCTTTTGTCAAATGGATAGGGACATATGTCTCTCATTGTATAAGCTGGTTTCGGTGTATTTATGTCCTCTGTTTTCTTTTGTAAGTCCTTAATTTGCTACTCCAAATTGTTCTTAGGTGGAGACCGACTTCTTGGACCATACCCCATGCCTGAACCACCGAGTGGAGGTGGAGCATACTGCATATATGGATGATATTGATAATACACATGTTCATATGGAGGAGGTCTATAATGATGTTGCGTATATGGACCACTTGGTATAGAGTCATGATGAGGAATGGAATATCTATTTTGTTCATGTATACAATACTATAGGAATGTCATGATTTGGTTCTAGTGTGTTTCCCCCAAATTTGAGGTGGGGTTTCCTTGTGTCCAAATTTTGAACATGCCTTTGGATATCCAATTGCTCTGGTGGTTGGTCCTTAGCATTGGTATGTGATTAAGTATATTTTTCTACATAAGACTACCATAATGGTCTGCGAAGGTGAGTATCATATGCTTGACTAGGTGTATGTGGGACCTCATGTTTTTGAAACAAAGATGATGGTGATTTAGGAACCATATGTAGTCCTCTTGTGAGATTTTTCCAAGATCAAGAGGCAATGGAAAGCACAAATAAGAGAGAACAAAATAGATGATAGAAATAAACTGTATTCTATCAAGATGAAAAATATGATCAATTGGATCATTAAGCATTACATACAATGAATATGAGCCTGCTTATATAGGCAAGGCTATATGGATATGTGAGCACACAAACATGACATGTGGCTCAATAAGAAACAAGGGTAATTAGGAAATAGGTGTGGGTAGGTAGGAGAAACAATATAATATTCCACATGAGGTGGATCACCCACTGAATGTGGAGTGTAACAACAAGATTAACACCATAAAAGGTGGAATTTCTCCTACACACACTATCCCAATGTGGCACAAACACCCAAGTGTCTCATACCCAAACTACTATGAAATGCATGTACCTAAGTAAACTTAAGTAAAGTGTAATAATATCCATGATGAATAATTATTTACACCAACACCCCCCCTTAAGTGCAACTTAGGGGAATGCACTAAAGTCTACAATGCAACTAAGAAATGCAAGATGGGTCCCAACTACTAGGCCATGTTAGGTACCCATGTACAAATGCAAATGCATGCAAACCAATGCAATGAAATCTCTCACAAAGTGGGGAAAGAGAGAAAAACCCAATGGGAAAAAACCCTCCCCCAAAAGAGAGATGAAAGCTATAGAAGAGAACTCTCATAGAAGAATGTGAGGAACAAAACCCCATATGAGGAAAAAGTCCCCCCCATATGAGAGAAGAAGAAGAGAGACTAGGAAGCCCCCCCCTCAATGTGGAATCTGCACCAATGATAGAAGCTCGAAGATGAATGAAGAAATTGCTCCATGAACGTCAAACCACGTTCCTCCCCTTAGGAAGAAACAAAACCAAAGGTGGATCCAAAAAGTTTCCCCAACCATGAAAGGAAGATGGAGAAAAAATACTCATGATGAAAGGAATCTCTAAAAACTGCTCAAGTGTCCCCATGTCGATGCTGAAAGGTACCCCCTCCAAAGGTGGTAAACTGTGCCACACTACTGAAAAAGGCACTCTAAGATCTAGTGGAGATGAATGTAGAACAATATCCAAAGACTCATATGTCTCCTCCAAAGATAAAGAGACCTCCTCCAAGTGTTGTACAAAAGTATCCACAATCATGTCAACCTCTAAAGATTGATCATGTAGAGAATGCACAAGAGGGTCAGAGTGATCCCTTGCAACAATCAAAGAAGGATCATCTTCATCAAAGAGAAGATGAATACCATCAATGGTATCTCCCAAATCTGCAATATAGGAGTCCACAAACAAACCTGCAATGTCTATTAAGTAGGCATCTGAATCAACTGAAGCTGGAAAACATGAAATATCCTGCTGCACTGAATCATAAGAAGGCAAAACTGTCACACTAGCTGCATCATCAGGTGCAATAGGTGGTCTGATATCAAGAGAAGGAGATGAAATGCAAGGCTTAAGAACGGGGTCACATGTGAGAATCCCCAAGTTCAAATGCCCAAAGTTCTTCTCAAAATATGAATCATCAACATAGGAAGAACCAACCTTATCAATAGGACCAAAATCTGAAAAAGAGTACAATCGAGATGCATGATCAACCACCCCAGTTGCAATGATAGCTCCACTCTCCAAGTCTTTAATGATAACTAAATCAGGTGTGAACTCCATAGTTTTCCTAGTTGCCCCATGTGTGATTTGATAGATGGAAAGAAGATTATTTGTCAAGTGGGGTACACACAACACATCATTGAAGGAGTTATCCCCAATGGCAATAGATCCTTTCCCAATCACATCCATGTATGCATGATTGCCCATCAAAATTTGTGGCATGTGGCAAGGCTCAAATGTAGAAAACATAGACTACAAAGATGCCATATGATGAGAAGCCCCTGAATCTAGAAGCCATCTCCCTGAATCATGACTTGTAGTAGCACAAAGAGCTTTCCCCTTTCCTTTATCTGTCCCAAAAGAGTGATCCTTTCCTTTATCCTTGGAAGAAGAAGCCGATGTAGACATTCTAGAAGGTAGGTTGATTCTATTCTTCTCAAGAAGATTCTTCAACTCATCAATATCCTTCTTATAACAATGATGTTCATCATGTCCTGACTTCTTGCAATATCCACAAAAAAGATTATCCTTATATGATTTCCTCTTAGGTGAGAATGGTGAATTACCTTATTGTGGAGAGGAAGATTGTGCTCCATCTTGTTGTGGTTTAGACTTAGGTTGCTTTTGATTCTTGCCTTTTCCTTGACTACTTTGATTCCCTTTGTTAGCTACCAAAGCTTGTGACTTTGAAGATTTGAGAATCCCCATCATGGTCAACTTAGATTGCTCAAGTATCAACATCTCTGTGAATGAATCAAATGAGGGAGAAGTGTATGGGGAACCTTGAGCTAACCTATGGGTGTGAAAGCTAGATACAAAGGCTACATACTCTGAAGGAAGCTTGTCCAACAAGTTATAAACCAATTGAGCATCCTTTTTGTCAATTCCACAATCCTTTAGCTTTTCTCTTAGCTTAGTTACTTTTGTGACATAATCTTGGATTGTATCAAAATCCTTGGGATCCAAATTTGTGAGTTCACTATCAAACTTGTAACCCTTAATCTCATCAACTTGACCATACAATTTCTTAAAAATATCCCAAGCCTCTTTAATTGTTGTACACTTATCAATGTGAAAAATGAGGTCATCTGATACATACTTTCTAAGAGTTCCAAGTGCCATAGCATTCTTTGTAAGCCATTCAATTTGAGCATTAGGATTAACCTTAGGATTAGGTGGTGCTGTAATAGTTTCATTTACATAATGAATGAGTCATTTTTCCATTAGTTTACTCCATGCCTTAATTTTCCATGATGCATAATTATGAGGAGTTAAAAGTGGAAACTTAGGAGAACCCATAGCACCAAAATGAAAAAACACAAGATAGTGAGAGGCACAATCACACAAGACACCCCCCCAAAATGATGATTTTGGCACTTTATACTTAGTGCGTATACAATGGGCCACTTGCAAAACAAGGTAAAGTGGACTTCTGATTTCAATTTACAACTTCTCAAAATGAGATTTAAGAGACTTCAACAAATACTGCTAGTGATCTAAACTAAGATCCAAGCAAAATGCAAGCACCAAATATGCCAAAAATGGCCAAATACTGAAAGTACAATTTCTACTTAAAATCACTGCAAACAAATGGCAGATTATAAAAGTAGATGAAAAAATATGCACTTTCAAAAAAAATGACACCTGAAAAGGAGTCCATATGAGCCCAAATGAAGCCTCCAAAGTTGTAAAAATTGGGATTTCATGATTTCCAAAAAACCTATATCCAAAAATTAGAAAAATTCTGCACCACTATATAGATCACAAAATTCTACCCCAAAACAAAAAAAATTTCTCGAAAAAATGAGTCCGAATGAGTGAGATATCGCTATTTGAAAATCGCCAACAAAATTATAATTTCTGGAAAATTTCCGCTACAGCATCAAACTTCAAATGCCTCTAGATTTGGCCTTCGAAGTCCGATTTGGATGAAACAAAAGGCAAAACTAACTTTCTTAGACCTCCTCAATCCAATGATAATCTTAGATTTGACCCATTAAGCTTCAATAGAAACCTGCAATAGAAAGATCCAAAATGCAAACCCCAAATAGCATCAAATTTCTCTCAATTAGCAAACCAATGACACTCTAATGGCTCTGATACCATGTGAGATTTTGCCAAGATCAAGAGGCAATGTAAAACACAAATAAGAGAGAACAAAATAGATGATAGAAATAAACTATATTCTATCAAGATGAAAAATATGATCAACTGGATCATTAAGCATTACATACAATGAATATGAGCCTGCTTATATAAGCAAGGCTATATGGATATGTGAGCACACAAACATGACATGTGGCTCAATAAGAAACAAGGGTAGGTAGGAAATAGGTGTGGGTAGGTAGGAGAAACAATATAATATTCCACATGAGGTGGATCACCCACTGAATGTGGAGTGTAACAACAAGATCAACACCATAAAAGGTGGAATTTCTCCTACATACACTATCCCAATGTGGCACAAACACCCAAGTGTCCCATACCCAAACTACTATGAAATTCATGTACCTAAGTAAACTTAAGTAAAGTGTAATAATATCCATGATAAATAATTATTTACACCAACACCTCTATTGCCTCCACTATTAGGCCTCCTTTGATCCTATTAGGATTAATGATAGTCCCAAAGATACTGAGAGAGGGGGGGGGGTGATCGCTATTGTAGTGTCCTAAAATTGCGACACTTGCAATTTTGACGGCATTTGGGTCTTCACGATGGTGGCACAACGTTGAACCTGAATGGAGACCCCGAAACCTATTTACGACATCAAAAACTGCATTTTTCTGCACCTTGGCCTAATCCTCTTTGCACCTTGCTGTCCCGAGAGGTGGGACCATGGCGCCCAGCGCCCTTGTCCTTCAAGACCATGGCGCCTAGCGCCCTGGTCCCTTAGGACCATGGTGCCCAACGCCCTGGTCCCTGGCCCTATTTTGGGCCCAGTCTCTTGTTGGGCATCAGGTCTTTAAGTTTGCAATTTGGAAAATAATGTTCCTGGGTCGGCCTAAGGTTGGAAAAATCAGTCTCCTAACCCTAATTGACAAGTATATAAACTACATTTCCTCTCCCAAAATGAGGAGGAAAAACATATGTGTGCAAGACACGGAAGCGATAGGCAAACATTCAAACATTCAAACATTCAAGCATTCAAGCATCCCTTCAAGCAATTGAGGATTCTAAGTCTCCATTCAAGGCTAGGTGTTGCATTCAAGACAAGGATTCAACCATTGAAGAGGAGATCACATACAACATACAACATCATTACACCTTCGCATGTAAGAATACAAACATTCTTACAACAAGGTACCATTACTTGATTACATTACAAACACTTACATTTACAACATTCTCATTTCTTGGTTAATTCCAAAACCGGGGGTTGACCTGAAGGCAAACCTCTAATCCCTAACCCCCCAATCATCCTCTCTTTTTTGTGTGTAGGTTGTAGGTACGTGGCTATAATTGAAGATCTGAAATCCTTGTGTAGAGACGAATAGATCCCCCTTCATTTCGCGGATTTTTCGGAGAACCGTGTGCACTTCGGGTGCCATGAAAATGAAATGAAAACACACTAAATCTAGATCTAGATCTAACAAATGCAATGCAAGAGGAAGCAATCATAGATTCACGTCGGGTTCACCAAAATGTGTGGGGGAAAAAGTGAGACTAGGTTATCATGCCCTAATCCTACCTTTTGACACACATTACGGAATACGAAAGAGCCTAGAGGTATCACACAATTGGCTACTTCTTTTTGTGAAAGAGAGAGCCACGGGCTACCTATTAGGGTTTCTATTCCTTTGTTGTAATTGAAAGGTAAGATTATGCAAGTTCAATTCCTAACCCTAAAATGCAAGTATGAGCTCACAACAAGATTGCAGAATTGAACTTAAACAATGGAAAGCTGTAAACATAAGGATAAAACAAGAATGCAGATGCGTACCCGGAGTCAAAATTTGACTGAAAATTTTTGGGACGGGGGCGTGGCCGCCACTGCCCTGATTCTGTCCCGGAACTGCACCTAAAACTGCTGTTTTGCACTCTGGAAACTATCTGGAATGCTGTCTGTTAGGAGGACTAGGGTGCCCAGCACCTCTGTCCCAGGGACCAGGGTGCCCAGCGCCCCTGTCCTGGCAGGGCCAGGGTGCCACACGCCCCTGTCCTGGTATTTTGCTCTGCAATTTGGTGTGGGGTACTGTCTCGACCTGCTTTTCTCGGATCTGCAACCTGCGGTGTCGTCCGAGTCTCGAAACCTACACTTGTATCTGAAAAAGGTGTTTGGGCGGCTATATAGGGTTTTGCCTTAGTCAAACCTCCGCTTCGGTGATTTCCACCTCCATGAATAGCCAAGTTGTATTGTAAAAGTAATGTGTGTGCAGACCTTGTGTGTGTGCAAGATCTAAAATGCAAGTAAGCAAACTAGAGCAACCTAGAAAGTAAACCCTAATTGCTTGTAAATGATAATGCAAATGCTCTAAATCAAGATGCAAAGTGATCTAAAGCATGAATAAATGAGATATTGAAGCTTATGCAAAGACATGGAAACAACATGAAATCATACCCAACCCCCAAGGGAGGGGTACAAGCCAATCTTCACTCGGTGATCTCCTATTGTTCTTCAATGTCTTCCAAGCCCTAAATGGATGAATGGAATTGATAAATGCCTGATAGAGGGATGTTGAATGTTGTTGAATTCTTCCAAGATCTACTCTTTCACTGCATATGAGGTTCCTGAAAACAAAAATCCGGATCTCTTCAAATGAAGAAAGAGAGCTCTTATGTATGAACCCTAGGTCGTAATTTCGTCTTTTGGCTGACCTAGAGATTGAATCTCTTGCCAATTTCTTGGGGTTAAGCTTTATTTTATGATTGGATCGTGCTCCTAAAATTTTGAGAAAAATGTCCGGGACCGTGTGCACTCCGGGCGCCATGGTCCTGGCAACTTTTCACCAAATTTTTAGGGCCGTCAGATATGACGATTTTAGAGAGAATCCTGAAGTCACAGGTGATTTCGAGATGTTTTGACCCCCGAAATCAAGCCCCCAAGCTCAGAATAGGGCCTAATTAGGGTTTTTGATTAGATGATGTATTGGAGGAATAAAATGAAAGGGGCACGCTTTAATGAAAGGGCCCGACTTTATGATGTGGAAGATGATGAAATAGAACCTTTAGACCTAATTAATTTGATTAATTAAGTGCTAAAGGGGAAATGCAATGCAAAATGCAACTGCGCCAAGGCGGGTGCTAAACTAGGTGTGAAATTGTACTGCTTTAGCAAGTGCATACAATTTACGACACTACATTTAGCCCCCACTTTAGCTGTCATATGAGTACTACGTGCATATGCAAGCTAAAGTACAGAAAGTAAACATGATTTGAAAAAGGATATATCCATAAGTTGTCGGACGAAGCCCCCAGTGGTATCTGCAGTACACAGTTAGGAACCGCACCCTACAAAACACACGTTAGATCACAAAATCACGTAATGCTTACTAAGGAAAGTGATGAAATTTGTGAGTAGCTATATGCCCCCCCCTGTTTCGGCTTGCTTATTAGGGAGGTGAAATAGGGTAACATGTTTACTTACGACAAATTGTGTAACAGAGTATTGATGAGGGATGTTCACTGAAAAGGCTTCATCAGAGCACTTTTTGGAACATCCCGAGAGTAGGGGAGAAAAAATATGATTCCTACGCAACAAACGGTTCGAAAATCGCATCTCCCAAACTCAAGTTATGATGAAATGAGTGATAGAGGAAAATTTGGGTTTTGAAAGAAAAGGTAAAGGAATGAAAGTATATACCTTGAAAGTGACATTTGCGTTTGTCACTTTGTTGATTATGAGTACTGTTCATTGTAGCAGAGCCCACATAGCCATCATCATGCCTTCACAACGACCGGAGCGTCCCACAAGGATTGAGATCCTGCGACAGGCCGTGATCGACGATGAGCCACTGGACGAGGTGAGTTGACTGAACTTTGACTTTTGATTTTCTGCATTTGACTTTCTGTGATCGTTTGTGGGCCCTGGAACCTGACCGTGGGTCCCACACAGGGTGCCATGGTCCCTGTGGGGCATCATGGTCCCTTCAGGGTGCCATGGTCCCTGTGGGGCACCATGGTCCCCTCAGGGCACCATGGTCCCTGATAGGGCGCCATGGTCCCTTCAGGGTGCCATTGTCCCTGACAGGGCGCCATGGTCCCAATCAGGACTTGGTGAGAGATACTAGGGTTAGCATACAATGTTTGATAGTTTGCAAGAATGATTTTGATGATTGAGTGCTGATTATAGTTATGTTTTTGTGATGCAGGGTCTCCCGTACATGAGAGAGCACACGGCGGGGCAGATTCTTCATAGTTTGCGTGATCAGATTTCTCGACTTACTCAGGCAGAGAGAGACACATTGTCGATAGTAGGTTTATGGTCTATGATTCTTATGCTGGCCATTCGATTTCATCCCGTGATGCTGATGGCACTCATGGAGCGATGGGATCCTGACACATGCACGTTCCAGCTTCCAATAGGGGAGATGACGGTGACACTTGAGGATGTGTACCGCATTCTTTGCCTACTGATTAGAGGAGCTACAATGACATATGCGACCGATCGGTCAGTAGAGGATCATTAGAGGGAGCAGGTATATTGCATAGGGAGAGTCATGTTGAGTGAGACGGGAGGTCGTATCATGGTCAGCTGGCTCTTACATCCTATAGGAGAGGTGCCCCTCATGAGACGTCTTATGATAGCCGTCATTGTGCTAGCTGTTTGCCCTAATGGGCGAGGTACACACATGCATGGGGGTCTCACATGGTGCATCAGGGCTATGGAGAGACACAGGAGAGTATATGCCTAGGTTCAGAGTATGCTTGCACATCTCTATCACGACCTCGAGGAGTATGTTTTCAGACAGGGTTGCAGCTTGATGACATGCACACTTCTGCAGGTGTCGATATTTGAGCACTTTACATGCACCAGGCCTGTCGGCTATCCGATGAGTACGGCTAGCGAGCGACCTAGGGTATTTGCTTATCCACTTACCAACGAGTGGAGATTTGGAGATCTATTGTATTGGAGAGTGACATTTGACAGATTGACAGTTGAGGTGATTGTGTGGAGACCATATCTGCGGATGCACAGATGGGATGGGATGGAGAGACAGTTAGCATGCCTATAGAGGAACCGCCTACTGAGAGGGCGATATCCACACATCATAGTCCCATTCTACCTTGACCGAGTACAGAGGCAGTTTGGGCTAGAGCAGTGTGTTCCAGCTGATGTGCCCATCTACACTCAACACTCACGAGTCCTTCCCAGACCCAGAGCAGTAGTGAGACCTATGATAGATGATATCAAGATCACAGATATAGAGGGGTCCGACCAGGATGTGGTCACTGATTATGCTGCAGATCCCGGGGCACAGCGCAGGTATCTCTCATGGTTTATGAGATCATACCTAGGGCCTATCTTTCCACTAGATCACCCGACAGGCCATCCAGGCCCATGGAGACATGGAGACCGAGATGAGGATCAGGGATCCAGGTTGGAGGAGCCAGAGGAGGGAGAGGGTCATGAGGAGGTAGGAGATCCTGATCCACCCACACGGGATCAGCCCAGTGCCGAGGAGGAGGAGGATGATGATACAGATATAGATGAGGAGAATCAAGATGCAGGTGAGGATGCAAATGAGGATGAGGATGAGGATGAGGATAGAGATGATGAGGAGGGGTCAAATGCTGCTCCCCACCATTTAGGAGATGATACCATAGCCCTGGATCCTCCTCTTATTCTACAAAAGGGGGAACATGAGGCGATACAGAGACCTGTTTCCAGTACGGGCCAGCCTACACCCATTGTGCATAGATTATTTGAGCGTGGGGAGCCTAGTAGTTCCCAGTCACAGATGCTACCATATCATGATCCCTACTGGCGTGAGGGAGATCCAGGTATAGTAGGGTTAAATTGATTGATTGATGTTTTGATGATATAAAATGGTACTAACACATGATCTATTCTACTGCTACAGCTAATGTGCAGGAGTGGCATTCCTTGATCCAGCAAGTAGTGACAGATATCTCCACGACAGCGCAGATCCCTAGTTCCTCACAAGTTGCTTATAAACCTCAAGGGAACGCGGGTCAGCATGATGATTTGTTTTCTCCATTTCGAGTACAAGTAGAGATTTGGAGGGAGAGAGAGCGAGCTCTATCAGAGGACCTTCAGCGGGCACAGTGTGATCTAGCAGCAGCTCAGGCCGAGGCTACCTTGTATCGCGCTATCCTTATGGATAGCGATCGTAGGAGTTCCTCTCGGAGCCATTCACGATCTATATCATGGTATACCCCCATGGGTCCACCTGCACGGCCGGATCAGGAGGGAGCATCTAGTCGTCACTCTCCAGCCACCAGCCCTAGGGATAGGAGATGATCTTATGATGTAGGGTAGGTCACATTTTGGATGTGTAGTGACCTACCTTTGTATATTGATCCACATATATATATATATATATATATATATATATATATATATATATATATATATATATATATATATATATATATATATATATATACATGCTTCTTTGTCTCAAACGTGTTATCTTTAATGTCTAAAAATAATGTGTATTTTGATTAAAGTTAATACATTTGGTAGATGTACATGTATGTTCTGAATTTAATTTCCATGTGATTGATTTCTCAATGCTCCATGATTAAATTGATACATGTGTGACTTAATTAAAATATTTGATCAAGTACTACATTGATGATAAGGAAGAGAATATGTATTAAGCCTACGAATCATATAACTAATGTGATTTAATTTGAGTTTAAACACAACATGACACGATTCAACTTAACACACATAAAGATATTGTATAATATGTCAACATAATGAAAATGTAAATCCTTTGCAATTTACATAAATGAATTCAAGACAAATCATAAAGTAAAGAAACACGCTTGTCAGGAACGAAGCAACATGGATTAAACAAAACATCATTTAATTCTATTTGCTCTAACAAAGATATGCTAACATATTATCCAATTTTGAAGAAGTGAGAAAGGAAATAGATGAATGATAAGGAATGAGGAATTAAGCATAGTATCTATGCAAGTGCATAGCGTTTATAGGGTCTTTAAGAGACGTACCATCTACACCCGCTATTTTGTAAGCACCTGATCCATAATCTTCAATAACGATATACGGTCCAAGCCAATTAGGACTAAATTTTCCCTTTTCTTCAGGTAAGGCATTCACATTGCACTGATTCTCATAGAGAACTAAGTCACCCACTGAGAAGGAACGTTGAATAACCTTATCATTATAGCTTCGTTGTAGAGTTTTGTGATACGCTTGAATTCAAGAGAATTTATACGCTATTCATCAAGCATCTCAAGCTGTTGAAGTCTTTGTTCTCTATAAGCGTCATCATCTACTATACCTTTGAGAGAAACTCTGAGTGATGGAATCTCTAATTCTAAAGGCATAATAGCATCAGCACCATAAACAAGATTATAAGGTGTAGTTCCGGTAGCAATTCGTACACTCGTTCGGTAGGCCCAAAGAGCATAGATTAGCTGAGTACTCCAATCCTTACCATGCTTATTCACAGTTTTACGAAGAATTTGTTCAATTATCTTATTGGATGATTCGGCTTGACCATTTGATTGAGGATAGTGTGGTGTAGAAAATCGATGTTTGATATGATACTTCTCGAGGAATTTCTTCACGTCCTTGTTCGTAAAATGATGTCCCATTATCAGAGATTATAGTGGAAGGTATCCCAAATCGAGAAATAATGTTTTCTAGAAGAAATCAAAAAATCACTTCAGCAGTAGTAGAGCGAAGGGGAACGACTTCTACCCACTTTGTAAAGTAATCTGTTGCAGTTATAATGAAAGTATGTCCTTGAGATGAAGGAGGGGAGATTTTACCAATAAGATCCAGCCCCCATGCAGAGAAAGGCCAAGAAGCAACATGAGAACGAAGTTCTTGGGCAGGAGCATGAATCAAATTATTGTGTTGTTGACATTGATGACATTTCTTAACAAATGAAAAAGAATCCTGCTGTATAGTTTGCCAATAATATCCCATACGGAGCAACCTTTGAACCAAGGATTTGCCTCCAAAATGCCCCCCACAGGCACTTAAATGCGCCTCTTCAAGGGCAATAGGGATTTCCGATTTGTTAAGACAACGAAGGAGAAGACCGTTATAACCCCTTCGGTAAAGAACATTAGAAAGAATGATATACCTAGCAGACAACTTGCGAACTCTAGCCCTGGTGTTCCTATTAGCGGAATCAGGAAAGGTACCATCAGTCAAGTATCTTACGATATGCAAGTACCATTCATCTGAGTCTATAAAGTCGCAACATGTCACTAGGCTAGAATCATCTACAATAGCTGGAGAAATAAGGTTGTGAATAACGAATTTAAGATCAACCACAGGGTCCTCTAAAGATACAAGAGAAGCCACACATGCCATTGCATCCACATGTCGATTATCTTTTCAAGGAACAGGTTCCATGGTGTAAGAATCAAATTTTTGTAACAAAGAGATAGCAAGGTCTTTATATTGTGATAATTTGTCTTGTTTTGCTTGATATAGTCCTGTTACTTGTCTTATAATCAGTTGAGAATCTCCAAAAATATGTATGTGTTTTATATTCAAAGCCAAGGTTGCCTTTATTCCTGCTATAAGAGCCTCATACTCAGCAATGTTATTGGTACATAGGAAATTGAGACGATAAGGCAAGGGAATAGACTTCTTTGTAGGAGAAATCAAAACAACCCCTATCCCCGATCCTGTATGACACTTAGAGCCATCAAAGTATAACTCCCAAGTTTCATCTTTCTCTGTACAAAGAATGAAGTCGTCAGGAAAAGACTCAGGGTTAGGGAAGGAGAAAGGTGAAGGGGCCTCAGCTAGGTGATCGGTCAACGCTTGCCCTTTGATTGCTCTTTGTGAAACAAATTTAAGGTCAAATTCAGTTAACATCATAACCCACTTAGCTAGGCGTCCTGATAAATTAGTTTTAGAGAAAAGATGCTTCAGAGGATCAAACTTTACCATGACGTGGACTTCTGAGTTTAAGAGATAATGTCTCAATTTCTGAGTCGCAAATACCAAGGCCAAGCATTGTCTTTCTATCGCAGAATATCGGGTCTCATAATCGAGTAAGGTACGACTTATATAATAAACCGGACACTCCTTACCATCTTTATCATGTTGTGCCAATAATGCTGCAAGAGCATGAGAGGAAGCAGTTGTATAAAGAAGGAAGGGTTGAGAAGGTTTGGCCGGTCGAAGGATAGGAGGATTAGCCAAATACATTTTTAAATCTTCAAATGCTTGCTAACAATCTTCATTCCATTGAAAAGTGATATTCTTTTTGAGAAGTTGAGTGAAAGGAAAAGTGCGATCCGCAAGTTGAGATACAAACCTACGAATAGCTTGAATCTTTCCTTGTAAGCTTTTGAGTTGAGACACATTTCTAGGAGGTGGCATGTTGACAATAGCATCTATTTTCTTAGTATCCACCTCAATCCCACTATGCGAAACTATGAATCCTAATAGTTTTCCACTATCCACACCAAAAACACATTTTCGAGGATTCAAGCGCATGTGATATTTATGAATTCTTTCAAAGATTTGACGAAGGATTTTAATATGATCTATGCGAAGAATGGATTTGGCCAAAATATCATCAACATAATCTTCTAAAATCTTATGCATATAATCATGAAAGATAAGGGTCATCGCTTGTTGATAAGTTGCACCAGCATTTTTAAGTCCAAAAGGCATCATTATCCAACAAAACGTACCCCAAGGAGTGGTAAAAGCAGTTTTGAATTGATCTTGAGGGTTAATGTAAATTTGATTGTATCCTGAAAAACCATCCATGAAGGATAACAAGGCATGTCCTGCTGTAGAATCAACTATCATGTCAATGTTTGGAAGAGGGAAATCATCTTTTAAAGAAGCCTTATTTAAATCTTGGAAATCGGTACACATTCTTATTTTATTATCTGGTTTAGCCACAGCGACAATATTTGAAATCCACGGGGAATAATCAATAGGGCGGATAAATCCAGCCTCCAATAATTTTTCAATCTCAGCCTTAACAAGCAGAGCCACCTTAGGATTCATTTTTCGAATCTTTTGTTTCACGGGCTTAGCATCAGGAACTAAGACAATGTTATCAGTAACAATCTTAGGATCTATACCAGGCATGTCAGAATATGTCCAAGCAAAGATCTCGGGGAATTCATGCAATAAATCTTCATATTGTTTTTGTTCCTCTTCATCCAAACATTTTCCAATTTTAATAACTTTTTCTTCATTGCAAGGATCCATCTTAACATCAGTGGTGTCACTTATGAGAAGATTACTTTGTTGAGGAGTATCCTTTAACTGAGGGAATTCTTTCACAATCTCCTCATTATCAATCTCTTTTCCAAAATAGGCTTCAGTGTTCAAACAATAAGGGAGTCCCCTATTGTGATGATAACGAGGAAGAGTATCATATGCTCCTAAAAACTCAGCTAAAGCATCATCGGTAGGAAAAACATCCAAAGCACAGGCACACGAAGGATCCTCATATATGTACTAGGGGTGTTGCATTGATAGAGATGTAGAAATAGCATTAACACTAATACATGGTCTTCTAGAAGCTTTAGTGCGCTTGCAGCGATTATAGCCAAGTCCAAAGGCATAATTGTGAAGATTATTCTCTAGAGGAACTTTTATCCCTTGTTCGTGAGCGCCACAACCATTTCCATGATACCCATGCTTAGCAAAAATGCGAAAACCATGACCATAACGATCAGCCATTTCAGAAAGAGAAGGTGGTTTTTCATAAGACAAAGAGTCAAACTCTTCAGAATTAGAGGTATGAGGAGAAGAAGTTTGAGAAGCGGCCATGAAGTTATTACTCATAGGCTCAGGTAATGTTGATTAATTTTTAGCTTCTTCCTTCTTTTCAGCTTTAAGCTCTCTAGAAGGAACTTTATATTCACCTACAAAGGTGGGATTAAAGTTAAGGGATCCCCAATCATCGTCTGCGAGAACCTTCTTAGGATCAAAATCCTTCTTATGTGTAGTTTCAAGTCGAGAAGAGTCTTCTTCAGGAGCTCCAGACTCATCCAAATAATTTTGATCATCAGAGAGCGAGGATTCATCGATAGGTATCTTGTTTAAAGAGTCATCACTAGATGAGGATGGCTTAGAAGAACCCCCTTTTGAAGTAGATGTTTGTAAACAAGCTTGGAAATTAGTATCACCTATCAAGGTATATGTCTTATTGTTATAGATAAATTTAACTTGTCTATGCAATGTAGAGGGGACAGCTTGCATACTGTGAATCCAAGGTCTCCCTAATAACAAGTTATATGTTAGATTTCCCGACATAACATGGATAGGAGTAGGCAAAGTAACAGGCCCCACTATGATGGGTAAGGTGATAGTACCTAATGAAGTTTTAGCCACATTATCAAAGCCTCGAATAGGACGAGAGTCTGGCTCAATTAGGGATGTATCCACATTCATCTTATGCAAAAGATTAATGCTACACACATTAAGACCAGAGCCATTATCTACTAGTGTTCATCTTATAGCAGTGTCTTTCATGATAACCACAATCATCAAGGGATCATATTGATGTTGAATTTCACTAGTGGGCAACTCATCTTGGGTAAACACAATTTGAGCTTTAGGATTCATCACAGAGTTAACCAAAGATGCTATATTACTAGATGTATTCGGTGGAGGAACATTCAAATCTTTCAAGGCATCTTGTAACATTCCATGATGAGCGGAAGAAGTTTGAATCAAATCCCAAAGGGATATCTTAGCAGGGGTAACTTTAAGTTGTTCTATGAGATCATATTCCTTACTAAGAACTTGTGAAATATGTGGAGCTTGCGAAAGAATTGGTTGAGGATTCAGAAGAGAAACTGGAATAATAGGAGGAGGACTAGGCTGCCTATTATTTCTGGTATGATAAGTATGGGCAACCGCATGATAGCTCTCTCTAGTTATTTGCTTGGCATAACTATAAGGACTTATAGGTTTTCTTCCTTGCATAGTGATGATTGGTTTATTCGGAGTACGAAAGGAATCATGATCATACCCTCCTTGGATAGTAAGGAGAGGTGATTTAGGAACTTGAAAGGTGGGAGAAGGATAAGCACCTTGGACTTCAAAGAGAGGCTTTTTATGCTCATTCAAGTTTATCATGTTAACCAATTTAGAAGTCTTGTTCTTGTTTAGAGATTTTGATAAAGCCACAAAGTCATCAAGAGCATCATCCAACAAAGCATGATCATAGCTATCAAAAGGTTTATCTTTTGGTTCAAAAGGAGACATCTCCTCATAGAGGGGATTATTGAAAACAACCATGTTACTAGATTTAGTGGAAGAGTTGATAGGAATGTACCCTTGAGAGGAATCATTCAACTTATCTTTCTCATCACAACGAAATGGCATAGTAACAAGGTTTATGAGTTTTTGGTAAAATGAAGGTTTGGCCTCTTTAGGGTTCAAAAACTCATCTAAAGCTTCATCTAATTCATCTTGGCTATACTCATAATAATCATCATAAGCATGAACATTTTGCAAATAAAAGTCTGACATTTTGAAATAAAAGTTGCATGAAATTTAAACACACAATGCAAAGAAACACACTCTTTTTTTTCTTTTTTTTCTTTTTAATGAAAATGAAATGAAAACACACTAAATCTAGATCTAGATCTAACAAATGCAATGCAAGAGGAAGCAATCATAGATTCACATCGGGTTCACCAAAATGTGTGGGGGAAAAAGCGAGACTAGGTTATCATGCCCTAATCCTACCTTTTGACACACATTACGGAATACGAAAGAGCCTAGAGGTATCACACAATTGGCTACTTCTTTTTGTGAAAGAGAGAGCCACAAGCTACCTATTAGGGTTTCTATTCCTTTGTTGTAATTGAAAGGTAAGATTATGCAAGTTCAATTCCTAACCCTAAAATGCAAGTATGAGCTCACAACAAGATTGCAGAATTAAACTTAAACAATGGAAAGCTGTAAACACAAGGATAAAACAAGAATGCAGATGCGTACCCAGAGTCAAAATTTGACTGAAAATGTTCAGGACGGGGGCGCGGGCGCCACTGCCCTGATTCTGTCCCGGAACTGCACGTGAAACTGCTATTTTGCACTCTGGAAACTGTCTGAAATGCTGTCTGTCAGGAGGACCAGGGCACCCAGCGCCTCTGTCCCAGGGACCAGGGTGCCCAGCGCCCCTGTCTTGGTAGGACCAGGGCACCCCATGCCCCTGTCCTGGTATTTTGCTCTGCAATTTGGTGTGGGGTACTGTCTCGACCTACTTTTCTCGGATCTGCAACCTGCGGCGTCGTCCGAGTCTCAAAACCTACACTTGTATCTAAAAAAGGTGTTTGGGCAGCTATATAGGGTTTTGCCTTAGTCAAACCCCCACTTCGGTGATTTCCACCTCCACGAATAGCCAAGTTGTATTGTAAAAGTAATGTGTGTGCAGACCTTGTGTGTGTGCAAGATCTAAAATGCAAGTAAGCAAACTAGAGCAACCTAGAAAGTAAACCCTAATTGCTTGTATATGATAATGTAAATGCTCTAAATCAAGATGCAAAGTGATCTAAAGCATGAATAAATGAGATATTGAAGCTTATGCAAAGACATGAAAACAACATGAAATCATACCCAACCCCCAAGGGAGGGGTACAAGCCAATCTTCACTCGGTGATCTCCTATTGTTCTTAAATGTCTTCCAAGCCCTAAATGGATGAATGGAATTGATAAATGCTTGATAGAGGGATGTTGAATGTTGTTGAAGTCTTCCAAGATCTGCTCTTTTTCTGCATATGAGGTTCCTCAAAAAAAAAATCCGGATCTCATCAAATGAAGAAAGAGAGCTCTTATGTATGAACCCTAGGTCATAATTTTGTCTTTTGGCTGACCTAGAGATTGAATCTCCCGCCAATTTCTTGGGGTTAAGCTTTATTTTATGATTGGATCGTGCTCCTAAAATTTCGGGAAAAATGTCCGGGACCGTGTGCACTCCGGGTGCCATGGTCCCGACAACTTTTCACCAAATTTTCAGGGCCATCAGATATGATGATTTTAGAGAGAATCCCAAAGTTACAGGTGATTTCGAGATGTTTTGACCCCCAAAATCAAGTCCCCAAGCTCAGAATAGGGCCTAATTAGGGTTTTTGATTAGATGATGTATTGGAGGAATAAAATGAAAGGGGCACGCTTTAATGAAAGGGCCCAACTTTATGATGTGGAAGATGATGAAATAGAACCTTTAGACCTAATTAATTTGATTAATTAAGTGCTAAAGGGGAAATGCAATGCAAAATGCAACTGCGCCAAGGCGGGTGCTAAACTAGGTGTGAAATTGTACTGCTTTAGCAAGTGCGTACAATTTACGACGCTACACTTTAAAATCATCATAACTTTCATCTCTGAAAATTTCAAAAAAAGTTACGAGGACCGTGTGCACTCCGTTCGCCACGGTCCCCGACATTTTTTTTGAAACTTCAGGAGATTGTCCTAATTGCATTTAACAGCTTAAATCTAGGAGATTGGCTGATTTTATTGAAATTTGCTACTTCTAAATTTAAAATCTTCTCTCTCTCTTTAGTGCATGAGTTTTACAACAATAAGCCCTACTTACACTATTCCCGTTAGACGAAGCCTTAGAATTAAGTCCTTCCAAGGTTTAATTACCGAGGAGATGGAACCTAATTTTAATGGCCTTTTTAACGAGGACATCGGTAATTCCTCTAATCCTCTTAATGATGAAGAAGCTCTCCATGAGGTTCTTGTAGAACAACTTTCGAAATTGGATAACCAATTTGATGATTTTCAGCGATGGATGTCTCAAGAATACCCCGATAGTCAAGCTCTTTCATTAATTGAGGGTCTAAAACGTATGGTTCAAAGTGATAAGAATGGAGTTGATATTTTACGTAGTATTGCACACATCGTGGATTCGAATGTGATGCCTATGAAGAGTTGTGCCGAAACTTTAGGTTATACACAACCTCCTACTCAAGTCAATCATTCTACCCCTTTGACAACTTCTATTGCTAGTATACCTACTTTTACATCAAACATAATGACTACTTCAATACAGAACATTCCACCTATGATCACCAGTCATGGGGGAAATCCTTCTTCTTCAATCAGCCCTCTTCCTTCATTCAATCCGACTTCTTCATTCATTCCTTCAATGAGTGTTCCTATTACATCTCCACAAATGAACTTGGCGCAAGGGGGCAATTCATTTAACCATTCCATTCCTCCTTGTAGTGTTCCTTTTTCCCAATCATCTCCTATGACTAACTATCATAGTGTCCCGCCACCTTACTCTCAATCAATACCTTCTTTCAATAACATAATACCTCCATCACAATCTAACATGTCTAATATGAACTCTTCGACTGAAGCGACCATTAACAATCTTGCACAAACTGTCTCTTCTTTACAGCAACAAATTGCCTCTATGAATCAATCTAAGTTTAGTGTGGCCACATTTGATGTTGCGAGCCCACTTTCTCTTGACATTGTTCGAGCTATCCCCCCTAAGCATGTTGAAATCCTGCAATTGGAGCTTTATAATGGTAAAGGTGATCCTCTAACACATGTTAAGACCTTTCAAACAATATGTACCGATTTTGCTCATGACCAAAGGTTGCTTGCAAAACTGTTTACTAGAACATTAAGAGATAAGGCCCTACAATGGTATTGCTCATTGCCTTCCTATTCTATTACTTCTTTCCAACAACTTGCAAATGCTTTTATTCAACAATTTCAAAACAATATAAGTCCTAAAGTTACTTTGATTGATTTAATGCATTGTAAACAAGGTGTTAAAGAAAAAGTGACTGATTTCATTGGTAGATATAAGCATTTGTATGCTCAAATTTCTTTTCTAGTACCTGACAATGATATTCAAAGAATCTTTATTTCTAATTTACAAAAAGATATTAGAGAAAAACTTCTGTTTTCTGAGTTTACTTCTTTCCAATAGTTGTGCGCAACTCTTCACAATTATCAACTGACTGTGAGTCAAATGGAACAAGCAAATCCTATGGCTCCGAGTGATCAGGGTGATAGTAGTCAACAACCATTTGGGAAGTTTAAACTGAACAGAGAGGTCATTAAGTTCAATGAAAACATCAACAACAACAATGTGAATGCAGCATCAGGTGTGCCTCCTATTTCTAAGTTTTTCAAGAAAGAAAGAAAGTTTACTCCTTTGAATGAATCATTGCATAGTATTATGAATAAGTTATTGGAACAAAATGTGCTTACCCTCCCTCCTATAAGGAAAATAGATCCTACAAAGATTAATTCACCCTATTTTGATAACAAATCTTTTTGTCAATTTCATCGTCAACCTGGGCATGATACTGAAAAATGTTTTGCTTTAAACAGTAAAATTCAAGATTTGATTGATAATAATACTATCTCTGTTTCTAGTGTGAATGATAAAGGCAACACATCTATAGCTCCTCCTAACCAAAATCTTAAGATTTTTACTGATCCATTACCTTCTCATACCTCTAATGTGATTGAGACTAATGATTCCTCTTTCTCACCTGATAGTCTTGTGTCTATGACTCCGAATGTGATTAACTTTGTAGAGCAGCAGAAAATCCCTAAAGAACCTTCCATCACATTTGATTCCAGTGAAACTATCAGGGCACCTGATGGTCCTTTATATATAGTTGCAAAAGTCAAGAATACACCTTGCCGTGGAGTGCTTATTGATCCTTCTTTTATGGTTAATGTCATTACTGAAGAATTTCTTTTTACTTTGCAATTGAATCAAGTGATCTATGACAAAACAAATGTGGTTGTGAAACTATTTGATGCATTTTCTTCTCCTGCAGTTGGTTCTATTACATTACCTATTGAGGTCCATAACAAATCCCTTGATGTCAACTTTGCTATTATTCCATCATCCGAGCAATTTGGTGTGAAGCTAGGCTATCCTTGGCTATCTTCCATGAAAGCTATTGCTTCTCCTATTCACAAATGCTTGAAATTTCCCCATAATGGTGAAGTTGTTACTATCAATCATAGTCTCTTTAAACCAGCTGAAAGAACTTCTAGCGTTCCAATTGATTATTTTTGGCCTAAACAATTTCAACCTCTTCCACCACGGAGTGATCATCTTTTCAAATCTTATCAAAAGTGGAAAAAAGATATGATCCTATCTCTAAGTGAACCTAGAACACCCAAAATTGATATTCCTATCATTCTTGAGAAGGAAGTTCTTCCTTTGAAAGATAAAACTAATGTCTTTCCTCAAAAAGATTCCCAACCGATCCCTATGGATGTGACTATGTCTATGTCTAATAAACTTTCTAAAGGTAGACCTATACCTCCTCATCATGATGGACTTGGTCTCCTTCCTAAACCAAATATTCCTCCTTTATATGGAGCAGTTCCTCCTCCTTCCTCTTATAGAGAGAAGAGACCTTCCTCTTCTCCTATTATTCAACCTAAGAGACCACAACCTAAACACCCAAGTGATAAGGATGAGAACATTCCTCCTCCTCAATCTTCTCAACTTCCTACTAAGACTAGATGAAATCGTTTTGCACGTGAACGCTGATGAAAGCGTCATCTTAGAGCTCGTGCAGCTGCTTCTCAAACTTTGCAATCCCCAAAAACACCTTCAGCTAGTATTATTCCATTTTCTCCTCAACTGAAAACTGAGCCAAAATATCCTAAACATAAGATGCATGATGGTTTTGATCCTGTGCGAGTTAAAGATCCTATTTTTATAAATCTTGATGATGATATAGATGAAAATGTTATTCATGATGAAAATGTTACTCCTCTTTCTTCTGATAGTGAATATGAATATGTCGATGATGATAACCATTTATCTAACGAATTTTCTAAAGCACTTATCCTAGCTCCTAGACAAGAACAACGTGGCGTGGAACATGAACATAGCCCTTGTTTGGATCTTGTGATAGCTCCATCTGCTGTGTTGGATGTTCCTCCTCTAGCGTGTTTCCTGCCTTCCCGAAATATTGATCAGCAAGATCGGGGGTGGATGACGTGCTAGACTAGTTTCACTAGCATAGCAGACTCTCTCCTCCTCTCTTGATCTCTTTTGTTACTTCTTCTATGCGTTATTCTCATTCTTCTATTTGTTGTCCTTAGTGTTGTTTACCTGAGGACAATGCAAAGCATTGAGATCTCTTTTGGTCTCTCTCATGTTGACTCAAAAGACACATGTGTTCCCTTCTTCTAGGTGACCTTCCTTGATTGGGGAATGAAGAACAATTATGGATACATACATATGATATACATGAATTATCATACAGCATACTGACCCCAAGGAAAGCGAAGTCACCTCGTGCTTTGTGTTTTGTGTCTATTATCCTTGGGCTTATCTCACACTTGGGGGCTAAATCTTTGTGATAACATGCTCCTTTCCCTTCTCAGTTCTTATGTGTATCACTACCTTAAAGCAATCACCCCCGATGAGGCGTGTGTGATCGCTTTAACATAGGGGGCATACACTCCATTCATATCTCTTCAAGATACTTGAAAATTTCTTGGCGAACTTAGCTTTGCCTTGAAAATTTTTGGTATTTTTCTTGCATGACTCATAGTGAGGGAACCTTACTACTGACAATCATAGTTCTCCCTTGTGATCTTCCCTTTTACTTTGTCAATCGAAGTCGTAAGATCCTTAGTCCACTGGGGGCTTGGTGTATCTTGCCTCCTTGACGTGGTGAAAGTCTTTCAATGTTGCTTCCTTGTACTTTACCGGAAGTATGAGCGTATGCTTATACTCCCACTAAAGTGGGGGCTAAATGTAGCATCCTAAAATTGCGACACTTGCAATTTCAACTGCATTTGTGTCTTCATGATGGCGGCGCAACGTTGAACCTGAATGGAGACACCAAAACCTGTTTACGATGTCAAAAACTACATTTTTCTGCACCTTGGCCTGATCCTCCTTGCACCCTGCTGTCCCAAGAGGTGGGACCATGGTGCCCAGTGCCCTGGTCCTTCAGGACCATGGCGCCTAGCACCCTGGTCCCTCAGGACCATGGCACCCAACGCCCTGGTCCCTGGCCCTATTTTGGGCCCGGTCTCTTGTTGGGCATCGGGTCTTTAAGTTTGCAATTTGGAAAATAATGTTCCTGGGTCAGCCTAAGGTCAGAAAAATCAGTCTCCTAACCCTAATTGACAAGTATATAAACTACATTTCCTCTCCCAAAATGAGGAGAAAAAACATATGTGTGCGAGACGCGGAAGCGATAGGAAAACATTCAAACATTAAAGCATTCAAGCATCCCTTCAAGCAATTGAGCATTCTAAGTCTCCATTCAAGGCTAGGTGTTGCATTCAAGACAAGGATTCAACCATTGAAGAGGAGATCTCTTACAACATACAACATACAACATCATTACACCTTCGCATGTAAGAATACAAACATTCTTAGAACAAGGTATCATTACTTGATTACATTACAAACACTTACATTTACAACATTCTCATTTCTTGGTTAATTCCAAAACCGGGGTTTGACCTGAAGGCAAACCCCTAATCCCTAACCCCCCAATTGTCCTCTCTTTTCTATGTGTAGGTTGCAGGTACGCGGCTGTAATTGAAGATTTGGAATCCTTATGCAGAGACGAACAAATCCCCCTTCGTTTCGCAGATTTTTCGGAGGACCGTGTGCACTCCGGGCGCCATCGTCCCATTAACTTTCACTCAAATATGCAGGACAGCATCATGTCAACATTTTACTACTAATTTCAGGTCCGTAGCTTCATCCCATGTCCCTATCTCTATCTACAAGCGAATCTTTCTTACTTTACATACACTCCTAGTTCAATCCTTCTATCTACATTCTTTACAAAAGAGGGTATCCTTGATGTCTTAACCCTTGAAACTCATTTAGAATTCAATCTTGCATTGTGTGGGATTGGATCTTGTTGGTTTCAACCCCTCTTTTGAATGTAAAGTCTCCCCTAAGTGAAAACCGCCAACCCTAGTGACCTCCTTTCTCTCTCCATGGAGTGGGGGAACACCTAGGGTTCAATTTTCCGCTTTACAGGTATCTAACCGGTTAACATAATATTTAACCTTATTAAGTATTTTGCATTCCAAAACAGTGTATCGGTAAACAAGAATTAATGTAGTAAATAGGAACAATAAAGACAACATAGAAAACACACCATAACACAAGATGTTTAACAAGGAAACCCGGTGTGGGAAAAACCTTGGTAGGATTTGTGACCTACAATATTCACTCACTAGCTAATGAATGGATATTACTTACAAGAGGGGCCTGCACATGTAGGAAGGCCAACTGCCTAGAGCTCACTGCTCAATTACAAATGGAATTCTCACTGACTTACAAAATGGATTATGAGAATCCAATATAATGTACTGCTATAATTCAACATCTTCTATGCGAAGCTCAGTACTAATTTAAGCTCATACTATAACCATAAACCCTTATACAAAATCTGCCTTAATATTCGCTCATCACTTCTACATTATCCATGTGTCCATCCTATGTTAAAATGATTTACAAGATCTCATAGATATATGAGTCTTATTAAAATATGCCATGTCGGCTTTACAAGAGATATTTACAATTAAATACAATAAACAAAATCTTGTCGGTTCGGGTGCCAATATACATTGTTGTCACTGTCGGTGAAGTGTCTGCTAGTGCTAGTGCCTGTAGGTTGCCGGTAGGTTTCCGTCAATGACAACACCATCATTTCTCACTAGAGTGTATAATGCCAACGATCTCCCCCTTTGGCATTGATGGCAACATCAATGAGAAAAATCCAAAAATCTGTTTCCAAAAATGAAGTCCAAAAAGTTACCAAAAATGTGTGCTCCCCCTAAGCAGATGATCTCCTCTGATAACCATTTTTCTCTATCCACTACTCCCCCTTTGACATCAATGACAAAGGTTGTCAAAAATTTTCAAATGAGTGCAAAATTTCAACTTGAACTTTGTAACCGGTTGGTTACAATCTGGAATACGTCTGCTAAAACCAAGTTTAAGCCTTGAATAAACCTATTATTGTCCTTCATAGCTGCCCCAGTTCTCTAAATTGTACCGGTGAGATGATGCATATGTTCCTCCGGTGTCTTTTGTCCTTGAATTAATGCCTCAAAGATTTCTTTCCTTAGAGAGATAAGGTTATCTAACTTGGGACTGAGTTTGCACTTAAGCTCTCTATCTTTTCCCTTTATCCTTTCCTTCTCTTTTTCTAACTTCTCCATTTTTTCTTCAAATTCAGAAATTTCTTTCTCAATAACTGATATAGGTTCAGATGAATCAATGATATTATCAGCTATATCATTTATCTCCTTTTGAACTTTTCTTATTTCCTTATCAATGTCCATTGTTAACATATTTGTCTTGCAAGTATCTCTGTATAGGTCCTTATACTACAAAATTGTTGTATTTAGTGTCGGTAAAAGTGTATTGATGTGTTCCGTGCACTTGTTTATTGTTTCCTCAAAGAATTTTTCTTTTTCCTTTTCCATTTTCTCCTTGAAAGTTTCCTCATTTATTTGATCAACTGTTAAAATATTTTTAGAAATGAATTTAGACAATTTGTCTAACTGTCCTAAAGAATCCTTTACATTATCTACATTGCATTTGGGTGCAATCATCTTAAGAATGGGTATAGTATCATCAATCACCTTATAGGCCAATGCATTACAATCCTTTATTTTCTTTATTGAATCCAGAAGTACTTCAGTCACATTAGTAGGTCTAAATTTTGTTAGTGAAGTACCAGATGTCTGGCCAACTACCTTTACAATTTTTGTGCTTCTGGTGGGAGTAACCAATTTGCCTGAATCGACCTCTGGTGGGTCAGTCTGTGTTTGCATTTCCACTAGCAATAGTTTTGGTCTTTCTGTGATTTCTGGTTTCACTATGTCAATGTGTACCTGTGACTCTACCAGTTTCTTAATTTGTTTTTCTGTGTTATCCACTGCCAGTGTCTACATTACTATCTCTACAGGTTTCTTAGTGCTTGCATTAATATTATCAGTAATCATTCCACTGAATGCTCAGCTTTCTCTGCTTGTGTCTCAACCCCAATATTATCTGTCAGTTGCTCAGTAGCAATATCATTTTTCTTTTCCTCTGTGTTCACCTAATCAACTACAATGTTTACTTGCTGAGTGTCAATATTCATAGTGTACAAAATTTATGACTCGGGGTTGGTATCCTCATGTGGTGTATCCAAATTCTCAGTAGCCAGTATGCTATCAGTCTGTACCGGTGGAGTAACCAAAGGTGGTGGTAAGTTGTCAGTTACTTTAATGTTGGGTAATCCACCTACTTTAGCTTTCCCCTTGACTCTGTCCTTTTGATAAACTTTGAAAGTTTTCTTTGGTCTATTCAACTCTTCCTATTTTTCTTTCTCAACAAATAAAATGTCCCACTTGTCTATTGTTTCTTCTGCAATTTCATTTACCTTGCCAGCCATTAGGCTCACATGTCGGTGTCCACTTGCAAAAACTGATCTATTATCTTCACTAATTAATTCATCAATTTCTTCTACAGAGTTGACTAGATGTATAGCTAGTAGTTTTTCAATATTTAGTTTCTTGTCAAGCTCCATGACTGCAATTCTCTTTGCATCTAACCACCTATATAATTCACTAGGCAAATCATATACAACTTCAATTAATACTTTCTTGCAAATATCAATATGTAAAATAATGTTTTTGATTAAGGAAAAATTAGGTTTTGAAGGGGCCCCAAAACCCTTTACAATTAGAACTTAAACAACATAAACAAAAAAAGTGACGAGAAATAGAAAAGAACAAAACCACAAAAAACCATCAGAAACCCAGAGAAAACCCAAAAAAGCCCCATTAAGCCAGCAAGCCTTCCAAAATTCAGATTTTTTCCAGAGCTTTTGCCAGGGTGTTGCTAATTTTGTGCAGCTCTTTAATGTTGTCTTTGAGGTTAGGGAGATCATTTATGGAAGTAGCCACAACTTTCTTGACACTGGCCTTGGTTCTCTTTGCAGTACCACCCACCAGAGTAGCATCACCGCTTCCAGTCTGGATGGTCTCATCATCGAGGTCAAGATCCACGACTAGATTCGAAGTGCAGGTATGATCAAAGACCTTGGCGATGTCCTCCAAGTTTTTAGTGATGGCAGAGAGGATACTTGGGATAATGCCCATCAACTTTTTCATTGCTTCTTTTCCCTCTTCCAGCGATTTTACCTTATTCTCCATTTCCTGCTTCCATTTAATCTGCTCTCTGTTTTCATCCTCCCTCTTCTCATCTGAGTTTATTCCCTTTTTTTCTAGGTTTTTAGAGATCTCATAGGTCCATCTATCATAATCCATTCTCACCTCAGAGTGTTTCTTGAGGTTATCCAGGATAACCCCTTTATCAGCACATTCCTTATCCTCACTATCCCTGTCCTTAAACATGTCCTTCTCAGAATCTTTGTTCATTTCCTTCTTGGAATTCACTTCAGTTTCCTCGTTATCCTTAAGATCCACTTCTTCCATCAGATGGCTGTTGTCCTTACCAGGGCAATCGCTGAGGATAAGGCTTTCATGACCAGGCTCATTATCCCCACTTTCTTCCTTGTTACCCAGCTCCTCGTCTTTCCAGCTATCTTCACCGTTGGAGTCGTTCATCTCCATTTCGCTGTTTTCCTTAACTATTTCCTCTATTTCCAACCCAGGAACACTTTTCCTTTTTTTGTTGGAGGACGCCTTCTCCTTGCTGGTTTCTCCCTCTTCCATCTTTCTCTTGCCCAGAGAGGCAAAAATCCTCTTATTTTCTAGCAAGGCGAGGGTTTTGCAATGCTCATAGATGAGTAGCAGAAGCTCGCAATGGAGAATCGGGCTGGAAGGGTTATTCCTGTGTTTATTGAGGGACCTGGAGAGGTACCGAAAAAGGTAGTAGGGCAGGGATACCTTTTTGTCATGTCTGAAATGGTTTAAGAGCATGAAGTGGTAGGTGTGGGCCCTGGAGAAATGACCTTCAACCGTGATGTATTCCATAATTGCATTCAGAACCCAGCCCCACAACTTCTTGATGTTTGTAGCTTCGTAGTAGCCCCCAGTGGCTTTGCCGATTTTAACCCTCTCTTTCTCTTTTCACGGGAACAGATTGATCGTGTTGTTGAAGAATTTAAGGTCTTGAAAGAAATTAAGTCTAGTGTGTAGCATGCCGATCATAGTGGATATGAGCCCAGCGTCTAGCTTAAACTTAACTCCATAAATTTTAAAAGAGCCATTAGACTAGTTTTCAGAAATCTTAGAAACAACTAGGTTAACCGTACCTTTGTCATAGTCCACAAGCTTCTCCATGAAGCTGGTGAGAGAGCCCTTCTCCAATTTCATCTAGACTTTTGGCATCGCTTTCCAAGTCAACCTATTGTCTGGTTCTTCCCGCCTTAGGTCTCCTCCCATCTTCATATACAGGCTATTTGCTCTATTTCTCTGCAAATTAAAACCTTCTTTCCTGATGTTGGTCAAGTTTTTGAATTGAGTAACCCACAAAGCATTTGTTAGATTATTAAAGGTTGTTGAAGATCTTTTGCAATGCCAAGTAATGATGGCCTTTCCAGCAAGGCATAAATGATGCTTTTTACTTCTCATGATTAAATTGTCCTTCTCTCCCCATATAACGGTCCTTTCTAAGGAACTCTTTAATGTTTAAATTGAGGTCCTCCTTGTGCCAAATTATTTGGGAATCAGAGTTAACCCCAAAATTCGCTAAACAATCTGCAACACTATTTTGTTCTCTGAAAGCATGTTGAATAATAATTTCTTTGAAACTTGCAATGATCTCCCTAGCTTTCATGATGATATTTTCAATAGACCAAGAAGGATCTGATTCCTGCTTTAAACACTTAATGATATTAAGTGAATCTCCCTCAAGCCATAATTTATCATAATTTAGATTTTTAGCTATAATTAAGGTGTTTAGGGCGGCAGAGGCTTCAGCAAAATGGCCAGTTTGATTCCCCAGAGGTCCTACCACCGCCTTAAGACAACTTCCAGCAAAATTCCTAACAATTCCCCCGTATCTAGCTTTACCCAGATTCCCTTTAGAAGCCCCATCAAAGTTAGCCTTAATCCATCTCTGAGGAGGAAAGCATCAGACCAAACCTTCTCTTCCAGTCTCCTTGCTAGAAGTAGTGGTAGAAAGGTTCCACCTATCTTTAAAATCATCTTTAGCAGCAGGTCCCTGATCAGTGCAATAGAGGCATTAAAAAATACTCCTAAAGATTTTATCTACAACCACTTCAGGAATAGCCCTTTTATCCCTAAAAATCCTATTGTTATGCTCTTTCTATATATTCTAGATAACAATCAGCAGAGTAAGTCTCCAAGTCTCCGCAATTTTAGGATTAAAATTAGGGCAATGCCATTGCTGCCAAGAGTCCCCAAGGGAGTTCGAGAAAACCCAGCTCAGATTCCACCTAGTTAGGATGATTTTCCAGATATCCTGGCTAAAAGTGCATTGGTTGAGAATGTGGCAAGCCATCTCTTCTTCCTTGTAGCAAAGAGAGCACCTATTAGGAAAAATAATACCTCTTTTATGAAGATTGTCCAGGGTTAATACCTTATTTTGGATGAAAATCCAGAACAAGATATTTACCTTTGGAACTAACTTCTTGTTCCAAACTTTAGCCCAGATGGGAATTTCTTCCACTGGGTCATTGTGAATAGCCACAATAGAGGAAACAAAATAAATCCCATCTAGGGTTTCCCTCCATATCAATCTGTCATCTTTATTGTCTCTATGGATTTTAGCAGAGAGAGAAATCTGAAGGAAGTTGAGCCCCGGACACTGCTAGCTAAAATCAATCCAGTTCCCATTTATCCAGTAATCTCTGACCTTTTCACCATACTTGCTTTTGAACCGGTCTTTCCAATCTTTAAGGATTGGAATTTCCTCCAAAGGTTTATCCAGGATCCATCTATCTTCCCAAAATCTTATTCTCCTCCCATCCCCAAGGTTCCAAGTTCTGCTAGCAGCAGCCTAGCTTTTAGCAGATTTCACAACATTCCATATAGAGGATCCTTCAATAGTGAAAGAGTTATCAAAGAATTCTTCCTCAGAAGGTTGCATATAGAGATATTTGATTTTCCAGATAGAGTTCCATTCTCTTTCCTCCCCTTTGAATCTCCATATTTGTTTGGATAATAAAGCTTTGTTCATAGAACCAATGTTCCTTAAACCCAACCCACTTGAGGCCTTAGGGGAACAGATTTTATTCCAGGCAATAAGGGGAATTCTATTTTTGACTTCCACTCTTGACCAAAGGAATTTTTTTTGGATTCTTTCAATGGCTTCCACAAACTTTGTGGCAATTTTGAACAAGTTGAGAGCATACATAGGAAGGTTTTGGAGAGTGGCTTGGAGCAAAGTGATTTTGCCTGCTTGAATAAGGACAACCCCTTTCCAACCAGCAAGTTTCAGGTTAAGTCTGTCTATCAGCTTGTTCCAGAAGGAGTCCTTAGGCTTAAGACACAAAGGAAGCCCCAAATAAGTAGAGGGAAACTCAGAGATATTGTAGCCAATAATCCTTCCAATCCTTAGTTGCCTTTGGACCGGGGTATTGATGAAAAACATAGAACTTTTATCCCAATTGATTATTTGGCTAGAGGTAGATTCATAAGTATTCAGAATATTCTTCATATTATTAGCTTCCATGATGGTGGCTTCCCCCATAGTAATAGAGTCATCAACGAATTGTTCATGAGAACAGACAACATTGAAAGAAGAAGGTTTCAGACCCTTAAGATTGTCGTGTTCCACATTTTTGAGAATGAATCTGCCCAAACATTCAGCAAGAATGGTGAACAGGATAGGGGATATGGGGTCCCCCTGTTTGAGACCTCTAGAGCTTTTGAATAAACTGGACGGGGAACCATTGACAATAACAGCAGAGGAGGAAGTTTCCATAAGTTGAGAGCAAAGCTGAATAACTTTGTAACCAAAACCAAACACTTTCATCATCCTAAGGAGAAACTGCCAATTCACTCTATCAAAATCTTTAGGAAGAATCCCTAGTTATTCACCACTTTCAGAGAGTGGATATTTTCATGAATGGAGATAATGGAATCCAAAATTTGCCTTCCGGAGACAAAGCCATTCTGCTGGACAGAGATAATCCTAGGGAGAATTTCCAACAACCTGGAAGTCAGAACCTTGGATAAAATCTTGTAAACAGAGTTACATAGGCTAATAGGTCTAAACTTGTTGAGAGAATCAGCTCCAGGGATCTTTGGGATAAGGACTATGAAGGTGGCGTTCAGTTCCTTAAGAAGTCTTCTAGAGCCAAAGAATTCTTTAACACCATTGCATATGTCAGCCTCCACTATGTGCTAGAAATTTTGGAAGGAAAACATAGGAAAGCCATTTGGTCCAGGGGATTTATCACCCTGAAAGGAGAACACCGCCTTTTTGATTTCCAAATTAGAGGGAATATGGGATAAGAGGTTCTTATCAGCTTCCATCAGGATAGAAGGAATAGCTTGTAAAAGGGTGTTTTGATTGCTGAAATCCAAGTTATCCACTTCACCCAGTAGGGTACTGAAATGCTTGAGAGCTTCCTTCCTAATGTGGCAATCCTTTGTTAGGATACCTTTATTGCAGGATAATCTGGATATTGTATTGGCTGCCCTATGCTTAAGAGCAGTTAAGTGAAAGAAGCGGGTGTTTTTGTCGCCTTCCTTCAGGATCAAGGCTCTGGATCTTTGTCTCTAGAAAGTCTCTTCATTAGAGATGATGGTGTGGTATTTAGATAAAAGATTATTTTCAGCCATCCTAAGATCTTCAGTTAGCCCAACCTCTTGGTTTCTATCCTGAACATCCTTAATTTCAGCTTTGACTTGAATTTTCCTCTTGAATATGTCCCCAAAAATCTCTTTGTTCCAAGTTTTAATTTTAGCTTTTAGAATGTTGAGATTTTTAGCAATTCTTAAAAGAGCCTTACCCTCCACTTTAGAATTCCACCATTTAGCAATACAAGTTTCCAAAGAAGGATGGGAGAGCCAATCTTTTTCAAATCTGAAAGGGAAGTTTCTCTTGGCCGAAAAAGAATTGGCAGTGAAGGAGATGGGGTAATGGTCTGACCCAATTTTGATAACAGAAGCAAGGGAGTAGCTATACCTAAAAAACCAGTCAAGAGAGATTAAAGATCTATCAAGCTTAACTTGAATCAGATTGGCTTCGGTTCTTCTATTGGTCCAGGTGTAGTTGATACCCTGAAGATCCATGTCAATAAGAGCTTGGTCATTAATGAAGTCCATAAGGTCTTGTTTCCCATCAAGTTGTAAAGGGATACCTCCCATCTTCTCTTCATCTTTGAGCGGAGTATTGAAGTCTCTCATAATAATCCAGCTTTGATCAACAAACTGGAGTCTGCCAACTGCAAGGCTTTTCCAGTATTTAGCTCTCCCAGATTTGGTATTAGGAGCATAGACATTAGATAACACCCAAAAAAAGTTGTCCTTAATATGCTCAAGCTGAACTAAGTTCCTATTAAAAGCAGAGATGATTTCCTTTCCTATTATAGTTTTTTGTTCCAAAAAATCACAGTTCCTCCAGAAGCTCCCTCCGAGTTAGATCCTATGACTCCATTTTCCTTGAAAATTCTAATCTTTTCAAATTTTTCTTTAGACATCTTGGTTTCCTGAACAAGGACCACATTCAGTTTATGATCTCTGATGATGTTTTGTAACACATCCTGCTTATGAGGGGCGTTCAACCCTCTAATATTCCAGGATATTATCTTCATACTTTAATTGGGGATAGGGCTGATTCAATGGAACACTGTGTTCCATCAACTCGGTTCTTCCAGCTTTCTTGTTCCCTTTGATGTTTTAGGGATGGCCTTCCCTGCTTTTTATTCTGACTTCTAACATCTGCCTTTTTCTTGATCTTGCTTCTAGTTGAGATTCCTCCATTGAGTTTCTCCTTGTTCGATTTTCCTTCTCTTGAACCGGGTATCCAGAGATTCCCTTCCAGCATATCCACACTTTGAGAAGGGGTATTATAGAGGAGAGGCTTTGGGCTTCCATTAGTTAAAAGCAGTAAGGGCTCAGTATCAAAAGGGTCTTGAGCTTCATTAAAGTTTTCCTCGACCGATTTAGAGAGTGAAGAGGCTAGAATGGTTTCTTCCTTCTCCTAACTAACTAATCCATCCTCCTGGTCCTAAATGGTTTCTTCCTTCTCCTGACTGACAGATCCATTCTCTTAGTCCTCTAGGTTTTTTTTATTGTTCAACTCAGTTCCTTGCTCTTCTTCTTTAGAGCTCTCTAGTAGGTCGTTGGAGCAAACACAATCTTGTTTATCATTACTGCTACTCACAGTCCTCTTGACTTCATTCATAAGATCCGTTACATCCTTATCTTGCTTACACTCAGTTGTTGATGAGTCTCCTTTTTTATTTATCATTTGCCAGATCTTTTTGTTCTTGGTATTGCTATCAGTCTTGATTTCCTTGCATTTCTTGAGCAGACATGATTTTGCCCAATGCCCTGATTTTTTGTAGTGGAAACAGGCAAACGGTAAAGATTCATAATCAATAGCTTGGGACCATTTTCCTAGTTTAGATATGATATCCATGGATTGAGGCATATCTGTCATTTGATTAACATTTACGCAGATGCAAGAAAAGACTAACCTTGATTTAGCCGCCATCATCGGGTCAATCGACAGGAGTTCTCCAAAGGATTTCACAATGCCCTTGAAAACTTCCTCATTCCAGTATTCCAACAGAAGACCCGGGAGGCACGTCCAGACTGGCGTAGAAACAAAGAAGGATTCATCAAGGACAAGATTCGGGGCCCATTTCTAAAGAGCCAAGGATGACTTACCAAACATCCAGGGCCCTTCACAAAGGGCTTTATTCATGTCTGCTTCAGAATTGAAAGCGAAGGTAAAAAACCCTCTAGGCAGCACTGCCATTTTCTCCTTATGAAATTCCTAACATCATCAATGTTAGGCCTAAAGCTAGAGAATCATCCCACTAATGTCATAGATAGGCCAACTACAGTCATATCAACCACTTTGTCTAGAACGGAAATAGCGACCAGTCCAGAGGTGGGGTCTGAAATGTTTGTTACTTCTGAAAGCCCAGATTTAGCTAGCGGCTTCACTCCAAAGAGCGAAGACCATTTTTTGTCTTTGTCTCTGTCATGTGGGTCCCCGGGGTTAGAATCTTTAGCCTCTTCTGGTTTTGCTTTTTCCTTATCCTCTTCTGACCCTTGAGATGCCTGACCTCCTGCTTGATTTCCAGTTTCGATCCCAGAAGAACTACAATCTCCAGGAAATCCACCTTCCCTAGGAATTCTGCCATTTCCCAATTTGAAATTTGGGATTCTCGCTTCTTTTCTCTCCGTACCCATTCTTTGACTTTAGTTATCATTATATGTAAAATAATGTTGTTCTCAATAGTTTCCTTTTATTCATTAGTGAATGTATTATATAGTTTGCTAACATTAGCTAAGTTGCCTTCATCAGTGATTTCACTCAATAAGTTATCCAGAGGTGGTATAACTTGTTTCTTTTTCTTCTTTGGTGTCAACTTCTTTGTTGGTGGTCTCACTGCCTGTTGCTTCTGCCTTGGTGTTCTTGTTTTCTTGGGAGGAGGAGAGGGTACCAGTGATGGTTTTCTCTTCCTATCAATTCTTTTAAACCTAGTAGGGATTTCACTGTCAGATGATGTACCAACCGGTGAGATGTGTGCCTCCTGTTGTAATCCTTCTAAGTCACTTTCCTTTATTCTAGTTATGTTCATGACATTTTCTTTTATTTTCTTAACTTGTTTAGATGCACTCCTTATGTACTTTTCTCTTCTCTTTCTCTGTTTCAATGTTTGTACATCACTTTCTATTGTTTTTTCATTTCCAAAAAAAATTTCTTTCGGTTCTCTAGGGGCTTCTAATAGGGATTTGGCATAAGTTTCAATGATGTTTACATCTGCCTCATACCCCATTTCTATTACCCATACAATTCTAGGAAGAACTGCCTCCATCCATAGCTCATCCTTTTTCATTACAAAACATATTTGCTTTTCATACTTGTCTACAATACTTTGTGGTAATCTCTCTCTTGTTTTCATTTTTGCTTTAAATGTTTTGAAGTACTCTATTATATTGTTATCCTTATCGGTGCCCATACCGGTGAAGATTTCTAATAGTTGTTTGCCTACCGGTATATCATAACCAAAGTCTTTCTTACCAATATCGGGAACCTCTTTTGTGAGATACAACATCAGACATACCAAGAGATTGCCAAAACAAAAAGTACCTTTCTTATCACCTTTGATATTTTTTTAGATTATCTATCAATTCATCCTTTAACCACTCACATACATCTATTTTTGCATCATTGTTGACCATATCATATGCATTTTTAATACAAAGACTGGAAACAGAGTTGAGTCAGTTTGCATGTGTAGTTTTGTAACCTAGGATCATGCTTATGAATCTGACATTCACATCCTTAACATCATTTACTCTTAGGGATCTACTATCATAGGTTGCTCTTGTTAATGTCATCACTTTTTTATTGGATACCTTTTTAGTTTTATCTGGCTTGCTACCTGTGGAGGGTAAACCTGTCACTGCCCTAATTGCTTCTCTGGTGATTTTGCAAACTGAATCTAGCCAAAAGCATTCTCCATGAACTCTGCTAAGGACAATTCTTACTACCTCCTTAGGAAAATCGTGGATGCCCAAGATTTCCACAAAACCTAAAGTTTCAATTACCTTTTGTTCGGGTTTTACATTTCCATTTTCATCACAGATAACAGTTTTAAACATTTTCAATATTTCCTCAGAACCTAATTCCTCAATATGACAATGAATATAGATTCTAGGGTCTTCAGCATAAGCAACACCTTTTGGAATAATCTTGTTTTGCTATCTTAGGAATGATTTAAAAAATGGCCCTAGGGTGCTTCACAACTTCTACAACAGTAGGGTTTGCAATAAATTCTGGAGCAGAGGAGGAAGCCATTGATAAATACCTTAATCTACCTGATAATGGTTTGAGTACTTAAAAGAGATTGCTTCACTTCTTTGCCTTGGATGCCCTCACTCGGATTTTGTGCTCTCTGAAAGTTTGAATGCTCGGTGAATTGAAAAAGAGGGAAAATCAAAGATTTATAATGTCTTTTCCTCCAACAACCACAATAAATGCTCGTCGGTTAAGTGAAACTTAACACATCTACCGGTAGAGAAGAAGTCCATCTTCTCACCATCAACTGAGGGTAAACTTTCATGATTTTCAACTTGTTGCAATACCCCCAAGAGTTACTTTTCAGTTGGATGAAGAGTCTCCTATCGGTGGAGTAATACTTTGTTCTACCAGTGAAGGAATAGTCTCATCATCATTTTGATATGTCTTTCTAATCCATTGTCTTGAAAAATCTTGCTTTACTTCATCAACCTTCTATTTGCCTTTCAAACTGGGTCCTTTATTGTTTGCTGGTGAATACAAAATTTTATAATATGTCCAATTTTGTTACAAGCATAACAAGTCACATTGTTTTTCTGAATAGCCTTTCCATATGCTATGCCGATTTGTGTTCTGCATTGATTAGATAAGTGCCTAAATCTTCCACAAACATAACATCTTACATTCATTCTATAGTTTTATGAATTGTGACCAATTTTGTTGCATTCAAAACATTGACCGGTGGGTGCATTAATGTTTTGATTGTTTCTAGATCTACACTGATTTTCTCTATGACCATACTTGTTATAATTAAATCATTTCCCATTAAATTTGTAAGCATTAGGTTGTCTTACTGGTTTATTGTGATCATGATTGTTTGTAGTACCAGAACTTTCTCCAACTTCAAATCCAAGTCCATTAGTGTCTCCATTAGGTTTCTGACTTTTCAGCATACCATCAAGTTCTTCTGAACTTTTCTTGAATTTCTCTTTATGTTGATTTGTAGTAGCCAACTCATTTTCCAGAATTCCCTTTTGTCTCATAGGTTCAGTTTTATCATGTTCCATGTGAATCAAATCTGTCTTCAACATATCATTTTCATGACTGAGTCTTAGATTTTCATTTCCAACATCATTGAGTCTCCTATTCAAGTCATCTTCATTCTTCTTTCGTCTTTACAAAATATCATAGTCATGTCTTGCATTTCATTCCTCAAAGTCATGTTTTCTTGCCTCATCTTGTTTACAAGCTCATTAAGAGTTTCCTTTTCATCATCATCACTTTGCATCTTCTCATGAAGTTCTTTTCTCTTATTTCTAGTAATAGCGAGATTCTCCTGAAGTCCTTGAATGAATTCCTGTGTAGTCTTTTGATCATCTTCAAGTTTGATATTCCTCAATTTCTTTGCATCATAGTCCACAAGGGCTCCTTCTAATTGCTTTCTTAAGTTCTCCATTTGTACCAGTGTCAGAATCTTCCTCAAGCTGTTAGACTTTTGAAAATAGTGGACCAGGCTTTGATAGCAATTGTTAGGATTAATGATAGTCCCAAAGATACTGAGAGGGGGGGGGTGAATTAGTATCTAATCGGTTAACATAATATTTAACCTTATTAAGTATTTTGTATTCTAAAACAATGTACCGGTAAACAAGAATTAATGGAGTAAATAGGAATAGTAAAGACAACATAGAAAACACACCATAACAGAAGATGTTTAACGAGGAAACCCGGTGTAGGAAAAACCTCGGTGGGATTTGTGACCCACAATATTCACTCACTAGTCAATGAATGGATATTACTTACAAGAGGGGCCTGCACATGCAGGAAGGCTAACTACCTAGAGCTCACTACTCAATTACAAATGGAAGTCTCACTGACTTACAAAATGGATTATGAGAATCTAATATAATGTACTGCTATAATTCAACATCTGCTATGCTAGGTTCAGTACCGGTTTAAGCTCGTACTATAACCATAAACCCTTATACAAAATCTTCCTTAATATTTGCCCATCACTTCTACATTATCCATGTGTCCATCCTATGTCAAAATGATTTACAAGCTCTCATACATATACGATTCTTATTACAATATGCCATGTCAGCTTTACAAAAGATATTTACAATTAAATACAATAAACAAAATCCTGTCCGCTGGGGTGACGGTATATATTGTTGTCACTGTCGATAAAATGTCTGTCGGTGCCAGTGCCTGTAGGTTGCCATCAATGACAACACCATCATTTCTCACTAGAGTGTAGAATGCCAATGGATCCATGTTGAGGTGAGGTTATTGCAAAGGTCGATGTTCCATTATTTGAGACATGTCAAAATCATGAGGAATCTTGGCTCTACTTTGTGCAATCACTTGTAAGAAATATTGTCTATCTCTCCTCATTATTTCCTCAACCAATCGATTAAAACGGGGATCCATAATGGAGTCTTCCACTTCTCCTAAATGTATGAAAAATTTGTCCATATTGTCATTGTGTGTATCATTGTTGTTCGTAGTGTCCATGTTCTCAACATTTGGAATGTTTCTATAGGCATCCATGTCATGAAATGTGGTATGATCAGAATTGAAAAAGACATCATTGTCATACTCATAGGCACTCATGTTTGCAGACTCTTGAGCCTCTTTAGCTTCTCTCCTAGATTTTTGGGAACGGGTTTCAACCATGAAATAGATCTTGACCAAGATGTGTGAGACTAGATAAAAATGGAAAATAGTATGGAAGACCAAGAGTTGGATGGAATGTAAATGAATCTGAAGTTTACTTGCAATGTCCAAAGTGTAAGACCAAGTATGTATGTAGTAGAGTAGGTGTAGCTTCCAAAGAGAGGATAGTTTCTCTTGATGAGGTAAGTTGACCTTGACTCTAAGTAAGACCAAATGAGACCCAAAGGTGATAGACCTTGATGAGGGACCACTTGGCAAAATGTTGTTGTATGTATTGTGTTGACAAATTAAGATGAGGACAAGCAAGTGACCTTTTGACTCAAGTTTAGACAAATGTGAATGTAATGCAAGGTGTAAAGAATGATGGACTTTGTAAGACCCAGAGGTAGGCTGAATTCAAGATGAAAACTCAAAGAGATAACCTAGGAAGCTCAATAAGTTTGAAATTGATTGCTCTTGTCTGCTAGATAGCAAATTTTTCCAATTTTGAACACAGACATGCTTGTATACTTCACAGACCTGGTTAAATGACACAGACGTGGTTGAACACTACACAGAAGCATTTATGAGTTTTTGTGAATGCAATTTTCTTTAGGATGACACAGATGCATTTGTATACTTCATAGACGTGGTTAAATGACACAAACGTGTTTCTGTTAGACACAGACACATTTTTTGAAACTGAGTGCATTTTTTCCAATTTGTAAAGTTGTTTGTTGTGACCAAATCTGAATTTTTACTATTTTTTCGTGACAAGAGGACACAATGTTGATGAATACTCAATGTTTGTAAGTGTTTAGACTCAAAATGACTCCAAAGAAAGTGTGTTGTTTTATGTAAAAATGTTTTTTGCATACACTTGAAGACACAAAAGATACAATGTTATGATGTTTGGTCTTGAATGCTTGAATGTTCAAAATAAGACAAGAAAAATTCTTATAGTTGGTCAAGACAATAGTTGTTGATCCCACATGAGGTTTCCCCTAAGGCTACACTATTCAGAGTAGATAATGAGATGCTTGACCCCACTGGCTCCACCCTCGGCACTCACTTCTTTGGGGAAGCCAAGCATCAGTCCCATGAAAACTCTCTGTGGTGAACTTTGTATCTCTATTAAGAACCGTATGTGTGTGGGCCACTCTAGAGGTCTGACCTCCTGCCCCAACAACTAGAATGATTTTGGCTTTCTAAAACAAAAAGGTGTTAGTAAGGGCATCCGCTCGTGTGGCCATACATGTGATACTTTTAGCTCTGTAAATACAAAAGGCTCCTAGCTAGTAGGGGTTACGCCCTATAACTGATCAAATAAATTTGATCAAATGGGTTTATAGGGAGAAAAAGTTGGTATGAACTAATCAGCACATGTTACCCATGGCTTTCACCATGGATACAATTATTTATAGTGGTTCGGAAGAGGTGGGTTTTCCTCGCTACCACTTGGGTTGTTCTCTCCTCACTAGTAGTCCTAATGACAACACGGGGAGACAAGACCTCTAGAGATTAAACAAAAAGAGCCTATTGCTCAAGACACAAAAGACACTAGTTCAATTTTAGTGCACCAATTGAAGTGTTTGGTAATCTATGAAAATAAGGCACAAAATAAAGATCAAAAGAAAACCCTTGTCAAGATCCTGCAACAAAGATTTGTTAGTAGTTTGAGTTGTTTCAAATGATTACCCCTTCCTACAAGAAAATGAATTAGGTAAATTTTAGATCCAAAAGACTTTGTGAAATAGGGGCCTTCGACAAGACAATTCGCTTCCAAGATAATTTGTACCAATTTTATTAGCTAGATCACAAGTTAGCCTAAAATAAACTAGATTTGAAATCCAAAATGATGAAATACAGCCTCAAAACTGGATCAAAAACTAAAAAATGCAAGATCTGAAATGTAGACATGGCAGAAAATCACAAACGCGCCTAAATCATTCACAGACGCGCCTAGATAACACATATGTGACTCCCGAACACAGTGCATTTGAAAGGTGCACAAACACAGTTTAAAAATAGAGACACAACCCTACAATCTACAAAATAAGATAAAATAATGCCGAACACAGACATGATTACAAAGGTCACAGATGCGGAAAAAAAGAAAAAACATGGTTCCAAGATGCACAAACGGGGTAATGTCAAAAGTTTGTCGAAAATGTCAGATCGGCAACTTCAAAAACACAAAATCTGCATCAAAAGATGTTAAATGCAAAAGGGACAAGAGTCCCACCGTGCGTGCCAAAATGTTTATGGTAAAAATGGAACAACAATATTGAAAAACTAAATAAATTCAACCACAAAACCCTAGCCTAACAATCAACAAAGATCCACCATAACATATGGAGATTACCTAAGACAAATGAGAATCAACAAAATCACAAAGATTATACCATCACATATCCAATAGGGTTTGGATCTCCATTCTTCCTATCTCCATTGATCTTGCTTGATACATTTTCTCTAAGATTTTATGTGTGCATAAGAGCTCAACAAGGAACGAAAATGTGGTCGCAAGTAGGCTTGATCACATGTGAAAATATGAAAGCGTAGTTGGGGGCTGAATATAATGATTAGGGTTGATAATGAAGGAAATATCTATTTATATAGAAGACACTATGAGAAATGGAGGGATAATATTGAGAGGTGTAAAAGATAAATGGTCGGCTAAGATTAGAGGGTAGGTAGAGAAAATAAGAAAATAATGAGAGGGTAGGTAGTGTAGGAATTAAGAGATGAATGACATGTGTCATAGGTGGAAAAGGCTAATGAATTAATTAAATAGATAAAGATTCATTTAATTAATAGAAGAAGTGGGATCAATTAAATAAATAAAAGTATTTATTTTTATGAAAAGGGTAATTTACATAAATAAAGGTATTTATTTAAATGAGAAATAAGGCTAGAAGAGGATAAATGAAATAATTAAATAAATAAAGATTTATTTAATTAATAGAAGATTTAGGCTTAAAATAATTAAATAAATAAAAATATTTATTTAATTAGACAGGACAATTTTAGGTGTCTACAGTATTAAATGGGCATTCTGGTATAAACTGAATGAAGCCAGTGAAGTGGTCAAAAACAAAGCAAGATTGGTATGTAAAGGGTGTTAGGATTCCCATAGATACTGAGAGGGGGGGGTGAATCAGTATTTAAATGGTATATTAAATTTCTTAACTTAAAACATGTAGAGCATATTAATACTGTGTACCGGTAAGCATAAAGTAATGTAATAAACAAAGATAAAAACAACCACATGAAAAACACACAATAACACAAGGATTTAACGAAGAAACTCGGTGTAGAAAAAACCTCAATGGGATTTGTGACCCACAAAATCCTCGGTGGGATTTGTGACCCACAATATTCACTTACTGGCCAATAAGAGAATATTACTGCTACAAGAGGGGCCTGTACATGCAGGAAGGCCAACTGGCTAGAGCTCACTACTCAAATACAAAATAGGAAGTCTCACTAACTTACAAAATGGATTTTATAAATCCAGTGTCTTGTACTGCTTAAAAATAGCACCTATAATGCCAGATCCAATACCGGTTTATGCTCTGCTTCTAACATAAACCCTTAACATATAATTCGCATAATAGGTCTGCCTTATTTCACCTAATTACATTCCTCTTCCTTACTTACAAATGTTCTACAATGATCTCTTTTATAGAAGTCATTTTACAACTTGCCAAGTCGGCTTACAATGATTTTACAAATAATAAACAAAATATATTACAACAAAAATCCTATCGGCCTCTGTACCGGTATGCTACATTTCACTGCCGGTGCCGATGATCTGAGTGCCGGTGTAGAGTCTGATCTTGCTAGTGTTAATGAACTACCTTGTTGGTGTCATAGGATTGTAAGGTTGCCATCAATGAAAAAACCTTCAATCACCTACAATGTCTCATTGGAGTGTGCATATGCCAACAAAGGGTGTTCTCAGATGGAAGGTATAGACTATGAAGAAAATTGTTCTCATGTATCTAGAATTGAAGTTGTTAGGTTGTTGCTTGATATGTTGCTTACAATAATTTTAAGGTATATCAGATGGATGTCAAGTTAGCCTTTTTGAATCGTGATCTTGAAGAGGAAGTCTACATTGAGCAACCAGATGGATTTTCTTTATCTGATGAAGGAGATATGGTATGCAAATTGAAGAAATCTCTATATAGAGATGAAGCAAGCCCCTAGAGCTTGGTATGCTAGATTGAATAAGTATTTGTTGAAGTTGGGATTCTATAAAGGTAGTAATTTATATTTCAAAGTTGAGAATGATAACATTTTGATTGTTGAAGTCTTTGTTGATGATATCTGTAGACACCTATAATTGTCATGTCTAATTAAATAAATATTTATTTATTTAATTATCTAAGCCTAATTCTTTTATTAATTAAATAAATCCTTATTTATTTAATTAATTCATTTATCCTCTTCTAGCCTTATTTCTCATTTAAATAAATACATTTATTTATTTAAATTATCCTTTTTCCTAAATTAAATAAATATTTTTATTTATTTAATTATCCCACTTCTTCTATTAATTAAATAAATCTTTATTTATTTAATTAATTCATTAACCTTTTCTACCCATGACACATGTCATTCATCTCTTAATTCATACACTACCTACCCCTCTCATTATTTTATTATTTCTTTTACCTACCCTCTAATCATAGCCGACCTCCTTTTACACCTCTCAATCTTATCCCTCCATTTTATATAGTGTCTTCTATATAAGGAGATGCTTCCTTCATTATCAAACCCTAATGACCTAAGGAGCTAATCATCTTTTATGCAATTGACTACACTACGATCCTACTTGCAACCACATTCCGTTCTTTGTTGAGCTCTTGTGCACATAAAATCTGAGAGCAAATATATCAAACAAGATCAATGGAGATAGGAAGAATGAGGATCAAAACCCTATTGGACATGTGATGGTATAATCTTTGTGATTTCATGTGATTTGCATTGTCTTAAGTAATCTTCATATGTTATGGTGGATCTTTGTTGATTGTTAGGCTAGGGTTTTGTGGTTGAATTCATTTAGCCTTTCAATATTGTTATTATTGTTATCCATTTTCACCATATGCATTTTGGTACGCCCAGTGGGACTCTTTTCCCTTTTTGCATTTAACCTTTTGTTGTAGATTTTGTGTTTGAAGTTGCAGATCTGGCATTTCCGACAACATTTTTGACATTTTCGCGTCTGCATACTTTTGGATCACGTTTTTAATTTTCTGGCGTGTCTGCGACATCTGGAATCGCGTTTTTGATTTTCTGGCGTGTTTGTGACATCTTGGAGCGCGTCCGTGTCTTCGACAAAATTTTATTTTGCATGTTTTTAAAAGGCGCGTCTGTGTTACGGAAATGCATCTGTGTCATTTTTATCCGCGTCTGCGACATCTTGAAGCGCGTCTGTGTCTTCGACAAAATTTTATTTTGTAGGTTTCTGAAAGGCACGTCTGTGTTACGGAAATGCGTCTGTGTCATTTTTATTCGTGTCTGTGTCTGGGAAGTGTGTTTGTGATTTTTATCCGCATCTATGTCTCACAGAACCGCTTTTGTGTCATAGAATTGTGTCTATGTCAAGGGTAATCGCGTCTGTGTATCACCTGTTTCAAAATTTTGAAATTTTTCATTGATTCAGTTTTCGGATTTTACATTTAGGGTTTCAGATCTGGTTTATTTTTGGACTAATATTTTCAGATCTAGCTAACAAAATTGGTGCAGCTTATCTTGGAAGCAAACTCGTTTGGTTGAAGGCCCCTACTTTCACAAAGTCTTTTGGTTTTTAAAATTTACCTAACTTGTGTGCTTGTAGGAAGGGGTGATCATTTGAAACAACCCAAACTACTAACAAATCTTTGGTGCAGGTCCTTGGCAAGGGTTTTTGGATTTTTATTGTGTGCCTTGTTTTCATAGACTAGCAAACACTTCCATTGGTGCACTAAAATTGAATCATTGTCTTTTGTGTCTTGAGCAATAGGCTCTTTTTCTTTAATCTTTAGAGGGTCTGTCTTCCCGTGTGGTCATTAAGACTACTAGTGAGAAGAGGACGACCCAAGTGGTAGCGAGGAAAACCCACCTCATCCGAACCACTATAATCAAATGTATTCATGGTGAAAACTATGAATAACGTGTGCTGATTAGTTCATACCGACACTATGTCTCCCCATAAACCCGTTTGATCAAATTTATTTGATCAGTTGTAGGGCGTAACCCCTACCGGCTGGGAGCCTTCTATATTTACAGAGCTGAAAGTGCCGCATGTATCGCCACACAAGCGGATGCCCTTACTAGCACCATTTTGTTTTAGAGGCCCAAATCCTTCTAGTTGTTGGGGCAGGAGGTCGGACCTCTGGTAGCGGCCCACACACATATGGTTCTTAGTAGAGATACAAAGTTCACCATGGGGATGTTTCATGGGGACTGATGCTTGGCTGACCCAAGAAGTGAGTACCGAGGGTGGAGCCAGTGAGGTCAAGCAGCTAAGTATCCGCTCTGAATAGCGTAGCCTCGGGGGTAAAACCCCATGTGGGATCAACAACTATTGTCTTGGCCAGCCGTAAGAATTGTGCTTGACTTATGTTAAACATTCAAAACATTCAAGACCAAACAGCAAAACATTGTGTCTTTTGTGTCTTCAAGTGTATGCAAAACATTTTTACATCAAACAACACACTTTTCTTGGAGTCATTTTGAGTCTAAACACTTGCAAACATTGGGTCTTCATCAACACTGTGTCCTCTTGTCACGAAAAATAGTCAAGCAGTCAGATTGGGTCACAATAAAACAACTTCACAGATTGGAAAAATTGCACAAAATTTGCAGAAACGCGTCTGTGTCGGGCATAATAGCGTCTGTGCTGTATAGCCGCGTCTGTGAAGGACAGAATCACATCTTTGTTTCAATAGTCAACATTGCATTTGGCAAACAAAAAAATCTCATAAGCACGTCTGTGTTAAACAGAGCAACGCCTGTGTCAGGAAACCGCATTTGTGAAGGACAGAATCACGTCTGTGTTCCAACAGTCAATATTGCATTTGGCAAACAAAAAATCTCAGAAGTGCGTCTGTGTTAAACAGAGCAGCGCCTGTGTCGGGAAACCGCGTCTGTGAAGTATACAGGCACGTCTATGTCCAGAATTGAAAAACTATTATAGTCCAGCAAACATAAACAAAAGAATCTCAGAAGCGCGTTTGTGTTAAACAGAGCAGCGCCTGTGTCGGGAAACCGCGTCTGTGAAGAATACAGGCACGTCTGTGTCCAGAATTGAAAAACTGTTACAGTCCAGCAAACAAACACAGTCAGTTTCATAATTCTTGAGCTTCCTAGGTCATTTCTCTAGGGTTTCATTTAGCATTCAACCTATCTTTGGGTCTCACAAAGTCCATCATTGCTTTACACCTTACATTACATTCACAATTGTCTAAACTTGAGTCAAAAGGTCACTTGCTTGTCCTCATCATACTTTGTCAACACACTACATACAACAACACTTTTCTAAGTGGTCCCTCATCAAGGTTTCTTACCTTTGGGTCTCATTTGGTTTTACTTAGAGTCAAGGTCAACTTACCTCATCAAGAGAAACTATCCTCTCTTTGGAAGTCACACCTACTCTACTACATACATACTTGGTCTTACACTTTGGGCATTGCAAGTACACTTCAGATTCATTTACATTCCATCCAACTCTTGGTCTTCCATACTCTTTCCATTTTTCATCTAGTCTCACACATCTTGGTCAATACCTAGTTCATGGTTGAAACCCGTCTTCAAAAATCTAGGAGAGAAACTAAAGAGGCTCAAGAGTCCGCAAACATGAGTTCTTATGAGTATGACAATGATATCTTTTTCAATTCTGATCATACTACATTACCTAATATGGATACCTATAGAAACATTCCAAATGTTGAGAACATGGACACTATAAACAACAATGCTACAAAAAATGACAATGTGGACAACTTTTCAGTACATTCAGCAGATGTGGAAGAATCCATTATGAATCCCCATTTCAATCGATTGGTTGAGGAAATAATGAGGAGGGATAGACAATACTTCTTACAAATGATGGCACAAAGTGGAGCCAAGATACCTCATGATTTTGACATGTCTCAAATAATAGAAAATTGACCTTTGCAACAATCACACCCCAATATGGATCAAAGGAGACCTAATAGTGGAGGAAATAGAGGACCACATATGGTACCTGAATCACCATCAGCTTTGCTTCAAAAACCAGAGGTCCCACATACACATGGTCAAACATATGATACTTACCTTCGTAGACCATTACGAAAGTCTTATGCAGACAAATATGCTCAATCACATACTAATGCTAAGGAACAACCACCAAAACAAGTGGATGTTCAAAGGCATGCCCCAAATTTGGACACAAGGAAACCTCATGTCAAATTTGGGGGCAACACAATGGAACATGACATGCCTGTACAATATGGTATACATGCGCAAAATAGATATGGGGTTCCTCAACATAAATCTATACCAAGTGGTCCACATACACAGCATCATTACAGACCTCCTCCATATGAACATGTGTATGATCAATATCATCCATATATGCAACATGCTCCTCCTCCAATTGGTGCCTCAAGCATGGGGTATGGTCCAAGAAGTCGATCTCCACCTAAGAGCAATTTGGAGCAACAAATCAGGGACTTACAAAAGAAAATGGAGGACATAAATACACCGAAGCCAACATACACAATGAGAGACATATGTCCTTATCCATTTGACAAGAGCATTCCAATGCCTCCATTTCCTACACATTTTGTGATGCCTAAATTTGATAAGTATAGAGGAAAAGGGGATCCTAAGGCACACATAAGACAATTTTTCACAGCTTGCATTGAGGTAGCAGCAGAAGAGACATATTTGATGAGATTATTCCCACAAAGCTTAGGTGATCAAGCTATGGAATGGTTCTCCCAACTTCCACCTGGAATTAATTCATGGGGTGACTTAGTAGAGGCATTTATTCAACATTTCTCCTACAACATAGAGACAGACATATCAGTCACTACTTTGTGCAATACTAAGCAAAAAGAGGGAGAATCTTTTGCATCATTTTTACAAAGATGGAGAAATCTAGCCAACAGATGCTCTTGTGAAATTCCACAAAAACAAATGGTAGAGATGTTCACACAAAATGTTAACAAAGAGATTGGTTATGACTTAAGGAAAGCTTGTTAGTCCACCTTCAAGGACGTTATTGAAAAAGGATTAGCAACAGAGAAGGTCCTAATTGAACAAGGAGTCATTAAAATATTCAAGGAAAACAAATATGACTTTAAAGGAAAAGACAAGCCAAGATTTTGGAATAAAAACAAGAGCACAGTCAATGATGGTGTTGTTGATGCCAACACAGTGCGACCCAAATTCATTTTTTCTGGATCAAGTTCTACCAACAATCAAGTGAATACTCAAACAACTTCTAGATCACGAAGGAAATACACTCCATTGGGAGAACCACTTGAGTCAGTCTTCAAGAAGCTTGTGGCAAACAAGGTAATCACAGTTCCAGATTTTCCTCCATATGAACCAAAGGTTAAACCAAATTGGTGGAATGATGATGAGTATTGCAAATTTCATAAGAGCAAGGGTCATAAGATAGGAAATTGTCATCGATTAAAGAACATCATACAAGATCTCATTGATAGAGGTGATATTGAGATTGAGGGACATTCATCCAATCAAGAACATGAGATGTTTAAGGAACCATTCCCAAAACATGACAAGGGAAAAGCTAAAGCCACAGACGACCAAACCAACTATACTAGAGCATCTTATAACTATGATTCAACTATCAATCACATCTCGATGGACAATTATGTCTCTACCATTATCATTAAGGACAAAGCGTCCGAGAATCCTACTCAGAGACCTAGGATTGTCCTAAAAGGTGTGGGATTTTCTTCCGAACCTACGTCTAAATGTCATGTTACAACTCGTCGAGGAAAAATCACTTTGCAAGGTGTTCCAACTAAAAACATAGCCTCCTCATCAACCAAACTTGAGTATGACCTTGTAGAACAGTTAGGGAAGACACCCGCGCTCATTTCAATCCTTGAACTATGACGCATATCTCCCGCACATAAAGCCATTCTTGACAAAATCTTGAGAGATACTGCTATTCCTACTGATCTAAACGTGGACCAGTTTCAAGCCATGGTGGGATACCTTTCCATTCCACATTCACTTACTTTCACGAAAGCTGATGACGCCTCTGTAAGTCAGCCGCATAATGCACCCTTACACATTGAAGCCTTCATACACAAACATCGAATAAAACGAGTCCTGATAGATGGAGGAGCAGGTCTAAACATTTGTACATTAAGCACTATCACACAATTGGGATATTTTGATAAAGCTGTGAATTCTACAAATAAAATCACCATCAAGGCATATGATGACAAAGAGCATTCATCTAAGGGCACAGTCATCTTACCTCTCAGAGTTGGGCTAGTTACAAAGGATGTGGTCTGTCAGGTTTTGGATTTAAATCTCACTTATAACATATTTCTAGGACGTCCTTGGATTCATGAAATGAGGGTAGTCCCATCCACATATCACCAATGCATTAAGTTTCCTCATAATGGAGTGGAAGTAACAGTTAACGGTGATCCTAATCCATTCATTTACTGCAATAACCTAAAATCAAAGACTGAAACCATCATTCCCAGCAATCGTGAGGCCATTCCTTCATCGGCGTACATTGATCCTGAGTCATTAAAACCTTTGACATCAAAACAAGGTGAGCTTAAAGGCAAGTTTCAGGACAAAGGCATGGGGGAATATACTTTCAATCAGACCATGTACTTAAGACAAGTCATGAGTTCCCCAAAAGAATATGGAAGACCACATCCTAACAAGCAAATCTCCATCATGATGCTCAAATGGGACCCTACTACCTTTCAAAAATGGGGTGAACTAGAAGAGGAAGATTTATACAAAATGCTTTTCAGAGACAATGAAGAGGAAACACAAGACCACATCAATCTACCATGTGAGAAATATGGCAAAGGCTTCAAAATTCTACAAAAATTCGGGTATGATGGAAAAAGCCCTCTGGGGTTACGAAAGGAAGGCATCATTGAACCTTTACAACCCGAATTGACTTTCAAGAAGGAACGCTCAAAAGGACTTGGTTTCTTAACTTCCAAAGTCCACACCAAAAGGACAGAAGAAGCCTTACAAATCAGAGCTGCCAAGATTCGACAAGAGAATCGCTATTCCACAGATTCCAACGAATGGGAATGGGGTTCCGACAAGTCTTCCAGTGACTACGAGCTCACCGAGACATTCAGAGAGCCAGGTGAACCCACAGAAGAGGAGGAGTTTAATAACAAATTCAGAGTTGGTCAAGAAACAACCCATGAGGAGTCTACATAGTCCTTGTCTCAAGGTTCTAGGTTGAAATCACATAGGATGAGAACACTTGTTCCGGAATGCGCTACTAGTGATGATAATTTGGATTCGCTCGTGATCGAGACTGATGAGGAGAGTGCCATTGATGACCTCGATAATTACCTTGACATACCCGAATATAACCACATCTTCACTCTTAGCCCCGCTAACTTTGAAGACATTAACGGCCTTCCCCTTATTCACCACCAACTCATTGACTGGGATCATGAAGGACCTGCACAGTTGGACACATTTCAAAATGATGAAGCTTTTATTGACTATCTAGGCATATGAGACGATCTTCCCCCTGGAGACCATAAAGCGGGATACACCATAGAACTCAATAGCATGGCATATTTTGGTGAGGGAGTCGGACCTTTTAGTCGCAAAAATGTGAAAATAAGAACAAATCAAGGGTCTTATGGTGAAAACCACATTGTGGTGCTATCTGACCCCAAAAAAGTAAAAAGAAAGGATGTATCTGAGGGTGAAAACCTCTCTGAGGTGCCCGAAGATGGAAGGCTCGACATTCTCCCAGCATCATAGGAGGAAAAATCATCCATGTTGGTAGAGGAGACTATCAAAACAAATATCGGTATAGAAGAGGTTCCACACAAATATTCCTAGCTCAATCATTGATAGAGTTTGAAAGGTTAAAATTCATAAGTTTCTTCAAAAAGTGACAAATCAACTTCACCTGGTCATACACTGATATGCCTGAATTGGATCCGGATTTGGTAATGCAACCACCAAGAAATATCAGTCAACTTTGATCCTTACAAGGCAGACTCCAGTCCATCCAAAGATTCATAGCACAATTGGCAGATAAGTGTAATCCTTTTTAGCACCTGCTACATAAAAACATCAAATTCAAATGGGATGACAACTGTCAACAGGCTTTCCAGACGCTCAAAGATTATCTTCTAAATCCACCAGTTCTGATGCCACCAGTTCCAGATAAACCACTGTTACTATACATATCAGCTACTCCAATAACACTGGGGGCACTCTTAGCGCAATAAATCGCTGAAGGCAAGGAAAAAGCAGTATACTATATCAGTCGCACATTGGTGGGATACGAGCTAAACTACACACCAATTGAGCGCGCATGTCTTGCTGTGGTCTTTGATTCACAGAAATTACGACATTACATGCTTACTCATAAGACAAAGTTAGTTGCACGGATAGATCCATTGAAATACCTTCTCAATAAGGCAACTCTTACTGGGCGACTGGCCAAATGGGTAATGATATTGAGCGAATTCAACATCGAGTATGTGGACAGAAAAGCAATAAAAGGACAAGCCATCGTAGATCAATTAGCAGATGCTCCCATGATAGATGATGTTCTTCTAAGTTCAGAATTTCCAGATGAATCCATTTTGACAATGTCACATGCAAAGCCATGGCAACTATACTTTGACGGCTCATATACACAGCATGGGGCAGGAGCTGGCATCCTCTTTATAACTCCTCAAGGGGATTCTATACCAAAATCATACCGCTTATCATTTCCTTGCACTAACAATATAGCGGAATATGAGGCATTAACAACAGGATTAAGAATTGCAGTTCAATGGAAGATCCAGGAACTTCGTGTTTTTGGGGACTCCCAACTTGTCATCCGTCAAGCAACTGATGATTACCAGACAAAAGATGAAAATTTAATGCCTTATAAACAATTGGTGGATGATCTGAAACAACACTTCACAAAGATAGACTTTGAGCAAATACCAAGAGAACATAATCAAGCCGCAGATGCCATGGCTACAATTGCTTCATTAATTGATTTACCTCCAAACAAGACCCGCTATGAGTTCTTGGTGGATAACATTTTGGTCCCTTCATATGAGATAATGCCTACTGAGATGATATGTGTTGTCAGTCCCGAATCCCAGTTATATGGTTCCATTTTCACATACCTACGAGACAATACTTTACCTCCTGATCTATCAAATAACCAACGTCGCACTTTCATTCGCCAATCCTCTCGATATGTCATTTTAGCTGATATCCTATATCGGCGAGGTCTAGATGGCACTCTTATTAGATGTTTAGAAAGCGACGAAGCTCAGATTGTGTTACGGGAAGTGCATGAAGGGATATGTGGTCGACATGCTAGAGGTCCTACCTTGGCCAAGAAACTCATCAGGACTGGATATTACTGGCCCAATATGCAGAAAGACTCATATTAGTTTGTCAAGAAATGTAAGCAATGTCAAATTCATGGAGACCTCATACATGAGCCAGCACAAGAACTTCAACCACTTGCGTCTCCTTGGCCCTTTTGTCAATGGGGACTTGATCTCATAGGCAAGATTCACCCTCCTTCTTCCAATGGTCATAAATTCATTATCACTGCCACAGAGTATTTTACAAAATGGATTGAAGCCATGCCTCTCACACAAGTTACTGGAAAATAGATTGCTACATTCATCCTTAACTATATCATTTGCCGATACGGTATTCCTGTTTCCATTATCACTGATAACGGGCATCCCTTCAAAAATCAGGATGTTCGTGAACTCTGTGACCGCTTCCATATCTCTCATCGTTTCTCCACACCATATTACCCCCAAGGTAATGGCCAAGCTAAGGCATCTAACAAAACAATCCTTAAAATCCTAAAGAAGACAGTCGACGATGCTGGTCATAATTGGCATATTCAACTTAATCCTGCACTTTGGGCCTACCGCACAAGCGTCCGTACACCTACAGGAGCTACACCCTATTCAGTAGTCTATGGTTCTAAAGCCATCTTACCTATCGAGGTCGAGTTACCCTCTTTACAGGTCTCTTTGCAAAACATCATCAGTGATGAAGACTACAGGGTCTCTCGCTTACAAGAGCTAGAACTATTGGATGAACGAAGACAAACTGCTTATAGTCATCTCAAGGCTTACCAACAATGAATGAGTCGCAGCTATAATCATAAGGTCAAGCCTCGCACATTTGAGGTAGGTGACTGAGTTCTCAGAGAAAATCCTAAAAATCAACAAGACAGAGAGAAGAAGGGCAAGTTCGAACCAAACTGGCTTGGTCCCTACATTATTACAACAGCATATGGATTTGGTGCATATGAGCTCTCAACTACAGAAGGTGAACCTTTGGAGGATCCTATCAATAGCATGCACCTTCGCAAGTTCTACACATAGCTCTTCAGAATATCCTAATTCAAAAATACAAAAAAATCAAAAAATTCAAAAATACAAAAAAAATTATAGAACAAAAAAAAATCGTTACTTGGTGAAAACCTGGCAAACAGGCGCCTTGTGACACAAAAAACATTGAAAAAATTGAAAAAAGTAAAGAGAAATAATTTTGTCCAATGGTGAAAACCACTTCGGTGGCGCCCTGGGCAAGTACCATGGTGAAAAATGGGTCACCAGCGCCATGCGTAGAGACATTGCTCCTCCCTCCTTCAGAATTCACTTTCATCTTTTCACTTTGCACACACTCACAACCTATTCGTTCATAATAAACTTACCCATTCCCATCATGGCTTGTTATTGATCTACCCAAGATTGGTTAGCCATTCATAATAAACCTCCCTTTTCATCCCTTTCCATCCATAATAAATCAGATCCTATCTATGGCTAAGGCAAATCCTACATCTAGTGATGGGTGTGGAACTGAGAACATCACATGTTTCGAGGAACACAGTTTCTTCCAGCTTCCTTCAGTCTATCCATGCACAATTCGCAATAAAACAGCATCTGCATCGCCAATCCGCAATAAAGTTCCGTCTTCTTCACAATAAAGTATCAGTTTCAGATGAGACATCAGCAACAATGGGCTTCAACAAATTAAATCTTTCAACAGACTCAGACAACATTATGGTTCAGTGCTATCTATCCTTTCTGTGAAAGTAAACATTGTGACCACAATCAAATAAGACTTATACAAGTGACAAGAGACACTAAACTTGAGGACTACAGTGGATGTTGGTATCGAGTCTTGGTTTTCTTTTGATTTCATCTTTTTTGGTGACATGTCTTTTAGCTTTTCCGGGATGTCTTTGACTAGAGATTCTATCTCCAGGATGTCTTTGACTAGAAAGGCGAGGATGGGGTATCGTCACCTATTTGTATTTGTTGTCTGTGGATTGTCTCTTAGTAATGCTATGACTTGTCCAAGGATATGAGGACACTGTGAGTCTAGTGTGAACTGGGGCATTCTTTGTTTATGACTGTCTTATCTCCATGCAAATAGGTACAATGGCTTTCTGGGTCGAACATATGCCTCGATTGTCATAACCTACTTGCCATAATAAAGCTCAATGATGATAATGCACAAGAAGCTCTTTTACTTTCATATCTTCTATCTTTCATCCCCCCTTTCTTGATTGACTTCCATCATCCTTCTCGAGTCCGCGTAGCCTGCTATCACATGACTGAGTATAATGACACACCAAAAATATTTGCATTTCATGTAGTTGCACCTACATTACCACATATAAGCATTTCATACATACATATAGATATCACAACTGCATCACATCCTGCACACAACACCTATTAGCACAATTTACATTTGCATTATCATATTCATCTGCACTTCGTATATTTACATTTCATTGGCATAACATTTTAAACAATAAAAGAACAAAAATATTGCATTACATACACATTTGCATCCATAAGCATAAAACATACATTATAAGAACATCTCATCACATAGGTACACATGCATATGGTTGCCGCAAAGATGAATCATCTCATATATATAATCAAAAGTGTCATGATACAATGATGTCAAAATCATATGGCTACAAAAGCACCCGTAGGTGTCTACAGTACAAAAATGGTACAAAATTGATACATAGGGAGCCCTCTAAGGCTATGATGAACTCCCTCCCTCGGAGCTGCCTGGCCTTGGTGGAATCTGAGCCCCTGAAGGACCCACCCCAGGATCATCTCTCCTGTCTCCTCTATCTGGTGGTGGTGGAGGACCCATAACCCCACCACTCGATGCCTGTCTCCTCTGGCTCCCTTCCGTAGCTGTCACTGTAAGCGACGGTCTATGGAAGCTCCTCGCCCGCTGGTCTGCTGGCACTGCACCATAGTAGAGGTCCCTCTAGTAGGCTATCTCCTCTCTTGCCCACAGGACATAAGCATATCCTGCCCCTATGTCCTTTGCTGCCTGCCTCCCAGCCCTCCGTGTAGCGTTGGATAGCCTGATCCCGCTCTCGCTTAGTATCCCTGAGCCTGGTCCTAAGCCGATCCCTCTCCCTCTCCAGATCCTGAATCTCATCTGCCTAGCCCTGGCAGATCTCCCTCAGATCCAGCAGCTTAGCCTCCACTAGGTCAACCCCCTCTGCCTCTGCCCCTGCCCATGGCTCCTCCTCTGTGGGTGCCTGCCCCTGTACCTACCCCTGTGCCTGTACTGGTACCTGTCTCTGTCCCTGTCCCTGTATCTGCACCTGCCTGGGACCCTGTACTGCTGGCACCTGTAAAGGCAATCCACCGCGACCCCTCACCACCCGAGTCTGTCTCTCCTCTCCACCCTCCCTCCGAGGAGCAACTCGCCTCTCTCCAACTACTCCTCTCCTCCTCTGTCGGCCTCGGCCCCCATCGCCTCCACCATCATCCTCATCACCACCACCATCTCCCTCCAGTGCCTCTCCTGGATCTGTCAATCGGGGGAATGGATGCTCCGCCCAATATGCTGTATACTTTGCATCCATCTCGGCATCCTCAATCTCAGGCCACATGTCCCAAGGCAAAGGTATCATCTCCACCAGCTGAGTCACTTCCTGATCATATGACAGTAGCGGCCCAAACTGTGCCTGATCTCTGACTGTGCGGGCATACATGCCTGATCCCCGGGGCATCCTCTGAATCTAGCCAAACTGTCGGCCAATCCTATCTACCAGCTGCCTCTCTAGCACATAGGGCGTCCGCCCAATCAGGTACCTGCTCCGAAAGGTGTACGGTAGCTCAACTGCATCATCCTCTCACTGCTCGCAGCCCAGATATGGTCTCCATATGACCTCATCAATGTCATCAATCACTCGCTGCCAGTACTCTAGCCTGCCAATCCGTGACTATGATGTGATCATGTCATACAAATGTACAAAGCTGCGTCCATAACCTCTACCCCTGAAGTGTATCGGTCGGGTAACGGGCAGATGCTCGTAGGCCCATACCTGCAGCAATGTCACTCCGCAGCCCAATCCCACTGATCCATGATAAACAAACTGATGCAGCTCGTAATACAAGTGTGCCAGCACACATGGTCCCCAGGCATATCTGGTATGCTGTGTCATCAGCGTCTCTAGTGCTCCCTCCCAGCCCACAGCCAATCCCCGTGTCGCCCTATCTGGACATAAGAACTCACTGATAGCTCCTCCGATCACTGCCGGCAATGCTAACCCTGTGGCTGTCATGGTGTCCCATGCCACGTGTCCTGCCCTCATCTCCAATCCAAGGTCCTGAAATACCCATCTCAATGCCTCCCTGTCTCCATCTCGATCGTATGGAAACAGCTCCCCATTGATCGGCACCCGCAGAATCCTGTATACATCCTCCAGGGTGACTGTCATCTCACCCATCGGCAGATGAAACATGCACATCTCAGAGTGCCATCTCTCAGCTAATGCAGTCAGTAGTCCCATGTTTGCCTGAAACTCAGGCACATACAACACATGTCTCAAACCCATCTCCTCGATGGCAGCTCTGTCCTCAAGTGACAACTCAGGTCGCAACCTCTACGTCGACGGGAATCTCTCCCGTGACTCTAGCATCGGCAAATACTCCTGCAGTCAAACAACTCAATCATGTCAGTTATAGTGGCATTCACTATTTATCACAAAATGCTACTCGCTATCTAAATGCATATGGCTATCTACCCTAGTGACACTCACTATTCATCACAAAGTGTTGCTATTTATCCTAGTGGTACTCACTGTTCATCACAAAGTATTACGTGTGTGACACTCACTGTTCATCACAAAGTGTTACTCACATTTGCACTCCCTATTCATCACAAAGTGCTGCTCATACTCTAGTACTCCTTATTCATCACAAAGTACTCTATCTTGGTACTAACTGTTCATCATAAAGTGCCTTGATCTATCCTAGTCTTCCTAGAGGACCTGCTTGAGTGTATCCTCTCAGCAGCTTATCCAATCGACAGCGTATGTTCATCACAGAACTGCCGATTTGACCTAGAAGATGCAACTTTACACTTTTCAAACGCAAACGCGCTTACATGACATAAACGCGCTCAAAGACTGCATAGACGCTCCTGGACAACACAGACGTGCCTACCTGACACAGACGTGCCTATGCTCTACATAGACATGCCTATTTGACATAGACGTGCCTTCTTGGCACAAACGCGCCTGAATAGCACAGATGCGGCCGCAATTGACACAGACGCAGGTCCAGACATAGATGCGCCTGGCACAAACACAGACGCGCCTAGCACCAACGCAGACGTGCCTAAATGTTTTTTGACACTTTTTGGACCCTAGTCTAAGTGCATTTATTACCCTATTCGACATGCATTAATGACAAAATTAAATGCATCAAAGTACGAGGAGGTTTGGTGGTACTTACCGGCTCTCCTGCCTCTACTGGCCTCTGGAATCGACGAACGCGATCGAATCTATGAACAAAGGCCATCGCTGCTGACTGCTGCTGCTCTATTCTTGCTCTGCACTCTGATCTCTTGGATGTGTGGATGACAATGAGGATGTATTTTCCCCCGTGGTCTATCTTATAGACTACCCCCTAGCCCTCGCCTTCATTTTTCGAGTCAGTCTTCTTTGTCTCGTGACTTTGTCACTTTATCCGGTCAATCCATTCTAGCCTTTCTTTCTTATCGAGAGATTGTCTGCAATCTTTTCAGACATTTTCATCCAATCTCTCGAGGGGGCATATCATTCCCATTCTGGGGCAACTCTGTATCAGTTCATATTATCTTCTTTGAAACAACGTGACAAGCCGCATTGTCTCAAAGAGGGGCAAAATGTAGACACCTAAAATTGTCATGTCTAATTAAATAAATATTTATTTATTTAATTATCTAAGCCTAATTCTTCTTTAATTAAATAAATCCTTATTTATTTAATTAATTCATTTATCCTCTTCTAGCCTTATTTCTCATTTAAATAAATGCATTTATTTATTTAAATTATCCTTTTTCCTAAATTAAATAAATATTTTTATTTATTTAATTATCCCACTTCTTCTATTAATTAAATAAATCTTTATTTATTTAATTAAGTCATTAACCTTTTCTACCCATGACACATGTCATTCATCTCTTAATTCATACACTACCTACCCCTCTCATTATTTTATTATTTCTTTTACTTACCCTCTAATCATAGCCGACCTCCTTTTACACCTCTCAATCTTATCCCTCCATTTCATATAGTGTCTTCTATATAAGGAGATGCTTCCTTCATTATCAAACCCTAATGACCTAAGGAGCTAATCATTTTTTATGCAATTGACTACACTATGATCCTACTTGCAACCACATTCCGTTCTTTGTTGAGCTCTTGTGCACATAAAATCTGAGAGCAAATATATCAAACAAGATCAATGGAGATAGGAAGAATGGAGATCAAAACCCTATTGGACATGTGATAGTATAATCTTTGTGATTTCATGTGATTTGCATTGTCTTAGGTAATCTTCATATGTTATGGTGGATCTTTGTTGATTGTTAGGCTAGGGTTTTGTGGTTGAATTCATTTAGCCTTTCAATATTGTTATTATTGTTATCCATTTTCACCATATACAATATCATTTTTGTCGCTGATGATGATTTGAGTATGAAGTTTGTTGATGATATGCAAAAGGAATTTGAGATGTCTATGATAGGTGAAATGAAATTCTTCTTAGGATTATAAATTACTTAGATCGATAAAGGTATTTTCATTTCTCAATCTAAGTATGTGAAGGAATTGTTGAAAAAGTTTGGATTAGCTGATTCTAAACCTGTTGGAACTCCTATGGTGATTGGATGCAAATTAACTAAGAATGATGAATCTCATAAAGTTAATTAGACTTTTTATAGATCTATGGTTGGTGGATTATTGTACTTAACTCAGACCAGACCAGATATTATGCATTCTATTTGTCTTTGTGCTAGATTTCAATCATATCTTAAAGAGACTCATGTTGCTACTGTGAAGAGGATTTTTTGATACTTGAAGGGGACTATTGACTATGGTTTGTGGTATCCGAAGAATGATGATTTCCTACTATGTGCTTATACTGATGTTGATTGGGATGGTGATGTTGATGACCTGAAGAGAACTACTGGTGGAAAATTCTTTGTGGGAAAGAAGTTGATTTCATGTTCCAGTAAGAAACAAGATGTGGTATCTTTGTCTACTACTGAAGCTGAATACATTGCCGCTGCTAGTAACTGTACTCATGTAGTTTGGATGAAGCAAATGTTGAAAGATATTATAGTTATTTATGATGAGCCTATTATTATACATTGTGATAATTCAAGTGCTATCAATATTTTAAAGAATCTGGTGTTGCATTCTAAAACAAAACATGTGTCCATAAAGTATCATTTCTTGAGGGTGAAGGTCAGTGATGAGGAATTCAAATTGGAATATGTATCTACAAAGGATCAGATTGTAGATATTTTCACTAAGCCTTTTCCTGCAGATACATTTTCTTATTTGAGAGACAAGTTAGGGGTCTCTACCCCTCTTATTGATAACTAGATTCATGGAGTTGCATCAATCGAGTGGATTTTAGAGCCTTATCCTTTTATTGAGGTTGATGAGTTGTTGTTGCTACTTAGCCGGAGTAGTTAGTGTGTGGTTCAGATTTTTAGTTGTGGGTTTATCCTAAGGGGGAGATTTTCCTTCTTAGAAGATGAGTTTTAGGAGAGAGAGCATAATTTTTATTCTGTCTCTGGCATTGTTGTCAAAGGGGGAGAGAGTCATGTGAAAGATTATTTTATCTTTGGAGCCTTGTGTGCATGATCTTAGGGGGAGTTTGTTTTAGATTGCTGGTATTGATCTATTTCATTTGCATTGATTATTTTTCACATTCATATGTTTCCATCAATTCCAAAGGGGAAGATTGTTGGATATTGCTGCTACTAGGATATGTTGTTGTCATTAATGTCAACATATTCCTGTGTCTTGTTGTTGCAGAGAGTTTTTTCGTGTTTTGGTGATTGCATTGAGATGATATGCATGGTTTATCTATTTGGGATATTGGAATACTTCATTCCTTATTTGTTTCAGTGATCCGAAAGATTACTTGATCATATTATTGTATCCGGTTTATAGTTCAGTCTTTTCATGCAGTGGTTGGTAGATTTTGGTATTTTCTCTGGTGAGCTCTGATATGATCATATCTTTGGTTGGGGATTTAGGAGAATGTTTTTGATGTTCATGTGTATCCTCAGTTCATATGTGTTGGTATTATGAATCTTTTACATTAGTTTTTTCATTGATGTCAAAACTTATCCTTTTGGAGATCTTTGGTTATGTTGAACCAAAACATTGTGTTTACTAGCAAGTTCAGTGGTTTATGCATAGTCACTATTATATTGTTCACCGACAGGTTATATTGTTCACCAACACTAAGGATGATTTGTTATCATCTAGAGATCACTTGGTTATGTCGAAGACATGGTTTGGATACTTGGTTTTGGTATTTTGATTAATGGTCTAATTGGGTTGACATAATTGCTATTACTAGCTAATTGGTCTAGGTTATGGACTGGTATGGATTATCTATTCCAGATCAGCATGACATGTTATGGAGATGATTTATTGATTGGATATTATTGTAAATGTATTGATTTGACATGATGCATCACATCTTAACTTTTTTGTAATTGATTTTATTGTAATATTCTTAGTGAGCCGACCTACACATTTGGTCTTAGGTTTTGTATATATGTAAGATCTTAATTGATGAGATATAGGATATGGGACATGGTATGTAAGGTTATGGTATTGTAACATGGTATGTGTGGATATTGAAGATCATATGAGTAGACCATAGAGAAGGTTCAAGGAATGTTTGACGGTGATTATTAGAGCTTAACCGGTACTAAATCCAGCATTGGAGATACTATTTTGGGCAGTACATTATTCTAGGATTTAAGTATCCTACTGTAGTCATTGCGACTCCCATTTGAGAAGTGTGCTCTAGGTGGTTGGCCTTTCAGCATGTGCAAACCCCATTTGTATACACATACTATTTGCAATAGTATCATCTAATTGTGGGTAAGGTTTCCCACCATGGTTTTTCCCCTTACAGGGCTTCTATGTTAAAATCTCTGTGTTATGTGTTGTGGATGTTGTTTCTCTTTCTGTTTCATGCATTAAATTTCATAGGTATTGATATTAACTGTTAATCTGTTAACCGACATTAAGTTTGGTTTATTGGTATTAAGTATCAAGTTTGATTAAGTTGTATTTGGGTTGAAATTCATCGCCCCCCCCTCTCAGTTGCCTTCTAGGTCCTAACAATTGGTATCAGAGCCTAGTCCTCTTTTTGTAGAAGCCTAACAGCTTGAGGAGATCCTATGACGACTAAATTTTTTAGGAAGGACAGTTTGAAACTTGATGGAACCAACTATGATATATGGAAGATTAGAATGGAGACACATCTAAATTGCACTGGAAGAGAAATGTGGGAAGTTATAAAGAATGGCTATGTTTCTCCTACACTGAATCAACCTAATCCACCAATATTGGGTAAAGATCAAGAAAATGATTGCAAAGCAAGAGAAGCACTTTTGAGCACATTATCAGATTAGCAAATCATGGGATTATTAGACCGATCTACTGCTAAAGCTAATTGTGATAAATTGGAGACACTAAATGAAGGAGATACCATTGTCAAAATTGCAAAACTGGAATGTTTCCGGGTCAGGTATGAAAATTTGAAAATGGAAGAAGATGAAAGAATTTCTGCTTTTGTAGACACCTAAAATTGTCATGTCTAATTAAATAAATATCTTTATTTATTTAATTATTTTAGACCAATTCTTCTATTAATTAAATAAATCTTTATTTATTTAATTAATTCATTTATCCTCTTCTAGCCTTATTTCTCATTTAAATAAATATATTTATTTATTTAAATTATCCTTTTCCTAAATTAAATAAATACTTTTATTTATTTAATTGATCACACTTCTATTAATTAAATAAATCTTTATTTATTTAATTAATTCATTAACCTTTTCTACCCATGACACATGTCATTCATCTCTTAATTCCTACACTACCTACCCTCTCATTATTTTCTTATTTTCTCTACCTACCCTCTAATCCTAGCCGACCATTTATCTTTCACACCTCTCAGTCTTATCCCTCCATTTCTTATAGTGTCTTCTATATAAGAGGATGCTTCCTTCATTATCAACTCAATAACTCTATACACATGTTTTAATATATAGGACTAAGATCCTTGAAATCTTATATCATTGTTGATTATTAATAGGAAAATAGGATACTCGTGCAATCTAGAATGTATGATTATCAATTTTGACTATGATTTGAATATATGGATTATATGTTATTCAATGATGAGTGACTACATAGTATGGGATGTGCATGTCATTCACTACCTAAATATTATGTTAACACATGATCAAATGTTTGTAAATTTTAAGTTATAAATTGTATATATGAAAGAAAATGAGATGTGTGTGTGTGTGTGTGTGTGTGTGTGTGTGTGTGTGTGTGTGTGTGTGTGTGTGTCTATATATATATATATATATATGTATGTATGTAGACACCTAAAATTGTCCTGTTTAATTAAATAAATATCTTTATTTATTTAATTATTTAAGCCTAATTCTTCTATTAATTATATAAATCTTTATTTATTTATTTAAATTATCCTTTTTCTAAATTAAATAAATATTTTATTTATTTAATTGATTCCACTTCTTCTATTAATTAAATAAATCTTTATTATTTAATTAATTCATTAACCTTTTCTACCCATGACACATGTCATTCATCTCTTAATTCATACACTACCTACCCTCTCATTATTTTCTTATTTTCTCTACCTACCCTCTAATCATAGCCGACCATTTATCTTTTACACCTCTCAATCTTATCCCTCCATTTCTTATGGTGTCTTCTATATAAGGAGATGCTTCCTTCATTATCAAACCTTGACTACTTGATCAATTGACTATACTACGCCTTTGCACTTTCATATGCAATCCTACTTGCAACCACATTTTCGTTCTTTGTTGAGCTCTTGTGCACATAGAATCTGAGAGCAAATATATCAAGCAAGATCAATGGAGATAGGAAGAATGGAGATTCAAACCCTATTGGACATGTGATGGTATAATCTTTGTGATTTCATTTGATTTGCATTGTCTTAGGTAATCTTCATATGTTATGGTGGATCTTTGTTGTTATTAGGCTAGGGTTTTGTGGTTGAATTCATTTAGTCTCTCAATTATTGTTGTTATCCATTTTCATTGTATACATTTTGGCACGCCCGGTGGGACTCTTGTCCCTTTTGCATTTAACATCTTTTGTTGCAGATTTTGTTTTGAAGTTGTAGATCTGACATTTTCGACAACATTTTGATATTTCGTGTCTGTGCACTTTCGGATCACGTTTTTGATTTTCTGCTGCATCTGTGACATCTGAAACCACGTCTGCGTCTTCGACAATATTTTATTTTTTTTGTAGATTTTGGGAAATGTGTTTGTATTTCATAGTCGCATCTATGAAGTCTTTAAGTGCATCTATGTTAGGAAAACGCGTCTGCGTTCAGGAGCCGCACCTGTGTCATATTTAGGCATGTTTGTGTCTTCTAATAGCGTCTGTGTCTATGACAACTACGTTTGTGTTCGGTTGTTACATTTTTGGTTTCATTGATTCAATTTTTCATCATTCGGATTTCAGATCTGGTTTATTTTGAGCTAACATTTTCAGATCTAGCTAATGAAATTGGTGCAGCTTGTCTTGAAAGCAAAATTGTTTTGTTGAAGGCCCCTATTTCACAAAGTCTTTTGGATAAAAAATTTACCTAACTTGTGTGCTTGCAGGAAGGGGTGATTATTTCAAAAAATCTAAACTACTAATAGATCTTTGTTGCAGGACTTTGGCAAGGGTTTTTGATATTTATTGTGCACCTTGTTTTCATAGATTAGCAAACACTTCAATTGGTGCACTAAAATTGAACCATTGTCTTTTGTGTCTTGAGCAATAGGCTCTTTTTGTTTAATCTTTAGAGGGCCTGTCTCGTGTGGTCATTAGGACTACTAGTGAGGAGAGAACGACCCAAGTGGTAGCAAAAGAAAAGCCATCTTCTTCCAAACCACTATAAATAACTGTATTCATGGTGAAAACTATGGATAACATGTGCTGATTAGTTCATACAGACACTATGTCTCCCCATAAACCTGGTTGATCAAATTTATTTGATCAGTTGTAGGATGTAACCCCTACTGGCTAGGAGCCTTCTGTATTTACAGAGCTAAAAGTGTTGCATGTATGGCCACATGAGCGGATGTCCTTACTAGCACCTTTTTGTTTTAGAAGCCAAAATCCTTCTATTTGTTGGGGCAGGAGGTCGGACCTCTGGTAGCGGCCCACACACATACGGTTCTTAGTAGAGATACAAAGTTCACCACAAGGAGTTTTCATGGGGACTGATGCTTGGCTTCCCTAAGAAGTGAGTGCTGAGGGTAGAGCCAGTGGGGTCAAGCATCTAAGTATCCCCTCTGAATAGCGTAGCCTCAGGGGAAACTCCATGTGGGATCAACAACTATTGTCCTGGCCAGCCATAAGAATTGTGCTTGACTTATTTTGAACATCAAACATTCAAGACCAAACATCAAAACATTGTGTCTTTTATGTCTTCAAATGTATGCAAAACAGTTTTACATCAAACAACACACTTGTCTTTGAGTCATTTTGGAGTCTAAACACTTGCAAACATTGAGTCCTCATCAACACTATGTCCTCTTGTCACGAAAAATAGTCAAACATTCAGATTTGGTCGCAACAAGCAACCTCATAGATTGGAAAAATTGTACAAAGTTTGCAGAAACGCATCTATGTCATCTAAATGCGTCTGTGAAGGGCAGAAACATGTATGTGTCTTTTGAGCAACATTGCATTTACAACATCTCAGAAATGCAGCTGTGTCTGATAGAACCACGTCTGTGTCATTTAAGCGCATTTGTGTCTGACAGAATAGCGTCTGTGTCATTTAAGTGCATCTGTGAAGTATACAGGCACGTCTGTGTTCAGAATTGAAAACTTTCATAATTTAGCAAACAAAGAACAGTCAGTTTCAGACTTATTAAGCTTCCTAGGTATCTCTTTAGGTTTTCATCTAGCATTCAACTTGTCTTTGGGTCTCACAAAGTCCATCATTGCTTTACACCTTGCATAACATTCACATTTGTCTAAAATTGAGTCAAAAGGTTACTTGCTTGTCCTCATCTTACTTTGTCAACACACTACTGACAACAACATTTTGCTAAGTGGTCCCTCATCAAGGTCTACCACCTTTGGGTCTCATTTGGTCTTACTTAGAGTCAAGGTCAACTTACCTCATCAAGAGAAACTATCATCTCTTTGGAAGTCACACCTACTCTACTACATACATACTTGGTCTTACACTTGACATTGCAAGTAAACTTCAGATTCATTTACATTCCATCCAACTCTTGGTCTTCCTTACTCTTTCCATTTTCATCTAGTCTCACACATCTTGTTCAAGACCTAGTTCATGGTTGAAACCCGTTCCCAAAAATCTAGAAGAGAAACTAAAGAGCCTCAAGAGTCTGCAAACATGAGTTCTTATGAGTATGATAATGATATCTTTTTCAATTCTGATCATACTACATTACCTGACATGGATGTCTATAGAAACATTCCAAATGTTGAGCACATGGACACTACAAATAACAATGATACACACAATGACAATATGGATAAATTTTCCGTACATTCAGCAGAAGTGGAAGACACCATTATGAATCCCCATTTCAATCAATTGGTTGAGGAAATAATGAGGAGAGATAGACACTACTTTTTACAAGTGATGGCACAAAGTGGAACTAAGATCCCTCATGATTTTGACATGTCTCAAATAATGGAACATTGACCTTTGCAACAAACTCACTCCAACATGGATCAAAGGAGGCCTAATAGTGGAGGAAATAGAGGACCACATATGGTGCCTAAATGACCATCATCTTTGTTTCAAAAACCTGAGGTCCCATACACACATGGTCAAGCATATGTTACTCACCTTCGCAGACCATTATGGAAGTCTTATGTAGACAAATATGCTCAATCATATACCAATGCTAAGGATCAACCACCAAAGCAATTGGATATTCAAAGACATGCTCAAAATTTGGACACAAGGAAACCCTGTGTCAAATTTGGGGGCAACACATTAGAACAAACTCATGACGTGCCTGTAGAGTATGGTATACATGAACAAAGCATATATTCCATTCCTCGTCATGACTCTATACCAAGTGGTCCATATACGCAACACCATTATAGACCTCCTCCATATGAACATGTGTATGATCAATACCATCCATATATGCAATATGCTCCTCCTCCAATTGGTGCCTCAAGCATGGGGTATGGTCCAAGAAGTCGGTCTCCACCTAAGAGCAATTTGGAATAGCAAATCAAGGATTTACAAAAGAAAATGGAGGACATAAATACACCGAAGCCAACCTACACAATGAGAGACATATGTACCTATCCATTTGACAAAAGCATTCCAATGCCTCCATTTCCTAAACACTATGTGACACCTAAGTTTGATAAGTATAGAGGCAAAGGAGATCCTAAGGCACACATAAGACAATTTTTCATACCGTGCATTGAGGTATCAGCAGAAGAGACATATTTGATGAGATTATTCCCATAGAGCTTAGGTGATCAAGCTATGGAATGGTTCTCCCAACTTCCACCTGGTATTAAGTCATGGGGTGACTTAGCAGAGGCATTTATTCAACATTTCTCATACAACATAGAGACAAATATTTCAGTCACTACTTTGTGTAACACCAAGCAAAGGGATGGAGAGTCTTTTTCATCATTTTTACAAAGATGGAGGAATCTAGCCAACAGATGCTCTTGCGAAATTCCACAAAAACAAATGGTAGAAATGTTCACCCAAAATGTTAACAAGGACATTGGTTATGACCTGAGAAAAGCTTGTTTGTCCACCTTCAAGGACGCCATTGAAAAAGGCTTAGCAATAGAGAAGGTCCTAATTGAACAAGGAGTCATTAAGATATTCAAGGAAAACAAAGATGACTTTAAAGGAAAAGATAAGCCAAGATTTTGGAACAAAAACAAGAACACAGTCAATGATGGTGTTGTTGATGCCAATACAATGCGACCCAAAATCATTTTTTGGGATCAAGTTCTACAAACAATCAAGTGAATACTCAAACAACTTCAAAGTCATGAAGGAAGTACACCCCATTGGGAGAACCACTTGAGTTAGTTTTCAAGAAGCTAGTGGCAAACAAAGTAATCACAGTTCCAGATTTTCCTCCATATGAACCAAAGGTCAAACCAAATTGGTGGAATGATGATGAGTATTGTGAATTTCACAAGAGAAAGGGTCATAAGATGGGAAATTGTCATCGTCTGAAGAACATTATACAAGATCTTATTGATAGAGGTGACATTGAGATTAAGGGACACTCATCCAATCAAGAACATGAGATGTTTAAGGAACCATTCCCAAAGCATGATAAGGGAAAAGCTGCAGCCACAGATGACCAAACCAGCTATACAAGAGCATCTTATAACTATGATTCAACTATCAATCAATGGACAATTATGTCTCTAGCATTATCATCAAGGAAAAAACGCTTGAGAATTCTACCCAAAGACCCAAGATTGTCTTGAAAGGCATTGGATCTTCTTCCGAACCTACCTCTAAATGTAATGTTACAACTCGTTAAGGTAAATTCACTTTGCAAGGTGCTCTAGCTAAAAACACAGCTTCCTCATCAACCAAACCTAAGTATGACCTTGTCAAATAGTTAGGGAAGACACCCGCACTTATCTCAATCCTTGAGCTCTTATGCATATCCCCCGCACATAAAGCCATTCTTGACAAAATCTTGAGAGACACTATTGTCCCTACTGATCTGAACGTGGACTAGTTTCAAGCCATGGTGGGATACCTTTCCATTCCACACTCCCTTACATTCACAGAAGCCGATGACACCTCTATAAGTCAGCCACATAAGGCACCTTTACACATTGAAGCCTTCATACACAAACATCGAATAAAATGAGTCTTGATAGGTGGAGGAGAAGGTCTAAACATTTGTACATTGAGCACTATTAAACAATTGGGATATTTTGATAAAGCTGTGAATTCTACAAACAAAATTACCATCAAGGCATATGATGACGAGGAGCGTTCATCCAAGGGCACAGTCACCTTACCTCTTAGAGTTGGGCCAGTTACAAAGGATGTAGTTTGTCAAGTCCTAGACCTAGATCTCACATACAATATATTACTAGGACATCCTTGGATTCATGAAATGAGGGCAGTCCCATCTACATATCACCAATGCATTAAGTTTCCTCACAATGGAGTTGAAATAATAGTTAATAGATATCCTAATCCATTCATATACTGCAATAGCTTGAGACCGGAAACTAAAGCGAACATTCCCAGTAATCGCGAAGCTGTTCCTTCTTCTGCATACATTGATCCTAAATCATTAAAACCTTCGACCTCAAAACAAGGTGAGCTTAAAGTCAAATTCTAGGACAAGGGCATGGGTGAATACACCTTGAATCAAACCATGTACTTACAACAAGTCATGAGTTCACCAAAAGAATATAGAAGACCACATCCTAATAAGCAAGTATCTATCATTATACTCAAATGAGACCCCACTATCTTTCAAAGATGGGGTGAATTGGAAGAGGAAGACTTATACAAAATGCTTTACAAAGACCTTGAAAATGATACACAAGATCACATTAGCATACCATGTGAAAAGTATGGCAAAGGGTTTAAGATTCTACAAAAAATTGGGTATGATGGCAAAAGCCCTATTGGCTTAAGAAAATAAGGCATCATTGAACCTTTACAACCTGAATTGACATTAAAAAAGGAACGCTCGAAGGGACTTGGTTTCGTAACTTCCAAGGTCCACACTCAAAGGACAGAAGAAGCATTACAAATCAAAACCACCAAAATTTAACAAGAGAATCTCTATTCCATAGACTCCAATGAATGGGAATGGGGTTTAGACAAATCCGCCAGTGACTACGAGCTCACCGAGATATTCAAAGAGCTAGATGAACCCACAGAAGAAATAACCCCAGAGGATCCCATATAGTCCTTGCCTCTAGGTCCTAGGTTGAAATCACATAGAATGAGAACACCTATCCCAGAATGCGCTACTAGTGATGATAATTTGGATTTGTTTACGATCGAGACTGATGAGGAGAGTGCCAACAATGACCTTGATAACTACCTCGACATACCTGAATATAACTACATCTTCACTCTTAGCCTTGCTAACTTCGAAGACATCAAAGGCCTTCCCCTTGTACACCACCAAATTATTGACTGGGACCGTGAAGGACTTGCACAGTTTGACACATTCCAAAATGATGAAGCTTTTAGTGACTATCTTGGCACATGAGATGATCTCCCTCCTGGGGACCATAAAGCGGGATACACTATAGAACTCAATAACATGGCATATTAATATTAATTGGTCATATTAGTTGGTTATGTGTTCTAATATTTCTATTGCTTTGGCATTTGATGTCAAAGGGGGAAAGATATCTATGGAAAAAAATTGTATTTAGAAAAAAATATCCTTGGGGAAGAGATTATTCATTGAGGGAGAGATATATACACTCTACATTTTTTTTCTGGTATTGATCTATTCTGGAGATTTTTGCTTTTTGGTTTTTGGTATTCTATTTTGGCACTTAGATTTTTTTCCATCTTGTGTTTCTATCAATGCCAAAGGGGTAGATTGTTGGTATTATGGATGTGTTGTGTTATTTTTGTCATTGATGTCAACACTTATCCTTCTGGAGATCTTTGTGTTGGCAAATGCACACTCCAATGAGACATTGTAGGTGATTGAAGGTTTTGTCATTGATGGCAACCTTACAATCCTATGTCACCGGCACCAGCAAAGTTAGATTCTACACTGACACACAGACCACCGACACCGACAGTGAAAGGAAGCATACCGACACAAAAGGCGACATGAATTTTATTGTTAATATATTTTGTTTATTATTGAAAAATCATTGTAAGCCGACTTGGAAATTTGTAAAATGACTCTTATATAAGAGAGATCATTGTAGAACAATTAAAAAAGGATAGAAGAATGTAATTAGGCAAAATAAGGTAGACCTATTATGTGAAATATAGGTTAAGGGTTTATGTAAGAAGCAGAGCAGAAACCGGTACTGGATCTGGCATTATAGGTGCTATTTTGAAGTAGTACAAGACACTGGATTTATATAATCCATTTTGTAAGTCAGTGAGACTTCCTATTTTGTATTTGAGTAGTGAGCTCTAGGCACTTGGCCTTCCTGCATGTGCAGGCCCCTCTTGTAATAGTAATATTCTCTTATTGGCCACTAAGTGAATATTGTGGGTCACAAATCCCACCGAGGTTTTTCCGACACTGGGTTTCCTCATTAAAATATTGTGTTATGGTGTGTTTTTCATGTGGTTGCTTTTGTCTCTATTTATTGCATTAATTTCTGTTTACCGGTACACAGTATTAATATGCTCTATATATTTTAAGTTAAGAAAATCTTATTACCGGTTAGATATTGATTCACCTCCCCCTCTTAGTATCTGTGGGAATCCTAACAATTGGTATTAGATCTTGGTCCTCTAATTTTAGAAGCCTAACAGCTTGAGGAAGATCTTGATGCCGATAGAGATGGAAAACTTGATGAAGCAACTTGAAGAAGCTCTCTCAAACTATGATGGAGAAAAATTGAAAAATATCAGACTTGAAGATGACCTAAAAGCAACTCAGGATATTATTCAAGCACTTCAAGAAAATCTTTCTATTTCAAGAAACAAGAGAAGAGAACTTTGTGAAAAGATGCAAAATGAGAATGATGAAAAATAAAATCTTAATGATATGATAAACAAGCTAAAGCAAGAGAACATGACAACAAAGAATGAGATGCAGGATATGACTATGAGATTCTGTAAAGAAATTGAAGATAGAAAGAAGAATGAAGAAGATTTGACTAGAAGACTAAGTGATGCTGCAAATGAAAACACAAGACTTAGTTATGAAAATGATTTGTTGAAGACAGATTTGATGCACACTCAGAATGACTCAAATGAACTGAAGAGGCAGAAAGAAGTCTTAGAAAGAGAACTAGATACTGCAAATCAACATAAAGAGAAATTCAAGAAAAGCTCATAAGAACTTGGTAACTTGCTGAAGAATAAAAAACCTAAAGGTGACACTTGTGGAATTGGCTTTGAAGTTGGTGAAAGTTCCGGTACTGCAAACACACATGATCATAGCAAACTAGTAAGACAACCTACTCCTTATAAATTCAATGGCAAATGCTTTAATTGTAACAAGTATGGTTACAGAGAAAATCAATGTAGATCTAGAAATTATCAAAATACCAATGCACCCACCGATCAATGTTCAAAATGCAACAAAGTTGTTCATAATTCTAAGAATTGCAGAATGAATGTGAGATGTTATGTTTGTGGAAGATTTGGACACTTATCTAATCAATGTAGAACACAAACCGGCATAGGTTATGGGAAGGCTATTCAGAAAAATAATGTGACTTGTTATGCTTGTAACAAGATTGGACATATTGCAAAATTCTGTAGAAGTAAGGCACCACCGGTAGACAACAAAGGTTCTAGTTTGAAAGGAAAAGAAAAGGTTGAAGAAGTTAAGCAAGAATTCTCAAAACAATGGATTAGAAAGTCAGACCTAAATGGTGTTGGGAATACTCCTCCACCGGTAGAACCAAGCAACACTCCACCGACAGAACAAAGTAGCACTCCACCGACAGGAGTCTCTTCATCTAATTGAAGAAAATTCTTTTGAGGGTTTGGAAATCAATGTGAAATATGCTATTATTCCCTCAATTGATGGTAAGAAGTTGAAATTACTTCTATATCGGCATATATGTTAAGTGATTACTTAACCAACAAGCATTAAATGTGGTAGTTGGCAGATTGACATTATAAATTAGTGTTTTTGGCTCCATTTCACTTCACCGAGCATTCAAACATTTGAAGAGTGCTAAATTTCCAGAGCTAAGGCATTTCGAGCAAAGAGGCAAAGCATTTCAGCAATCAATCTTTCCAAAGGCAGAAAAAGGTATTTATAATCATGGCATCCTCTTCTGTACCTGAATTCATAGCAAACCCTACTGTAGTTGAGGTAATCAAACGCCCTAGGCCCGTATTTCAGCTAGTTCCCAAGATAGCTAGAAAAGATGATAATATTGGTGCATTTTCCCAAATCCCCAAAGGAGTTGTTTTTGCAGAAGACCCTAGAATGTACATCCATTGCCACATAGAAGAATTAGGTGATGGGGAAATCAAGAACATGTACAAGAGTGTCATATGTGATGACTCCGGTAATGTGAAGCCTGAACACAAAATTATTGAAACCCTAGGATTCACTGAAATCCTCAGCATTTCGGATTTCCCTAAGGAAGTTATTAGGATAGTATTGAGTAGGGTACATGGTGCATTCTTTTGGCTAGATTCGGTTCATAAAATTACAAAGGAAGCTGTGAAAGCTGTAACAAGGTTACCTTCCACCGGTAACAAACCAGACAAGACAAAGAAGGTCTCAAATGACCTGGTAATGAACCTAACAGGTGCAACATCTGACAAAAGGTCCTTAAGGGTAAATGATGTAACTGACATAAATGTGATATTCATTAGCATGATTTTAGGTTACAAAACAACACATGCAAACAAACTTAACTCAGTTTCCAGCTTATGCATAAAAAGTGCACATGATATGGTTAAAGATAATGTGAAAATTGATGTATGTGAATGGTTAAAGGATGAACTTATTGACAATCTGGGAAAGATCAAGAAGGACAAGAAAGGGAGATTCAGATTTGGTAACTTACTTGTTTGCTTAATGCTACATATAACCAAAAAGGTGCCCGGTATAGGTAATAAGAACCTTGGATTTGACATACCGATAGGCAAACAGTTATCTGATCTATTCAACAACATGGGTGAAAACAGAGAAAAGAATATTAATGAATACTTTCAAGCATTAAAGGCTAGAATGAACACTAGAGTAAGATTATCACAAGCAATTGTAGATAAATATAAGGATGATATATTCTTTGTGATTAAGAAGGATGAGATCTGGATGGAAGCAGTTATCCCAAGAACAATTTGGGTTACTGAAATGGGTTATGAGACAAATGATCACATCATTGAAACATATGCTACAACCCTTTTGGAAGCACCCAATGAACCAAAGGAAGAGGTATTTGGTAGTGTTGAAACCGTTGAAAAACAAATTCAATCCAAGAAGAGAGTGAAGAAAGTAGAAGCAACAGTGAGGAGAGGCTCAAGGCAGGATAAGGCTATCAAAGAAGATGTACTAAAACAAACTGGTATCACTGAAGATGAGTTACAGGCACAGCAACTAGAAACTCACCTTTCACCAGTAGCAACTTCTTCAGAGAGTGACATGCCAGCTGGATTTAAAAGAGTTGTAAGGAAAAGACAACCTTCACTGGTATCCACACCTTCAACTAGAAGAACCAGGCAAAAACAACAGGTAGTGAGGCCCCCAGTCAAGAAGTCTACTCCTAAGAAGAAAAAGTTGACACCAAAGAAAAGGACTCAACAAAATATTTCTCTGATTGACAGACTATTGGATGAAATCATAGAAGAAGGAAAACTTAAAAACATCAACAAACTATATGACTCACTATCAATTGATGATAAAGAAAAGGTTGAAAATAGTGTTATTTTACACTTGGATATCTACAAAAAGTTCTTGATGCAAGTTGTAGATGAACTACCAGATGAACTATTCAAGAGACTGGAAGCAAGAAGACAATCTGTTGTAGAACTTGACAAGAAAATAAAAATTGAAAAATTACTTACTGTCTACCCAGTTAACTCTCCAAAGGAAATAGATTATCTAATTGCAGAGGCTAACCGGTTAGTATTCTCTACTGCACACCGACATATTGCACTAATGGTTGGAAGAGTAAATGAGGTTGCAGAAGAAACTAAAAATGCATGGGATATATTCCTTGTTGAGAAGGAAAAATAGGAAGAGTATAGAAACCCTAAACCAATCAAGGTATATCAGAAAGACAAGGATGAGGGTAAAGGAAAGGTTGGTGGTTCTCCAAGCATCAAAATAAGAGATAACTTATCCCCACCACCTCTGGTTACTCCACTGGTAACAAAAACTAAAAATCAATTGGCTAATGAGAGTATGGATGTATCACAAGAGGATACAAATCTTAATTCTGAGGTACTTTACATAGTTTATGTTGATACTCAGAAAGTCAACATTATGATAGACAAGGACACAACCGGTAAGATAGATATGGCTAGTGAGCCACTGGTAACTGATAACATAGATAACACTGAAGGTAAACCGACAGATGGGAAAACAAAACAACAAGTAGAACAACAAGCAGAACAACAAACAAAGCAACAAGCAGAGCAACAGGCTCCAAAACAGGAACAGGTTCATGTGGAAATAGTGCCACCGACAACAGGAGAACAACAAAAACCTTTTCTTAAGGAAATGGAAACACAGACTGACCTACCAGAGGTCATTACAAGCAAGGATATTGCTCCCACCGGCCGGAATTTAGAATGTTAGCTCTTCAACTGTAGGATTTAAATCAACAAATGTAACTAAAGTACTTTTGGACTCTCTAAAGAAAATAACAGATTGTAGTTCACAGGCATATAAAGCAATAGATGACACAATTCCAATTTTGGAGATGATAGCTCCAAAATGAAATGTAGATAATAAGGATTCTTTGAGTCAACTTGACACTTTGTCTAAGTATATTACTGACAACACAGTGACAGTTGAACAAATAAAGGAGGAAGCATTCAAAGAGAGGTTAGAAAAGGAAAAACAAAAATTCTATGAGGAACAAATAAGGAAGTGTACAAGGCAGTTTGACACACTTCTACCGAAATTGTGCAACACACTCAAGGAGTTCAAAACTTTGTATAGAGACACTTATAAGACAAACTTTTTGACAGTTGACATAGACAAGAAAATGAGCAAGATACAGGAGGAAATTAATAAGCTAGCTGACAATTTTATTAATTCATCTGATTCATTATCAAATTTTGAGCAAAAGATAATAGGTTTTGAGGAAGAGTTACTAAAGCTAGAAAGAGAAAAGGAGTGAATAAAAAGTAAGGCTTAAGATCTGAAATTAAGACTAAGTCCACAACTGGACTACCTAGTATCTTTAAGGAAAGAAATATCTAATGCACTGGTACAAAGACGGAAAACACCGGCAGAGAAAATGCAACACCTCACCAGTACAGTTCAAAGAATAGAGGCAACAATAAAGAACAGTAAAAAGTTCATTGAGAACTTGAATTTGGTTCTGGCAGATTTTTTTCAAATTGTAACCACCCGGTTACAAGGTTGAGACAAGAAACCATACTCTATTGACACTTTGACAACCTTTGTCATTGATGCCAAAGGGGGAGTAGTGGTATGAGAAAATAATCAGGACTCATCTGCTCAGGGGGAGTTCACACATTTTTGGTAACATATTTTTGGACTACACATTTAAAAAATTTCTCATGAATGTTGCCATCAATGCCAAAGGAGGAGATTGTTGGCAAATGCACACTCCAATGAAACATTGTAGGTGATTGAAGGTTTTGTCATTGATGGCAACCTTACAATCCTATGTCATCGGCCAGGCAATTCACCGACACCAACAAAGTTAGATTCTACACTGGCACATAGACCACCGGCACCGGCAGTGAAAGGAAGCATACCGACACAAAAGCCGACAAGAATTTTATTGTTAATATATTTTGTTTATTATTGAAAAATCATTGTAAGATGACTTGGAAATTTTTAAAATGACTCTTATATAAGAGAGATCATTGTAGAACAATTAAAAAAGGATAGAAGAATGTAATTAGGTGAAATAAGGTAGAACTATTATGCGAAATATAGGTTCAGGGTTTATGTAAGAAGCAGAACAGAAACCGGTACTGGATCTGGCATTATAGATGCTATTTTGAAGCAGTACAAGACACTGGATTTATATAATCCATTTTGTAAGGCAGTGAGACTTCCTATTTTGTATTTGAGCAGTGAGCTCTAGGCACTTGGCCTTCCTGCATGTGCAGGCCCCTCTTGTAGCAGTAATATTCTCTTATTGGCCAGTAAGTGAATATTGTGGGTCACAAATCCCACCGAGGTTTTTCCCACACCGGGTTTCCTCATTAAAATATTATGTTATGGTTTGTTTTTCATGTGGTTGCTTTTGTCTCTGTTTATTGCATTACTTTTTGTTTACCGGTACACAGTATTAATATGCTCTACATGTTTTAAGTTAAGAAAATCTTATTATTGGTTAGATACTGATCCACCCCCCCCCCCTCTTAGTATCTGTGGGAATCCTAACACTTTGGTTATATTGAACCAACACATTGTGTTCACTGGCAAGTTTAGGGACTTATGCATAGTCACCGTTATATTGTTCACCGACAAGTTATATTGTTCACCAGCACTGAGGATGACTTGTTATCATCTGGAGATCACTTGGTTATGTCGAAGACATGGTTTGGATACTTGGTTTTGGTATTTTGATTAATGGTCTAATTGGGTTGACATATGTGCTGTTACTGACTAATTGGTCTAGGTTATGGACCGGTATGCATTATCTATTTTAGATCAGAATGACACACTATGGAGATGATTTATTGATTGGATATTGTTGTAAATGTATTGAGCTGACATGATGCATCACATCTTAACTTGTTTGTAATTGATTTTATTGTAATATTCTTAGTGAGCCGACCTACACATTTGGTCTTAGATTTTCTATATATGTAAGATCTCAATTGATGAGATATAGGAAATGGGACATGGTATGTAAGGTTATGGTATTGTAACATGGTATGTGCAAATGTTGAAGATCATATGAACAGACCATAGAGAAGGTTCAAGGAAGGTTTGAAGGTGATTATTAGAGCTTAACTAGTACTGAATCTAGCATTGGAGATGCTATTTTGGGCAGTACATTATTCTAGGATTTAACTATCCTACTGTAGTCATTGTGACTCCCATTTGAGTAGTGTGCTCTAGGCGGTTGGCCTTTTTGCATGTGCAAACCCCATTTGTATATACATACTATCTTCAGTAGTATCATCTAATTGTGGGTAAGGTTTCCCACCGTTGTTTTTTCCGTTACAAGGTTTCCATGTTAAAATCTTTGTGTTATGTGTTGTGGATGTTGTTTCTCTTTGTGTTTCATGCATTAAGTTTCACCGGTATTGATATTAACTATTAATCTATTAACCGACATTAAGTTTGGTTTACCGGCATTAAGTATTAAGTTTGATTAAGTTGTATTTGGGTTGAAATTCATAGTCAATTGATTCACCCCCCTCTCAGTTGCCTTCCGGGTTCTAACAAGATGGTTCATGATTTGGTGCTCCACAGGCTATCTTTCTAGTCTGAATTGTTGTTGTTAAGTGTTCTTGTGAGTTAGCGTGTTGATCGATGAAGATTTGCATAAGTGGTGTTGGTGTAGCTATTGTGAATGGTTCTAATGTGCTTGTTGGTGTTTCTTAATCATGTCCTATTTTTCTTGGTGGTTCTCATTGATTCTTGTGTGTGTTCTTCATGATTTTGTTGATCCGATGATATTCTTCATATTATGTGGTATTCTTGGTAGTGTAGCATGTTGCGGTTGATCTTGGCAGGATTTTCGGTGGTGATGCATGTTTGGAGATTTGCTTTAGGTCCATGCTATGTCATGTATATAATTATATTGGTCCAGTGGTTCACATATGTATCATGTGATGTAATTTTGTAATTGAGAGTTGAGGGTTTGGCCAACCTTGTAGTCAAGGTTGATGAATTGTATATATAGGTGGTATATTCATGTAATTTGAGTGTCGATGTTGTTTTTTCATTATCAAAAAGAGGTATCTGTGGTGCATAATCTAATTTATCATTCGGTTTGGTGTATTGAGCAGAGATTATTGCAGGGAAGACAAATGTGCTTAACCAGAACTGTCATCAGGCATAAGGAGATGCTAAATTTGTAGTTCATGTAATCTAGATTGTAATCTAAATATTATTGTAAGGTAGTGAACCTTCCCTGAGGGTTGTAGCCTTCTGGGTTGATAGGGTTCACCTAGCCTGCTCAACACTTCACTAAGTTGAATTTGCTCAATTCCACCAACTCACTAGGCCTGGTTGTTTTCTATACCTACAAGTCCTTCTCAATCTCTTCTAGGGCTTGGCTCTTACTCACTCCAAGGTGTTTGTTTCAAGTGTCCTTGCTAGGAACCCTACCAATTCACTATGTTCCCCATATGCTCCATGATGGCTTCTTGGCTCAAATTCATCAAACTATCGTTCAAAGGTCTTGAAATGTTGCAGAGGTGTGGAGGGTTATTCCCTCATGTTTTTAGATGGTTTTAAGGTCCATTTGTGGTTTGCAATCCAAATGTTTCTTATCGATTTCAAAAATTGGTCTAGAAGAGGGCTACAAGGGAAAGACCCCCAATTAGGCCTCCTAGAACCAGTTTTGAGGTCTTGTGCTAAAATGATCCAAGGGACCCCCAAAAAAGAGTGGATTTTCTTCAATGATTCACTCAACCCCAAGGTATTTTAATGGTTTTAAGCTTCCAACCCTTCTTTGCATACACAAACCCCAAAATGAGAATTTCAAGGGCTTCTAGGCACTTGACTGGTAGCAACAAGTAAAACTTGTTTTTGGACCTTCAAATGGAACTCTTGGGGATTCCTCCTGCACAAGAAAATCTGTATAATCTTATTACAACTTCCCAAAATCTTGGGACTTTCATTTACATTCACCCTTGCAATTTGTGCTATCTTTTCATCTTGCCTTCTCTTGCCGAGTTGCTCCTGGACTCGCCTAGGGCAAGATGCTAAAATATAAAATGACACTTTCAGACCTCCTCCTTCCATATGTACACTTTAAAATGGGTTGCCTACCATTTCCCAATAGGTTGTGATTAACACACGGTGGGATTTTATGGGGCACCCATTTTAGCAAAAACTGCTAATTACAAGCCAAAACTAGCTACTTGTGAAACAAAACACCAAAATAGTAGTAAATATTATGTACAAAGCTTGGAATTGAAATTAATACCATGAAACACACTACCAAACTTCAATCCATCATTGGATTCATGGATTCAATCCATTAAACCTTCAAGAAATGCAAAATTTGACAAAAATAATGAAAAGTGCAGTCCAAAATCTTGTGTTTCAATTATCGCTTCCAAAATCCAAGTACACCAACCTTGATAAACATGAAAGAGAGGGTTTATATAGACTTCTCATGTGTGGAGTCCTTCCATGGCTTTTTGAAAGCCCTAGCTTCAATTCTTACCAAATTCAGAACAAAAGTTGTTATGACAACTTTTTGCAACTTTGTGCTTTTTCCACTTTTGATCTCTCCAACCTAAGAGACCTATGTCCAGTCATCACATGTGACATTTCAAACATTCCTAAGACCCATTTGACCCTCTCTAAGGCTTTTCACAACATTTGACAATTTTGACCAACCAAAAGGCCAAAAACCTTCTCAAGCACACTATTTACACAAAAATGCAAACCTAGGTAAAATGAACTCCACCTAGGCCTACATTGACAAAATACTCACTCTTGGACCCTCTTGGAGTCCTTATTTACTACTGAATTGGCTAGGGTCAGTACAAGCCAAAATTTGTAAAGACAAGAAAACTAGGACCTAGGTGCTCCTGCACCATAGGTCATCTTATTTTGAGCAGTGAGCTCTAGGTAGTGTGCTTGAATGTATGTACATTCCCCATTGTAATATTTACACATACTACTATAGAGTATCATCTTATTGTGAGTAGGTTCCGATCGTGGTTTTCCATGTCAAAGTCTTGGTGTTATGTGTGTTGGTTCTATTATGTTTATCTTTATTCTTGTTGCAGTTGTTTAGATATGAGATTGTGCTTGATTTGATTAATCCGACGAAAAATAATTCACCCCCCCCCCCCCCCCTTCTCAGTTTTCCCTCTTGGTTGCTGCTAACAAGTTTGTGATGCAAGAGTATCTAGGGTGTAAAAGAAATCTTCCATCACCCAAAATGTTGTTTAAATTTTTAAGTAAGGGCTATTTTTGGCAGGATTACTATTTTTAGTAAGTTTTCATTCGTGCATGTATGAGCTTGAAAATTGACCCCAAGAACCAAAATGGAAAAAGAATCATCTCTTTATCATGTGTCATTTGGGAGATATTAATGTTTCAAGGTTCAAAAAACCTATAAAAAATAATCAACTCGAATTTTGGACCTTTAAATGATTGAATGGGACCTCGGTGAAAGTTTGATCAATTTTTGATCTAGGGAAAGAAAGTTGTAGAACTCTTGGAGATCTTTAGTTTTTTTTTAAAAGGGGGGCTCAATTGGGTTCTCAGATCAAAATATATAGCCTTAAGAAGTTGCACTACTCTATAAGGAAAAATATAAATTCTCAAAATACTCTAGTGAATACCAAAATCCATTTTGGACATATTCTCATCATATTCTAATATAGAGAAAAAAGGATATAAAAGTGGCCAGCCTAAAAATGGGGAAGTTAAACTTTTCAGAATATTCTAGGGCAATTAAACTTCCAAATATAAAGAAAACAAATGGAGGTTACAAAGTTCATTTCCAAGAGTGCAGATTGTGGCTGTACCTTGCAAATTATTGTAAGAGAAAGCCCATGTGGTTGTAGTATGTTATTTTTTGAATATTGTAATTTCATTTCATTTCATTGAGATAATAGAAAGAAAGTGTTTCCTTTCTTGCGTTTTATGTTTATTTATCTATTGTTGTTATGTGTATATGGGTTTGTAAGGGGAGTACCCTCCATTAATTTGAAGTAGGTTTTTAAGCAAGTAGAGTCAAATTTCTAGAGAAAGGTGTCACCACTAAGCACAAAGGGAGTTGTGGAGAAACAAAACTATAGTTGAAGGAGAATATTCATTGGAGAAAGGTACAAAAAAAGAAGGTATGCATGGTAATGGGATTTAAATGGGAATAGTTAATGGAATTGTATTATTGAGAAATATTTTGAGTGATTTGGAATGCTTATTATACTCGAGTTGTTGTAGGGGGTGCATGATCGATTGTACTTGATCCCAAAAATTTTTGGTCCAAAGATGTAAAACTTATCAATAAGAAAGTTTAATTTCTCTAGGTGTTTTGTAGGAAGCGGATGTAATCATTTAGTGTGTATCCTCTTCTGCATAGAAGGGACATGGCATCAAGTTGTAGAATTATCTAAGCTTAATGGTGAATCAAAGAAGTTGAATATTTGACTAAGGGGAGAATGTGAGATGGTGTAATCTCAAAGTGTGAAGGACCAAGGTAATTTTTTAAAACAAAGTTTAACATATTGATGAACCATATCAGTAAAAGGGATTCCTATAGAATTAGTGAGTACAATGGTTAGTTACCCATGTATCTCTATAGATGGATCACTTTTTATATTGATGCAAAAATCATTTTTAATACAAGTACAAAATAAGTTAGGATTCTGTGCACCAACGATGTGACTCTATTGGAGGTGTTAATGAAGGAAATTGGAATTGGTAGTTGCGATTAAGGGAGAGTGTTGCATTTAGAGTAATCCCAACTACCTATGCGAGTTAATTCACATCAGTTGACAAACACAACTAGAAGATTTAATAGTTGAAGACTTTATTATTAACCTTATCTTTTATGTTCAGATCTTCAATCTTATGTTATCAACAAATTTATTACTCTAGAAAAGCCAATAAATATCCTATGTGTTGCCCATGTTGTACAGACCTTGAGTTATTTAACTCTTTTATTAGTTATATTATTGGCAATAGCTCCTTTCTAGTTGTTTAGTTTACTATATATTGTATCACTCTGTGACTCTTCTACTTACTCTTTAGAGTCCAACTCTTTAGAGATGAATGGGGCTATTAAGAGCTATGAAGCTCAGATGTAATCTTTCAGTCTACATAAAATAATTTTTTAAATCTATTTCTATTATGCTCCCTCTATTTTCTATAATACTAAAAATGTAATAGTAGTTACTATTTACACTATCATTCCCCCCTTGTTATTACATTTCCTACAAATGTACTATTGAAACCTCAAGTTTCACCCACCCAAGGGACCCCCCGCTTAAGGCTTACACAACAACAATTTCTGAATACATAAAATAAATACATATATTTGAGAAGATCTTTCCTTGGAGAACCAAACCCTGAATCAAGTGGAACTCCACCAAGCTACCTCGTGACCCTCATAAAGGTGAGGCTCTAAGCTGAATTCCTAAGTTCTCCTCTCCTTGAACTCTTGAATCAAAGACACAAAATTATTAGACAACTATCCTCCAAGTTGTCTCTTGACCCCCATAATGGTATAATTCTTGATCACAGTCTCATGAGTTCGCTCTGGGCAACCATCTATACCAAGCTATTCAACAAACACCTTATGTGTCTCCCCTAATCAAACTTCACAATATATGTATTGTTTGGACCTATCTGCATCTACATGTAAAAAATAAAAGAAGGAAAGAGAGAAAATCCAAAAACACTTCTCATACCAAGCATCATCTTAGAGCGAGAAGCTAGCTTGAGATGATAAAAATCCCCCATCCTTCTGTGCCAACATCCTCCAAGCTGACATTTGTTAGTCCTTAATCTCCCAAAAGTAGCATTAGAAGAAGTGCTACAACCTTAAAAAGCCCAATCAAAAACATTCATAAGAAACTTGTGAAAAAGTTCTTTTGCAAGATCACCATAAGAAAATTCAATGACATTAAATAAGGTCCTCATAATAAAGACACTTACTTCCATCCTAACTACAATTATCTTCAGACCTTCTATCTCCATAATATTGACAAAATATATCCCTTATATCAACAATGACTCCGAATATCAAACCAACTTTTCCTTACACCACTCCTATCACTAACGATGACCAAACCACTCATATGACCAACCTTTCTCAAAAACAACTATGTCGTAAATGTAGAAACTCTTATCTTTCTAGGCATTAATGTGATAGATCATTGCATCTGTGAACTATGCTCTTTTACAACACCCATTTTCAATCATAAAGAAACAATACCTAAGTCATGTGGTCGTTTAACGTAACTTTCATAGGGAAACATTACCTTACTATTCCATATGTTGTTAAAACGCCATCCTTAACCAGGGTAGACCAAGATGAAAAGCATAAAACTCCAAACTAATTCAATGTACTATCTCATGCGCTGTACCTCCACACAGTTTCTCTATCATTGGCCCACCTTCAAATGACACACATATGATCAACTATTCATCTCAGTCTTCTTCTCACGTTGCACACAATACTATAATCTCTTTCTACAAAAAAATCAGGCCATCATCAACATCTTCTTCCAACATCTCAACAAACTTCAAGCACCAAAAGAATGGTGAATTTCCACAAACCTCCACATATGCGTGTACAGCTTGTGTTGCCTTTATGCCATCAAACAGGTAATACCTAGCTAATAATGTTAACGATGTAATATTAGTTACCATTTACGCTAACAATTTTCTTGCTCAGGTTAGTGTATGTGTGGATGGATATAATATTTGCTGATTTCTTTTTTAAATCTCTTTCTATTCAATCCATTCAAGTCACATTTATATTTTGATGTTACCCAAGGTTGACAACTTTGTTTTGTTTGATAGTAAGGTTGATATTAGTTGGTTGGTGTTAGGAATGTCATAGTGACTTGAAATATTAGTAGTTGGTAGTTGTAGTGATGATGAGGAAGAAAATGATATTTCTTTTTTATATTCTTTTCAATAAAATCAAATTCCTAGCGATTCCAAGAAATTAAAATATTTGTAGAGTTTCAATGATAGTTTGTAAATTAAACCAAAAGAAATATATGCCCTTCTCCACCTGAAACGTTGTATAAGAGTGAAAAGATATAAAAGAAAGAAAGCAAAATTCTTTCATTTTGTCATCACAATGGTGGCCCTTGTTGCATTAAAGAAGGGGAATCCATAATTAAAATCACTCAAACATCTAAAGGAAAAGATATTATTGATATGATGGAAATAAATTCAACAAAATTTGTTGAAGCGTATCATTTATATGATGAGGGTAGTTCTGATGAATCATAAATCTTTCTTTGTGATCAAGAAAATAATATTTCTTTTAGCCTCTAATCAATGATGAGAATCATAACACGTGATCAAACAATCTAACATGTTTTGCTTCAAAAATTATAATACATGGACAATCTTTTCACAACATAATCTACGAGAAAGAAGGTAGAGAATATCAAATTGAATTAAAAGGAATTATAACCCCAATACAAATGTAGACTGGATATGATAAAATTCAAAAATGAGAAAAGTGAAAATCTATAATAAGAAGATAAAAATAATCATAGTTTGAAATTTTTTTATCTTGAGAATCATACTATACTTTTATCATAATATTCCATTCCTCTTGGTACTAATCCATTTAGTAATATTAAAAAAACAAAGAATAGTTCCAGACTCTTGATAACAATTATAATTTTTTAAGTATGAGTCAAGAAAATAATGTTTGACAAAAAAAAAAAAGAAGAAGCGAAAGATAACATTAACAAACATCATAATGTTTGGAAATTAAGATAACTTATGTAATGCAAGGAGATATAATCCATGATAACTTAATTATTGATTAATAATTGCAAATCAATAATTGTTTACGTCCAGAATGAGACCTATTTTTGTTCTTGAAAGCAATGGATATTAATAGAAATTGAAGATGAAATTGTTTCTAATGCACTGGTCATGCTGTCTCTCAGTTTGGGAGTTACATTCAGATATTCATGTGTTTTGTAATATTTCAAATATAGGCGAATGTGTTCATAAATTGCTGAACCGGTTTTTCATTACTATAAAAGTTTGTGCAGCCCAACTCTTTCTTATCATTTAATAAAATAGAAGAAAGCGTGATTGATAAACTCTTTTGTGGACAACATTGAACTTTCTACGTAGTTGAATCTAATAGAAAACGTGGATGAATCAGCTTTTGTCAATTATCCAACTCAAATGATATTATAATGATAATACACAACTTTAAACTTAGAACATGAAGAAAAGTGCAAAAGGTTATGAAGTTAGTGTTTTGGAAATTGTTTAGAAAGAGTTCAGTGGTTTTTAGAGGTATGATGTTAATAATGAATGACTTTTTATAAGGGATTTGCAATGGTGTATGATGATTCTTAATTTTAATATTTATTTATTTATTTATTTTTGATGGATAATGGTATGCGGGTAATATAATTTAATATATGGTTTATATATAATTTTAAAGCATGTGTATGAGTCATGGTATAAAAAACTAGCAATTGCATCTTGGTGTGCAATGGGTATGCCAAAAAGGTGTGGAAGGTCAATTTGATTATCTTTTTTGTCTATTTTTTGTAGACATATGTGTAATGTGTGAGGCCAATTGGTAGGAGCTTTAGAAAAATAATGTTGTTTGTGCAACAATGGTCTCAATGAAGAATTGATAGCTTCAAATTAGCTATTTATCCATTCAAGCAAATCTAAACATGATTTAAATAAAATCTTTGAATGAGGAAATAGTAAAATAGAGATAAGGGAAGAAATAAAAGAAGAAATATGGAGGGATGAAAATAGAGAGGCAAAACAAATAAAGGAAGAGATGGAGATAAAGAGGTGAAGAAATCTAGATATAGAGGTCTAGGAACATGGAAAGGGTGAGGGATAGGGAGAGATATGGAAGAAATCTAGATATAGAGGTCTAGGAACATGGAAAGGGTGAGGGATAGGGAGAGATATGGATTGATAGAGAGAAGGAAGATTGTTGTCTATTGTTTGCATACATTTTTGTAGTTCATCATGTGAATTGGTAGGCCATTTACTAAATGATATTGTTTGTATAAAATAGGTCTCAATGAATAAGTGATAGCTTCAAATCAACTATACGTCCACTTACAAACTTTTTGCATACAAATGTGCATGTTGTTTTTGCAACAAAGGTCTCAATGGAGAAGTGATAGATTCAAATCAACTATGCACCCACTTTTAGGATCCAAACATAACTAAAACAAAACCTCCAAATCAAGAAAATAATGGGGAGAGAGAGGTAGAAGGAGGGTGGGAGGAGGATTAAGGAGATAGAGATGGAGATGGAGATGGAGAGAAGGAGAGGAATAGATAAAGAGAGAGAGAAGCGAAGGATAGATAGAGATAAAAAAGATAAATATATAAAGGGAGGCAGAGAGAGGAGAGAGGGAAAGATAGATAAATAAAGATAGAGATATGAAGTGATATATAGAGAGAGGTAGAGAGAGGGAGAGATATAGGGGTGGAGAGAGATGGAGTAATAATGAGATAGAGGTTGAGGGAGATATGGAATAAGAAATATGGAGAGATAGAGATAAAGAGGCAAAGAAATATAGATATTGAGGTGTAGGGAGAAGGAGAGGGAGAGGGAGAGTGATGGAGACATGTTTAGAGATAGAGGGGAAGAGAAAAAATGAGGTTGAGATGAAGATAAAAGAAGAGAAGGAGAGAGAGAGAGAGAGGATATGGATAGAAAGAGATAAAGAGGAGTGAGATGGAGAGAGAGGGGGAGAGAGAGAGAAGATATGGATAGAAAGAGATAAAGAGGAGCGAGAGGGAGAGAGAAATAAAAGATGAAGATATAGAGTATGAGAGATGGAGTGAGAAAGAGAGAGGCAAATATAGGTAGAGAGATATGGATAGAAAGAGATAGAGGATCAAGAGGAAGATAGAGAGAGAAAAAAGGAAATAGAGATATAGATAAGGCTAAATGGAGAGAATAAGAAAGAGAGGTAGGGGGGTCATCTCACAATAATGGTTGCCACTTTCACCTGCGAAGGAAAAATGCAGATGGGGGGAAAAAATTCCAAGCGTGTTTGTTCGTACTATGGGTGTTCGAGTGAACCTTTGGGGTTCGAGCGAACCCCCAACCTCGATCATACATGTGACATCACTGGGGTTTCCTCAAACCCCCTTTTACTAATATTTTATGGGTTTCGCTTGAACCCTCCCCCCCTTCGAGCGAACCCCTTTTAAACTATTTTTCAACCATTATAAAATGAACATAGGGGGTTTCATTCAAACCCTCTTTATTCGAAGTGGTGTTCATTCGAACCCCCTTTTTGGGTAAACGCACAAAGTTGGGTCCCAATCCCACGGAAGTCCATGGGTTGGGAAAAGAGCCCGCTAGAAACGGGTGCCTGATTTTTACAAATCGGGCACCCATTTAGCTTCGAGTGCCCGAGCCATTAAGAAACGGGTGCACGAAGCTAAACAGGCGCCCATTTCTTTCAAATCGGGCGCCCAATTTGAAACAAATGGGCGCCCGTTTTTGAAATGTATTTTTTTTTTAAACCATTTTCCATCATTTTCACTGTTTGGAAAACGGGTAGACATTTTAGAGGAGCATGGGTACCCATTTTTTTCACCCCAGCTGACCCCCCAGACTATTTTTACCTCCTTCTAGGTATTTAGTTTTATGTTTTATATTCAGTTTTATTTATTTTTATTATTTTTCATAAAAAAATGTTACTGTATTGTTATTATTTAATTTTAATGTTTTAAAGTTTGAAAATCCTCTTTTATTTTATTTTATTTCATGTTTAAAATAGTTTTTCATTTTTAAATATTGCAAAAAACATGAATAGTAAAAACCGTAGGAAAAAAACAAAAAACATGAATAGTATTTAAACCGTAGGAAAAAAATAAAAAACAAAAACGCAAATGAACAATAAACATTAGACACAAAAAACAGACAATAAACCCTGAACAGAAAAATGACACTAAACCCTAAATAGAAAAAAATGAACGATAAACCATAGAAAATAAACAAACAACAAACCCTAAAAAATTAACAAACAATAAACCCTAGATGAAAATCAACAATAAACCCCCCTTCTCTCTCTCACACATGTACACGTTACCATCTCTATCATTACGCTCTCTCTCTCTCAATCTCTCATTATCCCCTCTCTTTCTCTCATACACACACTACCCCCTCTCTCTCTCTCTCTCTCTCACACACACACACACACACACACACACACATTACCCCCTATCTTTCTTTCACACATTACACTCTCTCTATCATTACCTTCTCTCTATCTCTCAAATAGGGTTCTTAAATTTGATAATACTCTAACTATCACTATTAATCCTCACTACTTCCTAACTTAGCCCAATCATGAAAGAGGATATCAATATCCTCAAAATAATATTTAACATATGTAATTCTAAACTCCACAAACAAGGATAATATATACAAAAGATATGAATCCCAAGTGGTCATGTTTAGAAGGTGATTAATGCCATGTAGACTAAATCAATTGGGTTTATGGAATTGGTGATAATAATCTAAAATAATAAAAAACATTTAAGATGGATATTAGGTCTTGATAGGATGAGTCCTTGAAGAATGAGACAAGCCTCTAAATTGTCAAAACATGCAAGACCTATGATATAATAAATTTCCTCTTAAGTATCACCATCGAAGGGTATGTGATCTTCATCTACAAAGGGAATGAAAGAATCTACAAGAGGATCCTCTAGGAATGGAGAGATATGAGAGTCTCCATGGATCTCCTAAACTCTATTCCAAAGTGTGTGGGGGAAATCAATATCCAATGCAATACACATATAATCATGATCTTGATACTAGATCAAATCACTCCTACATGGTCAATGATGTTACACCAAGATTATATAATTTCTAGTATTTCTAGTGTAGGTATGACTCCATACATAAAAGGAAAATGATTACACCACCTAAAACTTATCAAGATACCATTTTACAAAAGAATCATAGTTATCCCTATCTAATTTTACCACAAAAGGATGAATAGAGAAACCTACGATACCTCCTCAAATAAAAACTTAAAAGATCAATAAAATCAATACATATAAAACATATCAAACAAATTCATCTCATGTAAGACGATCATTTTCAAGTGCCAAGATGTCCATGTAAATGACTAGAATATGAAATCACAAAAAATAAAATATAAAATATAAAATACGAGGGAATATTCTAGAAAATAATTGTGTGATCTATGAAGATTTATGAACCACCTTTTCAATGCCACATGAAGCATGAAAAAATATGCTCTCTATCAAAAGTTACGAGGCTTTAAATTTACATAGCTTGATTTAAGTTAAGAGGACAATAAATCACACTAGTGTTAGATTTAATAAAAATAAGAATCAAATATAGATCAATATTGGAATCACATTTTGTGGGTTGCGACTTTGAACAAGAAAATACCAATATAAAATTGAATATAAAAAAATACAGTTTTTTTTTAATTTAACTCCTCCAAGAGTAGAGAACCTACTATTTATTCAAGCTTCAACTTAGTGTAGTACTACTAGTTGAGATCACTAAATCATCCAATGATTCTAGCAAAGAACACAACAAAGTAGTACATGTATTGACAAGTTCATAGATATAACTTACGACTTTGATGAATTTAGTTAATTTAACCAAAAGAGAGTAGTTGAATCGAATCCTATCAAGTTGAAAATATAAAGTGGTAGCCTAATTGACGATAATGGTTAAATATTGTAAGGTTACTAAATTGTAATTCCGTGGAAGTTACCTTCATTATCTAAATCAATGGAGTCATTTATTCATTATCTATTCTTTCCCTCTCTCTCTCTCTCATGATTATTTTTATGATTTTGATGGAACTTATACTAATTCATCGTTAGATGTTAAAAAGCATTGTTTGAGTTGCATGGGCATTATGATGTTTTATTTTGTAGAATATTTCTTAAATGATGCTTATTATTACCCACCTATTAATAATATTATAGATCTATGTGAGTTTCCTTTTTTCATATTTAAGTTGCTAAATTGTATTTAATTATAAGTTTTTTTGGAAGGTGAAATGTAAATTAAATAGTTTGTAATTGTAAATTTTCATGTTTGTATATATATGCAGATTATTTTCACATAATGAATGAGTTTGAGATAGATGAGCTATTAGGTCTAGCACCACCTCCACATCCACTCCCTCCACCTCCACCTCCACCCGATCAGTTGAGATGGACAATTAGGACAAATATTGATTCTTTGATTAGAGATATTCATACTATTAGGCGTGAGCCTCATCCACCTCCATAGTTGTTACGCCTTGCAGATAGTATGCAAGGCATTGTATAGTCTGTGCAGGCTTTAGATAGCGAGCTAGATAGCTATCATAGTTAGCATGAGGGATTGCATGCATTTTACGCTGATGGCCTCACATACAAACAAGTTAATGAATTAAAAATAACAAAAATAGATTTGAAACAATATTTTGTGAGCCCTAAGATGGGTGAAGAGATAGATCCGAAGAAGCCACAGATCTCTATTCGATGGTGTAGGCACCCGAGCATTGCTAGACACTTTTGGGAGCGGTGGTGGATGGTCTACCATCCACCACACTTCAATCATGAGGTCCTGATGTATTTTTTGAAGAAATTATGGGCCGAATTTGAATTGGGCAAAAAGCCCAATTACTTTGATATTAGATCATTTCAGAGGGTTGGGAGAGGCATGCCCTAGGATAGGCCAGGAGTAAAATTGAGTGACAGGGTTAGAAATCGTGTCCACAATGATCCATTGGTTCCTCTTTCATCACCAGTTGTTCCAACACCTACCCATCATCGAGTAGTGGATTCTGCTCTAGGTTCATTGAGTGCCCTATCGAGCAATTTGGTGCAACAATTGTGCGAGGTGAGGGCTGCCCCCAGCTTAGCACATGTTTGCACGAGCTGTAGGGATGTATGTACGGGCCCACAGAGTGAGGTTGCCCCTGGAGGAGATGGTGATTTTGATGATGCTGATGCTGCCCATGGTGGTTATGATGATGCTGAGGAGCTTGCACATGCCGATGTCATCTCTTCATATGTTGATCTCCTGTGGGCAGACGATGATCAGCCTATAGAGGTACACATTTATTTATATAATGTACAGTGCAATATTAAATTCCTTATATATACACATATGAACCATAACATGAGTCAATTTTTTCTGAATAGAAGATGGATCATACTACGTCATTGAGGAACCGACATCATGTTACCTCAATACCTAGAGATGTTAGTGCCCCATTTACGGTATGCACTTTCATCTACATACATTGTATTGATATGTACATTTAAAATAAACAATATTTTTTTTAATGTAATGATGTGTATGATATGTTTTTTCAATTTTGTAGGGTGCTTCATGTAGCACTGAGGTGGGTAGTTCTTCATGTGACCAGTGGACCACTAAGGCTCAGCATCATATACCACTAGTATGTTTTTCATCCATTAATTTGAAGTGTTTATATGCTTACTAATTTATGTACAACTTTGATTCATGTTCATTACTTTTTGCAATTGTAGGCTTCTGGATTATTTGATGGCGCATCACATGTACGCCTTCGACCATCAGTTACTTTGCTTGCATCACATGTATGATTTTATGTGATAATCTTGTAGTATATATATACTTTATAATTTATGTATATATACAAGTTTGATTCATGCTTTATATATGTTGTTCAAGTCGATACCACTACCAGTATTGTATGGCTATGGGATTGAGCCAGATGCAACCATTGACATTGTCATTTGAGGTGATGATTAGAAAAATAATTTCTAATTTGTTTATACTATGTACATGGCTTTTATATGAATTATCAAAATTGATGTACAATGTTTTTTTTTGTAGGACTTGACTACAATCACTTTTCTTGTTCATGATAGTGGACCTCCACGTACCAATGAGGGCATTGTAGAGCATGGTCGTATGGTAATTTATTTTAATTTTTTAGTATTTAATTACTTTTTAAGTGAATTATGCAAGTAAATTCTTCTCATGTTAAATCTTCTTCTCATGTAAAATCTTTTAATAATGTACAAGAGGGTGCAGACATTGATACTGCACAGGAGGGTGGAGACACTGATACTGCACAGACACAGGATGGTGCATCTCAGGACCACGTGCAGCAGGATGATTCATCTCAGCCACCTTCACATGGAGTGAAGAGGATTGTAGATGAGATGCACGCAAGTTCTTAGGTTATATATTTTAGATCATGTCATGTTATTGTATTATGGACTTTTTATGATGACACTTGTTATGTTATCCTGGGACTTGTTATTATGTGATTATATATAGGACTTGTTGTTATGTGATTATATATAGGACTTTATGTTATGTCATTTCCTTGCTATTATGATATTAGGTCGTGTTATGTGATTTGGCACACTCTAGTGATTATATATGTGATACATTGTTTTGTTATTATGTTATTTGGACTTGTTTTAATGTCATTTCCTTATTATTATTTTTTAAAGACTTGTTATTATGTGATCTGGAATTGTTATGTGATTGTATATATGAATTTTTATTTATGACTTTATATTTTAACATTGTGATTGATCATCTTATAGTGCAACAGTTTATAATTCAATAAAATAATTATCCCAATTTACAATAACATCCTATTCTTAAAATAATAATAAAACCAAGAACTTACAATTAATCTATGAAGAGAATACGATAAAATAAATATATCATAAAAAATTAGAATTCAATTGTAACACAATTACAATGTGCACAAAATAACATTAAGAAGATAACTAATACAATGTTGTTTATGAAACCAAAATTGTATCAAATTGTTACCGCGTCATATTTTCTTCATAATAAGAACAAATTTCCTTTTTAAATTCCTTTCGGAGTCCTTAGTTTTCCTGTAATACCTCGGTTCAAGCCCTTAGTCCATTTGTAAATCATCTTTCAATAAAAAATGTCGAGTTTTAGTAATTGGTTGAACTCTGTGAACACTTTGAACTATCTTGAACCGGGTTCATTAGGTTCATTTAGGTTCCGCGGGTTCCTAGGTGTTCAGGGGATTTTTCATACTAACATTTTCTTTAAGTGTTTTGCAGCGGCTCTTTATGGTTTTTGTTCGGTGACGTGTCATGTCATCTCTCTCCAGGCGTTGAACTCATTGAACCAGGTTCAAAAGGTTCAAACGTGTTCAACATGTTCAACACAACACAAATGGTCAGCAACACTTGACATAATTAATAGTCTCAACAAAGATTTCCCCTGAGTGCGGTGTACGCCTTGAACTACCTGAACCCCAATGAAGTCTGTTTAGGATGTTCATATGTGTTCCAATTTGGTGGGTCCCGCGGGTTAAATAATTTGATGGTGCATTGATTGCCAAATATGAGGGAGGTGAACCATATCTTAAGTGACGTCAATTGTTGGCATTTCAAAGTAAGTAATTATTTTGGGAACTGGCAGTTACTTCAAAAATGCTGCCATGCATTCAATGCATGCGTGCGATGTCCAATCCACAAACTTAACACACTCAAACTGACAATTGGAATTATTGCACTTAATAATTCTGTATCATTTCCCTCACTATAAGGTATGAAGGATTATTTCTCTGAAAATTTGTTCCTTGCCACTGTGGTGTTATTTTTCCTGGATAGAAGTTTTAATCGCCCGTAGTCGTCTGGTTGCTCAACTGTGAAGGTGAGTCCATTTCTTGTTCTCTCCAGTAATTTTTACCTGTATTTCTTCTCTTGTAGTAGGGTTGCTGCAACAAATTAAGGCTTATCACTTTGAATTATGAAGTCCACACTTCACTTGTTTGGGAATGTTTTTAGCCTTGCATGTACATAACCCATAGTTAGTGATACCGACCTTAAAGGGGAAAATCTTGAAGTTTTAAAAGAAAGAGTGTTCAAGGGAATTGATAGATCTTTTGGTGTGGAGATTATAAGTAGCGGTCTCATAGAGGCGGCATCCTTTCCCCTAGCTATCCCTTGCCCAGAATTGGTTAGGGAATGTATCGCTAGGTATGATCCAGTCTCTGAGATCATTAGAAGAGACAATGGTGAAACCCTTCTTGCTATAAACCACGAAGTAATTTCCTTATCTTCAAGATACCTGACTACCAGTTCTCCAACTTTTCCCCTGCTCAGTCAGTCACCGAGTTCAACATGGATAGAACTGGAGACTGAAATAACGTAGCAAAATATTGGTTGAAGGTTCCTCAAAGAGGTGGTTCCATATTGCCCAAGAAACCCAATAAGAATCACATGCTGCCTCACATTCACGATGTCATGTTTTTGTTGCACCGAGTCCGAGGCTTTGTAGAGGCCTATAGTTTCGACGACTGGATTTATTGCTATGTGCAGCTAGTACTAGAGGGGAAGCAATACCTTGATTGGGCAGAACTGATTGCCAATTCAATGAGGGAGCAACTGATTATGGCTAAACAGTTTAAGCAGAATTTCTTCATGTCTTCATATCTTGTATACTGTTTGGCATGTGTTAAGGAGTTAGTTGGAATACCAAGACAACTCACTGAGGAGGATGTTCCCGTGTATGATTTTTACCCCATGCTGCAAAAGGATAATACCTTGCAGGATTTCAGAAGGGTGAACAATGCTTTTCTGGGCGATTTGTGATATGAATTGAAAAATATGAAAACCAAAAGAATCTTCGAGGATGCACAGACATTGATAAAGAGGTTTGGCAGTTTCTTTATCCACTTTCCTCATTTCTACTATATAAGAATAGGCAGCTTTGAAGAGGAACCCTTCAAGCTCCCTCATTTTTGTTCAGATTGCTTTGTTTTAGTGGAGATATGTAGGCAGCTGACCTCTATGATTAAAAAGGCACAACCCAGGGATAAATGGGAGGGTCATTTTCCCATCCAATTAGGTGTGTTTTCCTACAGTTCAATGTCCGACGCCTTGAGTATTGGAGCGGATCTCAAGAACTTCAATTTTTCCTTGTATCTTGAAAGGAAAGGTTTTGATAATAAGGGTTTTTCCCGAAGTCTTGGTCTAATGCCGTATCTCCCAATGCCACAATTAGAGGACTTCTGGGAAGATTGTAGTGATGAACTCAAGGTTTTCAAAAGGGGAAACATGAGGATGGTGTTGGAGCAAGCTATTTGACTACAGGTAAAGCTGGACATTAAGGAGCTTGAAGAGGACTATCTAGAACTATTTGAACCTGGATACTTAGCCTATGTAGAAACTAAGGTGCCTTCAATCAACTAGGATGAGGAAGATGAAGATGATATACAACTAAGAACCAAAGGAGTTTTGGAGAGAACTATGGCGTGGGTTGCTAGGAAGAAAGCAGTGAAATTAGGCGTCAAGTCTAATTCTGCAAGAAGTAATGAGGTTCCTCTATGTTCACCAAAGCATTTTTCTAATAATGCTTCTATGCTTGTTCATGCAGGTAAAGATAAAAAGCCGCCTCAGGTTAGACACAAGTCTAATTTAGCTTTGGATTTTTGTACTCCTCAACATACCCGGTCACGAAGTGCTGCTCAAAGAAAGATGGATCAAGCTAAGGATACAGAGGTGAAGGATACGATTCTTGATGCCCAAATATTTGAAGTTGAAGACCTAGATAGCGATGTTGCTAATGCCCTAGATTCCCATGCGGTAATCATAGCTATGACACCACCTTCCAAAGAAATCGAAGGAACAACCAGTTCCAGTGCAACTCCTAAGTGGTTAACCACTTTGGTAAACAAAAAGTGGAATTTCCTTCCCTTGACTATTCCAAATCAGGAGATGGTTGTTAAGTACATAGAGAAGGGCCCCAAGCTGAAAAAGTTCAAAACAACTGCTCGCCTGGATAATGATGAAGGAACCAGAAAATGGGTCGTTGAAATTGCCTCATACAAGCCCAAGGATGAAAACAAGGAAGCTAGTATAGATGATTTTGAGATCACTAAGGTGGAGCTGGGAAATATGAGTAGGGACTCAGACAATCATTTCTTCCAGGTATCGGCAAAGAAAATGCTCACCAGATCGGAGAAAGATGGGCAAGAAAAGAGAGAGCTAAAGCGACACATAAATATTCTTGCCCAGTTCATCGACAATATTGGTTGCTTTGGGGCACTCCCTATATCTCATGCTACAGAGAATTTTGATCCGACTTCACCAGAAAATAAAAAGTTAATGAGCTAGGTTCAATGGGCAAAAAGCATTATAGAGGCCATGGAAAGATGGATCGAAGGAATAGTCAAGGACGGAGAGAAGTATATCAATGACTCTCAGAAGTTATGTGATGAGATACAGAGTCTCATCACAAAAGTTCAAAATCAGATTTTGCCTTGGGAAAAAGAGGAACGCAAATGGGAGAATGTCTTGCCTTTGTTCACTAAAATAGAAGAACATAGGGCTACCAGGTTTCTGATGGAACACTCAATCAAACTGGTAACGGATGAATGTCAGCTCTTTGTGCTAAAGAAGACCATAATGTGGTGGGTGCTTACCTTCAAATCTGTGATCTCTGATGCTAAGACTTCTGTGTATGAACTCCAAGACCCCCAATGCAGTATAGTTAATGACAACAAGGTGGTTAACCCTAACCACGATTGGCAGTTGGGGATTTGCGGGCTGAACACGTAGGATGCGATTAACATTTTCTGAATATACATGGAAAAAATCAAAGCCAAGGGTAATTTCACTCCTGAGGATATAACACAGGTTGCTCAGATCGAGTCCATGACCTTTATTGGTAACAATCAGTTACCAAAACATGCCAAAAAGATGGTGAAGCACCGGTGGAACAAGAAAGCGGTGAAGGCAAAGCTCAATGCGATGAAGGTTCCGAACCAATCTATAATCCAGGAACTCACAACCGCCCACAACGCCCAGGAAAGTGGAGAAGAAGAAGATGATGGGAAAGCAGCATAATGCATTGATCCAGGCCATGTTTTTGTTTATGTGATTTTCATGTTTATGCAAAGACCTCAGGACATATGTCCCAATTATATCTTGTTAGTTTCATAACTGATTTGGGGGAGGTTGAGTTTTCAGGGAGACCTCCCCTGTTCTAAAAACTATAAATTAAAGGAAGATAGATGGAATAAGGGTTAGATTTCATGAAGAATTTTAGTTAGTTTTTGGTTTTATTTTCCTCTGTTTTGTAAAAGTCCTGTTTTGTGGAAGGAAGGATCAGACTTTAAAATCTGGAATAGAAAAGGATTTATAGATGTATTGTTGTGCATTTGTCACATAAAATATATATATAAAGATCATACTGTTTTGGGGAGAAGGAAAATCTATGGGTTTTGAATCTGTGTAGTCGCATATCTTTGCATATGTTGATCTAATCAAATAATAGTAATCACCTTTCTAGTGCAAAAAATTATTATTTTTCTGGGACTCCTTCCTATGAGTTTTGTTTTAAGAAAAAAAGATTTGTGCTTGAAGATAGATTTGGTTTCTCTTATCTGTTCTTTTCTTATCTGAATTGTTAGAATGGTTTTCTGAACTTTGTTTCAGTTACTTCCATCTCTTGTGTTGAAATGGTTGAAAAGTTAATTCTTTTTCTTTGAAATATGTGTGAAATATTGGCCTCTCATCCAAGAATGAAGTAGGCAGCCTTACATGCTTTCAGGTTAAAAGCATACCAATCAAAAATTAATTAGATTATTCCCCGAATAACTAAGATAGGGAGTTGTACTTATGGAAAATTCAGAGGGAAGTGGCTTATATAACACTTACCCAACTGTTTAGTAGAACACTTGTCTTTTAAAGAAGGCAACAGATTTTGAAATTGATCATTTTTAAGAAAGGCAAAATCCACTCACTAACACAAATGTAGACAAATACAATGTTAAAGGGACAAAGAAAAACAATTATCATGATTAATTATAAAAGAGTTCACACAAGTAACACAAACTTACATGCATATAAATTTGATATGAAAATTATAAAAGGATTATTAATTATAAATTAATCCCATAGAGGAATCCAATAGAGGAAGGTTTGAAGAACAAATTATTCAATGATTTGAAAGGAAGTAGACATAGATTCTTTCTTGTCAATTTCTTTTTTATATGCATAATTCTTTTGACATTTTGAAGGGTTGGAATAAGTAAAGGAAGCCCCGCTATATGGAATAATTACATTGAAAGATGGTAGGTGAACATTGTGACCTCCTTTTCCATAATATAATTCATTTATATAGCTATAACAAAGCCATTAGGCAAGGAGTGTGTAACAACCTCGAATGCAAAATGTGTAATAGAGTAAGAGCTACAAACATAGTATCAACTTTCCTCTTAAGTTGACCACAGTACTTTACTAGTGTATTGAAGGTTTATAAGTGCGAATAGTAGTGGTATGAAAAGAATGGATAGAATGGTACTAAAATAAAAAATCACACTATAAATATAGATTTATCATACAATGATAAATATAGAGTTGTCATATTTAAGACATAATTCTATCTTTGAACTTACAATTAATCTATGAAGAGATTACGATAAAATAAATATATCATAAAAAATAGAATTCAATTGTAACACAATTACAATGTGCACAAAATAATATTAAGAAGAGGATAACTAATACAATGTTGTTTATGAAACCAGAATTATATCAAATGTAGACAAAAACAATGTTAAAGGGACAAAGAAAAAAAATTATCATGATTAAATATAAAAGAGTTCACACAAGTAACACAAACTTACATGCATATAAATTTGATTCAACCTAATGTACCATCTGCATCCTCTCTATTTTGCAATGCGTCTATGATTGCCTCATGCTCTTCTACTGAAAGTGTCCACAATACCTTATTAGTAGGTCTACCTTTGTATCTTTCTAATTTGATGTTTGTTGCCACTACCAAATGAGAATGGTGTATAATCTTCTTTTCTGATTGGTAGTCTTCATAAGCTGGTAAGCCATTCCTTCTTGTTAAGTATTTGCGTAGCCATGTACCAACTACCACAACAGACCCAATTGGATACTAAAACCCATCATCATATACTTGATCACATATCAACTTTTTCTTAGGTTCGACACATCTAGCTAGCCAATACTCAACCTGCTCATCATTATCCTCAGGTGCAACAACATCATACACATCCTAGAAAAAAAAATTAAGTACATGTAGAGATAAAACTTGTTAGAATTTATAATTCAAATATGTAATCATAAATTATATGACAATACATAAAAATATATAATTTAAAGTAATAAACAATAAATTGAATTAAATTACCAGGTTGTATGAGGTCTGAAACATGATCATGGTGGTCTTCATTTCTTCTAACATCTTCATATTGTGTCTCAGTAGGTGTTAAGGATTTGTGTTGCCATTCTTCGACCCATTTCGTATTCTCGCATTCTTCCCATTCACCTGCAACACAAAATTGACAAAAACATGCAAGCTCTTTAGTCCATATAGTCCAAGTGTTAGAATTAGAACTCTTAAATGAATGCCATCTAGCTGACCCATTGATTGTATCACAATCATACCTTGGAAGGATATTCTCCTCTTTAACTAGCTAGAAGAAACGTCTAATTGTAGAGTTTTGACTTGATCCTGTGTAGAAATTTGCACTACACCAATCCACAACTGCACTTGCATTTTTAAATTTAGCCTTTTCCTCGAATTTGAGTTGCTCTTTGCAAAGGGCTCTCTTAACACATGCACCGGCACCGTCATGTTCACCTTTCCCGTGTCCAGCCTCAAAAAAACTCCACATGTGTTCAATATTAGTTGTATTATGAATCCTACTCAACCAATAAAACATTCTAGCATTCTTGAATTTCCCTGTGCAATTATCAGACCATATTAGATGTTGTGTCATTTGAATTTCTCTCTCCCTCAAATTCTGAAAAAAGGTCTTGAAGCAAAACTGGACAAACTCAGATGAGTGTAATTTATTATTATTCATATAGAAATGGTACTCTCTCAAAATTTTGCGATCCTCTTCTATACTATCTGGTGCATGCCTATAGACAATATGGACAAAAATCGATACTTGCACTAAATTGCAGTATTGTGATTGGACCTCATCTTGTGGTGCAAGCGTGTAGTTCTCCACAAAGTCAACAACCGAAAGTATACTACCAACACGAAATGTATCCTTACATATTCGAAAATGACCATCGAGCCATCTAGCATTTTGAGTGTGTTTAACATATTTATGTATGAGGTTACTCTTGAATTCATTCATAAATGCATGAACAATAACTTTTTTAGTGATTAGATCGCATCGTTTTCCAACCTTTCCATCCTTTAGTGGATACTCAATAGTCTTAAATCTTTTAACATCAACTAATTTTTGTCCAAAATCATTTGAAAGATTTTCATGCAAACATTCATTTAACAATGCAAGATTGCCACATATATCACATACACTAGAAACACATGCATTGAAAAGAAAATTTTGTTCATTTAGTGGGTTGCAAAACAAACTTGAAATAAACCTTTATAGTTTCAGGTGGTATATTTATACCACATTCTTGGAACATTCCATTACTATGCATGGTAACATGTATATATCGAAATACATCATAATGGTAGTGAAATTGAACATAAGTTTTGCAACAACATGTGACTCTTTCCTTGTTAATTCGAACATACCAAGGTTTACACTTTTCAAAAGACCTTTGACAAATGCTAATAGTCAACACATTATCATCCAAATTTCTTTTATACAATTCAGTTTGAGTCATGTCCAATATGTGTTTTGGATGTGGATCATGAATTTTTGACCCAACTCTTAATTTAAGAACATCTCTAACATTAGGTGATACTCTCGTATTATCGTGCCAGAATTTTTTGATCAAATTTTTGACTTCACTAGTAAGTTTCATATCAGACCTTGGTAGTCTACCACTAAAAGTCCACAATTTGTTTGCCGGATCACTTTCAAAATTAACTCTTCTTTTTACAGCTCTTAACAAAGTTTTGCGATGAATATTAAGATATCCACTTATGTTACTCATCGTTCTTTTATTAGAAGTTGTTTGGCTTACTAAAGCTATTGTTATTGCCCGTCATGCCACATTTTTATCTTTAGAATGACTTTTCTTTCCAATTGTATCAAAGGCGCTAGCAACACTCGGTACAACTTGTTTTAAAGAATCATCCTTCTTCTTAGGTTTGACATAAAAGCCTAACTTCTTCATCACTTTTCGTATTTTAGTCATTTTAATTAGTTGTACCATTAATTGACATTGAAACCCGAATTTCTTATTATAAAAAAAATGTCGGAACAATCTATTTGCATGTGTCCTAATCTGTCTCCATGAAACCAAGCTAGGAAGGTTGTCTAGTGCATCACTTTTAATTTCAAAATTTTAATTCATTTGATTATCATTCAAACATGTTTCATTTTCAATTGGTGTTTCCATGTCTACATACACATTATTGGTTTTAGTTGCAGGCAGATTTTCAATTTTATTTGGAGTTTCAATTTCAGTTTCAAGTTGAGATCTAGTTTCATTTGGGGTTTCAATTTGGATTTCAATTTCAGTTTCAACTTGAGTTCTAATTTCATTTGGGGTTTGATTTTCAATTAGAATTTCTTTTAATAAGTAACCTGCTTCTACTAAATCACCAATTTCTTCATGAGAAAAAACATAGGGCTGTGAAGACATACATATATCCAATAATGGATTAGAAGATGCACTTGATTTAAATGATTCTATTGTGTTTCCTTCATCAGCATTTATGGTCTCATTGATGTTCTCCTCTTCTAAAACGATTGTGGAACTTGAAGCTCCTTGTCTCATTCTTGATCTTCTCTCTTGTTGACACATTGCCTCCTTCTCCCTATTTGCTGCAATCTCCTCAGTTGTCAAAACCTTCCTTTGCCTCTTCTTGCGTTGATTTGATCCCATGGCTACACCAAAATTTGAATTCGAATCGATCTCCTTACCAAATCGACAATAAGAGAAACAAAGAGAATGATTAATCAAAACATTCTCTTTGTAGATCGTACTTGTCAGGCAATGATGGAAAAATCATTCAATCATTGGGATTTGTGCTTGTGGGCCAGATTCTAGCCCAACGGATCTTTTTAGAAATGGGCACCCGTTATTTAATGAAACAGGTACCCGTTTTTGAAAACGGGCACCCGTTTGTTAAAATTAGGGGCGAGAAACAACCCTTAGCTTTTTTTTTTGCTTCGGGATAGGCTTGGTCCCACCAAGCCTATGCTTGGACCTCCAAAAAAATGACTAAGGTAAAACGACATCAGATTTTTACCTTGGCCTAATTTTTGATGGCCTTTCTGATTGAATTTTTTGACGAAACGAAAACCCATTAGACTTTTCAGCGTCCTGATTTCAGAAATGTAAATTTCATAGTGATAATATTACTTTTACTATTTTTGTATAATTTATTAATCAAAAGTGGAACCTAAACCTAAAATACCAAGGCTCACTAAAACTTTAATAACTGTTTTGTTTTTAGGATTTTAGAAAAATAAATTATATGACATCAATCTACATACAATTCTTTTTGAATATTAAAAAAAATTAAATTAAAAAATATGAAATTTTCATCAAATTATGGTGGTCGTACACCCGATGTTTTGAAATTATACTTTATTGTCAGTTAAAAATTAATAAAAAAAATATATTCAATAAAAAAATAAGAAAAAATATTCTCATCAATATTTGGTGTCTTAGGTATCATATCCCATAAGGATTTGCAAAAATTCATTTATTTTCATAAAAAAGGGGTGGTCATACACATGTGTGGTATGGTCTTGAAACATACATTTTGAAAAACTAGTTTTTAAACATCCATACTAAAAGGGGATTTCTAGCATGTGGGTATTAAAATAAATTACATATTTGAAAAGTAGACTTTGAGCACTACATTTTCTATTATTGAAGTTTTTTGGGATTCAACTTCTTGCAGCCACCCTTCTATGCTTCTCCACCCCAAACTCTCCAACTTTCTGCAAAATTTTGGCCTTGAAATCTCTGGTTCAAGGCTCAAATGAAATAATTTTGACAACCCAAAAATATAGGATGGTAGTGCTCGAAGCAATCTTTCCAACAACTATAATTTTATTACATTGTGAGTTTATTATGATCTTGTTTTTTAAATTTTACTAAATATAGGTTTTTCACCGATGATGAATTTCTCTGTTCAACGCATTGGAAAAAAATTGTAAACTAATTCAAAAAAATTATGAAAAATATCTATGCCCTAGGTATTGATGTCTTCTTTCTAACAAAAAAAATGAATTTTGATATATATAGAACAAGTTATGTGTTCAAACGTACACCTATGTCTAAAATATAATAAGTTGGACTTCAAAACTTAATAAAATGAAAAATATTCAACATATGACTATCAAACCAACTCCATGCCCTGGATATTGATGTTACAAACCAAAATTCAAGAGAATTGAGTTTTTATCATTTATAGAAAAAAAATTATGCGTTTTGGGAGGCACATCACTCTTAAAAAATGTTGTTTGTTGTAAAAGACTACTTTTCGAGGGAGATGAAAAAATAAAATAAAAAGTTCTTCAAAAAAATTATAAAAAATATATTTAGAATCTGCAGACAAGATGTTACAAATCACTAATTTACATCATCTTCAAATTCTTAATGGTTTAAAAGTTATAGGTGTCAGAAAGTGAAGATTATTTTAAATATGTTCATCTCACTGTCCAAGTTGGCCAAAAAGTGGGGACCATTATTGTGAGTTCACCCAGGGCTATTGATATATACATAGAGAGGGAGAGGGAGAGATAGTGAGATAGAGATAGAGGGTATAAGAGTGAGAGAGAAAGAATGTAGTATATACATATAATAAAAATAGGTATATAAAGAGTAAGAGAGAGATAGAGAGGAAGAAAGATAAATAGATAGAGAAAAAGATGAAGAAATAGGATGTTTTATGTGTATGTATATGAGTGGTAAAGAGTTATGGAGAGAGGTAGAGTGGGAGATAGATATATTTAAATAGATAGTGAGGGAGAAAGAAGGAGGGAGAGAGATAGAGAAATAAAAGATGGATTTGTAGGGTATAAGAGATGGAGCATGAGTCAAAGAAAGAGAGGGAGGGAGAGAGAGAGAAAAATAAAAGATGGATTTTTAGGGTATGAGAAATGGAGCATGAGTCAAAGAGAGAGAGAGGGAGATAGAGGAGTAAGAGGAATATAGAGAGACAAAAAGAGAGATAGATGAACTAAATAAGAGAGAGGTGGAGATACTGAGATAGATAGGGAGAGGGTGAGGAAGATATAGTGAGATAGAGATAGAGGGTCACAGGGGCTTCACTAGCTAGGCAATATTATATCACGTGCATTCATATTTGGGGATTTAATATCCCAAAAATGAGGGTGCAATATATTTCCTATTATTGAAAATATGGGGGCTTTTAATTCAGATCGTGCATTGAGAGGGGGTGACAAAAAAGGAGTTTAGAGAAATATTTTTTGAAGATAGGGGGATTCTTTAGTATGCCATGAACGCATGTGTTATAACCTAGGTTCACTAACTAAAGCCTCTGTAAATTTAGGTTTAGTATTCGCCCTACTCAAAACCCTCAAAACCCTCAAAAACCTTTCCTCATCCAGATCAATCGTCAGTGGGTTTGCTTGTTCTTCCGGGGCTTCTTCTCCTTCATCTTCACTTACATATTTGATATGTTGGCCTCTTCCCTGGGCCGTCTCCACAGCTTCCAACCGGGCTGCTATACCTTGCAACATTTCCATAACAGCAAGGTCTACATTTCCACGCACTCCACCATTCCTATCTCCTCTTTGCACCATCTCTCACGTTGGTCCTCTGTAGCTGTAGGTCCGATCCACAATCCACCACCTTACAAAAAAATTTCAAGGTCCACGCAACCTCTAGAATGAAATTTCTCTCTGATACCACTTGAAGTAGTTACCGGCGAGGAGGGACCTCAAAGCGATCAATCTGGACTAGTGAGCAAGAGTAAACACAAAGATATGATGGAGGCAATGCAGAACAGATTGTTTTATTGCACGAAAATTGATTACAACCAACTGGTAACAACCGGGTTACAACATAAATGACTCATAGGCCTAGTAGAACATATAGAATAGGTCACAATGGGGACCTTGAATCGTAAGATCTATCTTCTATGCACAATCTTGCTACATGATTCTTCGATTTATTACATTCTAATGTGTAATTAAAAGTATATATATCGATCCAAAGGATCAAGTCAGCCCCAAAAGAGATCAAAACCCGAAGAACAAGACCTAACATGTAAATTAACAAGGTCGGCCTCTGCCAAGAGATTCCTCTAGAAAATACAAAGGATGAAATGTAGATCGTGGGAAAAGGTCGGCCACACGCCAAGGAACATCTGAATCAACACCCAAGGCTCTGCAAGCTTTGGAAGGGGTTCTGATAGATCACCAAAATAGGTCCATGTAACCAGTAACAAGAGTTGTCAACCGTTAACATGAAATTGTCAAGGAAATCGATAGCAATATCTTGCCGAAAAATGATCCAAATGCGATGCGGTCTAGAAATAAGAAAGATGATCAAGTCTTCAAGTAGAATCCAACTTCACAGGATCTGTTGAGCCAAAATTGGGACACAAAGAAAGAAAAGCTAAAACTGCAAACATAAAGCAAAACAAAAAGAAAATGTTTTTGTTTGATGCAGGATTGCTATGAACTGAGGATGCTCCTGCATCAGAAATGGTGAAAACCTTGATAATCATTCATTCATATGATGCAAAGATTTATATAGGCATATGCAGTTCAGAAATTAAGTGAGAAGTTTAGTAGTTAACATAACCACACTTATATCCATGCAACTACATAAACATATTTGTTGGAAAGAGTAATCCCAACTACATATGTGAGTGCATTCACATCACCTCACAAGCACAATTGCAAGATTTAATATTTGAATAATTTATTATTAACCTTATCTTTTCTGTCCAGATCTTCAATCTTATCAACAAATTTATTACTCTATAACACCCCATGTGTTGCCCATGTTGTATAGACCTTGAGTTATCAATCTTTTATGAATTATATTATTTATAGTAACTCCTTTGTATCTATTTAGTTTACTATATATCGTATTAGTCTCTGACTATTCTACTTATTCTTTGGAGTCTAGCTCTATTGAGATGAATGGGGATTTTAAGAGCTATGAAGTTTAGATGTAATCTTATAATATACTAAATCAAAATTTTAAAATATTTTTCTATTATGTGTTGGCATTTTGATGATGTTTTGATTGTCATTGATAGACACTAACTTTCTTGATGTATGAGTTGTACTCAACCGGTAATTGTTCCAATGAGTATTGTGTATTATTGAATATATAGTCTTTAGACTATCGGTATTTTGCAGAAGATGTTTACCGGTCACAGATTGACTGAAGAGCTCAAGTGATATGGAGACCCCAAGTGGTTCGAAGAGCTCAAGCAGTATGGAGACCCCAAGCGGTTCAAGGAGCTCAAGTGGTACGAAGGACCCAAGTGGTAGTTAGCTTTTGATCGGAAAACTATGATCTACCAGTCTTCATTTTTGACAACCGGTAATCGGTATATTGTATTAACCGGTATTACCCTGTGATGAGTTATCATCCACCGACACTTGGGTGGTGATTTTGTGTTGTGTTACCAAATGTGTCTAGATGCACTGAACCTAGGAACTTGTAGTCTAATTCTATTGGACTGACATGAAATCAATTTCCTTTATAAGGACATCATGTCTAGGGTTTGCATGAGAGATGCGTGATATGTGTAAGAGACAGAGTATGAGACATTGTGCGATCATTGAAGAGAAGATTAAGTCTATGTGAAGAGATAGAGTGTGGAGATATTGAAGACTAAAGTAATGCTAAAATGCATTAACAATGAGCTGACAAGGATGTAATTAAGCATACTGTGCTATTATCTAGATCATTCACTTGTTGATTACTAATATCTTTGACAAGTCTGAAACCCTTAACTGGGTAGGCCTAGCAAAGCCTTTGTAAATCCTCTAACAAGGTGGTTCACAATCGTGGATCTGAAATCCTCTAACAAGGTAGTCTTTAACATGACTTATCTCCTAACAAAGATCTAGATTCCTAACAAGATCTATTCTGGTGAAGAACATTGTATGACCTTAACTGGTCTGACCTTAACTAGTCTGGTTTCTATTCTGTAGATAGTTACTTGTGAGTTTCTGCTCCGTGTGGTTTTTCCCATTTGGGTTTCCACATCAAATATCTTGTGTTATGGTGATTGTGCTCTTGTGGGTGAATTCTTTGTTTGCTATTTGGTTTGCATTTATCTTAATTGGTTTATTAGTGAATCTGTTGCATCGGTTATCTGCTAAACTATTTAAGAGTTTGTTTACAGTAAATTTTGGTATACTAATTCACCCCCCCTCTTAGTATTCATCAATTGGTATCAGAGCCAACCTTTCTATAAGTCTAACCACTTGGAAGGAGATATGGGGGAATACAATGTGAGGGAACTTAATCATCGTCTCACTTAGACTGAGAGAGCCTATGATGAACTCAAAGTCAAGTATAAAGCCTCTTTGGCCAAGAGAAGAGAGCATGCTGAGAAATTGATGGAACTCACTAAAAATAGCTCTTCTGATGAAGTAGACATGGATGCCCTAGTTGAAGAAGTTGAAAAACTGAATGAATCTAAAGCCAATCAGAGAAAAGAGTTGGAAGGATTGACTATCAGAATTGATAACTCAATGATGAACGGTGAGTACCAAAATGGTATTGAGAGGGGGGGGGTGAATCAGTACAGGCATAGAAACTTTTTCCTAACCGGTTTCATTGCAAACAGTAAACTTGACTAGCAATCACTAACACCGGTCAGAAGCAGATTACTACCGGTACTAGGAAAGACATAAACTGACAACACTTAGCTTTCCATACAACCTACTTCCTCATTTCCACTTTATCCTTATGCATAAATAGATAATCTATCATCAGAGATACGATAATTTACTAGTGTAACATGATTCACCACTTGACAGAAAATAACAAAGCATCACATGAAAGAGGCATCACACATGACACACATATTTTCCACATGGAAACCCAACTGGGAAAAACCACGGTGGGGATGAATACCCACAAGCTGTTTTTGAACTCTTTAGAAGTCTGCTCTATTAGGAGCCTTGTCCAGTTAAAGACTGTTACAACAGGTTCTGTTAGGAACCGATCCTATTAGGGATCATCGGGTTAAGGGATGGCTAGAATACCTGGTTAAGGGTTAAACCTTGTTAGAGGTTACCTTGTTAGAGGATTTTATGAACTCAATGGCTTTGAGTCACCCTATTAAAGGATTTACAATAAGTTAGTTAAAGCTACCCAGTTAAGGGATTTTCCAACTGTTGAATTAGTTAAAGATCAATAGATATTACAATGATCTAGTAATAGCACTCAATGCCAACATAGATCCGCTTTAGTTCCTTCCTTCTGCACACACACTATGCAGGTATCAATCCTCTTATCTATTCTGGCAAGAATCACGTATCTCTGCACTTATATACACACACAACATTTGCCAACAACCTCAACATGAAACACAACATTGACCTTATAGAACATAGATAGGTCAGCAACATAAACCCTAAACCCTAAACACTTAGGTTGAGCAATTGATTGGTTCAATCCTGACCATTGAACACTTTGCATTTGAATACAATGGTCTTGAACAGATCTCAAGACATTCTCCATCATTCATTCTTCACCGCTTCATGGAGGTGATAAACCATCACGCGTTCTCCACTGTTTGCAAAGACTTCGCACATTCCCGAGGTTGATAGGATCAATCTCCTTCATGCAATATCCTTCATGTGCACGAGGCTGATGTGGAAACACTGTCTGATCTCCATTACATTGCTAACTCATCACACAATGTCATCGGTTGAATCACACAGGCTTGGAACACTTCAACTGGAAACCTTGAAGCTAGGACTACCAACCGGTAGTCCTACCACATTCCATGTACCGGTTCTCATTCCGACATACCGGTTTTGGTTCACAAAATCATACCGGTTCACTTGGACAAGCATACCGCTTCACTTATTGCACATATGCCGGTTTACACCACCATATAGGTTCTCTTTGCCAGTTGCTTAACTTCAATATACCGGTTCATTTCTTAGCATATTGACATCAATGAAAACATACAATATCATCATACTCTTGCAGATATGCCAACAAGAATGTGTCAAGAGCTTGAGAACAAAAGGAAAGATGAAGATCTGGTAAATGACAAAGATCATGAGATCTCCAAGCTAAAGCAAGAAATCAGTACCCTTACCGCTCATCTCCAAGAGAGTAAAGTGGAAAAAAAAGAAATGCAAGGTGAACTAAACATGGATATTTTTGAGAATGCAACCTTGATGGAATCCAATGCTGCTATTTCCAAGGAACTTACTGAGTCAAAGGAAATACTTGCCAAATTCAACAAGAGTACTGTTTAGCTAGAGCAAAAGCTGGAATCAGCAAAGCCAGTAAAGAATACCACTGGACTTGGTTTCTCTGGGTATGAGGAAGGTGAGACCTTTGGAACAAAAGTTGAAGCATCAAAGAAGAAACTGACATCCAAGGATAAAGGTAAGAAAAAATTTAAACCTGTTTGCTTTAATTGTCTCAAAGAAGGACATACTACCAATGTGTGTAGAAGCAAGGCCTACAACAATTTTCCTTATTTTCTAAACAATAAGCCTATATTCAATAGATTCAATGGAAACTGTTATGCATGCAACAAGTTTGGGCATAGAGCATTTGAATGCAGGTCTGTTTTGCACAACATTGGGAGACATCCTCCAAGGACTCAAGTGTTGGCAATATTACATTATAAGGATATTAAGAAGGTTGTTGATGATTATGGACATAACTGATTAAAGATGTTTTACTATCTTGATATTATTATTTTGTCATTGATGTCAAGAAATTGATTTTCTAATTCAGTATGATGTTGCCATATCTTGAGAAATATGATATGAAGATTATAAAGGAGTCGATAAAGACACAGGAAATAATATGATGAATAAGGGGATAAGTTATTCAATGGGAAACTCTATTGAGTCAGACAATGATGAGATCTTGATGTTTTAGATTGTTTTAACATCATACATATGTTGTAAAAAGTAAAGGTTAATACTATACTATTTTATCAAGCAAAGAACCTAGTCGGTAAACCCTAAGGTTATCATAGTCGGTTAATGAAGACAAAATGTCTACCGAGTGAAGTTTAGTATTCACCGAGTTGTAACCGAGCTATAACAGAATGCATTAAATGTTTACATGTGATATTTAATGAAAGAAGATGATGAGCTGGAGCGGATCAATGATTGGCAAGCCATGGAAGAAGTTTGTTAAACGAATCTAAGGCAATGGAAAGTCGGCAAGAAGATCTACAACTCAGATTGAACCGCATTACCCTAACACAAGTTCCAAGGTGAATGTGCAAGTTCCAAGGCGGGGTAAAACATTTTCAGATCGAAAGATACAATGAACCTGGACAAGATTGAAGATCTGATGGCTATGATTGATCATGGGAAATGTGATCAAGGAGTTTAAGCGGTTAGAAGATTGTTTATAAATAGGAAACTATTGATAAAAAATTTATGCGGGCAAGTGTATGCACAGGGATGCTACATAGTGATTACCGAGCACATAAGCTTGAAGACCTATTAGAATTACAGAGTATTGATGCCCAACAGATAGAGAAGATTAGTTCTATGTCTAGATTGTATTGAACAAATAGGAATCTGCTTTAGCATTTTAGATGTGAAGTTGCAGATAGATTGTATTACTGTTATTTTGTGAAAGTGATAGGAAATCTCTTAACCGAGTGGACTTAATAGTCTTATATGTAAATCCTCTAACATGGTGACATTCTGATTGAGTGTTTGAAATCCTTTGACAAGGTCACTTCTAACAAAGTGAAGGTCCTAACAGATCTGAGGAAAATCCCTTAACCGGGTCACATCTAGCAATGTGTTTGTAATCTTTAACAGGATTTTCTTTTAACCGAGCATACTCTAGAAGAGTATATTTCTTACTGGGTTTGAAATCCCATAGTGGTTTTTCCCTATTTGGGTTTCCACATTAAATATGGTGTTATGAGGTTTATATTGTTCATATGCTTTTGAGTTTGCATGTTTGATAGTTTTTGGTTATATGACTGATGTATATGTTATCGAGGTTGAATCTGATATTTTTATGGATGATTAAGTTTGTATGATTCACCCCCCCTCTCATCTTGTTGGCTATTGGATATGTACTTATATTAAGTATCAAAACTATCAATTGGTATCAGAGCTTTGGACTCCGAAAGGAAAGTTTAAAGGCACTTGAGTTAAAGATCCAAAGATGTATAAGAGGGATGCACCTAAGCTAAATAAGTCAAGTTTCTCTACATGGCAGAAAAGGATGAAGCTACATCTATCAGGAGTTGGAGAATATGCTATATACAATCTGGAGAATGATTTTGTTGCACCGAGCACCTATCCATTGACTATGGAAGAGATAAAGGTGAAGCAAGAACATATTCAAGCAATGATTGAAATAACATCTGCATTGACTGATTCTAAGTTCAATGATCTAGAAGGCTGCAATGATGCAAAGGCAATGTGGACTAAGCTCATATCTGTATATGGAGGAGATGAACATGTCCAAAGAGCAAAAGTTGATAGTTTAAGAGGACAACTTGAATCTATGAGGATGAATGAAGGTGAGAACATAACCCAGTACAGTACAAGACTAAAGGAGATTGTAAATCAAATCAAAGGAGTAGGAGGAACTATTGAAGAAAAGGATGTGACAAGTAAGTTGTTAAGAACCCTTCTACCTACCTATGCAATCCGAGTCTCTGCAATCAATGAATTGAGGTCTTTACCTAATATGCCAATTTCCTTGGATGCTACTATTGGTAACCTACATGCATTTGAGTTAAGTAATTTTGATAACAATGGGTCATCGGTAAATAAAGTTGAATCTGCATTTAGTTCTTTTCATCTGAATGAATCTAATGATTACAATGAAAGAAAGTATAAGTACTCTGAAGGAGATCACAGTGGAGCAAGTGAAAGGTTTCGGAAGAACATGGAGGAGGTACACAAACTATATGAAGAAATCAGAAAGAGTTTGAAGCACTATTGGCCAAAAGGTTACCGAGAGGCAAAGGTAAGTATAAAGGAAAACTACCTTTGAAATGTTTCAATTGTGATAAGATTGGACATATGGCTTCTAACTGTCCTGACAAAGATTTCACTGAAAAGAGAGATTACCAAGATGACAGACAAAAAGATAACCATTACAAAGGACACTAAGACTTCAGAAGAAGAGATAGAAAGACATGTTTAATAGCTGATGAAGAATCTGAAGATGATAAATCAGATGAGACTGATACATAGGAAGTTGTTTATGTGGCTATCAAGGATGGATCAGATGAAGAAAGGTATGAAGAAAAAGCCCTAATATCTCACATAAACACTAATGATTCTTGGATTATAGATAGTGGATGCTCACCTCATATGACAGGAGATAAATAGAAGTTTGTTATGTTAGAAGATTATGATGGAGGCTATGTTAGATTTGGTAATGATGCACCATGTCCGGTAAGAGGTAAAGGATCCATAACACTTCTTGATAAAGCAAGATGCAATGATGTTTATTGGGTTGAAGGTTTGAAATATAATTTGTTGAGTGTAGCACAGCTAAACAACACAGTTTACCGAATAGAATTTCAGAAAGGAATTGTCAATGTTCATGACAAGAATGGAAAGTTAGCTGCTACCGGGACACAAACAAAAGGTAATACATTTCACCTTGACTCAACTCATAATAAGTGTTTGCATGCAAAGATTGATAATACCTGGTTATGGCATAAAAGATTTTGTCATGTTAATTTTGATAATCTGATCAAGATATGTAAGAAGCACAGAGTAAGAGGTCTACTGAGTCTTGAAAAACCTGAGAATGCTATGTGCCAAGTATGCCAGATGGGTAAAATGACAAGATCAAGCTTTACAAGTAAGTCCTACACTTCTAAGGGAATTTTAGATCTTGTGCACACTGATCTTTGTGGTCCTATGAAAGTTCAAAGGTATTATGGTGATAAGTATTTCATATTATTTGTGGATGACTATTCAAGGATGATGTCAGTAATGTTTTTAAAAGAAAAATTAGAAGCTTTTCAAATGTTTAATTGGTACAAGGCTAGAGTTGAAAATGAAATAGGAAGACAACTGAAATGTCTTAGATCAAATAGAGGAGGAGAGTTCACATTTGATGAGTTCAACCTATTTTGCAATGATCATGGTATTAAAAGACAAGTCTCTGCACCGAGAACTCCACAGCAGAATGGAATAGCTAAAAGAAGAAACATATCTATTGTGGATTGTCTTAGAACACTGATGATTGAGAAGAAGGTTCCACAAACATTTTGGAGAGAAGCAATAAGCATAGCCATTTACACCTTGAACCGAGTTCAGTTGAAGAAAGGTACTTTGAAGACACCTTATGAAATCTGGTATGGCAAGAAACCTAATGTAAGTTATTTTAAGATCTTTGGAAGTAAATGCTATCTTCATAAAGATGATAGAAATGGCAAGTTTGATCAGAAAAGTGAAGAAGGAACATTTCTAGGATATTCTTCTAGAAGCAAAGCATTTAAATGTCTGATCAAATCATCTAACAAAATAGTAGAAAGTGCAAATGTGAAAATTGATGAATTTGCAAAAAGAATTGATGAAGGGAATTCCAAAGAACCGGAAGACTATGATGAATTTGTCTATGTGCAACCGAGAAGTCCTACTGAGATAACTGTTGAAGAAAATGTAGAAAATATCCAGTTACCAAGTGATGAAGAAGATCATACAGAACCTACCGAGCCTATATTAGCCAAGTATGTCAGAAGACACCATGCACCAAGTCAGATTATAGGAGATAAGGATGATCCAGTGATGACAAGGAACAAACTGAGACATAACACATGTTTGATATCTGAATTTGAACCGAGAATTGTGAAAGAGGCATTTAACAGTGAAGATTGGATAAATGCTATGACTAAAGAGATTGATCAAATCAAGAAGAATGACACATGGACACTGGTCTCAAGACCAAAGGACAAAAATGTAATCGGTACAAAGTGGATCTTCAGAAACAAGCTAAATGAAAAAGGTGAGGTCATTCAGAACAAAGAAAGATTAGTTTGCAAAGGTTATGCCCAAGAAGAAGGAATTGATTATGGTGAGACTTTTGCACCTGTTGCTAGACTTGAAGGAGTTAGAACATTGTTGGCATATGCTGCTTTCAAAAACTTCAAGGTATATCAAATGGATGTCAAATCTGCATTTCTAAATGGAATACTAGAAGAAGAAGTTTTCATTGAACAACCTAAAGGATTTGTTGAAGACAATGATAAAGATCAGGTATGTAAATTGAACAAAGCTTTATATGGTCTAAAACAAGCACCGAGAGCATGGTATGAGAGATTGCACTCTTATTTGATTAAGATTGGTTTTATAAGGACAAGTGAGAATAGCAACATGTACATGAAGAATGATGAAAATGGAATACTAATCTCAGCCATATTTGTTGATGATATTATATTTTGTGAAAATGAATCTTTATGCAAGAACTTTGAAAATGAAATGAGCAAAGAATTTGAGATGTCATTAATCAGTGAGATAAAGTATTTTATAGGTTTACACCTACTGCAAATGAAAAATGAGATTTTCATTACTCAATCCAAGTACATAAAGGAAATCTTGAAGAAATTTGGAATGGAGGATTCAAAACTAGTAAGTACTCCTATGACTACCAACTGTAAACTATCAAAGAATGATGAATCTGCATCTGTTGATGAGACACTTTACCGATCTATGATTGGAAAGTTGCAATATGTTGTTCACAGCAGGCCAGATATAGCACATGCAGTAGGTATTGTTGCAAGATTCTCTGCAGATCATAAGGAAATCCACATGACTGCAATCAAAAGAATTTTCAGATACTTGAAAGGCATTGAAGATTATGGCTTAGTATATCAGAAAGGAAATGATTTTGATTTAAAAGTTTATACTGATGTTGATTGGGCAGGCAACATTGATGACAGAAAAAGCACAAGTGGAGGAGCTTTCTTCTTAGGAGAAAGACTAGTGAGTTGGCTTAGCAAGAAACAAGGATGTGTTTCTCAGTCAACAGCCGAAGCTGAATATGTTGCAGCAACATTGAATTGTACCAACATTGCATGGAACAAACAACTGTTGGAAGGTATAAATGAGAAAGCTACCGAGCCAGTAACTATATTCTGTGACAATACTAGTGCCATTAATATTTCAAAGAACCCTGTTATGCACTCTAAGACAAAGCACATCACTATCAAATATCATTATCCTAGAGAAGAAGCTCAAGAGAAGAAAGTGGTGTTGGAATATGTTAACACAAAGGAGAAGATAGTTGATATCTTCACCAAGCCACTACCAAAGGACACTTTTGAATATCTTAGAAGTAAGTTAGGGGTCCTACCCCTATCTTTTACTCACTGACCGAGTTCGGTGAAAGCATCACTTCGATGACTCTATTGAATATCTTTTGGGGAGCTGATGCTAGATTGATACACTTTATAATATTTTTCTGAAAGTGTACTGGAATTAATACTGGGATAATACTAAGAATGATATAGGGAATAGGAATTGAAGACAAATGCTCTGACCGAGACTCAGTTGATACACAACAGTAGGCAATAACTTCTTACAGAAAGAAATTATGTTTTAGTTCTTTTTCTTTTTGGCATTGTTGTCAAAGGGGGAGAAGACCTACCTAAGGTGGAGAAGACCTAAGGAGGAGAAGACCTACAAAAAGGGAGAAGACCTAAGAAGACTGAAAAAAAATAGAAGAGAAGTCTAATGAATGGGGGAGAGCATTTCAGCATTTTAGAATCACAACAATCCGAATTTTTTTTTAAAGATCAAATCAATTAGTTTTGCCATCAATGCCAAAGGGGGAGATTGTTGGCAATATTATATTATAAGGATATTGAGAAGGTTGTTGATGATTATGGACATAACTGATTAAAGATGTTTTACTATCTTGATATTATTATTTTGTCATTGTTGTCAAGAAATTGATTTTCTAATTCAGTATGATGTTTCCATATCTTGAGAAATATGATATGAAGATTATAAAGGAGTCGGTAAAGACACAAGAAAGAATATGATGAATAAGGGGATAAGTTATTCAATGGGCAACTCTACCGAGTCAGACAATGATGAGATCTTGATGTTTTAGATGGTTTTAACATCATACATATGTTGTAAAAAGTAAATGTTAATACTATACTATGTTATCAAGCAAAGAACCTAGTCGATAAACCCTAAGGTTATCGCAGTTGGTTAATGAAGACAGAATGTCTACCAAGTGAAGTTTAGTATTCACCAAGTTGTAACCGAGCTATAACAAAATGCATTAAATGTTTACATGTGATATTTAATGAAAGAAGCTGATGAGCTGGAGCATATCAATGATTGGCAAGCCGTGGAAGAAGTTTGTTAAATGAATCTAAGGCAATGGAAAGTTGGCAAGAAGATCTACAACTCAGATTGAACCGCATTACCCTAACACAAGTTCCAAGGTGAATGTGCAAGTTCCAAGGCAGGGTAAAACATTTTCAGATCAAAAGATACAATGAACCTGGACAAGATTGAAGATTTGATGGCTATGATTGATCATGGGAAATGTGATCAAGGAGATTAAGTGGTTAGAAGATTGTTTATAAATAGGAAACTATTGATAAACAATGTATGCGGGCAAGTGTATGCACAGGGATGCTACATAGTGATTACCGAGCACAAAAGCTTGAAGACCTGTTAGAATAATAGAGTATTGATGCCTAGCAGATAGACAAGATTAGTTCTATGTCTAGATTGTATTGAACAAATAGGAATCTACTTTAGCATTTTAGATGTGAAGTTGCAGATAGATTGTATTACTGTTATTTTGTGAAAGTGACAGGAAATCTCTTAACCGAGTGGACTTAACAGTCTTATATGTAAATCCTCTAACAAGGTGACATTCTGATTGAGTGTTTGAAATCCTTTGACAGGGTCACTTCTAACAAAGTGAAGATCCTAACAGATATGAGGGAAATCCCTTAACCGGGTCACATCTAGCAATGTGTTTGTAATCTTTAATAGGATTTTCTTTTAACTGAGCATACTTTAGAAGAGTATATTTCTTAGTGGGTCCAAAATCCCATAGTGGTTTTTCCCTATTTGGGTTTCCATGTTAAATCTGGTGTTATGAGGTTTATATTGTTCATATGCTTTTGAGTTTGCATGTTTGACAATTTTTGGTTATATGACTGATGTATATGTTATCGAGGTTGAATCTGATGTTTTTATGGATGATTAAGTTTGTATGATTCACTTCCTCCTCTTATCTTATTGGCTATTGGATCTGTACTTATATTAAGTATTAGAACTATCATCAAGTAGTTATTCTGAAACCTTCTGTGAATCGGAATCCCAACTAGTACAATACCTATGACCATCGGTCAGGTGGTTATCAAGTAGCTACTAGTTGGAGAGAAACTTGTTTGATCTGTTATGGTAACAGTCACACTACTGCAACATGCAGAAGGAAGAATGGAAGTGTGAATAATGGACCATGGAGAACACCTGGAATGGTATGGTATCATTGCAATAAACCGAGACACACTGCCAGAACTTGCAGAGTGAGAAAGAACCTATCAGATGATATACCGATCACTCCAGAAGGGGAGATTGATGCTGAAAACACTCAGGTGGAAATGAATAAAACTTTGAAAAAGAAATCAAAATAAGTGTCATAGGATGAACCAGTTTCTGCACCTAGTGTGGAAGTCTTTGAAGCACCAAACCAAGCTTCAAAAAAGCTTAGGGGGAACATATCGGTGAAATATTTCAAACCCCCAGTTTATATCTATAAAGACCTTAACCGGTATATGTTACATGTCAATCGATAGAAGATTTGAAGTGGTTAAAGGCAAAATTAGGGTTTGTTCCCTAGCCGTGATGCATTTATTATGGTAGGTGAGAAGTTTTTTAAAAGGGATTTTCATCGTCATTATCACTTATTAGTTTTCGAGAGAAGAATTTTCAAGAGCAGAGCAACAAAGAGCGATTCGTCTAGCGATTCAAAGTGAATTCAAAAAATCTTGCATTGGAATCCAACGATCTTTTTCAATCTATTAGTGAAGAACACTAAGCGGTGATCTAACAACCGAAGTGGTGTATTATGGACGACATTGGCAAACCCTAAATTTTGGATTGTGAAGGTATTTCTTGAAATTCTCTCTTGTCATGGCTTCTGCATCGCACTCTAGTTCTAGTGTTCCTGTAGATTCAGCTGAATTTATTCAAAAGAAAATGAAATACAATGCCCTATCTCAAATACTGGCCAGAGTTATTGTCAAGGAAGACAATAACTGGACAATGCGGTATATTTTCTGGAAGAGTTCACAAAAGATCATATTCACATCATCCTTAGTAGAGTGCATGGTGATAAGATGTATCTCGAGCGGATGCATGACATCACACCAGAAGCAATTTATGCCATCACCAATTTCTGTAAAATTGGAGAGGTACCAGCTTTATGGAAGGTCACCAAAATGGAAATGACAAAGCTCACCGGTTCTGTGAGTGACCAACGGGCGATGACCGTCAACACCATTAAGGATGATTTGGTGAAATATGCTTGCATGGTGATTGGTTACCAAATGTTTTATGCCAGCATAATGAAATATGTCCCTGGTGCTGCAGTGAATGCTTCTTACAGAATGATCAAGAAAGACACTACATTTGACCTATGTACCTATCTACAAAAGCAATTGCTGTTGAATCTAAAGTCCATCAAACAGGACAATTCTCTAAGGTTCAGGTTTGGCCAACTTCTGGTTGGCTTATTCTTTTATTTTCAAGGTTATTTCCTTAGAGTAGGTGTTGTGCAATGGTCCACTGACTTACCGGTCTCCAGAAAAATTAAGGAAAGTCTACAAGTAGTGGGAACTACATATCCCGAGGTTCTGAATAAATATTTTGATGAACTCAAGTGGAAGATGAGCTAGAGAATAAGGATATCTGGTGATATTGTGAAGATGTATGAAGATGACATCTGCTTCACAATAAGAATAGATGACTGCATAATGGAAGCAGTGGAACTGAGAAAGGAAGTAGTTGGCCCTATGGGGTATGAAGTGATGTATGACATGTTGATCGAGTATGCCTCTACCTTACTTGCCTCTCCACTGGATGCTAAGAAAAAGAGAACTGGTACCTACTTAGAAAGGGTCACACTGGTTGAAGAACCAAAATAGAAAAAGGACAAAGCAGTGCCATCGGTATCTCTACCGGTTACCTCTGCCAGTCTGAAAGTGACCAAGCGGTCACTAGCTAAGAAGAAATCTGAGAAGGTATTTGAGAGGAAGCGGAAAACCAAAACCAACTCACCGGAGTCAGAGGACACTGAACCGGAAATTCAAATAAAGAAGACAAGGCAATCAAGCAAGAAGGTGAAGTCTACTAGTAATGTACCTGCAACTTTAGCACCGGTAAATATAGATATTTCCTCTTCTAAGCCAATGACACATTGTCAGAGGAAATTAAAGAATATTAAGAAGAAAGTGTTTGATGATTTAAAGGAGTATTTTGATGATTTTAGTGATAGTGAGAAAGAAGAAGTAGAATAGGAAGTCATCAAATATTTATGTGTTAATGATCAGTCACCATCTGAGATTAGATTGGTTAAAACATATTCTTTGTATAATTCTTTAGATAGCAAATGGCGCATTGCCATTGAGAAAGCACAAGAGATTAGGGAGAAAAATTTTGCACAATACTTTCCTGATGCTTCAAGTTCTAAATTATTTGAAATAATGGATAAGAACAAAGGCATCTTCTTCATGAGAAGGAGAAGACTCAAGCTACTAGAAGGTAAAGCTTCTAAAGTGGAAAAGGATACTCATATACATGTCAAAGCTGTTGTTAGAATACACCAAGTATCTGAAGCCAATAAGAAGGATGAACAAGAACCTGACCTATCCTCAGGCAAACTGGATGAGGCATTTGATAATGAAGGAGAAAGAGTGATAGAGAAAATTGACACTATTGATGTTGATGCCTTAGATAATGAGGATGTCACTCTTGACAAAGAGAAAGAGAAATAGGATAAATAAAAAGTAGAGAAAGAGAAATAGGACAAGGAAAAAGTTGAAAAAAGAGAAACGAGACAAAGAGAAAGTGGAGAAAGAGCAAGAGGAAAAAGCAAGGCAGGAAGAAAATAAGAGAAAAGAGGTAGAGAAGAAGAAAGAGGAAGAGAAGAGGAAAGAAGAGGAAAGAAGAGGAGAAGAGGAAAGAAGAGGAGAAGAGGAAAGAAGAAGAGAAGAAGAAAGAAGAAGACAAGAGGAAGGAAGAAGAAAGGAAGAAGGAGGAAGAGAAGAAAAAACAAGAAGAGGACAAGAAGAAGGGAGAACTGAAGAAGCAACAAGGAGAGGAGAAAAATAAAGAGGAAGAGAAGAAAAAACAAGAAGAGGAGAAAAAGAAGAAAGAAGAGGATAAGAAAAAAGTAGAAGAGGAGAAGGAAGCAGAGAATCCTAAGGCAACCAGTGATCAAACCAAATAGGTTGATACCACCAGTCCTATTGATCTTCAATCAGCAGATGAGTCTGAGTTGCTTCAAAGCATCAAATTTGCACAGGAGAGATTGGAAGAATTACGGAGGAAGAAAGAACAGGATGTCATACAAACTACGGTTGACACCCTTACCCATCTAATTCCTGGTACCAACCTCCCCAATACTGGTTCCTCTCTATCAAAGCTTAAAGTTTTGTGTACCATAGTAGAGGACCAGGTACAATGCTTGGAAGATGTTGTTGAAGCCACTGCAAAGAAGAACCATGAAAAGGAACTCAATACTACCTTATTCAAGAAAATGAATGAGCTCTGGACACAACTAATGAAGCAATAGAATGATATTAGTGGTTCTATGGATGAGGGCAAATTACTTTTGAGTAAAATCTGCCAACCCTATCTGTTTTGTGAAGATGTGCTTAAACAAAAATCTAAACTCCAATCGAAGTTATAGGCATATATCAGCACCTTCAAGATTCCGTATGATCTCTTCACTACATATGGGCAAATCGTTCATCTTTATTAGCATCAGAATACCAAGATGGATTTAGAGATCAACAACCGATCTCAAGATTTGCAGGAGCTACAACTACTCTTATTGCCAAGACTGCAGATTCTTTAGAAATGTTTTCCCAACTTGGAAGCTATCGTGGTATCCCAAGAGATGAGTACCATTGATGCAATGGAAGAATTGGCATTCTAGATGAAGAATGAAAGTGAGGTTTCTACCTCATTACTTGAGTCATGGACATTGGCCATGAAAATTTTTATGCAGGACTTTAAATCGGTTTTTGATAAATTTCATTCCTTATTGTCATGAACATTTACTCTATTTTATTATATATGCAAAAAGGGGTTATTTTGCATTACTTTGTCATTGTTGGAAAAGGGGGAGTAGTGTACATTAAAATTGTGGTGAATGCTACCATTTCATGTACTTTCATGTTACCATTTTTGGGGAGTAGTGTATATGCTTAGGGAGAGTAATTTTGATTAAAGCATTTTTGTTGTAAAAATACTTAGATGTCAAAATTTTCCTAAGTGTTGCCATCAATTCCAAAGGGGGAGATTGTTGGCATTTTGATGATGTTTTGATTGTCATTGATGGACACACACTTTCTTGATGATGGACACACACTTTCTTGATGTATGAGTTATGCTCAACCAATAATTGTTCCAACTGGTATTGTGTATTATTCAATGTATAGTCTTTAGACTATTGGTATTTTGCAGAAGCTGTTTACCAGTCACAGATTGATTGAAGAGCTCAAGCGGTATGGAGACCCCAAGAGGTTCGAAGAGCTCAAGTGGTATGGAGACCCTTGGCAGTTCGATGAGCTCAAGCGGTATGAAGGACCCAAGCGGTAGTTAGCTTTTGATCAGAACACTATGATTTACTAGTCTTCATTTTTGACAACCGGTAATCGGTATATTGCATTAACTAGTATTACTTTGTGATGAGCTACCAACTGATATTACTCTGTGATGAGTTACCAACTGGTATTTTTGTAATGTATGATGAGTTATCATCCACTGACACTTTGGCGGTGATTTTGTGCCATGTTACCAAATGTGTCTAGATGCACTGAACCTAGGAACTTGTAGTCTAATTCTATTGGACCGACATGAAATCAGTTTCCTTTATAAGGACATCATGTCTAGGGTTTGCATGAGAGATGCGTGATATGTGTAAGAGACAGAGTATGAGACATTGTGCGATCATTGAAGAGAAGATTAAGTCTGTGTGAAGAGATAGAGTGTGGAGATATTGAAGACTGAAGTACTGCTCAAATGCATTAACAACATGAGCTGACAAGGATGTAATTAAGCATGTTGTGCTATTATCTAGAGCATTCACTTGTTGATTACTAATATCTTCGACAAGTCTGAAACCCTTAATTGGGTAGGCCTAGCAAAGCCTTTGTAAATCCTCTAACAAGGTGGTTCACAACCGTGGATCTAAAATAGGTTTGAGTAGAAAGCATAATTGAATTTGTTGCAAAATGGCTTGGAATTGTCATAGCACTTAAATATTACCATTCTGCCACTAGTTGAAGATCATTTCAAGGGAGATCAAGAGGATATCTACCATTTATTAAAGAAGTCATCAAATTTTGATATAACCACGACTCTTAAAGGAAATATTATGAGGATGTGAAAAGTTTGTGATGCAGGAGCATCTAGGGTGAAAAAAAAATCTTGCATCACCCAAAATGTTGTTTAAATTTTCAATAAGGGTTATTTTTGGAAAGGTTACTATTTTTAGTAAGTTTGCATTCATTCTTGTATGAGCCTAAAAATTTGCCCCAAGAACTAGAATGGAAAAAAATTACTAGTGAAAGAATCATCTCTTTACCATATATCATTTGGGAGATATTAATGTTTCAAGGTTAAAAAATTCTATAAAAAATAATCAACTTGAATTTTGGACCTTCAAATGATTGAATGGGACCTCAGAGAATGTGTCACCAATTTTGATCTAGGGAAAGCATGTTGTAGATCTCTTGGAGATCTTCATTTAAAAAAAAAAAAGTGGGCTGAATTGGGTTCTCATATCAAAAGATATGGCCTCTAGAAGTTGCACTACTCTAGAAGGAAAAATAGAAATTCTCAAAATAATCCAATGAATGCCAAAATCCATTTTGGACATATTCTTGACATATTCTAGTATAAAAAAAAAGGATATAAAAGTGGCCAGCCTCAAAATGGGGAAGTTACACTTTCCACAATAGTCAGGGGTAGTTAAACTTCCAAATATAAAGAAGACAAATGCAGGTTATAAAGTTTATTTCCAAGAGTGAAGATTATGGCTGTAGCTTGTAGATTATTGTAATGAGAAATCCCATGTGATTGTAGCATGTTTTTTTTTTATGTTCTAATTTCATTTTATTTCATTGAGATCTTAGAAAGAAAGTGTTTCCTTTCTTGCATTTTATGTTTATTTCTCTATTGTTGTTTGTGTTTGGGTTTGTAAGGGGAGTACCCTCCATTAATGTGAAGTAGGTTTCTAAAGATGTGCTAAAGTCTAAGTGAGAAGAGTCAAAGTGTTAGAGAAAGGCGTCACCACAAAGTACAAAGGGAGCCATGGAGAAACAAAACCATAGTTGAAGGAGAATAGTCATTAGAAAAAGGTACAAAAAAATAAATTATGCATGGTAATGAGATGTAAATGGGCATAGGTAATGGAATTGTATTTTTGAGAAAATGTTTGAGTGATTTCGAATGGCTATTGTACCTAAGTTGTTGTAGGGGGTGCGTGATCAATTGTACTCAACGCCCCAGAGTTTTTTGGTCCAAAGATGTAAAACTTATCCATAAGAAAGATTGATTTCTCTAGGTGTTTTGTAGGAAGATAATGTAATCATGTAGTGTGTATCCTCTTCCACATAGAGAGGACATGGCATCGAGTTGTAGAATTATCCAAACTTGATGGTGAATCAAAGAAGTTGAATATTTGATTAAGGGGAGAATGTGAGATGGTGTAATCTCAAAGTGTGAAGGATCAAGGTAATGTTTAAAACAATGTTTAACATATTTCATGTCGGTAAAAGGGATTCATATAGAAGTAAAGAGTACAATAGATAGTTACCCATGTATCTCTGTAGATGTATCACTTTTTATATTGATGCAAAAATCATTTTTAATACAAGTACAAAAGAAGTTAAGATTCTGGGCACCAACAATGTGACTCTATGGGAGGTTTTAATAAAGGAAATTGGAATTGGTAGTTTACGATTAAGGGGGAGTGTTGAATTTAGAGTAATCCCAACTACCTATGTGAGTTCATTCACATTAGTTGACAACAATAAACTAGAAGATTTGATATTTGAAGACTTTATTTTAGAAGATTTAGTATTTGAAGCCTCTAGTTGCTCAAAATATTGAACTCTTTCCTTGTGCTAAAGGTTTCTTCATTGCTTCCTTTATGTCTTCATCTGATCATGACCATATTTTGGGCAAGATGTGGACCTAGGTTGTTCTTTCCCTATTTGTTAAGCTCTAGACTACTTTTTTCAATCCCCTTATTGAACCACTCAATGTGCGTCTAGTTTGGGTTCAACTTATGAATCTTCCTCTTCACTTTTTGGAACACTCTTGTTATGAAGCCATTGGCAACTCTACTAGCCATTTCTTGATGGTTGATGATGCCATGACTTCCATGGGCTACTCCACATTTTCTTGCATCTTGGTGGATATTGACATCTTCACGCCCCTCCCTAGGAATGTGGTCCTTATGATTAGGGATAGGCCTTGGATTCAATCGCTGGATTTTGAGGGCCTCCCCTTTCGCTATAGAAAATTCTTTGCTACGGATCATTTAACGTCAGATTTATCCCTCCCACGTTACAAGGGTACAACTACTTGGTAGAAGGATGCCACCTTAGATCACCTAACTATCTATGCTACTAACTTGGTTGATGAGCCACCCTCCACCGATAATGTTGGTGTTGCCATCCTTGAGGATTCAACTCCTCGAGCTCCTAATTCAGATTCAACTCTGTCACCTTTGACTTGGACCTCTTCTCTACACCAGATTAGTTCTACTCCTGATGTTGCTCCTCTACAATAGCCTGTTGTTGTTTTTGCAATAGTCCCTTGCTGTTATGCAGTAGTCAGCTACTGCCTTGCAGCCACACTCTCTTGAATCTACTGATGGTATCCAAGTGGGATCCTTACCGCTTGATCATTATCTTGATGGTCCCAATGATAGTATTGCTTTGATAGTTGGTTGTTGCAGGTAGAAGGGGAATTTTTGCCTACCCCCCCAAAACCCTCCTTGTTAAGGGTTGAGTGTTCCTACCCCTCCTTGAGTTGGGTTTGGGTTGTTGAAGGTTAGACAAGTTTTTTGGTTGTTGTTAAAGTGTTGTTGATAGTCTTTTACTATGTTAAAGGGTTGGCGTCCTAGTTAATTAACACTTCTTTTTAATCAAAAACATTATATTTTTTGTTCAGATCTTCAATCTTATCTTATCAACAAATTTATTACTCTAGAACACCTCATAAATATCCCATGTTGTACAGACCTTGATTTATTTATTTCTTTTATTAATTATATTATTGACAATAGCTCCTTTGTAGTTGTTTAGTTTACTATATATTGTATTAGTATGTGACTGCTCTACTTACTCTTTGGAGTCCAACTCTTTAGAGATGAATGGGGTTGTTAAGAGCTATGAAGCTTAGATGCAATCCTTTAGTCTAATTAAAATAATTTTTTATATCTATTTTTTTTCTACTCCCTCTATTTTCTATAATACTAACAATACTAAAAATGTAATATTAGTTAACATTTATGCTATCATTCCCCCTTGTGTTGGTAATATTACAAGGATATTGAGAAGGTTGTTGATGATTATGGACATAACTGATTAAAGATGTTTTACTATCTTGATATTATTATTTTGTCATTGTTGTCAAGAAATTGATTTTCTAATTCAGTATGATGTTGCCATATCTTAAGAAATATGATATGAAGATTATAAAGAAGTCGGTAAAGACACAAGAAAGAATATGATGAATAAAGGGATAAGTTATTCAATGGGCAACTCTACTGAGTCAGACAATGATGAGATCTTGATGTTTTAGATTTTTCTAACATCATACATATGTTGTAAAAGGTAAAGGTTAATACTATACTATGTTATCAAGCAAAGAACCTAGTCGGTAAACCCTAAGGTTATCACAGTCGGTTAATGAAGATAGAATGTCTACCGAGTAAAGTTTAGTATTCATCGAGTTGTAACTGAGCTATAACAGAATGCATTAAATGTTTACATGTGATATTTAATGAAAGATGCTGATGAGCTGGAACGGATCAATGATTGGCAAGCCGCAGAAAAAATTTGTTAATGAATCTAAGGCAATGGAAAGTCGGCAAGAAGATCTACAGCTCAGATTGAACCGCATTACCCTAACACAAGTTCCAAGATGAATGTGCAAGTTTTGAGGTGGGGTAAAACATTTTGAGATCGTAAGATACAATGAACCTGGACAAGATTGAAGATCTGATGGCTATGATTGATCATGGGAAATGTGATCAAGGAGATTAAGCGGTTAGAAGATTGTTTATAAATAAGGAATTGTTGATAAATAATATATGCGGGCAAGTGTATGCACATGGATGCTACATAGTGATTATCGAGCACAGAAGCTTTAAGACCTGTTAGAATAACAGAGTATTGATGCCCAGCAGATAGACAAGACTAGTTCTATGTCTAGATTGTATTGAACAAATAAGAATCTGCTTTAGCATTTTAGATGTGAAGTTGCAGATAGATTGTATTACTATTATTTTGTGAAAGTGACAGGAAATCTCTTAATCGAGTGGACTTAATAGTCTTATATGTAAATCCTCTAACAAGGTGACATTCTAAATGAGTGTTTGAAATCCTTTGACAAGGTCACTTCTAACAAAGTGAAGATCCTAACAAATCTAAGGGAAATCCCTTAACCGGGTCACATCTGGCAATGTATTTTGTAATCTTTAATAGGATTGGCTTTTAACCGAGCATACTCTAGAAGAGTATATTTCTTAGTGGGTCCGAAATCCCATAGTGGTTTTTCCCTATTTGGGTTTCCATGTTAAATATGGTGTTATGAGGTTTATATTGTTCATATGCTTTTGAGTTTGCATGTTTGACAGTTTTTGATTATATGAATGATATATGTTACCGAGGTTGAATCTGATGTTTTTATGGATGAATAAGTTTGTATGATTCACCCCCCCCCCTCTCATCTTGTTGGCTATTGGATCTGTACTTATATTAAGTATCAAAACTATCACCCTATTATTACATTGTTCCTACAAATATACTATTGAAACCTTAAGTTTCACCAACCCTAGGGACCCCCCTTAAGGCTTACACAACAAAAAATTTTGAATACATAAAATAAATACATATATCTGAGGAGATCTTTCCTTGGAGAACCAAAATGCTGAATCAAGTGGAACTCTGCCAAGCTACGTCATGACCCTCATGAAGGTGTAGCTCTAAGCTGAATTCCTAAGTTCTCCTCTCCATGAACTCTTAAATCAGAGACACAAAATTATAAGACAATCATCCTCCAAGTTGCCTCTTGACCCTCATAATGGTATAATTCTTGATCACAGTCTCATAAACACTCTGCACAACCATCTATACCAAGTTATTCACCAAACACTTTATGTGTCTCCCCAAATACAAATTCACAATACATGTATTCTTTGAATCTATTAGCGTCTACATGGAAAAAATAAAAGAAGGGAAGAAAGGAAAGCAAAAAATACTTCTCATGCCAAGCATCATCTCAGAGCGGGAAGCTAGCTTGAGATGATAAAAATCCTCCATCCTTTCGTGCCAACATCCTCCAAGTTGACATCTGTTAGTCCTTACTCTCGAAAAATAGCACTAGAAGAAGTGCTACAACCTTGAAAACCCCAATAAAAAATATTCATAAGAAACTTCTGAAAAGGTTCTTTTGCAAGGTCACCATAAGAAAATTTAATGCCATTAAATAAGGTCCTCATAATAAAGACACTTACTTCCATCCTAACTACAATTATCTTCAGACCTTCTATCTCCATAATATCAAGCTTTGACAAAATATATCCCTTATACCAACAATGACTCCTAATATCAAACCAACTTTTCCTTAAACCACTCCTATCACTAACGATCACCAAACCACTCATATGACCAACCTTCTCAAAAACAAAATTATGTGATAAATGTAGAAAATCTTATCTTTCTAGGCATTAATGTGATAGATCATTGCATCTATGAACTATTCTCTTTTACAACATCCACTTTCAACCATAAAGAAACAATAACTAAGTGTTGTGGTCGTTAAACATAACTTTCATAGGGGACCATTACCTTACTATTCTATATGTTGTTAAAACGCCATCCTTAACCAGGGTAGACCTAGATGAAACGTATAAAACTCATTTGAAAAACTCCAAACTAATTCATATCACTATCTCATGCATTGTGCCTCCACACAGTTTCTCTATCATTGGCCCACCTTCAAATGACACACATATTAGCAACTATTTTTGTTTCCACACCTTGCATCCTAGTCTTCTTCTCACATTGCACACAATACTATAATCTCTTTCTACAAAAATTTCAAGCCATCATCGACATCTTCTAACAACGTCTCAACAAACTTCAAGCACCACAAGAATGGTGAATTTCCACAAACCTCCACATATGCGTGTACAACTTGTGTTGCCTTCATGCCATCAAACAAATAATACCTAGCTAACAATGTTAACAATGTAATATTAGTTACCATTTACGCTAACAATTTTCTTGCTTAGGTTAGTGTATGTGTGGATGGATATGATATTTGCATGATTTCTATTTTAAATCTCTTTCTATTCAATCCATTCAAGTCACATTTATATTTTGATTTTAGCCAAGGTTGACAACTTAATTTTTTTTTATAGTAAGGTTGATATTAGTTGGTTGGTGTTAGGAATGTCATAGTGACTTGAAATATTAGTAGTTGGTAGTTGTAGTGACGATGAGGAAGAAAATGATATTTCTTTTCTATATTCTTTTCAATAAAATCAAATTTCTTGTGATCCCAAGAAATTAAAATATTTGTAGAGTTTCAATGGTAGTTTGCAAATTAAACCAAAATAAATATATGCCCTTCTCCACCTGACACATTGTATAAGAGTGAAAAGATATAAAAGAAAGAAAGCAAAATTCTTTCATTTTGTCATCACAATGGTGGCCCTTGTTGCATTAAAGAAGGGGAATCCATAATTAAAATAACTCAAACATCTAAAAGAAAAGATATTATTGATATGATAGAAATGAATTCAACAAAATTTGTCGAAGTGTATCAAATATATGACGAGGGTAGTTCTGATGAATCATAAATCTTTCTTCGTGATCAAGAAAATAATATATTTTTTAGCCTCTAATCAATGATGAGAAACATTGCACGTGATCAAACAATCCAACATGTTTTGCTTCAAAAATTATAATACATGGACAATCTTTACACAACATAATCTATGAGAAAGAAGCTAGAGAATATCAAATTGAATTAAAAGGAATTATAACCCCAACACAAATGTAGACTAGATATGAAACATTCAAAAATGAGAAAAGTAAAAATCTACAATAAGAAGATAAAAATAATCGTATTTTGGAAATTTTTTATCTTGACAATCATACTATACTTTTGTCATAATGTTCTACTCCTCTTGGTACTAATCCATTGAGTGATATTAAAAAAAAAAGAATAGTTACAGACTCTTGATAACAGTTATAATTTTTAAAGTATGAGTGAAAATAAAACATCAAGAAAATAATGTTTGACAAAAAAAAATGAAAGATAACATTAACAAACATCATAATGTTTGGAAATTAAGATAACTTATGTAATGCAAGGAGATATAATCCATGATAACTTAATTATTGATTAATAATTGCAAATCAATAATTGTTTGCTTCCGGAATGAGACCTATTTTTGTTCTTGAAAGCAAAGGATATTCATTAAAATTGAAGATAAAATTGTTTCTAATGCACTGGTCATGTTGTCTTCATTAATATAAAAGTTTGTGCATTCCACCTCTTTCTAAACTATAAAAGTTTGTTGTTTGTGTTTCCTAAATATGTCCTAATTGTGGCTCTGGAGGTCTCTTACCTTTGTATGCAATTATTTAGCAACTTTTTATGAAATTATGTTATTTTATAGCTACAAATAGGACACAATTAGGAAACACCAGCAAGCATGTTAGTGATGAAGGAGCACCAGAGTAGTTCATCTGGTTGATACAGGAGCATCAAAGTAGTTCATTTGGTTGGAGCAATTAACAGTGGAGTTGCTTGAAGATCGTTGCATTTCTTCGTGTTTTTGGATTCTAAGTTGTGGATTTGGATATATCACCCTGAGATTGTTGTCTTAAACATATTCAAGATTCATGGCATTTGGATTTGATTCTGATGAGATATCGATTCTTGTACTGTTCTGGTATTGGTGTGTTCTTACCGGTTGGTCTTGTGGTGAGTAAAGTGAAGCTTAATTGGGTTGTGGATGGTTTCCATAACTTGTGGATCATTAGGAGATGTTGTTTTGGGCTTGAATGATGTTCTTGCAAAGTTCTAAGCATTATTGGAGGCATTCTTGGTGATTTGGGCTGACATCTTATTGTTTGCACATTTCATCATGAACCGGTTGATCTTTGTGACGCTAAGGCCTACCCAAACTACTAATGACAAGCCCAAACAAGGTTAGGCTAGTGACCCCCTAACTACTCACAAGGGTCCTGCAAGGAAGGATTCTACACCTTGGATGAAACTACACACACATTCACTAAGCTTAGGTCTACTGAAGATGAGTAAAAGATTGAACTCCTCAAACATGCTTTACTGGTGACCCCTACTCCTTGGAACTTTGAATTTGGCTAGCACATGTCATCTAAGGACTCTTTCAAACATTGGTTTTTGTTTAGGGAATCAATTCCTTATACCTCCTTTGTAAACATACCCCCTCGGCTTGTAACCCTATTTGGCGATAGAATGGACCTTAACTTCAAAATGTTCCACGCACCCATACAAAAAAATTACCATTTCAGACACCCTTTTGGAAGTTGTGTTGATCCCCAAAATGGTTTGACCAGGTCTGCAAATACAAGGTCTGTTCCCTTCAGAGGCTAAGAAACCTAATAGGGGCAATTAGCCTTATTTTCCAAAGAAACTACCTTTACCATTACACCAAATGGAAAATACTCTATGGACATGTGGGGAGTAGTTAGAAACCTCTAATTCCAGGGTTACGCGCTTGGAATCCATCGCTATGACAAGTTATGATGACTGTCCTAAATCTTGTCCTAGGTAGTCACATAGAGATGCCTACCTAATCTTGCTCTTTTATCCTCACAAAAAAGTTTCCCCTACAAAAAACCATGAAAATAGTAAATTAAAGTAGCTTATCTTGCATCCCTCCCAAGGAAGAGTCTTCTAATGGACTGGAGTGCAAGATAAGGCCATTTTTGTTCAAAACCCTCTCCAAACCCTCAATTTTTGGGTTACAGTCAGAAGAAAGGAGGGTTCTCTCTACTTCGGAATAGTTAAGACCTCAGACCTCCAAAAAAAGAAATCTATTACATCTCCCTATACACTCCATGGATGGTGGGATTCCAATGAATCCATACAGACATGTACAACACCTGCAAACACAAAATTTATGGGGAAACTGTAGTATTTTGTGTATTATTGATTCTCAAACTACAACTCCAATATCAAAAACCTTGGGAATCATGCCCACAGGGCTTATACAAATCTCCAATGGTTTTCCACTGAACTTGGAGTAGGTTGGAGCCATTGAAAGGCTTCCCCCAACTGATTTTCAAAAAGTTGTCATACTCTCTAAGGTTGGAATCCACATACATGGATCAACCAAACACACATGAAACATGTCTAAAACCTATCAAACACAAATATAAACCATCTACTACCCCTTTTTACCACATTGTCCCATTTGGCTTTTCAAATTGCCTAATTGGTGACATGGGCTTACATGGTGGGGTTTATTGCATACATGAAACACAAGACACACTAACACACTAATGTTCCTAGTCTTCATCCTTATGGTCATGAACAACTTGTTGATGAGGTGCTCTTGCACCACTTTGGTCAACTTGATTGAGTTGTTGTTGCTTACGGATGGTATAAAGAGAAAGTTTGGAGATTCATTTTGGAGGACAAAGGTCAGAGGAAGAAGAGATCTAGAGAAGATGTAGTTTCTAGAGAGATTCTGGTCCAAGGGACTGAAGTGTGAAGTGACTAAGGTCTGGATCAACGCTGAACAATGAAGACTATTATCAGAGGTTGAGTTACTGAGCATATGATTTGCAGATCATAGTTTTGAGTTGTGAAAATTGTTTTGTAATCCTGGGTTGCAGTCCAATATGTGTAAAGCCTGTGGGCATATGTAATTCATTAAACTATTACAAGTATTGCTCTTTTTGTTTTTTGGTTATATCTTCTATTGTGTGAACCGGTTATCGATATCTTTCATGGTGTTTATGTTAAAGGCTACAAGGCTGAGCTATCCTTCATTGGATCTCCCTACCTTGTCTGCATCAGTTAGAATCATGAGAGACAGCTGCACCAACACCACTTATCAAATCTTCATTGATCAATATTTGAAACTCAAGAACACTCAAACAACAAAAACTGTCACGAAGAAAAGATAACTTGTGGAACACCAAATCATGAACCATTTGAAATGAAGATACACATGAACATCCCAAACAATCTCCCAAAATCTCAGTTCAATATCCGATCACACCAGAATATACCAGAAGAAATACTAAACTCTGCAAAGCACTGATCAGAAAATCAAAACTGCAAACCAGATCATATGATATGATCAATTAGGATCCCATGATCCCATACACTGAACCATGATCCCAGTAATGGGAAATTTTTTCATTCACCAGAGCAATAAATAATAGGAATATGTTGACATCGATGAAAACAACATATCCTAGCAGCAACAATGTCCAACAATCTCCCCCTTTGACATTGATGGCAACATATGAATGTGAAAAACAATCAATGCAAAGAAAGAAAACATTTCCGATAGACTCCCCCTATGATCAAGCAGATAAAACAGTTTTTCACATGCTTTCTCTCCCTCTTTGACAACAATGCTATAAAGATCTCAAACTCTCCCACTTTGATGAACAAATCATGATTCTCTCCCCCAACCATAAATATACTACTCCACCAAAGGAGCAACATAAACTCATCAATTTAGACAAAAGGATAAGATTGTGAAGTCCATCAGATTTATGTAACTCAATGCATGTAGTTCTCATCAGGAGGGGTGGATACCCCTAACTTGTCTCTCAAATAGACAAATGTATCTGTAAGAAAAGGCTTAGTGAAAATATCAGCAATTTGTTCCTTGGTAGATATATACTCTAGCTTCACTTCCTCTTCACTAACTTTTTCTCTCGAGAAATGATATTTTATTGAGACATGTTTAGTCTTTGAATGTTGCACTAGGTTCTTTGACATATTAATAGCACTGGAATTATCACAATATATGACAGTAGGCTCATCATAAATTAATCTGATATCCTTTAACAATTTCTTCATCCAAACTACCTGAGTGCAATTACTAGCAACAACAATGTATTCAGCTTCAATAGTAGATAGAGAAACTAAATCTTGTTTCTTAGTAGCCCATGAAACCAATTTCTTACCCAAAAAGAATGCACCATTCGAGGTACTCTTCTGATCATCAACATCAGTAGCCCAATCAACATTAGTGTAACCACATAACATGAAATCATCATTCCTCGGATACCATAAACCATAATCCACAGTCCCTTTTAGGTATCTGAATATCCTCTTTACAATAGTGACATGACCCTCTTTTGGATTAGCTTGATATCTAGTAGCCATGCACATAGCATGCATAATGTTCAGTCTAGTCTGAGTTAAGTATAGCAGTCCTCCAACCATAGATCTATACAAAGTCTGACTAGATTTCAGAGATTCATCATTTTTAGATAATTTGGAGCCAGTCAACATAGGAGATCCAACTGGTTTAGAGTCTTCTAACCCAATTTTTTTTAGCAATTCCTTCACATGTTTATTTTGAGATATAAAAATACTTTTTCCAGTCTGTGAAATTTGCAAACCTAAGAAACATTCCATCTCACCTATCATAGACATCTCAAATTCTTTCTGCATATCACCGACAAACTTCATGCTCACGTTATCATCTCCTCCAAAGATAATATCATCAACAAAGACTTCAACAATCAAGATGGTATCATTCTCAATCTTGAAATACAGATTGCTATCAACAGTACATTTATTAAATCCTAATTTTAGCAAGTAATTATCCAATCTAGCATACCAAGCTCTAGGGGCTTGTTTCAATCCATAAAGAGATTTCTTTAGTTTGCATACCATGTCTCCATTATCTGATAATGAAAATCCATGGGGTTGCTCAATGTAGACTTCTTCCTCAAGATCACCATTCAAAAAGGGTGACTTTACATCCATTTGATATACCTTGAAATCCTTATAGGCAACATATGCAATCAATAGTCTAACACCTTCAAGTCTAGCTACTGCAGAAAAAGTCTACTCATAATCAATTCTTTCTTTCTGTGAATATCCTTTGCATACCAATCTTTCTTTATTTATGATAACTTCACCGACTTCATTCAATTTGTTTCTAAATACCCATTTAGTCTCAATCACATTTTTGTCTTTAGGTCTAGATAAAAGTTCCAATGTGTTATTCTTTTCAATCTGGTTCAATTCTTCTTCCATAGCCATTATCCAATTTTTATCTTTGCAAGCCTCAACAACATCTTTAGGTTCAATTTTAGAAATCAAACATACCTCTTCAACAGCTAGCCTTCTTCTAGTCATCACACCTTTATTTTCATCAACAATAATCTAATTTTCAGAATGATTCAATCTTACATACCTCAGAGTCTTCTAATTGTTCTGATTTTTAGGTTCCTGCACCTCTCCACCGACACCAGCAATATCCAGATTAACTTTCTCTACTGGATTAGTCTTCTTCAATTCTTCAGTCTGAATAGGAATTAGAACAACATGCTAACCATTGTCATATCCGCATGCTCTTATCTCTTTTCCATAGTTCTCATCAACCTTCACATTTACACTTTCCACTATTTTTCTCAGTCTCTTATTATAGCACTAGTAGGATTTTCTCTTTGTTGAATATCCCAAGAATATTCCTTCATCACTTCTTGCATCAAACTTTCCTATATCGTCAGCTCTCTTGATATAATACTTGCTTCCAAATATTCTAAAATACCCCACAGTTGGCACATGACCAAACCATAGCTCATAAGGAGTCTTACCGGTATCACCTTTTATATGTACTTAGTTGAATGTGTAAACAAAAATACAAATAGATTCTCTCCAATAGATCTTTAGAACATTCCCTTCAATCAACATAGTCCTTGTAGTGTCCAAGATAGTTTTGTTCTTCCTTTCAACAACTCTATTCTATTGTGGGGTTATAGGAGTAGATAATTGTCTTCTAATCCCATTATTTTCAAAGAATGAATCAAACTCACCAGAAAAAAATTCTTCTCCTTTGTTAGATCTAAGACATTTCACCTTCAGTCTTGTCTCTATCTCAACCTTTGCTTTGAATATCTTGAATTTGTCCAATGATTCTGATTTCTCCTTCAAGGAGACAAACAACATCATCCTGGAATAATCATCAATTAGTAACATAAAGTATGTGTCACCCTACACACTTATAATTTTTGTAGGTCCACATAGGTCAGTATGCACGAGATCTATAACTTCATTAGATGTATACTACTTTCTTTTGAAAGAAATTTTTGTTTGCTTACCCATTTGACATTGTTTACATACCGGATTAGTAGGCTTAACATTTTTTGGTAGATCTCTAACAACTTGTGTGGAACTGATATTAATTATTGAATCGAAATTGACATAACAAATTCTCCTATGCCACAACCAACTTTCATCAATCTGAGCAATCAAGCAACTTTTCTCGTGCCAACATTTAAATGAAAGATATGTTGGAATTGTGTTGTCATTGATGTCAATCAGTATAGCTTGGTACTGGCATAGTAGAACAAATGGTATGGGAGAATAGTTTATATGCAATCATTGATGTCAACTAGTATGCATCAAGTGACCACCAATGAAGTGACATGTTGATGGTTGAAGAAGGCATAGTGTTGAAAATAGGTAATGTATGAATCCAGTATGAAAACATGGCATCAGAATTAATGAAGAGGAAAAATGATATCTATAAGAGAGAAAGATGTTGGGATGTTGATTGTGATGAAGAGATGGAATGTTACAAATATCACATCAACACTGGAGGGGAACTATGTGCAGGACACCCACCAGATAAAGGTGCAGTCACCAAATGAAGAGATGACTAACAGTGAGTGTGCCCAACTAGATCACATGTGCCTGTTTGAAGATATGCCTTCTCAAACAAGGAAGCCATATTGGTGCAATGACCGATGCAGATGTCAAGGATCCACTCCCACTGGTAAGTGGATTTTATCTCCTATTATGCATGGAATGCATCATAGTCCTTTGAGATAAGACATAAGAGTAGATGGCATGTGATTGAAGTCTCACACCAGATCAGTTGGTGAAACACTAAGTTTCCTTAGGTGCATCGGATCAGAGATATGCACCAGATTAGTCGGGTCGACATGATGAGTTGCCTGTATAGAGAAGGAAGGATATGTTTGTCACTTTGAAAAACTAGTTGATAGGAGAACCGGTCTAGTGATGAAGAAGGCAAAGTAGGAACAACTGCATACAGAGAATGTTGTCAGAATGAAGATGAAGTTTTATGCCACCTCTATGCATAGTATGTTACCTGTATACATGCAAAAGATACTACTGGTATAGATGTTTGCCGGTAAGAAAGAAAGATAACATAAGTTAAAGGCTCTTGTCCAATAAAGATGAGCATGCTATGCTTTGGTATGTGAAGTGATCGATAAGGGTGTTCCATTGGAAGAGAAAAAAAGTGCAAGTTTGAAGGCAAACCGGTTAGGGTATAACTGGAAGGGTTTGTGAACTGGTAGATGAACCCAGGTGTGTGGTTGGTCAATGATCTTGTCTAGATCGACACATAAGACTTAGTAGAGGTGGATGCCAACTATGATAAAATGTAGGAGATAGGTGTCATGCACATTGTGGTCAGTGAAGTTTTTTCAGTGAGGTACATGGTGACTGGTCGACATTAATGTTGATAGTGTGTTTCATGGGTTGAGAGAAGAAGGGTGTGGCTCGAGACTAATCAGAGGACAAAGATCTGATTTTATGACTTCCTGATCAAGGTCGAGTGTCCAGGAACTGATCAGGGTAGGTAAAGCTATATGTGTGATCGCTTCATAGGTGTTTGACAAGTGTAGACCGAAAGAGATGTCGTGTTTGCCAAATAGGGCAAACGTGTTTTGAACATAGAAGAATTGGCAAAGTCTGATTGATCCATTACAGGTGGTTGATCTATGGAAGGAGATCTAATTGGATTTGGTTTACCTCGGGGTTAATAAAGGAACCCTAGTGCACCAGAAGTTTGAATGTCATTTTGGCGGGAAGGCATAGTATGAATTGTTAGGCCCAATATGGAAAGATAATGTACTGAGAGGGGAGGGGTGAATCAGTACTTCAAAACTTTTCTTGAATAATAACTTTACTATTATGCATAAACCGAATAGTGTAGTAACATAAAATAAAGTTAAAACAAATAGGTAACAATCATACATGATTCACTCCATAACACATATATTTTGGTTACACAGAAACTCTTGGTTAGAGAGAAAAATTGTGGTGGGGATGGCACCCACAACTTCACTACTACAATAATAAAGAATGCTCGGTTAGAGCTACATTTAGCTATTTCTGATAGCTTACCCTGTTAGGAGTATCAAGATCTATCAGATCTACCTTGCTAAAGGATTTTACAACATTTATTCTGAAGCTGCACCTGGTTAGAGGCTTTACAATTTATAGACTTGGTTAGAGTCTTTTACCCTGTTAAAGGTTTCTCTTTCAACTTCACAATATTACAATAAAATCATTACAAATATCTGCAACTTTACATCTGAAATGTTATAGCAAATTCTATGTGCTCAGAATAAGATTACCTTGCTTATAGCATACCTCGGTAACCCATATAATAACTCGGTAAACCCTTCTATTTACTCTGTTCTTCGACTATTCTCTGAAAACCTTCTTGGTGACCTTTGTGTTTCTGTAACAGTCTTCCTTTATTCATACATGCACACACCTTGCTCTTAACTCATGCTGTATAAATAGATCTCTTAAAATAGTGATCCAATTCATTGCTTCGATCTTACAAACAAGATTTATCGAATGAATAACTAAACAAAATATTTCATTGGTTAGATTGATCTCAAAATCATACACAATCTTCTGGTGCAATTTCCAATGTAATAACGGTTAGATGTGCCTCGATCTTGTAACACGTTTTCATATGCATGTCTAGGTTCAATGTATCTGGTAACACATTTTACTCAGTGAATATCAACTCGGTGTGTCATCTTTACTTCTCGGTAGTCTCAAAAAGATACTTGGTAGACAGCTCAGTGTATATTGTGTTCTGTAACTGCTTTCTTTTCTAACTGACTAGACTGTGCATACCGACTTCTCTGTGTGTATACCGACTGCATGATTCGGTAGTACTTAACTGACTAGAATGTATAGTATGAATTTGAATATAAAACTAATGGCAACTTGATAAGTAGTAACAATCTCCTCTTTTGACATTAGTTGAGATGTTTGACAAAAACTACTTTCAAAGTCATAACTCAAAAATCTATATACTTTGCAAAATGACTATAAATGCCAATATATACAATAGTCAATGAAATAGTATAATCAGATATACTCCCCTTATCATTATACTGTACATAACTCTGATTTTGTATGCTCGGTTCTGTGCTTGTGTGCTCTCTGCTTGCTCTGCATACTCTGTATACTCTGCTCGGTATATTCCCCTTGTATACAATACTCAAAACTGTATCACTCCCTAAATATAGTATATTACTCTCCTTATGTAGTATTACAACCCTTTTTTTGACAAACATTAAAAACTTAATTTCCATCCGGGGGCAGTAACTGATCAAAAATAGATTTATACTTCTTCTGGGCATCGGTGAGTGCGACTGAGAGTTCATCCTTTACACTTTCCATTAAAGAATTTTGTGCTTGAATATCAGCTAATAGTGATATTAAGCCATCAAGAGTGCTTCCCTCTTGTGTAGTAGATATGCGTGTAGCTCGATGAATCTATTCTTGAATGGATGAAAGATGAGGAAGGAATAATGTCTGGAGGGTCATTATATCCATCTTAATCTTATGCTCTTCATTTCTGAGTTCTAACTATTGAGCCATGAGCTGTTGAAGGTTGGTATAAAAATTCTGAATTGAATTTGGCTCTGTGGTCAGCTTAGTTGAGAGATCGGTGATCTCTTTCTCAATTGCATCAGTTTTATTCTTGATATCTTTAATGAATAAGGAAAATGTACAAAGTTTTTGAAATAAATAAAGAATATGCTTGAGTTGAGGGGACAACTCAGCAATGAATTTGACAAGCTTGACTTTTCCTATAGCTAGAGCTTTTTGTACCTCTTCTATCATTTTTACAGTAAGCTCTTTATCTTTTAGCTTGCTCAAGTACTCAGATGCATCAACTCTAGATGTTTCTATTTGATTAAGGAGTTCATCCAGTTGAATGTGGATGGCTGCATCGGTTAACACTGTAGCTGATGGTAGCATTTCTGTTAGCAGTGTTTTTACCTTTTGTAGTACTTTATTCTTCTTTTGAATGGCCATCTATTTTTCTTGTTCAGCCTTTGCTTTGAATAGTTCACCGAAATCAATAAGTGCTTGCCCCTTTAATTTTGAGATATCCACATTGGGCAACACTATCGGTTTAGTTAAATCAACTTTAAAACTATGCTTTTTCACTTTCTTCTCTTTACCTTTGGTTGGTTGTATGAAGACAATTGCTTGTGAGGCTTGCTGACCCTCGGTATGTTGCTCGGTAGAGGCAACACTTTGGTCGATTCCTGTAGCTGTTGTGGTGTCCTTGGGTGTCTCGGTACGGGGGGTCTCAGCTGTAACATTTTCAGTGCTTGACGGTGCTTGAGAGGTTTGATCTTTAGTTGTACCTTCTGCTGCTTCAGACTTGTGACCTTCGGTCCCTTGTGTTATATCTTTAGGAGCTTCGGCAGAGATAGGTGGCTTGACCGACGGATAAGGCTGAACTTGTACTATCACAGATTCACTAGATACAAGTTTTGCATAGGTAGTGCCTTCTATCATTTCCTGCTTCGGTGCTTCTGCATCCATGACATCTTCATCAATTTGAATAGTGTTAGCCGGGTCTTGCTTGGTAGCATCAGGACCTTGCTCAGTGACATCAGAATCTTGCTCAATGACATCAATAATTTCAACTTGAGATTGTTCACCAACATCTTTTAGTTTGAAGATTTCGTGCCACTTTGCTTTTGTCTCCTTTTCTAGATCAATGTATAGCCCATTCATCAATTTTAAGGTTCTTTGTTTGACAAGAAATTTAGAATTGTAGGTTGTCAAATGCTCTTTTATTTCTGCTACAGACATATCAGGAAATAGATGGACTAGACTTATTTCTCTAATTTGTTTCTCTAAGTCCATTGCATATTTCCACTTGTTATCAATATGTAAGTACAATTCACTCGGAAGTGACTTTACTAGTTCTAATGGAGCTAGCCGAAACTTTAGAAGTGTGCAGATGACAGCTTCTTCAATTTGTCGCTTCTCATCATTATTCCTAGTCTCATACTTGACATATCTAAATCCTACAAATCCACCATATTCTTTAAGATTGGCACAAAAGTTTTCAACACTATGAATATTTACCTTCTTGCTTTTTACAATTTGGAATTTGTTGGCATCTTTTGATTCTATATCACTAGACTCTTTTGCCAAAATGAGTCTCCAAGTAGATTTCTTGTAGGTTTTGGTTACCTTGGGAATAGTGACACTCTTTTGTTTCTTACTCGGTGATGCAGCTGATGCTCTAGTGTTGGGTCTCTTTGTTGGTGGAGTCGGTAGGGCCTTTGTAGTGTCCACTTTCTTTCTTTTCAAAACTTTTCCTTTAGGAAACTTGGTACTCAATGTTATTGCTGCCTCTTGAGCTTCAGATTCCTCTTCGGTAATGGCAAGAGTGCCTTTGACAGGTGTAGAGGAGGATTCTTCTCCGAATTTCTCAGATAAAACCTTTATCATCTTTGTAGCCTTTCTTGTAGCTTTAGGTACTACAATGCTCATTTTCACCTTTTCCTTAACTTCTTCATAAGTTCCATATCTTAGTTCAGTAGCATGCCTTGGTAGTGTAAGATATGCATCAATTTGCTATTGTGTGATATAATAGTCAATCTCGTAACCCATTGGTGGCAAAGATTGAGTCCTAGGTTCTACAACATTCACATAGCAGTAATCGGTGTCTACCTCAAAACATATATCATCCTTATATTTCTCTACAAACTGTGGTGGAATCCGGTACCTATTGTGCATCTTTTCTTGAAATTTGTTGAAGTAGTCATCCATGATATCATTAAAATTATCTCCCAATTTCTTGATAAAGTCATTAATTTGATGGGTGATAGGTCGGTGTGGCTCCTAAACTACTTTACCGACTGAGGGAAAGAACTTCTCAAAGTAGAAAAACATGCATACAAGAAGTGAACCAAACTTTAGTGTATTTGCCGAGTTGTTCTTTTTCGGCTTCCTTATTGTGTTGAGGTTCTCAAACAAGTTTTTCAATAACACTTCACATAAATCTACTTTCATTCCCTTTTTCACTATTTTATAGGCTAAGTCAACTGTTGCACAGGGTACATTATTTTCCCTTGCTGATTGGAAGAAACAGTAACCAATTACTCTAATTGCAAATTTAAGTTTTGCATCAGTGACATTATTCAGTTTCATTCCTCGGTAATCAGATTCTACTCCAGTTAAACTGATTAACTCCTTCTGTGATATCATTTTCTGTGCTCGTGCATGATCATAGATAGGATATCCGGTGATCACATGAATGATTTCCTTAGTGATTTTGAATGGTTGCTCCTCTAGCCACATAAAATCATCATGAACTCTACTTAAAATAAACTTAACCCACTAGGGTTTGAACACATGGGGATAGGCTAGGGCTTCAGTTAATCCCTTGATTTTGATATGCTCAAACTTGCTATCCATTTTGCCATTGGTACATAGCTCATCATATGTGTCACTAATCTCAACATGACCAAGTTCTTCAACATGGCATTTGGTGAAGAATCTAACATCTTCGACTAACAAGACTCGATCCAGGATGAGTGAAAAGGTAGTTTTGTCATCCGGTTCAAAGGCGACTTTAGGAGTCAAAGTGTATTTTAGTGAGGGCTTCTCCACATTCTTGACAACTACGGGATCTTAGATCTTGGGTGCCATTTGTAAATTTTAGATAAAACTTAGCAAACTATCCTTAGGGTTTGACGGTTTACAAACGGTAGATGATTCACACTCGGTAGATAATAGCAATTTGACAAGATCAAAAAACCAGCTTGATAATGCAATGAGATTTGATGTAAATACCTTGGATTCACTTTGAATGAAGTTTGATCGCCTTGATTCGCTCTGCTCTGCTCTCTTGAAAACTTGGTGAATGAAAATGACCACGAAAATACCTTTAAGTACACAAAATACCTTATCGGGCAATGTGCAGGTTAGGTCAAAACATTAAATACACTCGGTTTACCTTTAACCGATTTACTCTCTTTTCTTTCATTTTAACCGAGTAACCAAATTTCCTTGTTTACTGACTTGATAGGTTTTCTGTAAAGTACTTTTGATAGAATTTCAAACTTACTAATGCATCTTAACTATGCAAATTTTGAATTTAGTACATAATAGAATAGGAACTGTTATGATTTTAACCTTTAGAGAATGCAATCCCTTCATACCTTTACTTATTAATTTGGAATAGGTGCACCTAACTCCATAGGTAAGGTGCTTTGTTCATCTGACATGATTTCCTTCTTTTATCTCTTCAGTGTCTCCTCTAGGTTGATCTCTGCAATCTCCAGCTAAATGTCCAACTTTGTGACAATGAAAACATGCCATACCAGGATTTTTCCATGATCTTCGGTTGTTCATTCCAAACCTTATAAAATAGTTAGCACTAATGTGTCCATACCTTCCACAAAATTCGTACCAAATCCTTGTATTGTAATCCCATGGTACTGCTGCATATTGTCGGTAAGGATCTATGTCACTTCGGTAACCACTAGTGTTTGCTCGGTGTGCAGACCATATGTGGTTCTTTTGCTTAAACCAGCACTTCTCGATACTATGTCCATATCTATTGCAGTTTTTACAAAACCCTTTGAATTTTGCCTTCTGATGGTTGTTAACAGACTTTGTCCTACATTGATTAGATGTGTGACCATATTTATTGCAATTGTAACAATACTCATTTGACTTAGTGATATTCGGTTGCTTACCTTTTCTGATCTGGCATATGTTGGTAGTATGACCTTGATTTCCATAGTAGTAGCAAATAGGCTTCTTCCTTTTGATTTTATCCCTGTTTCCAGCTTGCTTTGATGATTCTCCTCTCTCGATAGTATGAATTCCTTTCTCAGTAGAGTCTTTTCCATTGTAACCGAGTCCTGCATCTTTGTTGGGTCTTCTTGTATTCAGTTGCTCATCCAACATCTTTGATGCTTCATAACTCTTCTTCAATGTTTCTTTGGATTTCTTCTCTATTTCAAGTTCATTAGTCAACCTTGATACTTCAAGTTTCAATGCTTGATTCTCATCATTCTTTAGAATTGCTTCATGATGTACATAGCCTAGTTGATCTATCATATTTTGTTGAATTCCAGTCAACCTTATGATTTCATCATTCTTATCAGATACTAAGACTTCAAGTTGTTGTTTCTCTCTTTGTAGATCTCTTGCTTTATCCTCAACTATCCTTAATACATCTAGATTTTCAGTCATCTGTGTGCTGAAATGTTCATGTTCTCTTTTCATTGCTTTTAGTTGATCAGCCAATGCTTTGTTCTTTTCTTTCAATACTCCAATCATTTCTTCAGTTTCTTTAGATATACTATTCTCAGATGATGTCTCAATTTGTTGCACTAACTCTTGAGAATCCTGCAAGTCATCAAATAATCTTCTTCTTAATTTCATAGATTTTTGCATTTACCTTTGCATGTCTGCAATCACTTGATTTGCATGATCCAACTCTTCTTGCAGATATACAATCCTCTGAGATTGTTTATAGCCTTCCATTGATAAGATCTTTCTCTTTAGGTAGTTAAACCCTTTTCCAAGATTCAAGCTCTGATACCAATTGTTAGGCCCAATATGGAAAGCTAATGTACTAAGAGGGGAGGGGTGAATCAGTACTTCAAAACTTTTCTTGAATAATAACTTTACTGTTATGCATAAACTGAATAGTGCAGTAACATAAAATAAAGTTAAAACAAATAGGTAACAATCATACATGATTCACTCCATAACACATATATTTTGGTTACACAGAAACTCTTGGTTAGAGAGAAAAACTGCGTGGGGATGGCACCCACAACTTCACTACTGTAATAATAAAGAATGCTCGATTAGAGCTACATTTAGCTATTTCTAATAGCTTACCCTCTTAGGAGTATCAAGATCTGTTAGATCTACCTTGCTAAAGGATTTTACAACATTTATTCTGAATGCTGCACCTGGTTAGAGGCTTTACAATTTATAGACTTGATTAGAGTCTTTTACCCTATTAAAGGTTTCTCTTTCAACTTCACAATATTACAATAAAATCATTACAAATATCTACAACTTTACATCTGAAATGTTATAGCAGATTCTATGTGCTCAGAATAAGATTACCTTGCTTATAGCATACCTCAGTAACCCATATAGTAACTCAGTAAACCCTTCTATTTATCTGTTCTTCGACTGTTCTCTGAAAACCTTCTCGGTGACCTCTGTGTCTCTGTAACAGTCTTCCTTTATTCATACATGCACACACCTTGCTCTTAACTCATGCTGTATAAATAGATCTCTTAAAACGGTGATTCAATTCATTGCTTCGATCTTACAAACAAGATTTATTGAATGAATTACTAAACAAAATATTTCATTGGTTAGATTGATCTCAAAATCATACACAATCTTCTGGTGTAATTTCCAATGTAATAACGGTTAGATGTGCCTCGATCTTGTAACACATTTTCATATGCATGTCCAGATTCAATGTATCTAGTAACACGTTTCACTCAGTGAATATCAACTCAGTGTGTCATCTTTACTGCTCAGTAGTCTCAAAAAGATACTCGATAGACAGCTCGGTGTATACTATGTTCTGTAACTGCTTTCTTCTGTAACTGACTACACTGTGCATACTGACTGCATGATTTGGTGGTACTTAACCGACTAGAATGTATAGTATGACTTTGAATATAAAACTAATGGCAACTTGATAAGTAGTAACATGAATATGCAGATCAAAGACAAGATCTATTGCTGCTACATGAGAGAGTGAGGCTAGTGAAGAGAGAAAATCAATCAAGTGCTCAATGATAATCACAGAGGAGATTGAGTGTGTGTGAGAGAGAACTGGTTTGAAGAGTTCAATCGACGAGAGTGAGGCAACTAACAGTTTGTGATTAAGTCTGATAGAGGAATACATCGGTTGTGACTGAACCGACAGAAGAGCCACAAAAAATTGCAAAGAAGATTGTAGTGAAGAACCAGTAAGTTGTGAACCGACAGTAATCAGATAGTAGACATCTGATTGAGTGAAGAAAACTGTTGGTGGGTATTAGTAGTGTGACAGAGAGAAAAGAGAACCAATAGAGTGCAGAAATGGTAGAGAAGAACAAGAGGCTGAACTGGTATCGTTGTAGCAGAGAGTGAGTTGTAGCAAGAGATAAGGTTGGAACAGTGAGAAGGTGAGCATAGAACCGATAGATAATTAGAGAGAGGAGAACCAATGGAGAGACTTGGATAAGAGTTACAAAGTTCTTTTATAACAAGGAGATTACTTTTGTATTTATGATATGATCTTGTAATCACTGAGTTGGAGCTCGGTGTAGGGGTTGGTGCCCTAAAATCAGGCGTTGGTGGTCCTTGGGTTGGTACCCTAAAGCAGGAGTGGTACTCCTTGGGTTGGTGCCCTAAATGTTATAACTGAGGTTTTCATTGTGAGGCTGGATTGGAGCAATAGTCTCCAACAACATTTCTCAGCGAGGTTTTTCCCATCTTGGGTTTTCCTCGTACATCTAGTGTTTTATGATGTCCCTTTTATGTGTGGTTTCATTTGTGTTATCCTCCCATCTAACTAGTATGTCTACTTTATGTTAGATCTATTAACCGGTACACACACATAGGATAGAAAATGGAAAAGTTTGGAAACCACTGATTCATCCCCACTCTTAGTGGCATCTTGTGTTCAACAAGATATTACCTTCACTCTTAGTTCTAGATGCAATCTCTATGCCGGAGGCATTTAGGATATTTCATTTTCCATTCTTGAATTGTAAATCATAACCTTTGTCAACTATCTATCCAACACTTAAAATATTATGCTTCAAACCTTCAACATACAAGACATCATCAGTGTTATGCTTACCATCAAAGAAAATAGAACCTCCACAACAGATCACACAGGCTTTGTCATCTCCAAATCTTACTATTCCACCATCATATCTTTCTATGCTCACACATTTCCTTTTATCACCAGTCATATGATGTGAACAACCCCTGTCAATCACCCATTCATATTTCTCTTCAACTTTAGCAGCTAAAGCTTTCTCCTCAATAGTGTAGCTTGTGGAATCAATAGTTACAAGTCTATCTTCTTTAATGACAATAAGCACAACTTCATCTCCTTTTGATTCTTCTTTTGTAACACCTTCATCAACAACATAATAACAGTTCTTCTTATGCTTATACTTCCGGTTAGGCTTGTAAAGCTTATCATACTTCTCATGCTTCTCATATCTATCATTCCTATCATTCTTATCAAATTTATCATGCCTATCATATTTAGACATTCTCTCTGGGCATCTAGAAGTAAAATGTCCTATCTTATTGCAAGAGAAACATTTCAGAGGCAATTTTACATCATACTTACCAGCTCCCTTAGGCAATCTCCAAGCAATCAATGCTTCAATCTCATCAATTATCTTTCTTTCTCTTCCATATCTCTTTTCTCTCTTTCATATCAGGATATTTTGCATTCATTAGGATCATACTTATTCTTTCTAGATACATATGCTCTAAATGTTGTCTCAAACTTTCCATGTGATTCACCAAATTTTCTCAGTTCAAATGCAGAAATATTTCCAACCAACATTTCTCTTGTCACTATAGTCACACTCTGAATCTCATCAATAGCATCTACCTTATGTTTGTAAGAAGGAGGTAATGATCTCATCACCTTAGCAACAATTTCATCTTATTCAAGGGTTCCACCGACACATCTAATACCTAGGACAAGTTCATTCACTTTTGCCATAAAGGAGTTTATGTTCTCATCTTCTCCCATTTTCAACATCTCATACTTCCCTTTCAAACTCTACAACATACTAACTTTGACTTGTTTATCTCCTTCATATAGGTTCTGAAGATTCTCCCAGATCTCATGTGTAGTCTAAAGTCCCATTACATTAATCATCTCTAAATCAGTCAGGGTGCTCAACAATGCTTCCTTAGCCCTAATGTTATTTTCAGCTTCCTTGATCTCATCAGCAGTAACCAGTCCATTCTAAGGAACATAATAGACATTCTTTTTAATCTTCTAGTAATCTTCTCCAAGACATCTCAAGTGCACCTCCATCTGGTTCTTCCACATAGCATAGTTACTTCCATCAAATATTAGGCTCTCTTTCTTAAAGATAACACCTCTAGTTTCCATCATGGATCTCCTCAAGCAGTTAAGCTTCTTCTAAAGGATCTAGCTCTAATACCAATTGTTGGCAACAACAATGAAGGAAAACTAAGAGAGGGGGGGGGGGGGGTGAATCAATTTCACCAGATCTACTAACTTAACCACAAATACAAATTTGATAAATGACAATAACAAAAGGAATAAGAAATTTGACGGCACAACACAAAACACCAATATTTTGATGTGGAAAACTCAGTTAAGGGAAAAACCACGGTGGGAACCTACCCACAATAAGATGATACTGTATAGTAGTATGTGAAAAATATTACAATGGGGAATGCACCAACATTCAGGCACATTGCCTAGAGCTCACTTGCTCAAGATACAATAACCTAGAAGGAAACAACCCTTAGGGAAGTCTCACTAACTTACAACAAGATTCATACTACAATCCAGAATGACTGAACTACAATTATCAATGGGGATCATCAAAATAAATATGACATAATTAGATAACACTAGCAAGCACATTATAATTATGAGAGACAACTGCACCAACACCACTTATCAAATCTTCATCGGTCAACATCCGAAACTCAAGAACAACCAAAGAAAAACAACTATCACAAAGAAAAGATAAATTGCATAGCACCAAATCATGAACCATCTGAAATGAAGATACACATGAACATCCCAAACAATCTCCCAAAATCTCAGCTCAAGATCCGATCACACCAGAATATACCGGAGGAAATACTGAACTTTGCAAAGCACTGATCAGAAAATCAAAACTGCAAACTAGATCATATGATATGATCAATTAGGATTCCCGGATCACTGAAACCGATATAGATTTAGATATAATGAAACTATAAATACTCCATACACTGAACCATGGTCCTAATAAACCAATTTGCAATCACTAGAGCAATAAATCATAGGAATATGTTGACATCAATGACAACAACATATCCTAGCAGAAACAATGTCGAACAGGTGGTCCTTACCTGATATCACTGTAAACATCATTGATGTATGGGGTAAACAAGAGGACAAGGATCCTCTTTTTTCGCTCTCTAGAGTTACTATTTCTGCATAGTTTGGTTATGGTTTTATTTTTCCTAACTGTTTATTTATTTTTTTGGTCTCTACTCATGTGACTTTTGTTCTTCCTTCTAGGCACTAATCGTGTGAGTTTGAGGGGTGACTGTGTGTCCCACTATGTTTTTAATCTAATAGACACATACATTCATAATAAAATATTGCATACACTATTTTATTTCTATATTATTAAATAAATAAATAAAATTAGTATGAGAATTTTATTTTATTAAAATATAATGTCACAAAATGAACAAAATCAATTGATCAATCTTATTTATTTATAATATAGATTTTTCCTCTTAATAAAAAATGATGTTTTAAAAAAATTCTCAATAAATAAACATTTGCAAGCCATTTTTAACAAATAATATATACATAGTTGTTAGGATAACTGGTGAACAACTGAGGAGTGGGGGGGGTGAATCAATTGTTAACAGATTATATCATTTAATCCACTTAATAACCTTAAACTAGATTAAGTACTGGTAAATCAGAAACAGATGCTGGTAGGAACAGATACTAGTAAACAATACAACTTAATAATAAAATAGATAGTCAACACAATGCAACCATACCACATAACACCATGATTTGTACATGGAAAACCATGGTGGAAAGCCTACCCATAGTTAGATGATACTTTTGTAGAAAGTAGGTGATACAATGAGGGGCCTGCACATGCAAGAAGGTACACTGCCTAGAGCATACTACTCATTACAAAAGAGTCTCACTGACTACAGAGAGGTTATAACCACCTCAAGATAAATGGACAACAATCCAGAATAATGAACTACTAGAGACAACATCTACCATGCCTGATTACAGTCCCAGTTAAGCTCAATAATGGAGGCCTTTGACCTCGTCCTTAATCCCAATTTGATCACCTATGATCGACCAAATCTCCTTCGCATATGATATTGCATTCCAAGACCATGACACTTAATCCCCATTTCCATACCATGATCTACAATGAGATCTTACATCATTTTATACCAACCCTAAGACCTAAACGGATTAGGTCGGCCACCTAAAAGATATTACAATAAGATAATTACATAAATCCATATTACAATGATATGCCATGTCGTCTTAAGACCAAAACAACAATAACCAATCCACAGAACATCCCGAAACATCCCAATAACGTATATAGTACACGTTAACATGATATTGGTCCATAACCTAGATAGGCACCAGACCTATTATGGGTCCACCATGCCAAAGCAATGTCTTCAAGTAGTTGAAATACGATCAAAGAACATCATCAGCATCCTAAAATCCATCTAGAAGCCGCACCAGTAGCACTTATGCATACTGTCAATATTCCTTAGTGAAAGCTCTTTGGTTAAACCTTAAACCAATGTCGGTAAGGGTTTACAAGAGTGTATGATAGCATCTGATTACTAGGTCAATACCAACAGACCAAAACATGCTCTAGAAACATGTAACACATAAAACATACTCCACTAATCCAATCATGTTGGAAGCGTCCAACAGATAGTCTCTTCTAGTGGTAACACTAGATCTTCTACCAGTAACCAAAACCTATCTGCTCGTAACCAAAACCTGTCTGTCGATAACCAACCATAACAACTAGTGTTGACATCAATGACAAAACATCAATGCAACACATAATCAATTCATCCATAATGCAACAATCTCCCCCTTTGGCATTGATGGCAACACTAGATGTGAAAAACATCTAAGTGCCAAAAAATGCCAAACAAGTCTCCCCCTATGGAAGACAACCAACAATCTCCTAAATATCAATAACTCTACCCTTGTGAATGATATCTCTATATTGTTCTAAATTTATTTTTCACATCACTATCTCTGCCCCTTTGACATCAATGCCAGAAAAGTGACACAAATAACAAAGCAATAATGTAATTCCCTAAATCTCAAAGATGACTACTCCCCCTAAGCAGTAGAACCACTCATCAATGCCATAATGAATAATATCTCTGATAATGCATGTCAGACTAATGACAAATTGCATCAATCAAGTCTCTGTCAGAGGGGCAGAAACCCCAAACCTGTCTCTCAAATACTCAAATGATTCCTTAGACAATGGTTTAGTGAATATATCTACAATATGTTCTTTAGTGATCACATAAACCAATTTGACTTCCTTTCCTTCTACCTTATCCTTCATAAAGTTATACTTTATTGATATATGCTTATTCTTAGAGTGAAATACCAGATTCTTAGACATGTCAATAGCTGCAGAGTTATCACAGTAGATAACTACCGGTTCACTACAATTTACCTTGATATCCTTCAACATTTGCTTCATCCACAAGACTTAAGTGCTATTAGTTGCTATTGTAACATACTCAGCTTCTGCAGTAGATAAAGGAATGCATGACTATTTTTGCTGATCCATGAAACCAGTTTCTTTCCAAGAAAGAAAGCTCCACCAAAAGTACTCTTCCTGTTAGCAGTATCTCCTGCCCAATTTGAGTCAGTATATGCACATAATGTGAAATCATCATTTTTGAAATACCATAAGCCATATTCTATTGTTCCTTGCAAATACCGGAATATCCTCTTTACTGCACATTCATCATTTTCTTTAGGATTACTAATATATCTTGAAACAATACTTATTGTATTCATAATAACTGGTCTAGTCTGAGTTAAATATAACAAACCACCAATCATAGACTTATAACTTGTTGGATTTACCGGTGTCAAAGTATCCTTGATAGATAATTTCCCACTTGTCACCATACGAGTACTTACCGATTTGGAATTATCCATACCAAACTTCTTCAACAATTCCCTCAGATACTTAGTTTGATAGATAAAAATGCCTTTGTCAGTTTGAGTAATCTGCAAAACCTAAGAAAAATTTCATCTCACCAATCATGGACATATCAAATTCATTCTTCATGTTGTTAGCAAATTCCATGCACAATTTATCTTCTCCTCCAAAAATGATATCATCAACAAATAATTCAATAATTAGAATATCATGATTAGTGATCTTATAATATAAATTACTATCAACACTGCCTTTAGTAAAACCAAGATTCAAAAGATATTTATCCAACCTTGCATACCAAGCTCTAGGGGCTTGTTTCAATCTATATAAATCTTTCTTCTATCGACAAACCATATCTTTATCATCTGTTAGTGAAAATCTATCAGGTTGCTCAATGTATACTTCTTCCCCAAGTTCACCATTTAAAAATGCACATTTAGCATCCATTTGATAAACCTTATAGTTCTTATAAGCTGCATAGGCAACAAATAGTCTAACAACTTCAATTCTCGCTACAGGTGCAAATGTCTCACCATAATCAATTCCTTCCATTTAAGAATATCCTTTTCAAACTAATCTAGCTTTGTTTCTTACAACTTGACCATCCTCATTCAGTTTATTCCTAAAAACCCATTTAGTTCCAATAACATTCTTATTTTTAGGTCGGGGAACTAAAGTCCAAGTTTCATTCTTCTCTATATGATCTAATTCATCTTCCATATCTTTTAACCAATGTTTATCTTTACAAGCTTCAATAATAGATGCTGGTTCAATTTGAGAAATAAGACATACATCTTCATTTGCTAGTCTTCTTCTTGTAATAACTCCCTCGTTCCTATCTCCAATGATTTGATCTTTAGAATGATTTAATCTTACATACCTTGGTGTCTTTTGAACTTCAGGTTCATTGCTATGATCATTAGTCACAGTTGAATTTTTTGATTATGTTGGTGTAACTGTCTCTATTTCCTATACCGATTGAGGCATTGCTGGTTTAGTTATAATCATTTCCATTTTCGGTTCCTTGTCATATGATATAGATTGATTTATGTATTTCTCATCCACTTTCACATTAGCACTCTCCACAATTTTCTGTAATATTTTGTTATAACATCTATATGCTTTGCTTTGAATTGAATAACCAAGAAATATCCCTTCATCACATCTAGGATCAAACTTCCCAATTGAATCATCTCTTTTGATATAGCAGAGTAAGTGCACCAAGATGCTAAACAAAAAAGTGGCCACATGCAAAAAAAAATGAAAATTTTCATAACCTGTGCGTGTTTTAGAAATTCAAAAACGTGCTAGCCAAAAACAATTAAAAAAACAAAAAAGTTCCTCAAAACCCGTACATTATATTTTATAATAAAAATAAAAAAGTTCCTCAAAACCCATACGGGTTTTCAGGAACATTTTATTTTATAGTAAAAAATCAAAAGTTCCTCAAAACCCGTACTGGTTTTGAGGAACATTATATTTTATAATAAAAAATCAAATGTTCCTCAAAACCCATACTGGTTTTGAGGAACATTATATTTTATAATAAAAAATGAAAAGTTCCTCATTATACTTTTTAGAAACCCGCGGGTTATGCAAAACTATAAGTTTTTGTCTTAGTTTTGCATAACCCATACGGGTTATATAGAACTAGGAACCAAATAGGAAGTGGGGGGAGAGAGAGAGAGAGAGAGAGAGAGAGAGAGAGAGAGAGAGAGAGAGGGGGGGGGGTGAGAATAGGATTAAGAGAGGGAGAGGAAGAGAGAAAGAGTAGGGAGTAGGAAGAGAGGGATAGAATAGGATACAGAGAGGGGGATGGAGAGAGAGTTAGAGACATAGAGACAAGGGGATATGAAGAGAGGGAGAGATGGGGAAAGAATGTGTGTGTGTGAGAGAGAGAGAGAGAGAGAGAGAGATTAGGAAAAGGACAGGGGGACAGGGGGAGAGAGAGAGAGAGAGAGAGAGAGAATAGGATAAGGAGAGGGGGTAAGAGAGAGAATAGGAGATAGGAAGAGAGCGAGAGAATAGAATAAGGAGAGGGGGTGGGATGGAGCGAGAGGGAGATAAGGAAAAGGAGAGGGGGAGATTGGGAAAATGAGAGAGTGAGAGGGAGAGAGAGGGGGATTGGGAAAAGGAGAGGGGGAGAGGGAGAGAAAGTGAAATTGGGAAAAGGAGAGAGAGAGAGAGAGAGAGAGAGAGAGAGAGAGAGAGAGAATAGGGGATAGGAAGAGAGGGAGAGAATAGGATAAGGAGAGGGAGAGAGAGAGAGGGGGTGGGATGGAGCGAGAGGGAGATTAGGAAAAGGAGAGGGGGAGATTGGGAAAATGAGAGAAAGAGGGAGAGAGAGGGAGATTGGGAAAATGAGAGGGGGCGAGGGAGAGAACGTGAAATTGGGAAAAGGAGAGAGAGAGAGAGAGAGATTAGGATAAGGAGAGTGGGAGGGAGGGAGATTAGGAAAAGTAGATGGGGAGAGGGAGAGAGAGTAGGATAAGGAGAGGGGGATGGAGGGAGAGTGAGAGAGAGGGGGGAGTGGGAGATTGGGAAAAGGAGAGGGTGAGAGGGAGAGGGGGGAGAGGGGGAAAGAGGGAGATTGGGAAAAGCAGATATATATATATATATATATATATATAGAGAGAGAGAGAGAGAGAGGGAGAGAGTAGGATAAGGAGAGTGGGATGGAGGGAGAGGGAGAGAGAGAGTAGGACAAGGAGAGGGGGAGAGGAAAAGAGAGGGAGATTGGGAAAAGGAGATGGGGAGAGGGAGAGGGATAGAGAGAGAGAGGGAGATTAAGAAAAGCAGAGTGGGAGAGGGAGAGAGGGAGATTGGGAAAAGTAGAGAGAGAGAGAGAGAGAGAGAGAGAGAGAGAGAGAGAGAGAGAGAGAGAGAGAGAGAGAGAGAGAGAGAGAGAGATTGGGAAAAGGAGAGGAGGAGAGGGAGACAGGGAGATTAGGAATAGGAGAGAGGGAGAGGAAGAGAGAGGTAGATTGGGAAAAGGAGAGGGAGAGAGGGAGAGAGGGAGAGAGAGAGAGAGAGAGAGAGAGAGAGAGAGAGAGAGTAGGATAAGGAGAGGGGGATGGAGGAAGAGGGAGAGAGTTGGGGATAGGGAAAGAAAGGGAAATTAGGAAATGGAGAGGGGGACAGGGAAACGGATAGAGAGAGAG